>NC_090937.1:227141148-228518648 GCF_040938575.1 Ambystoma mexicanum | reverse complement strand
AGGACACAGTATCCAGACACATCAGATATTGGGGCAATTACGTCCCGGAAAATAAGGGAAGACAAAGATCCCGTTCAGTATATTCAGGAGATTCAAGAGCTTTGGCACCTTGAAACGCGAGAAACGTGGGATAAAACAGTAGCAATATTCTATCATATACTATGCCAAGGGCTGCCAGAACCCATTCAGAAGCAATTAAGGAAGTTGGTAGACATGGAAGCAAAAGGTTGGCCAGAAATACAGGTTACAATAGTTCACCATTGTAGGCTACGGCAGGATCAGCTCAAGAAAAAGGCGAAGGAGAGGAAGATAGATGAAGCAAAGATAGTGCAGTGGAAAATTAACAAAGTATGTGATGGAAGGGGTGGTACTACCCAGCCCAACCCCACAGGGGCAGCAGCCGCAGAAGTTCACACTGCCCATGGGGGGAGGATTCATGGGGCGGGGAACACACAGCAAGAGTTATGAGAAAGATGGGCAACAGAGAGGATGCAGATTCGGGCAACAGATGCATCACAACCAAGGAGGCTTTCCAGGAGGGTTTCAGGGGTATGGACAGCAGATGCGGCAGGGCCCAGCCCAGGGGATTTTTCAGGGAGTTTCCAAGGGCAAGGGAGGGAGCCACCACAGTGTTGGACGTGTGGGCAGGTAGGACACATTTCTAGAGTGTGTAGGACCAGGGGGATGCAGCAGAGCTGAGGAGCACTTGGCCTGCAGCCATACAAAGGGGATCAGGATGACTACTATGCACACAACCAACAGCAACAAGGACTGATGCAGGGCACACACCAGCAGATGCCACAAGCACAAGTACAAGCAGTATTGGGTAATATTACACCCATAAATAATGTCGCCATACAGATAGTTGCCGGGAAACGGCATAAGCAACATTATTTATAGGGGTAATTTATGGGGTAAATGGGAGCGGGTGATTCCCCCGCCCCCTTTAAGAAAATATGGGGATTGCGGGGGTGTCCCCCTGCAGGTTCCATGGGGCAATATTGCTGCAAAACAAATGGCACCATTCTTGTATGGTGACATTTTTGCCGTGATATTATCACACGAAACCATGCAAGCACCACAGATGCAATGGCAAACACCACAGATGCAGGCCCCAATACCACAGTATTTACAAGCACCACAGGCTTGCGGGAACACACAGCAATTGGCACAGATACAGAGCAATGACACAGCAGCACACGTGGACTCCATGGCAATAGTTCCAGTTAGACAGCTGGGAGGGGTTGCCATGGTGGGGAACAACCCCTTTACAGGGAATGGGATGTCCTTATACCCACAATATGCATAGCCCACAGATGAACTTGATGTGTCCATTCCTGTTGATCACACTCAACCCTGCGGAGGAACCTTGCATGTGGGTGGCCATAGGTGACACAACTTTTTCCTTTCTCGTAGACAGTGGGGAGACTAGGTCCTGATTTAGAGAAGGAGCATTTACATTGTCAGGAGATGCTATGAACACTCAAGGATTCTCTGGGGCTCGGGAAGTGGTTCCTTTTACAGACGATATCTCACTTTCTATAGGAGAACATGACTTATCTCTGCCTTTACTTTACTCTCGACAGACACCTGTAAATATACTGCGAAGGGAATAGTGTGCTCTACACCAGGAATGCACATGCTCAATGTAAGAGAGATTGTTCAAGCTTATTGTGGACGGAGGGTACAGAGGGGGGTGCCAGTGGATGAGGAGATGTTCCAGTACTGGATTGACATTGCTATTGCATGGCTTCCAGGCATTGCAGGGAAAATGTGGTGGGTTCCAAACGAGTACGTGTTCAAGCCTGAGATACCATTAGACAAGGAAGAGGGAACTATATTGCCCATTGAAATGGAGGTAGTAGTGACGAGAGAGCATTGGAGTACATGGGATGGATGACACAGGACGAGCATGGAGCGCAGTGATCGCAGTGGCAGAAGGATGCAGGTTGACCACAATAACAGACGGAGAGCTATTCAGGGAAGAAAGGCTGGAGATAGAGATAGTGTTAGAGATGATTGTAACTTACTGGTTGAGGATACACTACAAAGAAGTACCACAGAGGATGACAATGGTGCTGGAAGCGCCACCCCCATTCTGTGAAGAGGATCGGGCCAAGGTGCCCAGCACCCTATGGACAAGTCCCTATGATGTGGGGCTCTTAAAGAGCATAGCGAGAGTGAAGATAAAACTGAAACCAGGAGCAGTTTTACGAAGAGCGAAACAGTACTCACTCACTCACAAAAGAGGCAGATGAAGGAATTTATGAGTCAATTGAAGCACTAATAGAGAGAGGCATTCTTGTACCATCAGATTCCCCATATAACATGGTGGTGTACCCAGTGAGAAAGGTGAAAGGGGGTTGTGGCGTTTTATACAGGATTTAAGACCTCTTAACCACGTTGTAGAAGCAGAGTATGCCCTTGTTGCAAATCCAACAATAATTCTATGCAGCATTCCGGAGGAAGCTGCCTGCTTCAGGGTCATTGACTTGAAGAATGCATTCTTCTCAGTATCAATACACCCAGACTCACAAGACTTGACTTCCTTTATTTATAGAAACCGGAAATGGAAACATACAAGACTTAATCAAGGGTCCTGCGAGTCACCATCTATCTTTAACAGCGTGATACAGATGGACCTATGCAATATACAGATGTAGAGCACAGTTTTACAGTACATAGATGACATTTTGATTTGCAGCAAGACAGAAGATCAGTCCAGAAAGGACTCAGTGCACATGTTGACAGTGTTAGCTGACAAGGGCTACAAGGTGGACAATTTACATATTACACCAGAAAGGGCAGAGACAGTACGCAAGACAGTGAGAGAAATGCAGCAGGTCTTAGGGTTGTGTAACTACTGCAGACCAGCGGTCTTTGACTACAGTACATACAAAAGGCCTCTATTGGGCGCTCTCAAGGAAGCACAGAAGGGACACAAGACACTAGCATGGACAACAGAGATGACTGATGCATTTGACATGTTGAAGAAGGAAACATGGACAGCACCAGTGCTAGGGATCCCAGACTAAAAAAAGGAATTTGTCCTGTTCTCACATACTGATAGTGTAGTGATGGAAGCAGTACTGACAAAGAAGACAAGCCTGGGACACAAACCCATAGCCTACTACAGGGGGAAGCTTGACCAGTAATGAGAGGACATTATCAGTGTGAACAAGCTTTGGCAGGTGCCGCATTCGCAGTGGAGAAGTCGGCAGCAGTCACCATGGGGTGCACTACCATTCTTTATGTGGAACACACCCTTATTGCTATACTGCAGAAGCCAAAGAGCACCTTGACTACACAAAGAGCATCAGGGTAAAAAGTGATACTATCAAATGCTTCACTGAAGATAGTGAGGTGCAGAGTTGTCAACCGTGCCATTTTTCTAGCAGATGTCCTACAAGAGGGTGATTATGTACACGCAGAAAACATACATGCATTGAGCGACGCTCGCAAGGTAGATGGGGATGCACTTGAAGGGGGAGACGTGCTGTACATTGACAGGTCTTCAACTATTGATCAGACAGATGGGTCAGGCAAACAGGAACTGCAGTACTAAGGTTGAAAGAAGATGGAACAAGTGAGGTAGTAGCAAGTGCGCGATTACCATCCCATTATTCAGCACAAGCATCAGAACTAGGGGCCATAGTACTAGCATTGGAACACAGCAGAGACAAGGAAATGACAGTATACTCTGACTCTGCCTCCGTGATGTCCACAATGCACTCAGAACTGTCGGGATGGATCAGGCGAGGATTCGGGAGGGTGGATGGGACCCCAGTACAGCATGCACTTCTAATGGAAAAACTAATCGAAGTAATTGATTATCCAGCACGGGTAGCAATAGTGAAGTGCCAAGCACACACTAGAGGGGAAGAACCCCTTTCAAAGGGGAACGAAGCAGCAGATTTGAAAGCAAAATGTGCACCATATTTTGGAAAACTATTAGAAATGGAGTCAGTATCAAAAGCTCTAGATTATGCCAGGAACATTGTACAATGCACTGCCAGAAACACAGATTATGGAATTGCAGGGAGCTGTACCAAGGGAAGAAAAGGAACTGTGGACTAAAAGGGGATATAGAGTGTCTCCAACAGATGCCCTATGGCGGCAGAATAACACAGGGAATGTGGTAATGCCACTAGCAATACTGAACACTGCACTGACACAATTGCATCACCCAACACACACAGGAAAAGAGGTCATTGCTGCCCGCATTGGAGAAACATGGTTCTGTCCTAATTTGGCGGAACACGTGGCTGAATTTGGAAATAACTGTTTGACGTGTAAGCAATTTACAGCATGGCATACCTTAAGAGTTGTGAGAGGAGCCATACCACGACCAGTAGGCCCATTTCAGCAATTTCATGTTGACTACGTTGTATGCCAAGGATACGGTACATGATAGTGATTGTGTGTCCATTTTCCAGGTGGATTGAGCAAGGTCCCTGTTCACATGCTGACACCCTCAGAGCAGCCAAATTCTTGGTCAGGTAAGTGTTCCCATGGTGGGGCATGTGTGAGGACCTGTAGTCTGAAAATAGCCCTCACTTCGCCAATGGGATGTTCCAGCACATCACTATGTTGCTGTGCATAAAACAAAAATATTCCTGTGCGTACAACCCACAAGCAAACGGACTGTGTGAACATCTGAACGGCCTCCTGAAGGAGACAATAGCCAAAACACAGCAGAGTACGAACACAGGTTGGTTGCACTGCTTGCCACTTGGCTTGTTTGCATTTCACAATAAGCCCCGGTCCCACCACCATTTAACGCCCCAGTAGGTGGTGACAGGACGACACATGCAACTCCCCCTGGCTCCTTCCACAAGAGCACTGAAAGACTGTGAGAATAGTGCAGATGTGTTAGGACAAGAGATGTACGAATACATTACTTCCTTGATTGCTAGTACCTCTTTTATCTTTCGCCAGATACAACGACAACAGAGGGGACAGAAGACAGTGGAGAGAGCAACTGCGACAACGCAGCAAGAGATTAAGAACTACAGAGACAAGTCAATGTTCACAGGTCCTCACACTGTGGAAAAGGTGGCAGACCGTGCTGTCAAACTCGAAGGGAAGACCGTCTGGAACCACCTGTCAGATATAAAACCCTACAAAGCAGCAGCCTCACCTGGCAGCATGTTCAACAGGGCCAACATTCAGCTGCAAGAAGAGCGACAAGCCAATTTTGAACTTACACTGCCGAGTGGAGGATACTGAATGGTTACTCACTCAGCAGAGTTAGGGACTGGACTTCTGATCGACTTAGAGTAAGGATACACTTTCTGTTTGTTATTTTATTCTCTACACACCTTTGACGAGTAAACCAATGTAACTGTTGATGATTGTTCATGTTGCATGCTTCCCACCACCCGGATACTTTCTCAAACCAATTTGTCCACACTGTAAGAAGACACTGTAGATTCCAAGCATGAACCCCCGAAGTATATTATCTTGCCTTTATAGAGTATTTGGCACAAACACACCCTCACAGGTCGAGCACAGCATTGTAAGACCATATATGGAATAAAGGCACAATAACCATATACTAATGACACGCAAGTCGTGAGGTTCATTTTCCAAACAAGTCTAGTTTTATTCTTAGAGTATTTCAGTCGGCCGACTGGTTCTCAACACCTCACGGCGTGTGTTCACAGACACTGTGAGAGGAGAGAGGGCGACCAGTGGTAAAACAGTCATATATATACATAACACATCATCATTCTACAATATTATTCAGACTGGCCTTATACGTGACATACAAGCTAGGGTTCGGTAATTGACAGTTATTGATGTAACTTCATTCAATTTAAGCATTAGTATTTCTAGCAGAGGCTGCAGAGACAGTTTTCTGTTATGGGGAACACGGGGCACTGGCACAGGGAAGAATATCATGTTCTAGCAGGGAGACATTCCAACCAAAGTTATCTGTTTGTTGCGCTCATGAGCTAAGGGTCAGACAGTTCTGAAGCAGAGAAAATACCATCCTTCGTGAAGGAGCACCGTTAGTTGCATATAATTCACATTTAACTGCCTTTTACAACACGCTTGCAAGACAAACCGGCACCTGGGCTGCTGATTATTCGCGGCTCTTGCACAAATTCAAGACCTTACTGAAGAGAAAAACAATGTATTTCTGCTGGGTTTAACATTCCTATCTACGTTAGCATTCAGAGTTCAAGCTGTGGCCTCGCACCGTGTGTGGATCCGAAATACAGAATATATTTGCAAAGCGTTACAAAAAAAGAAAATAGCCGGCATTTACAAAATGGATTCCCAATGGTCAAATTCAGGATTCATGGTGTTTGTCACATGATGTGTTTGTCACATGATGCTATTTGCTTCTGGCCAACATACTATTCATATTATTCAGGCTATGTGATTGCATTTACGGTTCAACAAACCCTCCTTTTGGCCATAAGCCAACAGCATCATCATTCGAACATTGCATTCTCATCAGACCAAGTGTCACTTTCCAAACTACCCATGTCGCTATCATAATCATTATCAGAAATATTTATTGCCATAAACTCTTTGATTATTTAATTTTCATGTTTGAGACCACCATTTATCATATGAGGTGTGGGCTTCACAATCTTTGTACTAATTATCTGTACACATTCATTTGCAATTATGGAGCAAATGGTTGGCAAACATTGTATGCAATGACAGCAGAATATGAGGATACTGAATATCATAACCAAAATTGCAATTAGTTTCCATCCCCAGGATCGTAACAGTTCACAGAACCATGTACTCAAATTTAGATTCCAGTCACCTGTGGGAACATGGATTTCAGAATTTAGGACGTATAATTTCTTAATTGCTTCAAATATTGTGGGGGAGGATTCACTTACAAAAACACAGCATGCTGATCCCACTAATTTGCATACACCTCCACGGTTAGCCAAAATAATGTCAAGAACCATTCTATTCTGAATTGCAACTAGCCTGATTGCCTTTTGTTCCAGTGTCATGTTGTAGAGTATGTCAGTGGTTCCATGAATTGTTTTTTTCTAACACCCTGGACATTTTTCTAATATTCCATGAGATTATTGCTTGTCCCCAAAAAGGTATAAAGGATTTGGCTATGTCCCCAAAAATTTGCCCAGCAGTATCATCTCGTCGTGGCCTGGATCTGGATATTTCTGCTATTTCAGAAGTTGTGGCGAGAAATACACCAGGTAAAAGTATCTCTAAATAACAGGTACCTTCCCAGTTTCTAGGTAACCATGGATAAGCTTGGTCCCCACACACAAAATAGACAGAACCTCCTATATATAATGGTTTCTCTTCATGTTCAAGTACAGCAGTAATCATAAATCTGGTAAACACTGCCACCGAGTGAAAACCCTTTTCCCACAAACAAAATGGCACAGAATGTGGACTATGGTTAATAGTATAGGAGGGAGGCATGGCATCTTTGTTTCCAACCGGAGCCATTTTAAAGTAATTAGGGACTGGTAAGGCCTAGAGAGTCTTCCAATAGGACTGGTTGATACAGTGTTCATTTTGCTTCTATTTGTAAACACGGAACAACCGAAGGGTGTCAATACTAATCTTTCAGATTCATTTATGTTTGTTCCATCAAAGTTTCCAGTGACACTATCATTCCATCTCCCATAAAATAGTGCTCTTAATGATGCATAACAGCCAGTAATAAGGGGTAGAGGATGTATATACCAATCCATTCCTCTTTCCTCAGGGTAGGCTAAATGCGAACACACCCAACAATTAGATCGATTTAGGATAGCATGTGCCATATTCATAATTAGTAATAGAGTATTGTTACCGTAACCTTTTCTGTCTTTAACATCTCGTGGAGGAAGAGTGTAAGAAAACACATGAGCTGGGGTCTTCATGGTGAGAGCATTAATAGTGGGCAATAGGGTGCTCATGGGATGTATAATTTCTAAGTACCAAAACATTGGAATTAGTGTTATTACAATACAGATAAATATTATGACCAGGATCAGTTTAGTCTTTGTAGACCAAGTCTTTCTCGAACCAGATTCAATGTTAATGTCTGTAGTTCTAATAATGTCTTCATCAATGCAGGCAGCAACAGGAGCGAATACAGGCATGATCTATAAGGGCTTGTTTTCAAACGTTTATCAGCGTCCGCCGAAAAAGTCTCCCATGGCAACACACGTTTAATCAGCAGAGTTCAAGCAAATTCAGTTCAGTCTGCTTAAGATGGCAGCAAGCTGGCGTTTACCTCAAGGGCTCCGAAAGGCGGGAGCAAGTATCAATATCATTTTTTCATAGTGTCGGTACCTTTGCCCCCGCTTGTTCACGCTATGTTGCAAAGCCCTTCACTTTCAATAACAGCACCGGGAAATCGCATGTCAGAGCTCTTATCCGATACAGCTCATACACTCCCTTTCCATAGGCCTCCATTTCCAGCTCTGTCCGTGAACCAGAAACAAAGGCTGTTTGCAATTACTTCCGAATTGGTGGATGCAGATTGTACCTTAAAGCTCCAGGTACAGTGTGATCAATGAATAATGCACTATTGTTGTTTTCAGCAGATGCAGAAACAGTGCCAATCGGTGATGCAATTGGTGATGATGAGGCAGCAGCCGAACAATGTTGAGGTAACACTGATGTTTCAATCTTCGTTGCAATCTCCCAGGCCCCTTCTCAGGCTCAGGAAGTAGTTCCGGCTGAAATTTGGCAATATCTTTTTGATCGATCAGGGCTTGTTTATTCTGGACATCAGGATTATCAGTCTCTTTCTCATGTGGCAAAGGAAACAGGATTCTTTTTGTGTGTGCTGCGTGGATCCAGTGCTTTCGACCGTTCACTCGAACTGCAGTCTGTGTGGCCAGGAGTATCTGTTACGGTCCCTTCCAAGGCGGTGCAAGTAAAGATTTTCTCTCAAAATGTTTCACTAGGGCCCATTCTCCTGGTTGCAGACAATGTCCTGGCCCCGTGTATCTGAAAGCAAGAGCTTCCTGCACCTGCTGATGAATCAAACACAAGTTTTGAGTCAACGTTTTACAATAGCCAGTAAGTAGCGGATATTCTATAACCCTCAACGTTTTCGGACGTGGCACATTGCAGACATTGGCTGGTCTCCCCATAACTATTTCATATGCGGCGAGACCAGTCCTTGCCTGCACAGACGTGCGCATGCACAATAATGCTATTGATAATGCATCAGGCAATTTCAAATTACTTTCGATGCATATTTTAGCCAACTTATTTTTCAAAATACTGTTTTGGCCTTCCACAAGACCGGCACTCATTGGATGTCTGGCTGAATGGAATCGTTTATCAATTTGGGGGCCTGTACAAATCTGTAATATCACGTCTGCTATAAAATGTGGGCCATTGTCTGACCATATGACACGGGGTAGCCCAAACCTCAGAAAATATTCCTTTAAAATGGATTTCGCTGTTGACATAGCTGAACAATCTTTCAGAGGATAGGCCTCCACCCATTTGCTAAATGCACAGACCACTACAAGGACATATTTAAAGTTGTGGCATCTCTCCATTTCTTTGAAGTCAAAATTAATGACCTAAAAAGGCATTGAGGGAGGACCAAAACGTCCTACTGGTGTCACTGTTCCTTTTCCAATGTTATGTTGCAACCAAGTCATGCTATTCTGAATCAATCTCTCTGCAGTTTTCTTAATGTTCTCATTGTACCGTACAGAATCAAGGTGCTGAAAAATCTTTTTCGCACATATATGTGTCGGACCATGGGACATGGTAACCATTGCCATAACATATGGATTTGGCAACATCCATCTACTGTTTTCTTTGTCTACCCAACAACCCTCGGGATCTAATTCTGCTGGATTCTCAGACCATTGTTTTATTTCCTCAGGAGTGGCTTCTGCTTGTATTTCTTTGACAGTCTCAATTTGTGTGCATATCAGTGGCAGTTTGCTTCGCGATTCTGTCGGTTAATGCATTTCCCTTTCCTACGTTACATGTTATCTTTTTATGAGCGTTGCATTTCATAATAGCTAATCGCTTGGGAAGCGCAAGTGCTGACAACAGTCTCACTATTAAATTACCATGTTGAATCTTAGTTCCATGTGACATCAGAAAGACCTTTCAGCCCATATCGGCCAACATTGTGGACCACCCCAAAAGCATATTGATCTGTCAGTGTATATGTTTACACTAAGGTTTTCAGAAATTTCACATGCTCTGGCTAACGCTATTATTTCTGGAGGTTTTGCGGAGTTATATAGGATTTGTTTGCTCTCTACAATAGTTTTCAGTGTAGTAATGGCATAAGCAGCCGTTGATATTCCATTCGGCAATTTAAAACAAGAGCCATCACAAAACAGTTCTCCATCTGACTCTTTCAGGGGTGTATCTGTTAAATCAATTCTTCCTTTTGTTGCTTGCTCAGTAATAATTAAACAATCATGTGATAATTGTTTCTCACTCCTTTTTTCACTTGAAGGGGGCCATAACTTGGCCGGATTCAAAGCGCAACATCTATCAATTTGTATATGCGGTGCAAATAGGATTAAGTCATACCTGGTTAGTCGAGCGGATGTGAAATGTTGTGTCTGCGTTCTATTTAAAAGAACGTCTACTGAATGGGGTACCATCACGGTTAAAGAGTGACCTAAAACCATCCCGTTAGTTTGTTTTACTGATGCGGCAGCTACAGCAACAGCTCGCAAGCAACGTGGCAAAGCACATGCAACAGGATCCAGCGTGGAAGAAAAATAACTGCATGGTCTATTTCTGCCCTGTGTTCCTGAGTCAAAACAACCAAAGTTCATCCATCATTTTCAAGTACAAACAACATAAAACACTTCTCATAATTTGGCGTGCCCAAAACTGGAACTGAGCATAACGCAGCTCTGACCAGGTCAAAAACTTTTTGACACTCCATGTTCCATGGCAAAGGCAAGGTAACAGCCTTCCCTGTCAATGCCACTATGGGTTTCACAATCATAGACAAATTGGCAATCCACTGCCTACAATATGAAGCCATGCCAATTAAAGCCCTGGCTTCTCTTTGCATATTTGGAATAGGCATATCAGAGATGCTTTCTATACGTTCTGGTGTCAATCTTCTTCCCTCCTTCGATAGGAGGTAGCCCATATAGGCCACCTCCTCTCGACAATACTGGAATTTCTTCAATGAAGCCTTTTGACCGTGTGCCGCTAAATGTGTCAACAGTAAGACAGTGCTTTCTTTGCAAAAGTCCTGTGAATCTGCTGCTATAAGCAGATCGTCAATATACTGCAATAGTATACATCCTGCCAGTAATTCAAGCTGATCTAACTGTTCCTTCAATGCTCTACTGTAAATACTTTACTATCAGTGTAACATTGTGGAATACGTGTAAATGTGAATGAGCGCCCTCCTAATGTAAATGCAAACAAATATCTACTGTCTGGATGAACGGGAATACTAAAAAATGCATTTTTCAAATCAATGACGCTCAAGTGTGATGCAGAAGATGGAATCATAGTTAGTATTGTGGTGACATCGGGGATTAGTGGGAATTGGGGAGCAACAATTTTGTTCACCGCGCGCAAATCAATTATAAAATAGTAAGGGATTTCATTACCTCCTTTCTTGTAAACCGGAAGAATCGGACTGTTGCAAGTACTACCAGAAATCTCCTCAATTACATTTCTGAAAATTAAATCAGACACAATGCATTTCAAAGCTTTTTCACCTTCAATCGAGATTTTGTATTGCGGAATACGCGGTAATGTAATTCCTTCTTTCAAAATAATTTTTACTGGTTCTACTTTCAAACATCCTACATCATTATCATTTACTGCCCATATACAAATTGGTACTTTACTCCATTCAGTTGGTAATGGCAGAGACACAAACTGCAATACGGGAGTTTGTTGTGGCGAAATCGTCAAGTACACTCCATCAGGAGAACAATAAATGACTGCATTCAATTTCTTCAATAGATGTAATACCAACACATTTTCGCAGCAGTTTGTCGTCAAAAGAATGGACAAGATTCAGTGAATGGACCTAGTGTGATTGCCACTGGTTATGAAACTGGACTAATTACTGGTGTACCTGAGAACCCTACTGAAACATTTTTATCCTCTGACAGTGGTATATTTGGAACCTGCTGATGGTCGATCGAACATTTCTGTGCACCTGTGTCCACTAAAAAATGTGCTCCCTATTCCCAACCTTCAATTCTATTTAGGGCCCTTTCTGATCAATGGAAATAGGCACTGATTCCAAACCCTGCTTCGGGCTATCCTAGCGGAACAGAACATCATCAGATGTAAAGTCTCCAGAATAATATACATTGGAGGGATTATCAAAAACATTTGCACCATTCATGGTGTGCTTTTGTTGATTCTGATTAATCTGATTATCCTGAAATTGTGACTGCATCTGACTTCGGCTCTGGCCGGCTATTCCTGGACGACCTCTAAAAAGTCTTCTCGAAATAGTCCCAGTTATCCTTTGTAATTGTGGGCACTGTGCTCACCAATGGCCTTCTTGTCTGCAATAGGCACATTGATTTATACCTATCGGACTTCTTGCATGTTGGATGATAATGCAAATTGGACTCTAGTCAGTGCGTATCCGCCACCTCTATTATTTTTGGCTACCTGCTGCAGTACCACTCTCGTTTTCAAATCTCCTTTC
This sequence comes from Ambystoma mexicanum, assembly GCF_040938575.1. NCBI lineage: Eukaryota > Metazoa > Chordata > Amphibia > Caudata > Ambystomatidae > Ambystoma > Ambystoma mexicanum. Next base: position 228,506,020 of record NC_090937.1, on the reverse strand, counting down.
TTCCTTGTTTCCTTATCCTTTTCTAAATTTACTCAGTTCTGATAATATTGGGCCGTATGTAACATTTCACTTTGTGCTTTTGCTTGCCTTGCACTTTCAGATGTCATTGTTAATGTCTGAATTTCCGGTAACAATCCTTACACAAATTTACCAACAAATAATCTCTTCCCAGGTTCTGTACTTAGATCTTGACCACTGAAATCTGCAAATACATCTTCAAACCGGTTAAAAAAATCTGTCGCTCCTTCCGATTTGCCTTGTAGACAACCAGTTAATTTATCCCAAACTATTCTCTTTTCTGGCACTAAACTTTTCAATTTTGCTACTATTCGTGAGGGCAAAGTGAAAATTACTTACGGAGTTTTCTCCCCAGCCTTTCTCTCACTATCAGTTCTTATCAAAGTTTCCCATGTATCGCCTAACCTCGGCGCATCATTTATACTTCTAATTTGCTTGCATATGTCAGCAGGAAGAATCACAGGAAACAATAAATCAATATCACTCAGTGTAAAAACGGATGAATTTAAAACAGATTCAATTTCCTTATAAAAACTAGCAGGATTTTTCCTAATGTCAGGGACTGTCTGTTTTATAGTGTTCACTTCTTGCCTAGAAAAGGGGACATGTACAATTGTGCGATATAATGGGCTTCTATCGTTCGCGCTGGAATTTGTCCTACGGCAGCAACTTCTACTTTCAGGAAAAACATGGGAGGAACCTCCCTCATAGGTAATTGCAAAGTAGGGGATTCTACATCTGCGCGTCTATTAAGCAACAAAGCCAGATCAAGAGAAAAAACAGCCATTCCGCTGTCAGGTGAAAATGCTCTTTTATAAATCGCCATCAAATCAGCAGGACAACAAACTTTCTTCTTCATGCATTCATCCTGTAAATATTCCACCATAACCTTTCTCTGCATTTCTTGTGTGTATTAACTAAACGTGTCAAGCACTGCGATCGGTGAAATGGCGGCATCCGTAATCCATCTAAGCGCATCTCGCGTACAAGATAATCTCCCATACATTCTAGCAATACCTGCTGTTCACCGAGGCCTCTATGATCAGACATGGAACTTTGCACAGCCACTTCATTGCCATCATCAATATATTTGTTTGTTTGTTTGTTTATTTATTTGGTGATGCACACCAAACCCTTAGGTAGACGGCGCAACAGAACACAAGAAGTCTTATAGCTTAGTTACAGTACGTAGCACAAGTGAGTGCAGTGGGAGCAAAATGCATAAAATACAAAGCAAGAAGTCTTAGTGAGTCAAGGAAACATTAACATAAATATCAGTATGTACACATATACAGTCTTGCATATATACATTGTCATATATCCGTGGTACATACATATAACAAAAATAGATAACCATACGTGCACAGTTGCCTAAAGTGCCGTGTGATTCAGCAGAAGCAGAGGTCATGTAGGGGCCAGCAGTGGTAGAGGAGGTGAAGATCGCCAGTTAGGTGCCATTGGTACGCAGCCATTTGAGTACCTTATTTCTATATTTAGGGTAGGGTTGTTCTAGACTAAGGTCAACTGGTAGCTTGTTCCAACATTGCGCAGCTTTAACAGGGAAGCTGGATCCTCCCGCTGTCGATCGTTTGAACCTAGGAATATCCAACATAAATGAGTTGGCAGATCTCCTAGGACGGGTAGCTATTCTCCTAGTAATTTTTTCCTCTAGGTAGGGGGTGCTAAATTATTCAGGCATTTGGAGGTGAGGGATGCTGTTTTGAGGAGGATTCTGTCCGTTATTTTCAGCCAGTTAACCTCTTTCCTGAATTTGGTAATATGCTCTCTATAAGGGATGTCCAGCGCTGCCCTCAAGGCATTATTCTGCAATCTTTGAATTTTATCTGTCATATATGTGTTAGCTCCTGAATACAGGGCATTGCAGTAATCTAATCACGACATGATAAGAGCATTGGCTAGTGTGATACAGCTAGCACTCGAGAGGTAAGGTCTAGATAAGTTTGCAAATGTAGGTTGTGGATGAGGCGAGGGAGTTGAGTTGCTTTTTGAGTGTGAGAGAGGAGTCCAGGTAGAATCTTAAGTTTTAACCACAGGAATCACCTTGATAGGGTTGTTATCAATGTTGAAAGATGTGTAGTTTGGGCTAGGTTTTTGGATGTTGGCTTCAGAGCCTAGAATTAGTATCTCCGTTTTTTCATCATTCAGGCAGAGGCCATGGGATGCCATCCATGCCTGAATGAGACCTATATCTCAGCCCACTGTTTCAGTTTGTCTTTTTGTTCCTTGCTAATCGTACTACGAGTCGTTCTAATACTTCCTCTTTCAGGCCCCATTGATGCAGAACTGCCAGCTAAAGCGTATAACTCGCGCTCTGTAGGAGGGGGAGGAAATGATGTCATGGGCACAGATGGGACGGTTACTGCAGGTGCAGATGCAAGTGTGGGAATAATAATAGGAGGAGATACATAGGGAGGCGGTGCAATTGAGTCAGTACTTGGATGATCATTTCTTCGCTCATTTAGTATCTTATTTATCAATTTGTCTGATGTATGCAAATCGTGTGAAGGATATGTTTTCTGTATGTCTAATTGGAAGGCCCTACCCATGTTCGTAATGGCTTCTGTCTGCTTCTGTTGATCATGCTCTTGCGCTTTCTCTATGTTTGACATGTGTCTATGTGCGTGTTTCTCTCTACTCTTCAAGCGGTGATTTGCTTCCTTCCTCCAGTCCCTTACAACGTCGAACGCTGCAGGTATGGCCTTTTCCTGTAGCAAAACTGATTCCAAATGTTCTATACGCCCTAATTCGAAGCACCCATTATTCAGCCACTGAAGGTCTGATACACGTCTAGTCTGCCTATGCCAAATCGCATTAAACACTATTGCCCCAATATCATATTTAATGTACATATCATATGGCGGCGACCCCTCAGGTGGCGCGGCCTGGCCAGTTTCCAAAGACTGTCTACCGCAGTGAAAAAATCTCACTAGGCAAGAAGACAATGTCCCAAGCATGGTTAACTCTTACCTCTTTTACCTGGCCATTTGTACTTGCAAGTGCAACACTCAACCAATATCAGGACATTTAAGAATCGGGGCACGACTCACCTGATCAATCAATTCATCTCTCAGGACCCAATTCGCCCGTATACAGGTGCAACCAAGAATCGTCACGACCACAGGTCTGGCACAATTTGCCTCACTTCCGGGACTCTCGCCTTGATGCTCTCTTGGTGCCCCTCGTCGATCAGGGATCGGCTGTGTAGAGATCTGTGGAGGAGTCTCTAATCACTTCTGCAGGGGTGCCCCCGAACACCTTCCAATCCCGTTCCGACAGCTTCGTCCTCGACTCATCCTTGCCTTCAACGTACACAATGGAGCATCACACGGAGAATCCCCATTTTTGTTAGACCATATATGGAATAAAGGCACAAAAACCATGTACTAATGACACGCCAGTCGTGAGGTTCGTTTTCCAAACAAGTCTGGTTTTATTCTTAGAGTATCTCAGTCGGCCGACCGGGTCTCAACGCCTCACGGCATGTGTTCATAGACACCGTGAGAGGAGAGAAAGCGACCCGCGGTAAAACAGTCATATATATATACATAACACATCATCATTCTACAATATTCTTCGGCCCGCCCTTATACTTGACATACAAGCTAGGGTTCAGTAATTGACAGTTATGCACGTAACTTCATTCAGTCTAAACATTAGTATTTCTAGCAGAGGCTGCAGAGACAGATTTCTGTTATGGGGAACACGGGGCACTGGCACAGGGAAGAATATTATGTTCTAGCAGGGAGACATTCCAACCAACGTTATCTGTCCATTGCGCTCATGAGCTAAGGGTCAGACAGTTCTGAAGCAGAGAAAATACTATACTTCGTGAAGGAGCCCTGTTAGTTCCATATACTTCACGTTTAATTGCCTTTTACAACAGCACTTGCAAGTCAATCCGGCACCTGGGCTGCTGATTAATCGCGGCTCTTGCCTTACTAAAGAGAAAAACAATGTACTTCTGCTGGGTTCTACATTCCTATCTACGTTAGCAGAGTTCAAGCTGTGGCCTCACACCGTGTGTGGATCCGAAACACAGAATATATTTGCAAAGCGTTACAAAAAAAGAAAATGGCCAGTATTTACAAAATGGGTTCACGATGGTCACATTCAGGATTCATGGTGTTTGTCACATGATGTGTTTGTCACATGATGTGATTTGCTTCCGGCCAACATACTATTCATATTATTCAGGCTATGCGATTGCATTTACGATTTAACAGAGTTCCTCCTATTCTTGCCACACTGAGAGCTCAATCAGTAAGGGCAGTTTGGGAAGGAATGTTTGTGTTTGCCATAAATGACTATCTGGTGCATGGGTCTTAAGGAATTACTTACAGTACTAAAACAATAATGAATTTCTTTGCGAATTTCAGGCAGGCAACTATATCTTCAGGCTGCAAGGATCAGCACCACAGGATTCTAAACACAGATCCAGAAATCGAACCTATGTTGCACTGTGTCGTCTTTCTTCCAAGGCAGGCACGCTGCCCCTGAGCTATCCTTCCGAAACATGAGTGCCTCCAGAACGTTATTAGCAACTGAAATACCAGCAGCAAGAGCACAATGCTTGATGTATCTCTTGATGGTGACAACTTGAGGAAGGTTCCAAGGCAAGACAGCATCACTGAGATGGATGTCGAGAGCAACGTTCCCGTATGAAGATAATTATATAAAGACATTAGACATGATGAACAATTATTGGCAGCTAGATGCAGCTAAACAGTGCGTAACTGATGGGCCTGAGAAGGGAGAGACAAAGACTATAACACTGAAGGAATTTCCGTGTCCATGGGCAAAGGTGAAGGAAACAGGAGGAGAACCTGGATGCTGGCAGAGACCACAGATACTTGTGTATGGCCAAGTATACACAGAAGATGGATAGAAGGATGGAGTGGTGGGGAGTAAGCTGCTAACACTAGCACAGTCCCCAGTGAACAAGGTACAGGAAGAGAATGATAATTGCCTGAAGGAGTGGGATGCGAGCGCAAAGTTACTGACATGGGTGGAGAATGAAGATAGACCAATGCCAATAATACCTCTGAAGACACCAGCACTGTGTTATGAGAATAACGGTGAAGTAGAAGTTGCCAAGAATATTGGATGCAGAAGCATAGAGAAGCATGCAGCAATGAAGGCGGGCACGGCAGTACTGATGGACCACTACTGGGCATGTGGATCGATGGCATACGAGAAGCTGCCAGCCAATTGGGGAGGAGTTTGCTTGTTGGTACACATCAATATGCCGTCATTGGTTGTGCCACGGAAAGATGTGAAGCTCAATAAGTTCCCTAAAATGGACACCAACAAAAGGAACAAGCGATCCATGAAGGAGGAACAAACAGAAAAGAAGGAGAAGCCAGCTGAATTGAGTAGAGTAAAGAGAGGTGGACATTACTTCTCAGAAGCAACAGCAGGACACAAATGTTCTTTGCATCAATAATACAATCTGTACAGACACACCCACACAAAAGCACATTATAATAGATCTCTCATCCATCCGGAATCACTCCACTCGCCCAACACACAAAGCACCTTGTTTAGAGAGTAAGCAACTCTGTAATACAGACAGAGGTGTCCCTCCTCCCCTTTAACTTAGGTTCCACAACCCAGAAGGCATCCCTCCCTCTCTATCCAACCTGTACCTGTGGAATGGCTCAGTCACACCACACAGGCTAACCTGGGATGACACACTCACCCCACTCTTACTGACCTGGCGTGACTCACACACACCATTCCTACTGTCCTGGCGTGACACACTGTCATGATGCCTGCCCCCGGAAGACCAGACCAGGCCCAGCAGCCCCAGAAGCAGGCATCATGCCACTTGGAGCATGCCCAAAAGCCCCAGTTAGTTTGGGTACAGTCCTAGCGCCTATGGCGCCAGGCTCATAAAGATAAAGTCAGTCCTGGCGCCATGGGTGCCAGGCTCATTATTGATAACTTACCTGAAGCAGACCATGCTGCATACTCACCTGAGGCAGACCATGCTGCATGAAGACTCAAGCCAAATGAGGCTTAGGAGGGACTATTTTACTGAAGGGACTATTATGTTACTTGGGTGGGGCTGTGGAAGAATACTTACCTGGATCTTCCTCCAAGGCTATTTAAACCACGCCCGGACAGCCACACGTGCTTCGCATTATTCTGCTTGCTGCAGCGTAACGCTCACCGTGTTTTCAGCAGCTCCAGTCTTCAGCCACGCCCGCTTCAGTCCTGGGACTCCTGAAACAAGAAGACAAAAGGATAAACGTTAGAACAGGAGTTTTAACTTTAATCCTTACCTGAATCCTGATCCATTTCGCCACGGAACTGAAAGACAGAAGTCTTTGAAGCATCGCTTCGCATTCCTACGGCGCCGGCTGAACTCACCTGCTTGGCGGTACTTCAGCATTCCATCACGCTCTCTCCATCTCGCGGCCGCCCTCCGACTCCTAAGGAGACAAAGACAGCAAGGTGAGCAAGGGGACTCTCTAAGGCCATACAAGCTACCCCCAAGGACTTACCTGATTTACCATGGGAGGTACTCACCTCATTTCGGGTCGGCGCAGTCAACTCTGCTTCATCGCCGTACCCCGGCCCCTAAGGGGAGAAAGCAAGGACAATACCAGTTATCCCCCATAAAACTTACCTGATTTACCACGGGGGTCTCACCTCATCTCGGGTCGGCACAGTCAACTCTGCTTCATCGCCCTACCCCGGCCCCTAAGGGGAAAAACACAATAGACTTACATGAATCTTACCGAGTGCCATTTGGAAATGTTCGAGTGGATTAATCGGCAACCTGCAAGGAATCGGACAGAGTGAAGAGCAGACATTTGAACTCTTATGAACAATTGGACTTTAGAGTCAATACTGGAACTCACCAATTCCTCTACGCCAGTGAAGTAACTGGTCATCAACGCGCAACTGCGGTCGACGCAGGATGGAGAGCTCATCCTTCCAAACCATCAGGTGAGTCTAAGGAGGGGACATCAAGAGTGATCAGTGGGAAGACAACGGGAGTGGGGAAGGTGGGTTAACACTCAATTCCACGGGTGGTTAATTCCTCTTCTCCTTTGCAGAAGAATATTCTTGCGAGCCAGACAAACTAGGCTGAGCGGGCCAGTCCAGTCAGTCATCTCGGCGCTACACGTCACGCTGGTGGATATAACAGCGGCCCAGTTCCGGTCGATGCCCCCGTGGGAACCAGGTGAGCGTAACAGAACGCGAAGCCCACCCACAAATACCCACCTGGGCGTCATGGAGACCTCGGAAACTGATCAGTTGGCCCAATTATTAGGGGAGTTAAGGGCCGAAGTGCATTCCGCCCGCCAAGAAACCAATGCCCTCAGGAGGGAACTGATAGTGTCAAAAGAACGAACTGATGAGTTGGCCAGACAACTATTACAGAGCCAGGCTGGACAAACACCTCTACCAGGACTTGGGGCAAGTCCAGCTCCTGTACCATCGAGTAACCCGGTGCAGATAAATTTACCTGGAGCCGTTCCTTTGGCTCGGCCTGAACGCTTTGCCGGAGACCCATAAGGGTTTGCAACATTCATGAATCAATGCTGCTTGCACTTTTTATGTAGACCTGGGGCTTTCCCAAACGATCAGGCCAAGGTAGCCTTTGTACTGTCATATCTCAGCGGCAGTGCGGCGGATTGGTCCATTCCACTAGTTAACCAGGATGACCCGATTCTTCGAGATTTCCAGGGTTTTCGAACAAGCATGGAAAGACTATTCGCCCGACACTCCCGAGGACAGGCTTTGAACAACGAACTTTTATCCCTACGTCAAGGTAACCAGGATCTTTTATCTTACATTGCAACTTTCAATAGATTAGTAGTAGAAACCGAATGGCCCGAAGCCAAGCGAATCACATTATTCCATCGAGGACTTCAAGGAGAACTCAAAGATAATTTGGCCCAAATCCTGAACCCGCCTCAAGACTGTGCTGAATATATAGATCTAGTGGTCCAGCTCGATCACAGACTTCAAACCAGGAAGGCTGACCGAACCAAGTTTGAGAACAGGGTGTTGGTTAAAACCCACATAAGCTCCAAGGGAGTAGATGTCTCAGAACAAATGCAAATCGGGGGGGTTAAAGGACCCCTAACCCAAAAGGAGAGAGATAGAAGACGGCAACTGCAATTATGTTTATATTGCGGAACTGCTGGTCATTTTCTTCGGAACTGCCCTGTAAAACCACCCAAGAAAGTTATAGGAGCAGCAGACGAAAACCATGTGAAATCTGACTCGGGAAACGACCACGCCCGGCAAGCGTAGAGGTCCGCTTGCCAAGCTTAAAGAAGGACACTCTGACCTTGCATTTCACCATACCCATGGTCCTTGTAGATCCAGAGCAGCCATCACACATGCACGCGGTAAAGGCGTACGTAGACAGTGGAGCCATAGGAAATTACTTGGACTGGGAATTGGCTACCAGGATGAATCTATCTCTCACCCGCAAGACCACCGCCGATGTTGTCACCACTGTAGATGGAACGGAAATTGCCTCTGGACCCGTAACTCATTCCACTGCAGAGAGGACATTGCTGAGTCAAGATGGGCATCGAGAGGCTATGATGTTTGACTTAATCAAGGCCCCACAGTTTCAGCTGATACTGGGGATACCTTGGTTGGAAAAACATAATCCCTGTATTGATTGGCGAGAGAAGAGACTAACCTTCCCAGAATGTGCTCACACCTGCTACCCAAGGAAAACTCAAAACTCAGTCCTGGCCCCAGTAATTCCAGTAGCCATGCAATTAACTGTTGAATACGAAGACTTTCAGGATGTCTTCCAAAAGGAACAGGCAAACACCTTACCACCTCACAGATCATATGTTTGTCAAATAGATCTTGTACCTGGAGCACAACCACCTTGCAGCAGAATCTATGCCCTTACGGAACCCGAAAATCTTCATTTGCGCCAGTACCTAGACCAGTACCTTGCTAATGGCTTCATTCGCCCGTCCAAATCCCCTGCATCTTCAGCTTTGTTCTTCGTACCGAAAAAGGAAGACGGCCTTAGAACATGTATAGACTACCGCGCACTGAATCAGATAACCATCAAGAATCGATACCCACTGCCTTTGATCCCAGAACTACTAGACCAGGTGAAGGACGCTTGTATATACACAAAACTAGACCTTCGGGGGGAATATCATCTGGTACGTGTCAAAGAGGGTGACGAATGGAAGACTGCTTTTCACACCAAGTACGGACTATTTGAGTACCAGGTGATGCCCTTCGAACTATGCAATGCACCAGCAGCCTTCCAGTTCTTCATGAACAATGTCCTCCGAGAGCTTATCGACGTTTGTGTGGTCGTTTACATCAACAACATCTTAGTATACTCTTTATCAGAATCTGAGCATGTAAAACACGTCCGAGCAGTCCTAGAGAAGTTACGCCAGCATAAATTATATGCTAAACTGGAAAAATGCATCTTCCACACTACGGAAGTGGAATTCCTTGGATTTATTCTGACCCCGAGAGGAATCCGGATGGATAAACGAAAAGTGGATGCCATTCTTAATTGGCCTTTGCCAAGTTCAATCAAAGGAGTTCAAAGCATGCTTGGCTTTGCCAATTTCTACCGCAGGTTTATCCCGGACTTCTCGCACATTGTACATCCCATCACAACACTATTGCGAAAAAACAAACGCTTTGTGTGGACAGAGGAAGCCGAGAACGCCTTCCAAGAGTTAAAAGCTAAATTCACATCTGCTCCCATATTAAGAGACCCGCGCCCCGAGCTTCCCTGCATAGTGGAAACAGATGCATCCAGTTCAGCCATGGGAGCTGTCCTTTCCCAAAAGGATCCCGAAACTAACCAGCTTCACCCAGTGGCGTTTTGGTCAAGAACATTTTCAGCCCCCGAATTAAACTATGCCATAACCGACAAGGAGCTGCTGGCCATCAAGTCCGCCTTCAAGGCTTGGCGGCACTATCTACTGGGTGCCAGACATACCATCACGGTCATCACCGATCACCGCAACTTACAATACCTAAAGACAGCCAAAGCCCAATCTTCGCGCCAACTCCGTTGGGCATTGTTCTTCGCCGAGTTTGATTTTGTAATAACCTATCGACCAGGTTGTAAGAATGGTAAAGCAGACGCCTTGTCCCGGATTCGAATGGGAGAAGCAGAAATAACTTTAGAACCCGTACCCATAATTCCGGAACAGAGAATCCTTGGCCTGAATTCCATACAGACACTGGAGAACATTCAAAACAAGATCCACCAACTCTTTGATTCCGTTGCCCTACAGGATTGGGCAAAGAAAGGTCCAGAGTACTCTGTCATCGATGATTTACCTTATTACCAAGGCCGGCTATTTTTACCGCAAAAGGAACTACAGGAACTTGTCATTTCCCATTACCATGACACCTTAATAGAAGGGCATCCGGGAATTGCAAAAACCAAAGCTAAAATTAGGAAGCAATTTTGGTGGCCTACCTGGCGAAAGGATGTCAAGTCATTTGTCAAGTCTTGTGGCATTTGCGCACAAAATAAAGGGCAAAAGAAAAAACCTGCTGGATTATTGCAACCATTAGACATACCACCTACCCCTTGGCATACCTTGTCATTAGACTTCATCACGGATTTACCCCCGTACCAAGGTTACAATACCATTCTAGTTATTGTAGATCTTTTTTCTAAAATGGCCCACTTCATTCCTTTAAAAGGGATACCTTCAGCTTCAATCCTGGCCACGGAATTCCTTGAAAATGTTGTCCGCCTGCATGGCTTTCCTTCAGTGTTAATTTCAGATAGGGGCAGTCAATTCATTTCACATTTTTGGAGGAAATGCTGCCAACTGGCACAAATTGATGTTAGGCTTTCGACCAGTCACCACCCTCAGACCGACGGTCAAACGGAGAGAACCAACCAGACTCTTGAACAGTACCTCCGTTGTATGCTACATCAGTCTGAGGTGAATTGGAAAGACATTCTGTGGATCGCAGAGTATGCGTACAATAATTCCGTACACTCAGGAACTGGACAAAGTCCTTTTTTTACCAATTATGGGCACCATCCTCGAACCTCGGATTTGGACTCATCCCAGCATTTAGAGATGCCCGCAGTGGACCATCTCCACGCTGTTATTACACAAGCCTTTAAAGAAGCAACCATCCATTTGCAAAAGGCTAAGGAAAAATACAAAAAGGATGCGGATCAGCACAGAAGTGAAGCTCCTCAATACCAAATAGGGGACCAAGTATGGTTAGCCACTAAGCACTTACCACTCAAGGGGACTCGGACCTTTAACCCCAGGTATTTGGGACCTTTTTCTGTCAAGGCAATTATTAACCCAGTGGCCGTCAAGTTGGACCTATCTGCTCATATGCGAATCCATCCCGTTTTCCACGTGTCTCTTTTGAAGCCAGTGCAACCAGGAACAAGGCTAACCATTCCACCTGAACCTATCCTCATAGATGGGGAGCCCGAGTTCGAAGTCAAGAATATTTTGGACTCAAAAAGAGTGAGATCAAAACTCTTTTACCTAATTGACTGGAAAGGTTATGGTCCACAGGAAAGGTCTTGGGAACCTAGTGACCACGTGCATGCACCTCGTTTAGTGAAGAGGTTCCATCGGGAATTTCCAGACAAACCACGGCCAAGGGGAAGAACGACTTTAGGAGGGGCCTTGAGGGGAGTGCTGTCATGATGCCTGCCCCCGGAAGACCAGACCAGGCCCAGCAGCCCCGGAAGCAGGCATCATGCCACTTGGAGCATGCCCAAAAGCCCCAGTTAGGGGCTATTTGGGTACAGTCCTGGCGCCTGTGGCGCCAGGCTCATAAAGATAAAGTTAGTCCTGGCGCCATGGGCGCCAGGCTCATTATTGATAACTTACCTGAAGCAGACCATGCTGCATACTCACCTGAGGCAGACCATGTTGCATGAAGACTCAAGCCAAATGAGGCTTAGGAGGGACTATTTTACTGAAGGGACTATTTTGTTACTTGGGTGGGGCTGTGGAAGAATACTTACCTGGATCTTCTTCCAAGGCTATTTAAACCACGCCCGGATAGCCAGACGTGCTTCGCGTTATTCTGCTTGCTGCAGCGTAATGCTCACCGTGTTTTCAGCAGCTCCAGTCTTCAGCCACGCCCGCTTCAGTCCTGGGACTCCTGAAACAAGAAGACAAAAGGATAAAGGTTAGAACAGGAGTTTTAACTTTAATCCTTACCTGAATCCTGATCCATTTCGCCACGGAACTGGAGACAGAAGTCTTTGAAGCATCGCTTCGCATTCCTACGGCGCCGCGCTGAACTCACTTGCTTGGCGGTACTTCAGCATTCCATCACGCTCTCTCCATCTCGTGGCCGCCCTCCGACACCTAAGGAGGCAAAGACAGCAAGGTGAGCAAGGGGACTCTCTAAGGCCATACAAGCTACCCCCAAGCACTTACCTGATTTACCACGGGAGGTACTCACCTCATTTCGGGTCGGCGCAGTCAACTCTGCTTCATCGCCGTACCCGGGCCCCTAAGGGGAGAAAGCAAGGACAATACCAGTTACCCCCCACAAAACTTACCTGTTTTACCACGGGGGTCTCACCTCATCTCGGGTCGGCACAGTCAACTCTGCTTCATCGCCGTACCCCGGCCCCTAAGGGGAAAAACACAATAGACTTACCTGAATCTTACCGAGTGCCATTTGGAAATCTTCGAGTGGATTAATCGGCAACCTGCAAGGAATCGGACAGAGTGAAGAGCAGACATTTGAACTCTTATGGACAATTGGACTTTAGAGTCAATACTGGAACTCACCAATTCCTCTACGCCAGTGAAGTAACTGGTCATCAACGCGCAACTGCGGTCGACGCAGGATGGAGAGCTCATCCTTCCAAACCATCAGGTGAGACTAAGGAGGGGACATAAAGAGTGATCAGTGGGAAGACAACGGGAGTGGGGAAGGTGGGTTGACACTCAATTCCACGGGTGGTTAATTCCTCTTCTCCTTTGCAGAAGAATATTCTTGCGAGCCAGACAAACAAGGCTGAGCGGGCCAGTCCAGTCAGTCATCTCGGCGCTACACGTTACGCTGGTGGAAATAACAGCGGCCCAGTTCCGGTCGACGCCCCCGTGGGAACCAGGTGAGCGTAACACACACTCACACCACTCAGATTAACCCAGTGTGACTCACACACACCCCTCTCACTGACCTGGCGTGTCACACACACACTATTCTTACTGACCTGGCGTTACACACTCACACCACTCCGACTAACCCGGCGTGACTCACAAACACCATTCTTACTGACCTAGCGTGACACACTCACACCACTCAGACTAATCCGGCATGACTCACACACACCACTCTTACTAACCTGGTGTGACTCACACACACCACTCTTACTAACTTGGCGTGACTCACACACACACATCACTCTCACTGACATGTTGTGACACACACACACCATTCTTACTGACCAGGCGTGACACACTCACACCACTCAGACTAACTCAGAGTGACTCACTCACACCATTCTTACTGACCTGGCGTGACACACTCACACCACTCTTACTAACCAGGCATGACTCACACACACCACTCTTAATGGCCTGGTGTGACTCACACACACCACTCTCACTACTCTGGTTAACATCATTAAGATTCGGCAACACGTTTCAGTATGTAAACTTAAGGGTACCCCTTTTACAAAATCATAATACTACAAGTCCATGTTGCATTAAAGCAACTTAAATCTGAAAAACCTCAACTTTGGTTATATCTATAGTCATGTCTTACATTAACCACTTACATTTCTGCACAGCTTTACAACCATTTTACATAAATGTCCATAGCCATTCCATGGCTCTAACTTGCACTTCCATTTCTTATCCCAAACGTCCATGTTGCGTTCTCACAACCTCATGCTGCAAATCCTCAAAAGGTTTGTTTCTACATTGCAGCAAAATATAGCCATCACCTCTCCTCTATCATGCCGCTCAACCGCTACCATTACTATCCATTCCCACACTTCATGCCCATAATATCTCTGGCAGCAAAACACTGTTAGAAAATATGAAGTTCGTATCCGGACTTCACTCTACCCAAACACTGCTTATGATAAAGCGTTCTCATCGAATATCCACTAGCAGGTCCCCACCTAAACTCACACACTGGAAATACTTAATTTACTGCAACTCACCACTATCCAATATGCTCCCATACCAGATCTACATCCTTGTGTTAAATGCCAATTCAAACGAACTTTTACTAAGTGACATGTAATATTTACACACTTGCAATTTCCCCATCCGGTGTCATTTTACAACTGAAGCGGCCCTCCCAAAAAAGACTGCAACCCTCTGGGGCACCTGGTTGCCAGTTGGAGGCAGGCGTTGACCCGCTGCACCTCCAAATCCTCTTAGATTACAGTACCTCACAATATTGCATGACCGCGGCTACATATTTTAGCTCCACCTCACGCCTCACAGTCCGCGATTATCATCCCTGCATAGGCACACTTTTGAAAGACTTCAGTCCCGTTTACTTGTGCGCCCTTCCAGGTGCATCTTCACTGCTTACTGCACGGGTGCAGAGCTTAGGTTCTTTCTTCGACCAGTGTGCCGGAAACACTCCGGGCTTCATGCTTTACTGTTTTAGATGGCGTTCTGTCACTCGCCATCTCCCTCTGCTCCCTATGTGATGTCACCAGCCACAGGACGGCAGCGGAGCACTGCAGAGCTCCAGCTGCTCAATGGTCATGGTCACAGAATGGCCCAGCTGACAACTTGCACTTCTGGAGGCAAGACGTAGCGTTTTCTACATTTACTCTCCTTGTGCGTTCCTGTAAAGCCAGCTCTTTCTCCCTTGGACATTTAACATGAAAACCTTCCATTTCCTGCACTTCTCCGTTTTTCTGGCCATGGTCTTATCTGGGGTCCTACGGCACAGTACCATTCTTTGCCTTCCCTGGGAGAGTCTCTTTATTTGTCTCGCCCCTTTTAAATCGCCCTGGACTGCATTGGGTATGCTTCCCCCTGGCCTTCACTCTCTTGGTCTGAAGGGCCTAAAGTCCTCCCTCTTATCACCCCTGGGTGATGGGTCTTACTTGTCTGGGGGCAGTGTGTTCTCTTCCTTCTTTTTTCTGCACCCCCCGCAGCAGATTTAACTCTTCTTTCCTCACGTGTAGGTTCTTCTTTTGACCAGCTTGTCGCCAGTGTAATGAAGTGACATCTTAGGCTTCTTATAGGTTGCTTCACGTTTATTCACATCTTCTTAAGTTACAATTACACATATAAGTTACAAAGAACAAGACACTGGCGCACATCACCCAGGCAGGGACTCTCTAACTGCCTGAGCGTCCAACCCTCACTCACACACATTCTCTCATCCATGCCGTAACATTCTACATGACAATATAGATTTCTGCATACCCGCACAAGCACTATACAGCACACCTTCTTTCCTTACAAACACACTAGACACACACAGAGGCACGTCACAACAGTTAGACATGAAGCACATGTGCAGTCCTCGCTGCATTACATAAACACACACCCTAATACATGAAGAACATCAGTGCGCAGTTCCTTAGTTAGAGGACAGATACATATACATACTGTTTTGCTTTTATTTTTTTGTCATTAGCCAAATGCAGAAACACAGAAACCGCAAGGCCCAAGAGATCGTGAGCGAGCTTGCTGATGCTTAAAGCCAATAGTCACATGGACATACAGGAGAGCATATGGAATCTGATCAAACCATGTATAGCTAGCTCATAGAGAATGTGGTATAACATGGACATTGTAGAAACTGCATTATAAGGTTCAGGAAAATTACCGAAGGCCTCAAATCATTGAGCAGGAGAAGAGCTGAGCCGATTCAGGCTGGACAGCGGGCAAGACACATGAGACAGAGCCCACAGCCAAGGTTGAGAGATATAAAGACATTCCAATCCACAGACAACAAAGGGACCAGCTGCAAGGAAACCAAATAAATCCTAATAATTAGGAGCTGCAGAGCTCGATTTTGTGGTAGAGCCGAGTGAAATAATGGACAGTGATCGGTGGTGGGAAACAGAAGACGATCCCAGGCGGACAGACGCAAGCTGCAACAAGTATGCAACAAGTGTTGCGATGAGTGGGACATGTCTCAGAGGCAAAGATGGTACACACAAGTTACAATTCAGAAACATAGTCGTTCACATCATCTTGAAAAGGTGCACAGTGAGCTGAGAACCATTTCTGGTCCCAGACCATGGGACGTCAGCTCTAGCCAATCACAGTTTGGGGTGGGTAGTAACGGTCAAGAGCCAATGGTACTCCAACACTCTGCAACAATGCATTAGTTAGTACATTTGGGATGGGACAGGCCAGCCACCTGTCATCTGAGAACCAGTAGAATAACACATATAGGTACCCATATAGGTTATTAGACTCCTGATGTCCAATCCCACACAGCAATAGGTGTTTGGAGAGCGGCCCAAGTAATGACGGAGTAGTGACACAGTTTTACACTAAAACTGGCCTGCGAGCCAGGAGAAGCTGAGACGTACTACAATTCACCTGTGTTCTTGTATCGATCCCTGTTGGTTTTGCCTGTAATAAACCACAGTTTGAACTTGCTGTTGACTGAGTCCTCTGTGAATACTGGGGGAAAGAGTTGAGCCCTCCAAGTTCGCGGACTTCCTACATCGCTATGGCATACCTTGGAGTCTGTCCCTAACACCTAAACACCAAGTTGTGCAATGATGTAGTGGGAGCAATTCTGAAGAGCACTTCAATATGTACATGTGTGCCTTCTAAGCTGCATTTATGCACTCACAGCATTTATTTAAGTGGTCACAAAGCATTTCAGCTACCATGCTAGCTGCCTTTGTTTGTCCTGCCATGCAGGGGACAAAACACAGTTCACTAATCTGCACAAAACATTGCATTGCTTTATCTACGATGTTGTCACCGATTCCAGTCACAAGCTGAGGCTGTGGTTATGCACACATTCCCTAAGGACACCACAATCATTGCATTACTGTTATGTAGGAGACCCCCAATATATCATGGGATCTGTGAACAATTTTGAGAAAGGAGATAACCAAAACAATGTTGCACTAAGTTATGTTATGTTATAAACATTTATATAGCGCACTACTGCCTAAAGGCATCTTGGCGCTGGGAACCAAAGTATGGACCAACTCATTCTGATTTAAAATAGAAAGGTTTTCAGAGACCGTTTATTCAAGATGGTCCATAATCTGCTTTAATGCGGGCGGCAACGTGCTCCACAATTGGGCCGCTGCCACGGAGAAGGCTCAGCCCCCCAACCTAGCACGCCTATACGTGGGGACCAACAAAAAGCCCAGTGTCCCTGAGCAAAAGTCACGCGTCTGGCAGTAGCGGATACATTTTTCCTGTAGATAGCCAGCCCCCACACCCATCAGGGCCCGGTGAACCAATCACAATGATTTGAAGTCAATGCGCTTGGACAATGGGAGCCAATGCAGGTGTCGTAGGGTGGGGGTGATATGGGCACCAAAAGGGGAGCCAGTATCCACCCGTGCAGTCAAATTTTACAGCTGCTGTAGATGCTGAATCAGACCCTTTGGCTGAGCTAAATAGGGTGAATTACAGTAGTCTATACGACTAAGAATAAGGGCAGCTGCCACAGGTGGAAGAAGATGGGCAGGAATAAAATGAGCACATCATGCAGAATGCTGAGTTGGAAATACCCTGATTTGCAGACTGCCGCCACTTGCTGAGTCATAGACAGAGCAGCTGAGAATGTCATCCCCAGATTTTTCACTACAGAAACTGGGGCAGGAAGGTTGCCTAGTGATGAAGGCCAGAAAGCAGGGACTCAAAGTGACAACCCCACTAGTGCACCCACCACCAACACTTCCGTCTTGTCCCAATTGAGTTTCAGCCAATTCTGGTCCATCCAAATCCCCAAGACCCTCAGCCACCGGCACAAGCACACCGACATCTCTGCCTGGTCAATATCTAATTGGACCAGGATCTGTGTGTCGTCGGCGTATAAATAGCATCTGAGGACCAGAAGAGACTGAATGTAGATATTAAAAAGTATCGGGGACAAGGCAGAACCCTGCGGTGCACCACAGGAAAGTGAGGAGGGGGAAGAAAAGGAGGCAGAGAAATAGTCTGGACCATGTCAGCTGGGAAGGATGAGAACCAGGCCAGGAGGGTTCCCTCTAGGCCAGCAGATGCTAGACGGGTTTGCAGGATGGAATGGTCGACGGTGTCGAAAGCTGCTGACAGATTTAATAATATCAGAGCCCTGACACTGCCTTTATCAACCAGTCTGGTCATATCATCCATCACTGAGACCAAGAATTCCGAAGACTCCAAGAAAGACAGACGAGGAGAAACCAGTGCCTCCAATATCTTCATGAAGAAAGGCAGAAGAAAGATAGGCCAAAAGCTGGAATTGGAGTCAAGAGTCAAGGGATGGCTTTTTAAGCAGTGGAATGACCGTCGCTTGTTTTAACTCGGTAGGAATGTGACCCGTCTGACCGGAAACGTTAACCGCTTTGCAAATCCAAGGTAGAATGCCAGATGACATATCTTTCAGGATCATAAATCGACTGCCGATGTGGAACGACAACTGGTGTCCCCAAGGGCCACCAGTGTCTCCAGGTCGGCCCCACACCACTTCCGACATAGGGCATTAGGTAGGGAGATCTTATGATGTGGTTTAGGAATTTGAAAGTAAAATGAAACCAGATAGTGATCTGACCATAATACATGTTCAATGGACAAGATTCCCAGGTCATCTGCCTTAGCAAACAGTAAATCTAGTACGTTGCCCAATCTATGAGTGGCTTCTACTATGATATGATGAAGACCCATATCCAACATGCCATCAAAAAAGTGGCTAACAATTAGAGGTCTCGGGGAGTTAAATTTGACATTAAAATCACATAAGATCACCAGGCGGGCATATTTCACTTGCAGCTCTGCTACAAGATTGGCAAATGGGTCAAGAAACCTGGTAGCAGACCCAGGGGGTCTGTAACAGACCAGAAAATGGCAGGAACACGAGGCTGATACCACAAATCGTACCAGCAGCACCTCCATGGGAACTAGGTGAACTAGTTCAATTTTTGAGATCTTTTGGTTAGCTTTAAAGATTATTACCACCCCTGCGCCAGGATGCTTTGACTGATGATCAAGATGAAGTATCCTATACTCAGGCGGAAGAGCATGTACCAGTGTGGGAGCTGAAGATTCTGACAGCCAGGTTTCCGTTAAGAATAGGAAGTCTGGGGAGCGGTTACTCATCAAGGTATTAATTGAGAGGGTGTGCATCTGCAAAGATCTTGTGTTCAGCAGCATGGCATTCAAACCACACTCATCAACATCCACATGCTTAGTGCTAACAATAGGCCCATCCCACCCCTCAGGAAACACAGTATTAGCTGGTGCTAGGTCCAAGGTAGTTCTACGGAGAAGTAAATGCTGCAGTCCTTGCCTGTCTGTAGCCCGCAGAGGTACAGCCGGGCTTGACTTTAGCAAGATTTTCCCTCTCCCGCTGTGCCCGACCGATGCACGGTTGGGTAATCATTCCAATTAAAGGGCACATGGTATTACCTTAGCCAATCTGCTGTCTTTGCTTATAGAGTAGGAAGGCAGATTCAGGAAGTCGGTGCATGCAAGGAATAAAAGAAAGCTGCAGCATCACCCGAGCCGAGCCTCGGAGTACCCTGAGGCCAGGCACCCTCGGCCAGCAATTCTGGCTACAAGGAAATAAAATAAATTAAAATAAAAGATTCAAATAAATAATTTAAATTTACGTGCATGCAGGTAATGGAACGCCCAGTCATGCGCCAAGCAGCGGGTAGCCCCGTTGCCTAAACGAACACCAAGGATGTTATCTAATTAAATAAAACGCTCTGAGTGGGCGGAACTCTCTTCCTCCCTCCTGGTCTTGACCACTCAACTCCTCCTTCTTGGAAACTTTAACATCCACCTGGATGCTTCCTATCCTTCCTCTGAACTCTTTCACGACCTCTGAAACTCTCTATCCTCCCCTCTGGCCTGATTCACTCTACTGGGCACACTCTGGATGTTCTGATCTCTACAGACCTTCACCTTTCTATCCGTCTCACCACTCCTCTCTCCTGGAGCGATCACTTTCTCCTTTCCTCCCAGCTCACTCTCTCCACCCCTCAGGCCAAGCCAACTCCAGCACTGCCACCTACCTTCTCTGTTATCGACCCATGAAGCGTGTGTCAGTTGAGGCTTTCGCCACCCCTTTCTCCCCCTCTCTCCCCCTTTGGCTGACTCACACCCTGACACAGCTCTCTCCATGCTCTACTCTGCTATATCCGATGCTCTAGATGTTCTTGACGGTGTCCTGAGGACCCGCTTGAAGCCCAAAGCCAAGTGCAACTCCTGGTATGACTTAGACCTCATCACCCTTAAATGCAAGTGCAGGGTGGCTGAGAGTACATCCTCTGACAAACTGGCCTGCTGCCTGCTCCAAAGGCAATATCAGCTCTCTGTCTGCACCAAGAAGAGAGCCCTCATCAAAGCCCGCATCTATGCGGCATCTAACAGCTCGGACAAACTCTTTAAAATCTGCAAGGAGCTGGCCAATCCTGCTGCAGTCTCTACCTCTCCTGTCCCCTCCCAGTCCCTCTGCACGACCCTGGCTTCTTATTTCATCTCTAAAACTCAGGACATCCTATCCTCTCTCTCTTCCTCTCCCCCTCCTCCCTCTACTCCCTGCTCTTCATCTGGCCCATCTTCGCCCACCTCTCCTCCCTCCTTCTCTGCCTTTCCCCTGTTCTCCCCAGATGAAGTTTCTAGACAAGTCTGATCTATACAAGTCTTGTCAAAACAGGTTCCTCCAAAACCATCAAAGACCACATTGACACCCTGGCCCCTGCACTGGTTGACTTCTGCAACCACTCCTTCACCACTGGAGTCTTCCCTTCCCCCCGAAGCACTCCCTTGTGAACCCTCTTCTTAAGAAACCCTCTGCCGACCCGTCCTGCCCGGCTAACTTTTCTGGGCAAACTCCTGGAAAAGCTGGCCATCTCCCAGCTTAATCGTCACACTGAATCTGTTGGTTGTCTCCATGACCATCAGTCTGGCTTCAGAGCTGCCAGGACGGAAACTGCTCTCCTGAACATCTGTGAAGACCTGCTCTCCAACCTCGATTCCAAAACCCTCTGTGTCCTCATCTTACTTGATCTCTCTTCTGACTTTGAAACGGTCAGCCATGCCATCCTGTTCAACCGTCTCTGTGATAACCTGGGTATTACTGATCAGGCCCTGGCTTGGCTGACCTTTTTCCTCTCCTCGACCCTACCAGTTCCAACTTGAGTCCTTCCTCCCCTCTATCTCTGTCTCTACCTGTGGTGTTCCCCAGTGGTCGTAGAGTACGAAAAGAAGTAGTGGAACTATGTTCCCTGCTGCCTGCACCACTCCCCATAAACCCCATCACCATGACCCCTCCCACACACAGTAGAAACCCCTAAACAAGTGCACCTTCTGTTTAAGGGAACGCTCAGTGTAGTGCCCTGAAAGTGCAAGTTTCAACTTCTTCCTACACTTTTATTTTAAAACGAAACAAAATAAAAGTATAGGAACAGTAAAATCTGATTTAAAAAAGTAGAGTAGCACCGCTCCTGACCGCTCCCGCTCACTTTGACCACTGGTGTTCCCCAGAGGTCCAACCTGTCTCCCTGGCTGTTCAACCAATACATGGCACTTCTTGCTCACTGCATTGCTGCTCTCTGCCCCAACTTTCAGTGCTATGCGTATGACACTGAACTCATTTTCAGTCTCCCTTCCGCCACCACTTCTCCTTCTCTCATCCTTAACTGTCTGTCTGTTATCCAGGAGTCATGCGCCACCAATGATCTCTGCCTTAATGCCAGTAATACCGGGATTCTCCTCATTGGCACACCTGCCCCCTCCTTTTCTGTCATTCTCTGGCCAGCCTCTCTTCACCCTCTTCCTACTCCCACCTGTGAGGCTAAAAACCTCGGGGTCATCTTCGACTCCACACTCTCCTTCTCTCCTCACATCTCTGATGTCTCTAAGAAGTCACACTACCAGCTGCACCTCCTCAGAGGTATGTTTCCTTTCCTTTCCTACCCCCAGAAGCATACTGTGTCTCTAGAGCTCTGGTTCTCTCTAGGCTGGACTACTGCAACATCCACTTTCGAAATCTGTC
This sequence comes from Ambystoma mexicanum, assembly GCF_040938575.1. Taxonomy (NCBI): domain Eukaryota; kingdom Metazoa; phylum Chordata; class Amphibia; order Caudata; family Ambystomatidae; genus Ambystoma; species Ambystoma mexicanum. The sequence goes on along the minus strand of NC_090937.1, from coordinate 228,483,832 downwards.
TGCTTCTACTCTCCGCCCTCTGCAACTCATCCAGAACAGGACTGAAAGACTTGTCCTTGGTCTCAAGCCCAGGGATTGTATCCCTCCAGGGCTGGAATCTCTGCACTGGCTCCCAGTAGCTGCAAGGATTAAGTTCAAAACCCGCTGCATTGTCCACAAGGCCTTCTGGGGCCTGGGGCCTCAATACCTTCAACTCTCTCTTCCTAAATAGCTTCCTTCTCGAGCTCTTTGCTCGTCCGCCTCCAACTCCCTCAGGGTGAGTTGCTTCTCCAAGCAACGAGTTGGTGGTAGATCTCTTTCTTTGGCTGGGGCCTCCCTCTGGAACAGCCTCCCTGCCTCTCTGAAATTTGAGGAGAACCACCTCCGGTCCCAGAAGCACCTCAAGACCTTCCACTTTGCTTCTGCTTTCACTCCTTCTCTCCCCTGCTGATCGCCTGGTTGAAACGGAAACTGCATTGGTTACCTGGATACCCTCTGATCTCGGGCCCAGGTCCCCTTCCCACGAATTGCACTTCTGCACTGCCCCTCAGCAACCCTTGCACTCGGGGGCTGTTTCTGTATCCCTACAGCCCCCTACCAGCACTTGACACCTGATGTCTGCACTAACCCTTGCACTTGCCACAAGCTGGCCGCACTTTTCATTTATTGTTTTATTTATTTTTAATGTTATCCTATGTACTGCACTGCCCCTCCCCCTTTCATCCAGCACTCCCCCCCTGCACTTGTGCGATCTCAATGTCACCTGGCCTAGTAAGATCGTTGTCGCTGTCTTTCCTCTGTTCCCCCTCCCTTGCCTTGTCACTCCTTGAAACACTTGTGTATAGGTGCGTTATAAATGCCATATCATATCAAATGCCATATCATATCATATCATATCAAAATAAAGAATAAAAGGCAAGGGCTAAAGCACCATACCCATACACCCTACCCATCTTGTGCTACCATATTGATTGTGAGGTCAGATAAGTGCACCAGAGATACAAAATTGCGCCAAGAGAAACGTGTGTGTACGTGTCCCCTTAACCTGCACATCAATGCAATATTGTTTGACTTATGAAGGCAACAAGGGAGACCCCCGATATCTCGCTCAAATGGGGCCATGCGCATCTTCTGCCAGGCACAGAGCATCATTCCACACAGTGGAAACATCAAAAGACAGAATATAGTTTGTTGAATCTTTTGGACGATGCACAAGCCAGCGAGCTGGCCTCCGCATAGACTGCTGTTTCCCTGGATATAAATGGGGGCAGGGAAGGTTCGGAGCAAGGACAGTTGGAGACATAGCATTTGTCCCCACCCGCGCCGTTTTTTAACTTTGGTGGGACTGGCTCTGTTTTGTTTCCCCCAATTTTAGTTATTGTTCGGGTTTGAGAAGGGTGAGGGGTGGACTATTAGAGGTGGATGGTGGTTTTGTATGACAGGCTGAGGCAGTAGAATGGGACAATATTATGTTAAGAGTTCATTTGTTGCTGATGTGGCAGGTCAGCCTGGCTGCAGGTCATAGAATAGGTTGGAAGGAGATTGGTGTTGAGGAGAGCATGGTGGAGGTAGAGGGGGTTAGGGAATTGGCGGGGACATAGCCCTTTGGGGGAGGGTTGGGGGAAGCACAATGGGGTACTAGCGTCGTAAAGGAGGGGGTGGTGCTGTTTGTACGAATGGGCTACCGCGGGGGTACAAAGAGGGGGAAGAGGTATTGATGAAAGAGTGGCGTGGCCTCTGGGAGAAGATGGCAGAAAGCGGGAATGAAGGTTGAGAGGAATTGAAGGGGAAGGGGGAGTAAGGGACAGAAGTGATGAATTTAAATGTTTTTTTTTTTTTGGCAATTGTTAAATTGATCTGTTAGTCTGTAAGGCCAGGGAGCCCGGTTAGCATGTTTTTGTGAGCTGTGGCCTATCACATTAAAGGGTCCTTTTCCACTAGAAGCGATTCTGGTATTTTTTGTGCAGTAAACCCAAAGCAACCTTTGTGGTGAAGTTCTTTTTGTCCCCTCTGTAATCCCGGCAGATAGGAACAGCCAGTGTTCGTTTCTATATTTAACAGACTGATGTCATCTGGATGCCAGCCTCTGTGGCCGGGTTGAGCCCCCCCAGTGTGTCTCCGCGCCAGGCACCGTTCAGACCCAGGCAAACGGGTGGAGAGAACCTCAGGCTGAGGCTAGACAGGCGTCTGGAGCCAGAACAAGGAACCTTTCCAAAAAGGGGGCATTTTACGGCTATCCAGGTGAGCGCATTGTTTCTTGTAGCTTCTGCGCACCCCTCCCCCACAAGGGAGCAGCCAGCTGTCACGGCAAAGCTGTGCTGACTGGGAAGATTATTGGCGTGTTTTCATGGTCCCATATTTAAACACAGGTACACATTCTACAAAAATAATGTACTTCCGAAGCATGGTGACCGCGCGCTTGAGATTGTGTTTACATTTTGCTTTGGTTGCCATGGCGGCAGGTGCGTCAGCATCTGAACATCTTTCTTTCCTCTGAGCAGAGTCAGAGTCAGAGTGTTTGACAAGAAACATGCTGCACAAATACAGAGCAAGGCAGCAGGTGCGGGCTTTTATTTCAGACAGCAACAAAAGAAATGATTGTCCAGTCATCATTTTAAGACTGCGAAGTCAAGTACACGTTGGAATATCTGTTCTTGGAGGGTCGTGTGAGCACAAAGAGCACTACCTTAGCTTCCGAGATTACCCAAGTCGCTTCTTTGAACATTAAGAAAAGAAAGTTCCCTTCTAATAGTCATTCCTTCCAGAGACTGCATCAGAACCACTTTCAAAAGGCTTCTACTGGAGCCAATTGCAGAAAATTAGGTTTTGCAGATTGGTCTGCGCGTGGCAAGTGGGGCACTGCAACTGGTTAAATGAACATGCAAATGGAATAATATTGGACACGATTAGACACAACCAGCCAGTCCCAAGATGCAACTGGTATCAACTAAATGTTTCTGAAAAGCAGTGAAGGACCGACGTGCCAGCCAGTGAGCGCAGTACACAAACCATTTACAACGGATGCGTTCGAATTCTCAAGTGAGAGATTAACGCCGGGACTGACTCACCAAAGTGTTTACGTGAGAGCAAATTTGCACCCACAAAAAAAAGTGTAATAAGTGTGTGCGCAAACTGGGACCGATTCACAGAAGGATTTCAGGCAGGAAATGGAAGTGTATGTAGATCCTTGAGTTTCATGTGTTTAGACACACACACACAGACACACATATCTTGTACGACTGAATGGGCGGGAAGAGGTTGCACATCTACTTCCCACACTTTCCATATGCAAAGTGGGAGTGGCTGAATAGCTAGCCACAGATCGGTAATGCAAATAAAGGACACCCCCACAAATACAGGAAAATGCCTGCAAAGGCCCCGCCCATTTACAGCCTTGGTGGCCGCAGCTATTAGCAGCGGCGCCTACATCGAACGTAAGCCCTGTTGAATGCCTTAGGGTCCATCCAATAAGAAAGTGCTGTCAAGAATGGCACGGGTGAAGCACAGCCACAGACCCTCCAGGATATTGCACAAAGTTTTATTTATTGCAGCATTTTTGCAGCACATTTTTTATTGACTGGAGGGTGTAAGATTGGCACATTGCAGGAATGAGGCAGTGTTCAAGGCTACAAGAGGGCCAGGGTGTCATTATTTTTACCTTATATATCAATTTAAAAGGAAGAGTCCCAGATATCTCTGGCTTGGCAGAACAGAGTTTGTTTTGGCTATGTTTTTGGTTTAATGTGCATGCCTATTTAATATTATTGACAATAGTGATCATTATCATTTGTAATGCAGGAAATATTCCTCTTCAACGTTCTCCAAACACCCAGACACCTCTCTCACCAACACACCTCACACGTCTCACCAATTCCCATCACAACTTGCGTTCCCGAACCTCTCACTCTTGTCATACACATACTCATGTGCTCTGTCACACTGCCATGTCACAATTTGCACTGCCCAGTCCAAGCCACACGCCAAATCATACTTCCAGCTCACACCTTACGCTTCCCAAATTCCTCCTGCAGTATGCAGTGCTTCATTCTTTCATGCTACTTCTGCAACTTGCATTCTGTCTCCCTTTCTATCACACTCTTCCCTCATCCTTTCTCCCAATCTGCAGCTCACTGCCTCTTTCCGGCCAGCCGCTCCCTCTCTGCTTTTTTGGCCCACTGCTCCCTCTGAGCCCATGTTCGCCTCTAGTTTCTGTACCTTCGCTCCCTCTCTGATTTCTGGCCCGCTGCTCCCTCTCTGATGTCTGGCCCACCGCCCCATTGCTTCCTCTCTGCTCTCTTGTCCACTGCTTCCCCCTCTGCTTTCTTGCCTACCACTGCACATCTCAGCCATCACCTCCGCCCCTTCTCTCTCATGTCCCTCTCATATTGTGACCATTTTAACAAAAAGTTAAAATTCAGATCTGGGTCCAGAACTTCAAAAAATTGGGCATCTAAAAAAAGAGCAGAATATATGCTATTTTTCGATAACTCATTTTTTGGAAATGAGCAGGTCACCTTATTCTCAAAGGTAACCTGCACATTTCCACAGGGCTGAGCTGTGGCAAAAATGATATGTTGCCCGCTGGCCAGCCACCTTGTATACGTTTGTGTCAAAAGCGCTCTCCCGACAACGTCTTACAGGCTCCCAGCTCATTTCTCTGTGACAGCCCTTTAAGGGGCCTCCCCCTGTAAAATGCGACCCACAAATGCATTTCTATCCTATTTGAGGAAAAGAAATGTAAGTGAGATAACAGCGGTTCATAGCTCTGCTGTCACAAAAAATAAAAAAATATGACTGCATCAGGAAGACCCTATCATGCGGTGGCACCCACTGTGTGCCTACTGAAAGTAGGCGTTTAGAGTTCCCGTCAATTTCTGCACATTTAAAAGCGTATCTTGTTTGTACATTTGGGATGCACTTTTAAATGTGCAGATAAAGACCCTGATTCGAGCAAAGGGGTGAAAAAGGCCATCTGAATGGCCCATCTTATATGCGCCCATTCAGATGCCATAGTGGATTGGGCTGCTCTTTTTTTATGGTCGTTTTTGCAAAAAAGTCAGTTTTTGCTGGTGTTTTTTTAAAAAACTGCTGTTTTGTGCCTTTTTTTAAAAAACAGCCGCTTTCGCTGAATTTTGCGGGATCCCAAAATCGCTAAAAGCTGGAGGGTCTCCCTAGCTAAGTCAACCGCATTCAGGGGTGCAAGACCGCTGTGAGGCCATGTGATTTTGAGGGGTTGAGGGAGCTTGGAACTCTTTCCAGACCCGGATGAGTGGTAGGGAAGTTAAGCAGAAGTGTCAAGAAAATAAACACGTGACAAGTATCTAAAGAATGTCAAAAGTGAAAGTTGAAAGAAAAATGTGGTGCTTAAGTGACGTAAAGTACAGAGAGGGATGTTTAGGGAGCTTTAGATGGGGCAGACCACTTGCGAGGAATACAAATAAATTCCTTGGTAGTGGTGCAGCTAGTGCGCCAGCTCAGCATACAACCATGAAGCTGCGTCGTTCAAGCCACAGATCAGAGTCGGCCTTAGGGCAAGGCGGGCCGGGTGACCGCCCAGGGCGCCATGCCCCCCAGGGCACCATTAGCCCCCTGTCACACCCTTGAAAGACTCCCCCGAGCTGGCACGGTGGGAAAAGGCACAGCAGGTGCCCTTTTGTTGTTAAATGCAAAGCATCAGCACCCTATTCACATGATAACCTCCCCGCTCCGATGCAGGAGTGAGGCGGTTTTCATTGGAATAGGGCGCTCATGCATTAGCATGAGCGCCCTATTCCAGTGATAAACCCTTGCGAGGTGCTGGAGCAGGGAGGTACAAATAAAATGTGGTGCTCCTGCTCCCCCTTCCCCTGTTGACCAGGGGTGCGCAGGGAGGTGGGGTGCCAATTCGCCAGCAGCGCTGCTGCCACATTCCTCACTATCCGCACAAGATCATTAGCGGATCACCATTCACGCGTGCAAACTGTGGTGGCCATTTTTTGCCACTGACCCACAGAAACACGCGTGAATCTCTAGCCCACGGGCTGCACATCTTTATCATCAAACTAAAATAAGGCACCGTTTGCAGGGTGACCAGATTTTCTAAACCAAAATCCGAGATCATTTAGCAGAGTTAAACAAATAGAAAAGATATAAAAGGCGAAAGCCACAAAACATGACAGATCGCAACAGAGGATGTCAGAGATGTATGAGGAATGTGCAGCTTCTTTCGGTGGCATTTTTGGGATATTGCAGTTATTGCAGGAGCATTGTGAATAGTTTAATCCTTTTCAGGGGCGCCCTGGGGTCTTTTTAGGGTACTGGAGTGCACGAATGATGAATCCCAATGAGTACCCTACTGGGGTCCTTGGTGCACATGTATCTCGCATCCATCATTTGATTTCTTACGATCCCTTCCTCTCTGCATCCAGGTTTCCAATGTTCTATGTTTCCCCATTGCATACCCCTCCTCCCCCTGCCTTACATCTCCCTTTTGCTTTCTTTTATTTTGCCTTTACGCCTTCTGTCTTTCTGGGAGAAACCAGAGCTACTTATGTTACACTGCCTCGCTCACACATTGCCTCCCCTGCAGCTGGAACCTGACCATTTATCAGAGAAATGCTTTAATAAGGGTCCAGCTCCTAAATCTTTCCTTAACCCTGGACACTTGACTGTTTTGGAGAAGCTTGTTGGGACAGAAGGACATGGTGTAAAACCGGGCCTGTCCCCCACTACTCGATATCCGCAGGCCCACTTAGGGGTCAGCCCACAGTTTGAACACCATTACCCTAACTGGTTCTCCATTTCTAGGATGATTTCTCCTCACAAATAAGAACGCCAAGCCACTTGGCGGAAAAAATAAATAAATTACATTTGCAAAAACAAATATGTTGGATAAGTTGAAATGTTGTGCAATAAATTGCACGAGCACATTTTCAGACCAGAAAACGAACACACTTTCTGAATGGCAAGCTGCACTTGTTTTGAGCAACCGCTCAGTGTGAGTTATCTTCCTTGTTTTGTTTCCCAATGCAGCGGAGGAAAAGGCCGGGACACCAACACAATGTTATCACACAGCAGCCTGATGAAGGAAAGGAAGCAGCAAGCCTCGGCCCTAGCGAAGGAAGTCCAGGGATCTGGTACAGAGCAGCAAGCCTGCTACCTCAGCCCGGTGTTCTCCTACCCGCCCTCCCTAACATGACCTAATCGATCCTTTTAGTCCACCGCCGTCATTGTCTCCTGCGCAGGGTGGCTGACCCCTAAATAATCTTCCGGAGTGCCTCACCGACCGTATATACAAGGTTCCTAACGCTTTTGTGGTTCTCTCGATTCATTTGAAGGCTATTTTCAGATGAACAACTGCGTGAAGGAATGGCGCTCGCAACAGCTGGTGCGCATTCTGCATGGCTAGACTTACACGAATGCATTCGGGGACAAGCGGTGGGCGTGAAAACATTTTTTGAAAGACAATACATTCAAAACTTTTCTAACAAATCTGCGGCTGTGTTTTTCTTACCGACTTTCGATGCTAAAGCAGGCACTGTTTTCCCACTTACAGCATGCTGTTCAGCGCCATGTTTTTTTCTAATTCCTCTGTCCTATTTTTGTTTCTTTCTCTTTGTTGCAACACTAGAATTCATCACGGCTCACTATTGTCTTGATAGGCTTATATTATAGATCTGAGCCTTCACTTAAATACTGCAACTTTATGAAATGCACTGCAAGTTTATAATTAGTTGTCTGAAATCATGTGTTTGTATTATTCCCGTACAATGACACATTTTGTAAATGTATCACTATTTTATGTTGAGTGCCACACGCCATCCGGGGTGCTCTAGAATAGATGTGAAAACGACTCCATTTAGCTTTTCCTTGATTCATTGGCCATTTCCTAATTTCGGGAATCCCACCTTTACAGACTCTTATATCATAGTACAGCCAACTACTGAGGGCTGTCATGTTATGTTATCCAATATTGATACTGTGCCCATTACCACCCTAGAGGTCTTAGAGAGCCTGGCCTTGTCCAAAAGGTGGTGGTATATTGTTACCCTGCCAGGGTGTCTCCAGGCAATAGTATGTGGGAAGGAAGGGGAGGTTTGGGGAGGAGGTGCAGGGGTGGGCTGGCTTAGAGAGAACTATGGAGATGTGGGCTTCTTTTATGTGGTAACCTATTTCATTTCCACATTTTCTCATAGGAAAAGGGTTGAGCTTGATGATATGGGTCCACTTTGAAATATATTTCCAGGGCCTCTTTTGGTTCCCAGTCGGTCCCTGAGGAGGTGATAGGAAAGAGAAATCTGACTGGTTTTTATTATTATTATTATTATTATTATTATTGTTATTATTATTATTATTATTGTTATTATTATACTTATTCAGCGCAGACCTGGCTTCGAGCAGCAACGGAGCACTTTACAGAGGAATACAACAATACAGATACATATCGCAGCACTTTTCAGAACTAACAACAGTACAGATATACAGCGGGGGTGGGATACAGAGGGGCACAGAGGAGGGGTACAGCTGTCCCCCAGGTGCCAGGGAGGAGAGGGGCGGGTGTCTAGCGAGTCAGGTGGTGCAAGGGGCGCTGTGATGACCTAGGTGTTGAGGCAGAGATATTCCTTGAAGATGTGGGTCTTGAGTTATTTTCTGAATTGTAGGAGCGTGGGGACTGGTCTGATACAGACAGGTTGGAGGTTCCATCAGGGTCGGACTGGGACAAGAAATCCCGGACACCCAAGAAAAAGTGTCCCACCACTCGCCTCAAAAAAGTGACCCACCCCTCGCCTCACGACCCTTGACCTCTGATGACATCACCAGAAGTGATGTCATTTGACCCCACCCGAAAGCGACATCCCGAGAAGCAATGGAACACAACCTTTCACCCCTTAACAAAACAGGAAGTGCCATCAAATAGCATTGTTCCTAAGTATACTACGAAAAATATGGTTTTGATGTCACTAATGTGATATATATTTCATACAAGAATGGATCACCATATGTATCATTAATATCTGCGTGTATAGATCCATATTGTCAAATTACTGTGAATGCAAGCAGATGTCCAAGGCCAAATGATAATATGTTATTGTATAGCACTTACGTTTAAGCTCTTTTTTATAGAACAAATATGCACACAATATCACCCAACCTGTGTTGGGACTCATTTATCGCCCTCAGAAGGATGAAAGGCTGAGATGGCCTTGCTGGAATTCAAACCTACAGATCACACACACATCACAGCAGCGAGTGCTCAACCCACTGAGCCATTTTATTGGCTATAGTAAAATGAACAATTATTCTGTAGTGGATACCATTGAACTGGGAACTGAGATTTAACAGCAGACCAGATAAGTTCATCTACAGGTCTGGTGCAAAGTTTGCTGCATGCTGCAGCATCATGTGAATGATGCGTGCATCATAATTTATGATGCACACACCATGCATGCAAATCAATAATCAAAGCAAGATAACATGTGTTACCATGTTTTGATGAATTATGCCGTTGCCATTTTTTCCCACATTTTATTTTTCAACCGGTCCAGCGTGGTCTGAAACCGGCCCCCAGGGACTACACATGATTTCGGCCCAGCCATGGGCTGAGTGGCAGATGGGCCAATCCAACCCTGGGTTCCATAGTCTTGGGGCGTAGACAGAGAAGGCTTGTTTGTTATATTCCCACAGACGGGGTAATGTGGTTGTGACACATAATGAGAACATGTCAGTCGCTGGGGCGGATGTTTGCAATTCAAAGAGTTGGAAACAGTGGAGGAGGAACACTGGAATGGTAGGGTAGTGGCTGCCTATCAGTCGTTAGGAGGCCTGCCATATTGTTTTCTTACCGAGAAGAGCTCCCAACAGTACAATATGCTAAAAGAAGTAGGCTGTCCCTGCATGCTTAGCCATAGAGCTGCATCCTACTGCGCCAAGTGATATCTGCCAGACATTATCAGATGCAGTTAGTCCTCAACTCTGGGCAGATGGCTCAGGCAGCATAAACAAAGTCTTCTTTTTCTCCCTTCCATCCAAGGAGTGTCTTGGAGAATGCAGCCGGAAGAGGAAGGAATCACAAGCTTCTTCGAGCAAGCCCAAGGGTGTAGGGCGCTGATCCGTCAATGGTTAGGGAAGCTCCCTCGACCTGCTGAGCGATATGCGATTGCATCAAGTGGATAGAATCAAGGTTGTGGGCATAGGGGGTCAGCCGAATCGGACTAGAAACGCTGGATAGAAAAGCTTGCAGGAAGGCTTCTAAAACTCCTGCAATTCCACTTTGCGGCCTATGATTCTTACCATTACATCGCTTCATAGCTTGTCTGTGCTACAATGGGCGTTTTGGGCATCATCAGTTTGACCTCCCAGTAGAACTGATCAGCAACTCCCAGTGGGCCAGAAGCATTGGCTCAGGCTTTCCCATGCATTACCTTTTGGTTTTCCCACAGGTATAAGGGTGCATGGGTAGGAAGGTACATATGAAGGAGAGGTGGAGGCTTGAGCTCGAGTGGCCTGGGTACACTTTAAGATGTACATGGGCAGAAAAATAGACCATCGGAAGCCATTTTATTATTTCTCCTGGACCAGAGTCATGAGGTGATTATTTATCGCAGCATTGGCTATGCGGGGCAGAGTGGCACTCGGAGCATTGGTGTCCAGGTAGGCCAGGGTGGGGTACTAGTCTTCATTTCAGCATACTTTAACCGGATCCCCCAGAGAACCCCCCCTAGCGTCTCTACAAAAAACCTCTATTGCTTTTTGTGACAACATTAACCTCCTTTGCAAAAATTGCATGCTTCTGAGTTGCAGTTTGCATGTAGCCTAGGACTAGTTTGGGGTGTCCTGCTGTATTTGATTATTCAAGATATCAATGTCTTCTTAAACTATGCGTGCACACACACACACACAAATGCACATGCACACACACGGCATCTGTATTGTATAATGTGCTAATTTATTCTAAGCATGTCCTTGATATTCCATCTTGGAGATATTCTGAATATTATTCCATTGTCTGATGTGGGCCATTTTGCCTATGAAGTGTTTCTTATAGTAATTAGAATCCACTTGGACTGAGTGAGTGAGTGACTGGGCGAGTGAGTAGCATTCAATTAGCTGTTCCCAGGTGGGTGTCTGAGGACCATTCTTTCCCCTATTGCCGGCAATACACATATCCAGGTTTTTCATTGCTGCCTGAAGACAGTCAGAGTTAGAACTTGATTGGACTGTGGGAGGGAGTTCCACATTGTGTGCGCTTGACACTAGAAACCTCTCCCACCGTTGTGTGCTGCTTAATTTTGGAACCACGCATCAGCTCCTTGTTGCATGTGACTTAGAGCTGTGGCTGGTTTGTTGAATGGAGCCATTGTTGAAGCTGGTCCACACTTGTTGGAGCAAAATCCGTAGTTCTTTTGGCTGCGGCTTGGGCAATAAGGCAGGAGGCAAACAAGAGACTTGCTGAGTATCCCGTTGAAATAGAAGCACAACATTTTAATGATTTGACACATACATAGGCCAATTGTACCTTTTTGTATAGGATTATTGTATAACATTATTTGTAAATTTGCTGATTTATAATAATAAAAAAAGAATGTGTTAAAAGTATAAAATAAAGTATGGCACAATAAATAAATAAAGAAATAAAAAGAATGGAACCAATCCTGCCAGAAACGGTAGTTCTAGATCGTGCCGACTTGAAAAACAGGTGCGCTAGTTCAATCAATGGCACAACCAAAGGGAACAGAGGGCATGCAGCCCCTTTGGGCCCATCCTAATAATTCCGGTGTGCTGCTTGGTTAGCCCGCTGCTTTTCCTATACATCAAAACAATGGTGTAGGTACTGGAAGCTGAGAGCTGCAGTGGCTGCATACAGACACCACAACTTACTAATTTACAGTGCTCTATCAACTATTATTGGAGGCAAGGACAGGGGCCGGGGAAGGGTATGGGTGGAAGTATCATTCCTTGCAGGTAATGAACAAAGCAGCAAATTTCAAAGACCATGTCAGACGTTTCGGCAGTACACTGAAGGAAATGTGTTGCGTGTTTGCTAAAGGATAGCAAATTCTAGTACCCATCTAGGCAACAGCACCTTCTTTTTCCTTCTATGCTCAACTGCTGAGGGCTTTTCATTATAACCATATGTTCTGTGTGGGCAGTCTGTAGTCTCTCTCTGCACCGTATTTAACTAATCACAAAGAATTACAGAAGAGGGATCTATAGTTACAGAAAAAGGCACTCAGTTGTATCTCTGATGAATTGATGCAATTAACTTAAAAGGCATATATGTGTGATTTTCTTCAACAGGGCTGCATAATAAACCTCAGTAAGGCTCTTGTTTAATTGTAGCTAGGCTGTGGTGTGGAGGGTGGGCAAAACTATACATTTTATTATGTGCCCTGTCATGTACTCCCCATGTCAGGGGTACAAGCAAGGCTCTAATCAGATTGTGTTCCCTACTTGGAATCAAATGATTTTTCAGGGAGTAAAAAAGTAATTAGCTTTTCCAATAGGGATACTTTCTGCTTATTATAAGATGTTCTTTCCCCATAAAATTCCTTTTGAGATTGGGCATTAATATTATTAGACTTCCTTCCTTCCTATGTCACTGCTCTACTCGTCACTAATTCGAAAAAATATCAGTGGAGCTTTGTGGGTTGAAGCAATGATATGTTAATTGTTTCTCGTTTTTGTTAGGCACATTTTCCTTTTTTAGGGAGTAAAAATGCATGGTGCATATGTTGCTTAGCTCTAAGGCTGGTGTTATTACTACCCACAGGAGAACGTAATGTGGGTAGTAAGCAGAAGCACCAGAATTTTGGATTATCATATTCTAAGGTACAGTTATTCTGATGCAATTATCATCCTTACACAAATTATTAGAAGCATGTTCTCCTGGCCCTTGAATTACTTCATTAAAATGGTACTTGAACTCCTTTCAGCATGTTTTTGACACATTGCTTTTAATTGCCATCAATCCATCTGCAAATGTATTCTGCCTGAGTTTATTGGAAGCCACATCCGTTATGACAAGATATATTTGTCTTTTGTAATACAAGTGATTTTCCAGTGGCATAAAACATACATGGCCTCATTACGACTTGGGGCGGTATCCCATGTAAAGTCACCAGAATACTGCCCAAACGTATTACTGTTACCGCCACTTGGTCCGAAGGATTTTCCGCCGGATTACAACTGGTGTTGGCGGTGTAATTCCCCATTCATGTTGAGTCCATATTGAGTCCATTGGACTCAATGTGGCTTTTTTAGTGGAATTATCCCAGTAAACCAGTAAAAATTCCGACGATTTTGGCGTTGAATTGAAGGATTTACCTCCAGGATTTTCCTGTAGGCAAATCCTACACTCCAGGCCCGAAACTGTAATTTGGCGTAGTGGTAAAGTTGGGGTCAATGGAGTTACCAGCAACTTTACCACGTACCGCAAAACTCGTAATGAGGCCGTCATTTTTCTCTGCGCAGAGGTACGTTTGCAAGGTACTGTGGCAGATATTGAAGTCTTCAAATGGTTGATGATTTTTCTGTATAATCACATATGACATATTTTATGTGTTTGGAAAAAGTGTTGTAAGATTTTAAAAGAATTGCAGTGGCTGGGAAGAGGAAATTCCTTTCCAAACTCTATTCTACGACGGTAGCTCACAAAGTGGCTTACCTCATTAGTCAGTTGCACCATGGAAAATATTGTGCGCACAACAGCCAATAGGTTCCGCACATAGAGAAAAATAATTAGAGGGAATACTGATCTAGACTGGTTGCACCAAAATGGCAGTCGAAGCAATAACACTCATCAAGAATAGAACACACATATAAGCCTGTGTCTCTCTGGCCTCTAACAACACGGCCAAACTCTTTAAAATCTGAAAAGAACTGGTCAATCCTGTTGAGGTCTTTACATCTCCTGTTCCCTCCCAGGCCTTCTGTATGGCTCTGCCATCTCACTTCTACGCTAAAACTCAGGACATCCTGTCCTCCATCTCCTCTTCCTCTCCTTCTTCCTCTCTCGGCCCCCCTTTGGCCATCTCTACCTCTCTTCCTCCTTTCTCCTCTTTCTCTCTGACAACACCTGACTCGGTTTCTAGACAAGTCCGATCTATGAAAGTGTCATCCAAACAGGTGCTCTCCTGCTCCACCAGAACCATCAAGAACCATATTGACACCCTCGCTCCAGCCTTGACCGATTTCTGTAATCACTTTTTCCCCTCTCCCGTTAAGCACTCATTTATGCACCCACTCCTCAAGAAGCTTTCTGCCGATCCTGCCTGCCCGGCAAACTATCGCCCATTCTCCATCACCCCTTTCCTGGCAAAACTGTTGAAAAAGCTGGCCATTTCCCAGCTTACTCTCCACACAGAATCTGTTGGTTGTCTCCATGACCATCATTCTGGCTTCAGTGCCAGAGACACGGAAACTGCTGTCCTGAACACCTGTGAAGTTCTGCTCTCTAACCTTGATCCCAGCATTCCTTCTGTCCTCATCCTCCTTGATCTTTCCTGTGCTTTCGACACGGTCAACCATGCCAACCTGATCAATCATGATCAATCGACTCCATGAGAACCTGGGCATCACGGATCAGGCCCTTGTGTGGCTGACCTCCTTCCTCTTGGACTGCCCCTCCCAGGTCCAACTTGGTCCCTTTCTCCCCGCTCCATCCTCTCACTCTGGTTTTTCAACCTCTATGTGGCCCCTTTGACCCACCTGATCTCTACATTCTCCTCTAACTTTCGGTGTTATGCGGATGACACTCTGCTTTCCTTCATGCTCCCCTCAGACTCCTCTCATCTCTCGCTCATTCCCGATTCAGGATTGGTGTGCCTCCAACTATCTCAGCCTTAATGTCAGTAAGGTGGAGATCCTTCTCATTTGGACTCCTGCCCCTGCTTTCCCTCTCTCACTCTGGCTGCCCGCCTTGGGCCCCTTCCTTCGCCTTCCTGTGAGGTAAACAACACTGGTGTCATCTTTGACTCCACTCTCTTTCTCTCCTCACATTTCAGACATTGCCAAGAAGTCCCACTACCAGCTGCTCCTCCTCAAAGGGACTCTTCCCTTTCTCACTTTCCCCCAGAAGCTCATTGTCTGCAGAGCCCTGGTTCTCTCTAGGCTGGACTACTGCAACAGCCTCTTTCTCAATCTGCCTTTCTCTACTATCCAGCCCCTGCAACTAATCAATAAAAGGACTGCAAGACTTATCCTTGGCCTCAAGCACAGGGATTGTATCTCTCCAGCCCTGAAATCTCTCCACTGGCTCCCAGTTGCTGCAAGTATCAAGTTCAAGACCCTTTGCATTGTCCACAAGGCTTTCTGGGCCCGGGGCCCGCACTACATCCAATGCTCTCTTCCAAAATATCTTCCTTCTCAAGCCCTTCACTCAGCTACCTACAACTCTCTAAGGGTTAGACGCTTCTCCAGGAAGAGAGTGGGGGGTAGATCTCTCTCCTCTACAGGTGCCACCCTCTGTAATAGCCTCCCTGCCCCTCTCAAGCTTTAGCGGACCACCTGAAGTTCTGGAAGCAGCTCAAAACTTTCCTCTTCTCCTCTGCTCTCTCTCTCCCTCCCCTGCTGGCTACCTGACCTACCTGTCTGCTGTACCGACTGGTTGCTTGGCTACCTCAGAGTCTCACTGCGTCGAGACTCTTTCTTGATCAGTCACCCTTGCACTGCCTCTGGTCCTACCATGCACTTAGGGGCTGTAACTGTAACCCTAGAGTCCCTTGTTCTCCTTGCAGTACCCAGAGCTGTGCTGCCCTGACAGCACTTACTCAGAGCATTGCTGGCCTGTTTTTCCCCTCAGCTCTCCCTTGCACTTCCCCCGTCCCTTTCCGCTTGCGCTTCTCGTTATCGCACTTGCACGATCTGAATGACACAAGGCCTAGTAACATTGTTTGTCTTGTCCTCCCTCTATCTTCCATCCCTTGTCTTGTTGCGCCTAGAAACACTTGTGTGCAGGTGCGTTATAAATGACTTATATCATCATTTGATCACAAATGCCGAGAAAAATATACAACGCTGCAGTAAGAAACGGCTGACTGGCAGCACCCAAATGGCAGTCTAGCCAGGTAATTCACTTAGCAGGACTGCTTTATCATAAATGCCCCATTAAAGAAAAGTCATACCAAACTGAGGAATGACCAGACTGGCTGCACCAAAATGCTTCTCTAGCCACTAATACCACATACCATGCCTCCTTAGCCTGGACATGGACAGCCATTATAATTTGTCGTATAATCCTGCCCCCCCACACATCCCCTCTCCCTCCCACCCCAACCTCCAAAATCAGATCCTTGGCCCAGAATTACCTCCAGGTCCCTCTTCCTTGCCCCAGAGCTTACGGTTGAGGCTCCTTGCCTCATAGGTAAGTACTGGGATGAGGAAGAGTGGGACTAGGAGTAATGAAGATTACAGGTAGCTAAATCAAGCATTACTTCCATGTACCTCTACCTCATCCCAGTACTTGTGTATGAGGCAGAGTGCCTTATACACAAGCACTGTCTCATACACACTGGGACGAGGAAGAATAGGGCTAGGAGGATGGTAATGAAGATTACCAATAAGTAATCCAGGCAGTAAGCACAAGTATTGGTGCAACACCATTGAGTTGACTGGAATTCAGAACTCCCCCCACCCCCTGAAGTATTGGGCTATGTTGATCAGACCTGGCTGACCTTCAGAGCAGTTGCCAGACAGAAAAGGACACAGATATTAAACGGCACCTGGGTTTCTCTGTTAACAAGAACCCACCAATTACTAACATAAAGCAATTCACTGTCAGTACCTGCATTCAAATGTCAAATTATTTAGGCAATTGAAATCGTGATGCCGGTTTAATACTTGCATGCCAGGGGAGTGATTGGAAGGGTAGAGAGGGAACAGGAGACCACTCATTCTCTCAGCAGTCCATAATTGGGTGCTTTAAACCTTAAAGGAGAGAGTTAACTGCCTGTAACAATGAAGCTACACTAGAATAGTCTCATAAAAATGCATAAAGAAATTAGATGACCCAAACAAATAAGTTTGCCCCTCCCCCCCTCCCATGAAGTTGGCACCCCTCCCAACATTTGAAGGGTTAGCCCCCGAAATGTAGGTTTTGTTGCGCCCCTGAACGCAAGCACACACACCATTCACCATATACACACACACGCACACCCAGCCATCCATACATTTAAGTGTGCATTCTTTCACCATACTGGCACATCCAGGCAGCCATCCATACATTTAAGTGTGCACCCTTTCACCATACAGGCACACCCAGGCAGCTACCCATAAAGCTACGTGTGCACCCTTTCACCATACAGGCACACACACCCAGGCACCCACCCATACATTTAAGTGTGCACCCTTTCACCATACACTCACACAGGCAGCCACCTATACATTTAAGTGTGCACCCTTTCACCATACAGGCACACCCAGGCAGCCACCTGTATATTAAAGTGTGCACCCTTTCACCATACACTCGCACAGGCAGCCACCTATACATTTAAGTGTGAACCCTTTCAACATACACTCACACACGCACACATCATGGGGTTGAGGGGAGCCATAACACTTAAAAAAGAAATTGGGCCTCATTACAACTATGCCGGACTGTAAACAACGGTGCTGGTAAGCTCACTGGCACTGTTGTTTCCGGGCCGGCATATTACAGCTCTGCGGGCGTTGCCATCCTGCCCGGCAGGTCAGACCTGGATGGTCAGACCTGCCGGGCAGAACGGCACCCACCCGCATAGTTTTTTACGGAAGCACCGGCACCGTTATTAACGGTGCCGGTGCTTCTATGGTCCCCTTCCCATAGAGTCCGATAGGACTTTATGGAAATGGGGACTTACCATTTGCCAGCGCCTGACTTCCCAGACCGCCAGGGTTGTAATCCCCCGGTGTAAACGGGAAGTCGGGCGCCGGTAAATCATTACGGGTCTTGCAGCAACCTGCTGGTAGCAATGGCACGGTTGCCGCCAAACCCGTAATGAGGCCCATCGTTTCTTTTTTGAAGTCACTCTGACTTCATAAAGAAATTATTTCTGTTACAGAAATCATTTCTTTATAAATACAGAGGGAATTCAAAAAGAAAAAAAATATATTTTTTTTTTTTGCAAAAAAAAAATATATATTTTTTTTTCTACAAGTGGAGACCCCTCGCAGGACATGTGCTGGCGGGGGTCCCCTTTTACGCCAGTGTGTATGTGTGTGAGTATGTGTGTGTGTCTGCGCACACGGGTACACATGCAATTGTGTTTGGCAGGAGAGAGGACTGCATGCACTGCAACTTGAAAGATTGTTACACTGGAACCTCTGGTATATATTGTGGCACACCACAATGAAACTGCTTGACAGTGTCATATATTGAGGGCACAAAATCATGAAAACATTTATAGAGGGAATACTGGCATATATTGGGGTTGCAAGACCATCAAACAGTTTAACAGAGGAATGTTAGCATTTATCATGGGTGCAGCATGAAAGTGTGCTACAGTGGTAATGTCTGCATATACGTTGAGTGCATTGTCATGAAAGTGTTTTGGAGTGGAATGCTGTGAATCATTTAGAATGCTGACGCCCCCTGAGGAACCCTCTAGCACCAAACAGGCCCTCCCAAGTTCAAATGGGTCCTTTTCTCTCCTCCACCTCACTCTCCATCTGTGGAATCCCTCAGGGACCCATCCTGTCGCCATGACTTTTCAACATCTACCTAGCCCCTGTGGCCCACCTGATCTCCAGCTACTCCCCTCATTTCCAGTGTTATGCAGACGACACACAGCTCTCTTTTCGGCTGCCTTCCCCTACCTCCTCCTCTTCCTGCTTTATACCTGACTGCCTGACTGCTATTCAGGCATGGTGCACCGCCAATGATCTCTGCCTCAATGCCAGCAAAACAGGGATCCTTCTCATTGGGATGACTGCTCCTAGTTTACCCCTCACTCTCTGGCCAGACTCCTTGAGTCCCCTACCCTCACTTGTGAGGCAAAGAACCTTGGGATCATCTTTGACTCATCTCTCACCTTCTCTCCACACATTGTGGACCTTGCCAAGAAGTCCAATTTTCAGCTTCATCTCCTCAGCGGCATTCTGTCTTTCCTCACCTTCCCCCAGAAGCTCAATGTCTCCAGAGCCCTGGTTCTCTCTAGGCTTAACTACTGCAATAGCCTCTTTCTCAGCCTTCCACTTTCCTCCCTTCACCGCTTCAACCAACCTCACTAGGACTACAAGATTTATCTTTGGCCTCCAGCCCAAGGACCACATCTCTCCAGCCCTAAAATCTCTCCACTGGCTCCCGGTGACTGCAAGGATCAAATTCAAAATCCTTAGCATCATCCACAAGGCTGTCTGGGGCCTGGGACCTCTCTACATCCAGCTTTCTCTCCAAAAATACCTCCCAGCCAGAATTCTTTGGTCTTCTGGCTCCAACTTTCTGCAGGTCAAACGTTTCTCCAAGCAGAGAGTGCTACGTAGATCCCTCTCCTTGGCTGGCACCTCCCTCTTGAACAGCCTCCTTCCCCACCTGCTGCTGCGACTGGGGCCTGGTCCATTAAGAGTCATAGAGGGACCAGACCACCCCACCAGTCCCTGCCAGCATCCTTTACCAGCACTTACCCCCAGGCTCCCTTTCCCAGACTATCCCAACCCAGTCTTCCTGTCCGCTGCACTTTTCCTCCCCTTCCCCCTCTTTCCCCTGGCACTTGCCGCCTTCACCTGACCAGCATTCGCTTGCCCCCACACATGGGAGTACCCCACACTTGCACTTCTCCCTCTACTCCCCACTGCCTTGCACATATCACCTTGTCATGCACTTGCACAGAAGGATTGTCACAAGGCCGATATAACCGTTTCTTTGATCATTGTTGCTGTATTCTTATAATTCCCATGTTCCATCCCACCCCCCATCTTGTCTTGTGGCGTCTGGAAACACCTGTGTATAGGCGGCATACAAATGTCCAATAAAAAAAAAAAAAAACAATAAATACCTTCATTCGTCATCGGTGACCTTGCGGGATTTGGTGTTTGCTCGGGTACGCTGCCTTGCTGTCTAGCTTCTTCCTTTTGGGCTTCACACATGTTCTGTTCTCATCATCTCTGCAGTTTGCCTCACTCTGCGAACGATGGTGGATGGGAGCTCTCAACACTCCTCGTCGTCCAGGTTTCAGCATCGTTAGATGGGTGCCAGGCCCACCACGGTACTTACGTGGTCACGCCCCCACTTTGGACGGTTCCTCAAACTCCGTCTTAGTAACGGATTCCCTGTTGTCTGCTTCACCGGGTCTCTGGCATCTGTGCTTCGCGTTCTCAGCTTCTTGCAGTTCCGCAGGTCCTGTGGTTTCACTCTGCTCTGCCTGTCCACACTGGTCTGATGTCTGGCTTCCCCAGCGCTCTGATCTCTCTCCTCACTTCTGCTCTACTCATCTCATTTTCATACGAGTTTCTTCTTACGGAGGTATTTCCTTTCCTTCATATGGCGTACTAGATGCAACATTGCCTATAGTCAACAGAAGGAAGACACACTGTTTGCAATGTAAGGCAGTCCCATATATGCAGATCAATTATCCTAACTAGAAAGTTCCCTTTGGGAATGGGAGTGCTTGTCCTGTTAAGGGGGAGTCACTCCCAGTGAGGTCCCACTTGCCCAGACCCCTAAGGGGGGGGGGGTCTTGCAGAGTGGGCACCCCTCCCCTCAAATGGATGGCTCCCCCTTGGGGAGAAGGGACGAATATTCACAATTCGTCACAATAGAGAATGGAGAGTTTCATGCCATTCAACATGGGCAACTTTTAGTCAATGGCCCAAAATGCTCTTCCTGCTGTGTCCTACCGAGTTACCTGGCAAGCCTAGAATGACTGTGCTTACTATAAAATACAAGCAGAGCTACGATTTGGGGGTGACACCAAACATTTTTTTACTCAGGGGAGGGCTCAGCATTTATAAGTTTGGAAACAACTTAATGAGAGTGACAGTATTGGTCAGTGTATGAAGCTGAAATAAACCACTCTCAGCCACTATGCTGATTTCACCATTTAAGCATCATAGTATTTCAATAAACTAAAATTAAATAAACGTAAAATATAGACACTCTGAAAGGGAGGAGGCTGGCACACCATCCTAGCAAGCTCTTACATGTACCCTTTATGAGTCACAATTGCAGACCGCATGGGAAGGTTAATTGTGAAATGTTGCACCGTGGTCCACTGCCAATGATATACAGAAGCACTGAGTAATGCCGTCACCATGTAAACGAGTCCAAGTGCCCAGGCTGCTCTATAGACCATTGGAGTCGGCTGTAACAAGAGCTACATGAGCAGAAGTTTTTCCAGTAAAAATCAAACCCAAATGCTAACAGAGGTTTTCTCTATGGATTAGAAAGTGTTTTTGTGAAGACAGGTGTGGCAAATGGCTGGTTGATGGTTCACAGGGACACATTTAAAGATGATGTCCAAGCGTCCCCTTGTCTATAGTTACAAAACTGTAATTTAAATAACCAAAATTCACTTATGTTTTCTTATGTTTGGTGATATTTATTTATTTATTTGTCATTTGTATAGCGTACCAAGCCCAGAGGCACCTAGACGCTTTTCTTGGGCACCTGGTTACAATGGTTGTTTGCAATGGTGATAAGTTACAAACATTACAGAATTTGCTTGCATGAGTATTTTGTTACATACATTGCTTACATGGGTAACATGCATGGCTTACATGAGGTACAAACAGTGCTCTTTCACTCCCTATTTTTAAACTTTTAGAGTAAATGTGATTTTAAGGCAGTAAAAATGGGTGCTCAGTCATAATCTCGAATTTACAAATCTCGGAAAATAAAATGTCGAAAAAAAAGGCAGAAAAAAAAAAAAATTCGAATTTTGTTTTTTTTCTATATTTTTTTTGGGCTCTAGTATATATAAATAAAATAGTTAAAAACAAAAAAAAATAAAAAAGGGGGGTGGAGGGGAACCCCGCCATTTAGAAAAAAAGTCATTAAAAAAAATTCGACATTTTTTTTTCGGCCTTTTTTTTTTACCTTTTTTTTCGAGATTTGTAAATTCGAGATTATGACTATAAACCGTAAAAATTACTTTTCTCCTTTGCAAGAGAGTAAAATGTATGTGACACCCAGCTGACGTGTGCAAAAACTGTATGGAAATCATTACTATGGGGCATCTTCTTCATTGTGACAGAGTACACCTTTCATTAATTCTCTAAGGTCCGGCCATTTGATCTCTCCTTTATATATTGAAATGGTGAAATCTAAAAAACCTAGCCAATTATATATTAAAGCAAACATTAATTGTATTGTGTATTTTGAGGTTCGATAGCAGAATTGTCTTTTGATGTTTAATGAAAATCCTCATTTCCTGGAGCTATTACTACCTAATGGTATGTCAATGTTATGATACAACAGTGCAGAGAGACAAGGACTCCATGCTAAATTCTATATCTAATCTAATGGTCATTTATATAGCGCTTTTAGCAAAGCGCTGTACATAGAACATATTTATCACAATTATCACCAAACCAAAGTCAGTAATCTTTTATCGACCTCGAAAGGATAAAAGGCTGAGGTGGCCTTGCCCAGATTCGAACCTGCAACCTACAGATCACACACAGATTGCAGCAACGAGTGCTCAACCGGCTGAGCTATCTTATTGCCTAACATCCTTTAGAGGTCGGTTAACTGAGTATCGACTGAGGTATAATAATCACAGTACCTAGATGTTGGACAAACCATTTATGAAGCGTTACATATAGTTAAATACCTATCTGGAGGATTACAGGCACAGGTTTTGGTGGGTTTCCATTTCAATTACCAATGTAACTTTTATTTGTTTGTTTTTGAACAGCGCTTGCGCTTCCTGGAGAGTCAGGTTTTGGATGTTTTAATTGTAGTCTTGAAGATTTGAGAGGCTAGAACACTTGTGATTGGTGTAATGAAAATCACTCACCATTGAGCAAAGAATCTGCTGCCAGTAACCAGCTATAGTAATGTACCTCATGGACTGCAAGGTTGAATGGATGTAGACTAGACTGTGCACAGTCATCATTTTACACATTGTTTTTATAATTAGAGTGTACATTAAATTATAAGTGTAAAAATGATGTGCCTCCGCATGATTATGCACACAGCACCGGAACTCTACAAAATACAATTATGCAATACTGGTTAGCTTTCATGGCAAAAAAAGCACAATTTGTTACAAAATATCAATTCTCAATTGCAACTTAGTATTCCATCTTAATTATACAATCCTAAAATTCTAAGAAAATAAACATGCACAGTGCTTCTGTTTGCTCCATGAGCATCAACACAGCAGAAGCTGAATGGAAATAAACCATTCCTTTAAGTGTGCAGTTTCTTTTTTTAAAAGGCTTCAGAGAAATACATCCTGTTTCAGAGGTGGCTTGCAATTACATTAATGTAGATACAAAACAAAAGAAGCCTTCTTGTTTCTGTCAAGTAACCTGACCTTTGCACTGCCCTCTGCTCTAAACCCATGTGTAAATGTACACAGAAAATAATAAAACTGTCGTATTAACAAGATTTTCATGCATAAAATGGCCTGGTACGCACCTTAAATGGAGGCCTGGGTACAAATGGTAATTATATTAGCTGCTGCATGCTTTGAGCTGAGGTCTATATAGAGGTACATTGAGTTGACCATGTTTAGCAAGAGTACATCCTAAATGGTTTACATTACATTGTCTAAGGTGGCTTCTAGGAGTCTTGGGCAAAGAGCCAGGTCTTGAGACCTTTGCGGAATGACCAGGGGGAGGAGTCTGATCTTAATGTTAGAGACATGGAGTTCCATAACTTGGCCGCAATCCCCGGGAATCTGGAGCACCCGGCTTTTTGCCGTCTAAATCTAGGGATGGTAAGGATCCCTGAATATGCTGAGTGGGTAGGTCTGTTGGACTGGACTTTGGATATTTGTCTAGCAAGGTAGACAAGGGCGCTGTTGGATAGGCATTTGTGAGTTAATGATAGGATTTTTAATGTAATGCGGTCTCAAAACGGCAGCCAGTGGATATTCCGTCTGACTTAAGAGATATGTTATTTTTTAGGAATGTTGAGGTCAGCTCTTATTACATTGGTCTGAATAATTTGTACTTTACTGATGTTACAGGCGTTGAATCCTGCAAAGAGGGAGTTACCATCGTCGATTCTTGATAATATGAGTGCTCTGGCCTGAGTGATACAGTTGTCAGTGGTTAAAAAAGTTTTACTGGCTATGATCAGTTTGGAGGTGTAGGCTGCTGCAGAGGCAGTGGCGTTGACTTGCCTGGTAAGGTACAGTGATGAGTCCAAATAAATTCCTAGTGTTTTTATCTCATTTGCAACTGTGATGATGTTGCTGTCAATGTTGAAAGATGTGTAGGATTGGGGTCGTTTGTTTAGACTAGAGTGATTGCCAATGATGAGTAGTTCTGTTTTTTCGTCATTAAGACAGAGCTCATGTTGGTTCATCCAGGCTTGGATGGTAAGGTACATTTTGTTCAGTGATTTGGAATCTGTATCATGGTTTCGGTTTCCTGTGATCGGTAGGAGTATTTGGGTGTCATCTGCATAATTGGCGAAGGCCCCGGGCATTACCTGCCTCGGTAATGTCCCCGTGGAAGAGTGGCATATTGCTATTAGTGCCCCGGCCCGCAAGACCTAATAGCATTCTTTTCTGTTCTGAAACGCCAAAAAGAAGAAAAAAAAGATCCAAGGAAATGGCCCCTGAGAAAGGGAAAACGGAGTCCGTTTTCCCTTTCCATGGCGGCCTTCGGGAGTGGACGCACTGGGAACAGAAGTGTTCCTGGTGTGTTTGCTCCCGAAAAAAGGAGAAATTAGAAGGTAAGTGGAGTTGGGAGGGAAGGGAGGAAAAAAGAAAAACACATACCTGAATCCAAGGCGGGGGACAATATGACGATATGATATGATATTGAAAGACCAAAGAAATATCGAGGCTTAGTACCACAAATGAAATACGCCAATCACGGGTTGAAAAGATATGAGTATCTTTTATTACTGTACAGTTACAAAACAAAACAGATAGGTATCTGTCTCCCAACACCTCGCAGTGTGTACCAGCAGACACAGTGAGGGGTGAGAGAGCTGGACATCTACACACAGACATATTTATACCATTTTTGAAACATTGTCCAGCTCCTCTCCAAACTAATAATTAATTGGATAGAGTTTGTGCCTAGTTCATATGACAAATGTTACAATATTATTCAAAGGATTAAACAAGTTTGCATGTCCATGAAGTCACAATGATGCTGTTGGTTCTCTGATCCACAGTAAGCCTTATTCCATGAATCGCTACAATGCAGTTCAGCCAAAACACATGATCTGAGTTTGTTTTCCATTGTCTCATTGTTTATACGAAGATGAGGCTTGTGAGTGCAGGCAACACTTGGATGGAAGTTCATTCGAGTTACAAGGTTTCTTTGCATTGGTCAAACAGTCTGCTCTCGGTCAGCCTCTCGGTCAGCCTAAACATTAACAGAAATCAAAAGTCGTTCGGCTCGACTGCAAGTTGAAAACACAGACCACCATTTTATGGTGGCGAAGTTATCCAAAAGTCAGAACATTACGAACGTGGTTTTCTGTGTAACGCGAATGGGCTTAGGCCAATATTCATAATAAGGAGGTATTATATGATTACGGTTTAACAAACTCTCCTTTTGGCCTAAGCCAAGAGCATTACTCAATATTTGCTTTACTCAAAACCCCATGCCTCAATGTCCGTACATCCTGAATCGCATTCTTCAGAAATATCAATTGCCATTAGATCCTTGATAGTGATATCCTTCATTACAAAAACATTAGTCATTTTCTCGGGTCCATGTGTTTTTGTTCTTAATGTACCCATAGTTTGTGCACAACATCTCCCTAACATTGAACATATGGCAGGAAGACATTGTATGCAACAACAAAAGAATAATAGAACACCAAGAATTACTAACAGGCCTGAAAAGAGCTTCCACCCCCACAAACATAGAAAGTCCCAGAACCAAGCACTAAGATCCCAGTTACCATCTGGAACATCTACTTCCATACTCAAGACATGCAGATTTTGTATTGCCTTGAATATAGTAGGGGAGGAGTCAGGTACGAAAACACAGCAAGCAGATCCCACCAATTTACATACCCCACCACGCTCGGCTAGGTTGACGTCCAACACCCTCCTATGTTGGGCCACTAATCTGATTGCTTTTTGTTCCAGCATCATGTTGTATAGTATATTAGTGGTTCTGTTGATGGTCCTCTCCAATAATCCTGCTAGTCTCCTAATATCCTCAGAGTTCATTTTCTGTCCCCAAAATGGCACAAAGGAGTTTGCTATATCACCCATAACCTGTGAAGGAGTATCACCATTCTCGTCCCCCCTTGGACGAGCTCTAGAGACCTCAGAGATGCTAGCTACATATACCCCTGGTAACAAGATACCCAGATAACAAGTACCCAGCCAATCTTTAGGTAGCCAAGGATAAGCTTCATTGACACAGACAAAATAAACAGGATCACCTACATACAAAGGTCTGTCCTCACTAGTTAGTTTTACAATGTTGGTATAACCCTCAAATGTACCCATTGGCTGAGAACCATCCCTTTGTATACAGAAGGAAACAGAGTTGGGCCTATGTTTGATAGTGTAGGAAGGAGGCATGGCATCCCGGTTGCCTACAGGAGCCATCTTGAAAGAAATTTGCGATTGGAACGGTCTAGAAAGTCTATCGGAAGGCCTAATAGAAGCAACATTGAGTTTGCTCCACTTCGCAAAAAGGGAACATCCCAAATGTGTCAAGACTCGTCTTCCGAATTCGTTCAGATTAGTCCCATCAAAGTTCCCAGAAATACTGTCATTCCAACGACCAAAGAATAGTGTCCTTAGTGAGGCGTAGCATGCAGTAGTCAAAGGAAGAGGATGAATATACCAGTCCAACCCTTTTCACCTGTGCTGTGGCAAATGCGAACATATCCAGCAATTTGTTCTGTTTAGAATCCTATGGGTCGCATTCATAATTAATAAAAGAGTGCTATTGTGGTAACTCTGTGTTGGGAATCTCTAGGAGGTAGAGTGTGCAGATACACGAAGGTGAAGACATAGTGGAAACACTTTCAGTTGGTAACAAGGTCTCAAGTGGACGCACCCCCTCTAAATACCACAAACCAAGCAAAAATACAACAGTCCGACTGATTAACATTATAACAAGAAAACAATGAGTCCTCAAAGACCATGATTTTTGATGTTCAAATTCTTTGTTAGCCACAAGACCAATAGCTTGCTCCGTACCGTACGAGTAGAGTTAGAAAAGGGCATTGTTCCTCAAGGTCCGTTTAGAAAGTCTCTATGTCTGGCTCTTTCAGTTCATCCGTCGGTGATCTCCTGACCACGTGGCTTATCTTGCTTGAAGGTAACTTTGCCGGTCCCTGACACTTATTTCCGTTTCAGCGAGAGAGAGGCAAGGGACTAGCTCAACAGTGGCTTATTGTGGGCACAGCCAATGCTATAGTGCAAGTCTAGTGCTGAGGATGCAGATAGTACCTCAAGACTCCAGGTACGGTCTGATCTGCGAACAGAGTGTCGTTGCTTCCTGATGGAAGTGGTGAAACAGAAGCAAGATTGCTCAAGGGTGCAGAAAGATCCAAGGAAGAATTCAAAGTCAAAGCAGCAGTCTCCCCAGGCCCCACAGGCTCAGGAAGAATCTCTGAGACACCCTTGGTGTTGTCCAAAACAAACATGTCTACGCAGAACAGAACAAACAGTCTCCTTCTCTTCTCCTTCGTCAAGTGGCACAGGAAAAGTTATCTTCTTGTCGTGTGTTGCGTGGATTCAGTGTCTCTTTCCTGCTACTTGTACAGTGGTCTGTGTGGCCAACAGGACCTGAAACGGTCCTCCCCAGCGCGGTGCAAGACAGGATGCTCTTTCAAAGGCCTTTGTGAGCACCCAGTCGCCTGGTCGAAGTCCATGACCTGGCCCCTCGTATTTTACTTGGAGGGCTTCTCGCACCTGTTGATAAATCAAATACAAGTTTTGAGTTAACTGGTCACAGTATTCAGAAAGGAGCAAATGCTCCACGTCTTTCAGTCGTTTGGGCTTGGGCAAATTCCAAATATTGGCTGGTCTCCCCATTACTATTTCATAGGGGCGAGTCCAGTTCTTGTTTGTGGGGTCGTTCACATGGACAACAAAGCTACCGGTAAGGCATCTGGCCATTTCAAATTGCTACTGGCACAGATCTTAGCCACTTTATTCTTTAAGACACCATTATGGCGTTCTACAAGTCCAGCACTCTGATTGTGTCTGGCCGAATGGAACCGTTTATCAATCTGTAATCCCACGCATACTTGCAGAATAACAGCAGCAATAAAATGTGGACCATTGTCCGACCAAATGGCCCTTGGCAAACCAAACCTAGGAAAATATTCCTTAAGCATGGTTTTCGCTGTTGTTATTGCTGTGGCATCTTTTACAGGGAATGCTTCAACCCACTTGCTAAAGGAAAAAATGACTACCAGAACATACTTGAAATTCTGGCAGCACTCCATTTCGATGAAGTTGAAATGTATCACTTCAAAGGGCACAGAGGGGGGACCAAAACTACCCCTCAGAGTCAATGCATCCTTTCCCACATTATACTGTAAGCATACCATGCAATTTTGGACCAAACGCTCAGCAGTCTTTGAGATGTTTGCATTTACCCAGACATATTCTATCAGTTTACACATTTTTCTAGCACATATATGAGTAGGACCATGAGCCATCGTAACCGTAGCAGTGACATAAGTATCGGGTAGCATCCATCTTTTCTTGACATTGTCTATCAAACAACCTTCATCATCTAAACTTGTTAAACCCTCAGCCCATTGCTTAAACTCTTCTGGAGTGGCATCAGCTTTAATATTTTTATAGAATCAATTCCTTCATCTATTATACAAGTGTTTGTGGTTTCTTTTGTTACATACATCTCTGAATACAAATCAGTAGCAGTCTGTTTGGCTATCCTGTCAGCAAAAGCACCCCCCCCACATCATTTGTTACTTTCCGGTGTGCAGCGAACTTCATAATTGCTAGTTGAGTGGAAAGCGCAAGTGCTGAGAGTATCCGAACTATCAAAGTGCCATGTTGAATTTTAGTTCCGTGTGTGGTCAAGAAACCTCTCTATGCCCATAGTCTACCAAAGTTGTGAACCAACCCGAAGGCACACTGACTGTCTGTACATATATTTACTCTAAACCCTTCAGAAAATTCACAGCTGGAGTGAGTGCGATAATCTCTGCGGCCTGCGCAGAGTTATGCAAAATTCTCTTGGTTTCCACAATCGTGCTTAATGTAGTGATGGCATAAGCAGCAGTGGATGTACCATCCGGAAGTTTGAAGCAGGAGCCATCGCAAAACAGCTCCCTTTGTGGATTTTTCAATGGTGTGTGATTTAAATCAATTCGGCATTTGGTTTCTTGCTCAGTGGTATAGAGGCACTCATGTGACATATTGTCACTGCAAGCAATGTCTTGCAGAAGAGGCAATAGTTCGGCCGGATTTAATACACAACATCTCTTAATTTGGATATGCGGTGCAAATAAAATCAGCTTGTATATTGTTAATCGTACTGAAGTAAGATGTTGCGTTTGCGTTCTGTTCAATAGAATGTCTATGGAGTGGGGTACCATCACGGTTAATAGTGACCTAAAACCATACCCTCACTTTGTTTTACGGACGCAGCAGTGACAGATCTCAAGCATCTCGGCAAAGCGCATGCGACAGGATCAGGCGTGGAGGAAAAATAACCGCACAGTCTATTCTTCCCCCATGTTCCTGCCTTAACACAGCCAAAGCACATCCATCACATTCATGCACATACAACACAAAGGCCTTGTCATAATTTGGTGTGCCAAAAACTGGTGCTGAACACAGCATAGCCTTGAGGAGATCAAAAGGTTTCTGGTGGGCCAGGCTCCACGGTAATGGCAAAGAAATGCCCTTCATTGTCAATGCCAACATTGGTTTTATCACTAGTGAGAAGTTCAGGATCCACTGTCTATAATATGAAGCCATGCCTATCAAGGCTCTAACCTATTTCTGTGTATTTGGTACAGACATGCTAGAGATGCTTTTTATCCATTCAGGTGTCAGTCTTCTTCCCTCCTTTGACAGGAGATAGCCTAAATAGGCGACCTACCGTCGACAATATTGGAACTTTTTCAATGAAGCCTTATGCCCATGCTCTGCTAGATGAATAAGCAGCAACACGGTGCCCTCCCTGCAAGCAACTTCTGAGTCTGCAGCTAAAAGAAGATTGTCAACATACTGCAACAATGTACAAGTGGATGGCAACTAAAGTGTATCGAGCTGCTCCTTCAAAGCTCTACTGTAAATACTCAGGCTCTCAGTGTACCCTTGCGGCACATGAGTGAATGTAAATGAGCGTCCCCCTAGGGTGAACACGAACAAATATCTACTATCAACGTGTACAGGAATGCTAAAGGCATTCTGAAGATCCACAACACTGAAATGAGTAGCAGAAGCTGGAATCATCGTTAATATTGTGGTCACATCAGGCACAATTGGAAATTGTGGAGCAACAATCTTATTGATAGCACGCAAATCAATAATGAAACGGAAAGGAATCGCATTATACCCTTTCTTGTACACTGGTAAAATTGGGCTATTGCACAAACTTCCTGCAATTTCCTCAGTCACTCCATGATGAACAAAATCAGAATCTATACTTTTTAGAGCTTTCTCACCATCAACTGAAATCTTATATTGTGGAATACGTGGCAACTTAACACCTGGTTTCAAGACAATTTTAACAGGTTCATTTGTAAAATTCCAACATCATTATCATCAACTGCCCATAAACATGCCGGAACTTTATCCATTTCAGTCGGTAAAGGCCTAGTCAGAAATTGTGAAACAGAAAATTGCTGAGGTGAAAATCGTCAAATGTACTCCATCCGAAGAACAATTAATTACCGCATTTAATTCCTTCAACAGATTCACCCTCAACAAATTCTCGCCACAATTCATCGTTAAAAGAAATGTACATTGATCCGTGAATGGCCCCAGTGAAATCGGTACCGGCTGAGAAACCACTGGCGTGCCAGAAAACCCTACAGAAATGTTATTCTGCCCTGACAGTGGAATATCTGGAACCCGCGAATGATCAATGGAACACATCTCTGCTCCTGTATCTATCAAAAATAGATGCTTCCTATTCCCCACCTTCATTTCTACGTACGGCCCTTTCTGATTGACGGGAATAGGCACCGGTTCCAGACTCTGCTTCGGGCTGTCCTAATGGAACAATAGATCATCAAATACGAGATCCTTAGAAAGATAGGCAGTCGTAGGATTATCAAAAATATTCCTATTATCAACACTATGTTGCTGACTATCTTGCAAGAATGACTGTGGATTCTGACCGACTGGCTTCTACCAGGACCCCGTACCCCAAGGCGGCCTGTGGATCGTCTACCCATGGCACCATATGTTTTATTCGATCTCTGCTGAAGGATCGGCCATTGTGCTCGCCAATGACCTTCTTGTCTGCAATAAGCACATTGGTTCATGTGTACAGGACCCATCGGCACATTACTCTGTGGCGTAAACTGACCTCAAAACTGAGTACTTCCACCTCTGGTTCCTCTAACTATCTGTTGCAACAATACTTTGGTTTTCAGGTCTCCCTTCTTCTTTTCAATCTTCTCTTTTTCACTATTAACTCTATTTTCGTAATACTGAGCCATATGCAATACTTTGGACTGTGATTTAGCTTGCCAGGCACTTTTGGAAGTCATAATTTGTGATTGGATATCAGGCAACAATCCATGCACAAATTTGTCCACAAACAACCTTTTTCCTGACTCGGTGCTTAAATCTTGACCGCTAAAATCTGAAAATACTTGTTCGAACCGATTAAAAAATTCAGTAGCACCTTCAGATTTCCCCTGGGTACAGGCAGTGAGCTTGTCCCAAACTATTCTTCACCCTCGAACTAGAGTCTTTAATTTAGTAACTATTCTGTCTGGCAATGTCAGTATAACCTTTGGTGGTCTCTCACAAGCTTTCCTTTCTCCGTCTAAATGTACCAAGTTAACCCATGTGTCACCCAGCCCTGCCTGATCATCTACAGTTCTAATCTGTTTCCATAAATCAGAAGGTAGGATCACACGGAACAATAAGTCTATATCACCCAGAGTGAAAACTGACGAATGCAAGACAGATTCTATTTCTTTATAAAAACCCTGTTGGATTTTTCCTAATGTCTGGAATCGACTGTCTAATAGTATTTACTTCCTGTCTCGAGAACGGAACATGAACAAAAAACGCAGTGAGCTTCAATAGTGGTAGCTGGTGTGCCTGCTACAGCATCAGCTGCAATTTCCACTTTAGGAACAAATGTTGGAGGAACCTCTCTCATTGGCAATTGAGAAGTAGGCAACTCCAAACATTTGTTAAGCAATAAAGCTAAATTGAGCGACAAAGTAGCCAAAGCAGTATGAGGCAAAAATGCTCTCTTATAAATAATCATCAAATCTGCGGGACAACAAATCTTTTTCTTCATACACTCATCCTGCAGGTACTCTACCATTACCAGTAAAACTTTCTTTTGCATTTCTGGAGTATACTGACTAAACGTATCACATACTTCTATGGGAGATATTGACACATTTGAAATCCATCTAAGCGCATCCCTTGTGCAAATTCGCATCTCTTCACTCGTTGACTTACAAGAAAGAAGAAACTGTTTCTGCACATACAGAGTGTCCAATCTATCACCATCTGCTTCATCATTCTGTAACTGATCTAACTCCCTCTTAAACTCGAAACCCCTCTCAACATGCTCATGTACTTTCTCCACAGTGTCCCTTGAGTAAGCTAAGACATTCAAATCCCTCAACCATTGTGGGACATCCATGTCCGTCAAATCATTCCACATTTCAACCAAGTGCATTCCCATCCCCTCAATCAAAAGATTCTGTTCGGGAATGCGTTCTAGATCAAAGATTGTAGCTAAAACAGCTGATTTTACACCTTCTTTTATACATCTCTTAGCTCATAGATACAATTCCCTCTTTCTCGCTTTAGAGGCTGCACTACAAGTCACTATCTTTGATTCGGCACTCACCCCTTCATTTGCTACAAGCGGAGCAGAACCGCTTGGAAAAGAGAGAGCAAACAAATCCTGTACAACAGGTAGTGGAAACACTACCGTTGGCGACAAAGACAGAATCAGCAATTGTCGGTAAGGATGGAGATGCAGAAGGGGGAGCAACAACAGGAAGAGGAGAAACAGCTGACGGCGGAGGAACAACGAGAGGAACAGCAACGGGAGGAGGTGCAACAGCAGGAAGAGGTAAGACAGCAGGAAGAGGCACATAAGGAGGTGGTGCAGTGGCAACAGTCCTAAGTTCATTTAAAAGCTTATCAATTTGTTTGTCTGAGGCATGAAAATCTTTAGACGGATATATTTTATGTACACCAAGTTAGAAAGCCCTATCCATGTTTCTAACAGACTCCGACTGTTTCTGTTGATCATACAAGAATGCTTTTTCTGAATTAGACATGTGACAACGTGCATGTTTCTCTTTACTCTTAAATTGCTGCATAGCTTCCTTTTTACAATTCTGAATTACATCAAATGCTGCAGGCCTAGCCTTTTCCTTTAACAATATAGACTCCAAATACTCTATACGAGCAATCTCAAAGCTACCATGAACTGGCCACTGAAATTCGGAAGCATGTCTAGTTTGTCTGTGTCAAATATCGTTGAATACTATACTACCAATGCTGTACTTACAGTACATAGTACATGCCTGTGACCCCTCCTGTGGCGCCGGTCTGCCCAATTCCAAAGATTGTCTGTCTCTGTGGAATAAACCCCTGAAACAGGCAGACAATTTCCCAGGCATATCAGATCACTGGTGTTACCTGGCGTTGTTTGTACTCATGAGAACAAAACTGCAACCAAATATCAGGATACTTAGGAATCGTGGCACGACTCAATTGATTACAAAGGACTGAGGAGGTCCGATTAGATTACAAAGGATGATCCTTGTGGTTGGCAATTTTGGCAAAACAGCCCACCTCGATATGAGGACCCTCGTCAAGATGCCCTCTCGAACCGCATGCTCACCGTTCAGAGATCGGATTGTGCAGTACTGTCGAGGTGTTGTGTTTCATACAAAGGGGACCCCTTTTTCTAACTCTCCGATCCCGGTCCGATAGCCGCATCTTCTCTTTAGTAAGGTAACATCAATCTTGAGGGTCCCTATTCGGGCGCCATCTGAAAGACCAAAGAAATATCGAGGCTTAGTACCACAAATGAAATACGCCAATCACGGGTTGAAAAGATACGAGTATCTTTTATTAGTGTACAGTTACAAAGCAAAACAGATTGCTATCTGGCTCCCAACACTTTCCAGTGTGTACCAGCAGACTCAATGAGGGGTGAGAGAGCTGGACATCTACACACAGACATATTTGTACAATTTTTGAAACATTGTCCAGCCCGTCTCCAAACTAATAATTCACTGGCTAGAGTTCATGCCTAGTTCATATGACAAATGTTACAATATTATACAAAGGATTAAACAAGTTTGCATGTCCATGAAGCCACAATGATGCTGTTGGTTCTCTGATCCATGGTAATTTATTCCACAAATCGCTACAATGCAGTTCAAGCAAAACACATGATCTGAGTTTATTTTCCGTTGTCTCATTGTTCATAGGAAGATGAGGCTTGTGAGCGCAGACAACACTTGGATGGCAGTTCATTCGAGTTACGGGTTTCTTTGCATTGTCAAACAGTCTGCTCTCAGTCAGCCTAAACATTAACAGAACTCAAATGTTATTCGCTCGACTGCAAGTTGAAAACACAGTCCACCATTTTAGAACATGGAACAAGAGTTGAAATCAAAATGACGGATGAGTCTTAAAATGGTGGTGAAGTTAACCAAAAGTCGGAACATTACGAACGCGTTTTTCTGTGTAACGCGAATGGGCTTAGGGCAATATTCATAATAAGGAGGTATTATATGATTACGGTTTAACAATATGATATGGCATTTATAACGTGCCTATACACAAGTAATTCAAGGCGTGATGTGGTAAAGGAGGTGGAACAGAGGGAAGACAGACAACAATCCTGTGCAGGGGCAGAGGGAGGGGACAGTGCAGTACACGGGATCATCAAATAAATAAACAATACGTAAAAGAACAGCCAGCAGGTAGCAAGTGCATGGGTAAGTGCAGCCATCTGGTGTCAAGTGCTGGTAGTGGGACTGTAGGGGTAAAGAAAACAGTCCCCAAGTGCCTGGGTTGCCAGGAAGGCAATGCAGGTGTACGACTGGTGGGGGAGGGGACCTGGGCCCGAGATCAGAGGGTCGCCAGGTAACCAGTGCAGTTTCAGTATCAGCCAGGAAGTCGGCAGGTGAGAGGAGGAGAAAAAGCAGAAGCAAAAAGAGGTTTTGAGGTGCTTCCGGAACTGGAGATGATTCTCCTCAAGTTTCAGGGAGGCAGGGAGGCTGTTCCAGAGGGAGGCCCCAGCCAAGGAAACAGATCTACCACCAACTTGTTGCTTGGAGAAGCGACTGACCCTGAGGGAGTTGTAGGCGGATGAGCGAAAAGCTCAAGAAGGAAGATATTTAGGAAGAGAGAGTTGAAGTTATTGAGGCCCCAGGCCCCATAAGGTCTTGTGGACAATGCAGAGGGTTTTGAACTTTATCCTCGCAGCCGCTGGGAGCCAGCGCAGAAATTTCAGTCCTGGAGAGATATGATCCCTGGGCTTGAGACCAATGACAAGTCTCACAGTCCTGTTCTGGATCAGTTGCAGAGGGCGCAGAGTAGGAGCAGGGAGATTTAGAAAGAGGCTGTTGCAATAGTCCAACCTAGAGATAACCAGAGTTCTGGAGACAGTGAGCTATTGGGGGAAGGAGAGGAAAGGAAGAATTCCTCTGAGGAGGTGCAGCTGGTAGTGTGACTTCTTAGAGGCGTCAGAGATGTGAGGAGAGAAGGAGAGTGTGGAGTCGAAGATGACCTGAGGTTTTTAGCCTCACAGGTGTGAGCAGGAAGAGGGCCAAGAGAGGCCGGCCAGAGAGTGACAGGAAAGGAGGGAGTGGGTGTGCAAATGAGGAGAATCTTAGTCTTACTGGCATTAAGGCAGAGATCGTTGCCGGCACACACTCCTGCATGGCGGACAGACAGTCAGAGATGAGAGTGGGAGAAGAGGTGGCTGAGGGTAGCCTGAAAATGGGCTGAGTGTCATCCACATAGCACTGGAAGTTGGGGCAGAGCGTGGCAATGCGGTGGGCAAGAAGTGCCAGGTATTGGTTGAACAGCCAAGGAGAGGGGTTAGACCCTTGGGGAACACCACAGGTAGAGATAGAGATAGAGGAGAGGAAGGACCCAAGTTGAACCTGGAAGGGTCGATCAGAGAGGGAAGAAGTCAGCCATGCCAGGGCCTGACCGGGGATCCCCAGGTTCTCACAGAGACGGTTGAGCAGGATGGCATGGTTGACCATGTCAAAGGTAGAAGAGAGGTCAAGTAAGATGAGGACACAGGGGGTGTTGGTATAAAGGTTGGAGAGCAGGTCTTCACGGATGTTCAGGAGAGCAGTTTCCGTGCTTCTGGCAGCTCGGAAGCCAGACATATGACCATGGAGACAACCAACAGATTTAGTGTGAGGATTGAGCTGGGAGATGGCCAGCTTTTCCAAGAGTTTGCCCAGAAAAGGAAAGATGGAGATTGGGCGAAAGTTAGCCAGGCAGGACGGGTCGGCAGAGGGTTTCTTAAGAAGAGGGTGCACAAGGAAGTGCTTCAGGGGGGAAGGGAAGACTCCAGTGGTGAAGGAGTGGTTGCAGAAGTCGGGCAGGGCAGGATCCAGGGAGTCAATGTGGTCCTTGATGGTTTTGGAGGAACAGGGATGAACCTGTTTTGACGAGACTTTCATAGATCAACTTGTCTAGAAACCTCGTCTGGGGAGAACAGGGGAAAGGCAGAAAAGAGCCAGAGGAAGAGCAGGGAGTAGAGGGAGGAAGGGGAGAGGAGGAGAGAGTGTACAGGATGTCCTGAGTTTTTGAGATGAAATGAGAAGCCAGTGCTGTGCAGAGGGCCTGGGAAGGGACAGGAGAGGTAGAGACTGCAGCAGGAATGGCCAGTTCCTTGTCAGATTTTAAAGAGTTCAGCCGAGTTGTTAGATGCCGCAGAGATGTGGGCTTGGATGTGAGCTCTCTTCTTGGTGAGGACAGAGAGCCGGTATTCCCTTTGGAGCAGGGGGCAGGCCAGTTTGTCAGAAGATGTACATGATGCACGGCATTTCCTCTCAGCCACCCTGCACTAGCATTTAAGGGTGACGAGGTCTGAGTCGTACCAGGCATTACCCTTGGCTTTGGGCTTCAGGCGGCTCCTCATGACAGGGGCAAGAGCATCGAGAGTATCAGATATAGCAGAGTGGAGCATGGAAAGGGCCGTGTCAGGGTGTGAGTAAGCCAAAGGGAGTGCAGGGGGTGAGAAAGTGGTGGCGAAAGCCTCAACTGACACGTACTTCATGGGTCGGATGACTGAGAAGGGGTGGGTGGCAGTGATGGAGTTGGCTTGGCCTGAGGGTAGAGAGGGTGAGCTGGGACGAAAGAAGAAAGTAATCACTCCAGGAGAAAGGAGTGGTGAGAGGGCTAGAAAGGGGAAGGTCTGAGGAGATCAGAACATCCAGAGTGTGCCCTGCAGAGTGAGTTGGGCCAGAGGGGAGAATAGAGAGTGAGAGAGAGTCGCAAAGATCCCGAAAGAGTCCAGAGGAGGGACAGGAAGCATCCAGGTGGATGTTGAAGTCTCCAAGAAGGAGGAGTTGAGTGGTTGAGACTAGGAGGTTAGAGGAGGGGCCCGCCCACTAAGAGAGGAAGGAGGAGATCTGGCCAGTTGGCCGATAGATAGTAGCCACAGTAAGGGAATGCCTAGGAGAGAGAGAGCCTGCAGTCAAGGCATTCGAAAGAGGAGTAGGCCTGCGTTGGAATGACAGAGCAAGTAATCCACTCGGGGAAGATCAGGGCTACACCCTCTCTGGAACGGTTGGACCTGGGCAGGGAGAGGATCTTGTAGCCATCAGGGAGGAGAGTGTCGAAGCTTGTGACAGAGCTGGCCATGAACCATGTCTCTATGAGACAGAAGACATCGAGGTTAAAATCCTCCAGAAGGCGGCAGATGTCAGAGGAGTGTTTGACAGCTGAGCGAGACTTAAAAGTGGCAATATGGAGAAGGTTGCTGTCCCTGAAAGCCTTCCAGTGAAAGACGATGGCAGCCTCTCAGCGGTGTGGAGGCTCGGAGCGGTGATAGCCCCGCTTCAAGCCTTCTCATTGGCTGAGGGGCTGCCATGCCTCCCACCGGGAACAATGGCGTGGAATCCAAGCCGAGGGATTCCCGGCCAGGTGATGCCCCGGCGAGAGACAATCAGAATGTTTCTTAAATCCTGGTTGACTCTCGCCGGGTACTAATCCATTTTATTGCATTGGTCGAGAAGTGGGCTGCTAAGGCAAGGTGTTGGCAGAGTATGTTATGATTGACAAGGCCAAATGCTGCGGAGAGGTCGAGGAGGAGAATTGCCAAGTCCCCCTTATCTTTGATTTGGTCCATTTGGATTTTGAGGTCCAAGAGGGCGGCTTTCATGCTGTGACCAGGGAGGAAGCCTGTTTGGCGGAGGCCTGTGTTTCCAAGTATTTTTGGATCGGTAGGTATGCAACTCTGTGAAGTATTTTCAAGAGGAAGGGTATTGTTGTGATCGGTCGATAGTTGGTTATGATATTTGGGTCTAAAGTAGGTTTTGTGAGCAGAGGGAGTACCCATGCTTCTTTCAAATGTTCTGGTACAATGCTGCAGGAAAAGGAGCTGTTAATCAAGGTTGTGATGAATGGGGGAAGCTTGTCAGCACAGTCTTTGATAAGAGAGGCTGGGCAAATGTCTCCTTGACATTTTGACAGTTTCAGTCCCTTAATGATTGTTGGGGTTTCAGCAGTGGTAACAGGGGTGAATTAAAATCTTGGAGTGGACGTTGAGGGTGTGGGGGGTGAGTCTGGGGTCGGAGTGATAGGGGCGAGTTTACCTGTTTTAGCTGAGATTTTGTTGTGGAGTAGGGTGATTTTGTCAAAAAGGGCTTGTTGGATATGTGTACACCATGGAAGGTCCTTGTTACAATGGTCTGGGCATGGGGCAGGTGTTTCAAGCTCCCGTAGTATAGTGAAGAGCTATCTTGAGCCTGATTTGGCATTTTCGATTCTCATTTTGTATGAGTTGCCCTTCGATTGGATGGTAGCTTCCTTGTATTTCGAGGCTATGGTATTGAAGTGTAGTTTGTTTGCGGTGGTAGGTGTTTTTTTCCATGCGTTCGCTGCAATTCTTTACTGGTGCATACATCTTTGAGACTGGCAGTGTACCAGGAGTGTGTGTGGTCTATGGGTTTAGCTTTGCCCTTGCTCAAGGTGGCAATCTGGTTAATGGCCGTCTGGTAGGTTTGGTTGTAGAGGTCACCAAAGCAGTGGGGTCGGCTGTGGAGTTTATGTGAGTAGTTAATGGTAGTAGCAAGGGCAGAATGTTGTCTGGGGTGATGTTCCGATGGTTTCTTGAGAGTACCGCTGGGGCGAGTTGAGGTGGAGTGTTAGGTTTGATTGTCACGCTAACAGAATGACATTGCGGTCTGATCACGGGCATGGGTAGTTGGCTAGTATGTTGGTGAGGCAGTTGAGATCTGCTAGCCAGTCTAGTATACATCCTTTGTCATGTGTGGGGTTGGTGATTTGGAGGGTGAATCCTTGTGCTTCAATAGTGTTGACAAGCGCAAAGGCCTGGGTGTCTAATGGGTCATTTAGGCCTAGGTTGAAATCTTCGAGAATGACAATTTTGGACAGAGGTTTAGTGTTGGTTGCGAGGAGTAATGCTATATATTCCTCAAAGGATGTCACAGGGCCT
Organism: Ambystoma mexicanum; assembly: GCF_040938575.1. Classification (NCBI taxonomy): domain Eukaryota; kingdom Metazoa; phylum Chordata; class Amphibia; order Caudata; family Ambystomatidae; genus Ambystoma; species Ambystoma mexicanum. The sequence continues at coordinate 228,443,941 of NC_090937.1, read as the reverse complement.
GGGAATCTATAGATGAGGTGAAGAGTGAGCGTGGATGTGGCAGAGAGGGTGATTTTGAACAAGATCAGCTCTCCTGATGGGAAAGCTTGATTGGTTGTTGCTCTCAGTCTGAGGTTATTTTTGGCAATGAGTGCCACTCCACCTCCTTTGGAACCTGTTCTGTCTTTTCTGACGATGGTGTACCACTCGGCGATAGCAATGGAAAGGATAGGTCAGCTGCTGGGTGCAGCCAGGTTTCTGTGATTGCAAGTAGATCTAGGTCATTGGTGGTGATGAGGTCAGTGTTGTCTAGGCCATGTGCCAAGAGGGCCTGGCATTGATGAGGGCACCCTTAATATGCGTTGTGTTGTCTGACTGCATGTTATCCGTGGAATTGGTTCTCAGGGAGTTGGGTTTTATTGTTTTTTTCTTTTCCGATGTGGGTTTAGTGTTTGGGGGTGATTTGGGTTTTGTAGTTGTGCATTGTTCTGAGAGAACGTAGGTTGTCTCAGGTCTCTCTGGGGTGTGTGACACCATTTGGGGAAGAGCAGATTTGTGAGGATTTCTAGACAGCTGGGAGGACTTTGTTTTGGAGGATAGTGGGCCAATACTCTGGGTGGAGGATGAGGTGGTGGTTGGAACGTTTTTAGGTGTTAAGATTCAGCGAGAGGCTAGGCGTTTGATTTTAAGTTCAAATGAACATGGTGCCATGTGGGAAGAGAAGCTGGGAGCTGGAGGCTCTTTCCTGAATTATGGGGGGGGTCAGGATTTTTCTGCTGAGATGAGGTCATGAGTGCAGTAGCTAGAAGGTTGCTAGGTAAGAGGAAAGGATGCATCTTACGAAGAAAGTGAGACAATAGAATGTTGTGTGAATTGGGGAGTACATGTGCCATTTGCAGAGGGCGTGGGTGTTTGGACTGAGGTGTAGGATAAGGATGAATGCTGTTAAGGCCAACTAATCGGACCAGGGTTGTTTTAGTTTGATGGGCCCAGGGGGAGCATGATTGGTCATGCTGAGCGTTCTTTTCAGCGGTAAGTGGGGTTGTCGGCTTGTAGTAAGAAGTTCCTGTCTGAATATTGGGTGGGCAGATAGCAAAATTGAAGATCTATGAGCACTGGTTTTAGGATAGTAGGCTAAGGTCTGTCAGGTACTTATTGAATATGCCTACATTTGCAATTGCGTGGAGTAGCTTTCTGTTGGCTGTCAGAGGGGCAGCTCCTACTTAGGTGTCCTGTGACATGTGCGACATGTTTCCAGTTGCCTGGTGGGCATGGGGCTTGTAACACATAGGTAACATCACAACTAGATTTTATTAACAGCCAGAGGCCTTTTAACACATATAAAATTACACCTGGATTTGAATGGCAGTGATAGGGCTTGTAACACAGATAAAATCACACCTAGATTTGGTGAACAGTCTTAGAGCTTGTAACACAGTTAAAAGCACACCTATATTTGGTTAATGGCCACAGGGCTTGTAACACAGTTAAAAGCACACCTAGATTTGGTTAACAGTCATAGGGCTTTTAACACAGATAAAAGCACATCTAGATTTGGTTAACGGCCATTTGTATGGTGTCTATTGCCATTGGTATGGCCTCGAAGTGCTGTGGTGGATGACCACCCTTAGGAAGATCGCTCCCAGGAAGATCGTAGTCTGAGATCATAGTCTGAGCAGGCCTGTAAATTAAAGGAAGCGGTACAATGCGTGCATGCATTTATTGCCAAATCAGGGATAGGCAGGGATTGGCTAGGTTTCAAGCAGCAGCGCATGTTGCAGTTGCACAAGCAAGAATTCTGTGTAAGAGTTTATGTGACAGCTGGACCAAATTTCTATCGTGGGACTCAGCTGTATTCTATGGGTCGCAGCGCACAAGGGTTATGTTGCTCTAATGCAATAGTTTTAGGCATGCTGCGCAAATTGCAAAGGCATGATATGATATTATATGATTTGGTGTTTATAACGCATCTGTACACAAGTGTTTCTAGGAACCACAAGACAAGGAGGGGTTAGACAGAGGGAAGACAGAACAACCGATCCTTCTAGGTCTTGTGTCATTCGGATTATGCAAGTGCGGCAGCAAAAGTGCAAGTGGTGTAAGTGCAGGGTAGGCGGTAGGGGAAAAGTGCAGTTAGGGCACTAGGCTCTGAGTAAGTGCAGCAAGGGCAGTGCGACTCTTGATAAGTGCATGGAAGGCAGGGAGCAGTAGGAGTTACAGTTACAGCCCCTAAGTGTGTGGTATGTCCAGAGGCAGTGCAGGAAAACTGGCCATGGAGGGGCCTGGTACCCTGTGAGAACTCTGGGGGTACCCGGCAACCAGTTATGGCATGCAGACAGGAAGGTTAGCAAGGAAGAGGGAGAGAGAAGGCAGATGAGAAAAGGAAGGTCTTGAGAAGCTTACGGAACTTCAGGTGGGCTAGCTCAAGTTTGAGAGAGGCAGGGAGGCCATTCCAGAGGGAGGGCCCTGCAGAGGAAAGAGATCTACCCCCACTCTCAGCTTGGGGAAGCGTCTGACCCTCAGGGTAGCTGAGCACAGGGCTCTATAAGGAAGGTATTTAGGCAGAGAAAGTTGGATATGGGGCAGGTCCCGGACCCAAAAAGCCTTGTGGATGATGCAAAGGGTCTTGAACTTGATCTGTGCAGCCACCGAGAGCCATTGCATAGATTTCAGAGCTGGAGAGATGCGGTCCCTTGGCTTGAGGCCAAGGATAAGTCTTGCAGTCCTGTTCTGGATTAGTTGAAGGGGGCAAAGAGTAGAGTTAGGCAGATTGCAGTAGTCCAACCTGGAGAGAACCATAGCTCTGGAGACAGTGAGCTTCTGGGGGAAGGTGAGAAAAGGTAGAATACCTCTGAGGAGGTAAAATCTGGAAGTGGGCCTTCTTGGCAAGGTATGTGATGTGAGGAGAGAGCTGAGTTGAAAATTACCCCAAGGTTTTTTGCCTCTGAGGAGGGTGACAGTAGAGGGCCCAAGGAGGGTGGCCAGAATGTGAGAGAGAAAGTGGGATCAGGGGTCCTAATGAGAAGAATCTCAGTCTTACTGGCATTGTGGCAGAGATCATTGGATACGTATAATTCCTGAATCGCGGCTAGACAGTTGGGATGAGCGAGGAAGGAGAGGAGGCTGAGGGAAGCCTGAAAGAGAGCCGAGTATCATCCACAAAACACTGGAAATTAGAAGAAAATGTGAAACTCAGGTGGGCCAAAGAGGCCAAGTAGAAATTGAAGAGCCAGGGTGAGAGGATAGAGATCTGGGGGACAGCACAAGTGGAGAGAGAGGTGGTGGAGAGAAAGGACCCAAGTTGGACCTGGCAAGGTCGGTCCAAGAGGAAGGAGTTCAGCCACTCCAAAGCCTGATCCGTGATGCCCAGGTTCTCACGGAGTTGATTAATCAGGACGGTGTGATTGACCATATCAAAGGCATAGGAAAGGTCAAGGAGAATGAAGACCATGGCAGAGCTGGAGACAAAGTTAAGGAGCAGATCTTCACAGGTGTTCAGAAGAGCAGTTTCTGTGCCTCTGGCTGATGGCCATGGAGACAACCGTTTCACTGTGGAGGGTAGCTGGGAGTTGGCCAGCTTTTCCCGGGAGTTGGCCCAGGAAAGAAGTGATGGCGATCGGGTGAGTTTGCCGGGCAGGAAGGATAGGCAGAATGCCTTTTTAGAAGGGGGTGCACAAAGGAGTGCTTGAGGAGAGGGGACAGAGCCAGTGGAAAAGGAGTGATTACAGAAATTGGCCAAGGCTGTGGTCCTTAATAGTTCTGGAACAGCAGGGGAGCACCGTTTGGAAGACACTTTCATAGATCAGACGTGTCTAGGAACATCCTCAGGTGTTATCGGAGAGAGGGAGGGAGGAAGGAAGGAGAAGAAGGGGAGAGGTGGCCAAAGGGGGCCTGAGAGAGGTAGAGGGAGAGAGAGAGGAAGAGGAAAGTGAGTACAGGATGTCCTTGGTTTTAGTGGTGAAATGACAAGCCAGAGCTGAGCAGAGCGCCTGGGAGGGCACAGGAGAGGTGGAGACTGCAGTAGGATCGGCCAGCTCCTTACAGATTTTAAAGAGTTTGGCCGTGTTATTGGAGGCCACAGAGACGCAGACTTGAATATGGACCCTCTTCTTGGAGAAGACAGAGAGTCTGTATTGCCTTTGGAGCAGGTGGCAGGCCAGTTAGTTAGAGGATGAGCTGATGCCCTCCACAACCGCTCAGCTACCCTGCACTTACCTTCAGGGTGGCCAGGTTGGAATCATACCAAGAGTTGCACTTGGAGGTAGGCTTCAGAGAGATCCTCATGACAGGGGCAAGGATGTCCAGGTGGTTTTGAAGATTGAAAGATGCAGGTTGGAGAGGGCTGCGTCAGAGTGGGAGTCAGCCACAGGAGTAGGAGGAGAAGAGAAAGTGGAGGCAATGGCAGCCACTGACATTCACTTCATGGACTGAATGACCAAGAAGGAAGGTGGCAGTGCTGGGGTGGGCTTTGCCTGTGGTATAGGAAGCATCAGGTGGGAGGAGAGCAGAAAGTGGTCAGTCCAAGAGAGAGGACTAGTAAGAGGGTTAGGGGGGGGGGATTTCTGAGGAGATGAGAACATCCAAGGTGCATCCGGCAGAGTGTGTCGGACCAGAGGGTAGAATGGACAGGGAGAGGGAGTCGCAAAGGTTGCAGAAGAGCCCAGAGGAGGGGTCATAGGCATCCAGGTGGATGTTGAGATCTCAGAGGAGGAGAAGTTGAGAGGAAGAGACAAATAGAAAAGAGGTGAGGTCTGTCCATTCTGAGAGAAAGAATGTGACCTGGCCACCTGTAGATCATGGCCACAGTTAGAGAGAGGCCAGGAGAGGTAGCAAGCCTACAGACCAGGCATTCAAACGAGGAATAGGCCTGCGTGGGAATGACAGATGCAGGAACCCATTCAGGAAAGATCAGGGCCACTCCACCTCAGGGCCAACTGGTTCTGGGCTCAGAGAGGATCTTGTAGCCCTCAGGGAAGAGAATGTCAAAACACGTGACACAGCTGGCAGTGAACCATGTCTCAGTGAGAGCAAGGACATGAAGGTGAAGGCCTTCATGGAAGTGGAAGATGTCAGAGGAGTGTTGGACAGCAGAGCGAGAGTTGAGAGTAGCTACGTGGAGCATATTGACACTTTTGAAAGACTTCTGGGGAAGGGTATAGGAGTGAGGTACACCCAGTGGAAGTGGCAGACGGGGCAGAGAGTGAGCAGTGGCAGCAGACAGATGTGATATAGTGGACAAGAGGGAGGCAGAGGAGGAAGAAGGAGGTGGCTGTCACAAGTCTAGGCGGAGAGTACAGGACAGAGGCTACTCTCACTGTATGCAAGTAGATTAAGGGAGATTCCGGAGACAATGTTAGTATAAACAGGTTAAAGGTACATACCAAGCTGTTAGTTGAAACAGGTATTCACAGGAACTGCAGGAGCAGACTTTAAACAAAGAGACAGAGAAAAGGCAAAGACAAGCAAGTACACTGGGCAACTTGGATAGATCAGAAATAAGGGTGTCCTGGAATATGATAAGGGGCCTGCAGGGATTAAGGAACGCCCTTGGGATAGGTATCAGCAGATTACTCTTAACAACAGTCATACAGCAACGTCATAAATTAAGCGTGCCGAGGAAACTGTTGTACTCAGTGCAAGGGTAAAACTGAAAGACCATATACTGAGGCAGGTATGACTTCAATGGACTAGGTGAAGGCAACAGACGTCTTCCCTTATCTGATCTGAACGAAGACCAACCCAGGGTCACACTGTAAAACGGATTCAAGTGGAGACACCACAGTGGACCAAGATGTATACAAGTAGAAAGCAGTGTTGAAAGAAATAACCAGGTACAGGACAGGATAGGATATCAGAGGTTAGAACAGGCAGGTTGCAAGGCAAGGAGCCCAGAGGGACAGGGCAGAAGGCAGAGGAGTGTGGCAAGGCTGCCAGGCAGGGAAGCCCAGAGGAGAAGGGCAGAAGGCACCGGAATGAGGCAAAGCCGTCAGGCTGGAGCCCAGAGGAACAGGGCGGAAGGCAGTGGAGTGCGGCAGAGCCGTCAGGTGGGAGCCCAGAGGAGCAGGGCAGAAGGTACAGGTGGGAGCCCAGAGGAGCAGGGCGGAAGGCAGCGGAGTGTGGCAGAGCTGCCAGGTGGGATCCCAGAGGAGCAGGGCGGAAGGCAGCGGAGTGTGGCAGAGCCACCAGGTGGGAGACCAGAGGAGCAGGGCGGAAGGCAGCGGAGTGTGGCAGAGCCACCAGGTGGGAGCCCAGAGAAGCAGGGCAGAATGCGGCAGAGCCGCCAGGTGGGAGCCCAAAGGAGCTGGGGTGTAGGCAGCGGAGTGCGGCAGAGCCGCCAGGTGGGAGCCCAGAGGAGCAGGGCAGAAGGCTTCAGCAGACTGGAAAGGGAGCTGCAAGCATCAACAGCAACAGAAATCAAAGGCCAAAAGAGGATTTCCAGGAAAGGTCAAAAACTGGTAACTGGAGCACCAGCACGAACTCCCAGTGGAAGCAGTTGACTGGCAACTGCTTCTGTTCAAAGTGAGCTTATAAAGGCCCTCCCAGCCAGCAGGCCAGCAGGGTGGAGCTGATTGCAGACTCTGGCAGGTGTGTTCAATTAAGCCCAGCCCTGGCTTCAGTAGCCTGCAGCAGTAGCAGCAGTGGTTTCTAATCAAGTGCTCTCCAGCTCTCTGCAGCCTAGCCTGCAGTGGCTTGGAACAGGTGAATGCAATCAGGCCCTCTGCAGCTCTTAGTAGCTTGCTGCAAACAAATGTATTTAGTATGCCTCCTCCAGCCCTCTGCCTTTTGGACAGCATACATGTCCCAGAATGCATCTAATGGTTTAACCCAAAAGCTGGAATGGAACATGCAATTAGATTAGTCCAAACTGCAGCGGTAAAACAAGGAAATATAGGCATAGACGCATGTATCGGTGCTGGATTGCAGGCGAGTAGGATCATGACAGTGGCTGTATCGGTGCTGGATTGCAGGCGAGTAGGATCATGACAGTGGCAAAGGAGCCATAGAGGAGGTAGGGGTAGTAAGGAAAGGGAGGAAGTTGATAAGACGCAGGAGACGCCTATCAAGAAGGAGGAGATTGGGCTGAAAGCCCTAGGCCATGACAGTACCCTTTTCCTAGACATTAATGATGGCTAAGGAGTGGAATGAGGAAAGAGGACCTCCCAACAGGTGCCGCCAATAATGTGTGAGGAGGAGAAAGGAGCGAGAACAGAGACCAAATGAGGGGTCCAAAGGTCTGGGGAGGGAACGACAAAGAGGATGTCGGTGAGAGTCTGTCTGGAGGAAGCGCTGATGTGCATATCAGTGATGGGCAGTCCTGAGTTGGAGACCAGGATATCCTTCTTGAAATGTTTCCTTCTAGACTTAGTGAGAGGGATAGGGTAGGAGATAGAGTAGCAGTTTGAGAAGATGGGAGAAATTGAGAGCACCTTAGAGGGTGCAAGGAGGAAAGAGGACCGAGTGAGAGAGAGAAGGGAGAGGAAAAGAAGCACAGGCCAGAGCTGCGCAACAAAGGACGCACAGAAGGGGGCGGGGGGGTTAAAAAATAGGAAGCAAACCAGAATCACAAGCAGGGAACACCCCAAAAGGGGAATGCAGGAAAAAGAGTGGACGGAAGATGGTGGGGAGGACAACAGAGCTTACCACAGACAACGACGGAGAGGCATAATAAACAAGTACAACAACTGCGGGAGTGGAAAGCCTAATTGATGCGCAGAGACAGAGCACATTAAGATGGGCGTTAAGTTGAAGAAAGCACAATGGAAAATACCCAGATTCCATTTTCCTAAAATGAGGGGAAAAGGCCTAGTTCTAAACACAACAGCAATGCAAAAACACCCAGATTCGATTTTCCTAGAAGCAGGGAAAAAGGCCTGGTTTTAAACACAACAGCAATGCAAAACACCCAGGTTCGATCATCCTAGAAGGAATGGGAAAGGCCTAGTTTTAAACACAACAACAATGCAAAGCACCCAGATTGGACTTTCCTAGAAGGAGGGAAAAAGGCCTGTTTTCCCAGCCTACCTTTGTTACATTGACAGTCGCTGCTGGTTGATGGCTGTGCTGCATGCTCCCATGGCGAACACCCTCTGGAGTTGCAACTGCTCATTGCCTCGGGCTACTTATCTGCAGGAGGCTGCAGCGGGCAGGGCGCTGCCCTGGATGCCACAAATAAATAGGGCCTAGTAGTCAATCGGGGTTGGGGATGGGACAAGGTAGGGAGGAACACATACTGAAGAAACACTGCTCTGCAAGACGAGCGCACCGGACTTTACACAACAAAGGATTCCCTAAAACAACGAATTACCAAACCCCAAACAAAGATGTTAAAATGAGACTCATCTCAGAGCCCACAGTGGAAGTGGAGAGGAGTGCTATGTCAGAGGCTATGTGACAACCTGGCCGATTTATGTGAGACTCTGCTATATTGTATGGTTTGCATTGCGAGTGAGGGGGCGGGATAAGTGAGAAGCCTATCAGTCTCTAAAACAACTAATTACGGTTGCGGGCGTTGCAGCTCATAGTGTGCAGGACAGTCTGCCTCTATGGCATACAATCAGATGACATGCAGTTACAGGCACAAATGTAGGGTGCAACATGTATAGGCATTGTCATATTTCCATTTGTCATTACCGTGTGTGCGTTGACCAGTAACTACTATGTTGCCTTCATGCATAGAGGTGATATTGTGTAGTAACCTATGATATGATATGATAGTTTATTTATAAAGCACCTATACAAAATGTGTTTCAAAGCACTTCAAGGCAAGGGAGGGAACAAGGGAAAATACAATGACATTTTTACAAGGCCATGAACAACAAGAATGTGAAATTAACTATCGTACTCGGCCTGGCGACATTTCAGATAGTGCAAGAGCTAAAACCCAGATAAGGGAGGCAGGGGTTGGGAGGGAAATGGAAACAGACAGGTGACTACTGTACTAACCTTGATGACATTTCTGATAGAGCCAGAGATTGCAAGAGGTGAGGGAGAAGGGAAGGAGAAAGGAGAGAGAGGAACAAAACAAGCGACTATCGTACTAGGACTGATGACATTTGAGATAGTGCTGGAGGAGAAGAGGGGGGTCTAAACAGGTAAGGGAAGGGGGAGGAGACAGACAATTGTTGCTATCATACTAGGTCCAGGGATAATTCTGACATAGTAAGTGCATAGAAAAAAGTAAGGAGGGCAGGAGGAGGGAACAGAGAATAAAATAGTGAAAGGAGGGAGAGCAGAGGGGAGAGCGAATACAGATGCAGAGAGGTGAGTAAAACACATTTTGCAGAGAAAAGTAAATGTAAGCAAGGATTCAAAATGACGATGGGCACAGCATGAAACAGGGCCACCATGCGTATGAGTTGAGAAGGTGAGGCACCAAGAGTCAAAGTGTCCAAAAGTAAAATCCAAGCATTGGCAACAGGTCGTTATGGTGAAACCATGGTGAATCAAGACAACTCCTGCAGTGATGAGGTGTAAGGGGGGGGTGAAAGGTAGGAGGGGAGAGCAGAAAAGAAGAGAACAGGAAAGCAGGGAGGGAGTGTGGGGCACAACAGACAAGGGGACAAGAGAGGGGGCAAAACAAGCATCATGGGAGACCAGGGAGGGGGCACAACAGACATCATGAGGGACCAAGGAGAGGGTGGGGGCACCACAAACATCACAGGGGACCAGGGAGGGGGGGCACAACAGGCATCATGGGGGACCAGGGAGGGGGGCACAATGAGCATCACGGGGACCGTGGAGGGGGCACAACACACATCACGGGGAGCAGGGGGCGAACAACAGACATCACAGTGGACCAGGGATGGGGTGGGGGGGCACAAGACCAACCATTGAAAAACAAGGGTTAGAGGGGTACCGCACGATCTGGTAATGAACAGGGAACAAACAGGGGCCTTGGAAGGTGGGCCTTTGGGAGGGGGGTCAGTGTTTACCTGCCGGCGTTCGGATTTGCCAAAATCACCAATGCCAGGGCCAATCACGGTATGGCAAGGGGGACACAAAGGTGAGGATGTTACAGGCCATCATCTGAGGTTGTTCCTCGTATGGACATTGTGGAAGAAGTGCCCGCATTTTTATACCTTGAATGGCCCTCAAGGCACCAATCCATTAAGTAGGTCCTTCCACATTTTTCCCACTCTTTTCTGAGCTTGCTTAATGAAGATTTGGAAAGCAAAGAGAGATGGTTTTCTGTCATGGCGTTATTGCATCAATTGCTCACCTAACATGGAAGCAATTACTAACTAAAGAAAAATAGAAGGAACTCCTGTTAGGTGAACACGCGATGCTCAAATGCAATCCTTCCGTAAATATTGTAACACTGTTCTCATCTGAGGCTGTTCCTGGTATGTGCATTATTGAAGAAGTGCAAGTCTTTTTATCCCTTGAATGGCCCTCAAGGCACCAAACCATTAGGTAGCTCATCCTACATTTTATTCCGCTCTATTCTGAGCTTGCTTAATGAAGTTTTTGAAAGATGGCTTTCTGTCATGGAGATACTGCAACAATTGCTCACCTAACATGGAAGCACTAACTAAACAAAGAAAAATAGAAAGAACTCCTGTTGCAACCCATCCCTAAATATTATAAATATACTCCCAGAGTTGTTGTTTACTTCACAGAACTTCAACCTCAAAAGGGAAGCACTTACAAAATTATAAAACACAGGTGGCAACCTTGAAGCTGCATTTAATCTGTATCTATGCGATATGGATACCATATGGTTTTATACAATCACTTATGCTATTAGGATAGGTCATCTGCTTCTGCACTGGTTAGCATTCGAAGATGACCTTAACTTTTTTTAATAGAACTCAGTTTGGGCTTCAAAAGAAGCTAAATGTATTTTCGCCTTATGCTTCTCAGCACAATCTTCAAGCCAACACAGCAAAATCCAAAATCATTATATTCACCGGCAGAAAGGAGATTCCACCATTCACATGGACACTTAATGGTTCTCCCTTAGAGAGGTTTCCTGAAATGTTATACTTGGGATATAATTTGTCATCTATTGCAAATTGGCAGAATTGTCTAAAGCAGAAACTGAGACCTTTAACCTCACAACTAAAAACTATCTACAGAAGGTTATGTAAATATTCCCTTTTGCCTGCCATTGAATTTTATTCACTTCAAGCGGAAGCCATTATTTTACATGGTTTGGACATGTGCCTTCTGGACATTGATCACATGCTAAATTCTATCCAAGCACAAATGTGGAAAAAACATTGGCTTTAGCTAACTCATTACCAAATACCTGAAACACCACGAATTGGGCCTGTATTGACTATCTGCTTGACTTCAGTGGAGGCAACTTAACACTTAAGCTCATATTCTCATGCCACCAAGAAACACTCTATGTAGATCTCTCAAAGATGCTTCTGGAATCTAATCCTCCATCTATGGTGCAGTTTGATACCAAAATGAATTCGATCATGGATCAAATTAGCATCACACCTAACGATCTCATTGAACGTCCAGCATACGCAAAACAAATGTTATATGAGTATAACTGGTTGCGTACTATCGACGAACTGGGAGCTCTCAAAGCGTATCAAGAATATGGCTAAATTTGCGTGAAAGATGATTCCCAGACAGATGTATCTGACATGTTTTCCTGTGAAAAAATGTGTACCGTTATATGAGATTTAAATTCACTCAGCTACATACACTTGAGCGTACTAAATACTGCTGACAAGTTAAAACTGTCTTATTATTACAAAAATGAGGATTTTAAAGGTGCTCTTTGGCTGCGCATGGAAAGGGATATTTGCAGTGCTTATCATTTAGAAAATCTTTATACTTTATACTTTATACTATGGGGAAAATGTCGGCCAGTAGATTGAAGTTAAAACCAATAATGGCAACTAGACAAGTTTTATGGATGTGGTTTGGAGAGAATAATCAGACGTATGGTTTCAGTGATGATGCTTCACTCTGGCATAATGAGGTACTACAGCTTAACTATAGATGCCTGAATTGGAAGAGTTGGGTTAAGAAGGGTATTTTGACTCTGGGTGATATATTAGATGGTGATCGACTTTTGACATTTGAGGAAATACAGAGAAAATATGGTCCAAATACAAGAGAAAGAAGAAAATATGTTGAATTAATCTCATTGATTAACCTCAGGAAGAGTATGGCTAATGATTACTTGGGGGTCAGAACTGTCCTGTGTCAACTGCTTACGGGGCAAGAATATACTGTGCGCACATACATGAACTTTATGCAATTGGAAAAAAAACATGTTGTGGCATGGGAAAAACTTAGAACTGCATGGTCAGTTGATATGAATATGCTTTCACGGATAAAGATTGGAAAGGTATATTTAGGGTGAGTGCCAATGTGGGAATAGACTTGAATTTTTGCATCTGATCAGACAGAAAATTATAGGCAGAGTCTACTAAAATGTATAAAATGAAATTACAAACTGATGATTTAGGCTGGTGGTGTGGAAATGAAAGGGGTGCTTTATTGCACCTCTTTCGGAACTGCTCAAGAGTTTGGAGTTTCTGGATTGAGGTGATTGATAAAGTTGAAATGATTTTTAATATAGTTTTAAGGAGATCAGCGGAAAATATAATCTTACTACTACACCGTGATAGATGTAAAAGCCCTATGCAATACAATAATTGGATAGGTAAGGCTATGTTAATGGCAATAAGACTGATCCTCCCTGTCTGGAAAACTAGGAAGACGCCTTCAGTGGAAGACTGATTAGTTGATTTACAAACTTTGTTGAATTAGAAAAACTTTCATTCAAGGCAAAAGAAAGAGAAGAAGAGTACACTTTAATTTGGTGACCATTCAATGCCTTATATGATTAAATATATATGTTGAGGATAATAATGAGGAGTGGGCTACTTTCTTCCTTTCTTGTTTTTTTTTTCTCTCTCTCCCTCTTCTCTTTTTCTTTCTCTTCTTCTATTTTCTCTGTCCTCTTTATTGGGTGGTTTAGTTTGGTGTTGTCTGAGAGATGTTATGTGTTTGTGTCTGTGTCCTAAAATAAAATGTATTTTTATCTTCTGTAATTTACTCTTTTAGTGTATACATAAATTGAAAGTTTTTTAGCATGTCTAGTGGGAGGGTTTTTATTGTGATGTTTATCTATTGATATGCAACTGACAATATGTTTATGAATTGTTCATTTATGGTTTTACTACGCACCTCTCTATTATACTGTTATGAAATATATGTGTGGACATACTAATAAAAAGATGTATTTTAAAAAAATTGAAACATTAAAACACTTAGTAATTTATTGTCCATACTATGAAACACTGAGAACTGTACATCTTGGTGAAGTAAATATAGGAAATTCTACTCTGTCTAGAGAAGGTCTATGGTCAAGATGTATGGTAGGAACTAGTAAAGCTGATACTTTCTCTTGCCTGCATGCTAATTACAATTGATGCAAAATTGTTTGATTGTATTATTAGAGTTTGATTGATGTAGTAGACTAAATTCTTGACTCACCATGATTGTACAATACATGGTATCATAACACATTTAGTGCTAAAGATGCAGGTCTGCTGAACTTTCCATTTTCCTTATCCAAGCAAACAATATTTAAGGAGTTGAAACTTTAAATGGATGCAGGTCATCCAATCAATGCCGTCATTTCTACTATTCTTTTAAAATATTTTATATTTGATAATATTGTTGATAATATTGCCTTATGCTGTTTCTTATCTTCGAATAGCCACTTAACTTAATGTATCAGGAGACATGTAAGTGAATGATTCAATTGCATGAAAGTGGCTTTAATGTACGATGGACTTTATATATATAGTTTGAACGTTTTTTATATTTAACTCTTTGCACCATACTGTTTCTTCTTTTCTCTTAATTTTTCAATTTGATTACGTTTTGTTGTGTTAATTGGATTGGATTATCATGAATAATGATCGATTTTATATGTATACTTTAAGTGACTTTTACTTAGTTAGATTATGTCAATACCATGGGCCTCATTACGATCTCGGCGGTAGCCATGCCAGTATTGGCAGCATGGCTGCTGCTGAAATTGCGTCCTGGTCCGGGTTCCCAGAATGAGGAATTACCGGGCCATTCTGAGTTCGGAGGGCCCGGTAATTCCTTCTTCTAGGAACACGGACCCGGACCTTCCCCATTCCCACTTCAGCCCCCAAGTGGTATACATAAGACACGTGATAGGATTGGATTGGATTATTGAGATGAAACAGTGGGATGGATTGTGGCTGTATACATGGCGGTAAATAACGGAGGGGTTACCATTGGGACTAGGGGTCGAGGCAAGTGGGACCTCACCAGGAGAGGCCCCCCTCTCCCACTTTTGGTACAAGGACTTCCGTTCCTGTGAGGAACTCCCTTTACCAGTAAACATATTGGCATACATGGGACTTCCAGATTTTGTCAAGTATCAAGACTGGGCCGAAGAAGAGGCTGAGCAAAGCTATTCCTTGTTAGAGCACCTACCGGGAGGGCTGTGGGATGACGTCCCCAGCCCTGGCAGCTCTTCTCCCGAGTTCGGCTTGCCGGGAGAATGCTCTCCCGACGCCCGAACTCACTGCTGCCTTCTGGTCGCGGGCATGCGCAGGCGCCGCGGACCACTGTGGAGACCGGAGCAGGCTTGCGTTCCAAGCCTCGTCTCCGCTCCGGTGGGGGCGTGGCGCATGCGCAGGCTGCCCGCGTTCCAAGCCTCGGCTTCATGCCGAGTGCTTTAAGTAGCGTACGAGTGCAGGAATGAATCGCGTCTTAACGCGGTTCGTTCCTGACTCGCCGCTGCTCTTCGCCAGCTCACCTGCTCCTGTTGGTTCCTTTTTGGACCCTGCTCCAGTTCCTGTTGCCCTTTTCTGGGTCCTGTTTTTCCCTTCCCGGGTCTGGGTTCCCTCCTCTCCTTGGTTCCTGGTTTCCCTTCTCCTTGGACTTCCCCTCCTGGGGGTTCCCTCCTGGGGTTTGCCTTGCTGGCTCTCCCTCCTTTTGGCTTCCCCTTAGGCTACCTCACTTCCCAGTCTAGTAGGGTACCTGCCCTGGCCTGTTCCTTCTGTTGTTCCCCTGGTTCAACTGAACTCCAGTTCCTTGTCTGCCACACTTCACCGGTGTTACCTGCCTTGCTGAAGATCTGCCACAGACTGTTCTCCAGTCCATGTTGGAAGTCTGCTTTAGACTGTTTTCGGACCGGTTCTCTTGCCTTGTTGGACACCAGATACAGATTGACTTACCTGCCAATAACGTTTGGATTGTGTCTTCTGCTACCGGATCCTTGGGTGCCTTCCGCATCTCTCAGCCAGGATTCTGAGGACACCTCTTCTACCAACAACCTTGAACTTTTGGACTACCTACCGTGTCAGTGCTACACTGATTTGGCGTCACACAGATCCACAGGGAAGAGTTCTGTGGCGTCGGGGGTTGGTCCCCATCCTGCTCTGTATCCTCAGGGCTGGGTTGAGGCCGGTTCCTTGCCTTACTTTCTCTTCATTCAGCTTTTGGATCAACAAGCCTGGCTTCTCCAGTACGAACTACTTCCGGAAATACAGATACGACAAGGTCACGCAACGCTCACCTTAACATTCCTCTGGGTAAGAGAACACATCTCTTTAAGTATAAGTAACCAATCCACTGAGACAAGTGGATCGAAAGAAGAACACTTGTCATACAGAGAATGAGGACAAAGACAGAGAGAGAGAAAGAGCATTCTGTCTCCAAGCATGGAAAGTTCCCTGCCGAAGTAAGCCTGGGAAGAGGCGCAGCCATTGCGGGACTGGGAACCCGCAAATTCCAAACTTGCTGGGAAGCAAGAGAATGAATGCTAAACGGTCAGCGTACCCGAGAGCCTGAGAGGAGAAGAGTTGGTGGTGGCGTGACCCTGAGAAAATCCAGGTGGACCATGGCAAGATATCGAGGAAACCAGAAGAAGCATGAGGACCGCGGGTGAGTCATGCCAAGGAAGCCAGCTTGCAAGTACAGCAAAGAAGTTGAACCAACGTCACACCCTTAAGTGTCCCAGTACCATTCCCGAAGAAGAATGCAGGAAACAGGAAGGCACAGGAAGAAACACAAAGAGTATAATACAGAACAAATAACTCATATCTGTACAAATGAGAATAAAAAGTTAATATAGTGGAACAGTGATGAAACAAACACAAAACTAATAACGCTCATTGAAGGAAAGTTGAATACAAGTGAATTATCATTGTTAAAGGTGAACTGTGATAATTTTAGGAAAAGAGCAAGACTATTCCCTGGAGGGGATAAAAGTAGAAAATATAAAATGTTTACTAAAAGTGAACTCTGCTAATACAAAGGAAGAAAGGATAACATTCCCAAAGAAAGATATGAATCAAAGTGAAACAAGCCTAAGGTCAACCTTAATGAATACCTTGAATAAAAGTAAGAGAGATATAGAAATCCTCCAAGGAGAGGATAAACCATGGAATAAATTCCTATCCTGGAAAGAAGGGTAACATATGAGACACCCAAACTAAAAGAGTGTGAGATAAGAAAGAGAGTGGCCTAAGAAGAGAAAGAAGACAAGCACTGGAAGCATGGAGTAGACCAACGAAGAAAACATACACCAAGAACAGGAGTTAAAGGTATACATAGACTATACAACAAAACAAGGTGAACAAAGCAAAGACTTGCCTTAAGTGGAATGCAAATTGTCTAATGTGAGAAAGGAATTATCTGAACTGATAAAGAGAGTTGCTAAGGAAGAGAACATATACCAAGAAGACAAGCGCTGGAAGCACAAAGCAGGAGAAGGGAGACATTCTCCTGCCTTTATTTTGTTACGATAGTGATAGGGTTAGATAGTATTACTTTGAACAGTGCTCTTCAACCTCTACATGAGCCCCCTCATGGCTCTGATTTTCTCACATAACATACCCTGTTACAACTATGCAGACGGAAATCATGCACATTGGCCCTCATTAGGACTCCGGCGGAAAACCATGGTGCTATTAGCACCATGGTCGATGCCGGAGTCTGCCATGGCGGGATGGGGAAATACCAACCCAATTCCAAGGTTGGCCGGGTGGTAATTCACCATGCCACCATGCCCTTCCCCATTCCCATTTTTGCCTCATAGGGCATAATGGGAATGGGGAAGGCAGTAAGTACGGTATTGCAAATTGCGGTACCGTACTTACCTCGAGAGTCCCTTTGCGGGCCCCTACTTTAACGGCTGGTCTAGATCAGCCGTTAAGGTCGGGTGGCGCAAAGGCACCTCGTCGTAAGGCGTTAAGGGTTTAATGGCGCCGACACCTTTTACAGCGCTGTTAACCCCTTAACGCCTGGGTCCTAATGAGGCCCATTGTCTTCAAACCAGTGCTCCAGCATGTAGTTCGCACATCTGGCCGGGAATCACTGAGCTGGTCCAACTGGATCAGTTTTGACTTCTTGGGAATGTACCTGCTTTTCCTACGCCATACAAAAAAACGTGCACAGTCCTTACAAATCAATAGGGCACTGGCCAATGCCTTTTTGGTTATGATATGATATGATAGGTTATTTATAGCGCACTTAATACCCAGAGGCTTCTAAGCATGCACCCGGGGATCGAACATGTGTTGCTCTGTGTCGTCTTGCTTCCAAGGCAAGCACGTTGCCCCTGAGCTATCCTCCCGAGACAATGGCGGTTGCCATTGCAGATCTCCACCATGCCCAAGCATGCGTGTCGGAGATAACTCCTCAGTCCCTGCTCCCTAAGGTGAAAGGTGCAGGAACCTTGCATCTCCCTGGATTTCAATGCCTTTCAAAGCAAGGCGTGATAAATCATCAGAACGAGATGGAACAGCCTGAGGGTGCTCTAGCGGTTAATCTGTTTCACCCTCAATTTCTGTGGCAATGAGAATGAAGTCACTCAGAGGGAATGGGAGATTTTGATGTAGTATGTTTAATCAAAGTAGAATTCATTGTATTTTTTTATAGCAGATTTTGCTGAAAATATATGTGGGGGGTGTGTTTGGGTGAATAATTAAAGAAGGAGGCAGCGGGGGTCTCACCTCCATATTATCTGCAGCAAAATCATCCAGGATCTATTTTTCCGATGAATTCTACTTCTATAAAAATTACTCAACCAAAACACATGGAACCATACTCAGGCCATCCAAAGTACCACATCCCAAACTACACAGGCTTCAAAACAAGGTAGATTGACCACATCTGGACAGCAAGAAACATGAACATATTATCCCAAATTTAAAGTCTCTGATGGTGAAAATGGCTAAATTCAAGGTTTTTGCTTACTTCATAAGGCCTTCGGAAGCAATGGAGCACAATATTTGAAAAAACTGGCCTATCCTTAGTACCATCCTAACACCAGTCCTTTGAGTAGGATGAACATATTTCACAGGAAGAACATTGAGGTGGATCAACGAGGGCCCTGGAAGCCAGGTTATGGAACAACCTGGAGCTGGCCCTGAGATCAGCCCAGAATTCCCATCAGTTCAGGGAGAACCATAAGAACTTCTTGTTTGAACAAGCATTGGGTTATTAAAGGCTGGGTTGGGTCTTCCTCGCCCTGCTGCCCAGTGAGTGGGCCCTATCACCAACATCTGCAAATGGATTGACTTGAGTATCTCTGCAACACTGCTGTCTGTTCGATGCCCCATAACTAAAATCTCCAACAGGCCCCATATGGCTCTATGCAGCTTCTGAAGGGAATGGGGCACATCACTGATCCTGTTGCCTTGATGGGCTCACATGCGCAATGAAGCAACCACTAGGATGTTTGTTGCGCTTAATAACACTAATAAATAAATCATAACATGGATATATCAGACTCAATAAAGTCTCTTCTGAATATCCTAAAGAAGAAAGACGTGGCTATCAGTTCATCGACCTAACCAAGAACCAAGATCTTCACTGATGTTGATAACAGTACTTTTCGTTATGGTTCTCGCAAGGTTATGTAATTTGTTATTAGGCATTTTGGGGGCCATACCTCTCCTCCATAAAGAAATATCCATCATAATGTTCATAAGAATTTCTCATAGATTTCAAAACACAGTTTCAACACATTTGGTCATTATCATTTAAATGCTATAAGCCAACATAAAGGCTTACTAGCCGACCGAAAAAGAAAGTGTGATTTATAAAAAAGTTCCCCAACCTTAAATCATTCCAGTAGGTTTAAATATTTATTTCCTAGAACATGCCCTTTATAATACCTAAGAGATGGTTTAGGATGCTTAACGCTCTCATAGTGGATCTTATCAGGCCAGAAAAAGTCCCTAAGGGGAACTTGCAATTCCTAACTACTGATACCTGAAGGGGGAGATCCTATTTTGTGTTGTGATTAGTATTATTGAATATATTTAAGTCACATAATGCTGCATTGATTCATGAAGTACAGTATATCAATAAGTTTGTGCAAAGCCCAAGGAATGTATGGTGTATATACTTTGACACTGCTAGTATATTTTACCAACCAACAGGAAAATAATTTGGAAGGGCAGACGAGCTCCATATCAAGTCTTCGAGCAAGCCCTACAACTTTTGTATTGTAAAGTGTTGGAAATAATGTAATTGGGGAAAGGGACATACTCGATATCCTCTGGAGAACAAGCCAGCTTTTAACATGGCAGGAGCTAACACACAATTATTAACACTAAATGATGTTACGATAAAGGAGACAATTCACTATATCATATATATATGACCATTGGTGAATTAGGCTTACCCGGATCATAGGAAACCCAAATAGACGAGAGCCTAAGTAGCAGTAGACTGGGATATCTATATGCAGCCACAGTGTCAATCAGCATCAATTTCTACACCGCGTGTATATGACACTCGCTAAGCTACATCTCGTTGATCCATGCAGACGCAACTTTAATGGCTACTTTAGGTCACAAATTTACAGGTGTTATAATGGAGGATCGGGGAACGCTTCACATTAAAACACATATTATAGCACAACCAGTGTTTTTTGGCCAGATTGTCACCTAAGTTCTATAAATCAAACAAGGTAATGGGTGTTGAACAAACCAAACAGTACATTTCCCTTAGTAACATTTGAACTCTTTTGCGTCTTCGTATTCAGCAAACTGGGACTCATTCTAAAAACACCAAAGGCTTTACAATCAGTAAAAGTACACATTGGTGGAAGCATCTAAGAGCCAGACCACAGACCATTTCAAATTTCATGGAATCATGGATAATACATCCCCCAAAGAATAATTTAAGCCTGTTGCTACTGCCATATATCAAGTAAAAGTGCCCATGAGGGAATACTGCAAATGCCTGGTCAGGGTGGCTAATGATCGCACAAAATGTGACTTGGTGGCACCTGCTGCCAGATTTGACAGACTTTGAGCCCATTGAGATGGCATAGGCTCACATGTAAGGTACCTCTAGAGGGTATATATACAAAGAAAGAAAGCAGAAATCGCGACTTGGATGAATGCGGTATGGAAGGAAATGCTGATAAAGGGCACTCGTGGCACAATTACCGTTTATATAGGGAAAGCTTTGTCTGAGGCAACTGAGTGTAGTTGACTGTAGTGGGGTTAGGGTTCTATGTCGTTTTTTCAACAGGAACTCTGCCGAAGCATTATTTTTTTTGTGGCGGGGTGTTTCCCCCAAAATCCCCCTTCTCTTATGCTAGTCCCCCTACCCCAAGCGCCCTCACCCCTTTCAACCCCTTACTCCCATCCCCCTTAATTTTTTCATGAGTTTTGTTGGTGGAATTCCAGCGAAGTAAAATACTTCTTCAGAATTCCTGTCTGCAAAACAACGGAGTACCGTGGGGGAGCTACATGCTTGTAAAGTACTGTACATAGCTGCTGCCCCAAATGTAGTTCTGAATAAAACATGTAGTGATTATATCTATGTTTTAATAAAAAGTAGGCTCTGCTAGCAGTACACAGTGAGTCCCTGCATGATCACATTGAGGTACAGCCAGACTGGGGAATGGGTTGGAGAGAGAGCCAATGAGATGCAGCCAGACTGAGGGATGGGTTGGAGAGAGAGCCAATGTTATGCAACCAGACTGGGGGATAGGTTGGAGAGAGAGCCAATTAGATGCAGTCAGAATGAGGGATTGATTGGAGAGAGAGCCAATGTTATGCAACCAGACTGGGGGATGGGTTGGAGAGAGAGCAAATGAAATGCAACCAGACTGGTGGATGGGTTGGAGAGAGAGCCAATGTCATGCAACCAGACTGGGGGGGTAGGTTGGAGAGAGAGCCAATTAGATGCAGCCAGAGTGAGGGATTGGTTGGAGAGATAGCCAATGAGATGCAGCTAGACTGTAGAATGGGTTGGAGAGAGAGTCAGACTGGGGGATGAAAGCACAATGGGGGTCATTTAAAAAAAAGAAGCTAATTGCATGCAGGGGGCCACTAACGTTAGCACGAAAATGCTAGTGGATCCCTTAGATCGAATGTTCAACTTTTGCAAGGTGGAGCGGGCAAAATAGCCTTTACTCTTCAGTTTTACTCTTCGACTTGTAAGAAAAGTAAACATTGCCTGCAAATTATGCCTTGCAGACAGCGCTTAACAACAGATTCCTATGGAACCCGCCTACTCTATCTCAGGTACAAATGCAGGCAGATTCCATATGAATCCATTTGATTTACATCTGCATGAATATATTATAATAATAATAATAATATTTATTGTGATTTAGCTCAAAGAGCTTTACACAAAAAAGGATAAATAAATCATAATAATTAATAGCTGTAAACATCATAAACGCGCCAAAAACATCGTAAACATCATCATTACAATATAGCTAAAAACTACATTACTCAAAACCAATCAAGACTCAGTGATTCATTGCAGATGCCCCAGTAACGAACAGTCAAAGCAAGACAGATGACACAAACAAACAATCAGGCAATCAATTGATCAAGCAACAAGTCGTCTTAGTCCTCTGTACTTGCGCAGTCGTTATGCGATGACCACAATAAATGGACAGATTGCTTGATAATAATAATCAATATTCATCAATCAGTGGCTTCAATTGAAGTAGTTCGTGGTTCACCGATTGTAAAAATAGCAGGAGGCAAATAACAACCTTTTCCAGGGCTAGCGGATAAATCCCCCCCCTTTTCTACATCTCTACAACAACATAGTGGCTTTTGATCGTGCTTCCGGGGAGGTGTATATCTTTGCAGTTTAAAGCTTCCACCCCAACCATGCTCTTACACATTTCCATACTCGGTACAGCGCAAGTTGGGCAGCAGTGGATTGTACATTCAGACAATAGGCCTAAACAGGATTCGGTTTTAATAGACTCGTATGAATATAGCAGGTTACCCAGGTTACACATATATGTTGGGCCCAGCTTCGCACACTCCGTAAGAACGTGTTTGGCTACCTCAAGCGTATTTGGAAGCCTGCAGATCCGACAGACCCGCTCTCTGTCGTTTAGGCCTAATTGTGAATCACAAACAGATAACAGTGGCAATTCATTTATTCTTAAAAATAATAGAAAACTCCTAACTTCTGGGCCAGGGCATAGTAATAGGTACGGCTGCGGCTTCCTATATAGGTGGGTTATCTTAGCTACAGTGTCCCAACTTTTTAGGTTCACTGTTTGAGTAGTTCTTATACCAGTCCCATTGATTAAGCTTCTTTTTGAAAGCTCTGACCATCTCCCTATGGTTTATAGGACCCTCAGAATTAGGCTGTCATTCAATCTGTTGGAAAAGCTCCTTGATCAATGCATCATAGTTCCTTGCCCCATAAGGGGCCTTTCTCGCTTGATTCTTGCCCATACACTTCAATAACCCAGACTTAGGATTCATTTGGAATTGTATGCGTAATAAACCATAAGTATCATGCCATGCAGGGATGCAAGGCCCATTTCCAAACTAACAAGTTGGAATGGACACATGAGTACGAGAACCAGAATCTTATGCCAAAATGCTCCCTCAATCCGGTCCAATCAAGTTAGGCCTAATAACATCAAGGCCTCAAGTCTGTATAGTATTGCTGGGCAAGAGCATTGTTTATAAAGCAGAATAACGCCAGAAAATGAGAAACCAGCCTGAGCCTTAGACATCATTTATATTTGGGCTGTAGGTTGGGTGGCTCTTCGAATGTTGTTCTCGACATCTTCCAGTAACCAGACGGTCCCATTTCTATTCTAAGATATTTGTCAGGCTGTGTGTAGTTAACTCTACCGAGATCTGTCTCAAGTCTTGCCCTGTTTACCTTTCTTTTTTGGTTATTAACATAATCTGAGATTTGTCGAAGTTTATGGCCAGATCATGTTTGGCCGCAAACTTAGCCAACTCATTACACAATGTTCTCATGTCTGATATAGTTGCAGTGAACATGATTAGATAGTCCGCACATAGCAAAGATACAATAGGGGCAGTACCGATTTTCGGTGGGCACAAGGATTTGACCTCTAAGATACCAGGGAGATCGGATATGTATTGATTAAACAACAGGGTATCCAAAGTACATCCTTGTTTGACTCCCTTGTTGATCTGGACCCCTGAAGTAACTGTCCCCATGTTATGCAGACAGACTCATGCCCGATTATTGGTGTCAATCTCATTGACCATATGGAATAGCCATAAAGGGTAACCCATCCTCTGCATTTTGGCCCACAGAGTGGACCTGTTAACCTGGTCAAAAGCTGATTTGAAGTCGACATATACGAAATACAGTACACGGGCACCCCTCCAGCGCTGTTCTTGGATTAGGTGGTCAAGGGCTCTGATATTATGTAATGTACCAGAGCCAGCTCAAAAACCCATCTAAAAAGGGTTAAGGATGGAGTTTGTCTCTGCCCAATGAGTCAGCTCCTTTAATACCAAAGTAGCAAAGAGCTTTCCGGTGACGTCCAACATAGACAGCCATCTATAGTTGTTCATATCGAACCAGTCACCTTTCTTATAAAATGGTATGAATACAGACTGCTGCCATGAGGACGACACAGAGAGCTCGCTGCAAACACTGGTAAACCTTACTAGCAGCAGCTGCACCCAGTTTTCCGGGTCAGCCTACAGGATCTTATTTGGTAGGCCTTTTGGGCCAGGGGATCTTGAAGCTTCAGTTTCATAATTGCCTCTTTTATCGCCACCCGACTCAATGGTAAAGTCCAAAGCACCCCTCTGTCCAGGTGGGCAACAATGGGGGGGGGGAATTGAACATTTCTTATTCAAGTAAGCTTGCCAAACATGAACTGGGATGGGATTTATCAGCTATTTATCTATGGCGTCCTTGGACAGGGTCAACATTTCCTATATTTCTCGAGAGTCACGTTTTTGAAAGATGGAAACACATTTGCTTTGTGCATTTTTAACCAATATCTATGTTTTTTTTTTTAAATGCTGCTATTTCACTAGCCTTTGATTTAAGCTGCGCCCACCTTGTGACCTGGCTTTAATCAGTCTGAAAGCCCTCCTCTTACATCATTTGGCGTTTCAGATCTCCATGTATAACATTTCTGGCAGTTTCTTGTTCCACTGTCTAGTGCCAGTACACACCCACCCCTAGCCACTGTGTGTGCAATGTCACTCAGCCAACTCTCAATGGCATTAGCTTTTTTGCCCTTTAGAGTACGCCAGTCAAGCCTTCCCGAAGAGAAGACTAGAGTACATAGTTTATCGATGTTGGCTTGAGACCACCTTAGGCGATTTCCGCCTGCATCCGATTTCAAGCCCCCACACATATGCACACCAGTTTCTTCGTAGCCCAGATTTAACTCAAGGGTTAACGTGGCATGGCCACTATATTTGTTTGGGGGGTGATATTCATAGATAACACCAGTTCTAACAAATAATTATTACCACTTAGGTAATCCAATGTGGACTTTTTGTTTATGCTATACCATGTGGGAGCCCGAGGGCAATCCCCAACAGCCCTCCCCTTCAGTACTGTCAGTGCCCACTCTGTTAGAAATAGTAACCTCTGAGCAGCACCAACGTTAGAACTATGGAATTGCACGGCACCCTTTGCATTAACATGTGTATACCTTGGAGCACTTTTCTTATCCACACACCTTGCATTCCAATCCCACATATGAACACTGGATTATCGACTATCAATTCGCCCCACTGAATTAAAATTGCATCCAAATAATCGAAAGCTGCTTCGGAGACCAAGGTACCAGGGGGGTCATGTATGTTGACAATCAATAAAAGTTTACACAAGCCACTTTGGACGATTTTACTTCAACCACCAATACATTTGCTCCGTGGTCTTCGGCCAAGTTCAATGTGGAGGTTATGTTGTTCTTTATAGAAATCAATAAACCACCTTTTGGTTTACCCCGAGAGCCCTTTAATGCAAACGACTGATATATTGTCTACCCATCAATCTTAATGTCATAAGGGCCTAAGATCTCCTGTAGGATGTACATGTCATGAGCTGTTATCTTAGTCGGGGAGCAGGTTTCTAGAAATAAATGAGAGAAGCATCTTGAATTTCAGCTGAGGATAGACAGGCTTCATTTTGAAACTCCAGCTTTAGGTAGAAAACGCTGGAGCCATTTCAATCCCTGATCATCTTCATAAGATCCACAGGGCTTCGGCAGGTTCCTTGAGCCTTTATGTTTATAGAGGGTGGCACTTTATGTAGACTGATGACACGAACATTGTGGGCAACAGTTTGGATCTTTCGCGTTTTGTATCCAACAAGAAACCCAGATAATGTAATGATTCATGTTGTCTATGGATTATAGTTGCCGTTTCAGGAAGACAACAGTGGATTTGGGATAGTTTCCTGATGGAGGGCATCAAGTGTTAGACAAATTCAAAGTCACAGGAAGAAAATATCCTGAGTGATGAGACTTTGTAAAAAAAAGTTGCAGTAAGATAGATTGATATAGATGGCGAGCATCCTTGGCCGCAAGGCCAATAGTAAAGACTTTACGGTGCAGCAGTTGAGTCATTTTTGTGAACCTGTGTAGGAATCGACAATAGGATTTACGCCATCCTCCGAACTGCAGCCGTGCTGGTTGGACTAATTTGATTCAACAATAAATCTAGATACTCAAAATCGCTATCAGCTGCAGAAATTATGGAGGTAGGGTGTGCTACTTCGGCATCTTTTACCACCCAGCTCGTAAGGGTGCCTGCCAGTAGATTAGAGCTCCTTTTTCTACGAGCTACTTCCTGAGTTTATTGATCTTAGGAGCATTTGTCGATTCAAGGTAGAGTTTAAACTGTGTAGCATAGTCTCAACATTAGGCCCTCCATTTGCTTGTGTTGTCTTTTTCCCTTTTGTCTCCCTCTACTGAAGGCGCCTTGCAAGACGTTGCTTTTTGCGAGTAGGGTAGGAGAGTGGTGATTGCGCTCCCTCATCCTTCTGAGAGCAGTTTTCCTGGGTTTCAACAAGAACTACTTCCTGCTTGTTTTGCAGAGGATTTAAAGCTATATCAACTGAGACATTAAGCACCTGGACCACTGCAGGTGCAATCAAGGTTTGCTGTTGTAAAATTTCCTCATTCTGCCGTTTAAGGTCCTCGCGAATTGCACCACAGAGCTTTAATAAAATCTTAGCAGCGAAGTTTAGGACACTGGAATGTAGAATTGAGGAAGGGTCTTGACCAACCAAGTTGTTACTCGCGTTGGCTGGTTGCACACTACCAGCCTGAGGTGACGCTGACCCTTCAGTGGTGTCATATTGCAGTTTAGGACTCGCAGAGAGCCTTTGGGTGTCGTTCGTTATCGGCAGTGCTTCACCTGAGTTATTTCTGCTCGCTGTCGCCTGATGGTCATTTGCATCACTGCAGTTAGAACCTGGAAGTGTACTTGTGTGAAGTGCACAGCAAAGGTTCAGCAATGAGTTATGATCGATTACGTGGGAGGAAGTGGTGCTAATCTCACTTAAAGGAGGCACAGCGTCACATAAAACTTGCAAAGTTAAAGACTTACTCGCCTTTGAATAAAAAGTCATAATTTTCCCTTGCTTCTGCCCAGTAGTTCCCTCAATCAGGTCCTGCGTGTCCGTGCTGTTATCTGTAACCCTAAAAAACTGGTTTTGGTGGGCAGGTTTGCTGCTGAACGTGTGTTTACGAGGTCTAATATAATATGGTTTTATTTTCCAAATAGTGCTGGTTTTGTTGCGGGAGGCTGCTTTCCCCAGCATTTTAATTCGTTAGTGCTTACTTAGATACTAACATGTAAGTTCATACCTCGGTCTGAGGGAAAAGCTTTGTTTGACACATCTGCTCACCTGGAAGGAGCAGTCTATTCTTACATTGTAGCAACCCCAAAGGCAGACAACCTTAGAAGAGAGGAGGCGAGGCCACCCTGCCGCCCCTGCTAGAACACTGCAGAACACACTGCGCACACCGTGCGCGCTCTGTGCTATGTGTGAGCTCTTGAAGCTGTCCAATCTCCACCTCCAGTACATTGAACACTGCAGAAAAACTCCAGGACAGTCAAAGAGGGCTGCCAACACTGCAGAACACACTGTGCACATCATGCGTGCTCTGCACTATGTGTGAGATTTTGAAGCTGTCCAAACTGCATGTCCATTACTGTGAACACTGCAGAAAGACTCCAGGACAGTCAGAGAGGGCTGCCAACACTGCAGAAAACATTTTACACACTGCAATATCATGCAGGCGTGAAATTAAGTGCACTTCTAAGACAGGAGGGGGGAAGTATGGTAGGTGCCACTTCTCCGCCTTGCATGCACACAAAAATGGGCTGGGGCAGGAACAATGCATTACACATTGCTCCTACACCCCCATTTCCTGCACCATAAGGTTAAGGTTGGCCAGGGTGTAATACAATTAAGGCTGCCTGACCGGCGGGCAGCAAAAATGGTTTAGGACGACCTGGGAGATGAAGTGCACACTGAGCACAAACAGTAGTGCAAAAGCGATCCAGCCTGATGGGTGCAAGGAATAGAAGACAGGGAATCCTCATAAAGAGGAACAGCCAGAACAAGAGGAACATTGTGGCGACACAGGGCTGCAAATAGGGATCAATCGTTTGAGGGTGTAAGAGAATCTGTAGTGCAGCCAGAAAGGGAGGAGCATAATAAGGCCACCCAGGCAGGGGTGGACTGGGAACCAAAAGAGGCCCTGGAAATAATTTTCAAGTGGCCCCATAGTGCAAATTTTCAGAAAGCCCAGCACTTTTCCCAAGAGAGAATTTGAAAATATCATATATCAAATAGGTTGCCACACAAAAGAGGCCCAGGGTGCAGAGGCCTACCGGGAACTGGGAAATCTCCAGAGTTCCCTGTAGGCCAGTCCAGCCCAGCACCCAGGACAGCAAACAGGGTGAATCTAAATTGAGTGGAGAGTGAGAACAATAAGGTGAAGCCAATCCGATCCAGGGCTATTATTTTACAAACCATTCGAATGTGTGGCTTAATTCTATTTCATTCGACTGATGTTAAGCAAGTCTTCAGCTTCCAGCATGCATCCAACTGATAAATGACTTTCTGGGCTGAAAGAGTAAGGTCAAAGTGACATGGCTTCATTTGGCCACCCTAACACTTGAAGCACAGACAGCACACGGGACAATAGTGCACAATGAGAGTACACAGGACCAAAAATGAGGCCCAGAGAGACATATATTTATACAGTGCAGAACAAGAAGTCGTTTTTGACACAGCTGGCTTTCACACTTGCAGGCATCTCTGTGGATAGTAGGGGTGAATGCCAGTAATGCCAGGCACAATTCTAATGCTCTTACCCCATTTCAATTAGACTTCAGTTATGCGACCATATTGGTGTCCTGCTACCATCTAATGATGGCGGACCACTATATCAAAAACCAAAAGCAGCAGTTACTATGAAAGGAAGGTGTAGCAAGAGTTTGGAAATAATGGCCATGTTTAAAATCACCCTGAAAACATAGTTTCGAAATACAAAGGTTTCGAATCAAAAGGATCTAAAAATAAAATTCCAATGCATTTTTTATGTAAATGTTTTTTTGGGGGTGGTTCGTATAGTAAAATTAGTGTTTTTTCACAAAAATACAGGGCTTTGGGGGGAACCCCTCCCCAAAAAAAACATGCATTTGAAAAAAAATGTTTGATCCTTTTGTGTCGAAACTTTTGTATTTCGACACTATGACTGTCGAACAATTCACTATAAACCACTAAATAGTGATAGAGCTGCTAGGACGTGCAGCTGTTCTGCCGCCTAGAGTCCTCTCTGTGCACAGCTTCATGTTTTTGAAATGTGTCAATCATTTCATGCTCACTTCGGGAAATGCAGGAACTGGAGGCAGTTGTCATTATTATGTTCAAAGTACGTTAGTAGCCGATGTTGCTTGTCATGTTATGTTATGTTATGTTACGCTAAAGGATATTGTTACCCCCCACTATCGCCACCCGTTTTTTTTCTCAATAGTTTGTTTTTCTTAGATACGCCCTCCACTTTTTCACAGACTACTTTCCTGGTTGCCGCTTTGAACCTCTGTATGTTGGACATGTTTGCTCTAGGAAACCCAGAGAAATAACAGACATACTGAGATTTACAGAACGTCCTGAAATAAATAACATACTGCTGGGTTCTGGGGCTGATCAGGGTATTTGTAATGGCCAGTATGCGTGCACCTGCAATACTTTTAGACTTTGAACTGCTGGTATAATTTTGGATTATTAATAGGTTGCCTGCTTGACGTCTCACTGCAAGCTGCCGGATGTACATTTTATACATGTTGCAGCCCGAGAAATGTTTCTGGAGACGCACAATAAAAATGAAGTGCTCACCAGATGCTCAAACATGCAATAGACGCTAGGACAGAATTTTGAATCAAATGCAGGGCAAGATTGTCCTGGACCCCACAGCCTGGCCTTCTGCAAATCACCGCTGCATGTGGCCCTTTGCATGGTAACAGCAACCACAGTCGTGAAGTAAACATTTGAGAATGAGAATGGAGAGCAAGGCTTTTGAAAAAGAAGCACAATTGAAACTAGAAAAAAACCGAAATATTCTGGGTTTGTTGTGTGTTGCAGAGCCAGATGGCTTGGACTTTGGGAAGAAGATCAGCATTCCACAGGATATCATGCTGGAAGAGTTATCGCTCCTCAGCAACAGAGGATCCCAGCTCTTCAAGATGCGCCAGCGGAGATCCGATAAGTACACCTTCGAAAACTTTCCATATCAAGTCAAGGCACACACTAAAGTAAGTATTGCACACAACTCTGCTGCCACCCTGCCTGCGGTGCACAGCATCTGCTCACATGTACTCATTGTATGATGGGACGCATGCATTGTCACTGTGATGCAGAGTAGGACACATCCTGGATTGTTGCTCTCACCTTGATAACGTTGGTATGACCTTTGTTCGTATTAGTGACAGGCTACACAATGCATCCATGGGCGATATCTAGGTGGCCAGTGCAGTCTCAAGCCATGCACAGGTGCATTTACAGCTCTTGCTTATTGCTGCCTCTGATGCAGGTGGAATGAGGGGTCTAGGAGCCTGGTCTCAGGGCTGAGAATGCCATGGAATGACTTAACAGTGGTAGGAATGAGAGGCAGCTAGACAGCTTTTCTTGAGTCTAAGCAGATTGCAGACTGTGTAGGCAAGCATCTTGATATTTCTACAGGGTGATAAGAAAGAAGTTGAATTATTGAGTGTCTTATGAATAAAGCAGAGCCAATGTGAATGTTATCAATATCCAGGCCAAACGTTTCATATGGGGGAGCATGATTTAAAATACGGGCATCCATGATAAAATGAGAAGTGGCACTATGATGGACCTATTGTCCTCTCATGAGCATTGACTGATGGCATCCTCTAAACTCGGGGTGATGGTGTAATGCAATGCGGAGCTTTGATGCATGTCTGTGATGATAACGCTTTGTCCTGGCAAATGCCTAGATTCTGAGAGACTGATTTGAAGATCTCTACCTTGAAAAGTACTTTTGAAGAGTCATCCAGGTCTGCGCAAGATCACCTTTGACCAGTATCAGGTAAAAAAATCTCTGCAAAAATGCTGTGCTTTGACCCGGTAAAGGTGTACCCCATTATACCATTTAAGGAGAGCAGGGGTTGTGGGGGTGTCCCCCGCTCCCTTTAAATGGTATAATGGGTCCAGGGGTTGCGGGGGTGTTCCCCGCATCCTTTACATGATTTTGGCGGCAAAACCACTGCATGTTTGCCCCAATATTTTGTATATACAGCCATTTTTGCCGCGATTTTAAGACATGGAACCCTTTGACCATCATTAAATCTGCCTTCGGTCGCTTGTCCAGGAACAGACATTACTGTGATAGCTGCTGAGCCTGAACATTCTTTTCAGTTGCTGCAAGAGGGTCCAATAGTGTGTTATAGTATTAACCGTGGTCAATTAGAATGGGATTGTGGGCTTTCATATGACATTCAGCAGGTGTATCATGAGAGTAATAACCAGTCTGACCAAGGCTACACTATGGCGTTAACAACCCGTTCCAAGGGCTGAAACGAACAGCCCGGTAGCCAGAGTTAAAGGCCCAAGCAAAGTGAGGGCGTTTAACAAGGGCACCAGGATGTTACCACCCATTTCAGCCCTTGGAATGGGTTCTTAAGAGCTGGGACGGGACTAATAC
The DNA here is from genome assembly GCF_040938575.1 of Ambystoma mexicanum. Classification (NCBI taxonomy): domain Eukaryota; kingdom Metazoa; phylum Chordata; class Amphibia; order Caudata; family Ambystomatidae; genus Ambystoma; species Ambystoma mexicanum. The sequence continues at coordinate 228,412,518 of NC_090937.1, read as the reverse complement.
AAAGTATTTTCTTTCTGTGAACGGGTCGCCTCACAGCATCCCGTTCACGGAAAGAAAATACTGTTCAAAGATGGCCACCACGGAATGGGAAGCGGCTCCGTAAGCAGCCGCTCTTCCCTTTACATGGAGGTCATCTTGAGCAGAGCTGAAGGAGCGGCAGGCAGCCAGTGCCGTGCTGCCGCCGCAATGAGGTAGGTGGGGAGCAGGAGGGGGTAAAAAAAAGGAACAGAGGGTGGGGAAAGATGGCGGGCAAGCTGGCCCTCAGGCGGCTTGGAACGCGGGCTGAGATGGCCAGTTTCAGCCCGCGTTCCTTGCCTCCTGATTGGCCTTCTCCCCTGTCAAGGGTGCTAATTTATTATTTTGCCTATCATTTTCTGAAGAAAAAAAAGGACATAGAAAGCTTGCAATAGAACTGATTGGACCAGCTGATTGGCCCCTTAATGAATGAATTCACTACATTTATTTTGTAGTTTATTAACAATAAATTCATACAGTTCCCATGCTTCAAACTTTATATATCATTGTAGCAATTCATTTTCATGCTCAAATCATTAAAAACTATGATTAAAAGGAATATCTTCTCAAAGTATCATTGACCACTGAGGTGATCTGTGCAAGTAAATCTGTTATATAAAAGGGAATGGAAAATAATGTCCACCACCATCTATGGAGTCAATATTAATGTGCAAGACTTAGTAAGAAATGATCATGATAATGATAATGATGTGTTATTTATATAGCGTCTTAATCCAAAGCGCTTTACAGAGCACATATTTACATACAATATCACCCAACCGAAATTGGTACTAACGGCCTATGCTTTAACTATGTAAGATGAATGTGAATAAATTACGAGTGCCCACCACAGTTTCTTTGATGAGTTCCTTGCTTAGACCAGTTCAAAGCAGGAAGAGATAGTGGTAGAGTTTACACCAACATCCAGACAGATGGTGTACACCGGCAGAACATTGGGTTTCGTGATTTTTAGGGCTTATTTGATAGGCCTTCGAGCCTGCCCTGAAGACGTTACACAGGCTTGCTATTGAAAAAGGAATTGACTATAAATCCCTGTGTCATATCCATAAGTCCTTGAATGAAAAGGATAATTTTGCCCTCTCCCTGCAGGAATACATTCCTGGGACAATGTTCTATCCGCTTCAGAGGCGCTTGCTTGTGGAACTCCTTTCCTGCCTACTTACAATAAGAAGTGATCTTCATAAAATTTGGAAAACAAACTGAAAACACACCTCTTTAAACTAAATTACCTGCCTGAATGACTCTTCTTCCTGTTTGGTTGTTTCACTTCTTTCGACTTGCCGCCTTCTGATTGTACTTGCCTACTTTGGACCTTGTTTGCACTCCCCCCCCCACCCCTTCCTATGTGCCTGTTAGGCTGATCTGAATGCACCAAAACCTGTGAATGAGTAGCTTCTTGCGTCATTCTCTTGTCTTGTTGTTCTTGTCTGGCTTACGTTCCCCCTGCTTCTTGGCGTAGACCAACAATAAATACATAGATACAGGAATCATTGTGCAAGGGTTCCACGCGCACACAGAAGCGCTGCAGTGCAGGTGGCAGCAGCAGTGCAAGTTTATCTTACATACAGGACAGGGACAGGCGTTGTGGAGGTTTGCCAGGAGCCTTGCCATAGGGTTGTCTGGATTGGATGTGCCTATTTGGGGGCAGATCTATGGGCAGGCATCAAGGCTCTAGACCCTGGTGCGGACGTGGTGTTAGGCAGGGGTATTTTAACAGGTGACACAGAGTGGGCTGAGCAGTACACAACATAAGACAAGGGAATAAGGTCTGACACTGGTTAATGACAATACAAATGTGGTGGACCTAAAATGTTCCCTCTTACCTTCCAATGAAGAAGTTCTTTGTGAATTCAAAAGTTCACGCACTATTCTTAGGCAGAATACTATTTTCAGTTAGTCCAACTGCATGCATCAGAACTCAAACTTTAGTGATTTAAGTATGTTTGGAAAGGGTGAAATGTATACCTCTCCCACACTATACCTTGCACCATTCAGAAAGGCATTCATTTGTGTTTGGGTCTAGTATGCTTGTGAAAATGTCCATAGAATGACAATGTAACCTCAACGAATAACAGAGGCTCGTGTGCTTTAGAAAAGGCCACTATCTAATATGGATGCAACAGCTGGGTTGGAGTTATGATCTTAGGTCTGCGAGGTTTTCTGGTTGTATTTGTCAGTTTGGGTTTTATCCCTCTGTGTGTACCTAGTGTTGCCAAAGTATGGAAAGCTTATGACAGAGAATTATCCTATGGATTGGCCATGTTGCTGGGGCTTTACAGGGCCAGTGGAATGACTGATTTGATTAAACCTCTTACACTCCTTCTAAGGCACATTTGCAGTGTTGAAAGAGCCAACAACCGCCCCCAACCTCTGCTATCTTTATGAACTCATAATGCCAGCCATCGATCCGAAACCCTCCCTATACCACCGCTTTTGTATTTTTGCCCTATTCATTTTTCCATCCCACTCCCTACCTACCCGGCACCTTTCATCCTTTTGTTCAACTCACCTTCTCATCCCAAACCCTTTTTCATCTTTTTACCCTACTCATCTTTTCATCCAACACCCTATATAATCCACACCTCTTAACATTTTTGCCCTACTCCTCCTTTTACACCGCCATCTCTTTTCCTCAAACACTGCAAGGTCACGCCAGATTTCAATTAGGAGGTCCAGTATTTTCTCTTCTCCCTCTCCTCCTATGTGGACCCAGGTGCTATTTTCCCCAAATACCTCCCTGCTTTTTTTTCTCTCTCCCCATGTTTCATTTCTTTGCATTTTTGGGCGTGTATAACGCTCCCACCAGCAACAGAAGACACGGATCTTCTCTTCTCTCACCCCCTAGACCCACCCTCATGGCAGTGGACTTAACTACCATTCACCATATATCTACAGAGCTTGCTTTTCATTTTCCTACGTGCCTTTGACCGGGCACTGGGGTAAGAGCTTCTCTGCATTTTGTCCTCATTGTTTTCTGTCTCCATGCCCAGTGAACATATGTGAACGGATGAATTGTGGAACTAGAAAGAGCCTCTATATGTCCCACAGTAAACTTTGTCCAAATAAAGTATTAGCTCCCCCTGAGATTTTAGTATCTCCTGCATAGGAACTTGGCTTAGCACAGTTGCATTTGTTCTGTCAAAAGCACCGATATTTCTTTTGTGTTTCATGATTTTTAGGACGACATAATATTTGGAAAATATAAAATGATGTTTAATTTCAGTTAGGAATGATGGAGTGGCGCTCATTAAGAGCATCCAACTACTCAATTTTATTCCGTATCAAGTAAGAATCTGAGCCCAACTATTTATGCAATGTGAAAGAGAGGAGTGTTAGGAAAATGAATTGATTGGGGGAAATATGTTGCATGAGCATCTTATTTCCATGTTGGATGTCAAATGCATACAGGGATCGCATTTATACATAGACAGTTACTCCTGTGTTAGCCTAGGGAATTAAGTTATTGACATTATTGCCCAGATGTCATAACCTCCTGCAGTGAATTGGATCCTAAATTGATGGAAGCATTTGATCAGACTGAAATACTACTATTCTACTTGCTAGTTGCAGTTCCAAACAGGTCAGTGGGACGGGCGTACGCTGGTGATGTGCAGGGATAGTTTTGGGTGCACCTGTTTCCCTCCGCCTTCCAATATTTCCAACATCTGGATGATGATCGGTGTCTCTTCTGGGCCTTTGGTCAGTCGGGTTATGTAAGGGATGGTCCTTAGATTGTTTTCGGCTTCCTGTGCCCTGGAGTTCCTTCTGCGCTGTTTAAATCTTGCTTGATGTTCTTGACTAGTGACTTTCTCTCCCAGATCTGTGCTTTCCTCGCACACCACTTTTTGCTTTCTTTCCTTTTTTTGTTTTCCTTCGCTATTACCTTTGAGTCAGAACTAAAATGGCATGGTAGCTCTTTAAGGGGTAACTTCGGTTAGAGATATCTGAAAACTAAAAATCTTGTTAATCTAAACTGAGATTGATCATTATATTGTAGGGAACATGTTCTATATTCACACACAGAGGCCCCATTTTCTAAGAGTGTGGTATACCACACCATGGGTATATAATCATTCATATTCTAAACCTTCCTAAAAACGGGGGTAACTGTCACATGCTTCTTTTTCTGTTTCTCCTGAAACCACCCCTTTCTGTGACATCACAGCCTTAACTTCTTATTAAAGAGTTCAACTTTGTCAATATAAGATTTTCCCATCTCACACTTTTCAGTTTACAGCATGCCTAGTGTTATTCCATTCGGATTAAAAGGCCATGCTGTAAAAGTGTTTGAGATTCATAGAAACCAGGATATGAAACCTGTGCGGGTAGGCAAAAATCTGGTCTGATTTTGCTCAATTTTCAAGGTATTACAGGTTCCTTCACTGTATTGCACACCCGTTGTTTAAATTTGCATCTGTCGTGCAAAAAATGTAAATGCAAGAGCATAATTCAGTCAACACCTACTAACTTGGGAGAGGCAGCCTCTCACCCTCTTACTCTCTTGTGAAGGGAAAATAGCTGTTAATGGGTGAGGGGGTACCTTCCACAACTCCAGGAGACCCCCTTTCCTTTCGTCAACAGCTCACACCTTGCGCATATGCAAATCCCTGACAGCCGTCCCTACCCTTGGAATGACAGCCCTTAAAGCCTGGCTAAATAATGCAAATCTGTTTCCTCGGGTTACATTATTTTAAGTGTGGTACACAGCTTTGTAAAGAAATCATTCTTAGACACTTACCTTGCAAATGGCCAGAAAGCCTTCAAATTCAAGATTGCATTGGAAATTCCATCATATCGCTCTAACTTAAATCACTTTTCGGTCAATGCAAAAATACAGTGCGTCCCCATCCTGCAGTCTAGTCACCCTCTGTCCCCACTTTAGGCCAAGCTGAAGCACATTTTAAGGAACCCACATTCCAACTTCTGTCTTTTCTGCGCATCATTTCATCATCAAGAACCCCCTTGGTGGATTGCAGCATCAGTCTGATACCGAAGTCCTGGTGCTGCGTGAAAGCCTAGTGAGTTTTGACTGTTGCAGGAAGGAAAGGAGGATTTTAGTTTTAGACTGTGTGAGAAGAGTTTGTGTATTGTGGGAGACAGCCGGGTAGACCTCTGGGAGAAACAGGCAGCTATTCAGACCCTTTCCCCAACGAAAGCCTGGGTAAATAATAAATGGCGCCTGGCTATGTCCTGATATGCCCAGGAGGGTAAGTAATCATTTAAGAAAAAGAATCAGGATGGAAGATCCACACAAGAATTATGGATTGATAAATTTAATCTCAAAATTATGGTGATAACACAGGAAAAAATTCACTTGTTCGTAGGATAACAGATAAACGGACAGATTTTGAATTGACATTTAGGGGTAGCACTGTGTACCACCCTCTTTGGTGTCGAGGGTATTAGCCTCATGAAGGTGCGAAATCTCTCACAACAGTTTGAACATTGGTTACAGACAAGAGTAAATGCTGCCCAGGACCACTACTAGTCTGTGGGTTTTGTCACAAATAACACAAGAAGTGTGAACAGGTAGATGTGCAATGAAGTTGTGTCATCAATCGACACTGTAGTGTTTCGGCCACATGCAGCGGTGAATAAACGCTAGTTGCTGCCGTGGCCTTCTTCAGGATGGGGGTGAAGGATGAACGCTGTCATGATTCCTGCCCCTCGTGTCCCCAGCCCTCCAAGATGTTAGGCTGGAGCTAGGCCACGATCACCTACATGGCCCTCAAGGGCCTCTCCATCCCTCCAAAGACCCACTTGGGGTCAGACTTGGCGCTTGTGGCACCAGACTCACTCACTACCATAGGTTAACATTGGGGATTGGACTTGTAGTGCATTGATGTGGACAAGATGGATGCCCACACATATTTCGGTTCCCAGAACTGCATGTGCAGTCTAGTCTTTTGGGTGTGGTTCAGCCCAGAGACACCTGGGATACCCAGAGACTATTTAAGCCACGCCCAGGCTGAGAAACATGCTTTGTGTTTTCTGCACCTGCAGCGTGACACTCAACCTGTTTGGATCGGTCTCCAGTAGGCCTGCATCTTTCTTCTGTGCTCAGCTCCTGCAAGAACAAGAACACTATTAGGAACAGCCTTACCTTGCCGCGCTTCTGCCCATCATTCATCGCTTCTTCTGTTCTGCGGGCATCTTCGGCGGTGTCATTCCCATCCCGGCACGCCGCTTTTCTAAGGAAAAGGAAAAAGAACAGAAAAAAGGCATTAGTAAGCATTCAGCAAATCTTCACTTATTTTTAAAGACTGTAAAAGCTTCAAACGCTTACCTGAATCCCAGCCGCTCTGGGGGAACTCTGTCTCCGGAACCTCTCATCCATCTGCAAGAGGGAAAAGACACTCCAGGTTAGCGGGGAAACATCTAGAGGCACCGCATACCACGTGTACTCACTGCATTTCTTCTTCATAACCGGCATCCAAGCTGAAAACGTTGCGGCGACTAAAAGACACAGAAAAAGAACTCAGTTCAATACAAATACGAAACGATTGCATCGCGTGTCGCACTCTCACTCACCTTCAGCGCTACTCATCTCGGCAGCACGTCGCCATTCCCGGACGCCGGCCATCATCTAAGGAAGGAAAGGAATGAAGTTTGAGAAACCTGTTCAAAAGACTCATAATACTTACCTGTCGGACTCTTGCCAGTGAAGTAACTAGGCAGTAACGAGCCCGCACCAATCAACGCGCCTCTGCGCTGAAAGCAGGACGGATAGCACACTTTCCAAGAAAACAAGGTGAGCTGTGGATCAAAGGGAAGGGTCGGACCCCGGGGAAGAAGGGGTTCAAGCCCACAGAGACAAAAGGGAGTTAAGCTCTACCAATCCTGTGTTTCAGGTCCAGTCTCCAGTCGAGTAGACTCCAGGGAAGGGTTCAAGGTCGTAAGAGGTCAGAACAGGCTGAGTGATGTCCCCGTGGATACCAGGTGAGCGTTACACACTGTCCGTGGGATATCTGTTAAATCGAATGTTGACAGGCCATTAGGGTGGTGTTGGATCTCCAATGTTATTTACAATTTTAAGGTACTTGTTAGTGACTAATTAGTGTCAATGTATGCATTCAGAAGTGCACATTTTGGCAGAAGCTTACCGTCAAACAAAGAGCAATGTGGCGGTAGAACTTCTGGTCGTGTCCACCAGTATCAGTTCGTGGAGACTGGTTGGCGCGGTGTGTTAAGTACACTGCTTCTATGGACAATGGGCCATACTGCATATGCTGGAACTGAAGTGTCCAGGGAGCAGGAACACCTATGATTGGCGTGTGCCTCTTGGCAAAGTTAAAAAGAAAAGGACAAGGTCTGAGTGGCATCCTGGCAAGGTAACGGCTGGGTGGTGTGAGCGCCAGGTCATGCCTCCTGTGGCCAGCCAGGAGTGGGTGTGAGGACTAAAACCTCAGTGTGACTACATTTGCTGGTAGAGTGTGATCATAAGTGTGGTACAGGTGCGTACGTGGCGTCCTGGCAAGGTAAAGGCTTGATGGTGTGAGTACCAGATAGTGCCTACTGTGGCCGGCCCGGGGTGACTGTGAGGACTAAAACCTCAGTGTGGCTACATTCGCTGGTCGTGCATGATCATAAGTGTGGTACAGGTGCGTGTGTTGCGTCCTGTCGGTGGAGATGTTGTTGTGCGTAGATCCAGTACTAAATGGCCGTGGGCTCTGGAGATCGAGCGAAATGTTCCAAAATGGAACAGAGATAGAACGAAGTGTCTATGCGACCTGCGGGTATTAGTGTTGTCAGGTAACTAGTTATACTAAGGGAATCAAGTGACTCCGTGGTTGTGAAATAAAAAAATGGTGCGCAGTGGAAACGATCCGTGCATGCTCGAGGGATCTGACTTCCTAGAAATCACTCCCGGAGCGTCTCTGTCTCGCTGGACGGTTGTCGCGGTGGACTGAGCGTTGTCAGAGTGAAAGTAAAAGAAGCGGTGGTGGTCCCGCCCCTGGGCCGGTATGGCCAATCACATGGTGACATATGGGCCAATCGAATGAGGGGAGTGTCGCATGTCCGAAAGAAAAAAGAAAATGATGTTGTGGTGCGGCACGCAACGTAATGCTAAAGATGGGAATTGTAGTCCAATGGTGCTCGTGTGGAGGCCATGCCAGCATCTAGGAGTAGCCCATGGGAATGTAATACATCCAAAAAAGCCTGGCAGGAGATATGCCAATGCCGTTTGAGCATTGTCTCCAAAGTGCATGGTAGTCCACAAAATATGCTGTTACACGATGGTGCGTCATCTAAACAATATAGGTGGAATACAATTTGCATATTGATACAAGGTGGAGACAGAGAAGTTGGCGGCATGAGTACATATACAAGTGGTGACAAAAATAAGAATGCCGTTCTATTTTGCCAGGATGGCACATAGCCGGATGAATGTTCACTAGGACAAAAGTTACTATGCACTGTGCAAAAATAATAATGCAGTATTTTATGTTATGATTCCCTTATTATTACTAGTTACCTGACCCCGCACTAATACCTGCAGGTTGCATAGACACTTCGTTCTATCTCTGTTCCATTTTGGAACATTTCGCTCGATCTCCAGAGCCCACGGCCATTTAGTACTGGATCTATGCACAACAACATCTCCACCGACAGGACGCAACGCACGCACCTGTACCACACTTATGATCATGCACAACCAGCGAATGTAGCCACACTGAGGTTTTAGTCCTCACAGCCACCCTGGGCCGGCTACAGTAGGCACTATCTGGTACTCACACCACCAAGCCTTTACCTTACCAGGACGCCACTTACGCACCTGTACCACACTTATGATCACACGCTACCAGCAAATGTAGCCACACTGAGGTTTCAGTCCTGATAGCCACTCCTGGCCGGCCACAGTAGGCACGACCTGGCGCTCACACCACCCAGCCGTTACCTTGCCAGGACGCCACTCAGACCTTGTCCTTTTCTTTTTAGCTTTTTCCGAGAGGCACACGCCAATCATAGGTGCTCCTGCTCCCTGGACACTTCAGTTCCAGCGTATGCAGTAGGCCAAGCAGTCTCCACGAACTGATACTGGTGGACACGACCAGAAGATCTACCGCCACATTGCTCTTTGTTTGACGGTAAGCTTCTGCCAAAATGTGCACTTCTGAGTGCATACATTGACACTAATTAGTCACTAACAAGTACCTTAAAATAGTAAATAACATTGGAGATCCCACACCACCCTAATGGCCTGTCAACATTCGATTTAACAGATATCCCACGGACAGTGTTCATCCTTCACCCCCATCCTGAAGAAGGCCACACCAGCAACTAGCGTTTATTCACTGCTACATGTGGCCGAAACACTACAGTGTCGATTGATGACACAAATTCATTGCACATCTACCTGTTCACACTTCTTGTTGTGTGTTATTTGTGACAAAACCCACAGACTAGTAGTGGTCCTGGGCAGCGTTTACTCTTGTCTGTAACCAATGTTCAAACTGTTGTTGAGAGTTTTTGCACCTTCATGAGGCTAATACCCTCGACCCCAAAGAGGGTGGTACACAGTGGTACCCCTAAATGTCAATTCAAAATCTGTCCGTTTATCTGTTATCCTACGAACAAGTGAATTTTTTCATGTATTATCACCATAATTTTGAGATTAAAATTATCAGTCCATAATTCTTGTTGTGCGGATCTCCCATCCTGATTCTTTTTCCCAAAGAAAGCCTGGCGAGTGCCTGACAAGTCCCTTGCCCTGTCCTGGACTGGCAAAGGTCCCAGCAGGCCACTGATCACAGCACCTAAGCATGTGAGAGTGAGGCTTGTCTCTCAGGCTGCCAAACCAGCATACTAAGGAAGGTGAAAGGGGTGATTTTGGACGGAAATTCCAAGCATCCCTTCCTCTGAGCCAAATGCGCCTGCCTCGCATAACTCTTAGCAGGCAGCTCATGATAATGCCTGGTGTTTCCATACTCCTACTTTCCCTCATCTGCCAATTTGTTTTTGTTCTTCAAGGGATACAACCTATCTATTTGAGGCAGAGAGAGCAAGAGAGGGAATTGATAGGTGGCATTGTGAGATACAGTAATGTGACCTGGGCATGAGCAGATGTTCAGGGCTGCAGGTTGCCTGGCCTTGTAATGGCTTACTCCCCCTTTCCTCAATTGACCAACACATTGCTAAGATCTCATAGCACCTTACACTGCACACACACAGACACACACACAACTCCCCCCACCCACCCCCACGGACCACTGCCACAGCTCTCACCATTTGCACATCAACACAAACCGAGCCACGGCTAAGCTTTCTTTGCCTTATCACACTATCCCACATCAGCGACTAATCAGACCCAAAGTGGTGTAGTCCATCAGATCTTGAGTTCTTCCCTTTGGATAACATGCTCCCAGGTTTCCCCACCACGCCCACAGAAAGTGGATTGTGTGGAGGTAATTACCTCCACACATATGCATTGCCACACCTGGTAATTAGGACATACAGTAAGATGAAATCCCCATTAAGTCTGAAGAGACTGCTAGATGGTGACTAACTGAAGGGTCCACATGACTCGTCAAGTTACTACATGCTTAGCACATGGGGTAACCCACAAATATACAGTAGTTCAAACCAATTACTTTCACATAATGTGTTTTTGGAAAATCAAATAGGCACCATTGGATCATAATGCATGTGACTTGTTCTCACAAAGCTTAAATGGCGATAATGACTGTCAACTGATTCCACGTGGCAATATGATTTCCAACTTTGTATTTTCGGTCTATTTACAAAAGTGCCTGTGACATGCATTGTCGCATGCAGCATTTTAAAACAGCATGCAGCAGATATCTGATAGCTAAATGCATTTTGATCTGCTCTTGTGCTCTTTGTACACACAGGCACATCACCTTCTAAGAACTCTTGAATTTGTATAGGTGTATGTAAAGAATATTTAATATGTACCATCAAGTTTGGTCAGGATAGCACCCAATATTTGTGGTGCTGAGAACCCGCAAAACTGTGGTAACTGGTGGATATAATATGTAAACAAAAATAGTTTCTTGGTTAATACAATGCACACCGAGATTACCCAAAGTTAATGCAATGTGCGTTACTTGTCTTCTCAACTTCCACCACCATGTTACCGACCGCTCTCTGCCAAGCGATTCGTCCTGGTCTTCGGCATAGACCCCAGTGGTTACCATACCCTTCATATTCAAACCCCTGTTCATCTGTGATCCTCTGATAAATCCACTGGCACTTAATCGCCTTTCCAGGTGGCATGTGATCCGATGAAAGATCAACAGCATCCAGGTCACAGTCAGAGGGTCTGCAGAAACTCTGCGCTATGCTCCATTGCCCTGCATTCTCTAGCGGCAGTGGGATACGTGAGCACAAGCAGCGGGCACGTGGGCATGTTATGTGGCATCGTTGCTTTCCAGTGTCGACAAATAGCTGCCTGCCCTCTTCCCAGTATGAATTTAGATGATCCACAAATACTTCTATCAGTTACCCTGGGTATGAATATACAGTTATTTTCTCCACATATTGCCTTAGGCATTACATTATTCGAGGGAAAAGATTTTGGAGGGTTCATTACAAGTTGGGCGGTAACGTGTAAAACAGCAATATTTGAAAAAATACTGCCATTTATACCATCTGTTCAATTCTGAGTTGCGTACGGAAACACCTCATATGCAATACCAATGGAGGCATTACCATTCAAATTTCCCAAACGTAAATCTGCCAATTTTTACCTCCACCTCAGCAATTCAAGTAAACATTTTAAAGTGGCCCCAAAAAAAGTCTCAACTTTTCTTACTGTACAGCAGGGAAGTGGAGAGACGGGCATGCAATTAGTGATATGAAGCACTACTATAGCGTATCCATTTCCACTATCAATCTGATGGTGGACACTGATGCTTTTTGAACATGTAAATGAAAAAAGTGGTATCCGTGGAAACACAGGTCCTAGCGCCAACTCCTAATTGGATGGATTTTCAGAAATGCTGCCACGTGGAGGTGAAACGCGCCACTCTGTGACAGTATTTCTTCCCAAAAAATCCACCCAACTCTTAATGAATCCTTTGATCTTTACCTCAGTTCTCCTTCGTAGTTAATGAGGCAAGACATATATTCTTAAATTTGCTCTGGACTGTCACATTCTGTAAGGCCCGATATTGGATCCAAAGCAAAAAATCAGAAACATTCTGAAAAGCCTTAAAAAGCTTAGAATAGTGAGGTGCAATGCGTCTACTCCGTTTTTAATGATAAAACATGAGCTGAAATAGAAACCTTTTATGGAATTCTTAGCCTGTGTAACGCCTGTTTAATTGCTATCCAGTAAGTCAAATTTCACGCATTATCCATATGGCATTCCCCCCACTCCCACTCCCGCCCCCCTTCTTTATATGTTCCATCTCTGTTTTGTTCTCCGGGCACGTCTTGTCTCCCTCACCTATTCAAAATTGGTATTTTTCATGAACACTGACCTCATATTCATGCAAGGCTACATGTATTTCTACAGCGAGTTCCGAATGTACATATGTTATTTTCAATATATTTACCATTCATATTACAATCCTCTTATGCCTTGTATGATTTGCTGTAAATAAAACCTTTAAACACAAAAAAAAGGTCGGGTTAAAAGCCATTACTTACTACTTTGTAAAAATAATGTAAAAACAGGGTTGCTTGTGTTATAACTGGCATCCATGACGGCAGTAACAACAGAGAGGAAAGGGGCTGAACGGGCATGCCATCTAAACTGCTGTGCAGGCCTGTGGAGAACCGATGATTCGCCCAGCAGGCACTGGGTGGGGGCGGGGGGAAGCTTTCACCTTTGAACAGGGATCAAGTCCTTAACATTGGAGGGACGCGGCATACCAAATGGGAAGTGGCGTCACAGGAAGTGAAAACATCCCAAAGTGAAATATGCAAATTGCATTCAATTTGTTTTTTTCCAATTGAAGAAAGTGCACAGGACAAAAACACATCTGCCAAGAGAGCAGAATTTCCTGTAACACTGGTACCTTAGTATAAAAGGTTGTCAGCTTTCATACCCGAGAATCAGTAACAGAGCATGTCCCACGTGGAAGAATGTCAATACGAGACATTTTACCTGGCCATGGTAAGAGACGTGTATGGTCTTGTGGCTAATTACCAGCCTCACAGTAACGCAATCCCGGCTGCAGCATTGTTTACTTGAAGTGGACGCAGCGAATTGTTTTATTTTAAAACATTCTTGAAAACACCCATGGGGACAGCATATGCCGCCCATTTTTGTGTTACCTCGACGTGTGCCATGCCTTTGAATTGAGTTTGTTTTCTAGTTCTCACAACCTGCATGCCAGGGCTCAAGTCTAGGGTGCACTTTTTGAGATGGAGGACTCAGTCCCCCCCTAAAACGAGAAACATTGAATGTCCTCTTTGAATTTGTGAATTAACGCTGACCTCAGTGATCAAACCACAGTTGTCAGGTTTACAGGTCGGACGCTTCACCACTGCACTTTATAACCTGATGAAAAATAACAAACAACTAAAGGTGAAATGTCTCATTTCGGGACTGCAAGTTCCAGGGAAAACATTTGTATTGGTTCTTGGAGTTTAAAACATGCACACCTTTCAACGTTTTCAAAAACACTATCATAAGAAAATATCCTCTCTTGGTTCTGTGTGTGTGTTGATTTTATGAAAGGCACATGCCATTCGTCCTGTGCAGTTTGGATGGTTATGCAAAGCCAATGTAATGAAATGTGCATATTTCACCTTGATATGCTCATTTCTGGTGACGTCACACCCAATTGCGTTTTTTAATGAGTCCCCCCACTTTTATTTTTAGGATTTGATCCCTGCCGCATGCCACATCTCAGAAGTGCTATATATCCAAGTGCCTAGACACATACATCCATTGTGTGATCTCTACAAACTAAATATCGCATCGAGCTGTTCGCATAGGTGTGTTGAGAAACTGTCAAATGTTCACCCTAATTCAACTTTCCCAACAAAACCGCTAAACCACCCACTACAGTGGACTGTTCCATGGGAAATCTGAAGTAGGAGACCACCAGGCAGACATTGGGGGAATACAAATCGCCCATTGACCTGAATTGGGGTGAAGGCTATTTTAGGAGTGAGAATGTAACATTTATTAAAAAAGCTATTTTTCTTGCAAACAAAAAGTACGGAGTCTGCTTTATAAATAGAGAGATACCTTCTCGTGTGGTACTAAATGCTAATTAGTGTTCTATTAATCACTGCCAAATATTTCGAAATTAAAGGAGAGCACCGTGGCATGTTATAACAACAAGCCTGTGAGAAACTTCCTTTTCTAGCACCGTGGCATGTTATAACAACAAGCCTGTGAGAAACTTCCTTTTCTATTCTGGCTTCTTCTTCGGGTCCACACGCTGTACAGACCGTGACTCTCCTCCATTAATTCTTACCTCATCACAGTCACGTTTTTTGTACGCTGCCAGGAAATAAATGTGCACATCTAGTTAAGTCATACGCGTTATGTAAAAAACGTGCGTCATTTAATGCGCGCATGTGACTGGGCTCCTGAGAAACAACACAATGGACCCTAAACAAGGAAGTATTTGTTTCAGCGGTTTCACCGGAAATGATAATCCTTCACAGGCAAGGTTAGACAGCATTCCTGACCAATTACCCTGCCTGTTATATGAGGTTCATTACTATGTAGTTGCGCAGAATCATAACTAAGCTTTATTTCCTCATTTTATGAACGAAAACATTTGCTTTGCCTCGCCAGGTTCAAAGCAAATGTTACCTTATGGGAGACCTAACCTTCCCCTGTGAGGAATGCATTGCAATACATCGTTTACCGTCCAGAGAACGAGTGGCCATTTGTTGACGATGTGCCTATCCTGTGACAGGTGCAGGACGTATCGGCGCAGCCGGTTGGCACGGGCCAATTCAGCGCAGATGTTTCGCCGCAGGAGCTGGTTTGGCACACCTAGTTTGGCGCTGGGACGTTACGACGCCACTATGTTTTGGTGAGAAGACTGTCATTATAATTTCTTTATGACAGTATCGTGCCAAAACATACTGACATATGTAAATGTTTAATGCAGTCAGAGTAGCACTGTGTAAATCCTCCTCACGGTGCGCTGAAAGTTAACATGTAGTCATAAAAATAATGTAGCTGCCTTCATAATGCCCTTGCAATCTTTGAAAGTGAACTCTCCATCCCGCCTGCTACGAATGCAGCCTCTGGAAACATCTGAGGCAGGGCATTACAATGATTAATCCCCCTCACTAACGTGAGAGGGAGTTTAGATTCTATTAAAGACAAGGAGGCGACTATTGTGCATTATTCTTTACTTCTGAACCACAGCAGCAAAGAAAAAACTTTACAAACAAAAAGTTTGAACAACAGAACTGAAAACAAAGTTTAAAGTCAATGCATGGGGTACTCCCCAATCCAACATGGAGTACAGGTCATGCCCTCTAGATGACCAAAGAGCAAGGCCCCGCCCCCCATATAAGTCCTTTACTCCAATTCCAACACCTATTTCTGCAGCTGTCTTCCATGAGACCCACTGCAAAACCAAGACGGTGTAGTGCAGAGACATGATCCAAACGAAGTTCAAAGGATCTCAGTTCAAAGGATCTCAATCTCGCCGCATCTTGTAACTGACTAAATGCTCCTGAACGGATCGTCTCACCCCGAAGCTGTAAGAACAACAAAGTGTGGGTGGGTGGTATAATACTCGCCTCCTTGTCTTTAATATAATCTAAACCCCCTCTCACGTTAGTGAGGGGGATTCATTATTCTATGTCAAGACAGGAGGCTTCATATTATACAAGTGTAAAGCCCTTGCATCACATTAATCGCAACATGATCAATACGCTTGTGATAAAATGTTTTGAAAGTTGATTCTCTTGACCAATCAGCTGCTTTCAAAATTTGCTCCAGGCTACCCCCCATGAAAGCGGCCTTGCATGCCATAGCACCCCTAACTGAATGAGAACCAACGCAGGATGTGTGAACTCCTGCCTCCTGCATAACCCACTTAATCCATCTGGCTTATAGAGTTTCCTATAGGAAATTAGCAGCTGAGAGGTATTAGGAGATCTAAGGGCCTCTGTCACCAACTCAAAACATTTGAAATAGTGAATCACACATAACTTAGAATCTTCTGGAAATGCTAGATAAGAAATGGAGGAAATTAAACACTTAGGGCCTCATCACGAGTCTGGCGGTAACCCTTAAATGCGGCGGTAGCTCTATTACCGCCGCATTTAAGGGTCCGCCAGATCATGGCTTTGGCGGATTTCCCCCAGCTGTAAGCTGGGGAGAAATCTGCGGAAGAATTGCCGATTTTTGCCGTGATTATCGCCGGCAGGAAATCCGCCGGCGGTTATAGCGCACATTTTGCCCATTGGGTCCAATGGGGAATGAGGAATTCCCGAATGGGCCCAATGGGGAATGGGCAATAACCCTTCCACCAAACCCGTGATCCAGCGCTAATAGCGCCGGGGGGTTTGGCGGTAGGGCTATTAGCGCCGGCGCTAATAGCGCCGGCGTTACCGCCCAACTCGTGATGAGGCCCTTAGTTCTCCTGAATATAAAGAAAGTGGCCCCCTGAGGGGTGAACATTTTGTTGTCCACATCCAATGCTCTAAAATCAGAAACCCTCTTAATAGAAACAAGGCATAACAACATGGTTAACTTGGAAAACAGTGGTTGCAAAGACAAATCTTCATTGGAAGGCCAAGAGCGGAACAGATCCAATACCATATTAACATCTCATAGAACAGAATACCTATCTTTAGGGGGGACCTTAATGCAAATGGATTTGAAGGCCCTGCGCACCAAGAAGTGCCTACCCACTGGCTCACCCTTAACCAAAACATGTCCCACTGAAATTGCAGATCTAAACCTATTTGTAGTCCTGTAAGCCTTGCCCTCTCTAAACAACTCCACCAGAAAGTTAACCACCAATACTGGAGGGGCAGAAACGGGATCGAAGTGTTGAGCCACACACCAGCTAACCCAGCGGTTCCATGCTGAAGAGTACCCTCACTTAGTAGAGACCGCCCAGGAGTCCTTGATGACACAGATAGAGTCCTGCGAAAGTCCCTGGAAGCACCAGGAAGAGCTGAAATCTTCCAAGACATAAGGGAGAGGTGTCCCTGAAGGACCAGATCGTGAGGGAGCCCTGTCGAGAGGAGAGAAGACGAGGAGTATCCACCGCCAATTACAGTAGGGGTGGGAACCACACCTGGGAAGGCCAAAAGGGGGTTACTAACATGAGCGTTGCCACCTGTGCAGCTGAACCAGGACTCTAGCTATCATGGCAAAGGGAGGGAAAGCATACGAAAGGGGGACCCGACCAATCCTGGAATAAAGCGTTGGTTGCTAGCGCACTGGGATCCGGTCTCCAACTGTAGAACCGGGGAACCTGGCAGTTGAGTCTCGAGGCAAAGAGATCCACTTGAATCAGACCCCAAAGAGACAAGATCTTGGCAAACAGAGCCCTGTCTAACATCCAGTTGCTCCTGTCCTGGAGATGCCGGGAGTTCTAGTCCACAACAGCGTTGCTGACACCCGGAAGATTCTCCGCTTTCAACACAATGTCCTGATCCAGACAGAAATGCCAAAATTCTCTTGCTAGATCTGCTAGGGGCTTGGACCTGGTTCCCCCCAGATGACTGATGTATCGAACCGCCGAAACATTGTTCATCCGGAGAAGGACACAGCAATTACCCTGATCCTTGAGAAGGCTCTTCAGTGCAAAAGAGCCCGCTAACAGCTCCAGACAGTTGATATGCAGTTGCTTCTCTGAAGCGGACCACTTTCTGCCTGTGGAAACCTGTCCTATCCTGGACCCCAACCCGCTCTGCTGGCATCTGACTCCAGAATGACATCCGGAGAGGGTCCAAAAATTGCCCTGACATTCCAGGCATCCATGTGCCTGAGCCACCAAAGGAGCTCCAACTTGGCTTCGGAGGACAGAACCACTAACTGCGAGTAACAAAGCCTCTTGCAAAGGTGCTTGGCTTGAGGCGTTGCAACGCTCTGCAATGGAGAGGGGCCGGAAAGATAGCTTGGATGGAAGCTGAAAACATCCCCACAACCCTGGCTAACTGCCTGAGGGAGACCTTCCCTTTCCTGAGGAGGAGACAAATCTTGGAGAGCCTGTAGTCTGGAAGGAGACGGATGCAGAGCTTGGAATCTATATTGAAGCCCAGAAATTGGATACATTGCGTAGGCTTCAATATGGACTTCTTTACATTTATAACAAATCCCAATGTCTGTAGAAGGGACACAGTTAACTCCAGATGAGCCCGAAGAATCTGAGAGCTCTAAGCTAACAGAAGCATATCGTCTAAGTAAATTATTATTCGAATCCCTTTGGACCTGAGGTGAGCCATTACCGGCTTCATTTTCTTGGTGAAGCACCAAGGGGCTGACGAAAGGCCAAATGGAAGGGAGGCCAACTGCCAAGTACGAGACCCCACTGGAACTGAAGAAACTCCTGGTGGGGAGCAAAGACAGGGACCACCAGGTACGCATCCTTGAGGTCTAACTTGACCATCCAGTCCGCCAGGAGAAGGGTGTCCTTGAGTAGATGAATCCCCTCCATTTTGAAGTGATGATAGACTACAAATGAGTTTAGGGCTCGCAAGTTTAGGCCTGGGCAAAAACCCTCTTCGGGTTTTGGGACCAGAAATATCGTGCTCAGAAGCTGAAAGGCTGTGAAGGACGCTGGGACCACTGCCCCTCTGAAAATGAGGTCTCTGACCTCTGAATCTATCAAATCCTGCTTGACCTTGTCAAACACTAGGGGTAAAGGCAAGGAAAGCTGACAAGGGGGAATATAACTCTATTTGAAACCCCTTCACTGTCTGCAGCACCCAGGGGTCTGAGGTGAGAGCCTCCAACTGAGGAAGAAACCTGGCCAGCCTTCCCCCTAAACCTTTGTGTAAAGAAACCTTTAACACATGTGGCATTACTTGGAGCTGCTCTCGATCTACCAGCACCCCTGCCAGCACGTCCTCTCCAATGGAAACTCCTTTTGGGGTAAAACTGAGTTTACGCTCCTCAAGCAGAGGAGGAATTATGCGCACCTCTTGATGCGTACTGCTTAGGACGGGTAGAGCCCTGGGAGAAACGGCCAGAGGAGCAGGCTCTACCTCTTCCAGCCCTATCAAAAACCTTAGGGGCAAAGACCTTCTTAATTTTGGCTTGTGCCTTGTCTAACGTTGTGAAAGTGTAAACATAGGCAGAAAGAGCCTTAATAAATCTGTCACCAAACAAATTGCCGCGGGCCGTAGGACCCGCCTCCCTTTCTGCCATGTCTGCCAACTTGGGATCAAGCCGCATGAGGAGGGAGTTATGCCACTCTCTAGAGATGGAGGCATTGGTGTTGCCGAGCAGGCAAACTGTTCTCTGAATCCAGCCCTGCAGGACCTGCACATCAATAGGGAAGTTAGAAAGTGCTGCCTCCTCTGCTAGTTCAGAAATCTGGGTCACTGGACCCAACCCATCCAACAACTTGTCCTGGCAACTCCTCCAGGCCTTATCTACCCCCTTCTTGGAGTCTTTCCCTTTCTGGGACACAAAGGATACCATGGACTGGTCAATTTCTGGAGTGAGGGCCACCTTATCTGGAACCACCGGCCTAGGGCACTCAGAACGTAACTTGTTTCTGTCCTCCTTAGGCAAGGGGCGTCTGACCCAATGATTCAAGAAGGATGACACTGCATCTGAGGGGTGCCATTCTGCCAATCTGGGGTGTGGAATAGAGCTGGATCGAAGACTGGAACCCGACTAACACCAATAACTGGCCCTTTGGAAGGAAGGACATGGTCTAATTTTCTCTTGCGCCTTTTCAGAGGCGAGTCAGAGTCCTCTGAACTATCAGTAGGTCAAATGGGGACTGTGGAGCGCTAGTAGGAAGCTGTGCGCTACCAGACCAAGGGGGAACAGACTGGGACTGCTGGGACCCCTCCAACTTACGCTTCTGACCCCTTACCGGGGAGAAGATATGACTAGGGGTAGTGGACGGACTGAGTTGTCCTTGTACATGTTTGGACTTCTTCAATTGAAGAAACCACTTCATGGGAAGGGTGAAAGTCAGAGATTTTATCAATAAGCCTATCAAATGCTGAGGATAGCGTAGAATTGAGGTCTAGCAAAGCAGAGTCTAAGACGACTGCATCACTTGAGCCACTGATGGCTGGTTAGAAAGGGAAGGCTCCCCTATAGGTCTGTTAACAACCTCCTCCCCCAACCTCTCACTTTTTTTGGAAGGCCTAACCTGAGTGCTGGCATCCTCCGGAGGGCCCCTCCGACCATCTAGCCGCCATGACAGCACAAGCACCCAATGTGTGTGTATTTCTTTGTATTTCACTGTGTAGAACAGAAAACCAGCAGGCAAGGGTTAATGTATTTATACACGGCCTACACCTTTGCCGTAACAGAGGAAAAAACGCTGAGCAGATGTACCTCAAAAGCTGCTCACCCTAGCAGGGTGTGGCATCCAGCAGCACATGGGGGAAAAACCTCACAGTAAACACCAGGAAAAGCCTGAAGCCGAGCAGACTACAGCACGCCTTCAGCTTGGTTGGCTCTCCGGCGCCGAAATTCCCCAGTGGAGATGAGAGAGTAAACAAAATAAAGAACTCCACCATGCGTGCTGGGCCTAAAGGGAAAGCTTCTGACAAGCTTGCGTGCGTCGGCTCAGGAATGAGCGGGTCGCCGGTTCGGAGAATTCTCAGATGGAATGTATAAGTAAGCAAAGGCCCATGCGCACCGGGCCTGAAGCAGAAGCTTCTGAAGGCTCGCATGCGTCGGGCCTGGGGTGCAACAAAACTCTGTCGGGAGGCAGAGCTCATTGCATGTGAACCGAACCGCTAAATACAAAGCGACGGTCGCACGCAGTTTCACAAATCAATATCACACAATATAATGTACTGAAACAACGTAACATGAAAGGAAAAAGCTTTCTAAACTGAAAGAGCAGTATAAAGCGACCACATCACCATATAAGTAATACACTCTAACCACAATCTATCAAAGGCCAACTACTGACTAGCAACAAAGGCACAACTAGACGGAGTGACTTAGCTTGTGGCATCAGCAGCAAAGAAAGAGGAGTGGGGATTACAGTAAAGGACTTATATGGGGTGGGTCCCTGCTCATTGGTCATCTACAGGGCATGACCAGTCCTCCATGTTGGATTGGGGAGACCCCCATGCATTGACTTTAAACTTTGTTTTCAGTTCTGTTGTTCAAACCTTTTGTTTGTAAAGTTTTTTCTTTGCTTGACATAGAATACACAGGGTGGTGTCTTTGCTATCTTTTGCGTGGTGGAGGATGTTTGAGAAAAGGGGCGATAGGAAAAGTTTGAAAAATGTTTCTGAACTCGCATTAAGTTGGCCCCTGTTCAGCCATGGAATGCTACAGGCTAGTAGTCTGTATATGCCATTGAAGTCCCACAAGTGCCTCTGCCCTAGGGCATTTCGGATGAGAGGAGGTGAAATCTGCCACAAGCGCATTTCTCTCTTTCTGGGGGAAGTTGGGCCAGGGTGGGAATGACAGAACGAGGAAAGGCAGCCCTTATAATGAAGGGGAGTTTAAAGCTTCTTGAGTTCATAGTTCCTCTGTGTCATCAGGGGTTTGTTAAGTCCTGGCCTATGGGCACACAGGCCAGGTAGGCCAACGCTGGGGGTACCCAGCCAACATCCAGTGACAGGGAGCACACTGTCTGCCCATGAACACAGTGGTGCTTCAATGGCCCGGGTGCACCCAGGCCAACACCAAGGACAGTGCCAGAGTTGCCCAGCAGGGTTTGTCTCCAGAAAGAGGGGGGACATCCCATGCTCACACGCTAAAGAGTGCCCCCATCTTCCCGTGAAAGAGATCCAGTGTCATACACTATGCGACCGAACAATCGGGGTCTCACTGTGGAACAGGGGCATCTCACACCCTCTGTGGGGGAAGAGGGACAACTTCTTTCTCCCCATAGAAATTGCATGTCTCCCTCTGGAAGTGGAAGCTATTGTGTTTCCTTTGAAAGAGGCATCTTATTTCTCCCTATAGAAGAGAAACATTTCAGCTTTGAAAGTGGACATTCCATGAATGGAAGGGCGGCATCTCACGCCGTCCTGCAAGAGAGGGATGTCTGGTGCCACTTTACAGAAGAGGAACATTGTTGCCTCTAAGTAGATGCATGACAGATAGTGTCTCCTGTAGAAGAGGGACATCTCATTTGTGCTGTGGGAGAAGGATCTCTGCTCAGTGACTCCTAAAGGAGAGAGACATCCCCGGTCTAAGAAGAGCGACCTCTCATACCTATGAAGCCGGCAACCCAGGTTTCTCTGTGGACGAGGGATATCCAAGGCTGGATTCTAGGCAACACGCAAGTGGACAGCGTCCGCCCAGAGAGCGGGCGCATCCCCTCTGATTGTTAGTGGAGTTAAAAAAACACATTTTCTTCTTGTGGTGTGTCCGGTCTGCTTTTGGTGGTAAGCCTTGGCAAAACCAGTAGTATATGACTGGCTTTGAATTAATGTCTGGCAACTATCAGACAAATATCCTTATTTGTTCCTTTTGTATTTTTGGCTAGCTGCTAAATGCCAGCATTTAGCAGCTGGCCATTACACCCAATGGGATAAACGTCCCGGGAGCTGCGGAAAATTCTTGTCTCCTGAAAAGTGTCCATCCATTGATGAGCAGCGAGCCAATGAAAGAACAGCCATGTAATCATTGAGGGATATACTGATTGAAGAAATTGCCTTTGATGCAGCAAGTGGCTGCAATGTCATTTTCCTTCAGTATTTCCAGAAACTCAAAGGGCCATCACCCACCAGGAGCTTGGCTATCAGTCTGTCACCACTTACTCCATCTGTCAATGTCTACTTTACGCATGTGTGTTCGTTCCCAGCAGTGAAGAGTGTGGATGCTGCCAGATATGTTGGGGCAGTGCAGGGAGTGCTGGGGATGGACAGGAGTCATAGGGAGTTTAAGGATAATGAAGAGCTTTCACATCTTCCATCCACAGGATTACAGAAGATTTTGAACTTTGATAAGTGCAAGGTACTTATAAAGCAACAGTTTGTGTTGTTGTGCTTTATCTAGTATCCCATATGTGTAGTGTATTGCTTTGTAGCATTACAAGTGTTGTATGATGCTCTGTATTTTGTCAGTTTAGTCCAAAACTGACTGCCCTCACTTTGAGTCCATGGTCATTTGAGGTTGTGGAACCCTGGGCGGCCTTTTATTAGGGAAGAGGGGGCTACTCCCATCATTAAGTTCCCTGTCACCATGTCTGCAGCCATGGTTGAAAGGAAGTTTTTGATGGCAGGTTAGGCCAGTTGGAAGGTTACTAGTCAATTGTTTCTGCATGGATGGTATAAGGCAGACTTGCACTGTATGGTGGTATAAACTAATTTCTTTGGTGGTGAATTGTATCCCATTGTCCAATCTTAAGGAGCCCATTATGAATTGGGCAGATTTTTGTACCGATTTCTGCATGTCGGGTTCTCTGCATGATTAGGACTTTGGGCCCGATTCATAGAAAACTTTGCTCACCGAAAGAAAAGTGCACTTTGTGGTGCAGATGACTCATGTTGCTGATTCATGTATCAGCCTTTGCGTGGGTCTGTACTCGCTTTGCACGGTTCATCACCTACTTTAAGTGGTGCTGAGCGCTTTGCGCGACACACAGCGAAAAGTGCGGGAAGGGCCTGCGCAAAGAAACAAATAGGAGTGGAACATGCATATTCCCATTCCTTGCACAAAATGCGGAAGAATGAGGAATAACGTTGAGGGACGCGCCACATAAAAAACATACACGCCCAGTCACACCAAACATTAACCAATTAATGGATTCCTAACTGTAACTTACTGGAGTGAATAGGTACACACAAACCTCGTGATCCCACTGCCACATGATACGCGATGCAAGTACAAAGCGCAAAGTTCACGTATAAAATCATGCAATGCACACCATTATAACATTGCATTTCCAGGATGAATCCCGCTGCAGTGGCAGCGATCGTACATGTTCATGGAAGGAGAAGGAGGAGGTTGGTGAAGAACAGGATTTTCCATCCTTGCACAATGCTTTTTGGGATGCCAGATGACGGGGTGTATGCAGGGTACAGATTCCCTCCTCATGTCATCCTAGACCTGGTCAGGGAGTGGGAGGAAGACCTTGCATCACCCGCCATCGGCTCCCATGCACTCGCACCCCTGGAGAAGATGCTGACAGCCCTACATTTTTGGGCTACAGGCTCCAGCACACTTCTGCCATGCCATGCACACCGTAGGCAAGGCAGAGAGTGTGCCATGGGTTTTATGCCATAGCACACTTCTCACAGGTACTGCAAGCCATTGATTGCATGCATATCGCGCTACAGCCCCCCGCCCCAAGCGAGCGAGCACATGTGCAGCAACCAGAAGCATTGGCATTCAATCAATGCACAGGTCATCTGTGATGTAAAGGGAGTCATCATGCATGTGAATGCAAATTTCCCCAGAAGCACACATGATAGCTTAATTTACCGCCATTCACCACTATACCCGGCCCTGGCATTGAGAACCTTTGACAAAACCTAGCTCATCTGTGAATATCAACTATCACGCACATGCAAGTAGTCACATAACACACAGAATAACAGCCGAGAAAAATCAATGCTAACAACAACCATTTTCACACTTCCACATTTGCAGGGGACAGTGTCTACCCACTCTCACCATTCCTGCTCACGCCATTCAAGAATCCTGCCACTCCAGGTAAGGTATAATGCAACACACATAGCCACTAAGGGAAACGGGGAGCAAACATTCAGAATGCTCAAGTGACGCTGCCGTTCCTTTGACCACTCTGGCAGCGTATTGCAATATGCCCCACCAGTAGTATGCAAGATCATCGTTGTATCTTGCGTCCTGCACAATGTTGCCACATGGCATGGCTTAACAGCAGTGTTGCAGGAGGGACATTGCCCTAAACCACAGGCACCACCAGTCCCATTGGCAGGCCAAGGGGCACAGGGACAGGATGTACGCAATCAGTTGTGCAAACCTACTTCACATGAATAGCAGCCCCTGTGCTGCACACACAGTGAAGCCACATCACTGGTGCCCTGCAATGATGAATCAGGGCTAATCCACCTTGCCTATAACAATACTCTGATAATGGGTGTCTGGGAGAGGCAAACTGTGTGTGTCCATAGCCATCAAATCACGTGCACAACCCACTGGCACAGTCATAGCAAGTGGAAACAACAGTATCCTTGTCGCTCACACAAAAGCACACAACACAATCAATGCAATCTGTCACCCATTCACATCCTCACCACCAACAATTGTGCACTCAGACACCCAACAACACACAGGAGGAAACAAGTAGAAAGGCACACCATATAATTTAAGCAGGAACAAACAATTTTGAGGACTACTCTGGCCACCGTAAACTTGAGCCTGGCCCTGTTGGGCTGTTGCCCCAGCATGGCACCTCTTGCATTGTCAAGTGTGTGCTGTCCTGATCTGCAACAAACAACACCTGGGGAGTGCTTGCCTGATGGACGTGGTTGCAAAGCCAGCGCCCCACACCCATCCCATGCTGGCAGCTGCGGAACACCACAGAGAGCCACTTGTGTTAGAGGCCGCTACCCTTGTGTAGGGGAATGTGTGTTGGGGGGTCCAGCCCACTTCCACCGCTAGATGCATACTGTGGGCCTGCATCACCTGACCCCACAAGGTGTCAAAATTGGAGGCCAGGAGACCTGGAAACACGTAACTACACCAGGTCCATGGATCCAGTGAGGTTACCAGACATTTGGTCGAATGCATTTGATCGAATTACAATATGGTCGAATCAATTTGGTCGAAAAAATGGTCAAATGTTTTTTTTTTTTGTTTTTTTTTGGTGGGGTCCCCCCCCCCACCCCTGTTTTTGGTGTTAAAACAACTTTTTTACCTATTTTTTACCTATACTAGAGCAAAACAAAATATACTTTTAAAAAAAAATTTGACCTTTTTTTTTTTCGACCAAATTGATTCGACCAATTTGTCATTCGATCAAATATATTCGACCATTTGACTGGACAGCATCCAGTGATGGTGCTGATCAGGGTCTGAGCGAAGGGGGACAAAGGTCACGGGGACCCTGTGACAGCCCCACTTGCACGCCATGGATGGCTCTGGGGCAATTGACGTGAAAGTGACCCTCAGACCAGCATAGCCTCAAGAGGAAACCGGAGCTGTAAGGTGAGATTGACGAGATGATGATCAATGTGTCCTACAAATCACAAATCACAAATTCAAATTGCAGCTTCTGCTGTGTTCTTCATTGATGCGTTATCCATCAACAAGAGTCACACACAACTTTCATCCATCCAGATGTCAGACAGAACCTGCTGGTGCAGTAGAGGTAGTGGGGAGGCAATGTCAGCCATCCTGCCTCCATGGTAAGACGGACCCATGCCCTTTTCAGCATCCACACTTGGAAGTCCACCAAGAACAACCGTGTTCCCGGTGCACTGCCCTCTAAATCAGCTTCCTCTCCTTTCTGGCAGCATGACAGCCCTTCACCTGGTGACTGTGGCCACGGCTGGGACAGGCATATGTGTGCCTTCTGCAAGACCACCAGGCTGATAACCTTTACATAAGGGAAACCCTTTTTTTGGGTACAGTGGGTTTGAACAAATAATGTTCACAATAGTGTGGCCACCAATTCTTTACAACATTTCTTTCAATTACATTTTAAGTTAACTTCAATTAATTAAAATAAAGTTCATGGAACTCAATAATATCAACCAATTTTTCAATTTATTGGTAAACATTGTCCTTTTTTTACATAAGGTTTTCTTTTCATTCTTTTGCAACATTCATTAATTTGCCTTGCGATTTGTAATTTCATGATTTATACTTTATTCATGTCATTTGCGGATAATTCCATTTATTTAGAAAAAACAAACATTGACTGATTCAATACAAAATATCATAAAAACATCAATGAAGACAAAACAGAGGGTACATTCCTCATCTATCGCCTTGTGTTCTGATTTTCAATAAACACCCAAGTGTCAATATGCAAATGTTTCATTTAACAGGGTCTAGATCTAGATCTAAAAATATTGATTACATTTCTCCTATGATGAAAAGTGGGATCCTGGCAACCCCGTCTGCTAGCTTGATGTTTCGGCTGTCTTACAATTTGTCCACTTTCAGCAGGACCTCAGATTATCACTTGACCCTGAAAGACAACATACACATGTGTATAAGCTTTTCTTTTCTGCTTACATTCTATGTGCAGTCTTCTCTGGTGTTCCAAGCTACATCTAAATACACATTTTTCAAGCTACTTGCCTCGCATCTCGCTGAGCATCTGCTGGTTCCTTCCTTGATAAATGTTGTATGCTCTCCTCCATCGGGTTCCTATCACACTGCCATACACTGCAAATAAACCAAGGAGGTATTGTAAGTCCCTATGAAAAAACTACCATCATCCTTCATTCTAATTGAGGTCGAAAAAGCATATATATATATATATATATATATATATATATATATATATATATATATATATATATATATATATATATATATATATATATATATACTGCATATAGATATGCTTACCCATAGTCTTTGGTATAAGTGGTTTTCTACGGCAGCTCCTTTTTCAATGCAAGAATTTGTTTCACCTTAGGCCCATTCTCCTTTATCAAATGCGTGTAAACTCTTGGTACATTGAGCCCAGTTCAATCGTTTTAGAGTCTGTAAAACATGTATGTACATGCATTGGTATCTGCTTCTCCAAAAACAGTTTGTGTCTGTAGTAAATATTGTGCAATATAAGGAGTGTCCCCTAAGCTAGAAATTCATTTAATAAATGAATAAAATGTGTCTCCCCACAGTGGTCCCTGGAAACAGTAGGCCCTAACTGACTGTCTTTTGCCATTGGTGGCCCAACATGTTACTTTATTTGGACCCCTACATTGTAAAAGAAGCACTAATCTGATCCCCTTTTGGGTATAGACGCGATAAATGTATTTCCTTTAGCCAAAGAATGCCATACGCCGAAACTGCTAAGGGACAAAAGAATGTATAGTTTGTAGCTAGTATGCTGTTACGTGAGTCATAGCCTAATTTCCAGGATCCTTGGAGCGCTTGGTTAAAGAAGCTGGGAGATGTTACTGCTGGCGTGTTGCGCGCTGTGTCTCTCAGTGCTACCGCGAGGGCCAATGCATTGCTAGGGCGAACCCGATGTTACCATGCGTGTCTTTACATAGGAGACACACGCTCCATTACCATGGTGATGGAGCATACACAGTTCACGTGGCTGAGCTTCACTAATGAAGAATATGTGAATCCTGTAAACTCACTATGTTGAAAGCGAGTATAAGCCAATTTATTTAGACAGAGGTCTTCTGCTCTGCTTGCCCGTTCTGTGCGTTGTTCCATTCCCCAATGCTATGTCGGCATGGAAACCTAGCGCTAAGCATTGCCATGCGCGTGGGTGGTACGAGAGATATATAGTAGCCACATTTTTCCTTTCATTGCTGTTCGTTAATTACACTTAGAATGCTAAATGGTAACTATTATTTTTGTATGAGTGGCCAGTGCCAGCGCTTATTAATATCGGGACCTGACCATATTAAAACCTTGCATGGATGTTGCTGTGATGCTGTACTCTCGCTTTGCGTAATACAATAAAGAGCAAGATGATACGTGTTGTTTACTTGCCTCCAACCCCCTCACACAGGAATTCTATAAGGTTTTCCAGCATCACTAGTCCTGAAAAAATGGACCGTCTGCTATAACTGATTTACACAAATGTATAACAAGTTTATTATTCAAATAATTCAAACTGAATTTAAACAAAAAAAACTACCCTCACCTAACACAGTGTACTAAACATTAAAAAACAAATATAAAACAAATATAAAACATCAGATAACTTATTTATACGACACAGAAGATATCACATAACACACAAAAAAAATCTCAATGTGTCACTAAAACAACAAGCATCCCAACATGTTTCTGTTCTTAACTGCCCAGTTCAGGCGAACATTCTTCAGGGGATACATTTAAAAGCATCCACTAATCTCTTCCACACCGTGTTGAAAGGGTAGATTCAGGCACCCAAGAGGGTAAAAGGAAAACAACCTCCAAGCCTGTAAAAATAAAGGAAAGGAGAAACCTAATGAGTTCCAAAGAGGGAAGGAAGTACTACAAAATGTAAATGGAGGCATGGCACAGGGATTATGCCACACTCACAAGGGTCCCAAAGGGCACCCGCAGATTTACCTTTAAATGGTGAAACTTCAAAGCACGTCACAGGATGACAAATTTGCTGGTTTCCCTCCAAATGAGAAATCAATACTTCAACAAAGCGTCACAGTCCGCTAGAGTATCGCCACGCCTAAGTAAGACAAAACCAATACACAGAGACCACATGCTCTGTTATATCCAGAAATCACACTGGCTTCAATACCACTGCACATAAAATCAAGGCTCCAATTAACAAAGTGAATTACCTCCACAAATGTAGGGATCAAGACTGCAATTCACAATTCAGTAATGAACAAGTTGAAATGGAAACATCCATACGATCAAGCAATAAAGTACAGAGTCAATCTGGAAAGCAATGGGAACATAACAGTAAACACCATTTATCTGGCATTACCAAAACCTCAGCTAACAACATGCCGTCAACATGCACTAGAGGGCAAACAGAAGGGGGTGCTTATATTTCACACATGTGAGGAGACCATGCATTATCTAATGTGTAAAGACAACTACTCAGCGTCCATGCTGTCCAACCTCCACAACGTAAAAAGAAACGCGGAAAATGGATAGCCACACAACATGTGTAAAATAAGTGTAAAATAAAGTACCCCAACCACCAAATAATGCAAAAGGTGTCCCGACATGGAGACAATATCATGCACAGAGTCACATCCAAAGGCGAAATGCTGGTAGCGTGCTCACCTATACACACGGAGGGGTTTATTCACTCCTTTTGCAGCATTCAAACATACTCGGCCAGCACTCTATTCAGAGGAGCCACGGCTGCTGCACAATCTCAAAGCGTCTATGGTTGCGCAGCAACACAAAGAAAGGACTCTGTTAAAGCGTCTATGGTTGTGCGGCAACACAAAGAAAGGACTCCACTTCTCGAACTTAATCAGGAGTACAACAACCAAGGGGGCCATATTGGAACAGACCCAGGATCAACTGGTGTAGAGGAGTTTAGTGGACACTCAGCGCATCAAAAAGATGTAAATTGCACTAACTTCATCAATTGAACTAAAAACCAAATTGTTCACCAAAATTGGGTGCCCACATGGTATATGCATCACACAATGTCCAAAATTATATTTGGCTAACCAAATGCCAATCAATGCTTTCATTGAGCCCTAGCACATTGCTTTGTAATTTGAAAATTATTTTTTGCTCTATATTCAATAATTTTCGATCTGTTTCAATTTTGGTATTTCCATGCACCTTTTTCAAAATCAGCCATGTGAAGTCATTGAAACCATGTTTCTTTTCAATAAAATGTTTCACAAGAGGGGCAGTTATCACTTGATTCTTGATACAGCTGCAATGTTCCACCATTCGAACTTTACATTGCCTATTTGTTTTTCCCACATAATGTAGGCCACATGGACAGGTGATCAGATATACAACATTAGCTGTGTTACAATTCGTCATTTCAGTGAAGACCCACTTAACATCAGGTAGAATTTGCAATAATCTAGTTTCTTTTGTTTGTCCACACATGCTGCAATTCCCACATGGAAAATGTCCTTTTACTTCAGGCAAACCCCACAGTCTAGTTTGCCTAACTTGTGGTATCTGCATTTCTGTCACATCATTTCTGATCAGAATATTTCGTAAATTCTGGCTTTTTCTGAAAGCCACTAGGGGAGGCAACACTTCTTTACTGATAGGCTTGGACATTCAATCTTTGTACACTGTGATACCCCAAAGAGCCACACTTGAGGTGTTTGAAGAAGTGTTGATGAATGGAGAGGATGGCCATCCTGTGAGTAATGCTTTCATTCTGTGGTGCACGGAGTTTGCCCTGACTAAAAATTTTTTCCAATTCCAGCGTTCTTTCTTTCAACAGATTGAGGGTACAGCCATGGGTGCTGCCATGGCCCCGAATTTAGCCAACCTTTATGTCGAGTATTTTGAAAAGGCAGTAATATATCCAGCCACCAACCCTTTCAGCAATCATTTGAGGAAGTGGCTGAGGTATATAGATGATATACTGATCATATGGGATGGCTCAAGAGAAGAGGCAGATTGTTTTGTGACATGGCTTAACCAACAAAATCGGTTTCTGAAATTCACTGGGTCTATATGTGATTGTGATTGTGAGACTCATTTTCTAGACATCACCATTTTCCATCACAATGGTTCTTTAAAAGTGAAGCCCTATAACAAGACTACTGATAAGAACTCTTTATTGCAATTCAATAGCCACCATGCTAAACATTTAAAGAACAATTTGCCATTTGGACAAGTTTTGAGGCTGAAGCGCAATAGTAGTCTTAAAGATGATTTTGCCCGAAGTGCGGATGTATTGACCAACAAGTTGTTGGCCAAAGGCTATCCGCCTAGAGTTATAAGAAATGCTTCAAAAAGAGCTTACAATAACAATCGTGAGGCACTTTTGGAGAAAAGTAGTAGGCCAATTAAAAAGATTGGCACTGTATTTGTTAATACTTTCTCAAATTTGTCCTACAAAATCAAAAACATTGTGATGAAAACTTGGAAGAAAATATATCGTGGTAAAGAAAAAGCCAGAATTTACGAAATATTCTGATCAGAATGATGTGACAGAATGCAGATACCACAAGTTAGGCAAACTAGACTGTGGGGTTTGCCTGAAGTAAAAGGACATTTTCCATGTGGGAATTGCAGCATGTGTGGACAAACAAAAGAAACTAGATTATTGCAAATTCTACCTGATGTTAAGTGGGTCTTCACTGAAATGACGAATTGTAACACAGCTAATGTTGTATATCTGATCACCTGTCCATGTGGCCTACATTATGTGGGAAAAACAAATAGGCAATGTAAAGTTCGAATGGTGGAACATCGCAGCTGTATCAAGAATCAAGTGATAACTGCCCCTCTTGTGAAACAATTTATTGAAAAGAAACATGGTTTCAATGACTTCACATGGCTGATTTTGAAAAAGGTGCATCGAAATACCAAAATTTAAACAGATCGAAAATTATTATATATAGAGCAAAAAATAATTTTCAAATTACAAAGCAATGTGCTAGGGCTCAATGAAAGCATTGATTGGCATTTGGTTAGGCAAATATAATTTTGGACATTGTGTGATGCATATACCACGTGGGCACCCAATTTTGGTGAACAATTTGGTTTTTAGTTCAATTGATGAAGTTAGTGCAATTTACATCTTTTTGATGTGCTGAGTGTCCACTAAACTCCTCTACACCAGTTGATCCTGGGTCTGTTCCAATATGGCCCCCTTGGTTGTTGTACTCCTGATTAACTTCGAGAAGTGGAGTCCTTTCTTTGTGTTGCTGCGCAACCATAGACGCTTTGAGATTGTGCAGCAGCCATGGCTCCACTGAATCGAGTGCTGGCCGAGTATGTTTGAATGCTGCAAGTGGAGTGAATAAACCCCTCCGTGTGTATAGGTGAGCACGCTACCAGCATTTCGCCTTTGGATGTGACTCTGTGCATGATATTGTCTCCATGTCGGGACACCTTTTGCATTATTTGGTGGTTTGGGTACTTTATTTTACACTTATTTTACACATGTTGTGTAGCTATCCATTTTCCGCGTTTCTTTTACGTTGTGGAGGTTGGACAGCATGGACGCTGAGTAGTTGTCTTTACACATTAGATAATGCATGGTCTCCTCACGTGTGTGAAATATAAGCACCCCCTTCTGTTTGCCCTCTAGTGCATGTTGACGGCATGTTGTTAGCTGAGGTTTTGGTAATGCCAGATAAGTGGTGTTTACTGTTATGTTCCCATTGCTTTCCAGATTGACTCTGTACTTTATTGCTTGATCGTATGGATGCTTCCATTTCAACTTGTTCATTACTGAATTGTGAATTGCAGTCTTGATCCCTACATTTGTGGAGGTAATTCACTTTGTTATTTGGAGCCTTGATTTTATGTGCAGTGGTATTGAAGCCAGTGTGATTTCTGGATATAACAGAGCATGTGGTCTCTGTGTATTGGTTTTGTCTTACTTAGGTGTGGCGATACTCTAGCGTACTGTGACGCTTTGTTGAAGTATTGATTTCTCATTTGGAGGGAAACCAGCAAATTTGTCATCCTGTGACGTGCTTTGAAGTTTCATCATTTAAAGGTAAATCTGCGGGTGCCCTTTGGGACCCTTGTGAGTGTGGCATAATCCCTGTGCCATGCCTCCATTTACATTTTGTAGTACTTCCTTCCCTCTTTGGAACTCATTAGGTTTCTCCTTTCCTTTATTTTTACAGGCTTGGAGGTTGTTTTCCTTTTACCCACTTAGGTGCCTGAATCTACCCTTTCAACACGGTGTGGAAGAGATTAGTGGATGCTTTTAAATTTATCCCCTGAAGAATGTTCGCCTGAACTGGGCAGTTAAGAACAGAAACATGTTGGGATGCTTGTTGTTTTAGTGACACATTGAGATTGTTTTTGTGTGTTATGTAATATCTTCTGTGTCGTATAAATAAGTTATCTGATGTTTTATATTTGTTTTATATATTTTTTTTAATGTTTAGTACACTGTGTTAGGTGAGGGTAGTGTTTTTTGTTTAAATTCAGTTTGAATTATTTGAATAATAAACTTGTTATACATTTGTGTAAATCAGTTATAGCAGACGGTCCATTTTTTCAGGACTAGTGATGCTGGAAAACCTTATAGAGTTCCTGTGTGAGGGGGTTGGAGGCAAGTAAACAACACGTATCATCTTGCTCTTTATTGTATTACATATATCTATATCCCCGTTGGTGGAGTAGGATGTTTTCATGTTAATAGGGATTCTTTATACCTATTTAAACATATTATGTACTCTCGCTTTGCAACATTAGTATCATACACAGAACTCCCGTAACCAGGGCACCTGCCATGGTTCAGGAAACCCAGCATTTTATGAGACTAGCACACTA
The DNA here is from genome assembly GCF_040938575.1 of Ambystoma mexicanum. NCBI lineage: Eukaryota > Metazoa > Chordata > Amphibia > Caudata > Ambystomatidae > Ambystoma > Ambystoma mexicanum. Next base: position 228,378,383 of record NC_090937.1, on the reverse strand, counting down.
TAATGTCCTTCATGTTATGTCTGTCTATCCTAGGTGTGTGGGATGTCCTCAAAGGCCTTCTTTATATCATCCAGAGGCTAAATCCCAGAGCTTGCTGCATTGTTCATCCCATTCTTCTGTTTCCAACTGATGTGGACATTGTGTTTGGTCATGTTCTTATAGGAAAAGTAGTTCCTCATTCAAGCACGTAAAGTGTGACCCTAGCTTGTGGATCCACCACTCTTCCTTCTGTAGCAGAGCCCTGTTGGTATTGGATGAGGTCTTCATTGTATCCAAAATCCACCATATTAAGTCATCTGCCGAGTATTGATGTGAAATATAATGTTCCACGAGAGGCGCTGCATGTGTTCTGCATCAAATGCATGAGTGATGTTCACCAATTCTTTTATGAGTGGGTCTACTGGTTTTGTCTACATATTGTTTGCCACAAGGGCACTGTATGCACTAAATTGTATTGGGTGTCTTACAGTCAGTGAACTGTTTCAATTCCCAATGGCAACCTTCCACAGTAAATGATGTTATTTTCCTTGTATATTTGTGCAGACTGTACAGCTGCCGCACGGGTGGTGTCCTGTTATCTCTCTCAGGTACCACAGCGTGCAATTAGCTGTTTTTTTCTGAAATTGTGCACAGGTCAAGTAGTCCTTCAAGTTCTTTGTAAGCGGCCTGTCTGGTAATGCATTCTTAACCAAGGGCCAGTGTTTTTTCTCCTAAGCCTAGGTGTACTTTGGCAGTAAGTTGTATCAAAGGTCATTTTGGAGTCTCATTTGCATTACCTCTGACCCTAGAAGCTAGGAGTGTCTCCCGTGGGATAAACCTTGCTCTTTTCTGTGAATGGCTCAATCGTTTTTTGGGTATCCCCTGGCCTTTAATCTCTGAGTGAGTGAAGCCGCATGTGTCTGGAAATCATTCGGAGAAGAGCAGTTTCTGCATATTCTTAAATATTGCAGGTGGGGCAGGTTTTGTTTTAGAGGTAGAGGGTGGAAGCTATTATATTGCAGTAAGGTGTTCCAGTCGATTTGTTTTCTGAAGAGGGTACATTGTAGAGTCCCATTGTCATGTGTAATGTTCAAATCCAAGAAGTGGATTTCTTCCACATTCCGATTGATTGTGAATTTGAAATGGGGTCTTGCTCATTCCCCATTTCCAAAACTCATCAAGATCAGTCGCATTTCCGTTCCATATAAAAATTATATCATCAATGAACCACCTCCAGTTATGGATTTTTGACAAGAATGGGTTCACTGCTGAATAGATGTCTTTCTCCTTGAAACATGCCATATAAAAATGGCGAGGATGGGGGCGAATGTAGCTCCCATTGTGGGGCTATTCACCCGTTGATGAAATATGCTATTGAATTTAAACAAATTCTTTGTCAACGCTATTTATATGAGTTCAATGATGAATTCAATAGGCACCCTTCTTTGTAAATCACAGGTGGTCAATTGCAATCAGGCACATTCCACTGCCTCTTCTTGAGGGATACTGGTGTACAAGGCTGTTACATCCATTGTCACAAGTAAATCATTGGTAGAGTTACTGGAACAGCCTCCCTGCCACTCTTAAACTTGAGGCGAACCATCTATGGTTCCGGAAGCACCCCAAGGCCTTCCTCTTTGCTTCTGACTTCGCTCAACCTCTCCCCTGCTGATCTGCTCTCTCTTGGCACTGTGCACCTGGCCACCCTCTGTCCCCTGGGCCCAGGTACCTGCTCACCTTGCCACTCTCCTGCACTGCCTCCTGACCACCCCTTGCACTGGGGACTGTACCTGTACCCATACAGACCCTCCCCCCATTTTTCTTCTTTTTCTGCACTTATCAGACTTACCCAGTTTGCTGCCTTAAACACAGCACTTGCCACTTACTGGCTGCACTAACAACTGTTTATTGCCTCCATTTTCTATTTATTTGTATTTATTATTATTTATCTGCTCTCCTCTGCTCTGCACTTTCCACTCTCCCCCTTCCATGCACTTTTTCCATTTTCCCTTTCCATGCACTTGCACGCTCTCAATGTTACTGGGCCTAGTAAGATCATTGTTGTGTTGTGTTCTCCCATTCCCATCCCTTGCCTAGTCGCGCTCTGAAACACTTGTGCATGAGCGCGATACATATCATATCATAAATGGTTTGAAATAATTGATTGTATCCGTCATGTACAGTAAATATGATCTGGCAAGCATTCTGATGGGTTTCAGAAAATAGTCCATACATGTATTACCTGTTCCAAAATGGAGCCACAACATGTCACTATTGGGTGCCATTGAGGATATTGGGTATTGCATAAAACAAAGGGGTTCTACCTTCTGGATGATTTACGTAGTGACATTCTCGTTCTTTGATCCATTTTCTATTCAGCCTGAATTGTGTGGCATCCAAAATTAGTTGTTTTATTCTGGGCATCATGTCTCTGTCCAGAGGTTAGTAGTTTTCAAGGTGTTGGAGCAGATCCATAACCATGTTGAGGTATTGAGGTATTGCTCATTGGTTTGCTCCACAATCCCTTCCCCTTTGTGGGCTGCTTTGATTGTTAAATCTGAGTTGGTCCTTAAACTCTTGAGTGCACTTCGTTTCAGGCTTGTTAAATTATTTCTTATAGAGTGTTTTTGTTAGATTTCACAGTCTCCATTTCTTTCAAAACACACTTCTCAAAGATCATTTTTTCCTTGGGTATCTGATTTTCTGAGTTTCTGTAGGGATAAAAGTTGAAATTGTCCTCAATCCTGTATCTTCCAAATCAGTTTCCTCCCTGTGTTCTTGAAGAACACTTTGAGTCTGATTGTCCTGAAGAAGTTCCTCATCTCAGATTCTATTGTGTACCAATTTGCTACATTGGTAAGGAACAAGGAAAATCCTTTAACTAGTACTGACAACTTCACCTTCGACAATTCCTCCCCTGATAAATTGAAAACTGGTAGTACCAAATATGTTTCTACCACCTGGGTCATCTCCTGCAGGCCGTGGCATTCTTGGGCCCTGGTTCCAGCAGCCTTCATACTGGTTGGGACCCCATGCTCTACCTCTGTGGTCCCCTCTGCCTAAAAAAGGCCTCTGTTATCCTCTGTTCACTTACTGGTTATAGTCACTGTAATCCCACTTGGCTTCTCTGATACAGGCCTTCCCTCAGGTATATGCGTTGATGAGTTTGTGAAGAGATAAGGCCTGTCTTCCCGAGAAAGCATGTCATCTCCCTGAATGTAAACAGAGAGCAGATGCAGCTTCCCCAGAAGCACGACACCCAATTTGGAGGAAACCCGAACCAGGAGAAAAATCTCCTAACCAAGTCTGTGGATGCTGGGTGTCCAATGCTATGAAGATGATAACTTTGGCTGATTGATTTTACAGAACAAGAATTAGAAAAGGTTCCAAATTACGAGCAAGCTCAACGGAATGCCCCAAGAACAGAAACAATAGCTGTATAGTGGAATGGATAATGCAGAACAGAGATCATATGAAGGGAAACAGCTATCCAAGTAAGGAAGGCACACATCAGGATGAACAAGGAACTTTGCAAGGTGTGAATAGGAATCAATGCCAGGCGGCACAGAGAAGAGGGTGAAACAAAGGTAAGAGGAGTGCCAGCAACATAAGATAGCACAGCGAGTAGAGCGCTTGCTTTGACATCTGCGCAGAGGCTGCCGATCGCAGGTTCGAATCCCAGCAGGGCCAAACTCAGCTTTTCATCTTTCTGAGGTCGATTAATGAGCACCATACACCGTGGGTAATAATCTGTGCTCAGATGCCTGAGGATTCATAGCGCTATATAAATGCAAATTATTATTATTATAAGGTCAGAGTTGCGAAGCATGAGTTACCTGAATGCATCATCTTTTATGTGGCTGGGGCGTTCCTCTGACTCCCTTCCAATGGCGGCGCCCATCTTTGACGCATTACGTCAAGTAAACGTGATTCACATCCCCGAGACCGCCGCCATCTTGGTATGGCACTGTGACTATGGGAACGCCAATGCTTCCATATAGAAACAGACAGAGACAGCTTCCATGCTGTGGCAAATGGAGGCGAATGCCTAACTGGTCTTCTGCTTCAGAGTCAGAGCTTGATGACCCCAGGAAGGCTAGCCATCGTCTATGCAGTTTCTGTGCATATTGTTGTGTACAGGTAACCTGTTATCTCTTTTCCAACCACATATCTATTAGGTAGGGGAACAGTTTTACAGTTTGAAATTCTTTTAAGTCCCATGTAAGTTTTTTATTTTTTTTATTTAATGGGATAGTTTTAAATTGGTCATTTTGTGTATTTACTTCCTTTAATTTCTCCCTTGCATTGATCAGGGCTGTATTTTCACAGAGTTTTCTTTCTTCCTCATCTAGCTCCTTTTGTATATTTTCATACGTGTTCTGAGCAGTGGTGATTGTTAGGACCATAAGGTCTCTACTGCATTTAATAGCAATTTGGATAAAATTCTTATGATATTCTACATTATCCAGGAACAGGACTGGTTAGTTTCTAATGACCAAACCCGCTGGTATGATGTTTGCTTTTAAATAATCTTGAAGGAAGCCCGATCACAACATCCAACTACAACTAAGGCCAATTACAAGCGCAGCAACTTTAACATATGCATGTGGTCCTTGACTCACCATGGCTGCTGCCACTAGACTTGCCGCCCCCCATGATTCCCTGTTAAAGGACTTGAACTGAACACATTCCATTCACAGGAACTCGAAACAATCCTGTGACAACGATTCAAGTCACTGCCTCCCAAGCTGGGAGTGATCAATTATCATGCCTTTTGCCTTCCCTGGATGTGGTGGCTGTTTGTTAGGCTCACTGGGCCTCATTAGGAGTTTGGAGGTAACCATGGCGCTATTAGCCTACCCCTACTAGTTAAATAGAATAGTTCATGGACAGGTCATCACTCCCCAGTTGTTGCTTCCCCTTCAATCAGAGCCCATACCCAGGATGAGTCATTCCCAGGGAGGCGGTGGGAACCATAGAGTGTAGTGCAAAGAGTTGCAGGGACAACAGATGAACAGAAGCTGTGGGAAGGGGATGATGTTTCACAGGCATGTGCCCACAATATACAGTCACAAACACTGCATTCACTCACAGTACAAGATTTGAACAACAATTTTGAAAAGAAAAGTCACGCAATACATTGACGATGAGAGAACATACAGAACAGCAACAGTAAATAACAAATGGCTTGTATGTGAAACACAGATGAATGCTGTCAGGGTTGCATATGTGCCAAGCAGTACAAATCTAGATGGTCCAAGCGTGCTAAATCGGCCCTGCAGAGTGTGGGGAGACATACGGACAGGCTGCCCTTCCACCTGTGTGCAAGTGACCTGATGTACACCTTTTGGCCAAGCACCCTGTTGGCCAAAACAAGCTGGACTCCTGAAAGCTAGCACAGCCATGACATGCAGTACAACACTGCCATGGGCCGGGAGGGTGCCCCCAGCAGGGTAATCTGGGCTGGGACATTGCATGGGTGTGGTCTTTCTCTGGCTTGTTAAAGGGAAGAGCCAAGTTTTGAGTGCCTTAGGGATGGAACGGTGGTCCACTACTAGTTGGATGCTGAGTGGGAGGGAGTTTCAGAGTGTGGGAGCCCCCCAGAAAATGCATACGTGATGTGTATGTGGCTCTGCAAGGCACCAGGAAAATGAAAACATGGTACCTGCAATTCCCCAAAACAGGTACGCGATACCTAGAGGCACACCCAACCAAAGAAATGTGATACGCGATGCGGAGTGGCACGTCCAACCGAAGGAAATAGGTATTTGATGCGTAGAGGCACACCCAACCAAACCAATGTGGTATGCGATGCATAGAGGCACACCCAACCAAAAATATGCAGCACGCATAACGTGAAGGCAACAGCTTGCGAAGCACCTGTAAGGAAGGGATGGTAGCAACAGTAAGAAAGACACAAGTGACCACAGTTCAAGTGTGTTCATTGAACTTTAAAAGGGTGATAAATGCCTATTTCATCCTAAGTCTACAGATGGGAGCAAGCTACACCATAAAATAATAATAACGCAGTCCTTGTGGTGTCTGGCTAAAATAAAAGGGCCTATACTAATAAACCTATTGACAATCCTTACCTCTAAATACAAACAGCGTGGGGAATAATGTGATAAAAAAGAAGAAAGAAGTGTTAAAATTATTTGTCAGGATGGTCAGGCCATTGGCCTCCCTTCCCCACGTTTTTAGCATGGGACGAGGCAGTACACTTGAGCGTAGCACAGTCTCTGGATTCTTTAGCACGAGGATACAGCTCAATTATTAGCATCAGGGCCTTCTGCACAAGTCTCCTTGCTTCTCAAAGTCTCTTCTCTCAGAGGGGCTGATGCAACCAAATAAACAACAAGTAATTTTCCTCTTAAGAATTTCACAAGTATTCACTTTGGGTGATTCACTATTCACCCCCGATCCCCCTCCGCTGGGCTCAGATCCCTTTAACACAATGTTTGTAGGATATTCTTTTTCAGGTGACCCACGGCTCACGGTTCCCCCCGGAACCCTCTCGGCCAGGCTTAGATCGCTTCTTAGCACAATTAGGAGCCCTCGGCCAAGCTCAGACCAATTGCAATGTATATCACTTTATCAGACACTTTCGAATGTGCACAGGGTTTGGCTTGACCCGTCGCAAGACAACTTTGATTTTACAATTCTTTCTCTTTAACCTTTATCACCTTTCGTTTGGATACCTAACAGAGACTTTCGGATTAACACCCAAGTGGTGTCGGACCACTCTGTTTACGGTATAGAATCTTAGCTTCAAACTTCAGTCACTCATCTGCTGCTTTAATTATATTTGCATTGCTTTCCAGATATGCTTCATACACTGTTCTCTTCAATTTGCTGTTACAGGGAAGGGGTTTCTGCGTCTCACCATCCGGTGTCCGGTGTCCCACTTGCACTCCCCGAAGACCCCTCATCCAGGTGATCCTGCTGCACTGGTCCACACCCAGAGACTGTATCCAAAAAAAATGGACGTGTCATGGCCACCTGTATGACAGATCCCCGGGGACTAGTGGATGAGCCACCTTCAGGTTTCTCACACACCCCCAAATGCGTGTCAACGATATCAAATCCTCTGTACCTTCTCGCGCACAACTGGGAATGTGCGTCGCACCTCTTAAATCTCCCGTCACTGACGTGTTCCACTTGGGTGTGCTGCGTGCTGCGTGTATTACATATGTTACGTGCTAAGGCTCCTTACTTTACTCTTTTTTTCTGCTCCTGCCCTGTATTGCCTGCAAAATGCAACATCTGCTGCTGCTTTGTGTGAGTGCCTGCTTCCCACCAGCACTGCCCTGGAGTGCCAGCTGTTCTGCTATTGCCTGTTCTCTTCTGTCAGCCCTGTGACCACCTCATCTGGCAACTTGGGACTTCCACCTCTCTGTGGCACCGCCATAGCTCTCAAATGCAGCATATTCACATGATTGATTAATCTGCCTGGCTGTTTACAATATCTGCCTCCTTGACTCGCACACTCTCTGACAGCCTTCACATCACCCAAACACAAGTCTGTTCTACTTGTGTCACTTGCAAGGATTTTGCCACCCCTATCTACCTACTTATCTACCTCCCCCCCTTTCTTTTTACAGACTACAATGCAGACACGCAATCAAAATGGCTCAGAACAATCTCTAATAGTGCAGACTTGGGTCCACCATGGGCATTCACCTAAATCGCTTTGAGGACATTGCAGTGGCACATGGGCACAATGATACACAAGATTGCATTCCATTGCATTAATATGTCACAAGTACATGGAGTGGTCAAAGTGTAGCTGGTGTTACATTTCGCTGTCCTGTTGATTTGCAGCTGAGTGTGATCTACCAGGGAGTCCCGTAAGGAGCTTCCATCTTGGATTCAACAGCAGTGCTCAAAGTTGTTCATTTTGGAGGAGGCTATGTGGCAGATGTACTTCATCTTGGAGGCAGGCCAGAGGAGTTGAGGCAGGTTGTTGTTCAACATTGGACTGGTAGAGGTACAAACTAGCACAGGATTTAAGGGGGCTGCGTGGGTTAATGGGCAAAGGTGAGTAGGGTGGTTGGAGATGTGAGGACTTGAGGGGGCTGCCTGGGATAGTGGGCGTGGTGGGAGGTGGGAGGACTTCAGGGGGCTCCCTGGGGCAGTGGGCCGATGTCAGTGGTGGTGGTCGGAGGAGGGCCAACTAGCAGTGGGCTGCCTTGGGTGGTGGGCGTAGGTGAGTGGGGGTTTTGGCACATGTGAGGACTTGAGAGGACTTGCTGGGGTAGTGGGCCGGAGTGAGTGGGGGTGGTGGGATGTTTGAGGATTTGAGGGGGCTGTCTGGGGTTGTGGGCTGTGGTCAGTGTGGGTGATGGGAGGAGGGCAGCCTAGCAGGGGGCTCCCTGCATTGGTGGGTGTAGATGAGTGGGGGTGGTTGGAGGAGTGAGGACTTGAGGGGACTGCCTGGGGTAGTGGGCTGAGGTCAGAGGGGGTGGTGAAATGTGGGAGGAATTGAGGGGGCTGCCTGGGGTAGTGGGCTGTGGTCCGTAGGGGTGGTGGGATGTGTGAGGACTTGAGGGGGCTGCCTGGGGTAGTAAGCCGATGTCAGTGGGGGTGGACGTGGGAGGAGGGCGAACTAGCAAGGGGCTGTCTGAGGTGGTGGGGGTAGGTGAGTGGTGGTGGTGAGTGGTGGGGGGACTTGAGGGGAAAGCCTGGGGTAGTGGGCCATGGTCAGTGGGTGTTTTTGGTGGTGTGAGGACTTGAGGGGGCTGCCTGGGGTAGTTGGCCATGGTGAGTGGGAGTGGTGGGAGGTGTGAGGACTTGCAGGGGCTGCCTGGGGTAGTCGTCCATGGTTAGTGGCGGTGGTGGGAGGTGTGAGGACTTGAGGGAGCTTCCTGGGGTAGAGTGCTGAGGTCAGTGAGGGTGGTGGGTATAGATGAATGGGGGTGGTGGGAGGTGTGAGGACTTGAAGGGGTTGCCTGGGGTAGTGGGCGATGGTCTGTGGGGGAGGTGGGAAGAGAGCGGACTTTGAGGTGACTGCCTGGTGTAGTTGGCCATGGTCAGTGGGGGAGGTGGGAGGTGTGAGGACTTGAGGGTGCTGCTATGACTAGGGCGACGGTTCGCAGTTTCACTGCAATGATGGTTTACGTTGAGGAGACAGTTTGCAGTTTTGCCATGCTGCTTTCAGTTATGGGAATGGTTAGCAGTTTTGTTGGGGTGCTAGTTTACGTTGCGGGGGACGCAGTTTCGTAGGGGTCATGCTTTCAGTTAACAGGGACAGTTTGCAGTTTCTCCAGGGTGCTGGCTTCCGTTGTGGGGGATGGTTCACAGTTTTGCATGGGGGGATGGCTTGCATTGCTGGGGATGGTCCGCGGTTTCGCCGGGGTGCTGGATGTTGGTGCAAAGGCAGACGCAAAGGTTGTTTGTTGGTGTTAGTTTTTGTTTGCATGGGGACATGTTGTGTTGCGTTCCTTGCGATACAGGTTACTTTGCACTTTCAAATCCATGAATCAGCGAACAGCGCTAAACCTTTTTCATGCGCAATGTTATTTATGGTGCAAAGTAGTTTGCATAGGCTATGTTCTTTTCTATGAATTTGCCCTTGTTAGGAAAGATTTCGTAATTGTAGGTAATTTTTTCCTTCCATGTGGCAACCCCTAAACTTTTTGCTGTTGTTTTTCACCTTGTTCTCGACTTTGCCAGAGAAGTGCAGCCTTCTGCCGCACTCCTCTGGGCTTTCGCTCCTTTCTTACGGGGAAACTGACATGCCCTTAGGACAGTCAGTACCGGGAAACGCTGTTTTCCGTAGTTTCTTTTATCATGTTGCGGCTTTCGTGCAACATGACACAAGAGGGCACTGTAAGCTAAGTTACTGCTCTCTTGGGTCTCTAGCCTTCTACAGGCCCTAGATACTCTTTTTGGATTGTAACTGATCGGTGCAAGTGATTCACGGACGGGAATGGTGGCAGCGATCGTTTCTTGTGTTTTGAGCTCCTTTTGGCATTTTAAGCGTGTTTCTCGGGCTTAGCCCAAAATGGTGGCCTGGCTCCCAAAATGGCCAGACCACGAGGCTCCTTTGTCCTGTCCGCTGACCGTCTTGCTCCCTTCACCTTCCCCAGGTCGAGCCGACCCGGGGCCTTCCTTATTTGGGCATGTACTTTCCCGCGAAACACGGATGCTTTTGCGTGCTTCTACATGCCTAGTGTGTGCCTCCAGGATGTGGGCTGGGATGTCTGGTCCCAATACACATCCTGGGTGCCAGAGAGTCTAGGGTGGTGTGAATGCCTGGGACCACCGTGGTCCGTGATAGGTCCACGTATGGTGTGAGTGTTGATGAGCGGATCTCCCATTGGGTCCTCTCCGTTTTGGCGCGAAGGGAACCGTGGATAAGAGGGGGCTGGAAACACCACTACCATGTCGATCTCCTGAGTTCTCACGAACGAAGGAATACAGGAGCCAAGTATCCTGCAACCAAGAGGCTGAACCGAGGAATCGCTGGTGACCCGCTGAAGGACTGCTCCTCTGCACTGCTGTCGCCTTGTGAAACCCTTTTCACCTTTGATCGAACCAGAAGGCCTGTACTGGTACTTCGACCCTTGGAATAGCGGGGACAGCTATTCTCGGCATCTTCACCATCTCCTGCTAGTAAGCCTTCGGAAGCGTCTCTGGGCCATCCAGCAGACTGACTAGCCTACACAGGAGTCTTGGTCTGTAACTGCCGCCAGGTTGTGTAGTATTTCGAGTCCTTGTCACTCTCACATGCTTCGTACACTTGGCGTTCCCAGGTCTGAAGTGAGTAGTGTACATTTGGCTCAGATACACACGGCCGCTCCGTTGCCCTGCTGTGGTAACAAACTGTGCAGGTTCCTTCGTTTGGGACGTCTTTTACTCAACTCTGCTGCTGCAGACTCAACACGACAACGAGACGTCCCCTGCTCTTCTGAACCTGCCAGCGACTGAAACTGACGCGGAGGAGCCTGGGTCTGCTTGCATCGGGTACCGGTGAGTAGCATAGCTAGGAACTGGTCGCCCTCCTGCAGGAGCCCATAGCTTTTCCCCGCTGTGTCAAAACAGCACGCCTTTCCGTACTCGCGCTCTGCTTCTGCCCACAGTGGAGGCTGCGCTTGAGTCGCGGAACACTGTTCTTCTTCATTTGTGCACTAAACTGAACTGCCTGATTTCCCTCGAAGAGACTCCCCTTTTGCCCGTTGGCACCAGCGTGTGCAGGTACTTTTGAGCACAAGGCTCCACTCTTCGTAGGGCTCGGACTTCCTTTTAGTTAGGTGCCTCTGAAGGCGGACTGGGTCTAAGCATTATTTCGCACTGCCTGTTTTCCTTCCCTTTTAGGTGGTCTACACATTTCGTGCATCTAACGCGTGAGACTTGTTTGTATTTGTATATATATTGTATTGGTATGGTATGTGTTGGTTTACTAGAGTTGTATTGTGATTTCTCGCTACGGTCATTGTTTTAAAGGCCTTGAAATAAATGTGTATATATTTTTAATATAACACCTGTTTGGAGTAATTTGTAAGTGTCCTTGCTTTGTGTGCTCATTGCAGGCTTTCAGTCACCCTCACCCCTCTTGAGACCTTGTCTTGACCGCCGCGATCGCTACCCTGATTGGTCTGGCTTGTCCAGAGGTTACCCTGTTCCAAGTAATTAGGTTGGCCTTCTGAACTTCTGCGCCGCCAGGACAGAGTTCAGAAATCCGTTTTAACAGCCCTTCCTGCAGTAAAACCTGCAGATTATCAGAAATAATCCATGCAGTAGTTGTGATAATTTGCATGCTATGTTTTTGTTAAATTCCAGCCTCATTCCTGTTTTGATGGATGAGACTGGGTTGGTCACAGTAGGCCATCCTATCGCTAATCTAGCATGTGTAAAAATGTACATTGACTTTTCTGGATAAAACAAAAAATAGGTGATGGCTGGAAGGTTTAGAATGAATCTTAACCTCTGGCATTGCTCTTGGCAAACCTCCAGTCCATCGTTCTTTGCCTGCCAATCGATTATGGAAGGATAAAGATCATATGCAAATCAGGCTTGGTCCCACCCCAAAAGGGGCAGTCCAGCCCAAACTGCTAGGTCACATCCCTTCTGCACGAGACCACAAGCATCACCAAACATGTTTCAGCCTTTTTGGGCCTCATCAGTGAGGAGTTGCTTGGGTCTCTAGGCCCATCAGGCACTGGATCCACATCTGGGCATACCCATCCCACTCAGGGTGACAAAGCAAAAACAAAGAGGTGATTTCTGGAAGGCTTAGAATTAATCTTAACCTCTGGCATTTCTATTGGCAACCCTCAAGACCATCGTTCTTTGCCTATAAAGCCATTACAGAAGGAGAAAGATCATATGCAAATCAGGCTTGGTCCCACCCCAAAATGGGCAGTCCAGCCCGAACTGCTAGGTCACATCCCTTCTACATGAGACCACAAGCATCCCCAAACATGTTTCGGCCATGTTGGGCCTCATCAGTGAGGAGTAGCTTGGGTCTCTAAGCCCAGCAGGCGCAGAACCCACGTCTGAGCATACCCGTCCCACTCAGAGTGACAAAATAAAAACAAAGAAGTGATGGCTGGGAAGTTTAGAATGAACCTCTGGCATTGCTCTTAACAACCCTCCATACCATCATTCTTTGCCTGACAAGCCATTACAGAAGGAGAAAGATCAGGCTTGGTCCCACCCCAAAAGGCGCAGTCCAGGCCGAACTGCTAGGTCACATCCCTATTGCACAAGACTACAAGCATTCCCAAACATGTTTCAGCCTTGTTGGGACTCATCAGTGGGGAGTAACTTTTCTGTACATTATATTGCAAAGGTCTGATGAGGTAGGTATTTATGTTTCACACATTTATTAAACCCTCAGGAAATGTGTGCCCTTTAAATTAAAGGGTTGTGCAAGTGTATGGCTTTACATTAAGGACAATCTTTTTTAATGCCCACAGGTTGAAAATATTTAGTTCAACCTTTTAGGCAGAAGTACAAACTGGGGAGATATTTTTTAAAGTGTGTGACCTTTTTACTAGATGCGGTATGCCCCCAAATATTGCATTGTGTAAATATTGCATGAGTAATCAGGCGAGAGGAAAAAAGAGGGGGCATTTCACATTATGTTTTTAACATTATCACCAGACTCACGATGAGAGCATAAGCATTGCAGGAGCCTTTACTTTAAGAAACACTTTTGCTAAGACCTCATGGTGGCAGCTTTACTGTAGTTAACAGTAGTCTAGGAATATGACAAACTTAATGCCTACTTTCTTTGACAGGTTTACAGCCCATTTTATGCAGTTCATAGGTGTAGTATGCATGATTAAGCAAGTGCCTGCCTTGCGACTTGTGACTTGGTGATCCAGTGTTCCGCTTCACGCTCTGTGCTGATGGATATATACTAATCGACCTTTTCACAATTGACCTCGGGAGAATTTACCTAATTTAAAAGGTCAATTAGGACATATATGGGGGGGAACCCAATCCAAAACCTCCTACAACCCCCCACCCAATCCCCTTATATTATTTATAATCCAAAGCCAACCCAATACATATATAAAATAACTAAAATAAAATAAAGGTCAATTGTGCAGATGATCAATTAGGACCATTATTATTAGGTCAATTAGGACAAAAGGTCAATTGTAAAAGGTCAATTTGGCTAATACCGTGCTGGTCACCTGTATTTACCACATAGCCATCAATTGAATAGTGCACTGCTTGGGTGGCCATTGTGTGATAGAAATGTGCGTTTCTCCAATCCCACTAGTAAGTTGACTTCTTTAGAAAACTCAAGTGCAACCTCCCAATAAGCTTCAAGTCTGAGATCACCATTCTTATCTGCTGACCCAAATTCTTTTCTAGTTTAATGTGTAGAAGTGTCTTGTCCATGGTAACACTTTTCATCCATTTGTATTCACTGATGCAGCCCTCAGTATAGAGTGTGGTATCATAGACAGAACTTACTACACGCTCAAGCCAGTAGATGTTGCATACTCCAGGAGTAGGTAATTTGAAAATAACATTCTGCCTGCCTGTTGTGTCATCCCTGGATATATCAAACCTTAAAGGTGAATTCCTATAGCTTAGCCTCAAGTCTGGCTAATTTAGAGTCCACTTTCTTGGTTCCACCTGGTGTGAGACGGCAGATTAGTGGCTTGTGGACATTGTGGGAGCTGAACTTTCTGCTTCTGATGCAGGTTTGAATACGTTCAGTGACCTGCTCACAGGTGAGTAACCCCCGCTTGATGACTAACTACTTATTTGTAAAATTGGTAAATGACTGGGAACCAAATGGAATTACAGTCTCCTTATTCACATTCAATTTGCGCATAAAGGCAATCTTCGTTTCATATTTATACTTGTGTGCCATTCTGGGATCAATTTGAGACGAGGCTAAACTTATTTCATGCAGTCTGCTCTCCCGGGGCTCTTGTGGAGATGCTATTAGACAAGGTTGTTGGTAGGCGTGGTGGTTTCTGTTATATTGTGTGTTGATTTGGTATTGATATGGTTCGGCAATGGTGTGCGTGCGGAAGAGATTCTGGACGTTGACATTTGGTCCCCGTCCAAAGACTTCTCTTGTTGTATTATACCAGTGCCTATTGGGCTATTGGAAACGGCGTCCATGGTGATGATGGTCAGTCTATCAGACTGTAACTCTCTAGGCCACAAATGACTAAAAGGTTATCCTAGAAATGAATGGCATTGCCTCTGAGAATGTGTTATGAGCACTGAAAACTAAAGCCACAGATGAGAGTCCAAAATGTACCCTTGTATATTAGAATGCACTCTTGCTGTCGTGAATGGTACGACGTCCTTTTGCCAACGGGAGTTTTTTCAATAGAATTTGTACTGAAAAAAAAATCCATAGAAAAAACGAATTGAAATATAGATATCGGGGCCTGCGGGGTAAGGGGTTAAAAGGCACGGGTAGGGGGTCAGGGTGGGGTTAATAACATAGAGACATGTAGAACCCCCAAATTTAAAAACAATTTCATTTTTTTTCAATGGATTTGTTTCAGTAAAACAATCAATCGAAAAAACGACTGTTGGTAAAACGACATAAAACCGTCATGAATACTGTGAGTGGCTTGGGCTCTCGGAGTAGCTAGATTGGGTGGTAGATGATAGTAAGATCCAGCTTTGTGAACATTTTGGTATTATTTTCAACTGATTCAGTAATGTTTAGGGGTCTGTAAGTGTCACCATTGATGTTAAAATGAAGGCTCTGAGGATCTTGTTTTGCTTAGGGCATGATTTGTAGTGCAAGCACATGCAGCAAAGGGACCTCAGAACCTCAGGTGACGACCCCACCATTAAACATAGAGAGAGGTGAGGTGAACTGGCCTAGTCTATCAAATAACTTTATTTAGGGCTCTATTTGTGGGTGCTTTCTAAGTAGACCCATAATACCCTGTATATTGTGCAATTTCATGATACTCCCCAGAACTACAATACTCAGAAAAGTAGATGCCATGGATTTCGTGCCACTACCACCCATTTTCATCTAATCAAGTCCGTTGCAGTTGCACGATCACTTGGCCGGATACTCCAACAGGTCTGCGTCAACTAAGAGCAGCAATGGACGATTGGGAAAGAAGCTGGTGAGATTTATGCCACTAGACTGAAACAAGGCACCAGAAGAAGAGTCAACACATACGATCAACAACCCAACCTACCTCTCGAACCACCAATGGGAGCCAAGCAGCAACTGAGCAATGCAGATTTAATTCAAGACCAGTGAGCCTCCACACCCACCCAATGTTGAAAATGTTATGTCCCCCCCCTACAAGCCATAAAAGTCCATCAAAAGGAAGATGATTAAAAAGAGAGAGAAGAGTGTTGCATCCTGAGGCCTTGTATCTACAGGTACACCTTTACCAGGTCAAACCACAGCATTTTTGCTGCAATTTTTTGTACAGGGTTATATTTTTGCCGCGATTTTATCACTGCATACCCTCTCACTCAACATTGCCTTGAGGTGTATCTTAAAGGTACCCAACGTCTTCTCCAATGTTAAGGCACCTTGCTGAGACCAATAATTCATGAGGGAATTTATTTTTACTAGGTTGCTCTGAGGCATTAGTGTTGTTCGCGTAGTCATGACAATCTGAAGTAGGTTCCTTAGTGACTGAGCTGGAGCATTTGCCAGTTTCTAAACAGTGGTCAGACTACTGAGTTGAATCTTTTCGGCTATGGGCATGACGTTGAACTCTAGAAAGATCATGTCAATGGAAGAGCGCTGTGGAAGTCTAAGTATCATTTTGAGCAGACTGTGCTCTAGTTTGGAGACCCTTTCAAGATTTTGCAAGGCCCATATTTCTGCTCCATAGAGAATGATGGAGGTCACCTTTGCGTGGTATAGTTTGAGCACTGCATCAATTGAGAAGCCTCCTTCTTTGTTTTTGCGAACGAGTTGATGGTACTAATTAGGATGGCAGTTCTGTTATGGACGTGGAATAAATGAGCTGTGCCTTGCAGATTGTTGTCAAGGCACACGCCCAGGTACTTATACATGTTGACTACTTCAATTTCTCATTCGTTCATCTCCCACTTAGCCTTCTTCACTTTTCTTCTAGGCGGACAGAAGACCATAATATTGGTCTTCATTGTATTCACCACTGAGGAGTTGTGGTCGGTGTATTACTTTAGATTATTTAGGGAGGCCTGAAAACCCTGTGGGGTTCAGTTAAGGACCATAATGTTGTCTGTGTAACCCAACCATTTAATTGCTACATTGCCCAGTTTTGGTGGAATGGAAGCTGGACTGGTCAGGGCGTTGTCCATGTTGGCAAGATAGTGGTTAAAGAGTGTGGGTGCCAAGTTGCAACCGTGCTTTAGGCCTCTACATGTGGGTCCATGCAGTAGTTTTGCCGTGTTGGTCCATCCTGATCATGACTGGAGTGTTCTCATGGAGAGATATAATCATGCTCAATCATACCTCATCCTTATGCTTAGCTTATGACAGAGATGGTTGCCGTCAATTGTGTCAAAGGCGGCACTGAGATCTATGAAGGCTGTGTAGGCCGGTGTTTGTCTTACTGTCCAGGCCTGCTGGATAATTGTGCTGAGGGCCAGTATGTAAGTGGTGGTTATTTGACCCTTCCGGAATCCAGTTTGATTCAGGTGGATGAAATTGCAGTCCTCAGCCCATGTTTACAGTTCCAGGAGAAGAACTCTGGTGAAGGTCTTTGCCGGGGCGCCAAGCATTGCCAAAATCCAATAGCTGCCTGTATCCGTTGGACTTCCCTTTTTGAAAACGGGAACGACAATGCTGTCACGCCAAGACGGCAACATTTTCTGTGAAATTCCAATGGAGGTGAACAGTACGCGTAGTGCCACGGACCAGACCTCAGTGACAGATTTTATGAGGGAGCTACAAATTCCGTCAGATCCTGGTGCCCTGACGGCTTTGCTTGCGTTGATGAGGCTATGGATGTCTCCAGGCGTGTGGCGATATGACCAGATAGAATGTTGGTCAAAGTTACTCAGTGTCTCTCCCAGCACAGCCCTTAGTACCTTTTCAATGTGTGCCTTCCATGCTGATTCTGTTACACCGTTTAGGACACTGTTTCCCATGTTCTTCGAAGTCCCATCTCCAATGATCTGACAAAAGTTGACAGAACCGTTTGTTTGGGAGGCAAAGAACAGAGTTTTCAATTTGTTGCATTCAGTCTGATAGTTGTACCTTCTCAGCCAGATGGAGTAACGTTTTTTGAGCCTTTATGTTTCTGCCTATGCATGATGGGATCTGACTCCGTCTTTGCAAGCACACGTAATTCACTCCTTAGGACTCTTTTTCTGTCTCTTATGGCCTTGTCGTAGGGATGCCCATGGTTTTTGTTGACGATGGTACCAGCTCTGTTAGTGGTCGTACATTTAACCGTGCCCATTCACGTGAGTTCTCCACGATATCAGCAAATGCTTTGATGGCTGTCCTTGCAAGGTCATCACTCATTTTGGCATTAATTTCCTGAAATGTCTCCCCATATGTGGTTAGTGCATGTAATATGGTTGGTAGGAATTTTTCGATATTAGAGTCCCTCCAAGAGATCCGGTTCAGCGTGGTGTTTACAGACAGTTGACCAGATTGTGTACCACTATGAGGTAACCGATGAAGGTTCAGCCTCATTGCGGGAGGATATGATCACTTTCGGGTCTATGCGACACACACACATGTCTTCAATTATTGCGCCTTAATTGGCGACAAATACGTAGTCCTGTATGCTGCTCGAAGTGCCACTTACATGACTGAAATTAGGCAGAGAGTCAGAGGGGAGCACACCCTTAACCATGGAGAACCCCGCTTTGCCCATCAAGCAGCTCCACTTTAGCACCTGTTTCACTTTGGTCATTCCATTCCTCAAAGGTAATGGTGCTGAGTCCGGTGAGATGCTATCCTCTGATTGTAGCGTGGTTGGAATGGTTCTGTTGAAATCACCACAGACCAATATTACGCTGGTGATATTCAGTTGGCTGAGTGCTTCCTCCAAATCTCTCATCACTGCACGATCGCTCTTAGCGTTTGGGAGTACGGGAATATTATTAATGACATGGAGCTCACGAGTAGTAGCTTGAAGGTGGTCTTGAGGTAGAGTCATTTTCCCAATGAGTCTGTTTAGGGAAGTCAGGTACCTCCTCCATGCTAATGGGACTTCTCACTCCCAATATCAGCCCCCCTTTGGGTAGTCCTCTTGTGCCCTGAACCTCATGGCGAGTTATCGAGTGCCATCCATCCAATCCTAAGGGATTTATCAGCCAGGTTTCCTGTAAAGATATTATGCTCAATCTATCTATTCGCTCTAGTAGACCTTCTTCACTAAATAGATGCGATGATCCATGTGTGTTCCAATCTCTTTTATCGGAAGGTATCACAGGGAACCTGTCAGATGGATGACATATTTGTATATCACCGATCACAAAAGCTGTGCCCAGTGAGTCCTGCTGGCCTGGTATTGACAAGGCTGTCGAATGACTGGTGTGTCATTTTGGTGCTTGTCGATGTAGTGAAATGTTGGACATATACAGAGAATGGCTCCCATAAAAACTATAGATTGGCCCAGTGACAGGTATTTAGATATAAGGGTTGCCCTGAAAACATTGTTGCACACAAGTGGGTAACATTTTACACAGAGGGAATGGTGTTGTTTTTAAAAGAGTGTGGCATTGTGTATGTTAGAGTGTGTGACTATCCTGACGCAGTGGACTATAGAAAGGGCACAGGTGAGGATTGCAGAGAGAGAGTAGCACAGTCCTGCTTAAATGATCATAGACATGGAAGAGAAGCAGAATATGTGCATTGGGCCTGAAGACCTGGCAGGTGCCACTGGACACATTAGAGTATCATAAAACATTAGTGAGAGTGAAGTACCAGCTGTAACAGCAGCTTCCCTAATCACAAGGTTCTACCTTGCTAGGAGAAGCAAGGGTTGCAAGAGAGTTTTCCGTTATTTATGCCCCGTTTTAACCAATATGCATGAACCCCTTTTCATTTGCCCGCGTTTCTAGGCATAGCTTCCAACCAGACCTGTCAGGCGAGCGTCAGTGTAAACCAACCAGCGTTTTTATTTGCTTTCGGCACTTGTCGACCTGCATTTATACTATACAAAGTGAAACCAAAAGAGTGCAACTGCACAAAAATGGAAAGAATAAAAACAGAACTGAATGGGCTCCCTGACATGAGTCTTGCGGTTGAGAACACTGACCATTAGAAGGTTATGTTGCTTTGTGTCTCTAAGTAGCAGCATTCGGTGTGACTGTGGAAGAGGGCGATGCTGCACCCTCAGATACCATGGTAACCTAACTTAACAATTGTTTTGGTGAATATAGCAACTGCGTTTCTAGCTTGTAACGCAGTTGCTATAGTCACCGAAACAATTGCTAAGTATATGCGCCCACTAAAGAAAGTACAGAAATGTATATATGCTACAGGAGACGCTGCCCTTCTGGCTTCAAAGCCTTTACTCGGTGGCAGCCAGACGTGTAATTGGGTTGGCCAAAAAGCATTAGATGACTCCTATAGCACAAACTCATTTGGATCCATCACAGACCTCTAACCCTAATCAATTAGACGATTCTCTTCTATGAGGAGCAAAAACGCCCCCGGCTTGCCATGAGGGAGGCGGGAGCTTGCTCATGAAGGTCAGCCAATCAGTCTACGAGAAGCGAAAAGGCTCCTGTCAGGGAGGTAAAGCCTATTCAGTCCTGTTTTTATTCTTTGCATGTTTGTGCAGTTCACTCTTTTGGTTTCATGATTGCTTACTTTTCCCTTGTTAACAGAAACAACTACATTTTTTTAATGTAATGGTATAAGGTTTTGCTTGTAAAAACCAGTTAAAACCAATACAAACATTTTAAAAAAATAGTTTTGTTTTAATTCGTTTTTATTCGAAAAATACAGTGTGCATCAAACAAGGGCAGTACTGTCAGCATACAAACACCACTTGGGGGCTGCGAAATGTAAACAAACTCTAACATTAGGTTTGTGTTCAATGTTCATAGGAAGGGTGCAATTAATTTGGCAAACATTAGTGGCATGGCTGAGGACCGCAGTCTCGTTACCCTCTATACACTACCCTCATGACCAGCCCCCGTAAGTGCCACATCCGCATCAATGCCATCATAAATCCCTTTAATCACTGTGGTGAACTGGGGGTTAAATACCATGGCCCTCATTACAACACCGGCGGTAACCAATGGCGCTATTAGCACCATGGTTGCTGCCTGTATTGTAATGAGTCCGCCATGGTGCAATGGGGAATTACCACCCCATTCCAAGGTTGGCGGGGCGGTAATTCCCCATTGCACCATTGGCCCTTCCCCATTCCCATTTTTGCCCCATAGGGCTCAATGGGAATGGGGAAGGCAGTAATTACGGTACCACAAATTGCGGTACCGTAATTACCTTCAAGGTCCCTTTGCGGCTCCCTACGTTAATGGGTGGTCCAGACCAGCTGTTAAGGTCGGGAGCCGCAAAGGGACCTCGTAATTAGGCGCTAAGGGGTTAACGGCGCCGCAGCCTTTAACCCCTTAGCGCCAGGGTCGTAATGACCCCCCCATGAGTTGTAATACCATCCACATGAAATCCCAATTTACTATCTCTGTTCATGCAGATGATGTGTGTTGGTAATTTCATTTGTGGCTGGGTATAAATCTCACCTGAATTGCACCAACCAAACATTGAATTACTTTGGCCAATGTTTTTCTCCAAAATACTCATGTGAATTTTATTACCACAGTTGAGAAATGTAATGGGGTGCAAAGCCTCACTTTCACTACTATCACACTATTCATCAGGCTAACGTTTCTTGCTATCCTGCCCAGCTGGAATGAGTCTGGAGGGATGAATGAAACCATGCACATTAAATGGTTGACTTAGTTGATCCCAAAATATTTTGAACATCTCAATATTGAACGTGTTAGGACCCAGTCATTTACTTGATGGCATAGAAAGAATGAAAAATGTCCCTTTATTCCACTGTTATAGGATTAATGAAGTGTCCCAGATACTACTAGGTCAGGCCTGTTATTGCCACCTGATACAGAATTTCACACAACTTTATAAAGTGAAGAATAACAGTGAAGATGTAGCCTACCAGTAACCTTTGTGAGAAGGTCAGTATCCTAACCTGCTCAAGAAGCAATGGGTACCTCTTAAGGCCTCAATGGGAGGCCTACCAGGGAGGAATCCAGATTCATTCCTACCCCTGAGGAGACAGTGGTAATGGCTAGGGTCCCAAATCACGTCCCTCCTCGATGTGCTGGTTTGTATTTGTGCATTGCCACATTTCATCACCGCATGCCTGTGACCCCAAATGTTGGTCAAGTTCTCTCTTTTCATTTTAGAGATCCAGAAGAGGAACAGCATTGAGACAAAGAGTCAGCAGCTCCACATGAAAGCATTTCAGCACATCCCAGCAGATAGAGAAAAAGATGGAGAGCCTGCTTCCCCACCAGAAAGCCTAAATGAGCGGCATACACAGCATACCCCTGGAGGTGAAACACTAGAGACAGGAGACCGAGCTACTATGCGGCAGTCATCAAATGCACGCACCACATGCAAGCCTCATCCCACCTGATGAGGTGACCGACGCGGCACCCCTAGACACCAGGGACATGCAACACACACCCACAGTCAAGGACTAAACTTAACTTTGGGTGGCCAGAGCAGCCCCTCCATAACACGAACTGGGACATTGTACATATTGGTGATTTACGGTGGCCCTGCATGAAAAAGGGGGCAGAGCTTAATGCACTATTTAAAGCTACTGCTGCATGTAACACCTTGCAGGTGGGGAAGTGAAGGCCTGGTTGGCCATGGACAGTAGACCAACCAGGGAATAGGGAGGGGAGTTAAAAACAACACCGGGAAACATAAATGTGTTTGCTGTTTGGATAAGGTCAGTGGAGGACGACATGGCAGGGTAGGAGACCAGCAGGAGGAAGGGGGAGGTGTGGATTGTGGTGGCGATCTTTGGAGCAGGTGAGGCTTTGGTTAACAAGTGCAAGTGGTGCTGCATTCTGAGTGTGCATGGCAGAGTGGTGAGCGCTTAAGGGAGGAAATGTAGGGAGTGAATGTGAAGGGCTTGTGTGAGTGAAAGGAGTGTCTTTCACTAGAAGTTGGGGTGGAGTAGTAGTGCAGAGGAGGGAGAAGTACCATAGAGGAGGGAGGAGTAGAGAAGAAGAGGGGAAAGGTAACATCAAAGGGTGCAAGCAAGGAATGAGAGACATTGGAGGGACAGAAGAGGAAGACACAAGGGATGGAAAAGGTGGGGGAAGTTGAAGGGAGCAGAGTAGCAGGACAGGTACATTAGGATGTGAGAGGGAGAGGAGTACGTGGATTTAATAGGAAGGAGATCAAATTGAGCAGAGTGTCTGGAAGGTACAATCCATAATCCCTTTGTAGATAACTAACAACGGGATAGTGTAGGGACAGTTTAGGAAGTCCTGTAGGGAGTTTAGATAGATAAAGCACTGGCTTTTTAAAAGTCAGAACTTAAACTGGAGGAACCTGGGGAGGAGGGACGTTTGGGCTGGGGAGGTTTGGGGCTTAGTTGAGAGAGAGTGGGATGGCCCTTGGGCCCAGAAAGATCCAATACAAACTCTTGCACTGTCTCTGAGACACAAGCGTATTTCTTGAGCCATCTGGGGCAACTCCTTGTCTTCAACTAGCAAAAGCCATTTTTGAATTGCGATTCTGTGTAAATCATTAGTTGGTTGCTGTGCCTTCCCTTGCCACACAAAAAACTGGACAACTCTGGAGCATTCCTTACATGTTTTAAACTTTTGCAATTACCCAAACCTCAATCTCTTGAAAAACATCCAACTTGCTACCCTTTCTCATAATCCCAGTCCAAGCAACCTGTCCCTCAATGAGGCTTCAGCAGAGCCCTAGACTACGGCAAGTCAGCAGTAACTTGGTTGAATTGAAAAAACTGCTAATAAATCGTATGCGTTTGACATAGTATCCTCTTCCAATATTTCACTAGCCTTGAAGACATAAGAAATGCTCCTACTTTAACATCTATCCAAACAATGAACCCGTCAGTATCAATATTTGTTTATTTGCATACAAAATATCCTTAAGCCAAAAGACAAATTGCATGCATTAAAATTATACAATAAATGAATAATGAAGAATTAAACAATATAATAAATAGATGTATCTCAGTTCCGCATTCCTTTAGTCATAGGACAAATTTTCTCTGCTATTCATGTGCAGGCTTGCGTTAGAAACCAATTTGAGCCTTAGTGAATGCTTAAAATGAGCGTTTAAGATAAAGAACGTTCCAATATCTGGAACTAAAATAAGATGCAACAGTGCCGGGCTGTGTGTTAAAAGTTCATATCTCTTGGAAGAGGAAATCAAGGGAAGTTTCCATATCTCTCTGTACTGCAGACAAAAGAAGAGTCAAATACCCAGTCTCCAGCTCTTCTGGGGAATACGGACAGACACACTAACATAATTCTAATCTACTTCTTGGATCACAAACCGTACTCAAAGTTAACACTTTTAACAGCAAAAGCGCTAGTAAAATTCACTTAGATCACATATCTTCTTATAAGTCTGAATAACTAATTTAAAAGGATTTCTGAAACTTTCATGGGCTAGATTTGTAGGTTTCGCACATTTCTCCACAACCCGTTTTTCAGAATATTCCTATTAGTGTTTGACCTCTCTATTTTCTGGACAGCTTTAAAACACACAATCCACAGAATACAGCCTTCCCTATCTGAAGAAAGAAAAACTTCCAGTTTTGAGTGTGTCAAGGTTGTTCTCCTATGTTTCCAAATGTACAACCAAGTGGAGAGTGGTGCGCTTTTTAAGTTATCCTCCAAGTGGTATTCCACCCTCATTATGAACTGCATAAACTGAAGTTAATGAAAGACACCCAGGAAGATTACAAAGAAAAACATTCCCTACTGTCTGAAGGGACTCACCCTGCCCCCTTAGATTCCTGTACTTTTAGCAACATATCTATTGGTTAAGTGCCAACATATTTTCATATCAAACACTCCCTCCTATTGATTGCTTCATTGATGACAACTTGTTTAATGTAAGCCCCCTGGCCTCAGGTTTCCTAGCCCAAGTAATCACAATTATTAACCCTTGAGGCAGCAACACCATTGTATATTTATTTATATGTATGCTTATTTTACGGATTGTCATATAATTGGCTTAGGTAGATGCCAAGCTAATTTGCTTAGCATCCAGCAACTATTGACACAAACGTGGGTTTTTCGCTATTAGACAGCATCTTCACCATAGGAGAGGACTCCAATTGTTCTTCTTTTTATCTTGGGAAGATCAGAATTGAAATCCTCAATCGCTTTCTGAAGTGGATAGATATATTCATTAGATAGCAGTGAAGCAAAGATGCGCCCAATTGAGGTGATGGAGTTTGTACAGGCTGCATCTCTCTCATACCTTACTACATCTGGATTTCCTTCATGGAGTAAAACCAGCAATCTGTGGAAGTCCTCTGGGACCATTTATTTTGCACAGTTGCCCATGGCACTGCTTTATTAAAAGAAACAAATGCTTTGGACAGGTCAGTGAATGCTAGGTACATAGGCATGTTTTGACTTGTATATTTTACCGTCAAAATATATAGATTTAGTATATGCACACATGTGCACAGGTCTTATCTATATCCTTGCTGTGTGTCTGCAATGATCTCATTTGCACTAATCAAGTTCTGTACCTAGTGTACATTAATCCTTTGCAGAGTTTCTGTCAGTGCCAGCCAAAGCTTTCACGTGTAATCTTGACACGTAGTGAAGTTATAAATTCTTCCTAACAATGTGACCCACTGAATGCTTAAATAAACATGCAGAGGGACCTATTGATTGAAAGATGGATGGATGGATCCCACAAATCACCAAGCTGTAAGGAAACAATGTACACATTAACAAAAATAACTTTACTGAGTCTATACTAAAGATCAGACCAAAACAATACAGACCGGTGCAATATGTGCAGGTTATTCGTAACAATAAGTCTGAAGGCACTGGCAGGTGGTTGGTCAAAAACTAACAGTAGAAACAAGAACAGGATTAGCCTCGGGCTCAAGATCCTCTGAGCTCCAGAACCCCTTAGAAGTGTGCTTACCGTGGAATCCGGAAAGCGTAGAGAGAATATGGATGAAGACCCCAAAGTAAGGTAAACACGACCAGAAAGATGTGAAGAGAAAAAATGTCTTTCCCACGTTGCACGTGTTCGCGTTCTCACTAGAGTTTTAGTACAGAAACAATGAAAGTAAAAGTCTTCCCACGTTGCGTGCGTTCGCATCCTCAATGCAAGTGTAGAAAGGTGAAGAAAAAAGTTCTTTCCCAAGGAGCGCGCATTCGCGTCCTCACTGTAGTTGTAGACGGGTGAAGAGAAAAAGTTATTTCCCACGGAGCGCGTGTTCGCGTCCTCACTGGAGTTGCAGTGTTAGAGCTAAAAGGTAAGGTTGGTCCGAACACCTGGGTAACCCAGTTGGGAAAAGACAGAAGGAATGAAGAAATCCTGCTCAGGTAAGGACAGGAAGAGCGATAGAGCCGTAACCAATAAAACATAAATTGAAGGTAAGCCACAGACTCCCTTCTAAGCTTGCGCTATGCCAGCATCAAATCAAACAAGGGAAATCCAAATAGCAGGTCGAAGTCAGTCCAGGTCGAAATTCCTAGAAAAGTGAATCAGAATCCAAGGGGCAGGCGATGGCAAAACGTAGATACGAAGCAGAGGTTGGCAACAAGAAACAACAATGACCAAAAAACAACAGTCAAAGTTTGTTCAGAAGCGAAGAGCTGAGCGCCGGAAGGGCTGATAAAGACGAATACACGTGAGCTTACGCAGTTTACCCAAATGTAAGGGACGCCACTGCTGCCATGGCAACCGCCAGTCTCTGTGTCCTGACTTCCCACTGAAGACATTTCCTAAAGGGAAAGTACGCCGAATTGCTGGGAACTGAAAGTGCTTAGAATGTAGTCTTGTATTAGCAGTGTCTTGTAATGGACTCCTCATGCATGTGTGCCTCTGGATTGTGACAGTTTCACTGCACCGTTCATAAGAGAAATAGGTCTCTAATTCTCAGGAGATGTGTTCACCTCTCTTTAAATATTGAGAAAAGTATTGGTTTCCAACACCATAGATCTAGACTTGGTGGTACCACTACTTCATTTTCCACAGGATTCAGGAGAGGGACCCAATGGACAGGGTCGGCTTATAGAGGCCAATTGAATTTCCGTAAATACTATGGCTTTTCCAATTAGATGATCTACTTAAGGTCAGGAAAAGGTTAGCTGCAGGGGTAAATGGAGACTCTAGGAAGAGGTTATCCATTACTCCACAAGCTCCAGCTATGCAAGGAACGTTCCCAGTTCTATTTAAACAATGTTTGCTGCAGCGAGCTGTTGTAAGTCAGGTGAAGGACATGCACGACTGGACATGCTTCAGCTCTCAGTTTTATTAAAGCAGCATAAAAAGTCCCCACCTAGCCCTATTGCTACTGTGGAGGTTCCCAGTTCCAAGAAAATAACAAAAGGTGCTTGTCAGGATGTCGTACCAAACTTAACGTTGTCTTCTGTGCACGCTATCTTATATTTATAACTGACCCTACTCCTAACAAAACAAATGCAAACTTAGCCGAGCAAGGATTTTCTCAACCGCTCACCAGTGAGTGAGGTCCAGCTTGCGCTATCCCCTAGTGAGGGTTTTGCATAGCAGGCTCAGCTCCATAGTCTTTAAGTGGGTGGCTCCACCTGGGGAAGAAGGGACAAATTCCCTGGATTTGTCACAGTCCCTCTTCAAAATAAGCTGCCCATAAATGTGATGGAAAAGAGGATTCCAGCAGAGTCTGTTGCCCTTGAAACAAATTGCCCCCATTTTTGCATATTCTGTAAGGTTGCGGCTACTTCTAATTTCTGACAGTCTTGGCTGCACTGACTTTCTTTACGTAAATTACAGATTTTCTTGCATGTATTACTTTCCTTGTGCATTATGATTCTGTCTGAGGGATTGTTTAACTAGTTACTTTAAATCCATCTCTTTCTTATCTACTCTCTACATCACAACAATTATATACTTGGCGAGGATTATGTTTGTAAATGTAAGTCCTATTCATAGTTAGCTTTCAGCTTTTTGTGGAAAACTGAACATATGTCTGACAAATCAATTTGGGACAGTTTCTTGAGTAAGGAAAGATTCAATACATTTTCGGTTATCCGCAATAATCATTTTAGTTATCATTGGCTGACCTAATTTGTTACACCGAATTGATATTCTGTTGCTAATTATTTTCCCTTCAATTATATGAATAGTCTGTTGTATGACATTATCCCTTTCTCTAAAGCCCCACTCAAATTCCAGTGGGTAGTGGCCACGCTCTTTTCTAAAAAGATATTCTCAAATCGTGGATTTCTATCCAGTGTAAGCACGGTATGGAAACATAATCTATGATGGATTCTCCTTCAGCCTCCGAATGACCAATTTCGAGTGAAATCAGAACAGGTACAGGCATTTTTGCCCTGAAACCCACTTCCTGAAGGAAGTGTTGGAAGGTTTCTCCTCCTGTGTCTACTCTCGGGGGGTAATTCATGGATTTTTTGCGCTGAAAAAAACAGGATTTGTGCGCCATTCTGCCCACAAATCCCCATTTGTTAAACAGGGATTTTCGGGCAGAATGGCGCACATATCCCGTTTTTTTCGGCACAGATAATCCATGAATTACCCCCTCGGTGTCTTCAATTCTGAGGGTTCGATTTCCCTTACACAGTGCTATTATGTATCATGTAACCTAGGCACTGCCTAGTTTCAGGGTAAACCCACCATTTAGTGCTTGGATTGGAAGTTTATTTTCCCCTCTTTATAATGTGTATCAACTCCTTATGAAGGATATACATAGGCGAGTTATCTATATTGGGCCACAGGGCACTATATAAGTGTATCTCATAAAGAGGGGCCAATCCTTGGGAGGAAAGTTTGTGACTTAATGCATTTTTGTTGCTATCATCCATCGCATGTATCTTGCAAACTAGGTGAGTTGCTATTGCATGCACACCCACCCCCCCAGAATTCCGCCATCTAGGTTTTTTCCTTTTTGCCACTGCCCAGGGGTCAAATCCATTTAATTGAAGTATTTCTGGGTCCCAGGGACAAAGCCACTAATTTGGAGTATTGCATTCATTTAGGGTCTGTTTTTTCATGATAATACTATATCCTGATACAAAATGTTTCCATTGGTGATCTTCTAACTCCTTATCAAGACCCGATATATGATAGGATTCTGGCCATCTTCTTCTCCCCTCTAACAAGCAATACAGATTTAGGGTCCCCTCAGGGTGTCTCTACTGATTGCCTAAAAGTAGTGCCTAAAAGTAGCACTTGTGCGCTCTACCTTCTCTAAGCCTAAGGTCTGATCCTTCAAGATTGTCGGTAGGCCCCTGATTTATTAATGTGATCCCCCTGCTTTGGGAGCATTCTGGAAAAAGGTTCTTCTATCTGAAACCAGAGGTTTCATATAGAAATTTATTGAGAGCAGGTTATGGTCACTTTCAATGCACCAGTATACTTGGAACTCTACATAGAAAGTGTAGAGGATAATGTGCATGAAAATGTGATCTATGAAATACTACAATCATCGCGAACTGAAGGCGGACACATTGGTTGCCTTCCATCTTGTGTACGTGGAGAGTAACTGTTTTTGAAGAGAAAATGTTCTCATACGTTTCTGTTCTGGTCCACCTGATCATCCTCTGCCTTATATTTTATACTTTTGAGGGTGACATTTCTAAACATAGGGACCTCAGCATAGGGCAAAAAGCTAAGGTTTAGGTCTCTCATCAAGCCAAGTTTACATATTAGCATGACAAAATTGAATTTTACAAAATCTATGAAGAAAAAATATTTTCACTTTTGCAAGTCTTGCTGTAGCCAGAAAATGAGCAAAGAAATGTGAAATTGGTGAAATTCTTTTCTTTTTTAAACGAATCCAAAATGAAATGTTAATGAGGCACTGATTTTAAATGTGTTGTCATATTTTTCTTGCAATCCTATTCCAGACGAAGATCAACGTTAGATGCTGATTAAAACCTTGATTGGAACTAAAAGGACCAGCATAGCTTGTGAGCTTCGTGGAATCAGCATGAGGTATTCTTGCCTCAAGTTATTCTCCCCCCGACGCTCCAAATCTACATTTAGCAAAGTGTCGTCACATAAAATGCTAGTCACACTGGATTCTCTATCGAATCCATTTTTGGTGCAGGTCTTTCAAAAACATTTTGTGACACTTTATGTGACGAAGGGTGCGCGACCACTAATGATAGCAGTATGCTACCGCCAACGCACTCAGATCACTCACTGCCAAGAAGGTGCGTTGATGCACTGGTGTTAATATGTGGTACATCCATACCAGGGCTCGAAATTGAGGGCGGATGGGAGCTATTTATCTCCTGCTTGTATCTTAGAAGAGCCTGGTTAGTTTGATACCAACAGCTACCAGGAGCTACTTCTGGCTCCCAAGGCCAGCTGATGCTGGTCCTACCCACCTATCTCAATTTAACTTGGTGCATTTGGGACATAAATGTTTGAACACTTACATACGACTTTTAAAGCCTAAGGTCTTCTAACTAAAGCACAAAAGGGTATGTTTGCAACTTATGTGGAAGTCAGATTTGCGGAATGCTATGTACTAGCTTCTCGTTCTCCCGTGGCAGCGCCTGGTCACTTGTTAATGCTGGATACCAGGAGCTGCTTTCAGCTCCTGGTTATTCACTCATTCCGATCCCTGCAATACTACTGTGGCCACTAAAGTGGTGGTAGCCTTATGGGAAGTAAAGTTTATTTGTATGGGTGCAAATAATGAGGCCATGTTCTCTACCCCTCTGCCAGTGCTGTGCTCTTTTACATAACCGGTGGAGTTACAGTGTTTGGAACTGGGTCAAACATATACTCACAGCTAATTTTGTGAGTTTTGACTTGTGTGGCTATGCACAATTGAATGAGTGTAGGTGCAAGTCCAAACTATGTATCAAGGCCCATGTAGATGAATGAGTGTGCTTCCTAATAGGGTCTGAATACTATGTTCTGTGGTTTACATGCTTGTGGCTGAACCCCATTGAGTTCAGTACTATTCTAAATGCATGTGCTCCCATGTATCCAACTGAATCTTGGTGTCTAGCTTGTTCCAGCTTTGCAAATTCACTGCAAATCTGGCTGAAAGTAAATGTTAAAGGCTGCAGTTTATGTTAAAGGAACTTCACCAGGAGATTGCTTGGTTTCTGTTGGTTGTAGGTCAAAGGATCGACAACCAAAGGATCGAATGGTCAAAGGGTCGACACCAAAGGACCGAAAACAAAAGGATTGACATTTTTTTTTTTTTACATTTTTTATTTTGGGGGGGGGGGGGCATAAACGAAAACCCCCCAAAAAATGTAATTTAAAAAAAATTTGATCCTTTTGTTTTCGGTCCTTTGGTGTCGATCCTTTGACCATTCGAACCTTTGTAGTCGACCCTTTGACCGGACACCGTTTCTGTTATGTTCAAGTTACATATGCGTGTTTGGAAAGTGCAACACTTAGGGGCAGTGTTTCCTCGCAGAGATGGTTCGGTGTATAAAGAAGTAAAATAATATTGTAATTAAAAACCACTTAAATATTTAACTTGCAATTCTCGTGAAAGTTGGCCTACTGTGAAGACATTTGTGCTGTTTTCACCTATACCCGAATGTGTTGCTGCAGGAAGGATTAGGTTCACTGGTTTGATCATTTGCCTTGACCCAGATTTAGGCAGTCTCATCAGCTGTGAGTGACTCTCTCATTTGTGATTGTTATGAGCTGGGGAACTTAATAACTCGAGACTGGAAGGAAAATAGCTATTACTCCACTGCACCAGGAGACTGCAAGAACCCCCGAGTTTGGGATCTCTGTGCCCTTTCAGGAGGCAGTAGCTCTCGAGTCAAGAGTTGATTCAATTACTGGGACACCCTCTCTTTCAAAGTGAGAATAGCACTCAGAGCCATCTTCTAGCTTGAAGGATCTATTCTCCTACACTGTCAAACAGACTTCTACCCAAGATCCAGGCACCATTTGCCTCCCATTGTGACCTGTGTGCCAGGAAGTCCACTGTGTGCAAGATTCAGAGTAATCCTGTCTGCTGAAAGGCTTGGAGCATCCCCTGCCAACCAAAGATCTTAATGGCCGTGTTACCTGCAAGGAAATAGCACAGCTGTGGCCATTTCATTCCTTTGTCTAGTGTGAGCGCTGGCTCTATGTCTGTGCACACCTTAGCATTGTGCAGGCATACACCCCAAGGAGTAGCCCAGGGAAAGGAGGAATGTCAACCTGTCTTGCTTCACAAAGGGTACATTTACCACCTACCTCCCCCTGCTCAGACTGGCGGTGGTGGTAACCTTGGAACCACGATGATGTACTGTAACTTTCTCTAATGACCAGGAACAACCACTACCCTCAGGTTCCAGACCTCCATCCTCCACATGCATAATGTTAGGTGTACCCCTCATTTCAGTCTATGCTTAAGCTGTCAATGGAAGTCCCACTTGTCTGAGAAAACCCTACTACTGAAAGACAACCACTCCCCCATCTTCCATTCTCCCTCACCCCTGTGTTCGTGTCTTCGTTTCAGTAAGAAGTGTTTTAATTGTTGCCCCACTCATCCGAATGATGTTTGGCTTAATCCCAGTCAAACAGATGTACATTTCCTTCTGACTTTTTAAGATCTTTCATTACAAAGCTTTCCCCGTAGATTGGGCATTGGGGTCCATTCATTCCTATGGATATTTCCGAACATCTTGTACCTCACTGGTATCCAATGGGGTATGTTAATTTGTTGCAATTAGTTCCTATGGTCATCTCACTCAAGTGTCTATGCTTAATATCTAGGGATGCATTTTAACATTATTGAGACAATATGCCCCGTGGTGGTGTGCCCACCGTGGGTAACGGCCCGTCGCCCAAGTTAAGGGCCAGAGCAAAGCAAGGGTCCCTTAGTGGGGGTGGTGGGCCGTTACCCACAGGGTGAGCCCAGCCACCGAGGGGCATATCGCCATTAGCACCCGTGTAGCATGCTACGCGGGTCCTAATGGGTTTAAAAAAAATGGAAAGCATTTTCTTTCTGTGAACGGGACGCCTTACGGAGAGAAAATACTTTACCAACATGGCCAGAGCGGGAACGGGAGCAGCAGCAGCTGCGGCGGTGGAACTCGTCGCCACAGCTAACAGGTAAGTGAAATCGGGGGGAGGGATTTAAAAAAGCAGGGTCGGTGGCGGGAAGATAGCGAGTGGGGGAGCTGCCCGTCAAGCGGCATAGAACGTGGGCTTTCACTGGTAGTGTCAGCCCGCGTTCCTAGCCACCTGATTGGCTGCACCCCCGCCCCTCCCACCCAGGGTGCTAATAGTTAAAAGATCCTTTCCATCTTGAAACAATGGTTAAACGTGTAAAAATGCAAGCTCTTGAAACTGCTGTAACTTTGCCTATGATGTTGCTATGGACATGGGATCTGTTGTAATGTTTTTGCTAATGCTAGCTTAATTTCATATAGCTAGTTTCATTTTAACAAATTGTTTCACGTTTTCAATATTTGAACTCTGCCTGAAATCATTGTGTATTTAATAGTGTTTGCATGTTAGTGATAGCCCCTTCTAGCCTGTAGAGAGCCAATCCCTACACTGCTCTGCTACCCTGCCCAGTGACCTCCACCCTGGAAGCAGAACGGACACCTTACATATCCGAAAATCTTCCCATATGCAACCATATGTATCAGGACTTACTCTGTGAGGTGTTATAGATGGTCACTTGTTAGGCCATTTCAGACGCACTCACGTTTACAGGGTCTTTTCTGAACTCCATCACTCCGGAGGGGGGCCAGAGGGAGCGAGCATCTATCAGCATTTTATGGTGAAAATCTTTCAGAATTGATCACCACCAATATATGGGCAGTATATATTTTTCTGCCCAGGCGGGTTGGTTTATTTATCAGTGGGACCGTGGACTTGTACTCTTCAACTTAGTGGATAGTGAACACAAATATTCCCCAGCTCGATGGCTCTCCCCTGAGTGTAAGGCAGACATTGCTATGTACGCAGGGCAAAAAGGTCAAGTGGGGTCGTAATTGGCTGTCCTTCATCTTTCGATCCATTATCCATTCAGACTCGTGTGTGCGTGTCTTCGTTTCAGTGAGAGGTGCTTTCTTTCTGTCCCACTTCAGAACAGCGGAAGCACAATGGAGGGAAACCTGGAAAATGGAGACTCGGCAGGTGGCCAGCAGCAGGCCTCGCTAGCCCCTCCCAGCACCCCGGACCACCGCAATCCACCAAACCCAGAGACCATTGCACCAGGTAAGGCTCACCAGAATGAGCTTAAAGTATAGCGCGCTGCGAGTGGAGCTTCCTTTTTCAGATCACCCTTTTGAGAGCCAAATATGATATTTTTAATTCCCTTAAATAATCAAAAATCGTATGAATCACATTGTATATGTATTACATGCATGTATGCATTGTACCTTCCTTAACAGTGCCATCTAGATAAGGGGTGGGTGAATTGCCTGACTTTGCTTCTGCACACTTTCATGAAATTAAGTACAAACACCTTTACAACCTTAATGAAGTTGCAAAGTCTTTTGCTACTGGCACTTAAAATACACAAAAACTAGTTTTGTTGTGCAGATTAAAAAAACGTCTTTAAACAAACATGTATTCTT
This sequence comes from Ambystoma mexicanum, assembly GCF_040938575.1. Taxonomy (NCBI): domain Eukaryota; kingdom Metazoa; phylum Chordata; class Amphibia; order Caudata; family Ambystomatidae; genus Ambystoma; species Ambystoma mexicanum. The sequence goes on along the minus strand of NC_090937.1, from coordinate 228,344,237 downwards.
TTGACCTATAGTAAGTCTTATCACAAGGAGGTCTGCTCGGAGAATTATTTCTGTAAAACACAAATTGCGGAAATGATCACCTGCCAAACATTAGCAATTACTTCCAGGTCAAAGGGATGATAGAGACGGAAATGGCTTGCACCGCAGTTGGCCATGAGATTAGGCAGTGGAGCATTTCCACTTCCTGCTTTTCTCTCCTGCGGGGGCAGTGTTGCACAGGACATGTTCGTGACTGGAAGAATCTCTGGGTACATAATTTCTACTGCTGTTTATGCCTCTGGCTTTTTCATGCTAAAAAGGAGATGTTGTGCTTTGTTTTTGGTGAACTCATTTGCCCTTTATCAGCAGATGGAGAGGACACAAGATTTTGTATTTGCTTTTATCTCGTCGTTCCCATTCATGATTTGTTTGTGGGTGCGTGTTCTTTTAGTTCCCACAAAATTGTACTCCGAAAACCTCTCAAATGGAAATATGTATATATTTCTTTCTCAGCACATACATTTCTGACGATTTGTGGCCACAACTGTAGTCGTCTGGAGATTCAAACTGCTATTGTAGTGGTGCAGTCAAAAAAGTATTTGCTGGGACGGGAACGTCATACAATTCCACCAGTTGGAAGCGCGGGGCAGGAAGAAGAACACCCAACTGGAACATGCTAATAGCAGGCATTGACCATTATGTGTTCCTGTTTTAGTGCAGGCTTTATTTCCTTCAAACCTTGCACTTCTGATCCACCAGCTAACCGAGCAAACAAGCAGTCTTTTTTATAAATGCAGGCCCTTCAAGCAATTAGTGGTTACAAACTGCAAATGTGGCTTTCTGTACTGGTTACTAGCTGCGAATGTGGGTTTCTGTACTGCTTACTAGCTGCGAATGTGGGTTTCTGAAGGAGTCGGATTAGAAATGATGAAGAGAACTGTGAGTGGTTCACAAGGGCAATGCTGGGCTTGGGAGCGCAAATGCACAGTGCAAAGGCATGTGACAGAGATACCCCAATCTGGTACAGGGGGCACATGGAAAACCTATGTACTGGATAGACTCAGTGGGGCAGCAGTAGCAATTGCCGACAGGGCAGGGACAACAGTGCTGAGTGGAGAGCTTTGAGGAACAGCATTTAGCAGTGCTGAGAGACTGGTTGGCATGTGTTGTATCCTACCTTGGGTACAGGTGCTCTCCTTGATGACCTCACCCTTATGCTGGATTTCAGAGACTCACTCCAGCCTCATGTGCACAGCACCATACGGTAATGCAAACAAGACACTCACCCTTGGGTGGCCCAGGCCTCTCACTCTCACTAGCGGCCCTGCCGATAATAACTGCACTTATGTATTTAAATAGGTTTCTCAAACAAAAACCCCATTTACAGACCTCATCTCACTCCACCAACAGGGAAATAGATAATATGTATATAAAGAAGGAGCTAAACTATTTTCTAAATAATTATCTCATAAAATTCCCCTGAAGAATGTTCGACCAGTGTGGGGCTTGAAGAACAGAAACATGTTGGGAATGATGATGTCTTTATGGCACATTTAGAATGTTGGATGTTGTTATATAACATCATTTGTGTCCTGTAATTTAATTGTTAGGTTGTTTTAGATTAACTTTTATGTACCATTTTTGTCCACTGTGTGTGCTGTTTAGGGTTTATAGATGTTTTAGTGATATTAATTGGTTTTTAATAAATATATGTGATGAATTATTTTTTGAATATCTGCATAAAGTCTATTTTTTCAGGACTCAGTGTGCCGGAAAATCAGTGATTCTTGGGGATCTGGGTGATCAGATAATTATTTAGAAAATAGCCTAGCTCCTTCTTTATATACATACACGGTAATAACTGCACTCCATCCATGTTGGCTTGCTGCCCTGAGTCCTCGGGCAAATGCACTGGGGCACCGGTTTTTTATATTCAATGGTGATGCTTCTCTGTGTCACCATGGGCTTGGGTGCAGTCAGGCGTGTTTGTGCGCTGCTCGCGCTAAGCATATCGCAGCCTCATAATGACTATAGTGGGTTGCGCTCTCCCATCCACCACAATAAACAGATGCACAAACCCACCCTTGAAACATCACCGTCACACAAAGTCCTTGAGTTTCTGAGGAGGTTGAGTAACTCTCCTTGAGGGGTATCTGCGGGTTTCAGGAGATGGCACACGGTCTTGGCATTTCGGCACTTCCTCCTCTCCCAGGATCTCCACCTCTGGCCTCCTCTTTTCTTCAATCCTGACCGGTCTTGCCTGAGGTAGGTCACTCTGTTTTCCTGCCACCGGTGCATCCAACTATCCCTTCACATCGGGGATACTCAGGAGCAGCTTAAAGTGGGACGAATTTTGGGTAATTGATGATGATCCTCTCTGGGCAGCTATAAAAGTCCCTTCCCGACCACTAACTACCAGAGACGTTGGATTGAAGAGAGAAGCAAATTTGTTCTGTAGTCTAGGGTTCTTTACCATCACTTCATTTCCCACCTCAATGGAAGGCTTTCAAGCTCCTCTTCTTTGAATCTCTGTATTGTTCAACCACACTCTCATGGCGGTGTATGTATGGACATCAAACATTGGAGGCCTCCACTCCAGAACCGTAGGAATGGTTGTTCTGGGAGATTTTCCTAGCAGGACAGTGGCTGGAGCCTCTCTAATGGCTACATGAGGCGTTGGTCGGTATTCTCTTGAGAAATGGAAGATAGCCTTTTCCCAGTCATCCTCTTCTTCAGAGGCAATCAACCGGGTTTTATTGCGGGTCCTCATGAATCACTCTGTGTCCCCATTGGTTTGGGGCTAGCTGGGCTTGATCCTTCTGTGTGTCAGAGCTGTCATTACATGTTTGCTGGTATCCCGCCTGTAATTCTGTCAGGATACAGCAAATGGGCCAACTCTTACTGGTGCCTGATATCCTGCTATTAATGGGTTTTTCCAGGTGCCTGCAACAGCGGTCCTTCCCCATTCCATGGAGTCCTAAGGGACTCCATGGAGGGAATTGTCAATATTACCAGCAACAGTAATACCATCATTTTTTGGACGGTGGGGGCCTGATTTAACTCCAGCTCTTGGCTGGAGTTAAATCAAGCAAACCCCACCAATAAACCTGGAGTTTGGTGGTCCACCTACAAACCTGTAATTTGGCGGTGTTGGAAAAGCGGCGGTAATGGAATTACTATCAATTTTACTGGCACTTTTCCCACACTGCCAAACATGTAATGACCCCCTCCCAGGAATGCTCTAATTTCTGTCCATTGGAATGGCGGCCGTTATCTGTTTTGATGACCTAGCAGATTGGGTTTACAGTCAAAATCACTGTGGACGCAACTATCAGCGAGGAAGAAAGTGATCAATTTGGAGGCATCAGGGGAGAAATTGGCGGCAGTGGTCAGGTGGCGGCAGAGAGTCTTCTGTTTGACGAGGTAAAATGCTGCTGACACCGATCGAGTAGTAGGAGGAGGGCAAGGTTGCCTGTGTCACAAATGTCATCCATCTGATTTTTAAGGTCCAGGAGGGCGGTTTTAGTGCCATGACCTGGGCGGAAACCTGACTGGCGCGGGCTTTGGATTTTGTGCTCTTCTAGGTATGCTTGTATGTGGATATAAGCTGCCCGATCCAAACTTTTTAGCAAGAATGGGACCCTTGTGATAGACGTGCAATTAGTGGGAATGGAAGGATCAAGAGAGATTTTCTTTATGAGTGGTGATATCCAGACTTCCTGGAGGTTAGGAGGGATGGAGCTGCTGGTGAACGGGGAATTGATAAACGTAATAATGATGGGGATGAGGGCTGTGGCACAGCCCTTGATAAGGGGTGCAGGGCATGTGTCTCCTTGGCATCAGGAAGGTTTCAAAGTGGCGATGAGGGAGGCGATTTCTGCTTCAGTGACTGGCAAGAAATTGAAGGAAGAAGCAACAGTGGAAGGTGGGGAGGCAGGGCTTATCTCTAGCATGTTTGTCTTTGCAAGGATGGATGCTCTCTTGGATTCAACTTTGAGTTGGAGTGTGTCAATTTTGTTGGTGATGGCGTCTTGGATGCTTTGGCACCAGGCATTGTCTTTTGTGAAGTTAACCTTAGGTGCAATAGGGGATTCCAGTTCATGTATAATCAAGAAGAATTTGTGTGAATGGGATTGGTATGTATTTCGCAGTTCCCTGATATGCCACAATAGCATATACCATGTGATGCTACGCATATATGTATGGCAATAGTTTACTCAAATATGCTTGCTCAATCCTCTTCCCCACATTGGCATCTCATGCAATTGGGCCTTTATACTTTGTCTTGTTGGCATTCAAAAAAAATTCTTATTGAATCTTGCCTTTACACTTTGCCTTGGTTGCATTCAAACAAACCTTCTCTTTATGTATTTTCTTCATCGAACATTCTTCTTATTGGGTGTTGAATCTGTAATTTGCTCTGACTGCAATTCAACAAACTTTGCCAGTGTATATTTTCAGTGTTAGCACTCTTGTACCATTCAATCACTCTTTGGTGCAGTTGTCGGAATGCCCCAGGGTAACCAGCTGCTTTAGGTGGACTCACCGGTCTTTTCCAGTGTCTCTGACGGTGGTCCTGCTTCTGCGTTATTGCTTCTTCTTCTGCCTTCCAGTTTGGAGTGTGTGGATGCTTCTCTGGGAACCAGCTTGGCTCTGCGGTTACCTGCCAGCTTTTTCTCATGGCTCGGGTTGAAGACAGCAGTCCGGTCAAACGGCCAGACCTCCAGGAGCTTCTGCACTGCTCCTGGTTTCTCCACGGCCTTCCTTGCTCGAACACAGCATCTTTCTCCCTGTCCTGGTAGCCTACTCTGCTTTGCCAGCTCTCTCAGTGAGCCCCGCATTCCAGAGCTTGCACGTGGATGGTAGCGTCTCCTTCAGCACTGATTGCTTCACCTCTTTCCTATGTAATGCAGTTGCCGTTTTTAAATGTCCCGCCCATCACAGGTTTGGAGCACCTATCACTTTGCACAAGCTCCCTTGTCCTCCTCCTCGTCTCAGTACCTGAGTGGTTATGGGAGTTGAAGTCCATAACTTTCTTTGGGTTTTTAACTCCTGGATGACTTCTCTCACAGATTTCACAAAAAGGTACATCAGGATTAAAAGATCTTATGTGTGAGTTGTGGGTGTTTAGGTTAAAGGTGGGAACTTGACTAAAATGGCAATAGGCCATTGAGAACATGGGTATCAGAGGGTCTTTTCTAGGGGAAGGAGGGAACACTGTGACTCATATAATGAAGTTGTGACATCTTTCCGGTAGCTGTCTCCTCCCATCTGCTCCTCCCTCATAACACCGCCTCCAGGGTCAGGATCAGGTAGCGACTGCCATCCCCAAGCCACATGAGAGGAGGCCACCACCAGGGAATCCGTCATGACTCCATTGGATTTATCACAGTACGCATACACACGTGTTCCATCGTTTGAAAAGGAAGGAACTTAATTGGGTTATTCACTGGCCCAGGCATACATTTAAACTGATAATGTAGAGTGGAGTGATTTCTAATGAGCTGAATATGCTTCCCTGCGGCTGCGCCGCTGAGAGATCTGCTGGGTTTCATGGCTTGGGATATGTTGGGTGCAAGGCTCTCCCAGCTCTATCTCTCAAACTATGCAGAACGTTGTGCCAGTGCACACCCCCTTGATAAATTACATTGTACGATTCATATGTGCACCTGTTTCCAACTATCCTTAGTACAGGCTCTGTGTACCTGAGAATGGGAAGCATCACAGTATGTCACCACATGCATGTAAGGGAGCACCCTACACTTGCTGTAAGAATCCAGGTTAGCACTGCCAGGGCCGCCTACCAGCAGCTCCACCCATCATACAGTTAAATGGTGTATCCAAAAATACTTCCTGTTGAGTGGCAAAAAGGGACTGGGCAGACTGGACTTTCCTCAGACCCAGTCACAGACCTGGCATACCAGGGTCAGAATGGTGTTCTACAGTATGACAACAGCAACAACACTTTATTTCAGTTAAAGACATTCAAAATGGCAAGATAAAACATTTAATATCATACAAACAATATACATCTATCGACATATATTTGTGAAAGTGTGTTTGTATGTTCGGGTTTGGCTCCATCCCCATAACAGTTGGTGGTCTTAAATGTTGGCTCGAGGTCGCCATACCAGTCTGGGGTGTACTGGCGATAGTGAAATCTGACCAATCCCACCCATTTGCCCTGCACAGGGGGGGTCCGGTCCTGTGCTATCACTATAGGCGATTTCTTGATTTTGACAATTTTGCGATTTTTCAAGGATAGGAAGTTACACACAATAAAACATACACAAGGCTATAGCAGACCCCCACCTGCATTCCCAGGCAACGCTGGGTGGTACCGCTAGTATATATAGTTTGTGAAAGTGTGCTTGTATCTTCAGGGTTGGCTCCAGCCCATAACAGTTGGTGGGCTGAAATTGTAGCCCACGGTCGGTATACCAGTCTTGGGTGAACCGGCGATAGTGAAATTTCACCAACCCCACCCATTCGCCCTGCACAGGGTGGGCTCCAGCCATGTGCTATCAGTATAGGCGGTTTCGGTAGACTGACAATTTTGCGATTGTTTGCTCCAGCCCCACAACAGTTGGTGAGCTGGAATGTTGTCCTGAGTTTTTCATACCAGTCTGGGGTATACTGGCGATAGGGAAAGCTGACCAACCCCACCCATTCACCCTGAACAGGACTGGGTCCTGTGCTACCAGTATAGGCGATTTCGGGAGATTGCTTATTTTGCAACTTATCCAAAAATAGGAAGTTAGGACACAAGGTTGGCATAACTGTCTGGGGTGCACTGGCAATAGTGAAATTTGACCAACGACACCCATTCACCATGCAGAGGGGTGGAGCGGGTCCAGTCCTGTTCTATCAATATAGACGATTTCTGGAGATTGATGATTTTGCGATTTTTCAAAAATAGGAAGTTATGACACAATAAAACATGCACAAGGCTATAGCAGACCCCCATATGCATGTCAGCTACAGACCCGGGCAACACTGGGCGGTGCTGCTGGTATATTATAATCCAAAATACATCATTGCAAATCAGTGCATTATAAGATCAGTTCCTATCTTTTTATACACTGGGCAGTAAAGTAAGTTTTTACAAGAAACACGATTACATTTTAAAGCATATTGCAGGCTATTGTAAATGGGAAAGGTTTTAAATCTAGTCGCTAGATGGATATTCATTCTGATCCACGCTGTTTCCATTAAAACTTTTCTTTTACACATCTGCCTGCAAACAATGCAGGGGAGATCCCCCACAATGTCCCCTCCACATCCACCCACCTTCATAAATTCCTTAACCTAACCCCCATCTATATTTGCAGCTAAAAGCGTAGAAAACAAAGAACAAATGGGCCTCAACCATATGGGCCTTAGAGACAATCGGCTTGTTCCAAATCATTCTACTTGGGGCTTGAAGAAGGGTAGTGGCCATGTGCATGTGGCGTCCAGTAAGTATCCTATTGGGTGAAATTGCATGTTTTTGATTTACAATATTGTAGATGTGGAATAGTCGAGGGACAATGCTTCAGACCATCTAAGAGCAGCCTCTTGGCAAACATTTGATAATTTATTTGAATATCTCCATTCCTAAATTCCATAATGCCTTAAAGCTCTGCACAATCTGACCTGTAACAGGTGTGCGTGTATCACTGACCAAAATGGGGTAATTGCAAAGGGTATTTATACTGCGCAATATCACCACCTGAGTTGAAGAATTTATTTTGGCATTACTACAATTTATTTCTGAAAATTCGTATTTCCAATACAGAGACAAGTTTTACATACAGACATCTGGTACGGCAATGGGTGCATCTATGGCACCGACATATGCAAACACCTTCATGCATAAATTTGAAACAGACTATGTTTTGGATCATGCCTAATGGAGAAATTACATCTCCATGTGAGTCAGGTTCATTGACAATATCTTTGGGGTATGGATTGGCACAGAAGAAACACTTAAAGATTTTCTTTTATACTTAAACAGTATTGATCAAAGGATACAATTCACGTATGAGATCTCGAAGACGCAGATACATTTTTTGGATGTGGATATACAGATTCAGAACAACAGATATCTAACCAACATATACAGAAAAGAGACAGATCGTAACAACTTGCTCCACCGTTTGAGCTTCCACCAGCCAAGCTTGATCAGGAATTTACCCTTTAGTCAGATGATGAGAGTGAAGCGCATTGTCAATGACCCAACAACATGCGAACAAGAAATTGAAAATATGGGTGAAAGATTTGAAGCCAGGGGATACAAGCCCACAGAAATAAGGGCAGCTAAAGAGCATATAATGAAATTTCCAACAAGTGAGGCAGTGAAGATCAAGAGTGATCATCCATAGTTTATGTCTCATGCTACTCAGTACAGAGCACCCGGATCAAAAATGCAATTAAAAAGAATTGGTGTACGTTGACGAATGACATGAGAGTGGAACATTTGTTTAGAGAATTGCCCACCTTTGCCTACACAAGAAGTGCAAATTTAAGGGAGAAACTGGTGAAAACTAGATCAACCAAGAAGATACCAGAAGTAACTAGAAAAGGAACATATCCTGCCTACACTGTAGTAACTGTAATTTTGTAACAAAAGGAGATACAATCGACCATCCACGTACAGGTGAAAAGATACAACTCAAATGCTGTGCTACATGTGATACACCGAACATAATCTATGGAATTAAATGCCCATGTGGCATTTACTATGTAGGCCAATCGAAAAGACCGGGAAAACTATGATGGAACGAGCATAGATCTTGTATGCGGAATAAAAATGTGAATTCAGCTGTAGCAAGACATTGGAATCTAATGAAACACAACATAAGTTAGATGAGGATACAAGTCCTAGAAGTTGTTAGACAATATAATGCACATGAAGATTTGGGGAAAAAATTGAACCAACAAGAGTCCTTTTGGATAGGTCGCCTTGACTCCCTAAGACCTGGGGGTATCAATGAGGAGATAAACCTGATGTGTTTTTTGTAATATTTTAACAGGCAGTATGAACAAATTAAGATATACCGATGGTTCCACCAGCGGTGATCCACGACATATCCCGCAGGGAATCCCCCTGCGGGACATAAGGCAGTGTGCACACTGCCAACTCATGGACCCGAGCTGTTGGACCAGAGAAATGGAAACTATGATGAAGTAATGCACACATGGCAAATGTGCGCCTAATATGGAATATTAATATGGATTGTGTGTATAACAAAGTAAATGACACTGTGATGCCTTGGGATCTGGTGAAGTTAATATGCACACACAAGAGGTGGAGGTGGTGGTTAATGTAGCTTTGTTTTTTAACTAATCTGAACACTAAAGATGCCATTATACGTTTGTTATGCAAGTTTTAACAGCATATGATTTGGCCCAATTATTAGGTCCGTTATAACTCCCGATATTGCAATATGAGAATCTAAATAAGAGTTATTTTAGTTCAGATCGAGTAACACTACCCGAAGCAGGCTATAACAGGAAAAGTAGAGGACAACAGGTGCACATGCGCGTTAATGAAGCAGCCGCGCATCGCAACTTAAATCCTTTATTGCTTTAGTTTTTACATGCTTTTTTATCTTTTTGAATGAGCGTCTCCGCATGTAAAAATCAAACCATTAAATGCTAGTTTACAGCACGAATGCATGATAACGCTAAAATAGCAGAGCTGAACGTAATGCGCATGCGCAGCATAATAAGTGTTTAAAGACACACTGAACAACGACGGCAGCTCCTTTTGAGCTACCAATATGAGTGAAGAGCACGCAGTTCAGCAGGTAAGCGAGGGGAATGGAAATACGATGTAGAACTAAGGTATTAGAACAGCTAGGTATTAGAACAGATAGGGAAGCTAATTGTTAGTGTTTGACTTTACAGATACTGTGAGCTGTTCAGAACTATAAACAGAGTAACACTCTGGGCACAGAAGTGAAACAGGTAGAGGATTTAAATGAATAAATGACATAAAATTGAATAAGTGACACAATTATGGATAACATGTTGCAATTAAATTCCTTTCTGTTTTGTTTTGCTAATTTTCATCTGGGACCATAACAACTACCGGGTATGTGTAATTAGGATTAACTTTTTGGTGTATCTCACAACATGATGGTGGTAATGAGGAATGATGTGCACAATATTCAAACATTATGAAACTATGGGATCAGTTCTGGAAAACTAATAACAGTGTTAATTGCCCTGATGATGGACGGAAGCCCGAAATGCATTGGCTAAAAAAATGATGTGACACTGAATAATCAGGATTGAATTATGACATATAAATGATCACACAATGAACTGTGAACTCTTGATTAAAAATCAAAATTATAACTATTGATAAAGAAGTGAATATTCTAAAGATTGGTTGAAAACCTGGATAAGGTATCTGGAGTGAGCTCATCCAGGAACGGAAGTGATCCGCTCCTACTTTTTGTGTTTTTGCTTTAACCTTGTGCCTAGGCTAAAGGATGAGCTCCCATTAATAGCTGGAAAAGAATTGAAACGGTGAATTTACTAAAGATAAGCAGTGCCCATCCTACCCCTTGTTCAACCTAGGACGCTCCCATCTCTCTCCGTAGCCTCCGGTAGGGCCCTCCATGGGAAAGGTGCACCCGGGTCTCTCTCCCACTCAGAGGTCTCTCCACCTCCCTGCACTTTATCGTGGTTCCGTCTAGTCCTCCATCTAGCCATTTGAGTGTTCATTCCGAGGGTTGTGGGTTTTGCTCATTTGTTTTCAGTGATAGTATCATCTTTTCTACACAGTTAGGCTTCCACCTACACAGAAACCATATTCACATTAACGAGAAAATATTCAAAAGACAAACATTTTGGAAGCTACATAAAATAAATCTGCGCATTCAGGGGGCAGGATGTGCGGGCGCCTGAGTTTGAACTGTTTTGACGTACATTATGGGCTAAGCAGAAAGGACAAGTACAACAATATTGGTGCGCTACAGTACAAAAACAGGGTGCAAACCAGTCTTGAATGCCAATGTGAGCCGCAGAATGCATCAGATGTGCAAGATAAGGTAAAATATATCTTGGCACTACTAGGCAGACATCAGGACTGCACCATAATATGTCACCAGCCCACCCAACTTCCATCCTCTGTGAGACCAGTCTGCATTCTCTTGTTCAGGAGCTAAATCTTGGGACACGGCCAGACTAGACAGAGTAGCGATCAGGGGCTGGCCTGCTTCAACACAAATAAAGAAATCAGTAGGACTCAAAAAGTGTCCCAGCTGAGGTTAGGAAACTTGTTTTAAAGTTGTGTATGACACCATCAGCATATCCAGAATCAGTGTTTATTGTAGCAGATTTGTGTTTTGCAAAACTACAAGCATGCGTGAGAACAGTCACCCTGGCAATTTGGACGGAACAAACATTTCACAACTGATAAGATTCTAAAACTTCATACTATCTACCTCGATGTAAGTTGACCTTGACAAATCTTTCTACATAGAGAATCAGCTCTAGGTCGTACAGAGGCCATCCTTTAAATCAGCTCTTGGTGCCAGAAGTTTGTTAGGGGTGATGAGGCAGCAGCGGGTTCACCATTAGAGGGTTTCTGGCATAAAGAAGCAGGGTTCAAGCCAGGACAGGTGGTCAGAATAGTTTTTCATATCTTGTCAAATGTGAATTAGAAATATGCTGTGTTTTCCCTTTCATTTGCAAAGCAGTAACAGTATGTGGCAATGCCAAAGTCACTGGATGACGTATGACCAAAGTGTCTGCTTTTTCTAACAACAAAGCAGCTCAGAGGTAGGGTGGCAAGCCTGCAACAGCAGAATCCAGGGCTGAGGTGTAATATGTAAAAAAAGGTGGTGCTTATCACCATGGATCTAAGTTAAGGTTCCTAAGACAATGCCATCACATTTGTTACAATAAAGAATAAATGCCTTCTGATAATCACGCCTAACCACGGCAGCCGCTATTGACAGCTATTTATTGAGTTTGATGAATGCCCCCTCAGTTTCGGGGGACCATGGAAGTACTTTTGGGTGTTGAATCAAGGGTAAGGGCCCGTAAAGGATTTACAATTGAGGCGTAACCCATTACAGATTGGCAGCAATAACCAGTTCTTCAAAGGAATCCTGGTCTGTTTCTGGATCAAGTGTGTGGGGACCTGGAGGATGACTTCAATGGGGGCTCGAGACGAGTGTCTCTCCCCTGCAGTGATGTATTGTCAAAGCTAGAGAACTCAGGTTTTACATAGCTGGAGTTTCCCTTTCAAGGTTTTATGTCCTTTCAAAGCAAGTGCTATTAACCAATCGAGGGAATGTTGCGGGGAGGCCTTTAGCGATGTAGATGCCAGCATTAATTTATCAGTGTATTGTATCAACATTTGAACACCACAGAGTCTAAATCTCTTTTTTAAAACTGTTGAAATAGAGGGTTAGGCTCTGTACAAACTCTAGTGGAAGTCTTGTGAAAGTATCCAGTATATTTCTATAGGTAAAATCGAACAAATGGTGACTCTTGGGGTGCCCAGGTACTGTGAAAAATGCAGAACATAGATCTATTACTATTATTAATTGTTTTTTATAACACACCTAAACCCATACCTGAGTTTGGTTTCTAAGCACAGATCCAGGATTCAAACCTCTTTTGCTCTGTGTGGTATGGCGTCCAAGACCAGCGCATTGCCCCTGTGCTATCCTCCGTTCTACTACTGTGAAATGGGTTGCAGGGATACCAGATACAAAAGTTGCGGCATTGGAAACAATGGGAAAAGAGGGTAAAAAATCAGCATTCCCATTACACAGATCTTTCATAAATCTATATGTCTCCTTGCCTGTTTTCTTCACCAGTAAAATAGGGGTATTGCAAGAATTATGGGTCAGGACAATAATCACTTGCTGAAGCATTAATTCAATGACAGGATTTATATCTTTTACTTCCTTTGAAAGGGCACATACTATGTTATGTTGTATTTGTATAGTGCATTGGTATGGCCTCTAAGCGATGTGAGGAAGAACGTCCTTTGGAAGACCATTATCTGTGTTCAAAGTAATGAAGGAGTGTTAAAATGCATGTGTGCATTTATAGGTAGAGCCTGGCTATGTTTCTAACAGCAGTTTAGGTTTGAGGACGGGTGCTGCAGCAAATTTGTCAGTAAGTCAAAGGGTATGGCGATGTGGGCAGCTGGATTGAAATTTGCGTGGGATTCAGCTGGATTCTATGGGTTGTAACGCTTATTGGTTGAGGGTGATGTATGTTTGGAGTGCAGCATAGACAGCCAGCACATTTCTCAAAGGTGTGAGGTTATGCAAAAAGCTGAGCAGAGTTTGTGAAGGCTCAGTTGTATTCTCTGGGACACAGCGCACAAGGATCCTGAAAAGAACGACTGAAGCTTGATGGATTTAGTTTAGTCATGCAGTGTGAACCGTATTAACATGGTGGGGCATGTTATGATCCCCCTACTGTTTCCTCAGGGTAGGTGTTAGCATTGTTTAAGTGTGTGAGGGTGCTGAAGGGAAGAGCCAGGTTTTGAGTGCCATCCTGAAGGCAAGGTGGTGTTATACGTGGTGGATGGTTAATGGGAGGGAGCAAGATGGTGGGTGCTTGGACTGAGAAGGAGGGTTCCATGCCATTTCATCGCCTGCCATTTCATCCCCTGTCATTTTAACGTGTACATTCCAACGAAAATGCTCGTTTTTTGTGGGTCCCCCTCAGGCCCCCTCCCACACTTATTTTTGGCTATTATCTACCCGCCCAAACCCTCATCTGCCCTTTCCTACCCCCCTAAAAAATTTGATGAGCATATTCGTTGTAATATGCACGTTAAAATGCCAGGGGATGGACATGTAGGCGATGAAAGGGCGTTGTACCAGAAGGAGGCGGCCCCCATATGGGTTGATTTTGTCACTGGGATGACGAGGAGGAGTGCTGAACCAGATCTGAGGTTTCTGTTAGGTCTGCAGCAAGTTAATGTATGCTGCAGAAATTCCGGTCCTTTGTTGTAGAAGGCTCTATGGCAGTGATCCTCAACGTGCAGCTGGGGAGCAACATGTTTCTCGTAGCACTCTAAATTCTTGCTCACCAGTTGCTCTGGGCAATGCTGTGGAGGCCTAGAAGGAGGCGCTGAAGGGATGAGACTCAGTAGCAGTATAGCCAGGATAGACTCCTGGACTGTGCAAGAATATTGGCCATTGAGCCTGCTGTGGTTCCAGTTGGGCTATTTTTGTAGATGCAAGATTTTAGTTTATTGCCACCATGCAAATTATTTTTCAGTAAATGTCCTTAGTTATAATAGCAGTGTCATTGTTAAATAAAACTGTCATCTTAAGATACTTTGCCCAGCTGACAAATGTATTAATGAGCATGATAATGTTCCCATGTTTGTGTCTTGGAGAAAATTGTAATATTCAGTTCCTTTGTACAACCAACAGGAGCATATTGGACACATAATTTGCATGCACTGCCTTTTGTAAATGTGAGGTTTGTGCTTGATGCCACCATGCATTACATTTATCAGAAATATTACTTTAGTGTCCCCTATATTTATTATTACATAGTGTCCTGTGGAAACATTGTCAATGTTTGATGCTCTGCCCATCTGGCACGTGGATGATGGGCAGATAAGAAATATTTGCCCTATATTTAAGTCCAATGTCCTGTTAATAAGTTTACATTACAAGGCAATTATTTAATCCAAATACCTAGTTAACATAGCCATACCTCTCTATGAAGTGGTTGTGAAATGCTCATAGTTTTGACCAATGTGTGCTACTATGTTTTGTGTAAACTCCCTTTTGGGTAGAGAAAAGAGGCTCCAAATCCTTCCGAAAAATATTATTTTTTATTCCTAACCACTTTTGCTCCAGTGTAAACGTCGAAGCTGCTTTAAAATGCACTATTTGCCATGACATACCAAAATAATTCTTAGAAGGTAACATGCAAAGCCACACTGGAGTGATCTTTAAAGCCTTCCATGTAATGACCACTATTACTGAACCAACATGTATTTAGTAGTATTTCTCCATTAAGTTAGCAACATTTAAAAACATGCATTATATTTAATAAAATTCACATTAAACAAGTCCAAAATAAAAAAGCAGCTTTAACATATTCAAACACTCTATATATTAAAACCTAATCATTACAATCAATTATATAAAACATAGCTTCCATGCATGTCCACGCTCTTGCAAAACAAAGCAACAACAAATGAACAGAAAAAGAACCAAGCCTTCATCGACTCCCATTTTGCAGGCACACTTTGTGCTTTCTCCTGCACTCCTTCATTTATTGAGGGGTGGGTACATTTAACCATACCATTAGCATCAGCCTGCTGCATTCTGTGGACTTTATTTCACAGACTTCCCCTTGCTGTCTTATATTTATACTTAAGACTGCATACAAAGCTAAAGAGAGCAGTTTATGTATATTTTGGACATCTGCCTCTCTCCCAGTCAAGCTCTTGCTTTAAGTTGGCTTAATGTGCCAAAATTAGTCATACCCCCCCCCACTATCCAAATGGGCAGTGCCTTACAACCCCTCTCCCCCATACCACAAGTATTTTTCTTTATCAGGGGAGGCTGCATTCTCGCATACACTGAAATTCACTTTATGATTAGCAGAAACTCCCAGGTGTGCTTTTAAAAAAAGTTACACATTTTAACTGGGCCAACACCTTCAAACTGAACACCACCAATTCAGCTCATGAGACGCTACCATGTGACCTGGAGGGAGACTGCTATTTAGCACATTAATCTATTTTGCAATCCCCTCAGGACATTGACAGTTCAAACCACTTCAGTTTATGCTGCCATAAAAAATCATTGAACAAATCTTTTCCTTATATATCTCTAGGCATTTGTCCAGTCTGAATGCCCAGAGCTTGAAAAGAAATCTTTAAAAGCCCTTTAATTGTTAATGATGCCCTTTCAGCTGTCTTCTTAAAATAATTGACCCAAGCACCGCTCTTTGAGAAGAGTAGGCTGATATAAAAATGAGACTACCTCCTCATCTTTATATTGATTTCAAAACCAGCTACAAGGTTTCGCCCTTTTCCCGAACACCATTATTTTTGTTTTTTATCATACTTAATTTCAAACTATAGTTCCCAAACTATTCATTTGTGTACAGCAGGCCCTGTTGGAGTCCTGCCGGGGGTAAGTCCAAAATAGCTGGACCATGGGCATAAAAAGCATGCTATAAAATGTACTCTTCAGAGAGGGTGGAGTAACATTCCTAAGAAAAGTACTAGAGTCAAAGTCTGAACGTAATAATTTGGGGCTAACTGACATGTCTGCTTTGCACTTTTATTGGTGGGAAAAACGATGTAGAATTCCCAGATGTTGTATATCGGGCAGACGCTGAAGTGTCTGTGTATCTCAGTTGGTATAAGATTTAATTATTATTATAGAGACCCCAACACAATATAAATTGTGCCAAAAGATGTTTCTATCAATCAAATCAAATGCTTTCTCCAAATAGATAATCTCCCTCTCTTAACCTTACCACTCAGAGTGAAGCATTGATTCAACATACTAATCCTCCCATGAAACCCGCTTGAGAGGGCCTTCAAGATATTGTTATTTTGAGTCCACTCCTCCAGTCTGAACAACAAACATTTGAAGAATATCCTACTGGCAATGTCCAGTAAGTTAATTGGCCTATAACTGCGGGTGGGGGTGGGGCTGGTGGGACAAAGACTACTTGTCCACGAAGATGACACAATGCCTGTTTCGACAATTGCATTAACCTCTTAAGTGCTAAGGGTGAGTATGCTTGTCCTATTTGCATAGACATGCATAATAGCCCAGCCGTTAAGGGGATAGACATAAAACTATTTGGTGTCATTCGAAAATGTGACACTCTCTAAAAGCTCCTGTTGTTTTTCAAAACATGTTTTTTGTCTTTTAGCAACTTTTATATGACCTTTTGAAACTAAAAATCTGGTCAGCCATGTACACACCACTCATTAAATCATAGTCCAATTATTTTTTTTTCGAGTTTCTACACTCTGCATCGAACCACGGTGCACCCTTTTCTATAACCTGGACCGCCTGAATTGGGGGACGCCGCTTGTCAATAGCTCAACCAAAGATTCAAACAAGCTGACATTTTCCTTTGTGGCCTCTGAACTGTTCAATAGTTTTAAGAGAATATGTTTTAATTTCTTTAAAATCAGTCATTCTTTCCATCACCTCCTTGTTGAGTTTAGGCATCACCAACCAGCCCCGCTGGCTTTCAGACATCTCTCTTCTGGTGCCTACCCCTGGAGATTGGAAAATTAATCACTCTCTGTTCAATTAGAAATGCAACATTTCATAACATTCCTGAAGAAAAAACAGTCCACAATACAGTAATCAATGACTGAGGAACACTATTGCAGGCCTTTAATGCTTATGCACCATTTGCCACTAAGATTCTCAGAAAATCCCTGGTCAGAACCCCAAAGCACACCTGAAAGTCAGTGCTCCATTTCTGACCAATTTTACTGTCCAAACATCTGCACTGAATTTCTTTAAGTATTTTTCTTGATAACCTGAAACCTGTGGTAATGTTTATTTAATTGTACTAAATCATTTAACATCTTGACTGGCCCTATCGGTCTAAAAAGGTACTACTTACTGCTCAATTATTTCAACATTTCCTTTAAGCAACCACTTAATGTCAAATGAAGTTTAAGGCGCTGCAAATTTCCTTTACTAGAATTGCATGTAATCTAGATAACTGTTAAGTACTGCAAATTAAAATGTTCTATTAGCAGCCTTAAGTTTCTTACATTTCTAATTTGTGCTGAAATCATTTTTCTGCCAACTGAGTGCCGACATGTTCCGTTGAAGATTGGCTGTTTCTCACCATTTCATTTGATAGGCAAATGTTGCTCATTGCGCACAAAAGGTTGGGGAAACCTGCCTTAGCCCAAGAATCCGGACATCTACCTTTCCTGCTCTCTACAGGATTAGTCCTTTGGTAATTGTCCAAATGACTTGTACATACAAGAGTATTTTTCTGGCTGGCACGTTTGGCTCCATTAAGGGATTTTTCTTCTGGGCCATTTTGCACTCCTCTCTGTGGGTTACATTGGGACAGGTCACATCAGGAATGTTCACCCATTTCACCCATTTCTCTGCCCTTAGGAGCAGATCAGCCCTTTCCGTGCTGTCACTACCTACTACCGCCATCTTTGTACAAAAGATTGAAAGATACTTTAATCCCTTTGAAATGTAGCAGCCCCTCATCTCAGGGTGGCCCACTAACATCTCCAAGAACCAAATGTTGCCTGACCCAAGGAATAAATGCATCAGAAATACGATTTCATACTCAACTTCCTACAGAAACATCTATAATGTGAAAACCTTAGCAATTAACAAAATTGTAAGCCGGCGGGAACTCATGCATTTAACAACTGTCTGGTGGTATTCATTGCCTTTCCATAGTTTTGTGGTGATATTAGAGAAATGTCACACTTTCTGTTGCTTTACCATAAAAATCTTCTCTATTGGTACATAAAACCAACATGCCGCCTGCAGCGCTATTGACGGGATACACAATTCAGATGAAGAACTACCTTTTAAATACTTATCTGCCCTGTTTACTAATTTCACTCTACTTCCCTTGTATCCTTAGACAGTTCTGTAGCTTGTGAAGAAAAGTGAAAGCAGACCAAGCAGTAAAGTGCTAATAGTGCTTAATGGAAAATAAATTCTATTAAAATGTAACAAAAGTAAAAACATTCTTTTCATTGCTCGCTTTACAATAGGAGGACGGAAACTATCTTTACGATAGTAAACATACTTTATTTTTTTTTTTTTATTATTATTACTTGTACATAATCAACTAGAAAAACATGATTTTTACAAGGGGTATCAGTTCTTAATTTCAATAAGTTTCGAAGACCCACACAGGTGCAAAAGCCGGCGATCAGACGGGGCGTTAGAAAGTTATATTACAAAAATATATCCACAGTAATTAGAAAAGGATATGTTTTCAAGAATATATTTTAAAAAAACAATAACCGGCTTTGATCAAAAATAGTAACAGGTTGATATCTTAGTTTAACATAGTAATTCATTGCCAAGCTTTCTAATCTTCAGATCACTTCATCAGACAAAGAAAGAATGAAACTCTTGGAAAAAGATGACACTCTTGGAAAAAGAGGAAAGCTTAAGCATTCAACTCTGGAGTTCCTTATAGTTTGTGTTTCTGATGTGTGATTCCTTCAGAAGGAACCCTGCACCCCTTTGCATCACCTGGCCTATGTTAAAATGAAAAATATATCTCCCCTTATAACTTTTGAACACGTGGATTGATCTTTACCTCTTTATCAAAAGAATCCATGCACTAGATCAAAAGTTATAACAGACGTTTTTGTGATTTGTTAGTCTGGAGGTCTCTATAAATAACAACATAATGTGGCAGTTGCTGGACCCGTTTTTTCAACTGAAGACGGCCATTTTGTGTCTTTCTTTTTATCATTGCAGGGTATTCAGGTCCGCTGAAGGGAATCCCTCCTGAGAGGTTCAACACGACTGCTGTCCCAAAGTACTACCAGTCACCCTGGCAAGAGGCCATTGGCAACGACCCCGAGCTTCTGGATGCTTTGTACCCCAAGCTGCCCACTCCCGAGCAGGCGCATTTGGCTGACTACAAGAGCTTTAACAGGTATTGTGTTTCCTTTCATAAAATGTTAATTTAAAAGGACGTGTGGTGCTAATTTGTTCTTTATATGCAAAGGAAAGGATTTACTCATGGGGATAACGTACAAACGGGCGGATGTAAAAGGACAACTGAATTTAGGAAGGAAATACTATACATGGTTTGCCATCTAGGGAAACAGTCCTGAGCTCATAGTTAAGATGAATAGCTCATCAGGTGCGGAAACAAGAGCTGTTCTGTTCTGACAAAGAGGCCATTATGAAACGCACCAATGCGCTCCACTCTTTCAACACAGGAAGCAACAGCCAAAGTACCTCGTAGTGAGAACACGATACGGAGGACCAAACTGTGGTGGTGTCACGACAGCACTCAGGCCTGAACGGAATAATTCCTTGCGGGCATTCACTGCAAGAGCAAGCCGCTCCTGGCTACACCGAGGGAAGAGGTACTGCAGGGAATTGTTTAAAAAAATGGCAATAATTGGGGACCCCTCCAAGCACGAGACACTACTCCCAAGTCACCTGAACGAACAATCGACACAAGTTATTATTATTTGTTTTCACTGTACCTGTCAGTACTATTTATTTGCTTCTAGCGTTGCCATGGTTACAGCAGGTAGGGGAATATCCAGCGCTGCAGGATTGGCAGGAGGGTCTGGGATGGAGGAGTCCTGTTTTTTGGATGAGAGAACTCGGGATCTTTCAATGTGTGATCAAAGAAGGTAGCAAGCAGGGCTTTAAGTGGGGCGGGGCTAGCCTGGCCGTGCCCCGGCAGTCTCCAGTAATTGCTCCCGAGACAGGGCCCTGCCGAGGAACACCGTGGCTATCCCCAACCACACTGACACCTCAGGCAGACTGTGCAGTGTCTCCACGGTTACACAAGCTGCCTGCAGGTGTCAGCACTTCGATTAGAAAAAAAGAAAAGGCAGGCCTTTTCTTTTTTCTAAACCGAAGTACATGCAGGCAGCAGGTGTAACCTTGCAATGCAGACGGCCTGATGTCTATGTACTCAAACAGGAGGAGGGGTGGACTGCCCAGTTCTCCTTTTGTTTCAGAGTAAATAGACATCAACCAGCATGAAGCCCTTTGCTTCATGCTGGGTGATGACTATTTACTCAGAAACAAAAGGGGAGCTGTGGATTCCAGCCCTCCTCCTATTTTAGAGTACAGAGACATCAGCAGCAGCCAGACCTTTCATACAAGGAGCCCGTGATTAAAGCTTTTCCTACCATGTGGCTCCTTGAATGAAAGGGCTCCCTGGTGCGTGTGAGCTGGGACAAAATGGTGTTACACCTTTGGTGCACCTAGTCCCTTCTTTGTTTAAAAGGAGAGGCTGGGTGCATCAAAGGTAACAATGCCAGTGTGCCCCAGCTTTACTTCTTTTACTAGCCCCCCCTTGGGCGAGGGGTGGCTGTCGTTAGGGGGCATGTCCTAAGTACACGTGTACTTAGGCCACACCCCTTAATGAAAGCCCCCCCCCCCCTCGATTTCTAATCCCACTTAAATCACTGGTAGCAAGACATAACTAGCCATCTTCATGGACTTCGATGCGCTACTCGACCACAGTCTAGTAGTTGCACCCAGTGAATCGAACTGAGCAAGCGCACCTGCACTAATCCAGTAAGGTTTTGGCTGGTGCTTCCCATTATATATCATTTAAAATAATGGGTTAAAATTATGCATTTCAGAGCCAGAATTTCATAAAAAGTGAGCAACAATATAGAATTTACAATCTGCTCTTCAGGACACACAAATAAAGAGGTTCCAATAGATGCTGGGTCATTTTTAACACACAGTAACATTTTGTAACACATGCTGATGTTGGCTGTCCCCAAAGAAGCCACTCTCAGCAATACATGCCAGCATTGCCTCACTTTCAAGTAGGTTCTGCCCAAGCCAGCCCATGAGGTCTGCCCCCTGTCATGCTTTTGGTGTCCATAGAAAGTCATGAGGGTGGGCTCAAAAGTACATTGCAGAATTGCCCACTTAAAACGCACTTTTGTGCTGCTAGTACCTAAAAAAAAGCCTGCCTCCACAATATATGCTTGCACTGCCAACCTCTCATGCTGCTGGGGCCCAAATCACATCCTACATTCTATTTCAATATATGCACATGCTGACCCCAGTTTTGCATCCTGTCACTCACACTGTCCACAAAATGTTCCTTTGCCCCACCCACACACGCCCACAGGCATACATGCATAGATGTGCACTGCATAAACACCTTCACACAAACACGCATGCAAACCTTTTATTAAACATATCTTTTTTCTTCGTTATAAGCTTTAAAGCCAGAAATGGTTAATTATTTCACACCTTACAGTGGCAAACGTGAGCTCTTCTTAAACTGTACAATATAACTAAGTACACCTCCAGAAAAAGCCTTTCTGCTACACCCATCAGCTTGTAGTCATGATTTCACAAAGGTATGCATCATGCACAAACATTTGTGCATCAAATAATCATCTGTAACACTGAAGGAGAGCTGAGATCTGTGAGAGTAAAGGGCTATCCCTGCACTATTTGCTATGTCTTCTTGCAGGGATGCAACTACACCGTGACTTGGGTATGGAGATAGACTACCGCTGCAAATGGTGGCTTTGTCAATTGCTAGTCCTTGGTCAATCTACATACCATAATCCCATGTACAGTTGAGTGACACTACTATTTGAGTGTCTTTGAGGTGTTGGTGGTCAGTCAGAAGGTCACAGGCAATAGAATAGAAATTGTGGACCCTGTATTTTGGCAATGGCACAGTGTCACCTGATATAGTTTCATGTATACTAACATCCTATAAAATGGCTTAATAAGTCATAACAGCTGGAGAAAGAATGTTTTGCAATAATGTTTAAAAATAGATACAGCCAACTGTGATGTTTCCAAAGTGAAAAGGGGTTCCCCTGGTTATTGGGTGGTTTGCTGGGAAAGACATGGTAAAAATAAGCACCTAAAAATCACTCTAGTTCTCACCCTAAGAGACAACACATCTTGCTGCCGAACACCAGCACTCAAACAACACAGGTGACGCAATCGAACGTACGCCGCCTGAAATCACGTTCGACACAACACGTCCCTATACACCACACTAACTCAGCACAGATAGACCAACACAACTTTCCACACTCCTTAAACACCACTCTGGCAGGCACCACAGACAACAATATGAACAATTTACAGTGGCAGCATGGAGCATATATTAACCACTGATGCAGACAACTCACAGAAAGTCTAAAACATATACAGCACAGAAATCCCTATCTTTTCAAATCTGCACATATCAACATTGCAACAAATTAACCATGCCTTGCCCCCCCCTCCCCACTTCTGTTAGTCTGCTATCCCACCTCTTGCAGATCATGAAGCTCCAAGAACCTGTGAAAACAATAAAGGTGTGCTACATTAGACTCAATAACATAGACTAAAAGGGCATAGCAGAGAGTTACTCATTCTCTTATGGGGCAGGACTCTGGATGGCCCAAACAAGTTCAGTGATTGGAATCAAGTGTTAAGGGAGCGAGTGGGAGCCAGTGCAACCATGACTCATTGTGGATGATGGTCTCAGGAGCCACCAACAGAGGAGAACGGCCATTTTCTTACCTAAATTCATTAAATCTGCCACATTGGGAGAGGTTCCCCCAAGCAGTGTGAACGTAATAATTTCTAAGCACTCCAATATTTGCATTTAAGTCACAGCAATATTACATTATTAGTCACAGATTGCACGCGTTGGGTAAGCAGTGTAGTCCGGATTTTAACCCACTCTGCAATTTAAGTGCCTCAACAGATACTTTCCAAGCTTTACTTCATAAACATATTTACGTTTTGGCTTTAAAGTACTACAATAATAATGTCTTATAGCGGTTACTTGCAAAATACACAGCTCACACAGTTAAACAACCTGACAATACGTAGATCCTTCTAGAAACACGTTAAGCCAAAATACTAGAATTGTGGTTTTATTTGCACATCCGGAATGAAAAAATACAGGTCCCAGAATGCAAAAAATGCAAGTGTAGAACATTAAAGCAAATGGTGTAGTAATGCCACCTGGGTATAGCGAATGTTTATCACAACCATCCATCTTGCTGTTATGTAGGATGTCAAGAACATTGGACTTTTCACATAAAAGCAAACGCATTTTTTGCATCTCAAGCTAGCAGTGATCATGGATATAAAAGAATATTTTGAAGTAGCATTATTGCGTTAATCACTTTAATTGTCTTGGTAGCGGACGCAGAATTAGTCGTTAACTGGAGGAGCAAGAGGATCTTTCATTTGGGCCTTTCTCATCACTAGCAAGTGACTAAACCCTCATGCCTAAGAAAGGTGTTGCTAACTACCAGAATGTCTTACGACAGTAGCTCCAAGGCCCTTGCTAAGGTGCCCTTTTCCCCTAATTCTGATAGCTGTGAAGGGGAGCACGTCCCTTCAGTGACAGCCCAAACTGGGAAGTGGGGGCTCATGCCATTACATTAAACTGCTGCCTGTTAGCAGGGCATTGCTAAAAACAAAGAAAGCACTGAAAACGTTGCCGCCCAGGACGCAATTGTGATATGCAGCAGGGACACTTTCTTCCAGCCGAAGATCCATCCTGAAGCAGCAGCTGGAGAAAAAGTCTAAGACACCCATCAAATGTCCAGGTTTTCAGCCATCAAATCAGGGCTCAAGTCGGGGGTCGAAGTCCACCGACTTTTTCCAGTGGGTGGACTCGGTCCCTCCTAGCTAAAATGAGAAACATTGAATGTTCTCTTTCAATTTATGCATTAAAGCCGATCACGGGGATCGAACCACGGTCATGAGGTGTCTAGGCCGGCCACTTCACGCACGCTGCACTGTATAACATGATGAAAAATAACAAACAACTAAAGCTAAAATGTCCCATATCAGTACTGCAAGACCCTGGGAAAACATTTGTATTGGTTGTTGGATTTTAAAAAATGTACATCTTTTAACGTTTTCAAAAACACTATTAGAAGAAAATATCCTCTCTGGGTTTTGTGTGTTTGTTATTTTTATGAAAGGCAAATGCCATTCGTCCTGTGCAATTTGAGTGGTTACGAAAAGCCAATTTAATGAAATGTGTATACTTGATATGCTAATGTCTGGCGACGTCACATCCCATTGCATTTGTTGATGAGTCGTCCCACTTTAATTTTTAGGGACTTGACCCCTGCCTCAAATGTCCAGGTTTTCAGCACTGGGAACGCCCTGTGAGGGGTACGGGGCAATCTGCTTCTCATCCTGCCCGTCCGTACGCTACTGGTTATAGGGGGGCAAACTGAGCTAAACCTTTGAAGTTGGGAGAGCTAGGACTTCAAATAATCGGTGAGGGGGTACCTTCTGAGGCTTTGTGGTGTTGGGGCGGAGTTACCTGCTTGGAATTCCCCTTCCCGCTCTCTCCCAAGGAATATTTTTGGAGGCAAGTGTCAGATTAACAGCACATGGTGCACGCTGGGCCACAACACTGCCCAAATCATGATAGGATTGAACGACAGCATGCACATTTTTATTGGTGGCTGTCAGCTTGGTCGTGCGATTGTGGGGCGGTGTATAGTTGGCTTTGCCAGTTGCTAGCTGGTGATGAGAGTCCAGCTGCATTTCATCTTGATCCCACGTAAGCCTCTGTGGTGGTGGACTTGGAATGTCTGTGAGGTGTCAGTGGGCAACCAGAAGAGTGACCGGGGGCAATTGACTACAGATTGTTGGAGCTCTGCCCTGCCAGTGCTACTCTGATTAAATGGCGGAAGCAGGAGAGGAAATTAATGTTGTTCCTGATGTAGTCAGTCCACATACTAGGGGCTCTGAAGCCCTGACTGGCTCGAGAGAACATATATCTTCCTAATAAATCAAGTGTCGTGGGGCTGAGGCAGGGCTGTTCCTATAGTAACGTCTTTTGAGACAATAGTTTAGGGGGCCCCCCAACAGAGGAGAACCAACCATTTAATCCTGAAAGCATCAAATATGACACATTGTAAAGGTTGGGTTGGGAAATAAATAGGACTAAACGTTGCCTTTAGCACCCCAGATTTTAGTTTGAGGTGCTAATGAAAATATCACACTTAGAAGTTTTGGCTAATTCAGCCAAGGAACACCTGATTGTCGACCATTGACAGCACACAACCCCCAGATAACTTATGGACATTCATTGATATAAGGTGGCTTAGTAAGCTTATGGTGAACTATATGATATATTTATCTTGAGAAAATATAGTTACATCTGAATAAACCATTATATCATTTTTTTGTTAAATGCAAAGGACAAGTATGCTCGTCCTTTTTGCATAGACTTGCATCATAGCCTGGCAGTTAGGAGTTACATTACAGATATTCCCGTGATGAAGAGATCGTATTCTCGAAACACGTTGGGTTTTGATTCATTTGCTTTTATAGTAAATCACATTTTTGTGAACAAGATTATTCAGCATTTCATTCAAGATCAACATTTGACTCAATATCCAATTCTATATGTATAGCACGAGGCTTTTCTTAACCACTTGTTTGAATCTACCTAGGGATTTCTTGGCTATGTTTTGCCGTTCCATAGTGTGCAGGAGACAGGAGTTCTCACATTAATGGGAATTTTTTTCTTGTTCTTTCCCAACAAAACCCACCCTGATAGGCTGTACAGGCTAACGGACCTGAGTCCTCAGTACTGGTTCTCACTGCACTTGTCCATTAACAGCCAGGACACCCCGCCAGCATCGGGTTTATGGCGATAGTATGGATCAGAGAGAACTGGGAACATACTTCCAAACCATCTAACCAACTCGGCTCAGCCAAAGATCTTTGTGCAGAAGGAAAATGCACGGAACCCTGTCGTGGCATAACCATCATCTGAGGGGCCAGCTAACATTTTACAGAACAGAGGAAGACACTGATCCTTGTTAATGTGAAAGAGACACATGGTCTAGACACAGGAACAAAATAAGAGGGGGTGATGAGGGAGAGACAACAGAGATATGGTGCGAAGGTTCCATGTCTTTTTTCCGACGGTAATTACTTCGAAGTAATTTACTTCAAAGTAATTACTTAGAAGCATGTATTTGATAATATCTTTGCGGGTGGGGGGTTACCCCACAACCATTCCCCTACACTAGTGCCCCTACTCCAAACCACTCCCCACCCCTTTTAACACCTTAACGCACAACGCCCTAAATTATTGTCGGAATACACAGGATGCCAGTGCGAGGTCTCGGGAATAGTGTAGCGGTGTGCAGGGGTAGGCATGATTACCTGCTGTAGCAGCTGGTTGATGCAGCTATTTAAGTCATCATAGCTGCCACACACCCACAGATGGCAGGCAGCTTTCTGATGGAAGGGTACTGTTTCCGCCAAGACGTGTTCCGATTAATAGATCCGAACCATCTGTTCCTGCTGCTGGTGCTCGGCCACCATTGAGCCTTGAGGATGTGGCCAGTTGGAGCTCCCATCAGGTGGAACCTGCCTTTCAGCCGCCAGCCGGGCAACACAGACATGGCCAACGCAACCAGGTCTCCCGTTCAGTGGCAATGCTTCCTCAAAGCAGAGCACACTCATCACCATGAGTCAACAGTTCTTGAGCAGTGCAATTAAGGAGAACCTTGCACTGACTTCGCACTGCAAAAATACACTTTGCAAAGTTCCATGAATAAGTGTTTGTGTCGGCAGTGCAAAGTCACTTTGAACCGTGCAAAGAATTCCATGAATCGGGCCCAAAGTCTTGGACAGTACAATGTGCCAGTGCTCAATGTTGATAGGTATACAATCTCTATGGCTACTGCCAGCGTCTGTAACTTACCTGGGCTCGTAAGCCGCCTCAAGGCCTCCCACTAAAGGCTCTAAGGCCAGCTATCAAGGCTGAGACTGCAAGTTGGACTGACGGCCCTGCTCCATTAGAACAAATGAGCACATTCAAATGTTCAACTTTGAACATTGAGGCTCCCACCAGAATTTTATATACACATAAATTGCTTCCTGGAACTCATCCTGAACCACAATAATATTATCTTAGGAAGCTGATAACCTCTCATTTATGTACACTGAAGAGCCGGAAAGGCTTACTTAAGGGGAAGGGGGATGTAAGAGTCTAAATTCTTTGGGACTCTTAGATCAGTCCTTTGGTTCCTCAGTTTTAGTCGGACAGACTCCATGTCATATGTTCACCCATGGTTCTCTCCCTTGCTCTTCCAGAAGTCTATACCCTATCGTCCCAATCAACGTTCCCAAATTAGAGCTTCCTGGTCAATTTGTCCTCCCATCACAGCGGGGCATGGGGAACCAAGTTCCTACAAATGCTTGTGCTGGCTGCAAATACTCTCATGAGCGGGTTTCTGACTGAACGGAGCTGACAAAATGGGAAATATGTCTACTCCATTGGTGAGGCCCACGTCTGACAAAGGAGCTACGTTTGCAACACAAAGGACGGCCTTTTGGTACCACTGTAGTCTCTTTCAGTGGGTACAATGTCACACCGTCTGTGGTTTGAGGTGAAACTAATCTGGTGGGTTTCACACATGAAACTCGTGCTTCTTTCTTCCCATATGTGGCCTCCTACTTGATAGGAACTATTGGGAACCACCCATGCAGCCACCTTTGGCTTCCTTAACCCCCGATCTTCTACCCTAGTCTCTCCGCCAACTGCTTCCCATTTCTACGTGCCTCGCCTTATCCCTATCCTGACCCACTCTTCGTCCCTGAATCAATTTGCCACACATGACCCTTCTCTCGTGTCCTGGGCGTCCATGCTTGAGGGAGGCATTTATATTCTCACAGCAAAGCGGTTTAAAGTTGGTCATTGTATTGCCTCTATGGGAACCTCCTTGAACAGTTCCTGCAGTCAACCAATGAATGCGTGCCACTTTGCCTCTGCGAAATGGCAGCCTCTTTGTTCATGACTTTTATCCTGCTCTTGTCTTCAGCGTCTGCTCCTAGGCCTGCAGACTTTCCACTCCTAACCGGGGTAGCAGGGCTGGTCTGGGAACCAAAAGGGGGCCTGGAAATAAAATTGAAAGTGGCCTCATATTACACATTTTGAGCAAACCCAACCCCTTTTCAATTGAACATTTTAATTAGAGGAGCATGATAAAGAGGCCTACCAGGAAATCTCCAGAGTTCCCTTTAGGCCAGTTCACCCCTGCGTGTTAGCCCACTGTTCTCAGGGCTTCCGGGTCAGAACTCCCTCCCCGAGTATGAGTGACAGTCTGCAGACAGAGCAGCACTGCATCTTTTGGTGTGCACCATCCCAGATCTCACAAAACAATCCTCTAGCTTCTGTTCTCTTCAAAAGCAGAAACCCTTGGTACCTGGCTGAAAAGGTTCTCAGCCCACCCCCTGAACAAACAAACCTAAAGCATTCCGAGGGTCACAGGCACGCGCCACCCAGCTCCCCAGCCAATTAGAAACTCTGTAATGTTAGACAGGCTGGCACTAAAGCATGCGAGACAGGGGTCTCCCTCAGGGCGCACCTAGGCCATGTCTACTGGTTAGTATTCTCCAGGCTACCAACCCCTAATTACAGCACACACTTCAGTACTGTCTCTCGCCTGCAGGGCCCAAACCTGCTGCACTGTGTAAACCGTTAGAAGTGAGCGACATACACTTTAAGAACGGCATCAGTATTTGTCAGGATTTGCTTATCTACTTTTGCATTAAATGAAAGCAGCATAACTTCCCTATAAACAAGACTGTAATGCACAAAATACAATGAGCTGAACAACGAAGACCATGACCTCATACCCCCTATTAGGCCCCAGTATACCCACCAGATCTAAGAAATAAAGTTCCGGGAAGGCCACTGGTCTGAGCATGCTTAGCGGGAGAGTGATTAAATAGGGAATACATCAAAGTTACGTTCATACCAGGCATGACTCATGTTCATCACCAGTGCTCACCTCTCAGCAATCTGGGTGCCTATAAGAAGTGCACAGTTGCCAAGGCTATATTTAGCCCTGATGTGCTTCACACCTGGCCTGGTGCCCACTCCCTGCACATCTGGGAATGAGATCATTGAAAGGGAAAACAAGCATTGACAAAGCCAATAGTTGTGGTGTCTCTAGTTGATTATTGCATTTTACATTTAGCTTGGAGGGAAGGTATGAGGAATGACAGCAGAAAGAGGAATACATTACAGCATGGGAGGGAATGAAGGGCAGCGCCGAGGGGTGAGAGAAGCCCTGTAGGGGGAGATAAGAAATAAATGGCAACACAATGAAAAACAATAAAAATCCAATAGATGAAAGGAAGGCCAGCAACAGTACACAAGAGCATTGGACAACATTTGAAGGAAGGCGTGGCAGTGTAAGGGGGAGGAGTGACAGTGCAAGGAGAGGAGTGACAGCGCAAGGGGGAGGAGTGACAGCGCAAGGGGGTGGAGGGACAAAGCAAGGGAGGACAGTACAAGGGGGAGGAGAGGTGGTGTAAAGAGGAGGAGGGGAAGCACAGGAGACAGTGCAAGGTGGGAAGGAGAGCCAGTGGAAGGGGGTGAGGAGGGACAGCACAAGAGGGAGGTGTGACAGTGCAAAGGGGAGGAGTGACAGCTCATTGGGAGACGCAACAGTGTAAGGGGAGAGGAGGGACAGCACAAGGGAGGGAGGAGGGACAGCACAAGGGGGTGGAGGGACGCCACAAGAGGGGAAGAGGGACAGCACAAGGGGGAAGGAGCAATATTGTAATGGGGAAAGAGGAGCAGGGGAAGGAAGGACAGTACAAGGGCTAAGGGGGGACAAACAGTGCAAGGTGGAGTAGGAACAGCGCAAGGAGGGAGGGGCAGTGCAAGGGGGAGGAGGGACAGCGCAAAGAGGGAGGAGGGAAAACAGAAGGGAGAGGAGGGAATGCACAAGTGGGGATAGAAAAAGGAGGGAGGAGGGCCAGTGCAAGGGAGTGAGGAGGGACGGTGCAAGTGAGGGAGTAGGGACAGCGTAACGTAGGGAGGAGGGACGGAACAAGTGAGGGAGGAGGGACAGCACAAGGGAGGGAGTAGGGACAGCACAATGGGTGAAAGGAGTAATAGCGCAAGGGGAAAGGAGCGACAGTGCAAGGCGGTAGGACCGACAGCACAAGGGGTTGGGATGTGGGACAGTGCAAGTGAGGGAGGAGGGACAACACAAGGGAGGGAAAAGGGACCACCCAAGGGAGGGATGATGGACAGCACAACAGAGAAAAGGAGAAATAGTGCAAGGGGGAAGAAGAGACAATGCAAGGGGGAAGGAGAAAGAGTGCACGGGAAAGTGTCATGGCCACTGGTCATGGGGCCAGTCCTTCCTCATCCCCAGCATCCAATTGGACCCAGTCGTGGCGCCTCTGGCGCCAGGCTCATGTAAAAGTGTGCTCTGCACACTCTATGCCAAGGGCGTGTGCAGCTGGGCCGGGCGTGGCTATAGAACAGAACTGGAAGGGACGTGCTACAGTCCCAAAGAAGGGCATGGTGGAGTCAGTAGGCAGGGCTAAAGGGAGGGGCTTGAGGCCAGCCCATCCACGTGCCTTCACTTTGCGTTATTCTGCTTTATGCAGCGTAACGCTCTCCGCTGTGCTTACCTGCGCATCACTGGATTCCAGCAGCCCCATCCTGAAGATACTCCTATCTAAGCGCTCCTTATCTGCAGTCTACCGCTACATCGCTGTGAGCGCCTTTCACCCCAACTACTCCATCGCTCTGGGCGCCTCTGACTTGCTGCCAGCTGCTACATCACTGGGCGCGCATCTTACCTGCTGCCAGCCGCTACATCGCTGGGCGTGCATCTTTCCTGCTGCCAGCCGCTACATCGCTGGGCGCGCATCTTACCTGCTACCAGCCACTACATCGCTGAGCGCACATCTTACCTGCTGCCAGCCGCTAGATCACTGAGTGCACTTCTTACCTGAAACTCATCGCGGTCGGAGCCGGACTCTTCTTCTTACCTGCATTCCATCACGGTCGGAGCCGAAGTCTTCTTTCTCTCCAGCATTCCTTCACGGTCAGAGTCAGAGACGGAGTCTTCATCCTGCAACCGCAAATCTTCATCGAGAATCCAGACACCATTCTTCATAGTCGGCCTGCACCTATGAGGAAACAAGAACACAACAGGTTAGAACTCATATGCATATCGAACGCACGGCTGCATCATACAAGAGACTAGAGTTCCCTTATAAAGACCAACTTACCTGTCACTGTTGAAACTCCATCAGCCTCTAGTTCTTCCGGACTCTCTTCGGTCCCAATTTACTTCTCCGTACCTATGGAAATGGAATGAGACATTGCAAGAATTATTATTAGACAAAATACAGACAGTCTAATCGAACAATAGTCATAACAAAAGACTTACCTTATAAGTGGATTGGTCGCAGCTGGTCTGGATCAACACTCCCACGCACCAGTGAAGTAACTTGGTCCGTTCTACGCACCCCTGCTAGGATAAGCAGGATGGATAGCTCAACATTACAAAACTACAGGTGAGCTTATATGGGAAAGCGTTTGCACACCGTATTTTGGCACGAAAGGGTTGGGGGAAGTCACAATATTCCCACTCCATTTTCATTGCCTCTCCTCTTCACTCAGGGACAACACCCATCTCCCGAGCCGCAGGCCCAACCACTAACTGGAGGGGAAGGCGATTCCGAGGAGTCAAGTCAAGGGAGGGCTGCCACCGTGCCCCAACGCCCCCATGGAGACCAGGTGAGCGTAACAGCAAGGGAGGGATGAGGGGCAGCACAAAGGGGAGGAGGGGCTGCACAAGGGAGTAGGAGTTAGAATGCAAGGGGGAGGAGCGACAGCACCAGGGGGAAAGACCAACAGTGCAAGGGGGAAGGAGCGATAGCATATGGGGGAGGAGGAACAGTACAAAAGGGAAAGGAGGGACAGTGCAAGGAGGGAGGAGCAACAGCACAATAGGGAAAGAGCGACAGCGCAATGGGGGAAGGAGCAACAGTGTCATGAGGAACGAGGGACAGTACAAGGGGGAAAGAAGGACAAACAATACAAGGAGGGAGGAGGGACACTGCAAGGAAAGAGGTACAGCACAAGGGAAGGAGGGGCAGCACAAGTGGGGAGCAAGGAAAGCGGAAGCGGCAAATGGGCAATACAAGTGAGGGAGGAGGGACTGCGGAAGGGAGGGAGGAGGGACAGCACAAGGGAGGGATGAGGCACTGAACAACGGGCGAAAGGAGCAATTGTGCAAGGGGAAGGAGCAATTGCGCAAGGGGAAGGAGAAATAGTGCAAGGAGAGAGCAAAGGGGGTAGGAGCGACAGTATAAAGGGTGCGGAGGAGGCCCTCTGCAAGGGAGCACAGGGGGACAGCGCAAGTCGGGGGCATGACAGTGCAAGGGGGAGGAGCGACAGCACAGTGGGAAAAAGTGACAGTGCTAGGGGGAAAGAGAGACAGCGTAAGGAGGAAAGGAGGGGCAGTGCAAGGGGGAGGTGGGACAGCACAAGAGGGCAGGAGAGTCTCACAAGGAGGGAGGAGCAACTTTGCAAGGGGGAGGAGCAACAGTGCAAGGGGGAGGAGCACCAGTTCAAGGTGGAGGTGTGGCTGCGCAAAGGGAGCTGTGACAGGGCAAGGGGGAGGAGCAACAGTGCAAGGGGAGGAACAACAGTACAAGGTGGAGGTGTGGCAGGGCAATTGGAGGCGTGACAGTTCAAGCAAGGGAGGAGGGACAGCACAAGGGGGGTGGAACAGCACAAGGGGAGGAGGGAATCGCACAATGTTGGGAGGAGTGGCAGAATAAGAAGGGAGGAGCGACACTACAAGGGGAGGGCTAAGAGCGTAAGGGGGAGGAGTGACAGCACCGGGGGAAAAGAGCATCAGCACAAGGGGGAAAGTAGGAACAGTGGAAGGTGGAAGTAGGGACAGCACAAAGGGGGAGTAGGGACAGCAAAAAGGGGGAGGGACAGCAGAAGGGGAGGAGGGACAGTGCAAGGTGGAGGAACCTTGCAAGGGGATTTAGGACGGACAGCACAAAGGGAGGAGGGAAGCTTAAGGGGAGGAGGGAAAGTGTAAGGGGGGCAGTGCAAGGGGGAGGAGGACCAGTGCAACGGGGTGAGGAGGGACAGTGCAAGTGAGGGAGGAGGCCCAGGGCATGGGAGGGGGAGGGACAGTGCAAGGGAGGCAGGTGGGACAGTGCAAGGGAGGACAAGGGACATCACAATGGAGGAAGGAAGCATTAACGTAAGGCAGAAGGAGCAACAGCGCAAGGGGAAGAAGTGACAGCTCAAGGGGAAAGAAGCGACAGGGCAAGGGATGGGGAGGAGGGACAGCACAAGGGGGTGGAGAGACAGCACAAGGGGGAGGAGGGACCGCACACAGCTGGGTGAGTGACAACGCAAGAGGGGAGTAGCAATAGCACAAGAGGGAAGGAGTGACAGCACCAGGGAGAAAGAGTGAAAGCACAGGGGGGAAGAGGTTAAGAGCGGTAGCACAAGAGGGAAGAAGGCACAGCGCAAGGGAGAGGGAGGGACAGCACAAGGGGGTAGGAGGGATAGTGTAAGGGGAGGAGGTAAAGCACAAGGGGCAGGAGGGGAGGAAAGGAGATAGCACAAGGGGGAGGGACAGCACAAGGGGGAAGGAAAGCAGAAGGGGGAGTGAAAGTGCAAGAGGGACAACAAAAGGGGTGAGGAGGGACAGCACAAGGGAGGAGGACAGACAGCACAATGGGGGGCGGAGGGACAGCACCATAGGGAAAGGAGCAACAGCACAAGTGGGGAGTAACATCTGTTGGTTGCATAATTGCAGCCTTTGGTCATAGTTGTCCTATATTGTAGTTTTGATCTGTATGTGACTTTTTATAAGGACACCTTTATGTTGTCAGTGGTACTGCGCCTATCCAATGAACTACAACCTGCAGATGTCCTCATAACTTATTTTATTGGAGAGGTGCAGTACCACTGACAACATACAGATGTCCTCATTAAAAAATCTCAATTTGATTTCTTATGAGCACATTTGTAGGTTGTCAGTGGTACTGCGCTTTAAACAAAATATATCAAATGAAACAAGAACCAGGGAAACATGAAATAGAAATGGAAACAGGTTGTGATAAACTTACATATGTCCTTGCAATGTATTTTATTGGAGATGTGCAGAACCACTGGCTACATACAGATGTCCTCATAAGAAATCACATGGAGACTGTAGAAGTGAAGATTTCTTATGAGGACATCTGTATGTTGTCAGTGCTAAAGCACCTCTCCAAGAAATAATCACTTGCATGTAAGAGTATCCAGAAAGGGAAATCTACATGTAGCCCCACAGGCCAGGAAAGTAGCACAAATATAGCCCAACTCCCTCTGGCTGTGAGAAGGGAGATCACTACGCTATCCCAACTTTGTGACACAGTCCCATGACATGTTACAGAACACCTGATTCAGAGAACATTAGTTAAATAAGCCACTATTGGATTACATTGTCATAATGGAACAAGAAATAACATTTAGTGTGCCAGCTGATTATGCCACAGAATTTCCAGTTGTCATGCCAACCACAAAGTCAGGTTTCTGCACCCCTTTTCTCTCTCTCGATCCTCTGTAGCAATGGTGTTGGCAGTATTTTGGTGCCTGCGCCAAAACCAAATAGAGGGCATCCTAAATCAATGTTCCATGATGCTGAAAAAGAGCTATAAAAAGGTACACCCGCTGTATCCTACTCTGGTTGCTATACAGAAGAATCTTTTATGCATGTTATTCTATTGATACCCAATGAAGCAAAACATGCCTGGTTCTCCATGTTCTTTGTGAATTTCATGAGAAGGCGCTAGATGTCTTCAGGCGGTTATGAACTCCTCCACATCCTGTGTGGTTTCTTGACTCCTCATTCAGCAACCATCGCCAAAAAAGACAATTGGCCTGGCTTAAATGTAGTGCGCAAGAATTTGTAAAGCCCCATGAGACAAACAAGGCTTCCCCTCTGCATTTGTAAAGCATA
Source organism: Ambystoma mexicanum (assembly GCF_040938575.1). Taxonomy (NCBI): domain Eukaryota; kingdom Metazoa; phylum Chordata; class Amphibia; order Caudata; family Ambystomatidae; genus Ambystoma; species Ambystoma mexicanum. Next base: position 228,308,764 of record NC_090937.1, on the reverse strand, counting down.
CTGTACCGTCACTCTTAACTGTTTTTAATCACTTTAAATCACTGCAACAGTTTGGCACAATGGGAGGGAATAACAGACCCAAAAATAAATAAATAATAAAGTGAGGACATATGCTCATGACTGAAACAAATGGTGGGTGGAACTTGATAAAAGAAACACATCAAATTTCAATTGAGCTAGCTGTGATTTTACCATAACAGCAATGCAGCTGTTCCTCAGCACAGGAACAGGGAGGGGGACCAGTGTTTTGTGGCAACATTCTAAAATAAACACCACCCAGCATGATGGAAAAATACCAAGGATTGGAGAAAGCATTGCGCAGAGTTCAAACAGGGAAGTGTGCCTGGTGTCACTGGCATTCTCATACAGCTTTACAGCTACGTGGCTATGAAAGCCATCATGTCAGCATTCTATATCCATACAAACAGTGGCAGCCTCAAAGAGTAACATTAATAATGATCATGAAAAAACAAAGGCTATGTAATCCAGTATAAAAACTGGAAAACACTTCAAGTACAAAGAAGCACAGAAACAAAATAAGCTCTTAAAGCAACATTCAACAACTCGCCGCCAACATAAACAGGCCCACTCACACCTGCAAAATGGCTACTATTACAGAGCTTTCAGTAGGATGCATGTGTCCCGCATCACAGAGCCGCAGGCTGTCGCAAGGCTCCCTTTGGCAGCTGCAGCAAAGAGCCAAAGCTTTCTCGAGTCAGATGTAAAAATAGAGAGGTTCCAGCATGACCCTTTTTTTGGAGGTTATATCTGTTCTGTATCTTTATTAGTTCGGATTTCTCCATTAACCACCTGCTGTGCATATCTTTTTTTTTTTAAACAGTCACTCCCTTAATAGAGGGTTTCCTTTTTAAAAGCATAAAGGATTACCAAACAATTGATCCGCGTATAGAGGAAAGTATGACACACAATTACAACATGGGGTTGAGTGCATATAAGATTGGTAAAACAGCATGAAGCAGACAACATTTCAGAGGCCGACTTCTAGCTATAAATTCCCGATGAAGGAGTGCTTCCCTTACATACTCCAATAAATTGAAAAGAAAGTTTTCATGTCTATAATTCATTATTAAGGACAGTGCTTCTTAGTAGTATCTAGTATAAACTAGCGCAAACTGTGGTTTTAGCTACTTCTTCTTCTGTAAAGCTCTGTATGTCTTGCAGATTAACAGAAAATGTCCAGATCTTCGACTCAAATGTCACAGTTACATATTGGAGACAAAGGGCCCCTATTTCCAGTGACTGCTATGTAATACCAATTACACACTTACAACTCTTCTTTTTGGAAGACGTAAGGGAAGAATAGAGATAGCAAGCAGAGGCGATATGATATGATAGGTTATTTATAATGCGCTTAATACCCAGAGGTTTCTAAGGCAGACCCGGGGATCGAACCTATGTTGCTCCGTGTCGTCTTGCTTCCCAGGTGAGCACGTTGCCCCTGAGCTATCCTCCCGAGATTGGCAAAAGAGGTCTACATTTTATAACAAACTCATTATCTTCCCCTAAGAAAGGTCCAACAACGGGGACATAGCTGTCTCCCCAATTTGTATTGCTTGGTACCCCCCTACTCCCCCCTTCGCTCATAGATCCACACACAACTCTTGGTTTTGCCCAGAGCAAGTCTTCCTGTATTCTTCGGTCCATACTTTAAGGGCAAGCTTAAGCCATCTATTCCTTATCCCACCGTACACAGGGCACACACCCAAAAAGGTGATGAATTAAGAGAATAGGGTCACTTCAGGTTGATACATAAGAGGGTTGAAGTGGAAAGAGCTTGTCTTGTTTATTTTTTTATTGTGAGATGGTTAAGAAATAAACCTTTCACCACATTTCCAATATCAAAACATATATTCCTCCCAAATCTGATAAATGTGCACACAGGGCAATTAAACGAGTTGTAAATTGTGCTGTATTTGAATGGAGATGCACATGTTTGCCTGGGATACATTTTTATATATTGTAAAGGTCAAAAAAGCACAGGGTCTGATTCACAAAGACACGAGATTGAAAAATAAGGATGCACACGTTTTTAGGTCTTACGCCTAGTCCCTGACATGAACATGTCACCTTTTTCACAAAGGTGATCCATGCAATCCACAGGGCCGCTCATCAGCACAAATGGTGTGCTGGACAGTACATTAGTGTCTCGGGGGAGGGGGGGGGGCGGTGGGTGCCCGACACTCATCTAATAATAAGCTACCTGTACAAACGTGGGTAGTGGCAGCACATTTAAACTGGTTGGCCCTTAAAGGACCCATCAACATAAAAAAACCTAAACATTGAAAAACACGTGTGTCCCTTTTCGAGGGCTAGAAATGCAAGTGATGCTGTCTAGGTAAAAGAAGATGTGCAGAAGAGTCAGCAATGAGCATCCTTTGCATTGCACACCCCCCTGCACCAGTTTCAAACAGTCGCGAGGGTGGACGTGACTTCCTCAGAAAGAAGACTTCAGGACTGGCGGGAGCAGAGATGGAAAAACATAAGCGGGCAGGGAATTTGAAAAACAAAGGTCCCTGCAACAGCCCTGCACGTGAGCAGGCCCCTAAAAATGCTGGGGAATATGGCTCCATTATCCTCTATCTTGAAAGAAGGGGGAAAACTGCTCCTGTAACTAATGACGTAGAGTCATTATTCACGTACACAAAGATTACTCCATATATCTAGAAGGTGACCATCAGGTGGAAACGCCCCATTGTTCACCCAATAAAATGAACCAACTACCTATTAAAGACTCTGCGGACACAAGTGCTCTTGCTACATAAGATTTCTCTTTTAAGCCCCTTCCTCACAACTTATTAAAGCCCCTTAAAAAGTTAAAGGATTCTAAATGTACAACTAATATGCAAACCTCTGTAAGTAAACTCGGTCTAGGGACCAATCTTTGCAAAAACTCTTCTGTAATTTTGAATCAGACGTTTATGGTCAAACGATTTTGACCAAATTGAGTTCTGCAACACACACCAAACTAATATTGTGATAACAAACTTGCGTGCTAAATTCGTGCATGACATGTTGTTATCAGAAAAGGATGCTCTTTTGGCTGTGGGTTATGACTTATTTGAGGTACCAACAGACTCATCCTTTCTCTACTCTGGCAATGGGACTTAGTCACATAGTATGCTTACTATGTCTACTAGGAAGCAGGAGCCTATGCTGGAAGACCTCAAGATTCGTCTAGACACAAAAGCCACAGGCCAAAGGGTGGTTACGTCTGGCAACACCACACGTATAGCCAGCTGTAATTCACCCGATTGGCTGAACAAAAAGTTATTTTCCCCTTGGTCAGGCATAGGATTCAAATCTGGGTGTTTTGATGTGGAACACAAGGGGCTTAAACCATCTGTTGCATAAAAGAGATCGACTAATTTGTTCAACAGATTATCAAATGTTAATCTTACAGGAGACTTGGCTTTGTGAGGCTCCACTTTTAGATGGTTATTCACTTTTTATACAACTAGCTCAGAAGGGTACGCGAGGACGTCTCTTCGGAGGATTAATAACAGTTATCAAAGACGATCTGGGAGATAACTGTACACCCTTGCCATTAGATCGCTCTAGTCTTCTTGCTGTCGAATTGTCTAATACAGCGAATCGCATTACATCATTTGGGAAGTTATTGATTGTAAATGTCTGAATGAACCTGCGTCAGAGGTTTCCTCTTTCCTCGACCTAATTTCTAATATGATAGCAGATTGGTCAAGTAAAGGAGCCCCTGAACATATCATTATCACTGGGGATTTGAACTGTGACTGCAGTAGCTACATTCAGAACTTAAACTTAGTGAAGGATGGCTGTCCTGATCTGAAGGGACTCAAATGTGTGGTACTATGGGGTTATGGAACCCTCTCTCCCTAAGCAGTGAAATGGAGTCTACATTTATGATTAGTCCAAATTGGCAGAGAGGTGAACAATCCCGATAATAGATTATATCTTTCTAACACAAGCCCTATGTGATTATTGCATAGGCTTCAAGGTATTCTTTTATCAAAGCACAGTGACCACAAGGCACTCACATGTACATTTTTGGACAGCTATGCTAGTCAAAGAGCACTCTGCAAACAGGGATTTACCACTGATAAAAGAAGCAGGAGCCTTATTTGGCGACATCATGTCACTAATAAATGGGTAGAGAGGGACAAAAAAATCCCGATTTGGGGCTGAAATCTTCTCTATGTTTTTTAAAGAATTGACCTGGTCCCATGCCACTCCTTGACCCAAATCACTATTCCTATGCCATACCTTTGACATTAAAATGCAGGAGGGGAAAAAACGTTAAGAAGAAACATAGTAGGCCCTAAAAAGAACAATTAAAATGATGTATCCTCATTGATTAAATACTTTAACAACGACACAACAACTTGGTTAATACTTCAGCCATACTATATGGGCAAATGATTGCAACCTAATGCTTTTATTCTATTAAAAAAAAGCTGGGGCATTGCAAATCAGGACACTGTACTCAAATACCCAATAGATGGGGACATCTGAAGGAACATTATAGAGACCTATACTCAGACCCAGGTGGAAATAATAAGAGCATCATTCCTAACCGGAGTAACTCCTACAGCATTGAGCTGTCATGGGAACACATTTACTGACGGATCGCAAAGCTCAAATTATCAAAAGCAGCTGGCCCGGATGTCATTTCCAAGGCTGCCTTGAAAGGGAACCCTTCATTATGGGCTTCAGGTTTACTCATAGTTTATTATGACATTTTGCAGAGTGTGATTATCCCCCCTTCATGGAAAGCATCTTCTGTGGTACCATCTTCAAGAAAGGCAGCCGGCAACCACCTATGAACTATCACCCCATTGCCCTTCTCTACATGGCTGGGAATGTTTTTGCATCCATTAAACTGTCAGGACAAAATCTACTGACCGTGGTGATTAATTTCAATCTGTCTTTCGAAAGGCGGTGGGTACTCAACAAAATGGCCTTCTGCTTAACCTCCTTTGATAAGAATCCTTAGGTAAAAGCTGGCCTGTTTACATGTCCTTTAATGACCCATTGGGTGCCTTCAATATGGTCCATAGGAATGTGCAGTGGAAGAAGATGGAGACTTGGGGCTTACTGTGCACCCAACTTGATTCAAACACTGTGATAAGCATTAGGCTGGATAGCCTGGACAGGATATCTGACCCTATCATTACTTACAGGGGTCTTCGATAGGGGTGTGTCCTGGCCCTCACCCTTTTTAAAACTTTATGTACCTGATACGGGTGATAGACTAAATACAGATAAAGTATTTCCACCTAGGCTAGGTCATCTGCAGATTCACTATCTGGCATATGCAGTTGACCTGGTGTTCTTCAACAGAACCCTGATCAGGCATCTAAAATATTCATCTCTAGCAAAGCTAGATGGAAGAGCAACTTTTCCTGCCACTTGGTTAGCACAAACCTAGAAGTAATTGATGAATTCCCCTATCTAGGATTTACTTTTAATAAGTGACCTAGCATTTCCCACACGTTCAACAGACTTTGTAATAAATGTATGACATTTTCATCCCAAATGAAGATAATTAATTCGAGATTGGGGTGCTTTTCGTTAACACCTGTGTTGACATAATACAAAATAAAGGTAATCCCAAGCTTATTTTATGGGGCCGAGCTTGTATTTCACCATGATGAGCAATTCTGGAAGGGATTATTTGGAGGAGGCCATTAGCCCTCCCTAAATGCCTCCCGATGATGCCCCTGAGGATTGAACTGGGGTTTGTTTACCTAGATTCACTTGCCACTTAGAGAACCCTGGTGTTGTATAGAAAAGTTCTGGATCCCCTTCAAAATTCTTTGTATCAGGATTTGCATTCAATGTTATCAGGTGACAAAGCATTGGCTTTTGATTAGTGGATCAACAACTTAGAGAGGAATCTAAGGTTATTGAATCCAGCAAGGGAGGTGCTATTAGAGAGACCTCAGGCTTAGAAAAAACATATATGATTCACAGTGGTGCACTACCCGAGATAGGATTTGCACCTATCGTCCTTCATAAATAATAGCAGCCAATGAAAAACCTTTCAATAGCACCAAACTCTTATCTATCCAAACTCTCATGGTCCAAATGCCTTATTCTTGCATCTTAGACTGAGTGTGTTGTCCACCAGAGGTACTAGGGCTCAGATCTAAACTGCACACTGACAGTCTTCCTTGTTGCTTTTGCGGCAATATTGAAACAATTAAAACTCTACAACACCTAATTATCCATTGTTTCAGTCTGCAATCAACTAGATACTACATCTACATCTGTTTGAATATGACAAGTCAATAACAGGCTCTCAATTAGGGCTTTGAATTTGCACCGGATCAAAGGTTTCCTTAATACTAGCTACACTAAGATATCTACATAAGATCTTAGACCTTAAGATTGAAGACTAGGAGGTCATTTATTTATTTATTTATTCAAATTTGTAGGGTGCGCAGCAGCCCGGAGGCATTGTGGCGCTTGTTACAGACAGATTGCTAGAGGGTGTGATCCAGAGAGCTGCTACATTGGAAAAGTTAGCTGATTGGTGAGGTGTGAGGTGAGTGTTTTATGATCCACCAAATCAAAAGCTGCAGAGAGGTCAAGGAGTAGTAGGTGGGCTGGCTTTCGTTTGTCCATTATTTGGGTGATCTGGTTTTTGAGGTCAACTTGGGCTGTTTCAGTGCTGTGACCTTTGCGGAACCCAGATTGCCTGGTCCCGAGAATGGAGTGTGATTCAAGGAAGTGTTGGATTTGGCAGTGGGCTGCTTTATCCAAGATCTTGAGGAGAAACGGCACAGTGGTTATGGGGCGATAATTGTTGGGCTGTGCAGTGTCTAGTGTGGGCTTTTTCAGAAGCGGGCTTACCCACGCTTCTTTAAGGCTGGCTGGAATGGTGCCTTATCTGAAGGACGCATTAATAAAGGCTGTCAGAAATGGGGCAAGGAGGTCAGCACAGTCCTTTATGAGCTTGGGTGGACAGATGTCCACTTTGCACATGGAAGGTTTAAGGTTTTTGAGGAGGCTGATGACTTTGACTTCAGTGATGTCTCTGAAAGAGAAGAGATGTTTGGTAGTGTTTGGTGGAGGGGAGATTGGGTCAGGTGGTGTGGGCCCAGCATGGTTAGGTAGGGCTTTGTAGTGGTCCTTAATTTTTTTGGGGAGGATCTCAATTTTATTGAGCATGGCAGATTGGATACTAGCACACCATGCTTCATCTTTGATGATCTCATCTGGGGTGTTTGGAATAGAGATGAGTTCACTGAAGATAGCAAAGATTTCATTTGATTGTGAGTTAGCATTGGAGATTCGGACATTAAAGGAGTTTGCTTTGGCTTTGGTAATAGCATCTTTAAACTGGCGGGAGATGAGGTTAAAGCAGTTCTTAGTGTTGTTGCTGGGGTTGGTTTGCCAGTTTTTCAGAGCCTCCCTTTTGAGGGAGAGTAATGACTGCAGTTCTTCAGTAAACCAGGAATTATTGTGTAGCAACTTTTTTTCCTTTTTGCATTCAAGTGGTACTATGGAATTGATGGCTGCAGGGAGGGTATTTTTGTATATGTCCGCTAGGGTGTTCGGATTGTTGGAGAAGGGTGGGGCTAGTGCTGGGATCTTAAGGTATGTTTGTAGGTTATCCTGTGTGAGTTTTTTGGAGCTTCTTACTTGAGCAGTGAGGCTGGTGTGCAGATTTTCGGGGTGGAAGAGATGGGTAAGGTGAACTCGATACAGTTGTGGTCTGTCCAAGGCAAGGCTGTGTTGGCTGTGATAGTGGTGAGACAATTGTGGTCAGCAACCCAGTCGAGAGTGCAACCTTTGGAGTGTGTGGGGCTTGAGACTTTTTGTGTGAATCCTAGATCGGTGACCACTTTAGTGAGGGAGGCGGTGGCTTTGTCATTGGAGTCATTAAATCCTACGTTAAGGTCTTCACGAAGGAGGGGCTTGGTAGAGCGTTTGATGGTATCGCTAAGTAGGTGGGTGAGATGTCCCTTGAAGTCTGATGGGAGTCCAGGGGGGCGATATAGTATGTGTATGTTGGTGGTGTTATTGGGGGACAATGCAAGCTTGACAGATAGGATGTCGGAGTTGCTATCCCAAGAATGACTAACGGGTCTGATGGCGAGGGTTTCTTTACAGATGAGGGCTACTCCTCCTCCTATGCAACCTGGTCTGTCTTGTCTGAGGATGGTGTAGTCAGGAGGGAGTGCGAGAGCGACCGCAGGGCTGGGTGCTTCATGTAGCCATGTTTCTGTGATGTCCAGTAGGTCGAGGTTTTGGTTGGAAAGGAGGTTGTGTATTTCTAAGGCGTGTGCTGGGAGTGAGCGAACATTGAGGAGGGCACATTTAATGTGTGGAGTGGCTGCGTTTTTAGGGTTGATGCTGGCAGGGATGCTGTCTGTGTCAGGCGAAATGCATGCCGTGAGTGTGTGTTTTTGTATGTGAGTGTGTACGATGTGTGGGGTGGGATTGTGGGTGGAATGGGAGCCTAGGCAGAGATTACCGTGGGCTGTGGACAAAGGAAGGTAGATGAGATCTAGTGGTTGAGTTCTGTCTCTAAGTCTGAGCATAGAGGTTGTTGAGTGGTGATGAGAGTGGGCATGATGGTGTGAAGGTGGGGTGCGGGAGTGGAGTGTTGCAGTGTTAGTTGAATGTAGGGAGAGTTAGTGAGTGTAGTGATATGGTGGTAGGTGGCTAGAGTGAGTAAGAGAGCAAATGCTGTGGTGATGGAGGTAGAGCGACTGGTGAGTATCTTACAGGGGAGCTTGCTTGTGAGATTGGGCAGCATGGTGTGGGTGATGGAGAACAGAGGGCAAAAATCACTACAGGCTGCAGATAGCACTGTGAGCAGGCAGCAATTGCAAACTATCATTACAGGTCACAACTATACACGGTGAGCAGGCAGCAATGGACAGAATGTCATTAAAGGCCACAATTATGCACGGTGAGCAGACAGCAATGGGCAAAATGTCATTACAGGGCACAATTATGCACGGTGAGCAGACAGCAATGGGCAAAATGTCATTACAGGCCACAATTATGCACGGTGAGCAGGCAGAACTGTGCAAAAATCAATAACAGGCCACAATTATACACGGTGAGCAGGCAGCAATGGCCAAAAGTCTATTACAGGCCACAATTATACACAGTGAGCAGGAAGCAATGGACAAAATGTCATTACAGGCCGATGTTGGTAGGCAGAGGCTCTTATAATGTGGCTCTGTACAAGCAAGAGTTTGCTGGTCGTGCAGGTAGTATATAAGGGATGGTCATACCGTATGAGATGGCGGTACTGGCGTCGGGTTTCGCAGCTGAAGGCATTCATTTGCGTGAGGAGACCAGGAGTTTCAGTGTCAAGACAGGAAGTTAATCTTTCAGGAGATTAGATATATGCAAAATAGTTACAGCGCATGCACAAGCGCGTACAGTGGCAAACAGGGCCTTAGATGGCCTTCGATGAGGCCGGCTCTTCCGCCTGCCGGCGGATATGGGGGAAATTTTAAACACTAGTTACTTAGCAACCAAGAGGATGCTCAGCCTCGTTGTGGCACCGCATCGTGCCTGACATTTTGTTTTGTGAAATCAATGTCAGTGATGAAGCAGGTGTGCGCCCCGGGCTGCCCAGGGTGAAATGGGGTGCTGGATGGGGTAAATCCTACAGGATGAACAAATTTACCAGCAGAGGGATTGGCATCAAGGGGATGAGGTGAGACTCGTAGGCTGGTGTCACGGCAAGGCGGTGAACTGGGCCTGATCTTCCGCTGCTCCGGTGCTGCAGGTGGGTGGGGGCTCCTGCCCTCGCCGCCAGCTGCGGATTCTGATGACTGCAAGGGCAAACAGGGGCAAACAGGGCCTTAAATGGCCTTTGATGAGGCCGGCATTTGTTGGGTTATGGAATTGGAGGACACTCATATGGCTGTCACTAGCCCTGGCCAAGAACTGATGTGACTGGATTTAATATTGCTATGGATTTGATTAACAGGTATGTTGTCACATTTAGCATGCGCTAACAGCAGCCATATAAGCACAGTCATATAAGATCTCAGATCTCTAGACAGTGGATTAGGAGGTCACCTAGTGGGTTTGTGCAATAGCTCACTAACAGGGTATGATATCAGCTTGTAGCCAGGAACGTATCAGATTGGGAGTTAATCGCTGATATGTGAATCAGATGCATTCGGTACTCTATTTTAAGTATGCCAAGGCTCAAAACATCTACCAGCCCACTCTCATTGGTGAGGAGATTTTATGAAAGGCAAGTACCATTTGTATGGTACAGACCTTGCTGATGAGTATGGGACCATTTTACAGAAAGCACTGGTAAATATTTAGTCACCTGTCACCATAGTGCGAGTGCATTTCTCTTGGGTCCAGTATGGACACGCTTAGGGCAAGTTCCTTAGTTTACATACTGGACCAAAAAGAAATGCACTCGCCCTACGGGTCTAATGGTATTTTTAAGAATTTCATAGGCCTATATGCTATCATTATATTTACTATGTGTGTGACAAATGTTCTTTGTCTTGTAAAGAATTTGCAATGTGTTTTGATATATGTGATTTTGATATATACACGCGTAAGGTTTAATTAAATCCGTAAGATAAGAAGAAAAAAAAGAAGAAAAAAAAAAGAAAATCATATGCCATTTGTGAAACGAAATGGCTTTTTCTCTCAGGGGAAATTCCCTTTGCAGACTGATTAACAAAGACAAATTTGCAGAATATGGGTACAAACTCTGATGAATCCTGCGGGATCCTCAGAAAAACCCTACCTAAAATCTCCTCCCGGGTGGCCATGGAAAGGTAGACACTTCCTGATCCTGACCCTGGGGGCAGTGTTAGCCGGGAGGATCACCTGGGAAGAAAATGGCCCCAGGAGAACAGGTGGACTTTGTGGGATGAGATGTGGTATTTGTCTTCCTTAAGGAGGGGAATATCATTGATACCGGAATATGCAATGGCTTGTTGTCAAAAAGAGCGTTTATTCCCACAAACTAACTGTAGGAATGAGGGTGAAGACAATTATAACCAATCATGTATTAGGAATAGACACAGTACTTTTAAAGTCACTGACAACCATAGAGATGAAAGCCCACATGAGTCTCAGGGAAATAAGTAAGAGGAGTATGTAAATGGTACTAATTTAAACCTGGAAAAACTTCATTCTTCTGTAAAGCCAAATATTTAATGGAATCCTTATGGTACTCCTTTGGGGAATATGTATATGGTGAGAAATGAACTTGATGATGGCAAATTCATTGACAAGGCTACATTTTATATTGTGTACTTCAAGTCCCACAATCCCAAAGGTACTGGGACAAAGAGGAGGACCACAGAGGCACAGGACTGCAGGTTGCAGTCCATTAAGAATAATGACCCACACCTGAGGGAGAGTGGGATGCATAAAAGGCACCCTCAGGTGCAGGCCACTAGGAAGGAGAGGACTAGTAGCAGAAGGTGGAGTAGCTTTGTAACTTCCACATGGCAGCAGAAGCAGACGTTAATGAAGAGCCGAGACGCTAGGTGCATTGGGGTATGTGAAACTAATGCCAGTCCTGAGAGGGTCTACTATGCCCGAGTTTGCAGCTGCAGAGGTTGTGCAGAGGAAAGCACACCATTTTGCAGTTTTTCCCTCTGTCAGACAAGCACCTGTGGCAGGCGAGCACCGGATAGCTTTGGGAGCCAGGAGGGCTACAAAATTGGCAGACGCGGTCAGAGGAAAGCAGCTCAGAAGAGGTAGATGAGCCATGCAGAGAAACTGAAGCAGAAGTGCTGGAGGCAGCGAGGCAAATGAATGTGCACGCTAGATCCGGTGAGTTCAAGATGCTTTCTGAATACCTAACTAATGTAAAGCAGGTTCATTATTCTGTTGAGGACAGAGCTGATTTAAAAGTGAGAAGACGTCAGAGCAAGAATTTAATAATCCAACCAGAAGGGTATGATTATAATGTAGTAGGTTATATAAAATGCCTACACAAGAAAGGGCAATAAACTGAGAATAAAATAAAAACTACTATTGCCAAAGCCAGAAGAAAAGTATAACAAAGCAATTTATAAACAATCATCAGTATTGCCCAAGCCAAAAGAAGGCAATTGAGAATATCAGTGTTTATAAAGATATTGTCCACATGTAAAAAAAAAAGTCATAAGAGTAGATGGCTTAAACCTACATTGCCAAAGCCAAAGAAGTGTGAAAGTGAAGCAGAATCATTACCAGCATTTGGTTAGTGCAGAAGAGGGGAGAAGCAAGAGTGGCAGGAGGGCTGCCCTTCTGATAAAGGATATTCAGGAAGAGTGATGTATAGCCTGTATTGCATATGGCAATCACATATGTGTAATAGGCAGCATCAGTGTAGTTCTTGTTTCCCTTGAAGAAATTCTTATACTTGATGTTGTGAAGCAAGAGACATTTCTAAATTATTGGAAGTTGACCGTTACCAGAAAAGTACTTGTGGTTAGTAGTTGTTCTGATCTGGCAGGATAGTACACGACGTCAGAAGTCTTTGTAACAACATGTTCTGCTCTGGCAGGAGAGTGCACCAGAAGAGAACGTTGTCTTAATAGGCCTGGCAGGCGAGTAGACCAGATGGAAGTCGATTGAAGTGCTGTGGTGTAGTTACAATTCATGAAGAATTAGTGAAAGAACCACCTACATGTTTTTGTGGAATAATACAGAAGCATCTTGGCAAAATAATACCACTGAATCAAGTGTTGAATGAACTGCTGCAAAAATATTGAAGATTGTCAAATAAGTATTTTTTTGTGAACTGGTGCAGAACATTTATTGTTGAATAATACAGAAGCATCATGACAAATTAATATCAATGAAGCAAGTGTTTTATAAACTCCTGCAGAATTATTTAAGATTCTCAACAAGTGTTTTTTATGAACTAGTGCAGACATTTTGTGGAAACTAATGAAGTACAAAACCATTAACTGCTGATGAAAAGAAGTTGTTTCAAGATCTTGGTTACAAGTGAAAAGAGGAACACTTTTTTTGCATATGTGTAAACTGTTGGGTGAATTCAAGTTGGCACTTTGGATCATATACGTGGAATTTGTTGTCAGACAGGATTTCCTTATCCTTTTGGAGCTGCTTAAATATGGGGAAGGGGAATTCACCCAGATTATAAGGAGAAGCTATTATCATGATGTGAATTTAACTGTTATATTTGTTGCTTATGAACTGCCAAATATGACCTTCTTGAAACCTTTTGTTACAGTGTTTCCTTTAGTTTATTTTAGGCAGAGAAATCATTGTCAGGGTAGAGAAAGTGAGGAGTGTATCCAACCTTTTGAGTTAATAAAATGCCATCTTTTGAAAAACCTTCACAAAGGTATCCGTCTCACATTTCTGACCCCTCACAGAACCCTCAGCCAAAAGTAATATACACTGTTAGACAACAAGAAAATGAAGACACTACATACTGGTATTACACTGTAACATAGGTCAACTCCATGTTCTCCTTTGAAATCTTCTTTTTAACTTACCAAGTAACTATTTATGCTGAAGTGACATCATGATACAGTGTATGCTGCTACTCTTATTTCGTGGTTAAAATGAATGACCAATTTTCACAAGCAATAACCAAAAAAGTGATTGGTGGAAGGTTTTCAATTAAGCATAACCACTGGCAGTGCTTTCAGCAACCTTCCACACAGCTGTTGGCCAGTCATATGCACCTCAATCAGGTACTGCCACCAGTAGGGGCAGTCCAGCCCAAACTGCTTAGGCACATCCCGAAGCATGAAGACAAACACATCCCCGGACCTGGCCTTGTTGAGCGTCATCATTGAGGTGCAGCCTTGTGCACCATGGCACAGCGAGCATAAGAACCCCCATATGGGCATACCCTCTCTAACATACGAAGCCAAACTGTAACCAAATAGGTGATGAGCGTGAGGTTTTGAATTAATCTTAACCTTTAACAATGCGCTGGGCAACTTTCCACACCACTGTTGTTTAGCTCGTCTGCACCACTGAAAAAGGGGAACAGCCATATGAAATTCGGTCAGGTATTGCCATCAACGGGCGCAGTCGAGCTCGAAGTTGTAGACAATGTCCCCACTGCACAGCAAGCACGCATCAAATTCATTGATTACATTTCCTTCTAACTCATCTGTACTCAATTCTGGGAAACTAGCTTACACTCGGACGACCTCTTATCTCAGGCCATGCACAGGCAGCGCCTTCTTCGTCTCTTGGCTATAAAGGTGTCTGCAGTTGGCCATTACATAGACCAGAAATCAGTGTTTCTGTAGGCTCCATTAAACATTTGGGCCTTCAGGAGTCAGCAGGAAGAGAGTTTAACCCAGTATGTTTTGCATCATAGTATCACAGATGATACAAATGCACACAAATGAACACCCGCACATACACACACAAATATATCTCCCTTATACCGGCTTCCAAATTGGTTCCTGACCTTAAGTTCCCCTTCGCTACCACTGCTATTCAAAACCATACTTGCCAAAGCAGAAGAAATTGAGCGTTCTGTGGCATTCAACCTATAGTATGCCTTATCTCTGATACAATAGAACAACTCTCGTTAATGCTGCTTGGTGTAATTGGTAGGACGTAGAGACCAAAATACAATGAGCATTTTCTTAATAAAGATTTTTTTTAAAACATGAATGAACATGTTATTTGCAAACTCATTAATCACAGAATTTCCAGAAGCTAGTCAACAAAGATAATTAGGATACATCAAAGAATGTCAGATTAGAGTCCCTTGTCTACTCTCAGTCTCAGCCTCTTTTCTGGAATCCTGGAAACGGTAGCAGTCGGGCCTTGATGATCTGGAAAGTACTAACATCAAGTTGCAAGCTAGGAAAAGAACAAGAGCAATCAGGCGTATGAAAGTGCAGAACGGCAAGGCCAATCTGGGAGAGCATACTGACAACACCAAGCAGGAAGAGCATGCAAGGCAACACCAAGCAGGAAGAGCATGCAAGACAACACCAAGCAGGAAGAGCATGCAAGGCAACACCAAGCAGGAAGAGCATGCAAGACAACACCAAGCAGGAAGAGCATGCAAGGCAACACCAAGCAGGAAGAGCATGCAAGGCAACACCAAGCAGGAAGAGCATGCAAGACAACACCAAGCAGGAAGAGCATGCAAGGCAACACCAAGCAGGAAGAGCATGCAAGACAACACCAAGCAGGAAGAGCATGCAAGGCAACACCAAGCAGGAAGACAACACCAAGCAGGAAGAGCATGCAAGGCAACACCAAGCAGGAAGAGCATGCAAGGCAACACCAAGCAGGAAGAGCATGCAAGACAACACCAAGCAGGAAGAGCATGCAAGGCAACACCATGCAGGAAGAGCATGCAAGACAACACCAAGCAGGAAGAGCATGCAAGGCAACACCAAGCAGGAAGACAACACCAAGCAGGAAGAGCATGCAAGGCAACACCAAGCAGGAAGAGCATGCAAGGCAACAGAAATGCTTTAACCAAGGCAAGCGAGCAGAGTTGTGCAATGAGGAAGGCATACACCAAAATACACTTCACGCGGTGGTCATTGGAAGAAAGTAAAATCAATCCCTGCTCCTTTAGTAAAGTTTACATGTTCTGGTCATATGTTAATAGGAAAATTCCAGAAGGTGGACACCCTAGGCCAGTCAGCCGCCCTCAATATGCCTCGAAAACAGGACAATGCCAATCATCACAGGTTTGATACCCGGTCCTATGCTTAGAGTCTGGAGACTGACATGAAGCGTGATATAAAAAAAAAAGATAAAAGTCTTAAAAGTAAGAAAATGGCCTTTAGTAAAGAAACAGTCAAATAAAACACAACTATGAACGAGTAGAAGTCCAAAAGAATGGGGTGGCGAGATGGGGTAACACCCTTCAACACATCAAGGCAGCCATATGGTGTATATAAAAAAGAGGTAAAATAATTAGGGTTCTGACTCTTAATTCAAATGTATGACTGCAAGCTGGAAAGAGTGCATTAAAATCTGTCAAATCACAAATTAATTTCCTCCAAAGCAGAGTTCAAGACTTGGGTACATCTCCAGCAGCAGTACAAGTGGTGACTTGGCCAATATGTATGCAGTTAAATCCTTCACAACTCCTTTCGAAGCCCAAGTGGGATTACATTAAAACCTATGGAAGCTGACATTCTTTTGTACTAACATTAACCCCCTGGATAGACATTTTTCGAGCAGTATGTAGAATTTTTATTTCAATGTATTTCAAAACATCTCTGTTTTAATGGGTTTCCAGAGGCAGCCCTGGCATATATGCAATGCTGCTACTCTATGCACCCTTGTTGGTTCATCGTACATTATCCCATCCACACCATACAAGCTGTACTAGACACAAACAAGCCACGGTCAGAGACATACATTCACAACCTAAACAAGACACTATAGGGCCCGATTCATGGAATTTTTTGCACGGTTTAAAGTGACTTTGCACTGCTGACACAAACCCTGATCAATGGAACTGATAGCCTCCCTGAAATGTGAGCTGAGGGGGGGACTTCCGTGCTGAGCCTTTAACAGCTCAAAGGATCAGGAACATGGTCCTGGGAGCATTTTGTTTCTTCCGAGGCAAATCTACACTATGCTCGGCTTGGATGATCAAACACTGCCTATTTCCCCGAATCACAGCCCCCGTGAGACATACATGCTGCGTCCCTGGCTCTGCAGCCAATGCCGTAATGAACTCGACAACACGTTTCTTTTGTCTTCAGCAGCATAGCCTTTCTTATGCTTGATGGTGAATTTCCAACTGAAAGACCACCAGTCACTTTGCAAATCTGTGACAGTTAAAGCGAGCAACACAATAAAGCACCCTTTGAAATATTTGTTCAAACCCATAATGTCTAATAGCTTGATATGCTAAAAAAGTAAAGGTTGCTTTGATGTCCTTAGATGCATGTTCTTAAAACCATACATAACACGCTGGATGTGTGTGACGAATCTCCAAACCTAAGTGAGTTTATTACACAACTTGTTTTATTGTGTGTCTTAAAGCGCTGGAAATGAAGTGGGTACATAGATATTTTGCCTCTTGCATCTTATAGTTTTCCATTCAGGATGTGGATAATAAAGGTACACTGATATTATTTTGGCTCAAAATGCTGCTGTAAGGATTTACATGTTGTGATGATGCTTTACTGTGCAATTTGTGTATTCTGGAAGTAAACTCTATAAGACAGTATTATTGTATGCTTTGACACCGAAAACTTAAATATTTGTTCCAAGTAAAACATGGAAGAAAGAGGCCGTGCCTACATTTCAGAGTGGGTTAAAATCCCTGCTTTGTAGTTTAGCATGTGTGATCCTGGGCAAATAATGTATTCTCACCCTGACTTTAACTGCAAAAATTGGAGTACTTACAACTGATTACATTTACACCCTTACAATAGGACAGTTTTAATAAGTGTAGGGACAAATTGTGTACTCTGGTGCTCCTCTGCTAGTGGCTCCAATACTGCCACATAGAATTGCATTATTGCTGCACTGGCTCTCCCCTAGTCTTGTATCACTTGATTTGACAGGCAGACAGAGGGCCGCATTACACGGTAGGCGGTAGCCATGGCGTCGGAGTCCGGGTTCCCGGAATAGGGACTTAACGGTCTATTCCAACCTTTGCGGGACCGGGAAGTCCCCATTCCGGGAACCATTCCCCATTCCCATTTGAGCCCACATAGTGCTCAATGGGAATGGGGAAGGAGCTAATAACGGTACCGCAATTTGCTGTAACCTTAATTAGCTCTGAGGTTCCTCAGCGGGAACCGTCCATAACGGCTGGGCAGACCACACGTTAAGGACGGGACCCGCTGAGGGACCTCGTAGTAGGGCGGTAGGGGATTACCGGCACCAGTGCCCTTACCGGTGCCGGTAATCCCCTACCGCCTACCGTGTAATGAGGCCCATAGTCTCACCAGCCAGTCAGTGCACCAGAGATTCTAGTATAGCAGACTAACTGTGGTTGAAAGAACATTACATTTTCTCCCCTGTTGCTCCCAGCTACTGAAGTTGCTTGGGCTGTCTAGAATACTGCCGCCCACTCTGCTATGTCCTGTTATGCTATGATATATAAGGCTTGATTCATAGAAGCGTTTTATAATGGCAAACCCCCATTGGAAAACGCTCTGTGAATAAGGGCCTGAGTGTTTAATTGAACACCATCTGCCATTTTCACACTTTCTAGGAGCTTCAGGGTCTGCAAGAAATAGCGTAGGGGGCTAATGCAGTAGCAGACGGATCAGGCCAAGATTGCTTGTTACAACATTGATGTGTGCCGATCTTAAAAGATATGGCTCTATACGGTGAACGTTTTCGAAATTTTGTCAGCTGTATGGAGCAGTGGTTATGTGCGTTTCAGGTAGCTAAGGTAACTTGTTTGTGTGATTGACAGAAAATTGAAGCGTTTTGCTTCTTTTTTTTGCCATCGACTCACCAGCGAGCCAAAGACCAAAGGAGTCGAGACGAGACGAGAGAGGTTCACTTTTACCTCAGTTTTACTTCATTCTATTTTTAATTTTGCCTGCAAGTTGAAACTATTGAACTATTGAAACTATTGAACTGGAGTAGAATTAGGAGGGAGATGACTTGTGAGGAGGGATGCTCATCTTGAGAATATTTTGTTGTTTATCAGCCCACTGACTGCCCACTGACTGCCCACGGCCATGCTAATTCCTATGACAAATCCCAACCACAACCTGCCCCTTTCAAAACACATCCTCATGGGATCTCTTTGAGCTAGTTTTATCAAGCATTAACATCAACCATTAGCCTTCCAAGGTTATTTCTAAGCAGTCTGCTGAGAGTTAATGGATTAATTACAGTTGTAAATGGATTCTGGTGTAATATAAAAGCCTCAACCAAGTGTGCCTTCAGCCACTTGATTTAGATCTGTTGCATGCACTAAACTATTTTTAAGAACAAGCAATCACAAAGCCAACAGTTTTGGGTTGAGGTATTAGAAAGGCATTTGCCAGTTAATGCCATCATATGCCTAGGTAATCACTCAATTTTTCAGCCTTTGCCATTTTAGCGCAAGGTAATACCATTATATCAGAGCCTATCCCGTACTTGCACAAAAGTCCAAACTGTCGGCTTTGCCCATACTTGTTTATTATTCCAGGCAATGTCTAGTCTAGCCACAAAGCAACAAGAGACATTGTAGATGGTAAACCAAAAGTCAAACCCCATCCGGCAGAGTCCTACGCTCCCCCATCTCCCCCCATCCACTCCCTCCTTTTTTGGAGTAACACTAGTTCCTTTTTTCCACTTCCACCACTGTTCTGAATACAGCACTTTTAACACGAATAAACAACTTTCTTGCCACAGGATGCAGCGCTGACTCTACTTGAACTTGCCTCCTCACTTGCAAACTGTATTTATTCTAAGTAGGTCTGGTTTTGCAATGTAATGTAAGCTTTGCATGGAATTTAAAGGCATTGTGACGTGCATCAGGGGTGACGGTGCTTACAGGCGGGTGCAGGTCAGAAGCACCCGAGTCTTGAGTGATGATCTTCTTCAATGGGTTTGGGGATATGTTATGAAATGCAGAGAACCCGAGGTCTGATCCCTTGAAGTGCTTTGTGGAAACCTTAGTTACGTAAAGCATTTCATTGTTAGCACCGGCATTCATATATGCATACATTTTTAGTCAATTGAAATCGTGACGTGGGGGTAGTACTTGCATGCCAGGGAGTGATTGGAAGGTCAGGGGGAACAGTTGACAGCTCATTCTCAAACCAATCCATAAGTGGGTTTTTTCAGACTTAAAGGAGAGAGTTATCTGCTTGTAACATTGAAGCTGCACTAGAATAGTCTCATTAAAATGCGTAAAGAGGTTAGATGCCCCTACACAAGTAAATGTGCCACTCCCCCACCATCTCTGAAGGGAACGCGTCACCTAACAATTGAAGGGTTAGCCCCTGCCTAACTTTTAGCCCAGGTGCACCCCTGGATGTGTGCACTTGCATTTTGTTAGGCGGAGAGGTGAGGGAAGCTTTTCACGAAACTGGAGGTGTTAAAGTTTTACCGTGTTTGTGCAGAAAAACGTAGTTGAACAAATGCAGTAATACTATAAATCTGCTACTTCCATCGCCTCTCTCCATATTGCGCTTTAAAATGTACTATTTGATAGTTGGTCTCCACACCAGACCATGGGGGAGGAGTAGAACAGTGGGGGCGGAGCCTCCAAGTTTTCTCCACCTATTTTCTGAAGTGGCCCCTCCCATCACCACTTACCCCCACCCCCCAAGTAGGTTTCGTTGCGCCCCTGAATCGGGCCCTATAGCTCCTTTCCTCTACCGTCTGTGACTATCCAAAGCAAACTGCAGGCCGCATTATACACTGCGTTATGTCATATACACACACCTTGGTGCAAACTATCCCGTCAGGAAAACACAATGCGGTAATTGCAGCAAGTCCAATCACTTTGCTGTGACTCAGCAGGTGCACGCAGGATTTGGCGCCCTTCCATTTTATGTAGTTGCTGGTACCTTTCAGCCACGTAACCCGTCTCACCTGTGAGACAATAGCGTAACTCTACAATTTGCATTTGCTTAGAAATTATAACGTGTGTAATGCGGTATACTTTTGTAAATGTGCTCAAACGAACAGACGCGTTTTACAAAAGCATACAGGATGGGATTATATGTGTTTATGTGTTACTAGGGCACTACTTTTTGTTTAAGAGTTTAGAAATAAATTTAACAAACAGCCACAAATTAAAAGCTACCCGCGATGTTACTGAGATATAAGAGAACGACTGAGAGAGAGGCCATACACATGGCATAAATATATAATGCAAGGACTGACAAGGTCAGGGCCCTCCTGATAATCTGAAAGAGGTGAAGACATAACATAAATAAGTTCCAGAGGTAACCCCTCCTTCAGTCCCAGAGGTAACCCCTCCTTCAGTTCCAGAGGAAACCCCTCCTTCACTCCCAGAGGTGACCCCTCCTTCAGTCCCAGAGGTAAACCCTCCTTCAGTTCCAGAGGTAACCCCTCCTTCAGTCCCAGAGGAAACCCCTCCTTCACTCCCAGAGGTAACCCCTCCTTCACTCCCAGAGGTAACCCCTCCTTCAGTTCCAGAGGAAACCCTCCTTCAGTCCCAGAGGTAACCCCTCCTTCTCGTGTGTTATGAGAGCAAGACGTGCGAGTTTTGTTTTTCATGGCAGGACATTGTCCATGCAGGATAATAAGCTCTGGAATTCTGCTGCATGTCCCGGGCGCTTCAGTGCAACACGCCTAGGGAGTGCACCCTCGTTCTTCCTCACACACCCTGTCTCGTATTACCGGCTACATATTTCATGTATTTGTGTTCTGTTGGCCTACGTGCCACAAGGAGGGTGAGGTGCAAGCTCTGCTCCCGTTGTGATAAAGAGATACAACAAACACTGACACAGCTGATTGTTTTTGACTGATCTGTGAGGTTTGCATTGCCATTTGCCTCAGAGCTACAGGCGAAGAACCCCTTTGGCAGCTGCTGCCACCATACCCGCTAGAAGTACCAGCAATTGTCTGGTATAGACATGATTTGCTCCACTACTCGAATCAGATGCAAGGCGTTTGCATCACATACCAGGAGTGATAGATTCCATTACGCCCAGTCACAAAAGCAGGACCAGATCACATTATGTCTACCTCGCAAAGAATTCCCAGCATCAGTTATGCCCAGTTATCATAGCAGTGCCAAATTCCTAGTGACCCCAATTGGGACAGACAGTGGCAGGTTTCATTATGATTACCACAGTAATGCCCGATACTGTTCTACCAAATTAGCACAACAGTGCAGGATGGCAGTATGCTCATATGGTACAGCAAGGCCGCATGCCTTATTTATAGTCATCTCAGTAAAAATGGATACCAGTATGTCTAGCAAGCAAGGTATGTCCAGCTGGCAGTATGCCCACTGATTCTAGTGTGGAACTGTGGGCAGTGTAGATGCAGTACTGCAGAGAGGGGGGGGGGGGTGTGAGTGTGTGTCTGTGTTTGTGTCTGCGCGCGCGCTCAGTGCCGAGGGCAACGTGTGTACAGCGCTAGTGGCAGTTCATGTGGGTATGTCAGACCTTTGGAGCATTAAACATGTTCACTGTGGCCTTAAAATGATTCAGCGACGACACGGTGCTTGGAAGGCAGCAACCAGTCATTCAAAAAAAGCTTTCTACCTGGGGGTGTAGATGTTGGTCTCTCTAATTTGCAATAACTTTGCAGATATAGCTTCCGTGAAAAGGTAAAGTCTGCCTGGCTGAAGGCTGCACGGCCTGAAGTCCCACACGTCCTGGTTTGCTCCCATGGAGAGGACAATGCACGTCCCACCAGAGCATTACATTACACACATACTCACTGCCAATACATGTCAATTCACTGCTCTGGTGCTGCTAATCCTGTGGTTTCTAACCCAGAAGTCGCAAGCTCAGTAGTAGGATTTGCAAAGAGGTTGCTTCGTAAGAAGATGCTATTCCTTGCAAATACAAAATAGACATCCACCTGTTTTACACAATCCTAAAGTAAGAGGTCACATGTGCTCTACGTGAAAGTGTCACACACATTCTTTATAAAAAAGAAATACTCAGATTCCCATGTCTGTCTAGTTATGGGAGGCCAAAGCTGGTGCATTCTGGTGGTCGATTCCTTTGATTGTTTTAGATTCGTTATCATTCTGTACATTCAATGGTAGACCCTTGTTAGCCTTGACAGCCATGCTGATGCATGCTGGGATGTGTTTGGTCGAGTGCAATGCATAGTCTGAAACATCTAGAGCCAAAAGAGATAGGCAGCCCCCAAGAAAGCAGAGTGAAGCTTGCACAACACAAATCTACATCCCCAACTCGAAGGTTTCTCCAAGCTGAACTCAAAAGTCTTTACGACAATCAGAAGTCTGATGCAAGGCCATTGAGAGGTGGGGGCAGAAGGCGGCTATACTGTCTTCCGGCTCTGCTACCTTCCATGGGGCCTGAACTGGGACAAACCAGAGCATACTTGGCAGCTTTCAAAGAGTCGGCAGCCTTGGGAAGCTAGCCGGCCCTGTGCTGCTTCAGAAATAAATATCAACTCATTAAAAAAAAAACCCTTGAGTGCTTTGCAAGTACAATACAATGACCCAGGAAACAGCAGGAGAAAGATTTGTGCCTGGTTGTTTCCTATTTCTTGATCTCTTGCAGAATCACTGGTGCAATTACAGTTATTACAAGCATTAACACCTAAGAGAGGCACATTAACAGGGATTGCACGCATTAGCCCTGAAGTGAGGCTGAGTGTTACATCTTTGAAATATTAAGCATTACTACCCAGCGCGCCATACTTACCTTCTTATCCACGCACCGATTGGTGCTATTCTGACCCTTACCTGTCGGTAATCCCTCTCACGACGAAGCGTGTCCCTCGCGCTGGTCATCTGCAGATCGCATTCTCCCGTTTCGCCGCCATGGGAAGGGAGAACGGAGTTTTATTTAACTCGTACTCCCTTCTCCCTGCTCCATGGCAGCCATTTTTTTGTTTACATTTTTCTTCATTTGTTTTAATGGCCGCCACGGAAAGGGAGAAGGGACTACGTGTAGCCCCTTCTCCCATTCCATGGCAGCCATTTTCTTTGTTAACTGTGGCCGCTATGGAAAGAAAGAACAGACTGCGTTTCCCTGACCGCAACAGCCATTTATTCATTTATTTATTTTCAGTTGCGAAACGCAAGGCGTCTTGCAGCTGAAGAAAACACCATTAGTACCCTGGTCTAACGGGCAGGGATACTTATGGCAATAAGACCCTCGTCGGCGAGCCATTGACGCGTCCGGTAATGCCCCCGGGGCTTCGTTAACTATGGGTCCAGGGGGCATTACTGCACGCGGTAATGGACCAGCGGCTCAGGGCTTATTGCCTAAGTGCTTTCTTCCCATGGACCAAAGTGTAGAAGAGGCCTAAGAGACTTATATGTGCCAATGAAAATGTAATATGTTACTATGATTTGACCCCTTTCCTCTGTACCAGTCATTTTTTTATGTGCTCATCAAAGTATGAGCTCAACACTTGAACATAGTTGATATGGTTTTATTCCTGAAACGCCAGTATTATTATTTGACGTCAGTTTAATATGATTCTCAAATTTCTGACTTTTTTATGTTTTAATTAAATCTCGTTTTTTTCCTCTGGAATGTCTCCATTTCATTTCTTGTTCGTTTTGATTTGTGTTTTATTTAACTCACCCCCATCTCTTCGGAAATGATTCGTTGTGCTTTGCATGTTACCCACAATCCTCAGCGTTGGCAAGTTTACAGGGCCTGCTGTTCTCTTTTGTGTGCGATTGCCCTATGCCTCCTATTGGAGCGAGTCCTGGGCCCAGGCTTACTAAAGAGCCGCCAATCCTCGTGCTGACCAAAGGTGTAGGAAAACCTCTCCAGCAGTTCGTTGGACCCCTTTCCTTCTGGCCTTTGTTTATTTTCCTTTGTACAAACTATTCCAAGATTAGCACAGATGTCAGAGATGAGTCATCGACTTTGTAAACAGGTAGCATATTTTAATGATTTAATATGCTATATTTTGAAAACCTAACATATGGTGCATTATTGTAATCCAATGATCTGCTTGCTTTTTATATGAATTGTTTGTTCTCCAAATATACTTGCGCTAATTGTGGCGCATCACATGCTCCACCACTCAGCTGTGTGGTTCTGAAATCAAAGTAGCAACTAATGCCCTGAGCCCTCGAACTCCATTCCAGAATCCTCGAGTTACAACCCCATTTACACTATCTATGCTTGTGCACAGTGAATATATACATATATATAGTATTACAGGGCCTGCGGTAGCAGCCCTGTAGTTATGGTTAAGTTGCTCAACTCACAGAAAGAGACAAATCCTCACCAAACTTTGCAAAAAAGTATATGGCCCCTACGGAATGATTCTGCGAAGTTGGGGCGGTTTCGTTCAGGGAGGGCAAAGTTATAGGAGGGTCCCATAATTTATGGAAATCCTCAGACACAATGGCAAAAAAATGTGTTTGCGCCTACAGCCCTAATTTCTGGACGGATTATCACCAAATTTGCGCCAGGATGAGTGGTTTGGTCCCAAAATCATGCTTTTGTAAATGTGGGGTAAATCAGTCGTTTTTTGAAAAATTGGCAAAAATGATGTACAAAAAAGTATTGATGTCTGGGTCCTGTCTGCGGACTCATTTCCTGATTCGGGGTCCGCAGACAGGTCTGGCCCAGTCAGACAGCGGTGTGATGTTGATGGACATCGTACGCGCCTGCTGATTTTATGCTGAAAAGCGTGAGGTGTGTCATGTTTTTTTAAATGGTCGCAAAGTTGAATCCGCAGACAGTGCTAGTTGTCCACAGGTAGCACAGTGCGGAAACAGACTGTGAACAAACATTTTGGAAAACACATTTGGGGTTATTTGGTGGTTGAAAGAGGGTATGGAAAAAGTGGGGGAGTGGAATAAAGATGATATGGAGCTGATTTTATAGGTGAAAAATGGGCGTGCATACGCCACTAAGTCTGCAGTCAATTTTGGTGTCCGCGGACATCATTTGGATGCCAGAGGCCCCCAAGAATCTGGGCACTGGCCACACACACTATAGTAGGGTAATTATGGGTACTGTAGGGGGACTATACTGTATTCGTAATATAGTGGAATAATATGTGTGTACATTGACTCCTGGTGGTTGCAAGGATGAAATTCAAGATCCTCTGTATCGTTGACAAGGCTTTCTTGGGCCTGGGACTACAATATCTCCAACTTTGTCTCCCTAAAAACCTCCCTGCTAGAGCCCTCTGCACCTGTAACTCCATTCTCTGCTTGTCAAACACTTTTTGAAACCGAGAGCAGGAGGGATGTCTCTCTCTTTGTTTGCTGTCTCTCTTTCCTGCTCATCTCAGACTTCAGCTAGCCTTCCTTAAGATTTGGAAACTTTTAAAACCTCTGCTTTCCTTTTCCTGTTTTACTTAATCCCTTCCCTGCTAACGAATACCACTGCCACTGAGACTGGTGGCCTGGTCCCTTATAAACCTCACAGGTTTCAGGTCCTAAATCTAGTCGACACCAGTACACCCCTCCCCTTCAGTACTGGCCATGCGGATTTACCGCCTGGCCGATGTGTAGCCTACCCTTGGGACTCCTCTGCCCAAGCAGTTAGCCAGTGGCCTCTCACTTTGGCATTTCTTGGCACTTTCCTTCTGGGCTCCTATCAGCACTTGGCAATCCCTACTCTGCTTTCCATTCATGCACTTCTCTTACTTCACAATGCACATGTGCATTTATAGAAGCAGTGTATACAATATTTCGTTTTTGGGATAATCAAGGGAAATGTAGATGCAAAAGATTTTTAGAACATTCTTAAGTGTTAGTTGGTGTGTGGAAGTTTAATGTGTTGATAGGGGTATATGTTGAGTTTTGTGAACTTATTGGTTGATAGGTGTGACTGTTTGAAAGCAGGCAATGAGAGAGTTTTACAAACATAACAGTAAAAAGGATAGAAGTCTGTCTTGTGTGATGGTGTGCACCTGCAATCCAGGTTTTTTAATGATGCATGTCCTGGAGATGGGACTGCGGAGACCACAAATGGGCATGAATGTCCATGGATTATGGTCCTTATTGTATGCTAAAGAAAAGTATTTGGGACAAAAAATAGTTTCTGTGCTTTTTTTCTTTTTCTCTAGTATACAATTGTCCATTATTTCCATTAGCGTAGTAGAACATGATAATGAAAATGTTGGAGAATCTTATTGAGTCTAACTACTTTGCTAAAAATGTAAAGTAGATGGAGTCTAAAAGCTTATTATTTTACTTCTATATTTTAACTGTGAAAGGTGATCCCTAAAGGATCCTTTTTTTTGGTATTTTTTCAATTTGAATATTATTTTTCTTTCTTTTTTCAGGAAAGGCCAAGAAGAAAGGTGGGAAGGGAAATAAGGGAAGGGGCACCAACCATAGATATGGAGGGCACAGATATGGAGGGACAAGTGAACAGGCGAAGATGTTGGGTGTGCGTTAAATCTAAGGTGGGGGGCAGTGTTTCTCACGCTCCTTGATTACATCCTGAAAAGCACTTCGAAACTGCTCCCCCCTGCAGAGTGGCATGTTGCAGTATATACAGAGTACTGTTGTCTTAGAAAGATATGGATCAACAGCCTCTTTTATGGCTTGCAAGGTAGCCGGTGGGATTTTCTGCCCCACAGGAGTGTCCTGTGCGGTGACAGTATTGGTTGAGGAAGACAAGATAGAGGAAGACAGCCTACTACTTCCTGAGAAAGGAACAGCCTTTCACAGAGCATCCGGGTGGTTGGGTTTGGTGTGGCAGTGCATGAAGATGGTCCCGTAGGAGTACTGCCCGGATTGTCCGCGACTTCAGTGCATTTGGCCATGGTAGCCTTAGGTACACCCCCAACAGTAGTAAAGAACCTCCACACCCATGATTCCCTCTGTGTGCTGCAGGTAGACATTTCCTCTATCTTATCTTCTTGGTCCTTTTGATTCTTTTCTGCATCATTGCACCTTTTTACACTGGCGTAACGGGGGCCACCGCAGTGTGGGGGGTCCTGCCTCCACATGTACAGGGAGGGGGGTTCCCCTTGAACTTAAAAAAAAGAAAAATCCTTTTGTAGTCACTCTGCTTTCATAAAGAAATTGTTTCTGTTATGAAGGCAGAGTGACTACAAAAAGAAACTATCTATTTTGATAGTCTGAGGGCTACCCCACCCCATGACATGGAAGCCTCTAGGCTGGAGGCCTCTATTTCATGGGATGGGGGGAACTCTATGAATTCAAAAATAAATAGTTTCTTTTTGAAGTCACTCTGCCTTCATAAAGAAATTATTTCCATTATGGCTCGGTCCTTAACGGAAATTATTTCTTTATGAAGTCAGAGTGACTTCAAAAAGAAACCATTTCTTTTTGAAGTAATAGGGCACCCCTCAATCCCATGACGTGTGCGTGTGTGAGTGTATGATGAAAGGGTGCACACTTAAATATATAGGATTCTGCCTGTGTGAGTGTATGGTGAAAGGGTGTAGACTTAAATGTATAGGTGGCTGCCTGTGTGAGTGTATGGTGAAAGGGTGCACAATTAAATGTATGTGTGGCTGACTGGGTGTGCCTGAATGATGAAAGGGTGCACATTTAAATGTATAGGTGGCTGCCTGTGTGAGTGTATGGTGACAGGGTGCACACTTAAATGCATAGGTGGCTGCCTGTGTGAGTGTTTGGTGAAAGGGTGCACACTTAAATGTATAGGTGGCTGGGGGTGCATGTTGAGTGTAAGGTGAAAGGGTGCACACTTCAATGTATGGGTGGATGCCTGGGTGTGCCTGTATGGTGAAAGGGTGTAGACTTAAATGTATAGGTGGCTGCCTCTGTGAGCATATGGTGAAAGGGTGTACACTTAAAGTTATAGGTGGCTGCCTGTGTGAGTGTATGGTGAAAGGGTGCACAATTAAATGTATGTGTGGCTGATTGGGTGTGCCTGAATGATGAAAGGGTGCACATTTAAATGTATAGGTGGCTGCCTGTGTGAGTGTATGGTGACAGGGTGCACACTTAAATGTATAGGTGGCTGCCTGTGTGAGTGTATGGTGACAGGGTGCACACTTAAATGCATAGGTGGCTGCCTGTGTGAGTGTTTGGTGAAAGGGTGCACACTTAAATGTATAGGTGGCTTCCTGGGTGTGCCTGTATGGTGAAAGGGTGCACACTAAAATGTATGGGTGGCTGCCTGGGTGTGCCTGTATGATGAAAGGGAGCGTGGGTGGCTGGGTGTGTGTGTGTGTGTATTGTGAATGGCTTGTGTGCTTGTGTTCAGGGGCGCAACACAACCTAAATTTCTGGGGGGTGCTAATCCTTCACATTTTGGGAGAGGTGCTAACTTCACAGCAGTGGGGGAGGGGCAAACATATTTGTGGGGGGGCATCTAACGTCTTTATGTATTCTAATGAAACTATTCTAGTACAGCTCCAATTTTATAAGCAGTTAACACTCTCCTTTAAGTCTGAAAGCACCCACTTATGGACTGCTGTGAGAATAAGCAGTCTCCTATCCCTCTCTACCCTTCCATTCACTTCCCTGGCATGCAAGTACTAAACCCACATTTGAATGCAGGTACTAACAGTGAAATGCTTTACATTACTAATTGCTGGGCCTTGATTAACAGCAAACCCAGGTGCCGTTAAACATCTGTGTCCTGTTCTGTCGGTCAGCGGCTCTGTAGGTCAGCCAGGTCAAGTCAAAATAGCCCAAATTTTCAGGGTGGTTGAGGAGAGGGCTGAAGCCCAGTCAGCTCAATGATGGTGTGCCACTACTTGTGTTTAATCTCTTGGTTACTTATTGGTAATCTTCATTACTGATAGCCCTATTCTTCCTCGTCCCAGTACTTGTGTATGAGGCACTTTGCATCATAAACAAGTACTGGGTTGAGGTAGAAGGACATAGCGGTAATGCCTGGCTTAGTTACCTGTGATCTTCAATTACTCTTAGTACCATCTCCTCCGCATCCCAGTACTTACCTATGAGGCAAGGAGCCTCATAAGTAAGTACTGGGACAAGGAAAAGGGACGTGGAGGTAATTCTGGGCTGAGAAGATTTTGGGAGTTGTGGTAGGTGGGCAGGGAGAGAGGATGTGTGGGGTTCTGGGGTGGGACGGGGATTGTGCGATAAATTGTAATGGTCATCCATGTCCAGGCTAAGCAGGCATGATATGTGGTTTTAGTGGTTAGAGAGGCATTTTGGTGCAGCCAGTCTAGTCATTTCTTAGTTTGGCTAGACTTTTTTTTAACTGGGCATCTCTGATAAAGCATTCTTGCTAAGTGTAATTACCTGGCTATACTGGCATTTGGGTACTGCCAGTCTAGCCGTTTCTTACTGCGGCATTGTATATGTTTCTGGGCATCTGTTATAAAATAACCATGATAAGTACTATTGTTTCGACTGGCATTTTGGTGCAACCAGTCGAGGTATATCAAAATGTGGCCTGGATGCTTGACTGTAATATGTTATCACGTGTCTAGACTGGTCTGCATGTGAAGCCAGTTGGACATGTTTTCATTGTGGCATGGCATTTTTAATAGAAAAGTATTATATTAATTAAAGCATTAATGTTTCTGTGCATTGTTGGTGACTTGCATGCATTGGATTTCTGGAATGGTGTTACCCTACAAAACAATTACAAATGCTCTGGCCTTTAAGCCGATTTTCTCAGGAAGTGTGCTGCATAATGCATTAAAACAAACATTTACATCTTCCTCTTAGTGCAGTGTGCGGCGTACCCCTGCAGCAGCATGTTTGTGCGTTTTGCGCAGGCATGGTAATGTAGGCCGACCCAGAGTGTGGTGCGACCCGTGATTTGTTGCTGAGTTGGGGGGGCCCTCAGCACGGCTTACAAGGGGGCACCCACATTTTGTGTTGCGCCACTGTCTAGGCTCTCCTGCTGGTGGTAGTGGTGCTGGTGGTGCTGGTGGCTCCTGGGGAGGAGGAATTGCCATGGCTGATGCCATTTGTGAAGTTAAATAGCAGTTGTGGTAATATTCTTCTAAGCATGTGTTCTCTCCTGGATTGCAGATGGAAAATCAGTAAGAATAGATCTAAAAGCTGTGCTAGCATACATTTTCAGCTTGAAACTTCGATGATCAGCAGAAAATGCAATTTTGAACGGACCGGTTCACAAAGTGCAGACTTGTTCATGAACGCGTCATGACACTGCACACACGTGTTCACGTGACACTGTACGGAAGGTGCGTAATGACATCAGAAGTTTGCAAAAGTCAGCGAACATAAAACAGTACAAAAAGTTGCAGAAAGTTCCGAGAAATGTGGTAGAAATGTTGTTAGAAGGTGGGGAATGGCACAGTTTTAAGGTGAAACTTTCTAGATCGGCCAAAAATTCCTACTATATTGGGGGTATGAATAATATTAGGAAGATGTAGCAAATTAGGGTACACTGGTAAAAACTCATGAAATTCAATGAAAACATTTTGTTAAAGGGACATTATGGTTAAATTGCACTAATAAAAAACCTAATGAAATTCAGTGAAAAAAAATTGTTAAAGGGACGCAACCCCTTCTAAGAACTTTTGATCACAATTCATTTAATATGTAATGTCATCAGTGATGTCATAAATGACATTTGTGATATCACCTTTGATGTCCTGGGTGTTAGTCTGAACAGTGCACAGTGGCGGCATGAATTATGGTTGCTTAGCTTAGCATAACTGGGGAATTTATGGGGTTTTTCGGTTTTACTTGTAACCATAAAGTCCCTTTAACAAAGTTTTTTCCACTGAATTTCATAGGTTTTTATTAGTGCAACTTAACCATAACGTCCGTTGAACAATATTTTTTCACTGAATATATATACATATATATGGCCCTTTAAGTGAATAACTAAGAATGTGTGCTCGGTAAGACGTGAGTACTAAATCAGAACATAATAATTGAAGAAATCAGGTTTTAAACTGTATGTTTTACCCATTTTGGGTGTGAGATCTTCTCTGGTAAAAGTCGAGACAATGCAGCTGGAAGATGTAAGACCATCATAGCGGGGATAGATAATTGGATGAAGTAGAACTTGTCCTTTAATTATCCCATGGGGTGGGATTCCCAACAGTGTCTGTCTAGTGTGGTAAAACAGATGCAAGAGACAGACACGTGGTCATGTTTGAAACTTACAGTTTGTATTAAAAGAAATAAGACTTGTCCTATTTCTACTTCTATGGTGATTCATTGCCCTAGCTATGGACAATACTAAAAGGGTGCTTATCAGGATGTCTTACAACAGAAAAATCAGTCCACAGTGCAAACCCTAATCTATGTACAGTCTGTCCCTACCACCATTGCATATGGTTAACATAAACGTGTTCCAGAAAGGTCTATACGGGTGTTCACCTACTCTAGACAATGGCGGTTTCTTTATTTTCCTGCTGATTTTTGATCTCCATAAATATATTTCTGAGGCTCTTGTTCCTATGAGCCATAACGTGAATGCAAGGTGTAAAAGCCTTGCATGCATGGATGTAATTTTAGGGTTGGGCAAGGGTGTTTGTCCCCTCCCTGCCCCAACTTTTGTGGCACACCATTTTGTTCCCCTCATTTGGCAGGGGCCACTTTCCTCTAGATGTCATGTTCCCCCAGCATTTTCAGCGACGTTACTCCACTTTTCTACGTAAGGATTTTATGCCTTGCATTTACGTTACGGCTCATATTCAATCATTTGTATGGTGCAGAGGAGGGGTGTAACGCAACTTGCGTGTCCGCCACCTCCTTTTTCTCTGCCATACAAATGCTCCAGCGTCTGCGCTGGCATGGATATTTATGCTGGCTTAGCTCCTGGAGATCTCTATGGGGTCTGACTGCTTTATTCACCAGCATAAAGCAGACGCACCCCATAGGGATGCATTGTACACTCTCCCTGCAATGGCAGGCAACATCATGGTAAGCAGTGTTCCCAGTTGAAATTAAACCCTGTCCCCGACATGTCAGCATGTCGGAGAGGGTTTCATTTCATTTGTGTGCGCCGCTTGCCATGCTCGACCTGCAAGCGGTGCTCACAAACAAGAGTAAACGCTCTCTGGCATGCCAGCATGCCAGGCAGTGTTTACTCACTTTGCACTGTGGAGTGCCAGCGTGAAGGGCAAAAGGTAAATGAAGACAATTTGGCGGTGGGAAGACGCTTACGTTACAGTTTAAAAGCAACAGCTTCCGCCTTCAAATTACATTAATGAGCTAAATGAGCTCCATGGTGTCTTTTTTAAGGCCGTCCGCCTGGTGGGGCCGCATAAGTCCCAGGTTTACCCAATGTTTCAGTATTCTTTCTTGCCATCTGGGATGGCAGTCTCTGTTTCCTTGGATTTTATTTGGTCCTATACGACAATCTCTGCTTCTAACACCCCGCCTGGTGCTATCTTGCCTTTCACCCCATCTGGGGATAGTGTGTAACTTGTCTCTTCTTGGACGTTCTGGTTTCTCACCCATTCTGGTTTCTCAGCCCTTCTTATCTTGTCTGTTATCTAACCCTCATCCGGGCTTCTGGATTTCTCATCCCTTCTTCACTTATCTACTACTCGCCGCGTTCTGGGCTTCTGGTTTTCTCACCCCTTCTTGGTATCTCGCCCGTTCTGGGCTTCTGGGTTTCTCACTCAAACAGAGTCAGAACCACACCAGCTGGTTTTAAATGGCCCTGCAACTCATTGCTCTCCATAATCCCCATTTAGCCAACAACCAGATGGGATTCTTTACATGAGGGAGGTTAACTAAAACCTCATCTTGGAGATTACTTGTCCCCAAAAGGGGTATGGGGGGTTTCCCCCAGATGGATCCTGCTTGCCCTGTCCCCTAGGGTGTGTTAAATGTGGCAGGCTTACTGCTCTAGTTCAAAATAGGGTGGCTCTCCCTTGGGGAGAAGGGACGAATTCCCTAGTTTTTCCACATTAGATAGGGGACACACCACTGGAATGAATCTATGGGAAGGGTATTTTTCTTTGAGGGAGAGCTTAGCTACTGTTGGTGTTCCCTCATGATACTTGTTGTGCCAAGGTAATCCAATTAGGGTATATGAGGTGTCTTCCTTTGCTGGGAGTAACTAAGTATGTTGCCATGAGGTCGAATTCAAATGGAAGGGAGCCCGTAGGTGAACATCGAGTTCCAAAGGAGCTGAAGAAGAAAGGTTTGAGACTGTCTCAGGGGAGGGACCAGCCTTTGTCTGTGAGGATGGCTTGCTAATGCTGTTAGAGCTGGTGAAAGTTTGGATAAATGTGTAATGTATTAGTAAACGGTTGTGATGAAGTGCCCTGTGCAACCACGAGCAACACAGGGAAGATATTCAGGTAGGCTGGGAGTTCATTCATGGATCTGATATCTGTTTTACATTGTATATTCAGATTGTATTTTGTTTTTTCTTCGATGGTTTTTATCCAGTCATTTCTCATAATTTTTATTTTTGCATTTTGAGGGCGTAGCGTGAGCATTTAGTGGGAAATTTCTTCTGTTTTCATAAATTGTTAAAGATTGTCTTTCCACTTAGTAAGGATTGTGTTGTTCATTGCTCCGTCCTGAAACCTTAAGATTTGGATTGCTGGGGTTTTGTCATCCGTGAGCAGCTTGTGGTATAGATCTAGTTGTTTCCATAGGACAATTGAGCTGATGGACTGTACTGCTACTTCATGTCTGATTCTGGGCATCGGGAAAGAGGGTGGCAGGCGTAGGATCTTGCGCCAGAAGGAGGCTTCTAGTTTTGTCCAGCCATAACCCATTGTGTTTATCATGGCTTCTGTTCCATAAACTATTGTTGGAATCACTTTTTGTTTGTAATATGTTGTTATGGGTTTGAATGAGCATTTGCCGTACTTTTGCTGGATCATGCATCCTTGTCTTGCCAGGGATTGGATCTTTTGTTCTAGCTTCGCTGTCCATTCTTTTTCAGATTTAGATTGATTTATATGGATTCCCAGATATTTGTTGTTACTTCCCCAAGCTGGTTACCGTTTGGATTGATTTTTAGTAGTTTTCCATTGTTATTGGTCGTTCTGCTCAGTTGCATAATTTTCGTCTTCTTTGTATTGATAGTAAGTTCATTGAGATTCATGTAATGGTTTAGTTGAGGGAGACTATTTTGTAGGCCTGAGGGTGTCTTATCCAGGAGGATGATGTCGTCCGCATAGGTCATGATTTTAACTGGTATTGAGTTGACCTTTGGAGGGTTGAGGGCATCGGTTTGTAGATGAATGTCGATGTCTGCGGTAAAGAGGTTGTATAGTGTTGCTGCTAGAGGGCATCCTTGTTTTTGCCTGTTTTCAGCTGGTATTTTTGGTGTTGTATGACCTTCTCTTGTGAGTCTTATTGTTATTGAGGTGTTTGAATAGAGTTGTCTGATTGGCCCCAAGATGTCAATAGGACACTTGCATTTTTAAAGTTTATTCCATAGTTTTTGCCGGGATATTCCATCGAAGGCCATGTAAAGGTCTATAAAGGCCACGAAGATTCTTGTTTTGTTGTGAATTGCCTCGTGTTTTATCAGATTTAGGAGAAGTAGATTGATGTTTGTGCCCACGTTTGGGGTGAATCCAGTTTGTCTTGTTGAAAATCGCTGTGTATCGGTTGCCCACTGGTTGAGTTTTTTTAAAAGGATCAATGCAAACAACTTCCCTAGAGGGTCAAGTAGCGCAATTGGGCAAAAATTTGTCGGGTCGTCTCTCGGTCCTTGGTTGTGGATGGGGACAATGGTTGCAGTTTTCCATGATGAAGGTATCCGGTTGAGCTTATTGATAAGTGTCATGATGTTACTCATGAGGTTGGCCCATGATTGTGGATCTTTTTTGATCATCGTGTTTGAGGTCCCGTCAGGGCCTGGAGCATGGGATATAATGAGTTTTTGTATCATGTCTAAGATGTCTTGGTAGTTACAGATTACTGTCCACTTTGCCTTCTGTGTCTGTGATTTTTATTCGGTTTCTGAGGGCCAGGCTTTGTATATGTTCGTATAGTGTTGGATCCATCGCTGTTCTGTCACATTTCCTGTGAGTTTTTGTTGGTATGCTGAGTTGTTGTTCAACAAATTCCATAGATCTCAGAGGTTGTGTGTTTTATAAGTCTCTAGGATTGCCTCTGCATGTGCTTGTAGTAGAGTCGTGCGATGCTTTTTGGTCCAGTTATTATAGTTTTGTTTAGCCGCTTTTATTTTAATGAACGAGTCTTTGTCTTTTCTTTTCTTTAGTTGTCGCACAGTGTTTCTCAGCGCCCTTTTCCTTTCAGTAAGCTCCTTATTGTAGCAGTGTCGATGAGTCTTTGTGGTTTGCTGGCTAGTTGGTTTATAGTAGGGTTGGAGTAGCCATTGATAGTTTGTTTCTAATCGTCAGGTAGAGCGGTTTGCAGGAATTGTCTTGTGAGTGAGGTTGTTGCTTGTTCAGTTATGCAAAGTTTTCTGCCAGCTGTGCAGACTTCTAGCGCAGTGGGTCGATTGGGCTGAGGTTTCCGTAGAATATTTTGTCCATGTGTGACTAGCTGGTTGTGGTCGCTCTTTGTTGTTGTGATTATACTGACTGTTTCTACTGTGGTTCTCAGTTCTTTCTAGAGGTAGATGTAGTCAATTATGGCAGACGATTTGCCTCGGGACCAGGTGGGTAGGAGTTTGCTTGTCTCATCCATAGGGTAATCGATAAGTAGAAGGTTATGGATGTTAGTTTCTTTTATCCATTTTTTAGCACGGATTGTTAGTTTTCCATTAGGGATAGGTTGTCCGTCTTTATGCCATAGATGGAGGTTTAAATCACCGCACAGTATGAATTTGATTCTTGCATACTTGAGGATGAGGTTGTCCATTGTTAGGAAGACACCGTCTTAGAAAGCTTCGTTGTTGATTGCAGCAGGGTTCCAGTACAGGTTCATAATTGAGATTTTTCTTTCCTGGTGAAGATTTGAGGAGTCAGAGTTTAAGCGTCCTTTTATTTTTATGACTGTATTTTGTATCCACGCTTTGCTATTTGTGGTTTGCAGTATAGACCATGCAGGGTCGATCTTAATTAGAGTTAATAGACCTGATGATGGTCTTCCTTTTGATCTTATTGGGGCTGGGTTGAGGAAAGTTAGGAAGCCATCACAACGTGGGGTATTGGAAAACCAGGTTTCTTGAAAACAAATGATCTGGTACGAATCAAATTCAGGTGATGGGTCATTAAACAGGTGAGAGTTTCCCCATGTATTCCATAAGCACAGGGTCCAGGTGTTTGTTGGATCGGTTAGTGGTTATGAGATGTTGCTCAGCCCTGTTTCGTCGGTGTAGTTTAAACTGTCTTCCGACGCGTACTGACGTCTGATCGGACGATCGTTGTCGTAGCTCTCTTTTGTTTCATCTGGTTAGTTTAGACTGTCTTCTGAAGCGTACTGTCGTCTGATCTGTCGATCGTCATTGTTGTGGGTTATGTCAATATGCTCGGCTTCGGGATTGTAGTTCAGAGGCTTCTAGGAATGACTGGCGAACACGGTTGCAAGGTTGTTCGCACCATTTTGCTCATTTTGTTGCTTCTTGTGATGTTCTTGCCTTTTAGTTGATTTAGAGGTGTTCCTAGGATTTTCTTTTAAGATGATGTCTTCCTTCTTTGGTTTTGTACCAAGCGTACAGCTAAAACCGAGTTTATATAGTGCATCTCTGGCTGTTAGGATTTGATCCATGGTTGTTTTATTGTGTAGTTTTGACGATATTTTATCGTTAGATTTTTCATCTACAAAGATGACTAGCTCGATGTCTCTAGAGCGAAGTTGGTTCAGGTTCGGGATTGCTTGGAAAAGTATTAAGATGTTCGCACTGTTTAGAACCATTTGAGAAGGTCTGTTGATGATGTTTTCTATTTGCACTGTGCAACTTTCTGTTGACTGGAAAGGGTTCAGGAATATTGGTTGGTGTTGATCTGTATGTTCTTTTGGTTTTTTCGCACGGGGACTTTCTTGTGCTGGACGAGTTGTGGAAAAACTTGTTTCAGTGCTACACCTTGCTTCGTTGGCTAGTGAGGTTGAAGAGATTTCGTCGTATGTTGAGTAGTTGTTTGTGTTTGGGTCGTGAATTGAATCGGTCATTGATCTGTCTGAGATTTCTTCACACAAGATCGTGTAGCTGATAGAGTGGTTTGGTTGATGTTCGTCGATTACTATTAGGCTTGGATCGTTCATTTGTATTTTCGCTTTCGTTTTTTCTTGTATCGATAGGTCCTCATGCGTCGTTAGGTCGAGTAGATCATCTGTTTCCAGGCTTTGTTCCTTGTGTATTATCGCAATTGCAGGTGCCGGTTTTTTACTTATGTTTTTTGGGAGTGGGTCCGGTTGTTTGGGTTGGTTCAGTGTGGACTTCTTGGGTTGATTTTTGGGTATTTTTTCTATGACCGGCTTTGGTATTGACAAGTTTCGTAGAAATGCACGTGAGCCTGTTTGTTTTTGCGTTTGTTTGGTTGGTTTTTTTGCTGCTTCTTTATCGGTTTTCTTTGCTGGGCCAAGGATCTCAAAGATGTCATTGGCGGTCGTGTCTTTTTGGTCATTTGTTGGCTTTATTTTTTCTTTGCGTACGTTAGGTGGGTTTGTTTGAGTCGGTGAGGAGGTGAGGAGGTTGATGCTTTGGGTGATGTAGATTTTTGTTGGTCAAGGTTCCATTTTTCTGGTATCATGCAGAGTGGTGTGTTTTCTTTTGGTATATTCGGAGGTGTAGAAGCTTTTAGTTGTTGGTTTTTGAGCATTGTCATGAGTTCTTTGGTAAGTTGGGTTTTTTCTTCTCTGTCTCCTCGTGCTATCGTGTTAAGATATTACCATACTGTGATATACATTTCATACAAGAATGGATCACCATATGTATTGTCAATATCAGTGTTTACAGGCCCATATTACCAAATTACTGTCAATGCAAGCAGACGTCCAAGGCCATATGATAATGATGTGTTATTGAAAAGCACTTACGCTGAAGTGCTTTATATAAAACAAATATACATACAATATCACCCAACCTGTGTTGGTACTCATTTATCGACTTCAGCACGATAAAAGGCTGAGTTGAGGTGTTTAAGAACAGACTAAATCAGTGACTCACCCCCTGTAGTGTGACTTAAATAAATCTAGCAATTATTGCATATAATTTCAGAAAGACATATTATTTGTTATTCCTATTCTTTCTTTTTTTAAGAGGACTGAACAGTAAAGCCAGCCACTCCAAATATAAAGAGCCAGAGGGCGCTGGCCACAGCCCAGGAGCTTACATTTAAAAAAACAAAAACGTTTTTAGGTGTTTTTTATGGGTAGCAAGGCAGACCTCAGGGGTGGCAAGGAAGACCCCAGGGGGTTGTAACTACGACTCCTGGCCACCCCCAAATGACGTCCCTGGTAGGCAGAGCTGAGCAGAGTCGGCTGTTGTCAGATACAGAATGGATAAGCATGAGCGAGGTTGAGATGAGCCACACACCCATAAATCAGGGGAAGGGAGAGTAGCAGAGACTGGTCAAGAGCAAGAAGCCAGGGAGCACGGCTCCACAAGAGGCGCTCTGAGCCTAGAGTGAGAGTCAAGAGGCCAAACCAAAATGCGGAGTGGCGATTGTGAAAGGACCCCTACTAGATAAAGATGTGCACCACCCCCAGGTGCAATGGAGGACACACACACAAGGCCACAATAAGGTTGGAGGGCATCCGCAGCCAGTTCAGATAAAGCCATTGAGAACTTGCATGAAAGGAGAAACGCTAATTGCTGCAACTCAGAGGGAAACTTCAGTGAGAGCAGTGACTCAATTATTGGAAGGGGAATCAGTGATTGTTAGAATTCAGAGGCGTTCCTCTTGATTAGAATGTGAATTGAAGGAGAAACCCTGATCTCTGGAACTGTGAGAGAATGTTATGAGTCATATTGTGAAAGTAAATTCAAGGGGATAAAAGGACTGCTACAACATGGAGAACATGTTACGAGAGCACATGAGAAAGTGAATAAAAGGTGAAACACTGATGGCTTGAACCAGGAGACACAATTCCTGGAGCCTACTGAGAAAACAATTAGAAAGAAGGAATGAGAGTATGTTAGACCTTGAATGCAAAGTTACCAGAGACTACCTCATTACGACCCTGGCGCTAAGTGAAAAACGATGGCGGTAAATGTAGGGTAAATGTAGGGTGTGGGTGAGCTCAGTGAGCGCACGACGCAAGCCGGCAAGTTCACCACAGATGTCCCTGGACATGGCCTGCATGGCATCCCTCAGGGTGGCAGTGCTCTGCGCTACTTCGGCCCTTAGGGTCTCCGTGGCCTGTTCAATGGTTGCCCTAGCCCCCACACATTCCGCGGCATGCTCAGTCAGCATTGTGGACAGTTGTTGCTGCCGTTCTATGATGTCCTCGAGGGACTGCTGCCCCTGCTGGGCCATGCCCAGTGCTGGTGGTGTGATGGAGGGGCTGCTCCCCTCCTGTGGACTGAGGACTGGGCATGGGGTAGAAGGCCACTCCTCTACCTCTGTGTGCCCCTGTGTGTGATCCTCATGGGGGCTGGCGTCTGACAAACAGGGGGAATGTAGTAGGTCAGTGGGGCTTCTGACTTCGTGCTCCTCAATGTCAGAGTCTGAACTTGCAGCAATTGCAGCTGTTTCTCCCATGTTGCTGCTGGCCGCAGACCTGGTGTCTTCTGTGGCAGGCAATGTTGGTACAGGTGGAGCTGCTGCTGCTGGCCTGCTGCCTACAGGGGTGTTTGCCGGTGGCCCGTCCGGTTTGCTTGCAGTGGATTCTGCTTGTTGTGGGGTCTGCCTCACTGCAGCTGAGGTTGAGGGTGCGGGGATGGTATTATTGGCCTTCTTGGCTCTCTTCGTCGCAGGGGTGTCCTGGTCCTCGGGGTGTGAATCTGTGCCTGTGGTGGAGCAAAGGAGGGAGGGCGTTATTGATGGGTCTGCGGACTTTGGAATGACAATGATTGACATGATTCTGGTCAGTAGATGAGACAGATTTCAGGCAGGGCCATGCAGGTTGTCTCCTTTTTTGTGTGGAATGTGGATGCAGGTATGTGGGTGCCAGCAGTGTATACAGGGTGGTGCTCGCATGTGGCTATGGGCAGTGTGGAGCTAATGTGTTGCATTTACACTCTAGGGCAACCTTGTGCTACACATGAATGGACTGCAGTGACTATGGCATGTATTGTTTGAGGCACCTACCTTCATCGCCTGATGTCGGAGCTCCCCTTTCCATCCCTCCGACGCCTTCAATGCCTTCCATGCCAATCGTGGTTGCACAAATCTCCTCCCACGGTTGGAGTTTTAGTGGGGATTCCGAACCTCCACCGGTACCCAGGGCAAGGTTGCGGTTCGCAGAGATGACGGCTCTGACCCGTATGCGAAGGTCATCCCAGCGCTTCCTGCACTGCTGTGGGGTGCGGGGTACGGTCCCCACCGCGGTGACGCGCTCGGCCACCAGGGCCCAGATGGCCTTCTTTTTCGCTATTGCTGTCCTGGTCATTTCCGGGGAGAAAACGACAGCTGCGTTGTCTTGCAGGGTCTCCGCAAGCATGCAGAGTTCCTCCCGGCTAAATCTTTCCTGGCGCTGGCGGTCACATGCCTTCTTAACAACTTTATGCATTTTTTTGTAGTTGGATGGGTGGGTGATTGGTTGGGACAGGTGTCTGGGTTGGATCTGGTGTTGTTCGGTAGGATGGCAATGGATTGTGTTTTTAAAGATGGCCGACGTGCTGTTTCCC
This sequence comes from Ambystoma mexicanum, assembly GCF_040938575.1. Classification (NCBI taxonomy): domain Eukaryota; kingdom Metazoa; phylum Chordata; class Amphibia; order Caudata; family Ambystomatidae; genus Ambystoma; species Ambystoma mexicanum. The sequence continues at coordinate 228,267,644 of NC_090937.1, read as the reverse complement.
GTTCCGCCGCGATGACGCTATTTCCGGTTCTGCTTTTTACGGTGACCGCTAATTGCAGCCACCGCTAATTACGGTGGCCGCTAATTACGGTGGCCGCTACTTACGGTGGCGGAAGTGCACCTTGCTCGACTTACGATGCCGGTAGGGGCCTTTTCCGCCATGGCGTTAATTGCATTACCGCCATGGCGTAATGCTCGTGCGCGATGGGTCGTAATGTGGCGCTCTTTACGCCATCGGCCCACGGCGTTAACGCTCATTACGCCAGGGCGGTAATGACGGCAGATTACCGCCTGGGTCGTAAAAGCAAATGAATGGAGAAACAGTGTATACTGAAACCTGAAGTTAAAGTTCCCAGAGACATTGATAAAGCAATTGAAAAAAGAAAATGATGCTTGCTGGAAGTTGAAGGTAACGTTCCCAAAGGCATTAAGGAAACAACTGAAAGGAGAAACAGTGGCTGTTAGAACTTGAAGAAAAGGTTCCCTGAGATGGCGAGGAATGAAAGGGAAAACAGTGCATGCTGGAACTTGCGTGCAAAGTTCCTAAATTAATTGATAAACCAACTAAAAAGAGAAACCGGTGCTCTATTAGGGAATTAACATACATGTGGGCCAATTTAAAATTCCAACTGAAATGCCAGGAAAAACAGTTAGCAAGTTCCAATTTCTCTTCTCGAAAACACGAAAAGGGTTTTTCAACAAGCACTATGGGCCTCTCTCATTTGTCACCCAGTCCTTGTAGTCATGTCCTCCTCTGGTCTTCATTGTTTGGTAAGTGATGCAAGCAACTCCAGTTGCGGATTAGGTCAGGATGGCCATGTGGCCCACAGGCTCTCCCAGAGGCAAGGTAGGTGAAAAAGGTTTCAGGTGATTCTTTGGGGCTCTCAACCCCCAATGTGTCCTAGGCTCTCCACAGCTCCACATTTCGCTCTCACTCATTGCCATGCCCTAAACTTGTTTCTAAGGGCCTACTCAAATCTCCCACTTTCATCTGGCTGTTCTCAAGCTCCTCGTCCCCTTCCACAATGTTACTCCATGTGCGTCTAGCTCCTCCCTCTTGTATCACACACCCGTAGACTTTGGGTGCATGCATCCTTCTCCATTCAGTTCCTTCTCAGACCTTACCCTCGACATGCTCATCAGTTCACCTTTTCCTCACTGCTTCCTCCTTATCTCCTTTTTCGCCAATGCCTCCCACTTAGGCCTTTCTTTCTGTACAACCTACTCCTTATATCTTTCCTCTACCTCCCTTCTACCAGCCGCCTTTCGCCACCACCTTCTATTTACATCTTCTTTTTGCTCAACTGCCTTCTCAGCTCATCCTTTCATTACCACCCCCTCCTTCTTCTCTATCCCCTCTTCCACCTCCATCACCTTTGCTGCTCAAGTCTCTCGTGCCTCCAGCCTTCTGAGGACTCACATCATCTCCTTATGAAACCTCCCACCCCTTTGTGCTGCTGGGGTTCTTCCATACAGATGGCCTTCTCCATTGTCCTTGCGACATTTTTAGTTTTTTGTTTCAGACATTGCAAAAAGGTTTATGTGAAGTTGTGTCGCCAAGTGATGATACCCTGCCAGCTGCAAAAGACACTGTGGGGGCTGGGGGAGGGGGGGCTGGTAACCAGTGGTGCATCACCCAGGGGCCCTGCATCACAGAGCAGGTGGAACCACCCGGGCCCACGGTCACCCTCCCCAACACCCTCACACCTTCATGCCAGAATACAAACGTGTTAATGTTTCACCTGAAAGATAGAACACTGTTCACCCAGCGTTAAGGGATGAACATAATCATCATCCCGTAATGCTGAGGGAAGACTGACCAAATTTAACAGGCAAGTGTGGCAAAGGCTATATTTGCCCCTCTTGAATTATAGCACCATAAAATATTAAGAGACATGGGACCTGAGTTGTCTGACCAGATGGTAACAAGGTAGTTTTTCGGTTAGGTGAGAACTCCTGGTCTCATATCCTAATATATGTTTGTTGCACATAAATTTGAACGCAACATGTGGTTTGATCGGTAGCCAATGCAAAGAGGCTAAGCCGGGTGAAACATAGTCACATTTCTTCAGACTGAGCAAAAGACTTGCCATTGCATGTCTTATGTTAGTTGTCAGATTGGTAGGGAGACCTACATAAATGCTGTTCCCGAAGTCGAGGCGCGATGAAACAAAGGCATTTATCATGATCATATGTGGAAAGGATTAAAAGGAAAGCATTTTCATTATCCCAGCTAGAAAAAGCACAATTTCATCACTGCGGAAAGTTGTTTCAGTGTCAATTCCTAATCTGTTTTAATGCACAGATTTCTCACTGATCATGAAGAGTCTGGGCATTAGCCAATGACTTCAGGGCAAAAAGGTGGAGTCCTGTGGGTTGACTTTGGAAGTTACATCCAGGACTTGAGTTTCATTGGGATTGATTTTTAAATAGTCTGTATCCATCCAGCTTCTGGTGAAAATCAGGCATCCCCTAAATTTATTAGCCGAGACATTTCTATTTCCTGACAGATTTATGATATGTACATCTTAGTGGTGTCAGCATAGTTTACAAAAAGGCCATGCTGATGAATAATGTCAGCCAGAGTATGAGTGTACAGGTGGAATGATAGAGGAGATACTGACAAGCCCTGAAACACCCCACAAGGTAATGGTCTTGGGTTTCATACATATTTGTCAATATCCACTGCTTGTGTAATTCCTGACAATAATGACCTCATTAAATTAAAACTGTTCTTCCAAACCCCTGTTGTGTAAGGCATTGTGGTTGACAGTCAAACATTGAAAACAAGATTTGCTTAACAATTTGTAAGGATTTGCCACATAGTGTCAGGAGTGGAATGTCCACTAGATATAATACAAAGTCCAACCCACGAAAGAAGGAAGACACATAAAATACTGAGACACACCGAATGATCCAGTGTGTTTGTTAAAGTCACTCCAAGAGCAGCTACCTGAAAAGAAACTCAAAGTGAGCTGGCAGACTAGAGTTGTGCAGTGCCTACATCTGCTCAGTGCTGGCCAAAGATCGAGCCCTGGTGTGACCCAACCTTCAAATTGTTGTCCCTAGCGTCTAGAATGTAAGACTTGCACCCATATAAGGGCTATCTACAAAGAGTTTATTGATGGTGGAGCAGCATTCCTGGATGAGCATCACAGAGAGAATATTACCATTGTTTGCTTCCATTTCAGAGATGTCCCTTTTTGAGAAATGTCAAGGGGATAAAAAGGCACATTTTCTATACACAAAGATCTACTAACCAAAGTTGAAAGAGGAAGTGAACCAGATGTTTTAGCTCCAGTGATCTTCAGTCATAAAACACAAGTCACCACATGACAGAAGATGTCCATCCCTGTGACTACACTATTGGGCAAAGAACATTTCCACTTTTGAAGCATGCCTTTGTACGTATTTTAAAATGAATCACCTACAGAGAAGGCATGAAAAAGACCAGATTTCTTTATGGAAAAGGAATGTACTGCATAGGGTGGAAACAGATCTGAAAGGAGACCAGCAACCTCTCTCTCCTCAAACTATTGGGTCCAAAACCATTTAAAAAACTGTTAAGGATCTTCCCCATGCATATCTTACCCCTGCACACCTGTGGATAGCCAACATCCAGGAGCATATTTTGAGTCACTTCTACTGGGTAGTTGTTTACAACAGCATCAAGAGGTACTGTCAGAGCTGCTCAATTTGTCAGAAGACCAGTGACAAAGATAATTCAATGCCCCCTTAGAACTGTTGTCTTTTATCGACTTAGCTTTTGAGAGAATTCCCTTTGATGTCATCAAAGCCTTCGAACCATCAAAAAATGAGTTATACTGCATATTAGTCATCCTAAAATAGGTTGCCCGTGATCCAGAAGCATTTCCACTGTGGGCCAACACACTCAGAACGTCGTAAAAGTACTCCTATGGTGGGGGGCGCTGTTGAGCAGCCCAAAGACGGCTTCCTAGCCCTGTAGCTCCATGTCGAGCCAACACAAATCCTGTTGCTGTGGCGGTCCCTCGAATCCCTCTACCCTGAAAATCGGCCTGCGCAGAGGTAAAGGTGGTGGGCATCAGCGGTCCAAAAATTGGGCACAACGACCATTCCTAGGGGCCTTTTTGACTCTGTGCCCACAGGCAGTGTGGCGCGACCCGTGGCTGCCAATGAACTTCGTATCCCAGGTCGGAGCGAGCTGCGTCCGGATCGGAGGATGCATCCTCGACCAATTTGCCCACACAGCATGATCTGGCTTCCCACAGCTGGCCGGCCCGGACTGGCGTGCCCCATCTTGGAAGCTCGGACGGGACGTCTGCCATTGCCTCACAGAACTCAGAGGCCCCTCGACCTGGTGGCGGGGACGCACTGGAGTCCTGTCCCCTGTGTGTGGATCAGGCCCGCGCGGGTGTTGGGAGCTACCCACTGCCTGCCTCCGACTGAACTGGGGGGCGGCGGTGAGCACGTACCCCCAGGATGCCCGAACTGCTGACGGGCCCCAGCTGAAGTTGGAGGCAGCCCTGAGACCAACAGGTGAGCCAGAAAATTGGGCTTCCATTGGTCCCGGTGTGAGAAGCTCCTGGACATCTCCGCGCCCACACCGCAACACAGTGCTGCATCATCCTGTCAGACTCCAGACCCGACGCCAGAGAGACTGCAGCGTAGGTGTGACACACGTCCCGGTCCCCCCATCTCATTGAACAGCTGCATAGGGAGGAAGACAGTGAGGTGATCCTGAAGGGAGCTCGCTCCACATTACTGCATAGAACGGGGGCTTTGGCATCCACCTGCCGGCGAGGGACGGAGGGCCTTCCGCTTGTTATTGGTGGGAGCACCCCACGGGGCATGTCGCAGCAAACCCATATATGAACCCCTAGTCGGGACATGATCCCCTGCACCAGCCTAGGCGGCTTGGTTCCTGCTGTCATCCAGCGGCCCGCTCCTTGGTACCACTGCTGGTTGGAGCGTGTGGCCCCACGGCTCGTTCTGCTGTGCGGGCCGTGGCTGACACTCGAACTTGCTGATTGCATCACCCATGAACCTTGGCCAAAGCAGCCCCCACCAGCCATATTAGCCTAGTCAGACGGACTACACTCGCCCGACACTACCGCTGTACTCCTCAACCGGGACTCACGGGAGGATCCTCTGCTCCACTGAACTTTGCTCTGGCCTTGCCATCGCCACTTGCTGTCGCCCTATACAGTTCACCTCAACCTACCCCCACATATCCACCTCCTGCAAACCCAATTTTAAATGCTGGTGAGCCACATATGTAGACAGCTGAGACCAGGGACAGCAAGTTAGACCTTCATCTCGCTGATCCACGGCTGGGGCCAACTGGTACATGACAAGTGCCTTGACCCAATAGCTGCATTGTGCTCTGCCCCAGATACAACCACCCTCTGTGGTCTGTCAGTCTGCACTCCTCCCTCCCCAGCATATCTAATCCTTGCGCAAACATCCTGAACACTGGCAGGCTACATTTGGGGATGTAACTATGAGTGCTAATAGCTTAACGACCGCCCGCCCTGCTCTCCCAACTGGGGAGGGTCAATGCTGGGCATAAGACATTTCTACACAGCACACACCCAGTTCCCTGGGGCAATTAGCGGGGGCGATATACCAAGCGCCAGGTCTCATAATCTCGTCCCTGGGTCTCTACTTTTGCACAAGGTGAGACGTATCTGCACGCACAATCCCATATCCGACGTTGTTCTCAACCTTTTAATACTCCAGCTCTACACTGCCACGCTCAAAGCACCGCCCTCAAGACTTGTAAAGTCCGCAACCACACCTCCTTGCTACTTGAGAGGAACACAGTGCTCCAGCCAAAACAAGTAGGGTCTGCTCATACTCAATATGTGCAACAGATCCCACGGCACTGGTAAAACTGGCACCCTGGACGAGTTTGCTAAAGCTACAGCTAAACCTGAATAGGTACAACCCGCTACCAGTCAGGACGACGCGGACATACAGGGGGAACCCCCTGGCCTTGATCTCGCTATCATGATGGAGTCCATGACTAAGAACTTTGCCTCCTTTCATGAAAAGTTGAATGACATAAATGCCAATGTCGCGTTGCTCAGATCCTAGCTGGACCACCAAGGCTCCAGGATTACGGAGGTGGAAACTAGGATTAGTGCCAATGAGGACAGTATCACTGCACTGCAGGACACGGTGTCCACCCTAGTCCATGACAATAAATCAGTCAAAGCCAAATGTGATGATTTGGAGTCTAGATCATGGAGGAATAACATACGCATCATCGGGGTCCCAGAAAACGCGCACAAGGTCCGGCTTGAACTGGCTACAGAAAATCTACTCAAAGATCTGCTAGGTGACTCTGATCTATCCCCCTTCTTTGTAGTTGAGCGGGCCCACCGAGCGCTAGCCCCACGTCCTAAACCTGGTGACTTCCTGAGACCAATCATAGTGAAAATCTTAAGCTACAGAGACAGGGATCAAATATTTCGACTTGCACAAGAAAAGGGTGAACTTAGATTAGGGGCGCAGATCATCAGGATATTCCCAGATTTCTCCACAGGAGTGCAGCAAGAGCGTCGACAGTTTATCTGAGTTAAAATACTGCTCAGAGAGAGGAACATCGCTTACACCATACTGTTTCCAGCTTGCCTGAAGTTCACTTTTAACAACAAACTGTACTTTTTCACAGTACCGGATGAGGCAGTGAAATTCATCGAGGCTCACATTCTTCTACATGTCCCCGCCGACAACCTAAAGGAGAACGACTGAGCCCAATGTGACACCTCTCATGCTAGTTGCTTTATCTGCAGGTTCATGTCTTCTACTTTTTATGTGTAACTGGCAACCCTAATGCAACTTGTCTACTGGCATTACTGATTATAAATCGACCGTTCGGCCTGGCAGCCCTCACAGTTTCAGCCTGTATTAACTTCGCCAATTTAATTGCTTATAAACTATGTCATATGTGTGGCCACCGACCTCACCCTGATGCCTCTGACCACTGTTACTGTTCTATCTAAACCTACATTTTTCATATTTGCTATCTAGAAAGGTGGTCACCTGGTTCCTAATTCAAGAGGGGTCAGGGTATACCCGATCGCCACGAATGCTGTGAGAAATGTAATGGAACCCCTAGGTTCCCATGTAAGTTGGTCACATGGCAGCAGCGTACCCCACTGCGACTGCAGTGTTTATTATTGTGTTCCTGCTGCGTGCAAGCCCCTGTTGGGCCGCTGCAAATGTTGGGCTAAGTTGGGGACGGCTCACCTTCAGGAGAGATGGGGGAGGGACAGTCACACTGCCGGTTGGGGATGTGCAGTGAGGTTGGAGGGGTGAGGAGACTTCTAAAAAAGGCAGAGAGGATATGGCATTGCACGCGATGAGTAGACAACATTGCTTCATCATTAACAACTCTTGGCATATACGCAGTCGCGCATACTGGGATGTTCATTGAAACAATGGTATGGCTGTTCAGATGATGCCATGGAATGTCTGGGGATAGGAAATTTCACTAAGGCCCACAAGATCATAGCATACGCGCAGAGGCATTCTCCTGGGTCCCGAATAGGTTTTATACTACATACTCCACACAATCCAGAGGAGTGTTAACACTGCTCCATAAATCCATAAAATTTGTACTGAAGAAAAGCCTAACAGACACTGAGGGGAGATACGTTATTCTCCATTGCATATTGGCAGACAGGGAGTGCATGTTGGTGAACACGTATGGCCCCAATGTCGACACCCCTGAATTCTATGATAAGATATCCTCAATATTGATGGGATATGTTGGGGTCCCTACAGTTTGTGGAGGGGACATGAATCTTATACTTGATAACGATCTAGACAGGACAGGTACAGCACACAGAGTCCACTCAAGGGCAGCTAGAAGGCTACATTCACACATGATATCCCTTGGGTTGCGTGATATCTGGAGGATACTCCACCCTCAGCCGTGGTAGTATACCTTCTACTCCTCTGTCCATGATAGTTCATCTAGGATAGACCTGTTTATGACTACAAGCGACCTAATTGGTAAGGTTACAGATACTTGTATACTAACTCGCAACCTGTCCGACCATGCACCTGTGATGCTGAGCTTGGAGTTCGGGCCCCTCTTGCCCCTTCGCAATGCCTGGCGCTTCAAATCCGAAGCACTACTTGACGTAGTGTTGAAAGCCGAGATCCTCTCAGACATACGGACCTTCTTTGAATGCAACCCACAGCAGGACACTACCTTCGGAGTTCGGTGGGAGGCCTTTAAAGTTTATATCAGGGGCGTGGCCATCTCACGGGACGTAGGTGTTTTAAAAACCACTAGGAATGACCTACAGCGCCCCGAGGCTAGACTGAAAGGTCTGGAGCGTGAGTGTGCGACAGATGCGACGCCATACAATTTGGCTCAAATTAGAGCGGAACTGGAGACGTTTGAATCTCATGCTATGCAAGAGATAAAGTACCTGGCGTGGCCAATCGCGGCAAGGAAGTATGGAGAGGGCGAAAGACCTGCGAGAACACTGGCTAGACTAATCCGGGCAGAAGGGGGAGAACTCATATAGAATGTTTTAAGCACGCTCAAGGGGTTCCACAATGGTCGGACCAACAGATGCTTTCGATATTCTCACAATTCTACGCCGACTTATACACTCCACGACAGGAACACAACACACAGGATATTCTAGATCTGCTGGATGAAATCCCTATGACTCTTATATCCCGGTCCACTCGTGAGCAACTAGACACACCTATAACACTAGACTCACCTCAGAGTTTTATCTAGAACATCTTGCCATCCTAGTACCTAGATTGCTGGAGGTCTGATCAATGCGCGAGGCAATTATAACAGTTCTCCTCAAGCCTGGTAAGCCTAGCGATGAATGCAGGTCCTGTAGGCCCCGATCGCTTATGAACTTAGACACAAAGATAACTTGCCAAGATCTTGGCCAACAGATTCCTCCCAATTATGCCTCACATAGCCCACGGCAACCAGAGTGGTTTCGTACCTAGACGTTCGACGACTCTTAATATTAGGAGGCTCTTCCATGTCCTTTCAAGAATTGACCAGGGCGTGGAGGCAGTTGCGGTCACGCTACATGCACAGAAGGCCTTCGATATGGTCTTGTGGCAATATATGTGGGCAGCCCTGTAGAAAATGGTGCTTGGCCCAAATGCGATCCATTACATTAAGATATTATACACTTGCCCCACTGCCAGAGTCTTGGTCAATTATTTGACCTTGCATCACTTTGAACTGCGGAGGGGCACGCGTCAGGGCTGTCCCTTTTCCACCATCATCTTCGCACTGGTCATTGAGCCAATGGCTGATTATGTCAGGGCACAACATTCCCGGGGGGGGGGGGCATACGCCTGTCTGATCCCCCTGATATAATATCGCTGTATGCGGACAATGGACTATTGTATGTCAGGAACCCATCTACACATCTTGACCCCATATTGAGGGACATAATCAAGGTTGGCACCTTCTCTGGCTTCACCATCAACTATACGAAATCCGAGATATTCCCCCTCACCACTGCAACCCAACGACCGACTTGTGAATATCCCCTCCGCTGGTCACCTGATGGTATTAGATACTTGGGGGTCCAGCTAACAATTTCTAGGTCTGCTTTAATCATTGATTATTATACTGCTGGTGCGAAATACTTTGAATCTAAAGTTACCAAGTGGCACGCCCTGCCACTCTCCTTGGCCGGTAGGCACCAATTGATTAAGATGGTCCTGGTCCCCAAGCTTCTATACATCTTCAGAAATGTACCGATTTGGCTGGGGCAGAAATATTTTGAGGAACTACACGCAATGGGCTCTCAATTCCTGTGGCATGCTGGTGCGGTCCGAAAGAAATGGCAACATATGGCCTTGCCCTATGAGAAGGCGGGATTCGCAGCTCCCAACCTAACCCTATACTGGATAGAGGCCCAAGCCCAATTCGCCACATACTGGTATAAACATCCCACAGCTCCCCCCCCATGTTAAGCTGGAAAAACTGGCCACGACCGGGCTCAACACTATGACCCTGATCCTTCAACATAAATATACAACTGACGCCCCAGCTGACCCCATTGCGTCCACCCTAGCGGCGTGGTGACTCCGTCTTGACCATACATCCACTCACTGCCCTTATTATAAATGGCTCCCCATATGGTGCTTCCCCGGGCTGGAATCTACTCATGACAAACTCCTTTCTCAACACTGGTCAGGCCTGTGGTACCACGCATTGACAAATCTATTCCCGGAAGGGCAATTTATCACCCCACAGACGTGGTGCCCTGGCCATACAGGCTCGGCTCTTGAAATGTTGCAGTATTATAGACTCCGAGCCGCAGTCCGTGGCACGTGGTCATCATTCCCAGAAAAGCCCCCAGACAACCCCAGCTGCAGTACATTGCCAACTCCAGCGACATTCGGAGAAGTGTCTCCTCCCTATATAAAATCCTGCTAACAAAGCTCCCAGATGTGGCTCCCAGTGCCTGTAGTGCTTGGGCCAATGAACTCGGTCTGGACAGCACAGACGACTTGTGGAGGAGGATGTGCTCCCACACGAGTAAGGTTTCCCTAAATTCCAGATATCAATGCATGCAGTATAAACTATTGAAAAGAGTGTACTACACCCCATATATACTGAGCAGATTCTCCCGTGGCTGCATGCAGATTTGCCCGAGATGCCTGGCCGTGAACACAGACCACGCGCATATGTTTTGGTCGTGCTCTGCGCTGAATGCATTCTGGGGAGATGTTCTTGATGTACTTTCTGAGATTGTGGGTACGGTAATAGGCCCAGACCCAATGGCATTGTTGTTTGGTATCTGGAGAGGTGATGAGATTAAGAAAATGGCTAGTTTTCTAAATGTGGGAAGTATGGTGGCCAAGAAATGTATATTGCAGTGTTGGAAACGCACCGCCCACCTACCTTTAAGATGTGGCTCTCTGCCCTTACCTGCACACAAACATGTGAAGAAGAATACATCGCTTCAATACCCGCGCATTCTCGCCCAAGGAACGTTTGGACTGCCTTCTGCAGCTACCTTAATAAAGAGACTAATGAGGACTCGGCCTCATCTATATCCCCATCTTCATGAACAAGACGCAATCTATGTTTTCCCTTTACCTAATGAAGATGATGCTCATGACTGCCAATGAATATGCTGTACCGTGTATGTTTGTAGTGATGTTGAAGTGCTCAGTGTGTGTAACTGCCTAAACTCTGCCAATACAACAAAAGTTTTTTTTTAAAAGTACTCCCACTGTAAATCACTGAGGTGGGCTTTCCTCTGTAAATTCTAACTGACCAAGGTATGTCATTCGTGCTGAGGATAATGAACAAGATAAAAGCACTATTACAGATTAAGATCCTGCATACATCAATATTCCATCCCCAGATTGATTTATTTATTTTATTTATTTATTTTAATTCTCATACTGCGCCACATGCTTGCAGGCCTCAGAGGGCACAGGGAGATGGGTTTGTTGAGTGGTTTAACAAGACCAGACTTCCACTGGTTTCTCACCATTCATGCTAGTTGATGGGAGCAAGACCCAACATGTCCTGGACCTTGAACTTTAAGAAGTTGGAAGATCAAGAAAACTCCAGGCCAAATCTGGATGCATTTGTACAAGACACCCAACCGCGAATGTGACACATGTGAACATTAGTCAAACAACTTAGAATGGGCACAAGAGAAACAGAAAAAATGGTACAAAATAACTTTCCGGAAGGACATAGTGTCCTGTCACATTGCCCACTAGTGATAACAAATTACTAGCCTAATAGCACAGCCATTACATGATAACTGAAATTGTGGGGAAATGTAATTATCCAAGTTCATCAGCCATATTACCAAAGGAAAGGTCAGATTAGCACAGTGCCCTGGCTAATGGCATTAAGACGCCAAAAAGAACTGACATAACCTATTGCCTACATAAAAGCCTTCAGGACAGTGTATGACATTCCTTCAGAACGTCCAAGAGTCAGGAAGAGTAAACTTCATCAGTCACCTGATAAGAACGCCTCCAGGAAAGCAGTAATACAAAGACACTATCGACTACCTGAAGCATGTGGAGAAAATGTGAACAACTAATGATAGAAAAAGGTCCTACCGGGAGTTTGCCTAGGGACAATCCTTATAACAACATCTAACGGGTCCTAAAGCTTTAATAGTGAGTTTTGGAAGGTGAATTTGATTTTAGAATGGAGTGCCTATCCCAAGCTGTGCATCATTGGGTTGATCGGGAGGTTGGGTCAGTCACAATATATTACCACCCTGGACCACACAAAAGAGTATTAGCTATTGACATTCCATCCTCAGGACAAAGATAATACTGATTGTGCCCCTACACCCAAGGTCTGTTTCACTTCCATGTACTAACATGCAGAGTTTATGGGGCACCCCCCTGCCTCCACATTGTAAAGTCTGATGCATCATCTCTTGCTCCACTGCAGGGAATACAATAAAGCATACCTTGATGAGGTGATCATCTACAGTCCAACCTGGGGGGCTTGTATAAGACACTGGAAACCTGTTTGTTGCACCCTCAGGGATGACTCAACCCAAATCCTACCAAATGTACCCTTACATGGTCATCTGTGGAATGCTTGCAATACTATTTTGGGAATGGGCGACAAGGTGAAGCCCCGGGGGACACCGCAGAAAATAGAAAAGAGTACTGACAAAAAAGGAGGAAGAGAAAGAGTCTGTCTACGATCTGCAAGGAATGAGGTAAACATGGCGAGAACCGGCCGCGTCTTGCCGATCTTGGCCATACAAGAGATCAGATTAGGGTGCTCAACAGTGTTGAAAGCTACTAAGAGGTCTAATAAGATCCGAGCACCCACCCCACTTCTATGAGCCTGGCCAGATCATACTGGACTGATCAATGTGGCAATGCTGGAATGATACAGGTTAAAAGTGGACATGAGGGGCATTTCTTGGTCATGGTTGAAATTGGGTTCATTAGGGAGAGGATACTGGAGAGGATAGCCAAGCGACATCAAGGAGATGAGCTGTTAGCTAGAAATGTAATCCTGGAAAAGCAAAATGCGACTGATGAAAGGGGTGGTGGTGGTTGTGAAAAGGGAAGATGGGTTCTTTGTTGAAGAGAGCAGTAGGATTAACACTAAGTGTCGGAATGATGAGGGGGCTTGGTGGTACAATGGGTGTGTGTAGGATCAGCTAATCTGAGAAGGGGTAGGTGTGGAACAGCCATAATAAGTGTTAGGGATCAGGAAGAAGAAGTGAGGGCTGCCATGGTTAGGGAAATTGGTAGGCAGGACGGATATGACTGCATGAATGAATGTGATGGACTGGTTAGGGATCAGCAAGAGGGACCGTAAACTAGGGTGAGTGGAATTAATATTGCGAGATGAGGGAGTAGCATGAGGGTAGGAGTTAGCGATGAGTGAAAGAGCACAAGTCAAAGTTCGATAATAAAGCATATTCCGGAAAATTGCATATTACATGTAAACCTTAAGGTTTCATCCTACCCGTCCACTGTTACCGCCCTCACATCACTGCAAACAGTGTAAATAGTGTATCCGCGTTTCCCATGGACAGAAAGGGAGGCCGTGCTCCAGCTCACTATTCTCCTGGAAAGGATGAAGAACACCTGGGAATGTTACTTCCTTGACATGGGGGAAAGGTTACATGACCTAGTCATGTGAACCACATTTGCCCAGACACTTACCAGGATATTGCCATCAGAATAAGCGTTATAGCAAGGGTGTGCCGAAAAGCCGGCAACTAACCTGGGGTCTCCAGGCATGGAAATGAAAGCCTAACTCAACCTTGCTGTGCACTAGGAATAGTGTAAAGTTTGCTGACCTCCCTGCTTCTGAGGACTTTCATACACATGGGGTATGCGATAACACTGCCTCTGTTACTTTCAAGCATTATGTCCCTTTGAACATCATGGTAAAGGCTGCTTAGGGGACCACTCCACATCCATTCTGCAAATACTACACAGTTGAGGGTTGTCCAACTCCAGGCCTCGAGGGCCGGGATCCTGACGGTTTTCAGGATATACAGGACTTAGTGCATTTTGTACGGGTTATTAAAATGTGTTTGGGTAGTGCTTAAAAAGCTGCCTGCATCCTTCTTAAAATCTAGCGCTTTTCAATCTTTCCCTGAGTTTTGAAGAAGGGGGACTGGATGCCCCATGAACTACATATTAGTTGCTGTAGTGACTTTTGTACTGGTAGATCATAGAAGCCACTCATCAAGGCATTCTCTCCCACCATAACATGCTGTAGCAAGAGTCAGCAGATACAAAGCCGGAAGCGTGGGAGCAGGCAAATGCCTAGCTGTGAACAACCTACCTGTCTCACATATCCTGCACACTACTTCTAGCACTAGAATGCAGCTATCCACCACGAAATTTCAGTCTGGCTGCACACATAAAGAGTGCACACGGGCACCATTTACTGCTCTAACTATCTCCACTGACCTGGACTCCGGTCCCCGAGGACGATCAACCTACAGCGCGTTGAGACCATACCAATGGTGAAAGGTGCTAAACAAATGCCCATTAACATAACATCAGGAGCGCAGTCTATAGATGTGCATGAGCCGGGTGGCCAGTACATTTTACACTCATTGCTGTGCAAGGTGGTCTGGTTACTTAGTAGTCAGTGCACAGGAGATCTGTGTTTATGTGATGTGGGAGAAAACGGACCTCCACCACACGCGTCATCACAGAGAGCCGAGTAATGTACGTGCTACTCACAGCAGTGATCCATACACTGATAGTCCACAGCTCCTGTTCAGCAGTCCCATGAAAGTGATATGAAAGCATAGAAAATATGAAACTCTCTGCCGATGTGTGGCCCTGCGCATGCCCACACTCTCTGGTTCCTCAAACTGCCAAGCGACATAAGTACTAGGCCCCATTGTTGGGATTGTAATTCCAGTCTCTCTGCTAATATGAATGGGTGTACCACAGACACATGGAGTAGGGCAGAGCACCACGACCTGTTGGAGTGGCATTGTGGAGAAAAGAGAAACTAGGAAAGGGATTGGTTTTAAAATAAATTGAGGGTGTATAAAATTTCATTGTATGTCCAGAGAACAGATGCAAAAAACAGGTACTTAACCACTCCTCGGCACTGCTAAAGTGAAATGTGCACCAATCACTTACCTAATTACGAAATTACAACCATAGCAATGACCCAGACTGATTCTTGCCAAAGCCACCCGTGTTCCCAGCATACAAACGATTCACATCACCCATTTTCTTAATTCCATAAGTCATTCAGTCAATGGCAACTGATTTTCACCCATACCTGTGCTAATGTGATAAAAAATCGATCAGGTTTATCCCATGACTAAAACTAAATATTAGTAATAAGCATGTCCAAGGCAAGGCTTGTGCTAAGGAGCAGGGGACAAACAGGCTTAAAGCAGCGTCTTTCATCTGCTACAGATATAATCACAACACCAGTTTGAGTTTGGTACATATAAACAGCAGCCGAAAACAAAGCTGACCTGACAGTGCGGTTCCTTCCTTTGCACAAAATGTAAGGGTGTGGGAAATAAACTCTTGCCTACAAAAATGTTAGACATTGTCTATTCTAAGTGAACAAGAACAACGATTCCTTGTGCCTCCCAAAAAAAAATATCTAAGCAGTGTGCGCGTGGGTGCTGAACAAACAACCTCCTATGCTTTCAGTACGGAAGTTTATCATACAGGCTACAAACACGCAGTGCGGGGTGGGTAATGCTGCACCCGGGAATGTGAGCTATGCACACTTAATTATGCAAGCAATTGCAGCGTGTTCAGAACAGGGCACCAGTACCAGGAAATGACTAACACCTGCGTCGACACGTGATGTGTCCGCTGGGACGGCTCGCAGAAGTCTAACGCAGGTGAGGCCCGAGTCTGGCAGTGGTAACCAAAAGCGTATTATTTCATATTTCCGGGTAAAAGCAAGAGGCGCCTTACAGAAAAGTATCGGGAAGGCGAGGTAAAGGGATGGAACCAGGCAACCAGCAGGAGTGGTGAAGTCAATATCATTAGATGGAGCAGGGGCGCCCCCCCCTGGCAAAATCAAGTCGGGGCTGAGTCCCCGCACCCCCCCCCAGTTCCCCCCCTCCAGAGAGAAGTGATGCAGCATTGATGGCCCTTTCCATCGATACTGCATCACTTCTCTCCTGCCGGGTAAAAGTGCGAACATGTCCGATTAAGCCCTCTCCTCTAGGACTAATATTGGTGTATGGTCTTGGAGGGGAGGGCTTAGGGCAGCGGTATTCAAACTGTGGGGCGCGCCCCTCTGGTGGGCCGCAGCCTCATGCACAGGGGGGGGCGCGTATCCACAGTTTGAAAAGAAAAAAAAAGAGAAAAAATTACCAAAGGATCTGGCTGTTGCTTCATCAACAAGCAGCAGCCCGATCCATGGCCCCTGCCACACATGCTTAGTGCGACAGGGGCCGGGCCTTTGTGAGGTCTCAGGCTCCATTAACAGCCTATTTATGAAAACAAAAGAAGGTGTGTGCTTTTTATTTTCTTCATGAATAGGCTCCTAATGGAGCGTGAGGCCATACAAAGGCCCGGCCTCTGTCGCACTATGGGTGGTGGCAGCAGGGTAGTTTCTAATTCTAGCCCATTTGGTGCCCAGGGTGAAACACTAGGAATGCGCCCCCCCGCCTCACGCCCCACTCCCCCCACACCCACCGCACCCGCGCGCCACTCCCAAACTCAATATAACACTGCACAACATTGGGACATGGGGACCAGTGGGGGCACACATTGGGACACAGGGACCAGTAGGGGCACAACAGTGGGACACAGGGACTAGTGGAGGCACACATTGGGAGACGGGGACCATTGGGGGCAGGCGACCAGTGGGGGCACACATTGGGACATGGGGACCAGTGGGGGCACAACATTGAGACACAGGGACCAGTGGGGGCACAACAGTGGGACACGGGGACAAGTGGGGGCACACATTGGGACATGGGGACCAGTGGAGGCACAACATTGGGACACGGGGACCAGTGGGGGCACAACATTGGGACACAGGGACACGTGGGGGCACACATTGTGACACAGGCACCAGTGGGGACACACATTGAGACACAGGGACCAGTATGGGCACACAGTATGAAAAGAGGACCAGTGGGGGCACACATTGGGACACAGTGGGGGCTCACATTGGGACACTGGGACCAGTGGGGGCAGGGGACCAGTGGGGGCACACATTGGGACATAGGGACCAGTGGGGGCACAACATTGGGACACAGGGATCAGTGGGGGCATAGCAGTGGGACACAGGGAGCAGTGGGGGCACAGCAGTGGGACATGGGGACCAGTGGGGCACATATTGTGGCACGAGGATCAGTGGGGGCACACATTGTGACACAGGGACCAGTGGGGGCACACAGTGTGAAAAGGGGACCAGTGGGGCAGGGGACCAGTGGGGGCACACATTGGGACACAGGGACCAGTGGGGGCAAACATTGGGACACAAAAGGGGACCCGTGAAAACACGCACACTCATACTTTCATGCTGACACAAACACACACTTAGTACACGCACACGAGAGCAATCATGCATAGTACGGCTCCGATAGGGAAAAAACAAACAAAGGTGTCAAGGACTTAGAAGAACAAAGCATAATAAAATACACATGGCACCTACCTTCTTTCTGATGAAGCGGTGCACGGTGCACACAAACAAGCCCGAGCTGCAAAGAAATGTTTCTGCCAGGAATGCTGCAAGGAAAGCAGTGAAGTCTTCGAATCGCAGGGTCCAACACCGGGAAGCCAGGAACTCAGAAAGGACAGCAGCCGTCTGGAGCACAGGATACAGCCAGCAGCAAAGGTGGGCAGCCATCAGGAAAGGTGCCTTTTTATGCCCCCAGCCCACCCTCACCCCAAGTGGCGCGACAGTCAAGGGAGGGGGTGGGCTGGGAGCCTGCTCTGACTTCCGTAATGTCACGTAGTACTTGTGTACTACGTGACATTACAGTCAGAAGAGGCAGCGCCAGCACCTGCTACGGCGCTGCCGAACTGTCTGCCCTCGGCAATCGCCGCCACAAACCAAGACATGTGAACCCCTCCAGCCAGGGGCAGGAACCGGGCAATTGCGCCCCGGGCAGCTGCATGCCTCGCCCGGGCCAAGAAACGGGCCTGGGTGGCAGCAGTGGTGTGGAACTACCCAAGTGTTCGCAATTTAGAATAATTCGGTGAATGCCGTTTTTTATTTTGCACACTTTAATTCTCTCTTCATCTGTCTACAGTAACCTCAAACAAGCATTGGCAATGCCAACCGTTTGGGCTTTTGTGCAGGCAGGGGAAAAGGCACTTGCCAGGCACAGCCATAGTGGTATTAACTGGCCATTGATTGTAGCAGGTGCAAAATGGTGTGAGTACCAGGGCCCAGGGCCGGTGCAAGGAATTTTGCCACCTTAGGCAAACTGTCAGATTGCCGCCCCCACTCCAGATTCTAACCGTTCTCAATCAACCGTACTCCCACCAACCCCCACCCCTCCACAGCCTTGTGTTCACGAGATGTGTATTGCCCAGCAGGAGGGGGTGACTTCTAGGCCAGCATGCATAAAAAGAAATCAACAAGCGAATGTGGGGCAGCTTAAAACAGCAGCTCCAGGTTCCCTGACAGATTTGGCACCATACCACGAAAACAAAAGAAACAAGCATTGGCAATGCCAATGGTTTGGGCCTTTTTGTAGACATAGGAAAGTCATTTGCCAGGCACTGCTGTAGTGGTATAAACTGGCCATTGATGGTAGCAGGTGCAAATGGTGCGGCTACATGGGCATATAACTGCAGTGCCTGGCAAATGCCTAGTACCTATATACAAGTCAAAACTGTTGGCTTTGCCAAGGCTTGTTTTAACAGGACTTCAGTGAAGGACACCATAGTGCTTATAAATTGAGTGACTGTGGGCAGGCCTGGTAAGACATTCTTATCATATCAGTAGCACATACAGCTCAAATTAAGTGAATAACTCTCAGAAGACTGCCTTGAAAAAACATTTGCAGCCACTACATGTATAAAATTGTATGGTAAGGCTTGACTAAAGCATGCTCAAAGTCATGGTATGCTATGGTAATGTTTATTTATAAAGCGCCTATACACAAGGCAAGTGCTTCAAAGCGCTCAATGAGGGTGGGAACATGGGGACAAAACAACAGTCATTCAGAGCCCTTGAAATTTTGAGACAATAATAGTCTTCACAGGCAGAGTAAGTGCAAATAACACAATTAACAGTTGAGACACAGCAAATAGGCCTGCTGAGGGGGTCCAAGTGCACCTTGTCGGTGGATACTAGGGTAAGTGCAGAGAGAGCCACTCTCTTGGGTCCTTTCTCATGTGCATTGAGGGTGGGGTGAGTGCAGGGCGCTGAGGCAAGTGCAAGAGAGGACTGCTGGGGTGCCAGGGACCTCTGAGACTTTGAGGTACACCAGGCGGCCAGTCAGCAAGCTGTAGAGAAACGGAGGGAGAGAGAGAGAGAAGGAAGAGGAGAAAAGGAAGGTCTTAAGGAGTTTCCGGAAACTTAAGGAGATCAGGCACAAGACGGAGGGTGGCAGGGGGGCTATTCCAGAGGGAGGCCCCTGCTGAAGATAAGTATCTCCATCCAAATCTCTGCTTGGAGAACCGGCTCATTCGCAGTAGGTTGGAGGTAAATGAGTGGAGGACTCGGCAGGGACAGTATTTAGGTAGGCAACGTTGCAGATAGGTAGGTTCAAGGCTCCAGAAAGCCTTGTGGACAATGCAGAAGGTCTTCAACTTGATCCTTGCAGCCACAGGGAGCCAGTGAAGGGATTTCAGTGCCAGAGAGATGCAGTTGCTGGTCTTGAGGCCAAGGATAAGTCTTGCGCTCCTGTTCTGGATGAGATGCAGAGGGCGCAGGGCAGAAGCATGGAGGTTGAGGAAGAGGCTGTTGCAGTAGTCCAACCTAGAGAGAACCAGGGCTCTGGAGACAGAGAGCCGCTAGGGGAAAGTGAGAAAAGGTAGAGTTATAGAGCAGTGGAGTAGGGGCAGTGATGTCTTACTGGAATGCAACTCGATGGCTTAAATTTCCTTCTTACTTGACTTTAGTATATGCAGTGCATGCTGTTCCCACTGTTCTGTGCTGAGCGTGCCCCCCTGCGCGCCGTTGCACCAGGTGGGCGACTACATGCAAATTTGCGGTCATATAACTGCCAGTGATGTCACTTCCTGTATTTGGGCCCCCCCCGGGTAATTCATAAGTCGGCTCCCCTGAGATGAAGTGAAAAAACATCGAAAGATGTAGCGAAACTGAAAAGTGGTGAATTTACCACACTATGGGGGACGCCTGGAGCCATTCCTTCAATGCAATGCTGACGGGCAGCCATGGTAATTTTTAAATAACTTAACCAGTTACGCCCAATGCGTTTGATCCTCTTCACAGACGTTACTGCCTGGATTACTTAACAGCAATCTTCCTTACTCCTAGTCCTACACTTCCTCATCCCAGTACTAAACAGTGAGGTGTCTCACCTCCCACAGGTACCCCTTTTCTATTTTCATGCTTTTCGTCCCAACTCCCACCCCAGGGCATATCAGCCGCCTCCCCCAATCACAACAGTTAATACCAACTGCCCACAAGGTCCATTCGATAGCAGGCGAGGGTGAGACGGGAAAGATTTACTTGGGCCAGGAAGAGTAGGACTAGGAGTAATCAAGATTACCAGTAATTAATCCATGCATTACCTCCACATCCCTCTCCCTCATCCCAGTACTAAACAGTGAGGTATGCCAACTCCAGAGAGAAGGGGCCTAGGACAAAACCAGAGCAGGTGGAGAAGTGCAAAACCGACAAACACCATTTAATTGAAGCACACAGCCCAAGACTGTGTCATCAAGCAGATCACAGAAGAACCACACTGAAAACCCCAGCCCCAAAAGCCCCAGCTTCCTGACGGTGGAGGTTAAGGCGATAGTGCCAAACAAACATGTTGGGGTCAGCCCAGGTGGCAGCCATGCATATGTCCTGCATAGCAACGTCACGTGCCTACACCCAGGAGGAATCCATGCCCTGCGTTGACCTGCCCTGTACATCAGCTACAAGGGAGGAACCCTGCGACAAAAGGCAAGGGAAATAGCATCCAGCAGCCACCGACTGATCGTGGGCACAGATGTCTTCCTACCCAGAGTGGGGCCCTCAAAAGTGATAAACAGGCTCAGGACGTAACAAAAGACCCTGCTCTGCTCCAGATACACCAGGACAGCCCTCCTGACATCAAAGATAGCCCAGTGGTATGGCCCTTGCAACGTGCATCTGCAATGGATGGGATAACATCAAAATAATTCTGAGTCCAAATAACCGGACAAACTCAAGAAGATGGCAGGTTACTGGTTTATTAACAATTATCTATCACAGGGAGGTAACAACGAACATCATCAGATGTACGCTCAGTCTCTCAATGATTTCCACAAAAAATACACTTCATATACTCCATTATGCGTCAGAGTGACGTCATGCTACGTGGCAATAGTGAAAAACCTATCAAGGGTTAGGATTGGTTCAGGGAAACATCTAGATATACAATCCTATAGGAGCTAGGATTGTTATTGGCTGTCCATTATGAGGTGAACAACTTATGCCTACCTCTTAAAACATGTAATTTAAGAAAAACTAATCACACTGTGTTTCATTGGTCTTCTAAGCTATAAGGGCCTCCGTTATACAGACTAATACAATTGGTTTGCATGCTTGTGCCATGTCTGGAACATTTGGTTCATTTAGCAGCACGTAAGCCAAGACCCAGTTGCAGGGATATAGGACATGACAATACCTCACCACCAAATTAGCCCAACATCTCTCATCACCCATTCCTTCTGCCATGAAATTGTCTTTGTACTTGGCCTTGCAGAGTATTCTCGTCCTGGGAATGTACAGGAGTGAGAGCACTCGCTATCGTGTCTGGAACTCCAAGTTCAAACTCGATTCCATCCTTGGCTCATGTGACAAGAGACCACAATTTGGTCCATTCTGCAGCTTTTTAAATGCTTTAAATGAATTCAAATGTGGCATCCTTTGTGTTCTTTCTTGCATCTTAATGTGAGAGGATTCATCCTTTGCACACTCGTTCTCTTCAGAGTAGATAGCTGACCTCCATTTTGAAGGATCGTGACTTCAAGCCAGACAGCCTCACCACACAGCTTCAGCAACCTGTTATTTTACTGCGACACAGCTTTTCATTCACCTTTCATGGTTTGGGCTTATTTATTTCATGATACCAATGTCCAGTTTCTATACTATGGCGGCTTCGCCTGCATTCTATTCACTACTCATAGCTATCCTATACGATGACTTGACCTACCTTGCATTTCAGAATCTGTACATTCAGTGAACTTCTGTTTTCTGCAGCACTTTGTTAACGTGTAATCTTCCTCTTTTCCACTTTAATAGTCCACTCCATTATTTACCTTGTCATTTGTCCTCTAGGATCCATAAGTCATCTTCATTCAGTAACGCGGGACATCGTGCACACTTTCTTATGACATCATAAGTTCATTTTCTTAGCTCTTTCTCATATTCCTTCAGGGAGTTCCACCTGTAGGCTGTCATCAACCTAAGGATACATTCGATAGGGTTGTCTCAATGGATATCTCCTTCCAAATACTCGCTGCAGTTTTGGTACGATAGCTAGTGTCAGGCAAGGCATGGTGTCATGTCTCCAATACAAAGGAGATAGGGGGCAGTATCTGCTGCAGATGTATACATCTGCTCCTCTACATTCCCCCCTCTGTTTGAGTCCTCGACCACTTCCTCAAGATTTCTTGCTTCTTTGTATCTTCTCCAGAAGAAGGGTTTCTTGGGTATCCATATCTTCGTCACCCCCTCATGGGGCCTGCTTTTTTAATGTGTTAACCCAGAATCCAGGGCATGTAATTGCATTCTCCATTTGGGGTACAGAAGACCCAACGTCCCACATAATTCTTATAATCCTTTGGATACCAGAATTTTGTTCCCTCAGGTGCGACAATACATGCTTTTATGTAGTCTCTGATGGCACTATCGGTCAGCACATTGTCTTCTGGTTCATACTTTGTGTCAATCATGAACTTCATTCCCACTGCTTTCTTTGCCGTTTTCTGGCATTGTCCAATTATTATCCTTATGATACAGAATCCAAACATTATTATCACCAATAATGCTCCAATGAACTTTACTAAGTTTGCCATCCAATAATGAATCTATGAAAACAGGAGTGAAAGTCCCACTATCGCCGCCATGAGATGGTATGAATGTACAACATGATTGCCAAATCTTGGCGCAAACATCTCCTTCCATTGCTGCAATCATGTAGTGAACATATCTATCCTGGAGGGTCATCAACCTCATGGCCCTCAGCTCTTCATTTATGGCATTAAATCCTTTTATAGTGGCATTGATTGTTTGCAGCAGCTCCCACCTGGTGATCTGTAGCCATTTGGCATTCACGCTGTTTGAATTCCAGGCATGAACAGAGATGTGAATATCACTACAGTCCTGCTGAACAGTTTGTGCTCATCCGGAATGTCTTCATAAGCCGTTAGTGATGTTTGTGAGAAATAATTCCTCTTCTCATCTGCCAGAGTTCTAATGACCTTCTTTTTCTCAGGTTTTCGTCCACTTTTGGAAATCCTTCAATCTTCAGGTCACTCTGTGGAATCACTAATGCTGGCACATGGATATGTAACAAGGAACTTACCCCACCCCAATTCCTGGCCAGTTTCATATATGCTCTAGATCCACAGGCCCAATATCGATCCATTAAGACAGCCATCCCTATCCTCATTCCTGGAACGTCAATTATGTTCTTGCACCCTTTATTATGTCCAACTTGATTTTTTCCCTTGGTCCAAAAGCACAGTGTTGCATTAACAAATGGGACTACAGCCACTGGGCCTGATTTGACTCCCACCCATGTCAGCAGTCTAGAGTACTTGGTCCATGACTTTAGACACTCATCATTCACCTTCTGTACCTCTTGCACTGCTTCCTTCCTCAGCATATGCGCTGCACCGGACATTATTCCATCTTCCCATCCTTTGGCCGTACTCGCTCATCCATAGATTAGCAGCTGTGAACCTTACCCAGCATCCCGGCATTCCAGTCTTTTCCGCCGTGTCAGAACAATTCCTTCTCTTCATTTCTGCAAAGATTACTTTGTCTTGCCCTGCATCAGGATACACAAGCATATTATCTGTCCATCCAGGCTCCTTTTCCATGTGTGTTGTCTTGATATAATCATCCTGGTATGGAAATGACTATCTTGATCTCCATCGCAAGGTTGCCCAGTTCCCTTGAAACTGTCTTCTATTTGTACATGCTGCTAGATGACTGAGGCACTTAGCATCTTGCGCCAACATCTCTTTTGAAATAAAGGTTCTTACTGTAGTCATGGCATAGGAGATGAGAGAGCAGACATTGCAATTCGCATCAGATGCTCTCTCCCCCACCTTTCTCATGTGTTGGTACCACATATTATTCCCAAGGTGAGCTGAAGTATCAAGAAAAGTATTGGTTATTTTCTTCTGCAGCCCTCTTATGTCACCTGACATGCCCAAAGAGGTCAAAGAAATTATCATCATTTGTACTCATACTAGGAAAAATCACAGGTGATTTTTCTATTGGACCATTAGGATAATAAAGACTTTGAAATGGAAGATACAGAAAGAAAAAGAAAATACATAGGCATATATATATTAGGCATACAAGTCTAGAGAAACATATGGTGTGCCATACCAATATCTTTTTCACGAATAGTTTTAATACAGGTGTTCAATTTACATTTGTAGTTGTGCCATCTGCTCAATTATTGCAATCAGAAGTCTTCTTATGACTGGACCATTTTTAGGGTCATGAAGAAAGGTGCGAATATTGATATCTCTCCTAACAAGAGCAGGGTATGACTGAAATATAAACACAAAAATAACAACTACAAGCCAATGTGTGCCACTGTCGATGGGTATTATATATTATCCTTGAAAAAGATATTCTCCCAAAAACTAATCTGGGTATTGATCGCTCTTCCAATTTCTAATCCAGAACTGATGTTAAGGCATAGTACTGATGCAAAATGAATTCTTTCAAAGAATTTCTAGAAAGTGTGTTTAACCTATTGAATTCTATGAAAGTTCATGCACTTCCTACTACACTTTTTAAGGCGTGTCCAATGAATTCCAGTCCAAAGGAAATGTGTGCTAATCACATGCTGTTTTATAGTCCTTCTTCTTGGTCATCGATCGAGTCAGCACATTCAGAAATTCTTCTTCTTGTCTTGCTTCTTGGTCAATGGGTGCTGGAGGGAGTGTCTTGCCTTTGTAGATTTTTACATCTCCTAAATGTAACCAAGCAATTCTTCCAGCCACCCTAACTGCAGTAGGGGAATCTTCATCTACACAAAAGGGACCTTTAAACTTAGGTTCATGCCATCTATGGGTAAAGTTCTTTATAAGCACTTGGTCTCCAATATATAACTTTGGTGATGGGAATAATTCACTCGGATTGGTTACTGGGCTGTCTTCTTTCATGTTCCTTGACCCCTCTCTCCGATGCTTGACTTGATCTGCTATGAAAGAAACACTGGTAGTCATACATGTCAAACAATCATGCATTTCATCACCTGGAGCCTGCAATGCAATCTGGGGATCACTCCTTACTCCAGATGGAGGCCTAAGAGGTGTCCTCACGCTAGGCCCTGTCACTAACTCATGGGGCGTAAGATGGTGGTCTGAACCTGGCTGATTGCAAAGGGCATATAAGGCTAGGGGTAATCAATATAGCCATCCCTTTTTCAAATGTAATATGATCTTGGCTATCCTCTCCTTTAGGATGCCGTTGAGTCTCTCACATAACCCGTTTGCTTGTAAATGATAAGCAGAAAAAAACGTATGCTTTTCACTCAATAGAAGTCCTATTTGTTCAAATAGCTCATTGACAAAATGTGGCCCATTATTGGACCTCTGTACCACACACACACCCCATCCCGGAAATACTTTGCGCCCTAAAAACTTTGCTGTGCAAGTGGCATTAGGGTGTGTACAAGGACCGGCTTCGATCCACCGAGAGAAGGGACACACCACCACTAATAGATACCTGTATCCATTACATGCCTGCAGAATATCAATGTAATCGATATGTAAATGTTGAAACTGACCACTTGGTCAAGGTATTACTCCTCTGATTATTCTCAGTGCATGCCCAGCTGTAAACCTTTGACACACGATGCAATTCACAATGAACTGTGCAACATGTTCCAATTGATTGGGAAAAAAACAGTCTTCTGCAATTGTGGCAGCAAGACTTTCTCTGGTTATATGCGCGGGGTAATTCTCGAGTGTGACTTTCAATAATGCTGCTGGCATCATTGGCTTTCCAGTGCTGTCCTGTCTCCATAATGCTTCCTTGGGGATAATGATCACCCCTCCGTTTCCATAGGTCCTGCTCTTCTTATGTGACTCTACCCTGAATCTCTATTAGTTGTGTAATTGACAGCTTTTTAATCCCCTCTCATACTAGCATGCTTCTATTCAATACTTTTCAGTATCAAAACTCAAAATTTCAGAAGAATACGCAACTCTTTTGGCTTCTATGTCTGCAGCTTTGTTGTTTCTGCGAGAGACAAAGTCTGTTAGTTTAGTATGCTTTGCACATTTCACAACTGCTATGGCTACTGGGAGTTGTAGTGTCTTAATGAGCCTGTCCAATAAAGATGTATGTTGCACTGGAGTGCCATCTGCGCAGAGATAACCCCTCCTTTTCCAGGGTGACAGCCCTGCATGCACATTGACATCACATTGGCGGAGTCACTGTACACTGTCACTTCCTGACCTTAGTGTTTTTCAAGCGCAACAATAAGTGCTAGCAATTCTGCTGCTTGTGCTGAAAAATGAGACGGTAGTCTTGCACGCGCCACAACCTCAAATTCACCATTTAATCTTTGTTTTACAACCACAGAGCCTGGATGCCTCTCCCAACTAATTTGGTAAATTTTTGCAAAGAACCATCAATAAAGAGAATTTCTCCTCCCACTAGAGCATTTTCTTTCACACAGGGCTTATTATCATAAAATTCGACATAATTTGAGGAGTCATACACATGATCACCTTCTTCTACAGGTTTACCTACAAATGTGGCTTGGTTCACTATTTTACACCTCACTACCTTAATCGCTGGATTAAAAAATCATCACCTCATATGCAGATGCTCTTTGTGACCCTTGAGTTTCTCTAAAATGGCAATTAAGGTGTTCTCCACATAGAGAGTCATGGAACAGTCCATGATAATACCTGTGGACCTTTCAATTGCAAATGCAGCAGCAGCCAAAGATTGTTCACGTGGAAAATGTCCTCTCATAACTGGATCTAGAACCCCACTATAATACGCCAAATGTTTATACCCTAGGGTTGTTCTTTGTGTGAGTACTGCTGTCATTACTAGCCCATTGGTGTGTGAAAACAAATACAATTCTTCACCATAATTGGGAATTCCTAAAACTGAAGCCGTACATATTGCTCTTTTTATTTCCTCAAATCCTTCCTCCATTTCTTCAGTCCATTCTATCTTTTCCTTACCAACTTGTGCTATCTTTAGTGCTTGCAAAAGCGGTTTTGTATATGTTCTGTAGTCAAACACCCAGTCCCTGCAATAATTGCCTAAGCCCAGAAATTGCTGCATTTGCCTCACTGTATTTGGCTTTGGTGTCTTCATGATAGCCTCAGTTCTCTCAGGTATCACTTTTTTTCCTTCATGTGAAATTAACTGACCTATGTACAACACCTCTTCCTGGCAATACTGTAATTTCTCCTTGTCTACCTTGTATCCCTTGTCTGCCAATATAATCATTAACTGGACTTGTGTACATTCATCCTCTGTTTCAGTGCAGATTAATATGTCATCTAAGTATTGAATTACCACACTCTTAAATTCAATGTTGCCTAGATCCATCTGAAGGTCTCTATTAAAGATTGATGGGGACTCACAATACCCTTGAGGTAAACAAGTATATTTTAGTCTAAATGTAAAGGAAGTAAGGTCTTGTGAGTCTTTGTGCAACGGTATTGAGAAAAACGCATTTTTCAAATCGATCACTGTGAAATACTTAAGATTAATCTGGGATGCTACACAATATTGTCGCAGGATTAGCATCTAATGGAAACTCTGCTTCTACAATCTGATTAAGAAGGTGCAAGTCCGGGATAAATGTCCACGACCCCCCTTTAAATTTTTTAATCGGATACACCGCAGTATTGCACAAGGATTCCGATGGCAATAGGATTCCCTGATTCATCAGCGCAGAAATAGTCTTAAATATGCTTTCATCAGCTTCTCGAGACATAGGGTACTGTTTTGCTCGTGGTAAAATTGCTCCTGGCTTGAGTTTTATTTTAACCTCTCCTATTGCCTTCAATAGGCCTACATCATATGGGCCTGTAGTCCAAAGGAAACTTGGCACCTTTTCTTGGTCTTCCTGACAGAAAGCTGGCTGTTGCCGCATAAGCGCCAATCGCTGTGGGACTTCCCTGTGGGACTTCCCTTTTCTCGATCTTTATTCAGTATGTAATGTCTATAAAAACACTACCTCATAGTCTATACGTTCATCTCTAAACATATCGTCATCTTTTATATCAGTCAATCTGTATCCCTCCTCAAGAGCTATCACCTTCCTTCATGCTCTGCCTTCGTCATCTACTCCTTCAAGGATTGCTATTTCTCCTCGTACTATAGCTACTTCCAATTCTATATATATGAATAGTCTGCCCTTCTTCCTTTTACATAGGTTTTTTTGGTCTGAATGAGAATTCATCAGGTATCTTCACAATCTTCCCTACTGATCCAGGTAGCCATGTTAATAGAATTCTTACCCCATACATGAAGATGTATCTACCGGGACTCCTCATAGATCCACGTGCCCTGTAAATGCCAGTATAAATCTCCTACATTTAAATAGTGTATTCCTGGAGTGGAGCACACTATTCCTTGATCAGTGAACGAAATCGTCATGTTAAGTTTTGTCATTAAATCTCTCCCCAAAATGTTAACTGGTGTTTGTCGTGAATATAACAAGGGGACAGACATGTCACATTCCCCTGTAGAAACAGGTACTTTATCAGTAAAAGGAACTATATTTGTAGCTCCAGAGAACTTGTACGCTGACCTGGTCTCTGCGGAGGCATTGGGGCACAGTTTCAGTCCTCCCTGAACTTGAATCACCCCGTTCAGGCCTCTCCTTCAGTAAAAAAGCTGTGAGCGGTGGTATGTGGTGATACTGCTCCTGCGTGGAGATAAGAGTGTGTGAGTGTGCTAATCTGTGATTGTACCTCTCGAACTCTTAACCCCAAAGTACGGTTTCTGTGAGCATACGCCGGCCCATAAAGCTCACCTGTGAATTATGGAAGATAAGATCTCCGTCCTGCTACTTCTGGCAAGGGCACGTCGAATGGGATCTAGTTCCTTCACTGATCCCTGATACGGATTAGTCCAGTCCAGCTGCGATATGCTTCTCCTTATGATTGGTAAATCTTTCTTGAGTTTTTGTGATGCTGTTCATTCTGTTTAATATCTTTATATGTTGCTCCTATTTATGCCCGCAATAATGTCTCTCTTCTGTTTTCTTCCCTTAAAAGGAAATGCGGCCTCAATGCAGCTGTGAGACACGAGACGCGGACGGATGGAAGATGGATGCTACCGCAATGTTCGACAGCAGGTAAGTGATGGTTCAAGGAAAAGCGCCAAGTATGGCGAAGCACAACCTTAAACGGACTGTTTTTTCGATGTCTAACCTTGTCTTCTGTTTTTCCTTGCAGGCGATGCTGTCGACGATGGAGCGTGTCGTGCTGTGGTGCCAAGATGAAGATTTCGGCGTTCCGGAAAGTGTAAAGATGAATACTTGGTTCGCCGAAGAGATGTACAGGTAAGAACAGCTTCCGCCAGTTGGTAACTATGCTGGCAGGAAACAGCTTCAAAGGTAAGCCTGACCTCAGGCGACGCTGAGCGTCACGCTGCTTGCAAGTACAGAATAACACGAAGCATCTGTCTTGTGGATTGGGGCAGTTTATATAGCTGAGATCATGGGCACGCCCATTAGGGCTGGCTTACCCTTACTGGCAGAGACCCTGGGGCAGGAGACGCAGCACCTGTTAAATACAAGGATGACACCACAAATTCCAATCTTTAACCTGGCCAAATTTAATCTTAACCAGTCCCAGACATCTGTATTGTCAAAGGGCCTTTCATTTGTTCCAACAAGCGGGCCTGACTGGTATTCTTCTGAAATGCGATTCGCAGATTCTTACGTACTGTAAGACTCAAAGCATTCTTTCAGGACGGTCCAGACCCTATCACAGAACATGATTCAGGACTTCGCTGTCCATCATCATTTACACCTCAAGACAATCAGGTATCTAAGGAAATTTTGACCTTTGAAAACTGTGTCCTTAAGGATTTACACAACTTGAAAACCAAAAGCTTCAGACATCCTACCACACACAACCTTTCGATTGATGAAAGTCAATCTCTCAAAGAACTGGCATCCAACACAACCATTGTGATTAAACCAGCTGATAAGGGGGTGGCATAGTTGTGATGACTAACACACAATATCTTCAAATGGTGAACAAACTATTAGAGCATACTACAAGTTATCAAAAACTGAAAAAGGATCCTACTAAAGACATCAAAGCAGAAAATGAACAGATAGTGAAATATGCCTTTGACCGCAAATGGGTGTCTGACAACCAATGTGAATTCCTGACTACCAGTCAGGGACACACTCCCACCCTATATGCGTTACCCAAGATCCACAAAAATTCTGTGAATCCACCTGGTCGACCGATAGTATCCGGTTGTGGTACCATGCTTGAACCACTCTGTAAATTGATCAATACGTTTCTTAAACCATTGAGCATGACAATAGATATTTACCTAAGAGAAACCATGAACACCATTCAAACCTTTGAAAATTTGAGCTTTGACCATACTGAACAAATTTTTGTCACAATGGACATAACATCTCTCTACACCAGCATTCCCCAGCTAGAGGCCCTGGACTGCATACGGGAATATTTTACAGAACTTAATCGATCAAGGGTACCCACTAACTTCATCTTGGAGCTGATGGAACTTGCACTCTGCAAGAATTATTTTGAGTTTAATGGTACTTTCTTTCTCCAAATAAAAGGAACAGCGATGGGAGCAGCTTTTGCTCCAAGTCAGGCCATTTTATTCATGGCCAGATTTGAGTCAGAACACATTTTGTGCGATACGAATCCTTTCTTCAGATGTATAACCAACTGGAAGCGATATATCAATGATATTTTTCTGTGGAAAGGAACTGAACATGAACTTCAAACATTTCTAACCTGGCTTAATCGGGTAGACAGGAACATCCAACTTACCCTCGAATACTCTAAAACACATGTTAATTTCTTGGATCTCGAAATTCAACATGATAATGGCAGACTTAAATGCTGCCTACATCGCAAAGAGAGTGCAAGAAACACTTTATTGCACTACACCAGCAATCATCCTTGACACCCTAGGGATAATCTCCCTTACGGACAGTACTTGCGGATAAGGCGCAACTGTACTGACATACAGGACTTCCAAAAGAAAGCGGATGAATTAGACATCAGACTGAAGGAAAGGGGTTATCCCAAGAAGCTCATTAACCGGTCTCGTAAACGAGCACGGTTCACAGACCGAGATGCTCTATTAACTCCCAGAACTAAGACAACAGAAAATACCAGGATGACCTGTGTACTCACTCATGGTCCCAACACTTTTCAGTTGAAGAAAATCATTTCTAAACACTGGTACATTGTAAAACTGGATTTACTGGAGGAACCTCCTCCACGTTTTGCTCTTAAGAGAGCACCCAACATCCAGGAGAAGCTGGTACATTCTCGTTTTCTTAAACAACCTCTGAAAACTGGCCTGTGGGACCTGCGCTGTACAAAAGGACAATACCCTTGTGGCTCATGCACAGCATGTGCCTTCACTGGAAAGATTAAAGAATTCAAGATCGGAGACCGAACATGGGTCCTACCACACCTTACCAACTGCAAATCTAAACAAGTGGTCTACTGTATTGAGTGCCCTTGCGGGCTAAGATACGTGGGACAGACAAGTAGAGCGATAAACATTAGGATATCCGAACATCGCTCCTGTATTAGGTGCAAAACCACCTCAGCTCCTCTTGTGAACCACTACACAGCACTGAAGCACTTGCCAAATGATTTGATGTGGTGGGTGTTGGCTGTAATCAAGAACTCCACGAATGTCCCCAGAAGCCTCCTTGAAAAAGAAGCGCGTTGTATGTTCCGGATGGAGACTCATACACTAGGTCTAAATGAAGAATTCACCCCACCATTATAAGACCAATCGTGGGTTAATTATCCATTGATTTACCTTCATGAAACACCACATATATGGAGTCTCATGGGCATATTCCACACTGGCCTTTGTACCTTTGTTTGTAGGCACGATAGCAATTTTTGCATTTGTGCACCTCTGCAATTTGTCAGCTTTACACATAAGGGTTCCATATGTGGACCTTCAGTCTACCCCCTGCATATCTCTTTTAGAGGCTTTCATAGCCTTTATATCCATTAAACAGAGTGCATTTTGCAATTTCCGCCTTTGAGGCATATACTCACATGATCAGATTTGTGGTCCCATTCAATTTTTGATTTGTTTTGGTTCTCATTCATTCCACTTTTTTGAACCTTTTTCCTACAACGTGCTCATCAGCCATCTTTTTGCAGGCACGTGGTTTTCCTTATGTCAGCAAATTGGTGTGACTCGGCACCTTTTCAGATAAGTTCCCTGTAAGCACACGCAGTTTTGCGATGTGCACGTATCCATTTCCTTTTTCAGGATTGGGGTACACTACACAAGCGTTTCTTTCTTTGAAGACGGTAGCATTTGCATTTAACTATGCCATGTATTGTCGGCGGTCAGCGCCGCTCATGAGGCGGACCCATAGAGGGCTCGGCTCATCCAACTAACCCTATTGGTATGTGCACACTGACTGACAGGAGGGTGCGACCACTTTCATCCTATCAGCAGGTGCCACATCACCAAGCAGGAAATACCTGGGAAGATCCGGCCGCCCAGCAGGCTTCTCTCACAGCACAGCCCCTTTCAAGCTGCACGGCCAGACCTCGCAGGCAGCATTCACGATTCTCGGCGCCACAGGTAAGTTACCGCGCACAGCCTCTTCTTCTTTCTCTGTTTTACACCAGCAGTAGGTGCTTTAGATATTGCACACTGCTATATCCACGTTACTGCACGGCAAGAAAACTTCACGGGGAATTAATATTTCGCTAATTACTTCCCCAATTATGACTAATACCGAGTCTCTAATAAATACATGACAGAATGGTGCTAGTCAACATTCTGTTTGATTATTCTAGGTCTACACGGGACACTTTCTGCATGCCGGATGCCCGTACCGCATTTCCAGTGATCAGCTTATAATTTGCTGACTTAGACTCTTCAAATACCAACATAAGTACATTTATTTTTCATCTCTACTTACATTTGCGATGCCATAATTCAATTCAAAATACATGACTTCGGTGCCATATACTGCAACTATTTTTGCTGCACTCCAAAAGAATTAATCCTAGACATGTTTTGTCTAATTAGATCACCGACTGTTACACATTCCAGTCCATAGGCCTCATCACGACTTGGGCGGTAACGCCGGCGGTATTAGCCCTACCGCCGAACTCCCCGGCGCTAATAGCGCCGGATCACGAGTTTGGCGGTAATGTCAATCCCCATTCCCCATTGAGCCCATTCGGGAATGCCCCATTCCCCATTGGGCTCAATGGGGAAATTTCGCGCTAATACCGCCAGAGGATTTCCCGCCGGCGGTAATAGCGTGAATTTTCGGCGGATTTTCCCCCAGCTCAGAGCTGGGGAGAAATCCGCCGAAGTCCTGCTTTGGCGGACCCTTAAATCCGGCGGTAATAGCGCGACCGCCGGATTTAAGGGTTACCGCCAAAGTCGTGATGAGGCTGCATGTCTCGAGCTGTTTTACAACAAGACCCCTCCAGGCTCCTTGTGCTCATTATACATTCAATCTCAAGGTAGAACATTCTCCCTTTATGTTAATTCGTTTACCCTTTCATCATTAAAACTCAGGTGACTACAATGTAACAGGCACCATTCATTTATCCACACAGTGAGCATCTGTTTGCTGCCCTAAACCTTTCGAATTTGATGTGTAACGCTCGCCCGCCATGACGTGGACCTGTGTCGAGTAATTTTTGCCCGGAAATCCCCCAGTAGCATTGGGTAAGGCCTTTTCTGGACCTTCATTTCTAATCAGGAGTCTTTTAATGCTAAATTCAGTAATTTTTCTTGCCCGTAGGCCTTAACTTAACGTACTAAGAGGTGTAGATGAGTAAAATAGAAAAACAGAAGTAAATATTTTCTTTTTTCTTCTTTATTTCTATTTAAAAAAACACTCATTGTGTTTTTTTTTGCTTCCCCTAGGGACTACTTCTTTCCACTCTGCCCAGAGGAAGGCATTTTCAGATTTTGAAGGTCGACAGGTGGCCCGCCGAAACGTAAATTGGGTCCTTGATAGGTGGAACTCTCTCTTTAGGTTCCCTGAACTTAACACATCTTGGACGTTCTCCAACATTGGTTTGGATATTTGTTACTGTAGAATTTTACGTAGGCAGACCTGTTATTTAACATTTACTGTTTGCTCTTTTAATATTCATGTACTGGCAGACACGTTTATCTGACATTTACTGTTTACTTTGTTAATTTCCCTCATGTATTGAGACATACTCATCCATTTTCTGGCAATGTATTTTCTTTATTGTTCAAGACTTGTAAATTGATTCCACAACTGTAACATATTAACTGTCACTGTACACTCTATTTGTTCTTTGTTGTGAAGTTGCTTTTGTTGTTTATTTATTCATTGTTAAAACACAAACTACATTATATATTTTTATTATTTCCATGATTTTTTGTTAATTATCATATTCATTGAAATACAGTACTATTTCTTATATACCAGTCTTTTTGTTTTTTATTCGCTCTCTCTTACCATTAAGTTTTGTTCAAAAGGGCAACACAATTAGGATATCTTTTGATACCAGCCTAGAATAAGTATGAGGATTTAACTTTCTGATTAATTTTACAGCTTTTTGGATTCTTTGTTTTTCATGATATTAGTCCCCCACCATAGCTGTACCACTTTAAAAGGGGCAACCCACATCATCCATTAGCAGCCACACCCAAGAATACACTTGGAGATGCTTAATGGATGGAATGTTCAAGGTTAATGCATCTGAAGTGCTATGTCCATAATAAAAGCTTTTTGGTGTTAAATGGATGTTCTTGTTTACTTTTGTTCATGAGCCTGGCGCCAAAGGCACGGGGACAGTGTCCACCCAGGTCTCCTGTGCATGCGACCCCTGCATGCCTGTGCCCCTGACTTCATGACCATGACAAGAATCCTTGAGCATTCATGGCAATAATTGACATTGGGTATTTTCCCTTACTTATACAACAGGGCTATATAATATTTAATAAATACAAATACAAATACCCCAGTGTCTACAAGAAAAGAAAAATATCTGCCTCCTATCGTCACATCGACCCTTGGTTTCTCTTGGGGGTCTGGTGTTACTGATAGTACTCAACACATCAAGTCACCCTGTGAGCTGTCCTATTGAGGGTACAAATTCATCCCTGTCCTCATGAAAGGGTTACCTGCTACCACAGTGACATCCCCTATCCTGGGTATTAGTGTTTGCCCTGTGTTCGCATTCTGTTGTGTTTGCATAGCTGCTTGTTGCAATTGCCCTTTCTGGTGGGTGCATTTGCACTAACCCCTGATGTTGTGCCTGTTGTGCTTGCAGTGCCTGTGTATGATAAGATGTGTGATCCTGGGCAAAGCCCTCTCTTGCTTGTGTACTGTATGGCAGTGGATAATCTTCCCCCCCCCTTAAAGGTTGTCCATTTTGTTGCGCGTTTCCTCGGTTTCTACATACACGCGCAATATGCCCTGTCCCACAATTCCAAAGCACTGGGGATGGCCTTCTGACCAACCCTCCATTATGTCCTCCCTGAATATTCTCACTTCCACCCTGGGCATTTTCCAATCCACCTTGGGTGTTCTGAAATCCGCCTCCTCTTCTGCTGAAGCCTACACCTCTCCCTCATGGTCATAACCCATACCCACTTTGATCTACTGGGTGTACATTATTCACCTGTGATGCACCCGTTATTTCTTGCATTCCTCCCCCTTCTCCACTTGTCAATACTGCCACTTCTTTGACAATTTCTTCTGAACTAACTTGGCCTACACAATCTTTTTGTTCTCATCTTTCTTTCTGTTCTTCTCTTGCAATAACCGACAATGATGCACAATAGTTAATTGTATCTCAGCCCATGACTTCACTTCCATTCCTACTTGTTTTTTCATTTGTCTCTGTACCTGTTCTGGCAATCTCTGACACAAAATATCATGAAATAGTGCCACTGTTTTTTCCCATGGTTCACGCGTTTCAAGCTGCCATCTCTCTTGGGTATCCTGAATATAAGCAATAGGGTCCTCATCTTCTTTCATTTCACGTGTCATAATTGCACCCATATCAGACCTATCAGGATACTGTACTCTGAGGGACCTCCAAACATGTGCTGTATTTTGTGCTGTCACCCCCACATATCCCGCTCATCTCTAAACGTCATCAGCTCTCTCGCCAAGAATAGCTGCCAGTAGACCGTTTATGTCTCCCGTGGCCAGCGCGTTTCCCCCTGTCATTTTCTCTAATTCGTATATCTATTTCCCAGCCCCCAAAGTCAAACTAGGGAATTTGCATTTTAAGTTATCCTTATCCATCTTTGGCCATGGTCTTGCTTCCAACTTCCCTAGCAAGGGGAACTGTGAGAAACCCATCCCATAATCAGATCCCATTATTCATTCGCCTAATGCAGTGGTAATCGTCCCTATTCGTCTATGTGCTACTAACAACCTTAACCTGCTTACATAAGATGGAGATTCTCCTCTCTCACTACACAATCGTCTTTGGGGAAGTTCAGGATATGGTATGGGATCTGGTGTTCTTTCCTTAGGATGTTCCAGATCTGACCATCTTACCTCTTTGTCCAAACCTTGACTTGCCAAGGGTACGCATATACTGTACCCTCTCCCTCTTTCTCACGACCTAACTCTCTTTCCTCACCTGACATTGCTACACCCAGCTAGTGTGACTATCATCCTCCTCTTATCTATCTAAATTTAATCTACTCAAAGACAATGCTCTGCATTCATCACTAAACATGTTTTCCTCCTCATCCCGTGGTTTAGGTATCAGGGATCGGTTGCTGCTCCCCTCAGTTCCACAATCACTGTCCTGCCTTATTTGCTGATATATCTTATGAATCCTTTCTCCAATGCTTTCTGCATCATATCTTTCCTCTTCCTGTGCTACTTCTGGTATTTCTTGACTCTTTTCTCTCATCAGGAGAACTTCACTTATCGTGTCCCATTGCCTGTGTATGTCATTGCTTGATCTTAATCATTCTTTAAGAATGAGACTGGCATCAAGACCTCGCTGCCTTCTATTTTGTTTTATTTCTTTGTCCACTTCCCCTTTAATTCTCACATCCCTTCTTGTCCTATCTTCTTCTTGCCTTTATTATTTCCTTCTTACTTCTTGCCTTATTATTTCTTCTTCTCTCCTTCTGTGTCATCTTTTTTCCTTTGCTTTTTGTGCCTCTTCTTCCTCTCTCTCTCTTTCTCTTCCATCCCTTTCTTCTATCTCATTCTTTCTAGTGTCGTACTTACTTGGTTCCTCTGCCCGCTTTTCATGTTTTTCTTATTCTTCTCTATATATCTGTTTCTGGCGTTCCCTGCTTTTTCTTCCTAGCTCATCCTCCCTCAATCACTTTTCTCATTCCCCATCCTCCTTTTCTTGCTCGTCTTTGTCTTCCCTTTGCCTAACCTCCTCAACGCTTTTTCCATATAACTTGAGTAATAGCTGTCCTCCCATTAATTAGTTCTTAACGAGCGTTACCTCATCAGCCCTATCCTTCTCTCCTTTCCTTCTCTTAATCTCTCTGTCTATACCTGTTGATATATTCAATCTTTCGCCTCTTTCTTTTTATCTCATACAGACTTAAAGGCATCTTCCTACCTTTTGCTCTCTTCTGGACTGTCATCACTACTATAAGCAGGTGGTTCATACGTTGGGATACTATACCCCGCTGCTGCTTTTAAATCCTTTAAAGGATAAACTCGTATCTCCTCTGTATCTTTGCTCTTAATCTCGGATGAAGTAAGAGGAGCTGAGGGCTCAATGCCCTCCCCTTTATGCTGATTGAGCATCCACTCTTCCTGTACTTGGTCTTCTTTCTACTCTTGGTACATTTTCCAAAATTCTGAAACTGCCAGTCTTTTCTCTAATTTCATCCCTGTGTACGCAGAGTGCACATATGTGGTAATGTGTTGTAATACCGCATTTGACAATGATCCCCCTTGTGGCCATGGCATGAACATTTTATCAGCTTTACCCTTTACCCCTTCTACACTGTACTGTTTGAGCTTGGGTGCATGTCATGGGAATGTTTTATAAAGTTGCATGAGAGGAGTCTCCTCCATAATGACAAGTCGTAATTGACTGTCGATACTTACCAGATTGTTAATAAATCTCAACCTATATCAAAGGTTATCGCTCAACCCTCTTATTCTCAAAACAATAAATATGAGCAAGCACCATCAATCACTGCTCAACCCTCTTTTGTCTCAACAACCTATCTGCCTTCTGAAAAGCGCCAATCGTTCACTCAAAACAACACCACTTCTAACCTTCACAGCTTATTACCTCTCGACACTTCATACATCACATAATACTTAAAATAATAACACAATACACATTAATAACTTTCCTGATCACCTTCTCTTTTCCCTATAATCATTTATAGTAAGAGGTATTCTTTCCCCGCCTCCAATTATATTGCCCCATGCAGATTGATGTTATACTATGTGGCAATAGTGAAAAACCTATTAAGCGTCGGGATTGGTTAAGGGAAACATCCATATATACAATCATGTAGGAGCTAGGATTGTTATTGGCTGTCCTTTATTAGGTGGACAATTTATGCCTACCTCTTCAAACATGTAATTTAAGAAATAATAGTTACACTGTTTTTCATTGGTCTTTTAAGCTATAAGGTCCTTCATTATACGGATTGATACAATTGGTTGGCACGATGTTGCCATGTCTGGAACATTCATTTCATTTAGCAGCACGTAAGCCAAGACCCAGGTGCAAGAAGATAGGACATGAAGGTACCTCACCACCCAATTAACCCAACATCCCTCATCACCCATGCCTTCTGCATGAAATTGTCTTTGTACTTGGCCTTGCAGAGTTTTCTCGTCTTGGGAATGCATGGGAGTGAGGGCACTCGCTGTCATATCTGGAACTCCAAGTTCAAACTCTATTTCCATGCTTGGCTCACGTGACAAGAGACCAAGATTTGATCCATTCTGCAGCTTTTAAATGCTTTAAATGAATTAAAGCTTGGCATCCTTTGTGTTCTTTCTTGCACCTTAACGTGAAAGGATTCACCTTTTGCACACTTGTTCTCTTCAGAGTAGATAGCTGACCTCAATTTTCTAAGATCTTGACTTCAGGCCAGACATCCTTGCCACGCAGCTTCAGCAACCTGTTATTCTACTGCGACACAGCTTTTCATTCCCCTTTCATAGTTTTGGCTTATTTGTTTCATGATACCAATGTCCAGTTTCTATACAATGGAGGCTTCACCTGCATTCTATTCATGACTCATAGATAGTCTATACGATGACTTGATCTACCTTGCATTTCAGCGTCTGTACATTCTTTGAACTTCTGTTTTCTGCAGCACTTTGTTATTGTGTAATCTTCTTTTCCACTTTGATAGTCCACTCAATTCTTTACTTTGTCGTTTGTCCTCTAGGATCCATACATCGTCTTCATTCAGTATCTCGGGACGTCATGCACACTTTCTTATGATGTCATCAGGTCATATTCTTAGCGCTTTCTCATATTCCTTCAGGGAGTTCCTCCTGTAGGCTGTCATCAACTCAAGGGTACATTCCATAGGGTTGTCTCAATGGATATCTCCTTCCAAATATTTGCTGCGGTATTGGTACGATACCTGATGTCAGGCAAGGCACAGTCTCATGTCTCCAATACAAAGGAGGTAGAGGGCGAGATCTCCTGCGGATGTATACATCTCCTCCTCTACAAGGGGGTAGGGGAAGAAAGAAGGAAGGAAGATCTCCTGGGAGAAGGGAAACTTGGACACCATTTTAGGGAGGAAGGAGGTGTGACACTTGCGGAAAAGGGCATTGGGTGAGACCACCAGGTAAGGAGCTTCACAGGAGAGAGCACTGATCTCACCCAGCAGCTGGGCCATGGTGATGGCCACCAAGAAGACCGTTTTAAGGGTCAGGAACTTGACATGTACCTCACCCAAAGGTTCAAAAGGGGAGGACTACATAGTCCGCAGGACCAAAGGGAAATCCCAGGCGGCAAACCAGAGGCAGAAATGGGCCTAACCAATGTGAATCTCTTCAGGAGCCGCACCTCCAGATCCAGCAAACTGCATGTCCCAACCTCAGGACCCCCAAAAGAGCGGATAGCAGCCCACTGAGTGTGCAGGGTGGTGACGAAGAGCCCTATTTTGAACCCATCCTGGAGAAATTGTAGGACCGGAACACCTGAACGCAAAGTAGAGGGACACCCCTCAACCAGACACCAGGACATGAAGTGCTTCCAGTGCCTTTCATAGGCTCTCAGGGTAGAAGTGGGGTTCCAAGCCCATTGCCCTTGAGGAAACACCTGTCATAGATGTTTGCCATGAACAACATAAGATCAGCTCTGGATTTTAGATCACTAAAATAAGTGGAGGCAGCAGAGGCACTCCAAGTGATGAACTTCAGATTTGGAGTGCATGTGGAAGACGTGGCCAGTCTGGTCCGCAGATACAAACACATATTTCAAGGGGTTAGATGTTTGAAATGTCAGTCAATAAGACTACATTTTGATGAAACACTACAGCCAATGGCTTTAAAACATTGGTGAGTAGCATACCACTTAAGGAATAATTTGTGAGGGAAGACATCTTTGAGAAGGTGACGTCCCTACGCTCTGGATCGCCCCTATCAGCCATCAACTCCTGCTATTCAGTATTTGTTCTCTTGTCCCTATGCCAGGCTGGCCTTACTCTATTTCATCAAGAACTCAGGTAGGGGATCACAGGTAATCCATAGGTGGTTTTCCCCCACTACTAACATTGTGGAGGAACGCCATTACCATTATCCCAGAACCCTAGATTTAAAAGCAATGTACTGGTATGTTGTAATCACGGAAGCAGAAGGACAATCTTTCTCGCGTGTGTAGTGAGGAAGGGTTCTGTGTGCACTGTTCTCGGACAGTCCGTGTAGTGCTACTGGACGTGTGACACATGAATAGAGGAGACTGCATCAGGTAGAAATGGTGTGCATGGGGGTTTATCAATGTATTGTCAGTGACCGAGTAAAGTAACATTAGCTCGGCTGATAGGTTTCTATGCTGGAAAACTGTTGGCGTTTCTGGAAGGTTTTAAGGAGGGGCGATTTTGGTTTCAGGATGCTTTCTACCAGACTAAGGTTGCCATTTAGAGTTTCATTTAGAGTTTGGAAGTGTGGTAAAAAAAAGTTGCAGTATCGGGATTACCACCACTTTTACCATACCACCAAAATGAGACTCTAAAAAACGCCTCGCTTTGTGTTGAGGAAATTTCCTCCACACAAAACCATTACCGCATGCATTAATTAACGATTGCCATGGAGTCATATGTGACTCCAAAATGGAGAGTAACTGATGGGTCCGCATGACACTAAATCATGCAGACCCTTCCCGTGACCACATGCATACAGCAAGCGGTAACAGTATTTCCGTTTTTCTTGATAAGGCCTTCATAGTCACAACACTCTGCTAAATGACCAATGACAAGTCAACCGGCCGGGATGGGGCCAAATATGGCAGAGTGCTGTGCCAGGACAACACTAACCTTAAGGCTGGAGGGTCTAAAACAGTTGGCATGGGGGTAGAGGACATATATGAAGGTATGAAAGTAAGAGCATATTGCAAGGTTTAGAGGTGAAGAGAAAGAGGAGAGTGAACAGTTCTAGAATATGCATTTGCCTCCAACTTCAGAGAGAATTGTGCACATGAATTCTAATTTGGTCCTCCAAGGTCATTTGGAGTGTAGAAAGTCCTGATGATGATGGAAGCACCCAACATATATATATCTAACTTGCTAGAGCCTGGTTTGAGAGTGGTAAGAACGTTCACCATCAATTGAACCGCACTTGTCCGATGATGTCAAAGAACCTTGCTGAAAATCCAGAAAACCTGTTTCTTCTCATGTAGTTTGCTCATAAACGAAAATCGTTGTTAGGGTTAATTCAGCCAAAATATGTTTGCACAACAGCCATTTATTCCCTGCCTGCTCATAAACGACAGTCATTGTTATGGTTGACATAACCATTGCTGGTCCTATGATAACCTTCTGTCTCCTTTTTCTCCCAATGTTCACAGAGCTGCTATGCCCTTTGGAGGCTTTGAGAAAGCGTCACGGCTGGTAACATTCAAGCTCCCCAAGCTTGACCTGTCACCGTTGAACGATCCAACGTTCGCCATGATGCTCAATCCCCTGCGTCATAGGCGCTCCTTCAACAGGATGGCCCAAGGATGGACAGGCGAATACACCCCTATCGTGCTCTTTGCTCAGTCTGTCGACCACACAGCTCCAGAAACAGAAGACCTTTAGGTGGGGTGCTCTCCTGCACCAGCAGAAACATGGGGAGGAGGGTAAGGTAGAACTGTGCAAAGGCAGATCATGTATGGCGTCATTGGCTTCTGCAGTGTAACCCTTGCCTATGATGTCCTATTTATGTTCCTGCTTCTGTTACAGATCCACAATAAATAAAGCGAATTTGCAATCTCCTGTTGAAAAATGTTTGATTCCTGTATGTTCATCCTCCCTTCCACAGCCAATGAAAGGGAGACATTGACGTTTGATCGCCACCATTTCAGAAACGTAGTTCCACAACACTGCAGAGTTAATAAAGATTCTTCTTTTGAAACAGTCTACTCATTGTGTCACTACTTGACATGTAGCATCTTCTGTATGATTAAATAAACAACTTAAGTCAATTTAAGTGACTGCTGAAATACTGCCACTCTCTCTCTCTCTGTGTCCAGCGGAATGCCTCCCTATATATATTAAGGATGTTGGCCGGTATATGCATGCAGTCTGGCTTCATTGTCAAGAGGCTGAGGGTGGCACTGTCTTTGGGAACAATGATGGACTATTATTCTGTTGTTACACTTTAGGCTCTGAAACTCCACTTCATATCTAGGCGTGTGACGGTTCATGCACATTGGCGGTAGGCTCGTTTGTTTCCGCACCTTTCTGCCAATCAAATGGCGCATCTTAAGTCACATATCACTGTTTCTTGCAAGCTTGCTGCTTTCCAAGAAGCAGACCACAGCTCCTGCCTAAAACCTATCGGAAGTGTTCCTGCTTTCCAGAACCCAAGTTGCTTGTACATGCTTGATTTAGATGCTGTGTTTTTGTCTCTCTGCTGGTGTTTGTTTGGTTTGTTTTGTTAGATTGCCTCTATGTTGTTAGTTGCTCAAACATGGCACATTTTATGAAGTGCCAAGATAAAATATTGTTTTATTTGGTCTCAATCATAAATAAATATATATATATATATATATATATATATATATATATATATATATATATATATATATATATATATATATATATATATATATATAAATATATATGTTTATATATATATATACACATATATGTACATCATATTTATGTATAATTATATTAGTATGTCTATGCATTAATAAACTCAGCTTCTGCACAGCTATCATGAGACCCAGTGGAAAATTCTGGAAAGGAAAGCAAAGATTATCTCCAGAACAGTCCTTAGACCCCAGTGGTGTCTGATGCTGCAACCAATATGTCCTCAAATCCTAATCCTGATTATGTCCCAAACCATATACACAATCTTACAAACATGTTAGGGTCAGTGTTGTGAAAAATGAAATGAGCACCAAGCCATGTGTGAAGTAGGTTTGCAATCACGCATTCAAACCTTTTATCACAGGTGCATTTACCAAATATCTGGTCTTTTTTGTTCCTAAAATGCTCTTTGTTTTGATGCAAAGCGGGCTTGAATCCTCACTTGTTTTATGTGTATGCTTCCCCTTTCTCATAGGTGTGTTTTCC
This sequence comes from Ambystoma mexicanum, assembly GCF_040938575.1. Lineage (NCBI taxonomy): Eukaryota > Metazoa > Chordata > Amphibia > Caudata > Ambystomatidae > Ambystoma > Ambystoma mexicanum. The sequence continues at coordinate 228,223,364 of NC_090937.1, read as the reverse complement.
AAGGATTACACCATACTCAGAAGTCGAACTGTACAAAAAGAAGTAGTGGAACTATGCCCCCTGCTGGCCTGCCCACACTCCCCACAAACCCCAAATCGACACGCCCCCTCCCACGCGCAATACAAAGCACCAAACAAATGCGCCTGCTGTTTAAGGGAACATTCAGTGTACTGCAATGAAGTGCAAGTTTCAACTTCTTCCCACACTTTTATTTTAAAACAACCCCATTCTGGAACGGTATCTTTTTAAAATAAAAGTATAGGAACAGTAAAACATTATTTTAAAAAGTAGAGGAGCAGCGCTCCCAACCGCTCCCGACCACTGACTATGCTGTCCATCATGGAATGCCAACCCTCCGCCAGAAAATAATGTATATGTTTATTGTAGTTTTTGATAATATCGTTTACTCACTGCAACAAGTATAATGCTCGTATAATGACTTAAATATTGGAAGTGGTAATCAGAGATGAACATTGTAACTTTTTTAAAATAGCCAGTTTTACAATGTTAGCACAATTGAATAATGTTCTTATTTGTTTTTGCAAACACGCCCTTCAAGGTGACTTGTGTTCCTCTGATTATACAGCTGTGAGCAAGAGTGAGGCAGATAGAGAGATCGAAAGAGAGAGGAAAGAGAGCAAAGAGAGTGAGAGCCCGGGGTAAAAAAGAGTGCAAAATCGGTGCATAATATACCAGGAACAGCTAGTTTATATATAAAAGGCTAAGGATGTCTGTGTAAACACCATCCCCATACACAGAGCGAAGTTCCACCTCACGTGCAGTCAGTGCTGGAAGTGGAAAAAAGGAACTAGCAGTGCTCTGGCTGCACCCAAAAGGAAAAGAGGGGGATGCGGGGACAGGTCGCGGCCTGACGTTTGGTTTGCAATGTTCAATGGAAAATGGTGTATTGTGGCCAGGCTATCATTGGCTGCAATAATAAACCAATGGCACTGGATTCATCCCTATCAGACATATCAAAACAATATATCCATGAATATAAATCTTTGATACTACTGTGCATGCAAATTAAGCAAGATACTGTTTGACACATATCTCTTTAGAGCATGTTTATTAGTGTTATCGAAAGCACACAATTTCAACACAATTAAAAGTATAGTTTAAACATATTTTGATTGGAACTGTGTAGGGTATGCTACATTGTCAGTAGGTAAAAATGTAATTTTTAAATTACTGTACCTTTTCTCTTAATACTTTTACTTATAAGTTACCATAATTGAGCAAAACAGGGCATAGCAAATAGTTTCACTCATTCTCTTGCATGACCCAAGTAACTTCTCTGACCAAGGAGAAACAATTGTTTGCTCTGTCACAGTGTACCATAGATCCTAGTGTAGCGGACTGACTGGCTGTTGAGACTATATATTTCCCTGTCAAATAAAGTAATATAGGACTCAGGAAGGGACAATGCACCAATACTGAAATTCTGGGTGAGGGTTTTGGAATCAACTAATAGATGAGCACGAGAGTACACTATTTTCTTCCTACTCATTAAATCTGTCCCATTCCAAGGGTGCCACTTTTTCAAATAGTGCAATTAAGTTCACACTATTTGAAATAAGAACTCCAATGTTTGCAGTTAAATCAGAGTGGGGTTAAATAATTGACCAGGATCACACACTTCTACTAAACAGTGAAGCTAGGATTTTAACCCACTCTGCTAATTTGACCACCTACTTTCCAAGCTTTACTTGGTACAGCTATTTAAGTTTTGGATTTCAAGGCCCACAATATTACTGTCTTATAGAGGTTACTTACAAAACACACACATTGCACAGTAAAGCCACATGATAACCTATAAATCCTTATAGCAACATGTTTTTAAGCCAAAAGAATATCATTGTTATTTTAATTTTCACACCCTGAGTGGTAAACTATAAGAATGCATTTTCTTGCATCCCAGAATGCAATGAAGTGCAAAACTGAAATCTATTTAACCCCACTGTACTTTCAGTGATTTAAGAAAGGAAATAAAATACGTTGTGTAATAAACTGTTAGATATGTAGATTCTCTGTCACAAACCTCCAGCTCGTTGTTGTTCATGATGTTGAGAATATTTGATTAGTGACATAAAACAACGTTTTTTTTGTTGTCAATCTAGTAGACATCGCGGATAGCAACACATCTTTTAAGGGGTGCTTTGCGTTGCTCACTTTTACTAAGGGAACTGATGCTTTGCAAGTTCTTGCGAATGTGCCATCAGGCATAGGAAAGGCTCTGCCACAGATAAAAGAATGTGTTTGCAGGTCGTTAAAGTGCTGCCAAGTACTGGCGCTGTGTGTGTGTCTGAGCCTGGCCATGACTTGGCAAATTGGCAGTGCTGGAATGTCTGATCGAAGCCAATTCAATATTTGTCTCCGGAGAAAGGAAAAGCGTCCATGAGGTTTTTCTTGAGCCTTTGAACTAAAGGTGCGGTCTGTAAAAAGCCAGCGAACTACTGGTACGACATTACACTTCCATCTGTGCGTGCATTGGCATATAGGATATCTCCTGGATCCCACAAAGCCCTGTATGCGCAGCCCATCCTCCAGCTGCCATACACTGCAAGAGTATCTGCCTCAGGATGACCATCACAGCATGGGAAAATCCAGCACAGCCCCCACTGCCTCGGTACAGCGATGCAGCCACCAAACAAAGGACAGCAGGAGCCTCTGCCCCAAGCTGCAGCACAATGTACATACAACTAGGGCATGGCGGAACCTTAACAAAGAGGAACCATCCTGGTTTTAACCTGATTTGGTGAGTGGTATGAACTGCAGGACTATAGGCAAGCATATTAAATATACACAGTAAATGGTTTGTTGAGTGGCACCTTGTGAACTAGAACGTTCTGTTAACTAAGACTTCCTTGGTCGTAATAGTAACCGTTCTGGTTAAGAAATGCTGAAAACGAAAGGTTCGAAGCTGGATAACGGAGCAAAAAGGCCAGGAAGCTGTGCGATCAGCAATAAGGTCAGGAAGCTGTGCTATCAGCAAAAAGGTCAGGAAGATGAGCGATCAGCAAAAAGGTCAGGAAGCTGTGCTATCCAGAAATAGGCCAGGAAGCTGTGCTATCCACAAAAAGGCCAGGAAGCTGTGCCATCAGCAAAAAGGCCAGGAAGCTGTGCCATCAGCAAAAAGGCCAGGAAGCTGTTCTATCCAGAAAAAGTCCATGAAGCCGTGCTATCCGCAAAAGCCCAGGAAGCTGTGGTGTCCATGAAAAGGCCGGGAAGATGCGTGATCGGCAAAAAGGTCAGTAAGCTGTGCAATCGGCAAAAAGGCCAGAACGCTGCGCTATCCAGAAATAGGCCAGGAAGCTATGCTATCCACAAAAAGGCCATGAAGCTGTGCCATCAGCAAAAAGGCCCGGAAGCTGTTCTATCCTGAAAAAGTCCATGAAGCCGTTCCATCAGCAAAAAGGTCAGGAAGCTATGCTATCAGCAAAAAGGCCACGAAGATGAGTGATCGGCAAAAAGGTCAGTAAGCTGTGCGATCAGCAAAAAGGCCAGGAAGCTGTGCTATCCAGAAAATGGCCAGGAAGATGAGTGATCAGCAAAAAGGTCAGGAAGCTGTGCTATCCAGAAATAGGCCAGGAAGCTGTGCCATCAGCAAAAAGGCCAGGAAGCTGTTCTATCCAGAAAAAGTCCATGAAGCTGTGCTATCCGCAAAAGGCCAGGAAGCTGTGCTGTCCAGAAAAAGGCCAGGAAGCTGTGCTATTCACAAAAAGGCCAGGAAGCTGTGCCATCAGCAAAAAGGTCAGGAAGCTGTGCTATCAGCAAAAAGGTCAGTAAGCTCTGCGATCAGCAAAAAGGCCAGGAAGCTGTGCTATCAAGGAAAAGGCCAGGAAGCTGTGCTAGCCACAAAAAGGCCAGGAAGCTATGCCATCAGCAAAAAGGCCAGGACGATGTGCTATCCAGAAAAAGTCCATGAAGCCATGCTATCCACAAAAAGGCCAGGAAGCTGTGACATCAGCAAAAAGGCCAGGAAGCTGTGCTATCCAGAAAAAGTCCATGAAGCCATGCTATCTGCAAAAGGCCAGGAAGCTGTGCTATCCAGAAAAAGGCCAGGAAGCTGTGCTATTCACAAAAAGGCCAGGAAGATGTGTAAACAGCAAAAAGGCCAGGAAGCTGTGCTATCCAGAAAAAGGCCTTGGTGCTGAGCTATCCACAAAAAGGCCAGTATGCTGTGTGATCAGCAAAAAGACCAGAAAGCATCAGCAAAAAGGCCAGAAAGCATCAGCAAAAGGCCAGAAAGCATCAGCAAAAAGCTATGAAGCTGTGCTAGCAAGGAAAAGACCATCTAGCTGTCCTACCCAGAAAAAGGCCAGGAAGATGAGCGATCAGCAAAAAGGTCAGGAAGCTGCGCGATCAGCAAAAAGTTAAGGAACCTCTGCCATCCAGAAATAGGCCAGGAAGCTGTGCTATAAACAAAAAGGCCAGGAAGCGGTGCCATCAGCAAAAAGGCCTGGAAGATGTGCTATCCAGAAAAAGGCCAGGAAGCTGTGCTATCCGCAACAGGCCAGAAATCTGTGCTATCCAGAAAAAGGCCAAGAAGCTGTGCTATCCCCAAAAAGGCCAGGAAGCTGTGCCATCTACAAAAAGGTCAGGAAGCAGTGCTATCAGCAAAAAGGCCAGGAAGATGAGCGATCGGCAAAAAGGTCAGGAAGATGTGTGATCAGCAAAAAGGCTAGGAAGCTGTGCTATCCAGAAAAAGGCCAGGAAGATGTGCTATCCACAAAAAGGCCAGGAAGCTGTGCCATCAGCAAAAAGGCAAGGAAGATGTGCTATCCAGAAAAAGTCCATGAAGCTGTGCTATCTGCAAAAGGCCAGGAAGCTGTCCTACCCAGAAAAAGGACAGGAAGTTGTGTGGTCATCAAAAAGGCTAGCAAGCTGTGCGAACAGCAAAAAGGACAGGAAGCTGTGCTATTTGCAAAAAGGCCAGGATGCTGTGCAATCAGCAAAAAGGCGAGAAAGCATTAGCAAAAAGGCCAGGAAGCTGTGCTATCCACGAAAAGGCCAGAAAGCTGTGCTATACGCAAAAAGTCCAGGAAGCTGGGCGATCAGCAAAATGACCAGGAAGCTGTGCCATCAGCAAAACAGTTGGGAAGCTGTGCTATAAGCAAAAAGGCCAGCAAGCTTTACTATCAACAAAAAGGCCAGGAATCTGTAATACTCGCTAAAAGGCCAGGAAGCTGTGCTACTCGCTAAAAGGCCAAGAAGCTGTGCTAGCCACAAAAAGGCCAGAAAGCTGCGCTATCAGTAAAAAGGCGAGGAAGCTGTGCTATCAGTAAAAAGGCGAGGAAGCTGTGCTATCAGTAAAAAGGTCGGGAAGCTCTGCTATTAACAGAAAGAAAAGGCAAGGAAGATGTGCTATCCACAAAAAGGCTAGGAAACTGTGCTATCAGCAGAAAGATCAGGACGCAGTGCTGTCAGGAGAAAGGCCAGGAAGCTCTGCCATCAGCAAAACGGCCAGGAAGGCCAGGAAGCTCTGCCATCAGCAAAAAGGCCAGGAAGGCCAGGAAGCTCTGCCATCAGCAAAAAGGCCAGGAAGGTTTGCTCTCAGCAAAAATCTGTGCAGTCTTTTTGCTTTATCTGTCTCAGATAACCAACATTTGCTTAACTGGCATTCCTGATTAGGTGGCACCATGGGGTTCCCACTGCTGCCTGATAATCCAGCTTCTACTGTAATGTTTCTGCTTGCCACAAAATTTCCATCAGCTAGTGGCAGACAACGCATGCCTTGCCTGGCTGTCCCCTTGATAATGGGGTTATGTTGGCTTTAAGTTCCCAAAATGTGAACATTTCTGTCCTCATACACAAGCGTCAGAGAAGAGAAGGGAGACCCAGACACGCCTGCCATGACGTCCCTGATAGTGGCATTTTGAAACATCCGTAGAATTTCAGATATTGGTGCTAACATAGAAACAGCAAATGTAAATGATTTCGGAAAAGGAGTGGTCTCTGAGAATAACCCCAGTAATGTAACCAAAGAAGATGTCTTATGATTTATGAATTCTGCGTACCCTGAAGAATCGATAGTTATGCCCCACCACGCATTCTAAGAGATCTCTCTCAATATAATCCTTTTTGTTTTCTGGAAGGCAGCAGATATATGATGAAAAACGTGATTCTTCTTCCTTGGTACTGGTAGAGGCAGCAATGATGACATTGGGGCTCCTAAGCGTACAGGCATGTGTGCACCCAAGGTTCACTCTCATGCCCATCACCTCCAATGCCGCGAAGAGCGTGGGTGCTTGATTGAGGAACTCTGCTTCCAGTGTGCCGCCCCACCCCGTGTACACGGTCCGAGTCGGTAAACCTGAATGGCAGCGTAGAGGGTAGATATCCCACTGGCATGGTTGCTACACACAAGTTAATATTACTTTGCACAGGGGACACCAGATCTTAGTGCTTGCGCAAGACTTTTATGATTCACACCGCCATTTCACTGCCACGTGTTTCCAGCTCATGCCAGCGCTTCATCAGGGGTTAGTAAAACAATTGATAACATCGGCGTTCTCACTGTGGTAACTAAAGGAAAGGAGACAAAAAGAAAGTGGTGTACAATTATAAGAAATTGAATTAAAAAAAGAAGTGGTTGTCGAGGGAGCTGAAAACGGAGAGAAAGGTAGTAGGCGAATAGATGGGTTAGAAGGATTACTCATAGGTATGAGGGCGAGTGCGACATTAGTGTGTGCCATCATTTCTATTCACCCACAGGTTTCCTTCTCATGTGTACATAGTCTCTATGTGGAAAAGAGAAATGTAGCTTGAGTGATTTAAATATATTAAAAACATGAAAAACATACACAATCTGGTGAAGTTAGAATTGCCGTGTTATGTAAAACAACCATTGACAAAGCCAATAGGTCTGGTTTTGCAAATGTAGAGGGTACCATTTTCATGTAAAGCACCCACAGGACAAAAACATCGGACCCTCTACCTTTGCACAGCTGGAAACTATTGGGTTTGGCGATGCTTATTATTGTAAGTTTGCCTTTCAAGATAATTCCAAATGCTTCCACTCCCATAATGTCTGCCATTTGCTGGGTTTCCTGCATCCTTATTTTTTTTTTCTGTGACCAGCACATATCATCCATGTGTGCAAAATCAGCCAGGTCTCATTTGCATACACAGGAATCCCTATTGGTTGGCTTGTTAACAATAGCACGTGGTGATGTGAGATCATCTGTTGCATGCAATGTTGTTTACAATGAAATCTCTAGTGCAGTGGATTCTGGGCCAGAGAATGGCCATCCTGTTGTAAAGTGCTCCTGCTCTTGAGCTAAGTTTGTGCTACAAGCAATAAAATACATATGGCAGAAACCGTGTTTGTGTGAGCAAATGTGTTATGACTATCTAGGAAGCCATCCTTGCAGGTAACCCCATGTTAGATTACATGACATGGAAGTTCAAGGAAACCCAGAGAAGCTGGAGGGCACTTGTGCTGCCCAAATAACATGTTACAGCACTGGAAACTTTCCCAGACAGGGACAGAAACAAAATGAGCTGAAACTCAGATAGAGGTGTCGGAGCAAGGCTCGGAATCCCGAACACCCTAGTCTTTTAGAGGAAACACAGTAAAGAAGTAGAAGTGTGGCCTTTGGAAAGATGGACTTTGTAGTTGAGTTTATAAAGTATAAATATTGAGAATAGGATATGTGCTCCTCCTGCTGACTTGCAGAGAATGCCAGTGAACTTATGCACATGAAATTGCCACTTGATCATGGACTTGTGAGTTACGTGGTGACTGACCGCGCATGCAATAGAACCCAACACAAGAAAGCCCTTGCCCTTACCCACAAAGCTAGGGCCAATCTTGCACCTTCCTACATCTCTAACCAACTTACCCACACACATCTACAAGACCACTTAGAACTGCCCAAGTAAACACTATGTCCATACCAAGATTCAAACTCCATAACTCGGGAGGAGTTACCTTCCCTGTACAAGCCTCAAAGCTATGGAACACACTACCTGCTCCAATCAGGTCTGTAACCTCCTTCAGCCTATTTAAACGCAACACCAAACGGTGGCTTCATGACTTGGACACTTCGACAGCCTAAAGCCTTAATGTACTGCCTACCTATTGTACATATTGTAAATAATATCTCTATCTGTCTCTCCCGAGGCCCAACGCCTCAAATTGCAACATGTATGCTTGTACTTTATTACCAATGTATGTATTTATTCGTAACTGCAACTACTGTAACTGTTGCCTATTGCTTGCTAATGTAACTGTACTCTTATGTAACCTGATCAAAAATGTATGCGCCCGTATGCCCCTGGGCCTGGTTGCGCTTTATAAATAAACCAAATACAAATACAAAGTCACAAGGCAGCAAAGGCATCTCCCGGTGGTTGACAAAGGAGATGTAACCTGTGCCTTTTTGGGGAGAAGGAGAGATTTCACAAGCCACCGCTTTATGTCTAGATTTCTGTGTGGCAATATATTCCATTGGCTGCACCCTGCTGAGCTTCATCTCCTTATTCCAGTGTTGCGAGGGTGGGCGGGCTCTTCCTGGCTGTGACAGATCTTTGCACACCAGCCATAGGATGAATCCATAGCACCGCAGCAGGGCGGCCCCGGTGGGATCCTGCCTGCCACTGGCTGGACATCCTGTAGCGGGCATCGTAGCCTCTCCTAACCGGAAGTGACTGGGTCACAGGGTGCACCGCAATCACAGGGTTAGGCATGGCTGCTTTCTGCCAGAAAATCATTTTATATTTTCTCCTTTTTAATGGATTACAAGGGGTTGAGTGGAGAGCGTTGATGGAAAGTCTTATGAGGCTAAACATGATCACCTTAGCATTGACCTTTTTCAGAAATAATGGTGTTTATACGCAGATTCTATTGTAAAAAAGACTGCTCAGTACACAGATGAGAAATATCACAAGCTGCTTTAAAAAACATGAGGCACACCACACTGTCCCGCCTCTCCCGCAGCTTTGTAAAACTTCATGGAAACAATTACACCAGGGATGCATACATGGGACGGAATGCCCAAGGGGTAACCCAGCAGGCCTTTTGCCCTGAAAAACAAGTTTTTAAAAATAGAAATAAGTATGCCCTTTGAGGTATTCTTGTTTACTTTATAAATGTTTTTTTTAATTTTAACATTTGCATTACATCCTATTTAAAAAGTAACATTTTAGAGACAAAGTGCAACAATTTGTAGAAACATAATGATAACCTCAATATTGATTACAAAAGACTACTTCAAGCCTGTGGTCAAAATAGGTACATGCTATTGATATGACCCACCAGCCTAAAACGTGCCACTGGCATAGCATCAAATGCAAGTTCCAAACCTGATTTTGTCAATTTGTAGAAAGCAGAAAGGTTGCAGAAGGCACTGTGAGATATTTTAAATTAAAGACTGGGGAGAGCAGGGGTAGATTAAGGAATTGCATCCTGCCTCCATTAAACCATGGTTAAGGAGGAATTTTCTTAAAGGAAGAAACAGTCCTTCCTACTGTTGTATCATGTTTCATATTAGAGCATATGATACCAAAATATAGCGTTTGTCCAAGATCACAAGGCTGCTCTGCAACAATACATTCACTTTCCAGTGCTGATTGCTTGCGTTCCCACACTTGGTTGCAACGCAAGTGCTTTGGGTGTACTGTTTGCCAAGGGTTACAAGGCTGCATTGTAATTAATCCTTCCAGCAGAAGTACTGAATGCTTTGTTGATGCTTTGATCCCCATGGCATGAGCTCTGAACACATGATATACCGAAGATCATTAGACTGCATTGAATTGGTTCACCTCTATGTGCTAATTCCTTTTCCTCCCAATGTACTGTTTGATTGTGATCACTAAGCTCTGCTGTAATTTATCTGTGTCTCAGTGCACGTTGTCTTTGGTCCTCCCCATACACCACAAGAACTCACAATATGCTCCTTGATGAAGATCACAAGAATACACAGTTGTGTCTCTTTCTGTCTGTACTGTTTTCTTTTTCCTTTCCTTTGCAAGAAACACAATAGCTAATTGTCTGTTGATTGTGCCTGGGATCACAGGGCTACGCTGCAATGAATCCCTCCACCAACAAGCGTTAAGGACTTCCCTTTCCTCCCCATTAACACCTAAGCTCTGAATATGAAATCCACCCATGGCAAAAAGGTTTTACTTGCTATGGTTAAGAACAAGCTACCTTCTCTGATGCCATCTTATTGTAATGGCCATCATATTATGCTATAAAGCAAATACCAAAGGGTAATTTCTGTTATTAAAAAACAGTGATTGTGAACTATTGTACTGTTCTGTTATAGTTAATCAATATTTCTACATGTAGCATTGTCTCTTTTCGGTTTGTAATAGAGTATCAGAATATGGGATTGGGATAAGTGTGTTTTCATGGACACCCATGTTATTGCTCTAGATTTGGTGCTAATCATTATTATTATTATAATTTTTAAGTTTATTGTTAAGTTTTGTAAAGCGCAACACTCCCGCAGGCCTGAGCACACAGGGCGGACCAAACGTCAGGTCAGGGGAACACTGACGAGACACAAAGTAATCACAGAGAAGGTCTGATAAGATCCGAACAAAGGTCCCAAGAGTATCTGAGGTCAGCCTACGATGTTGACAGGCCAGGACTAGGTCGGACACAGATTAATCTTTAGCATTAAACAAAAGAGTCTTCAAAGATTTCTTGAAGTGGATGAGGTCCTAGCAGTTTTGAAGTTCACTAGGAATGGCATTCCACAACCTAGGTGCAACAACATCGAAACTCGTGCTGCCAACACTCGCTATCTTATAGCGTGGCTGAAACAGTTTACTAGAGCAGTTGGAACAACTAAAAAAGTATCGGCTGGACGGAACATACCGAATCCTTTTAATCAAGCAGCCAGGAGCATTTGCTGGCAGACATTTGTGTGTCAAAGTTAACAACTTGTAATTGATATGTTGTTTAACAGGGAGCCAATGCAGAGATCTACGAGCCTTGGTAACATCGTCTCTTCTTGGCAGACTGCAAACCACCCTCACTGCATTATTTTGAGGTACTTGGAAACCACAATGTTAGATTTAGAGGTATTAGCTAGGAGGCTATTGCAGTAGTCAAGTCTGGAATTCAGAAGGGCAGTGGCAAGAGAAGCTGCGGTAGGTTTGGACAAGTACGGCTAAATTTGCCTTATTAGCCTAGTAGCGTAGGCACAAGAAGCCTTTACTTTTCCAACATGTTTCTAAACATTCAGGTTAGTGTGTTGATAGGCACTCAGGGTTTTAAAATGACTGACTTTAATAAGGCATTGAGCAATTTTAAGATGGGAGTATCTCTGGTCAAGTTTGACTAGATGCTGGCTGGATCCTATTACCCTGCGGCTCTGCCTTAATATATTCTCAAACGTGTACCAACCACCATCTTAAATAGAAAGTATGAAAAGGTTGTGGTCACTTCCAAGTCACATTCAGCATCATAAGAGCATGATCAATGATGGACGTTCTGTTATCAATAGTAATGGGAACCGATGGAGGATCATCCAATGGCATCCGTCCACTGAATTCCCTAAAGTTATTAACAACCAAAATATGAAGAAAAATCGCATATCTTGTCACTTTGTGGAGCATATTTTCTAGTACAGTAATAGCACAGCTAACACAAGGGTGATGTCTCAGATGAATGACTGAATTATAACTTCTGCTATTGCTGTGGGAAACTCTCCAGAACTTCTGCTATTGCTGTGTGCAACTCTCCAGAGCATTGTTTTCAGCCAGTCATGCCACTACAGAAAGGGAAAACCATATGCAGATCAGGCTTGGTCCCACCTCAAAAGGATCTGTCCAGCTAAACATTCCACACCCCTTCTGCACAAGGCCACAAGCAAACCCAGACATAGTTCAGCCTCATTGGATATAGTCAGTGAGCTGCAGCTTGGGTCTCTAGGCCCGGAAAGTGAAGGAACCATGTCTGGGCCCACTCATCCCATTCGTGGGGACATTAGCAAAACAGAAGAGTGATGGCTGGAGCATTTTGAGTGAATCAAAACCTCTGGAATTGCTCTGAATGCGTATGGTCTTTCCCTGTAATGGCTTGACAGGCTGAACAAAGATGGTCTGGATGTTGCCCTGGAGCAATGCCAAAGGTTACAATTCATTCAGAATCTTCTAGCCATCACTCTTCTGTTTAGCAAAAGGAACAGATTAATCCTGAGAAATTAGGTTCACGTTGTAATCATCAATATTCGGTAGCCATGTGTTAAAATCACCAACCAGAGTGACATGATGCTGATACTATAAAGTGCCAGGTTATTATGCAAGTCTATGCAAAAAGGACGAGCATACTCGTCCTTCGCACTTAAGAGTTGGAAAATGTACAGCGTAGTAAGTCAACGAGTAGCCCTGTGACAGCCAAGTCACTTTCCCTGTCTAAGGAGGTATTTTACTCATTGAACATTGAGGGGTGGGTATTGCATAAACTAAAGCATTATAGACCGAGGGGCGCTCATTATCAAGGGATAGTAACACAATCAGTTTGGAAGGGTTGTTGTCCCAAGCAAAAGTTGACAGGTTATTTGTACATAGTAGTAATGCACATTTTGGAGTTGTGGTAGTGACGAAAACACATTAGTTCAATAGTGGGTAAAGTAAATAAACAAACATGTTAGTAAATTAAATGTGGCTTAATTGTTCTATTTAAATAATAAAGTTGCCTTTATAAGGGAAGGATTGTATTTGTGAACTTGGTTGCAGTGGAACCTTTCGAGCATGAGCATGCAGAAGGTGTAATGTAAAAGTAAGTGGTTTCTCTATACAGATGTCAAATCATTATTTCATGTTTTAGCTTTTCACTTTCGCTCGATAAATTGGATGCCACCTATCACAATGAAGGTGAAGATCAAAAAGATTCTCCCAGAGACCAAGTGTCTTGCAGAAATGAATCTTGTTGGAAAATTGCATTGCTGTCTGTTGAATGCAGAGCCATGCTATCTGTTGTTTCCCTGTCTGTTTCTGAATTCAGAATGTTTGGACTGCAGACAATGCCAATAGTCGTGGACTACATTCCCGGCATTCCAATTAGGTTGGAGGAGGTCATTAAAGACCTTGTTGTACTAAGCTTTTTAGACCCAGTCTGAGGGCATTATGGGGACCTGAAGACTGAGTTATAAGTCCAAGTGCAGCTTTTACTGAGGTTTATGGAACCCTATGAACAGGTACTGGTCACAGTTGAGGAACATATTATATATTATAACCCATGCCACTCTTGACATTGTCTAGTATCTGTAAGTATAAATGAGCTTTTAGAGCATAAATCTGCATGGTGTTTAAAGATGTGAAGGCAGGTGCTCTGTTACCAGTCTAGCTTCTCCTCCTAACACACATTTTCATGACTTCATCAATCTTCAGGGAGGCTGAGTTTCTTTGTTTTTTCAGGCGGGTCTGCATTTCTGTTTCAGGAGTGACAAGTTAATTAGCTCTGAGGTTTCTGGTACTTGTATTTTTCGCACATGATTTTGCTGGCAGGTGACTGAAAACAACTCCCACCATAGCACAAATCTTCCCCTTGATGGGGGAGGGGGAAAACCATGGTTGTGGCTCTCCAATGTAAGGCATTATGGCCCTGCTGCACTGCCTTGTGAGCCCGGGACTCCTGGAACAATGTTTAAAGATGTGAAGGCATGCGCTCTGTTACCAGTCTTTAGCTTCTCCTCCTAACACACATTTTCATGACTTCATCAATCTTCAGGGAGGCTGAGTTTCTTTGTTTCTTCAGGCGAGTCTGCATTTCTGTTTCAGGTGTGACAAGTTAATTAGCTCTGCGGATTCTGGTACTTGTATTTTTCACACTTGATTCTGCTGGCAGGTGACTGGAAATAACTCCCTCGATAGCACAAATCTTCCCCTTGATGGGGGGAGGGGGAAAACCATGGTTGTGGCTCTTCAATGTAAGGCATGGTGGCCCTGCTGCACTGCCTTGTGAGCCCAGGACTCCTTGAACAATGTTTAAAGATGTGAAGGCAAGCGCTCTGTTACCAGTCTTTAGCTTCTCCTCCTAACGTATGTTTTCATGACTTCATCAATCTTCAAGGAGGCTGAGTTTCGTTGTTTTTTCAGGCGGGTCTGCATTTCTTTTTCAGGTGTGACAAGTTAATTAGCTCTGAGGATTCTGGTACTTGTATTTTATGCACTTGATTTTGCTGGCAGGTGACTGGAAATAACTCCCTCCTTAGCACAAATCTTCCCCTTGATGGGGGCAGGGGGAAAACCATGGTTGTGGCTCTCCAATGTAAGGCATGATGGCCCCGCTGCACTGCCTTGTGAGCCCGGGACTCCTGGAACAATGTTTAAAGATGTGAAGGCAGGTGCTCTGTTATCAGTCTTTAGCTTCTCCTAACGCACGTTTTCATGACTTCATCAATCTTCAGGGAGGCTGAGTTTCTTTGTTTTTTTCAGGCGGGTCTGCATTTCTGTTTCAGGTGTGACAAGTTAATTAGCTCTGAGGATTCTGGTACTTGTATTTTTCACACTTGATTTTGCCGGCAGGTGACTTGTATTGCTCTCCCCAAAGTGCACGGAAAAACATAAATCACCAATGCAATTACAGAGCAAATACTTTGAACGTAGACAGACGCAATAACTCACAACCACACACTCTTAGAAGATAATCAGCTCTTATACGGCTATTTATTCAAAGCTTAGAAGCAACCAATAATAACATAGGAATAACTCACAGAAGTAATATAGACATAAATCACAGAAGAAGCAAAGAATTCAAAAGGAAATACATCAACGTGAGCGTAACAGAATTCCTCATCTCGCCCAGAAGCGGCTGGAAGACCCCGGGAACAGCCAGGCCGAGAGTACCACATCTCACAGGCGTGCCGGACATAAGCGTCCTCCTCCGGCTAAGTCTCACATGACCACCTCTGGGTTTCCGCATATATTCAGTCCGAACCTTCTAGAAATGGCACTTGCGCAGTTGATGAGCAGCCGTCGCTTGCCAGCTCGGTCAATCGAGAGCTACCCTCAAGGAGCAGAGTGCCTCCCTTCTCTAAAAAACACGCTCCGTGGAGAACAGTAACAAACCATAACAAAGTTAGCTTTCCCAGCAGAAATGTCCTTGACCACATACCAGGTTTGGAAAGCATGGTTTCCTCAGCATCGTGAGTCTAACACTCAGCAAACTGTGTGCAGCTTTTCCCTGCGGCATGAAGTAAATATCCATCATGGCTCCGAGGGCTCCCAGAATACACTGCGCACCAGCGCCATTTTAGTTCAAGCATAACAATGCCACCCTTGGATATTTACCTTACATAGCCAGGTGGCAAAGGATCCGGTCTCTGGAACCTACGAAACATTAAAGCTAAATTGGGAATACATTGAATGCAACAACAACAAGCTATTATGATAGACAATATAATAAAAATGCAAGCAAAAGCATAACGTAGTGTACCCCCAATATCAGGTGTCCATGAAAATAACCAATCCCACCAATTCCCAGTACGATCTTGAGACACTTGAGAAATGAGATCCTCAAACCTCGAATATGACTTTCAATAGAGCGTGAATGGTCACTTAAATTGAAACAACACATACCTTCAAATGCGTTACACCCTAAATTATGCTTTAGCAATAGATAATCAACAGCAGCTCTGTTCTGCAAAGTTGATTTTCGAATAACTTGACTATCAAGGAGTAATTCTTCTAATGCCTGAGAAGTATGATTAAGGCTTTTGACTACTAAACATGCTAATTTCATCAAAGATTTGTAACCTCCAGCAGCTAAACCCCAAACTCCCAATAATGAAAGGGTTAATGCTAGAACCTCAGATTCTGATAACAAGTGTACATGTGAATCACAATCAGGAGATAGACCTACAGATTCGAAAGTTGACCTTTTACCTCGAGTTATCACTGGGTGTAGAGGAAACATCATCAGTCCTAATCGAGTTAAAGCACATGGACCTCCGGAAATATTAGCGGGAATATAAGTGTATGTGATATTACCACATGAAAAGAGCCATCCTGTTGGAAGTTTCACATGATTCAAATGACTGGCAGCTATTACTGTATGATTACAAGACATAGTATTATTTACACTGGTGCATTTGCGTGGCACTCGCGAACATAGTCGTCTCTCAAACATTGTATGATTGTGCTGGTTGGTTAAATCGATCTGTCGGCATTTGCCAATTTCCTGTGCATTGCAGGTCATAAAATAACATACATCACCTTGAGTTATATTATAAGTAATAACATGTGTCAAATTTCTCCATTTACGACCAGTCTCTTGGCAGAACCTACAATATTCATAAACTGAAAAAAGATTGCCTAATATCCGAGTCTTGAACCAAAGAATCATTGTATTTGACGCTGAAGATATGCTTTGAAACCGGAACAGGCATCGGCACTGCTACTAAACACGTAGTCATTAAAGCTTCAGCATTGGGCACATCAGTAAGACAAAAGTGTGATATGTTCAGTACTTGCTGTGCCAGATATATCCACATATTCTCCGTCTGGGTGATCATAGGAGAATGTTTTCAACTTCCTGAAAGTGCATCTTGCATGACTGGCATCACGGTTGTTTTCACTTGCTCCTGATGTGTTTGCCACATTTCACAAATCCATGTCTTCGGTCTGGCTGGCTTTTCGGCATCGGTATAAGGCTGCTTTGGGACAACATTATTCATCACTATCAGTATCCCCTTGATCACTGGCACAGATGTGACATTTTTCGTTGGTAGCAGCAGGCTGTTTAACTCTCCCAAATGGAGTCCATTTAGTACCACAGTTACACCAGCCAGACACAGGATCTACAAGGCAAACCCAGAAAAGAGATATCAGTGTTGCACATCACTCTCTCAGGTAACATTTGTCGGCGGGCACATATTGCCATTTCTTTCTACCAGGCTCCATAACTAAAACTACTTGATCTTTGCCTGATGCAATGACATCTGCGGGCACTGGTGGGCCACTTGGCTTTTCCACCCACACCTTTGCACCCGGTACCATACTGTCTGAAGAGCCAAAACCGCGGTCCCCACAGGTAGTTAACACTGTAGGAGGCTCCCCCTTCTTAATCATGGACAATTTAACGGGAATAATTATCAATTGGGCCACTTGATCACCCTTGTGCATTGATAACAATTGGTCCCCACTATTCATTAGGATGACTTTAATTTCGCCTTGGTAATCAGCATCAATTACCCCTCCCAACACTTGAACTCCCTTCTAGGCCAGATCTAGGGGCAATCCATCCCATATGCTCTGGGGGAATTTGTACTCCAATCCCTGTTTCAATTACAACTATCCCTCTCGGGTCTAATCTGATTTCTTCATGGGAATGCACGTCTACCCCTGCTGACTCTGGAGTTGCTCGATAGGGAGCTAAAGAACCTGGAGTAATTTCCCAGTACAATAGTGTTTCTCTGACTGAATTGGGTTGAACCTGTAAAGTAGGAGTCATTAATCGCATCAAAGGAGTTTCATGTTCATACACAGGCCTATTGTTTAATACTTGCACTGCATCAAACACACAATCACGCCAGCCTGCCAAACTGCCGTCTCCAGATTTGCGCAACTGTTCTTTCAATAACCCATTCATTCGTTCAATTAACCCTGAAGCAGCTGGGTAGTAAGGAATGTGGTAGAGCCACTCAATGCTCTTTTCCTGACAAAACTCCTGGATTAATTTGCCTTTGAAATGTGACCCCTTGTCACTTTGAATCTGCAAAGGCACTCCATAATGTAGCATGATCTGATCTAACAACCTGATGGTGTTCAGTTGTGTTGCAAGTTTGCACAGCAAAATCATCAAATATCGTGAGTATGTATCCACATTAGTGCATGCATACTGACAACCTCTACTGATTGGCATGGGACTGGTATAATTAATCTGCCAAATTTGACCTGGTAATTTTCCTCTTCTCAATGTGCCTCGAACAATCTGAGGGATCGGTCTATGCAATTGGTGTTGGCACACTGGACAATGCAAAATGATCGTTTTCACTACTTCTAAAGGAAGACTGATTCCTTGAGCTTGTGCCCACCTGGTAGTAGCCTTTTCTCCAAGGTGCCCACATTTCTGATGGGCCCATTTGGCCAAACCCTCCAAATCATCTTCCTGAGCCTCTCCGTCCACAGATGCAATCTTGGTGTGTTTGTCTGCAACAGAATTAAACCAACGTTCTAATGAGTCTGTGGCACAATGCGCGTCCACATGATATACAGTGACTTCACTTTGTAATAACATTTCTGCAATATCTTGCCACAGTTCTTTTCCCCACAACTCTCTTGAATGAATCTTCCACCCATTCTTTTGCCAAGTTGGCAACCACACTGCCAATCCATTCGCCAATGACCATGAGTCTGTGTACACATAACATTGACCAGGGGTCTCTTGTTTCAATGCTTGGTAAACTGCGTAAAGCTCTGCAAACTGACTGCTCTTTCCTTTCGCTGTCATTGTCAACATCTTTTTTGTTTTGGGATTGTACGGCACTACTTTCCAGTACCGCTCCGTTGCCACATATCGAGCTGAACCATCCGTGAACCAAGCATGCTCTGTTTGCTCCACGGTCAAATCGCTGTAAGGTACTCCCCATTTCACGGGAGACTCACGTTTTTCAGGCACTTCCGGGGGCATGTAATCTGAGGGCGGTATGTTGGCTACTTGCTCATATAATTTTGCCACTCAACCCTGTCCTGATTTGGCTCTGTCTTGAATATACCATTTCCACTTAATTATGCTGGCTTCTTGAGCATGTCCTATTCTACGAGTTTTAGGAGAGCTCAGTAACCACTGCATGATTGGTATTTCTGGTCTCATGAATACATCATGGCCCACCATCATCTGCTCGGCATCAACAAGAGCCCAATAACACACTAGCAATTGCTTCTCAAACGGACCGTATGAGTTACCAGCGTCGGGCAACTTACGACTCCAAAATCCCAATGGCACACGTTTCCTGTCTTGTTTCTGCCACACTCTCCAGTTAGCATAATTGTCTTGTACAGACACATTTAATTCCACTTCGCCTTCCTTCAATGGCCATAAATCAAGCACCTGTTGCACGGTGTCTTTCGCCATCTCAAAGGCTTTCTGCTGCTCCTCCCCCCACTGAAACTCATATTTCTTTCGTGTCACCTTGTAGAGGGGGGCTAATATCTGCCCTAAATGGGGAATGTGCTGTCTCCAAAACCCAAACAGCCCTATAAACTGCTGAGCTTGCTTTTTGTTCATTGGAGTGGTGAATTCAAGTATTTTCTGTCGGGCTTTTGGCACCATTTCCCGATGCCCAGGATGCCACTGAATCCCTAGGAATATCACTGTTTCAGCTGGACCTTGAATTTTACTCGGGTTAATCTCCCACCCTTCCTTATTCAATCCTTCCATAATGACATCTAACTGGCTTTGCACACTGTGCTCATCCTTGCCCTGAATCAAAATATCATCAATATAATGAGAGATTTGTATGTCAGGTTTACATGGTATCTTGTCTAAGTGCTCTGCCACCAGCTGGTGACAGATAGTCGGGTTGTGTATGTACCCCATAGGTAGCCTCGTGAAAGTGTACTGACGTCCACTCCACGAAAATGTAAACTGCTCTTGACACTCTTCAGCAATTGGCATGGAGAAAAATGAATTGGCTAAATCGATCACTGCATACCAAGTCCCCTCAAACTATTTGGACATTCTCAATCAAGGTAATGGCACCTGGGACTGCGGGCACTAAGGGAGGAGTGTGTTTACTCAACTCCCTGTAATCCACCGTCATCCTCCACGACCCATCTCCCTTTTTAATAGGCCAGAGCAGATTGTTCCATGCGGTGGTAATAGGGCGTAATACACCCGCCTCCACGTACTCTTTGATGGTGTCTGAAATTTCTTTGTGCCCCCCAGGAATGCAGTATTGTTTCATTGCTACCAGCTTGGTTGTCACTGGCACTTGCACTGGGGGCATCTTCAATTTACCTACGGTAGTGGGTGTACAGATCAATGCACTCACCCCAAACTGGTACGTTTTACCGCCAAGTCCCAAGGTTAACCCTTCCAAAATGTCAAAGCCAATTATATGTTCAGATATCGGGAATTTCAACACTTGGTATTTCTGCCTATTCAAATTGCCTATTTTCATCTCCACTTTCGTTTGTACTGCGGGGGTCTGCTTTCCCCCTAGACCTGTATTAGTAAACTGTTTGCCTTTAAATCGTGTTGGATTGCCATGAATCAAAGAGGCCTCCGCCCCGTTGTCTATCAATGCTCGCACCGCTTGTGTATTTCCTGGCCCCCAAAATATCTTAACATCAACATGAGGCCGCCTATCCACTTTTATGTGGGCAGACACTGCCGGAGCTTGGCCGAAGCCCTAGTCAAACTTTGAATGAGTGTGACTCAACTCCGCCTCTAACATCGTACTCACCACCTTTCTCAAATCAGCGTATGGTACGGGGAAGGTGTCCCCATAGACTCTTCGTCTTGTTCTTCCGCAGGGGGAGCAGAAGGTGAGGTGTCCCCCTGTGGCGTGGTGACAACCTGTTTCTTGACCTGTTTATAGCGCTCTTTGGCTGCAAGTCCTTGTTTTTTGTATAATTCATACATTACTCTGGTTTCAATGCCATCAATTTCTTCGTGTGGCACACCATCCTTTAACAAAGCCAAAAACATGTATTTTCGGGACACTCAGGAGTCTCTGCTATCTTGCCGCCTGCCTTCGGTTCTTCTCTCACTACGCCCTCTGGCTCCCGTGGCTTGTTGTCGCTCTTATCCCACTCCCCTAAATCTGCAAGTTGACGAATGGCATCTGCTACCTCATCAGTAGCTTTGCCCTTCATACCTACGGGCAAAGTCAAAATGACACTTTTGTATGCAGGTGGCGCGGTTCTAATCACCATGTTTCGAGTTGAAACTGAGAGCGGCACGGCTCCCATGTGATCAGGAGCATCTATGTGAATGGCCTCTTTCATAGCATGCTCCCTGACATTTTGAATTGCTTCTCTCAATGTATACCACTTTGTTTCTTCACTAGGCCAATCTGTGGTAATGGGGTATTTACGGTTACATGCTTGGGCTACCAGGTGCAACAAAGACACCTGAGTATCTTGACCATTTGCATCAGGGGGTGGTCCTGCCCTTAAGACCTCTTGTACATTGGTGTCAATTGACAGGGATAAAAAACGTGGTGAATCCGTAGAATCTACCAACAACCCTGCAGCACCCCATCTAGTAATCTCATCATCCATGTCAATAAAGCTTCCCCTGATTTTTGCCTCAAATGGGTAATCATTTCCCCTACTCCTGTTGTGTGTAATCCTCCAGCGTGGTTAAATCCACCATTCCGCCAGCAGGATTCTGCGGGTGGGGTCCGGCTCGCCGTCTTCTAACGGGCTTAGCCGCCATTGTTTTCTGTTTCACTTCCATGTTGGGGTCAGACTCTTTCTAGACTGGTTGAATCAAAAATATCACCATCCCACTTATCTGGATCCCAATCCACACCAGCGGTAGCGATTACAGTTGCCACCTTTCTTTTGTTGACCCCTCCCAGTCTTTTCCTATATTTATACCGGGCTACTCTGACTGCTGCCCTCTCGGCCACCGCCTGATATGTGTCAGCCTTATCTTTAAACAGTTTCATTTGAATCTGCTGCATTAACGCAGTCTGCCGTTGTGCAGCTAGCTCTCTTTCTAATCGCAAAACCTCATTTTTCATTTCCACCTTCATTTGATGTATTTTGCTATAAGCATGCAAAAGAACCCAACCTCGCCTACCTAATGCTGCACATTCGCTGCCACGTTCTACCGGAACTTGTTGCAAGCATGCTATTACATCAGCCGGATTGGAATCTCCCAATCCTTGATCCCATGTTTCACTTAGACCTGCACCACATGCCCACGCCTGGGCCAACTTATCATATGGACTCTTAGTCCAGCCTGGAATAACAACATCAGAACAGTCACTGCCAGCGGTAACGCTCTTCTTCCTGAACAAACTACTCATTATCGCAAACAAAACAAAACCTCGGTGTATCTATATTTCTTTTTTCTCTCCACGCTGCAATCACTCCCACAAACGCTCACACACTGGCAAAGAAAAAAAAACTTCACTAGTCAAAAACTTCACTTGCAAGACAACCAAATACTATCTACGTTTCAACAGATTCTTGAATACTCGGAACCACTCATCACAAGTATACTGTTCGTGATGCCAAAAATGTATTGCTCTCCCCAAAGTGCACGGAAAAACATAAATCACCAATGCAATTACAGAGCAAATACTTTGAACGTAGACAGACGCAATAAATCACAACCACACACTCTTAGAAGATAATCAGCTCTTATACGGCTATTTATTCAAAGCTTAGAAGCAACCAATAATAACATAGGAATAACTCACAGAAGTAATATAGACATAAATCACAGAAGAAGCAAAGAATTCAAAAGGAAATACATCACTGTGAGCGTAACAGAATTCCTCATCTCGCCCAGAAGCGGCTGAAAGACCCCGGTAACAGCCAGGCCGAGAGTACCACAGCTCACAGGAGTGCCGGACGTAAGCGTCCTTCTCCGGCTGAAGTCTCACCTGGCCACCTCCGGGTTTCCGCATATATTCAGTTTTCGAACCTTCTGGAAATGGCACTTGAGCAGTTGATGAGCAGCCGTCGGTTGCCAGCTCGGTCAATCGAGAGCTACCCTCAAGGAGCAAAGTGCCTCCCTTCTCTAAAAAACACGCTCCGCAGGGAACAGTAAGAAACCATAACAAAGTTAGCTTTCCCAGCAGAAATGTCCTTGACCGCATCCCAGGTTTGGAAAGCATGTTTTCCTCAGCACCGTGAAGTAAATATCCATCATGGCTCCGAGCGCTCCCAGAATACACTGCGCACCAGCGCCATTTTAGTTCAAGCATAACATGACTGGAAACAACTCCCTCCATAGCACAAATCTTCTCCTTGATGGGGGTGGGGGAAAACCATGGTTGTGGCTCTCCAATGTAAGGCGTGATGGCCCTGCTGCACTGCCTTGTGAGCCCGGGACTCCTGGAACAATGTTTAAAGATGTGAAGGCAGGCGCTCTGTTACCTGTCTTTAGCTTCTCCTCCTAACGTACGTTTTCATGACTTCATCAATCTTCAAGGAGCCTGAGTTTCGTTGTTTTTTCAGGCGGGTCTGCATTTCTGTTTCAGGTGTGACAAGTTAATTCCCTCTGAGGATTCTGGTACTTGTTTTTTCGCACTTGATTTTGCTGGCAGGTCACTGGAAACAACTCCCTCAATAGCACAAATCTTCCCCTTGATGGGGGGAGGGGTAAAGCCATGGTTGTGGCTCTCCAATGTAAGGCATGATGGCCCTGCTGCACTGCCTTGTGAGCCCGGGACTCCTGTAACAATGTTTAAAGATGTGAAGGCAGGCGCTCTGTTACCAGTCTTTAGCTTCTCCTCCTAACGCACGTTTTCATGACTTCATCAATCTTCAGGAAGGCTGAGTTTCTTTGTTTTTTCAGGCGGGTCTGCATTTCGTTTTCAGGTGTGACAAGTTAATTAACTCTGAGGATTCTGGTACTTGTATTTTTCGCACTTGATTTTGCTGGCAGGTGACTGGAAACAACTCCCTCCATAGCACAAATCTTCCCCTTGATGGGGCGAGGGGGAAAACCATGGTTGTGGCTCTCCAATGTAAGGCGTGATGGCCCTGCTGCACTGCCTTGTGAGCCCGGGACTCCAGGAACAATGTTTAAAGATGTGAAGGCAGGCGCTCTGTTACCAGTCTTTAGCTTCTCCTCCTAACGTACGTTTTCATGACTTCATCAATCTTCAAGGAGGCTGAGTTTCGTTGTTTTTTCAGGCGGGTCTGCATTTCTTTTTCAGGTGTGACAAGTTAATTAGCTCCGAGGATTCTGGTACTTGTATTTTATGCACTTGATTTTGCTGGCAGGTGACTGGAAACAACTCCCTCCTTAGCACAAATCTTCCCCTTGATGGGGGCAGGGGGAAAACCATGGTTGTGGCTCTCCAATGTAAGGCATGATGGCCCCGCTGCACTGCCTTGTGAGCCCGGGACTCCTGGAACAATGTTTAAAGATGTGAAGGCAGGTGCTCTGTTATCAGTTTTTAGCTTCTCCTCCTAACGCACGTTTTCATGACTTCATCAATCTTCAGGGAGGCTGAGTTTCTTTGTTTTTTTCAGGCGGGTCTGCATTTCTGTTTCAGGTGTGACAAGTTAATTAGCTCTGAGGATTCTGGTACTTGTATTTTTCACACTTGATTTTGCCGGCAGGTGACTTGTATTGCTCTCCCCAAAGTGCACGGAAAAACATAAATCACCAATGCAATTACAGAGCAAATACTTTGAACGTAGACAGACGCAATAACTCACAACCACACACTCTTAGAAGATAATCAGCTCTTATACGGCTATTTATTCAAAGCTTAGAAGCAACCAATAATAACATAGGAATAACTCACAGAAGTAATATAGACATAAATCACAGAAGAAGCAAAGAATTCAAAAGGAAATACATCAACGTGAGCGTAACAGAATTCCTCATCTCGCCCAGAAGCGGCTGGAAGACCCCGGGAACAGCCAGGCCGAGAGTACCACATCTCACAGGCGTGCCGGACATAAGCGTCCTCCTCCGGCTAAGTCTCACATGACCACCTCTGGGTTTCTGCATATATTCAGTCCGAACCTTCTAGAAATGGCACTTGCGCAGTTGATGAGCAGCCGTCGCTTGCCAGCTCGGTCAATCGAGAGCTACCCTCAAGGAGCAGAGTGCCTCCCTTCTCTAAAAAACACGCTCCGTGGAGAACAGTAACAAACCATAACAAAGTTAGCTTTCCCAGCAGAAATGTCCTTGACCGCATACCAGGTTTGGAAAGCATGGTTTCCTCAGCACAGTGAATCTAACACTCAGCAAACTGTGTGCAGCTTTTCACTGCGGCATGAAGTAAATATCCATCATGGCTCCGAGCGCTCCCAGAATACACTGCGCACCAGCGCCATTTTACTTCAAGCATAACAATGCCACCCTTGGATATTTACCTTACATAGCCAGGTGGCAAAGGATCCGGTCTCTGGAACCTACGAAACATTAAAGCTAAATTGGGAATACATTGAATGCAACAACAACAAGCTATTATGATAGACAATATAATAAAAATGCAAGCAAAAGCGTAACGTAGTGTACCCCCAATATCAGGTGTCCATGAAAATAACCAATCCCACCAATTCCCAGTACGATCTTGAGACACTTGAGAAATGAGATCCTCAAACCTCGAATATGACTTTCAATAGAGCGTGAATGGTCACTTAAATTGAAACAACACATACCTTCAAACGCGTTACACCCTAAATTATGCTTTAGCAATAGATAATCAACAGCAGCTCTGTTCTGCAAAGTTGCTTTTCGAATAACTTGACTATCAAGGAGTAATTCTTCTAATGCCTGAGAAGTATGATTGAGGCTTTTGACTACTAAACATGCTAATTTCATCAAAGATTTGTAACCTCCAGCAGCTAAACCCCAAACTCCCACTAATGAAAGGGTTAATGCTAGAACCTCAGATTCTGATAACAAGTGTACATGTGAATCACAATCAGGAGATAGACCTACAGATTCCAAAGTTGACCTTTTACCTCGAGTTATCCCTGGGTGTAGAGGAAACATCATTAGTCCTAATCGAGTTAAAGCACATGGACCTCTGGAAATATTAGCGGGAATATAAGTGTATGTGATATTACCACATGAAAAGAGCCATCCTGTTGGAAGTTTCACATGATTCAAATGACTGGCAGCTATTAATGTATGATTACAAGACATAGTATTATTTACACTGGTGCATTTGCGTGGCACTCGCGAACATAGTCGTCTCTCAAACATTGTATGATTGTGCTGGTTGGTTAAATCGATCTGTCGGCATTTGCCAATTTCTTGTGCATTGCAGGTCATAAAATAACATACATCACCTTGAGTTATATTATAAGTAATAACATGTGTCAAATTTCTCCATTTACGACCAGTCTCTTGGCAGAACCTACAATATTCATAAACTGAAAAAAGATTGCCTAATATCCGAGTCTTGAACCAAAGAATCATTGTATTTGACGCTGAAGATATGCTTTAAAACGGAACAGGCATCGGCACTGCTACTAAACACGTAGTCATTAAAGCTTCAGCATTGGGCACATCAGTAAGACAAAAGTGTGATATGTTCAGTACTTGCTGTGCCAGATATATCCACATATTCTCCGTCTGGGTGATCATAGGAGAATGTTTTCAACTTCCTGAAAGTGCATCTTACATGACTGGCATCACGGTTGTTTTCACTTGCTCCTGATGTGTTTGCCGCATTTCACAAATCCATGTCTTCGGTCTGGCTGGCTTTTCGGCATCGGTATAAGGCTGCGTTGGGACAACATTATTCATCACTATCAGTATCCCCTTGATCACTGGCACAGATGTGACATTTTTCGTTGGTAGCAGCAGGCTGTTTAACTCTCCCAAATGGAGTCCATTTAGTACCACAATTACACCAGCCAGACACAGGATCTACAAGGCAAACCCAGAAAAGAGATATCAGTGTTGCACATCACTCTCTCAGGTAACATTTGTCGGCGGGCACATATTGCCATTTCTTTCTACCAGTCTCCATAACTAATACTACTTGATCTTTGCCTGATGCAATGACATCTGCGGGCACTGGTGGGCCACTTGGCTTTTCCACCCACACCTTTGCACCCGGTACCATACTGTCTGAAGAGCCAAAACCGCGGTCCCCACAGGTAGTTAACACTGTAGGAGGCTCCCCCTTCTTAATCATGGACAATTTAACGGGAATAATTATCAATTGGGCCACTTGATCACCCTTGTGGATTGATAACAATTGGTCCCCACTATTCATTAGGATGACTTTAATTTCGCCTTGGTAATCAGCATCAATTACCCCTCCCAACACTTGAACTCCCTTCTAGGCCAGATCTAGGGGCAATCCATCCCATATGCTCTCGGGGAATTTGTACTCCAATCCCTGTTTCAATTACAACTATCCCTCTCGGGTCTAATCTGATTTCTTCATGGGAATGCAAGTCTACCCCTGCTGACTCTGGAGTTGCTCGATAGGGAGCTAAAGAACCTGGAGTAATTTCCCAGTACAATAGTGTTTCTCTGACTGAATTGGGTTGAACCTGTAAAGTAGGAGTCATTAATCGCATCAAAGGAGTTTCATGTTCATACACAGGCCTATTGTTTAATACTTGCACTGCATCAAACACACAATCACGCCAGCCTGCCAAACTGCCGTCTCCAGATTTGCGCAACTGTTCTTTCAATAACCCATTCATTCGTTCAATTAACCCTGAAGCAGCTGGGTAGTAAGGAACGTGGTACAGCCACTCAATGCTCTTTTCCTGACAAAACTCCTGGATTAATTTGCCTTTGAAATGTGACCCCTTGTCACTTTGAATCTGCAAAGGCACTCCATAATGTAGCATGATCTGATCTAACAACCTGATGGTGTTCAGTTGTGTTGCAAGTTTGCACGGCAAAACCATCAAATATCGTGAGTATGTATCCACATTAGTGCATGCATACTGACAACCTCTACTGATTGGCATGGGACTGGTATAATTAATCTGCCAAATTTGACCTGGTAATTTTCCTCTTCTCAATGTGCCTCGAACAATCTGAGGGATCGGTCTATGCAATTGGTGTTGGCACACTGGACAATGCAAAATGATCGTTTTCACTACTTCTAAAGGAAGACTGATTCCTTGAGCTTGTGCCCACCTGGTAGTAGCCTTTTCTCCAAGGTGCCCACATTTCTGATGGGCCCATTTGGCCAAACCCTCCAAATCATCTTCCTGAGCCTCTCCGTCCACAGATGCAATCTTGGTGTGTTCGTCTGCAACAGAATTAAACCAACGTTCTAATGAGTCTGTGGCACAATGCGCGTCCACATGATATACAGTGACTTCACTTTGTAATAACATTTCTGCAATATCTTGCCACAGTTCTTTTCCCCACAACTCTCTTGAATGAATCTTCCACCCATTCTTTTGCCAAGTTGGCAACCACACTGCCAATCCATTCGCCAATGACCATGCGTCTGTGTACACATAACATTGACCAGGGGTCTCTTGTTTCAATGCTTGGTAAACTGCGTAAAGCTCTGCAATCTGACTGCTCTTCCCTTTCCCTGTCATTGTCAACATCTTTTTTGTTTTGGGATTGTACGGCACTACTTTCCAGTACCGCTCCGTTGCCACATATCGAGCTGAACCATCCGTGAACCAAGCATGCTCTGTTTGCTCCACGGTCAAATCGCTGTAAGGTACTCCCCATTTCACGGGAGACTCACGTTTTTCAGGCACTTCCGGGGGTATGTAATCTGAGGGCGGTATGTTGGCTACTTGCTCATATAATTTTGCCACTCAACCCTTTCCTGATTTGGCTCTGTCTTGAATATACCATTTCCACTTAATTATGCTGGCTTCTTGAGCATGTCCTATTCTATGAGTTTTAGGAGAGCTCAGTAACCACTGCATGATTGGTATTTCTGGTCTCATGAATACATCATGGCCCACCATCATCTGCTCGGTATCAACAAGAGCCCAATAACACACTAGCAATTGCTTCTCAAACGGAGTGTATCAGTTACCAGCGTCGGGCAACTTACGACTCCAAAATCCCAATGGCACACGTTTCCTGTCTTGTTTCTGCCACACTCTCCAGTTAGCATAATTGTCTTGTACAGACACATTTAATTCCACTTCGCCTTCCTTCAATGGCCATAAATCAAGCACCTGTTGCACGGTGTCTTTCGCCATCTCAAAGGCTTTCTGCTGCTCCTCCCCCCACTGAAACTCATATTTCTTTCGTGTCACCTTGTAGAGGGGGGCTAATATCTGCCCTAAATGGGGAATGTGCTGTCTCCAAAACCCAAACAGCCCTATAAACTGCTGAGCTTGCTTTTTGTTCATTGGAGTGGTGAATTCAAGTATTTTCTGTCGGGCTTTTGGCACCATTTCTCGATGCCCATGATGCCACTGAATCCCTAGGAATATCACTGTTTCAGCTGGACCTTGAATTTTACTCGGGTTAATCTCCCACCCTTCCTTCTTCAATCCTTCCATAATGACATCTAACTGGCTTTGCACACTGTGCTCATCCTTGCCCTGAATCAAAATATCATCAATATAATGAGAGATTTGTATGTCAGGTTTACATGATATCTTGTCTAAGTGCTCTGCCACCAGCCGATGACAGATAGTCGGGTTGTGTATGTACCCCATAGGTAGCCTCGTGAAAGTGTACTGACGTCCACTCCACGAAAATGTAAACTGCTCTTGACACTCTTCAGCAATTGGCATGGAGAAAAATGAATTGGCTAAATCTATCACTGCATACCAAGTCCCCTCAAACTATTTGGACATTCTCAATCAAGGTAATGGCATCTAGGACTGCGGGCACTAAGGGAGGAGTGTGTTTACTCAACTCCCTGTAATCCACCGTCATCCTCCACGACCCATCTCCCTTTTTAATAGGCCAGAGCGGATTGTTCCATGCGGTGGTAATAGGGCGTAATACACCCGCCTCCACGTACTCTTTGATGGTGTCTGAAATTTCTTTGTGCCTCCCAGGAATGCAGTATTGTTTCATTGCTACCCGCTTGGTTGTCACTGGCACTTGCACTGGGGGCATCTTCAATTTACCTACGGTAGTGGGTGTACAGATCAATGCACTCACCCCAAACTGGTACGTTTTACCGCCAAGTCCCAAGGTTAACCCTTCCAAAATGTCAAAGCCAATTATATATTCAGGTATCGGGAATTTCAACACTTGGTATTTCTGCCTATTCAAATTGCCTATGTTCATCTCCACTTTCGTTTGTACTGCGGGGGTCTGCTTTCCACGTAGACCTGTAATAGTAAACTGTTTGCCTTTAAATCGTGTTGGATTGCCATGAATCAAAGAGGCCTCCGCCCCGTTGTCTATCAATGCTCGCACCGCTTGTGTATTTCCTGGCCCCCAAAATATCTTAACATCAACATGAGGCCGCCTATCCACTTTTATGTGGGCAGACACTGCCGGAGCTTGGCCGAAGCCCTAGTCAAACTTTGAATGAGTGTGACTCGACTCCGCCTCTAACATCGTACTCACCACCTTTCTCAAATCAGCGTATGTTGGCTGGTACGGGGAAGGTGTCCCCATAGACTCTTCGTCTTGTTCTTTCGCAGGGGGAGCAGGTGAGGTGTCCCCCTGTGGCGTGGTGACAACCTGTTTCTTGACCTGTTTATAGCGCTCTTTGGCTGCAAGTCCTTGTTTTTTGTATAATTCATACATTACTCTGGTTTCAATGCCATCAATTTCTTCGTGTGGCACACCATCCTTTAACAAAGCCAAAAACATGTATTTTCGGGACACTCAGGAGTCTCTGCTATCTTGCCGCCTGCCTTCGGTTCTTCTCTCACTACGCCCCTCTGGCTCCCTTGGCTTGTTGTCGCTCTTATCCCACTCCCCTAAATCTGCAAGTTGACGAATGGCATCTGCTACCTCATCAGTAGCTTTGCCCTTCATACCTACGAGCAAAGTCAAAATGACACTTTTGTATGCAGGTGGCGCGGTTCTAATCACTATGTTTCGAGTTGAAACTGAGAGCAGCACGGTTCCCATGTGATCAGGAGCATCTATGTGAATGGCCTCTTTCATAGCATGCTCCCTGACATTTTGAATTGCTTCTCTCAATGTATACCACTTTGTTTCTTCACTAGGCCAATCTGTGGTAATGGGGTATTTACGGTTACATGCTTGGGCTACCAGGTGCAACAAAGACACCTGAGTATCTTGACCATTTGCATCAGGGGGTGGTCCTGCCCTTAAGACCTCTTGTACATTGGTGTCAATTGACAGGGATAGAAAACGTGGTGAATCCGTAGAATCTACCAACAACCCTGTAGCACCCCATCTAGTAATCTCATCATCCATGTCAATAAAGCTTCCCCTGATTTTTGCCTCAAACGGGTAATCATTTCCCCTACCTCCTGTTGTGTGTAATCCTCCAGCGTGGTTAAATCCACCATTCCGCCAGCAGGATTCTGCGGGTGGGGTCCGGCTCGCCGTCTTCTAACGGGCTTAGCCGCCACTGTTTTCTGTTTCACTTCCATGTTGGGGTCAGACTCTTTCTAGACTGGTTGAATCAAAAATATCACCATCCCACTTATCCGGATCCCAATCCACACCAGCGGTAGCGATTACAGTTGCCACCTTTCTTTTGTTGACCCCTCCCAGTCTTTTCCTATATTTATACCGGGCTACTCTGACTGCTGCCCTCTCGGCCACCGCCTGATATGTGTCAGCCTTATCTTTAAACAGGTTAATTTGAATCTGCTGCATTAACGCAGTCTGCCGTTGTGCAGCTAGCTCTCTTTCTAATCGCAAAACCTCATTTTTCATTTCCACCTTCATTTGATGTATTTTGCTATAAGCATGCAAAAGAACCCAACCTCGCCTACCTAATGCTGCACATTCGCTGCCACGTTCTACCGGAACTTGTTGCAAGCATGCTATTACATCAGCCGGATTGGAATCTCCCAATCCTTGATCCCATGTTTCACTTAGACCTGCACCACATGCCCACGCCTGGGCCAACTTATCATATGGACTCTTAGTCCAGCCTCGAATAACAACATCAGAACAGTCACTGCCAGCGGTAACGCTCTTCTTCCTGAACAAACTACTCATTATCGCAAACAAAACAAAACCTCGGTGTATCTATATTTCTTTTTTCTCTCCACGCTGCAATCACTCCCACAAACGCTCACACACTGGCAAAGAAAAAAAAACTTCACTACTCAAAAACTTCACTTGCAAGACAACCAAATACTATCTACGTTTCAACAGATTCTTGAATACTCGGAACCACTCATCACAAGTATACTGTTCGTGATGCCAAAAATGTATTGCTCTCCCCAAAGTGCACGGAAAAACATAAATCACCAATGCAATTACAGAGCAAATACTTTGAACGTAGACAAACGCAATAAATCACAACCACACACTCTTAGAAGATAATCAGCTCTTATACGGCTATTTTTTCAAAGCTTAGAAGCAACCAATAATAACATAGGAATAACTCACAGAAGTAATATAGACATAAATCACAGAAGAAGCAAAGAATTCAAAAGGAAATACATCACTGTGAGCGTAACAGAATTCCTCATCTCGCCCAGAAGCGGCTGAAAGACCCCAGTAACAGCCATGCCGAGAGTACCACAGCTCACAGCAGTGCCGGACGTAAGCGTCCTTCTCCGGCTGAAGTCTCACCTGGCCACCTCCGGGTTTCCGCATATATTCAGTTTTCGAACCTTCTGGAAATGGCACTTGAGCAGTTGATGAGCAGCCGTCGGTTGCCAGCTCGGTCAATCGAGAGCTACCCTCAAGGAGCAAAGTGCCTCCCTTCTCTAAAAAACACGCTCCGCAGAGAACAGTAAGAAACCATAACAAAGTTAGCTTTCCCAGCAGAAATGTCCTTGACCGCATCCCAGGTTTGGAAAGCATGTTTTCCTCAGCACTGTGAATCTAACACTCAGCAAAATGTGCGCAGCTTTTCCCTGCGGCATGAAGTAAATATCCATCATGGCTCCGAGCGCTCCCAGAATACACTGCGCACCAGCGCCATTTTAGTTCAAGCATGACTGGAAACAACTCCCTCCATAGCACAAATCTTCTCCTTGATGGGGGGTGGGGGAAAACCATGGTTGTGGCTCTCCAATGTAAGGAATGATGGCCCTGCTGCACTGCCTTGTGAGCCTGGGACTCCTGGAACAATGTTTAAAGATGTGAAGACAGGCGCTCTGTTACCAGTCTTTAGCTTCTCCTCCTAACGCACGTTTTCATGACTTCATCAATCTTCAGGAAGGCTGAGTTTCTTTGTTTTTTCAGGCGGGTCTGCATTTCTGTTTCAGGTGTGACAAGTTAATTAGCTCTGCGGATTCTGGTACTTGTATTTTTCACACTTGATTCTGCTGGCAGGTGACTGGAAATAACTCCCTCCATAGCACAAATCTTCCCCTTGATGGGGGGAGGGGGAAAACTATGGTTGTGGCTCTTCAATGTAAGGCATGGTGGCCCTGCTGCACTGCCTTGTGAGCCCAGGACTCCTTGAACAATGTTTAAAGATGTGAAGGCAAGCGCTCTGTTACCAGTCTTTAGCTTCTCCTCCTAACGTATGTTTTCATGACTTCATCAATCTTCAAGGAGGCTGAGTTTCGTTGTTTTTTCAGGCGGGTCTGCATTTCTTTTTCAGGTGTGACAAGTTAATTAGCTCTGAGGATTCTGGTACTTGTATTTTTCGCACTTGATTTTGCTGGCAGGTGACTGGAAACAACTCCCTCCATAGCACAAATCTTCTCCTTGATGGGGGGTGGGGGAAAACCATGGTTGTGGCTCTCCAATGTAAGGAATGATGGCCCTGCTGCACTGCCTTGTGAGCCTGGGACTCCTGGAACAATGTTTAAAGATGTGAAGACAGGCGCTCTGTTACCAGTCTTTAGCTTCTCCTCCTAACGTACGTTTTCATGACTTCATCAATCTTCAGGGAGGCTGAGTTTCTTTGTTTTTTCAGGCGGGTCTGCATTTCTGTTTCAGGTGTGACAAATTAATTAGCTATGAGGATTCTGGTACTTGTATTTTTCGCACTTGATTTTGCTAGCAGGTGACTGGAAACAACTCCCTCCATAGCACAAATCTTCCCCTTGATGGGGGCAGGGGGAAAACCATGGTTGTGGCTCTCCAATGTAAGGCATGATGGCCCTGCTGCACTGCCTTGTGAGCCCGGGACTCCTGGAACAATGTTTAACGATGTGAAGGCATGCGCTCTGTTACCAGTCTTTAGCTTCTCCTCCTGACAATCAGAGTGCGTGGCCTGTCACTATTTCTTAACAATTATGTTCCAGGAGTCCCGGGCTCAAAAGGCTGCAGCACCAGGGCGACCATGCCTTACAATGGAGAGCCACAATCATGGTTTCCTCCTCCCCCTATCGGGAGTAAAAGTTGTGCTATGGAGGGAGTTGTTTCCAGTCACCTGCAAGTGAAATTAAATGCGAAAAATACAAGTACCAGAATCCTTAGAGACACTAAAGTCAATTAATTTGCTACACCTGAAAAGGAAATGAAGACACGCTTGAAAAGGCAAAGAAGCACAGCCTCCCTGAAGATTGATGGAGTCATGAGAACGTGCGTTTGGAGGAGAAGTCAATGCAGGAAAACTTGACTGGCAATCAGAGTGCGTGGCCTGTCACTATTTCTTAACAATTAAATCTGCATGGTAGTCATAGGGAAATGGCTATGGGTACGCGCTGTGCCTTGGAATGTAACCTTCTGCACAATCTGCCGGCTTCACAAACCACTCTGGGGGTTATAATGGTTTTCATAGCCCATCTATTGTCCAATGAGAACGTTCTTTGAACAATACAAGGGTGATAATATTTCATATGGTCCTGAATCTACTTGCACCAGAATCACTCCTGGGTAACTTAGATACATGTTAATAATCCCCTAGCTGGGAATCCCCATTACAATTTGACTGCCGGTAAACAAGGTTTGCAGTAACCATCTATCAAGATGCTTTCAGTTGGCCTTGTTTCATTGAAACAACAGATATGCTGGTTTGTAACAAACACTCACCATTCCAAAACGCCAAATGTATTTGTAATGTCAACAGTACTGCAACTGAGGGTTTAGTACTGAATACATGATTTTCTATATTTTGTTGTTTTACAGTATACCCTAAAGCAACAAGCCTTTGCGTGGCATGAGGCTGTCAGACTACTGGGTTAAAGCAGGACAAGGGGGTACCCATTCTTTCAATGTTAAGTTTTGACAGGTGGCCCTGCCCCAATTTCTGGTCTTAGCCCTGCTGCTTTTCCAATTGCCTGCCCCTTTGATATCAAGTTGATATAAAGTTGATGTACATTTTATATCAAAATGATAAGAACCCCACATTTTTTGATTGCCCCTCAACATTTTTGATATTTTTATTTAACTTTCATAGGCATTTGAATCTACGATTTTTATATAAAATGTTATGTAAATGTTTATGTAAAATGTAATATTTTATAAAAGGTATTTTGAAAATAGCATTTTAATATACATTTTTAAATGAAATGAATATACATTTTTATATAAAAGGAAATATATTTTTTTATATTGATTTAATGACCCTCAAAAAACTGTGAATGACCCCAACATGTTTCATATACTTTTCATATAAAATGTACATAAATGTTATATTAACTGGATATAAAATCTCTATATAGTATAGATGACATCATGACATTCCAGATGTTTGACGGCATGCAAAAAAGACCCTGGACAGTTGAGTTAGCCTCATCGCTTACTAACATCAAACTTTGTTATACATTTTATATAGAGTCTAAATAGATGCTGGCAGGACACCTCTGGACCTTTTGATGGAGGCCAAAATAACCCTATTTGAATTCACTTTATAGGCAAAGTGTGTTTTCCCTGTATCAGTACAAAAGACCAAAGCTATTGCCTTGGTCAATGCTTGTTTCTTTTAAATTAGCACAATCTAGGTGGAAAAGGGTGGTTGTAGAGGCACCAACCTGTTTGCGGCTAGCTCCTTGGCTCTAAATGACCCCCCTCCACAGCGTTCAGAAATCTTACACTATTTCCCTGAGGCCAGTGCCATTGAGACCCAAGGCATATGATGCATGCAGCAGACAAATACAAATGAATGAACTGTGGGTGCAGCATAGAAAACCATGGGTTGCTGTGGGAGGAGTGTTGGCTCTGAAAAGCTCAAGTATCAGTTTATGCAATACAGTGACTCATGGTCTTTGGAATGACTGGAGTTTGGATGGCTCACACTGGCATTTTTGCATTCTGCAGACATTAGCAGGGATGGGAGGGCTATTTTAAGATTCGGACAGAATGAGGCTGGGGGAAAAATGAAAAAGACAGGAAACAGCAGCCTAGCGTGGCCCATGCTAATTTTATATTCTGCTAAAGTGACACGGGAAGCAGTAAGTAGCAGGAAATCTAAGGTGGGGGGTGGGTACAATGGTAGATGCATTGTGCCTCAGTGACCAGGAAGCAGAATGGGAAGGGGTGTGGGCTGCATGTCTTTAACCCTTAAAAGGGGCCTTTCTGACCAGTGCTGGGCCATCACATGGGACATGTGTGAATTGAGTTGAAATTTCTGACAGCTGGGGTCATAATTGGAAAATACCCTATGTGGAGGCTCATGCTGGGCGACTAATTGAGTGGATCTGCTGGGCCAGACCTGTGTGAAATGTGGGCTTCTTGGAGTTAAGTGCATCCCCGTGGAGCTGTTGGCAGGCCTGGGTCAGAGGAGGCCAGCCCTGTGTTTGGTTATTGGCTTAAGGACCTCAACCATGGCTGGCAGAGCTGAAGGTGAGTTGTTGTTTAAAGTCATTAAAATGTCATTACTCTGTCATAGTGCCATTGTTAGTGTTACAGCGGGAGCTCTGTATTTTTATAAAATGTAGCATTTCAAAGCGCAGTGTATAGATGCGTTGGACAGTCGGATGTTTTGTAGTCTGACATGTCGAAAAAAGACAGTTGCATTCATGTTACAATCCAAATGTTATCAGCAACAGGCTTAAAAATGAGCTGGAGGTTTGTAACAAGGAATCACCAGATCTAGCTGAGTTGTACACTGCTTCTTTTAAGCCTGGGCTTAAGCACTGAAGGTACAGGGTAGGTACATTGGCAGGTTTGCTTTCCCAATGCATTCTGGGGCTTATAGTTTACGAGTCAGGCTGTGCAACTTAAAAACATAGCTTAGCATGTTGCTATAAGAATGTACATGTTAAACAGTTTCTGTGTTTTGTAAGTAAACTTGGATGTGATTAGAATACCTGGTGACCCTTTCATTAAACAGAGTTGTCTTTGAAGGTTTTTAAAAGACTGCACCGGCTACTGGCACAGACTGTCCAGATGCATTTCGCTCCTTGTAATTGTTCATGCTGGGGTGTTGTCTGAACAGTGTTTCAGCATTGCACTCGCTGATGCCATGAGAAAGCCTGTAATGCCATTGTGATCCTGTGCATGTAAGGTGATATTGTTTTGGCGCTAGGAATCAGAGTGCTGGTTATTGAGGACTGAAGTCTGTTTCATACTGATGCATTTTGTCAATTAAACAATGCAATTGCTTGAATATTCTTCTTGATTGTTGCTGGCAACATCAAATTAAATGATATGGTGATGGCAAAGGGGGGCTTTTAGACAACCTAAGGGGGTATGTGCACAGAAAGGGACACACCATAAAATGTAACTGTAGTTGCGAGAATGCAAGGGGTGGCAAGAAGAAGGAAAGCATGAGGTCAATTTTATAGAGTGGGTTAAACTCCCTGCTTCACTGTTTACCCAAAGTGTGTGATCATGTGCAAATGTTTAAGCCTACACTGATTTAACTGTAAAAATGGGGGGTCTTATTTCAAATAATGTGAGCTCTTTGCAAATTCAGGCCTTCCAAGACTATACGCACCCCAGCAGAGATCACATTTTACAGCAAAATGTAATCTTTGCAGGGGTCAGAAACCTCCCCAAATCAAGGAGTAAGGTCATGCATCCCCCACACATGCACACACGTGTGCACAACATATTCTTGCATGCATGTTGCTTCTAGCGTGTGTGGTGCTACTGATTGTAAAATATTTAAGTGTGTAAATATTCAAGATCCCTCATTAATCACAGACTGATTGTGACCTGATTCGACACCCTTGGGTTTGCTATCTATGAAAGATGCAGGATTTTGTGAAGTCTCTATTTTGGCAGGCCATGCATGGTGGGGTTCAAGTATGTGTCAAAGATCACACATTTTGTTGAAGCGGTGTACCCAAGATTCTTTCACACAAACTGATTGAATTGTTGAACTGTTTCGAGCGGTCAGGTGAAAGGGTGTTACATTGGACTTAAGATGCAGGGAGCTCCCCCGCAGTATGTTGTGTATTGAATCGGCTGGAATATTGTTTTTGAATATTTCAAAGAGGTGATTGGCAGTGTGCAAAGCCAGATTTGTTCAAGTTCCAATTACTGTATCAATTAATGTTTTAGCTAGTGTCTAATGGGTCTATTGGAATCATTTTGTATTTTCAAGTAGGCGTTACAATTTAAATGTTTTGTTTTGTGATCGCAAAGCAGGACAATTTACATGACTTTGGCGGTGTGAGCAAAGCACTAAAAAGCTTTTGTGCCTATTTTATGCATGCCAGGGAAGCACAGATTGTTAGGCCGCATCTTTTAAATGCGGAAGCTTAAATGGGATTGTTAAGGCGCACAGAGCTTTATCTATTAATTGTGATATAGAAATGAGGTACCATGTAATAGCATTTTAGTTTTACTATAAACAGTGTCTCACAAAATACTGACATTCCCCAAGCTAGGGGGCTTTGTGAACATCCAGTTTTGGCAGGCCATGTACAATGGGATTCAGGTATGTGTCAAAGATCACACATTTTGATGAAGTGGTGTAGCCGAGATTCTTTCACACAAACTGATTGAATTATTGAAACATTTGAAGGGGGTAAGTGCTAGAGTTTTACATTGGACTTAAGATCCAGGGATTTACTCCGCACAGGGACGTCATTTCACCAAAATGCCAGGGTTAGCGGAAGTGACATCACACGACCCTTGACCCCTGATGACATCACAAGAAGTGATGTCATTTAACCCCACCCCGAAGCGATATCACAGGAAGCGATGGAACACGACCTTTCACCCATTGACAAAACAGGAAGTGGCATCACATAGCATTGTACACTACGAAAAATATGGTTACGATATCACTATAATGTGATGTACATTTCATACAAGAATGGATCGCCATATGTATCATTAAGATCTGTGTGTATAGGCCCATATTACCAAATTACTGTGAATGCAAGCAGACGTCCATGACCAAATGATAATGATGTGTTATATAGCACTTACGCTTAAGCGCTTTATATAGAAAAAATATACACCCGATATCACCCAACCTGTGTTGGTACTCATTTATCGACCTCAGAAGGATGAAAGGTTGAGTTTTAAGAACAGACTAAATCAGTGACTCACCCCCTGAATTGTGCCTGAAATAAAACTTGAATGAGTCTAGCAGTTATTGTATAGAATTCTGGAAAGACACATTATTTGGTATTCCTATTCTTTCTTATTTAGGGTCAGTGCTGAAAGTCTTAGACTTGTGGCACTCCTGTTCTTATTTTTCTTCTTTTTTTTAAGGGGCCTGAACAAGAAAGCCAGCCACTCCAGAAGTAAAGAGCCACATGTGCTGGCCACAGCCCAGGAGTTTGCATATGTTTTTATTGTTTTTTAGAGGTCGCAAGGGAGACCACAGAGGTCGCAAGGGAGATCTCAGAGGTTGCAGTTGCGACCTCTGGTGACGCCTAAATGACATCCCCGACCCGCAGTATGTTATGTATTGCAGAAGATGGGGAATTGTATCTGAATATTTCAAAGAGGTGATTGTCGATGTGTAAAAGATGCCCTATTCTGATTCTATATTCTCTTTGTATTTATTTAGAGACACCATGTATTCCAACAGCCGGATGGCACACTCAGCAGACCCTGAGAAAATTGAATGTGTCACCCGCCAACAGCCAGACACTGTGAATATGGAGATTTGTACATCTGATTCAACACACCCCCAGTTGGTTTAGGGGTCTGAGGATGGGGCTGCATGTTTTCAGTGAATCAGCAATGGGCATTGTTGGATTGGGGGCCCCAGCAGTGGGGTGATGGAGTGCCTGGTGCCCCAATGCAATGGAGTTGTTCTTCAGATTCATCAAGGGACATTGCAGGGTTGAGGCCCCCACCAAGGGTCAATGTAGTGCTTGGGGCCCCATCAAAATGGAGTTGTTTTTCTGATTCAGCAAGGGGCATTGCTGGGTTGTGGCCCCAGCAAGGGTCTGCATAGTGGCTGGAACCTCAACTCAGTGGATTTGTTCTTCAGATTCATCAAGGGACATTGTTGGATTGTGGCCCCCAGCAAGGTTGAAAGGATGGGAACCCCAGCGATGGAGAGTGGCTTTGCAGGCGCAAAA
Source organism: Ambystoma mexicanum (assembly GCF_040938575.1). NCBI lineage: Eukaryota > Metazoa > Chordata > Amphibia > Caudata > Ambystomatidae > Ambystoma > Ambystoma mexicanum. The sequence goes on along the minus strand of NC_090937.1, from coordinate 228,183,341 downwards.
CAGAAAAGGTGATGGCTGGAAGGTTTAGAATGAATCTTAAACTCTGGCATTGCTCTGGGCAATCTTCCAGACCATTGTGCTTTGCCTGCCAAGCCATTACAAAAGGGAAAAGACCATGTGGCTTTTTGGGTTCTTTAATGAGCTGCTGCAACACATACCTTGGGAATTGGTGGGCTTTTGGACACCCATCAGCGAGCCTGATGAACCGTGATGGAGCCCATTGTTTTTGCCATCACAAGGGAGACATGCATCGGGGCACCACCGGTATCAAGGTGACAATCATTGAATGCTGTAGGTAGTGACGTTGACACCCCCAACCGGCACAACAGGATGAGATGATGGGCACTACAGTTTTAATTATGAACATTGTTTTGTTTTGTGGGGTGGGCCCGCCATACACCGGATGATTCATTACAGCTTTTAAAAGATATGTTTTGTGTGATACACAATGGATGTGGGTTTTATACAGATTTTAAGGGGTATATCGTTGAAGAAAATATACAAAGCTGTCACATGTTTTTATTCGATGCTCCTAGGTACGATAGAGACGGTCATGCATTATAATTGTAGGTTTCCACATAGCGCTTAAACGCCCAATATAGAAGCACAGGTACAGCAGTGTTTGCTTGAACAGACCCAGAAGGCTGAAAGGCTGACCCTGGGGTGAGTTAACCGCAGCCAGGCAGTTCGCACATAGATATCTGTACATGGTTCATTAACCCATAAGTATTTGGCATTATTGGATGCCAGGCTACAACATCTATCTGTTCGTGTGTGTGCTGGTAGGGCCTTACAGCTGCGGCAAGAGTTACTTTGTCAGAAAACCTCTAGAAAACACCCACACCATGATGAGTCAAATCCCCAAAAATATTTGCTGGTTGTATAGCTGCTGGCAACCGCTTTATACCACCTTGTAACAACAGTTTCAGCACCTTTGTTTTGCAGAGGGTATGCTAAACAATCTCAACGACAACCATTTACTGCCGCCGAGCATGGTGAATATGATCATCATGGACGATTTGATGACAGAGGGTGATCAGAACACCGAGCTGAAAAAGCCTTTACTCAATATTCTCATCACCACAATCCAAGCATTTGTTATATCATGCAAATTTTGTTCACCATGGACAAGAACAACAGATCTATAATGCTAAATGCTAGTTATATAGAGTTATTTTAAAAAAAATGATAAACAACAACTAGCTGTAATAGCTCGACAGATGTATCCGTCCAAAAAACGCTTATTTTATGGATACTTTTGAAGACGCGACCAGCAAGCCCTACAGATATCTGATGGTTGATTTGACAACAATTACTCTAGAGGATTATAGATTGTGCACCAATACATTCCTCCTGGTGCTACCTTCTGTTATACATAAAGACATCTAAAAAACACCATTAATCACAATACCTCATCAGAAGCCGGTCATGCTTTCACCATGTCAACATGCATACAGAGAAGCATTGCGCTGCTTAAAATGCTTGTATACGCCACCCCTCAACAACTTATGTCCATTCCATCCATGCCCTCTGATGATCTGCTATTTCGGAGATTGCCCAGACCACTTTAAAGGGACACGTCCCCCTAACACACTGTCAAGTAAGCGTGTTGAAAAAGAAAAAGGGCATCATCAAGAAACTGGTCAATAGGTGGGTATCGCTTTGGTGTAAAAGAAAACTGGCCTCTCAGGCCGGTGAATTCATAGGCTCTCTCATAGGCATAGCCATACTGCTAATCATCAGCTAGCTTGGGGGGCAGTAATGGATATTGCCCATTAAAATGTATTTGCTGGACAAACGGCAGTTAGAAAGGCTGGCGATGCCCACATCCCCTGTGGATTGGGATATATGGAAGGTTGCCACCATGAGGCTCGACTCGGAAATTAAGGATGTTTTAATAAGACCTGATTAGCCAGCACATGATAAAGCGGTCTTATATATGGATATGCTGAATAAATACTTAAACCACACCCAGCAATGGAGAAAAAAACAAACTAACCTTATAAAGGCCACCCGAAGAATCTAGCGGTGTACAAGCTCCACCAGCGGCAGACCCAGTTGTGGCAGATGTGTCGAATAACCTTAGCCAAAGCTATAAACCTAGCACAGAACTATTGATACATGGCAAGGATGTTGCCGCCTGGACCGGTACGGAGAAGTTTATCTGCAGAGGTAGGGTTGTTAGGGGCTCAAACCTGCACAATATAGTGCACGGTGTTAACGAATCAACAGCCCACTTCTATAATAAATGCCCCCATTGGCTGGAACGAGTTCATGCAAGCGGTCGCTGATGTAAATATCACAACATCTGTTGTGCCTAATTTCGCCCAATGACACATTCTGGAGCGGCTAAATACTGGTGCCCCTGCTACCCTGTGCCAACAACACAGCCCTCTAGATGCATCCAGGACAGTCACCCCTGTAAACAGATCCCATTCCCCCAGCCCTGAAAAGGGATGGAATAACTCATGGTGTAAAGAGTCTTTACGCACCCCCTCATACATTTTGGTGTATATGGGGTGTTGTGGGAAGTGTGCAAACTGTCAAACACTATTATTATGTCCCCCTCCAACCACAAAGCTATCCCATGTGTTCTGCCACGGGCCTGTGGATCAGTGTTCACCACCATGCTAAACGTTGATTCCTGGTTAGGCGCTTAGGACATGTATCGCTGGCATACCCACCGTGAAATATTTTCAAAGTGTGTCTATGCTTACGCATGAATCATTTTATCTGAAGAGTGTCCATTGACTATCGAAGAGTATGTTTCTCTACGCATTATCTTGAACGCTATTGAAAAAACTCCACACTAACAAAGAACGTGTAGCGATTAGGTTTCTTTCAAACTGCATCTCAAAATATCGGTTCCCACTCCTCAGTAGGTTGGAATTACCCACTCATGCATTGTCAGGTCTTAGATCAAAGGCTAGCAGGGTAGCATGTGCTGCCCCGTGACAGCCACCAGGTCCATGTATTCCATGATTATGGGAATTCTAAAGTTAGGGACATATGCTTTTGCTAGAATCAGGACACCATTCTTATGCACCACTGCATAGTTTATGTTACAGTGTTTGATGTCGAAGGGATTACGTTCGTATGTGCCAGTGATCAATACTGTTACAACATCCCTGAACATGATTATTTTTGGGAGCTGCCCCAGGAACAGGTTGTCTTGACTGGTGCCACGGTTACTGGTAGGAATGCTGAAGACTTTATGGGTACTTCACGTTAGATGTTTCCAATGCCTCTACATGCGCCAAGTCTAATGGTCGGAGAGACGCTCACGTGTTTAATGAACACATTTGCTGATATGATGACAAGCTTGTATTGTTAGGCGTCCCCACTCATGAGGTAAAAAGTGTCTGTGTTTCTGGATAGTTTCACCTTAAGGTCAATGCCGTTAATCAATAGTTTATCTTAGAAGAAAAGGTCAACGTGTAGACGGCCTAGTAAAGATGTCGCCATCCAGAGCGGTATTGCCGAAATGCCCTGCCTTGTCACAGTAAAAGAGGCCTGCCGCGAGTTATCTATCCAGGTTATCATGGCCATCATTTAATAGGCTCTTGGTATAGGTCCGGTATGCATAAATATTATCAGTCTGGATTATCATTTGGTCGCCCAGCATCACATGGGATAGGCAACCGTGGCCACTCGTGCTGTAGCAGCGATGTCAGTCCTGCCAGACTTTGTTATTTTACAGGGTAGATGCAGCAGCATATCGTTCAAATCCGATACATGTCTGTCATGCCCAATACAATTAATTCTATGGGGTCTAGCAGTGATAGAGCCGCCAGTGTCCATACCTCCATGAAGAAACTGTTATTGATGCTAGTCTGGGTGCGTTGAAGGGATTGAGCTCCAATTTCACACACTCCCCTGAGGCTCTGTGTAAGAAAGCCATTGTTCTTTAAAAGATATCACTGCCCATCTGTCTTTCAGGGGTAACTCGTTTCTTCTTCTTACTTGGCTGTCTTGGTCGTACCCTCAATCTGCTTTTCTTGGTGGGTTTTGGGGGGCTGCACAGCTGGAATGCTGACCGCTTCCACTATCTCTCCTACGTTGTCTATAAATGAATCCAGATTCGTCCTGGCCCTCCTTTTTCTGGTTGGTGAGACGCTCGGCAAACGCCATTGTCACACTTCCCATGACGTCTTTTGCAATATTGGTGGCAGTTGTTTTCACGTGCAGTTTAGCTAATTTGAAGCAATGCCACAGGATGGGCATTGTGAGCCCGAAGAGACTTCTAAAGATACCAGTGAGCCCCACTCTGTACATTGCAGGGCTTCCGCTAAAATATTGCTGATCGCCGTAACCAGCCTGCTTCATGTAATATTCCATATAGGCCAGATGTCTCCATAGTTCTTCACCACGGCCATTATAAAGCTGTTCTATTAGACTTTCAGCCAGAATGGTCTGAAGTGCAACCATAGCCAGATTTCTCTGTATTTAAATGATACAAGCTGCCCTTAGTCGACTTTTATCTGTATGTTGATGGTGTCGAAATGTTTTTTACACACAGGGACGTAATAGGGTTTGTTGTATTTAATGTTCACAATATTGTTATTGTTCCCTTTAATCTTCATGGTTCTAAGTAGTGGGCGTAGTTATCCCCCACCCTTTGATACTCCACAATATCACTGTAAAGCAGTAAGCTGTAAAAAAGAACGTTCCTGTCAGCGCAGGTATTGTCCCACGGTTCATCACTTCCAACGTGTTGCACAGTTCCCAATATTTACACAGTCTCCCTACTGTTGAAAACCTGACAGATGTGTCCGGTCCCTGAAGAGAAACGTTCACCTGGTGCAGGTCTAGCTGTAACATCGTATCACTGTACTCAGGTATGATGCATTACAAATCTCTGATCTCATTAGTGATTTCTGGAATCACTATTGCCACACATGGAAGAGAATCCACAGCCTGTGAATCTGCACTTGAGCAAGATGCAACAGGATTCCCAAACATAAAAAACATCTACTCATTGTGCATCCCAACCAATATTTGGAGAAATATGATGGTAGCTGACATGCAGTTTAACGATCTAGACATCCAACTAGATGGTGAGGATATTTGCTCTTTTTTTTAACTAATCAAAGAAGTATCGCATAATATAAAGAATAGAGCGTTTCAATTTAAACTAATTCACAGTGTTTATTAGACTGCCACAAATCTCTATGCGATTAACATAAACAAAGATCCCACATGTGGGAGGGGATGCGGCCAGTTGGGAACAATGGGCCATCAGATCTGGTCCTGCCCTAACATAGGAAATGTTTAGGGAATGATATTCGCAGTTATAGCACAGGTTTGTGATGCAAATCCTAAGACCTCCCCTATATCAGGTCTGTTTGGGCAGGATGTCGAGCATTGGCACACAGACATGCCAGAAAGTAAACCTTTTCATATGATTCATTTCACTGCCTGGAAAGCTACACTAGTTAAATGGAAAGCAAAAACCCCACTGAAATTATGGGAAGGGATGCTATCACAACTGTGTTCTCAAGAAAGAATGGGAAGTGTTTAAAGCTGTTTAACAGTTGTGGTGGGTCAGAAGAAGGAGACAGACTAGTTTGTGCCTGATTCACCAAGGAGTTTCATAAAATAATAAGAAAAATGTCCTGTCTATCCCTGCTCTATGGGTTTCCCTACCTAACAAAACTAACTAGTGTGCTTGTCATCAGTAGTGAAGTCCAAAAAGTAAACAGTCTGCCCAACGTCTCATAGCTAATCTATTCTGGCCCTACCACTAACGAAAAAACAGAAAATGCCCAGGAGAATGATTCCCTTCTCATGGATAGGCTATTCAGCCCTAAAAGGGCATTTTCGAATAGTTCTTGGCTATTTCTTGGATTCATTCGCTAGTTCTTCTCTGGGACTTGTATACCTTCCTGGCGTCCCCCTTCCTTTTGGAGATAAACTTGTTCTCATCATTGTATTTGGGTGTACAACCCTCTGGATTGCATCTTCTTGAAGTGTATCTGTAAGGTTCCTTTCCCCAATACTTTTGAGGAACCCAAATGTCCCTTCTACGGGTCTTTACACTCTGTATTCCTCTGGTTCCTTATCTCCTCATAAACAACATGTTTTACTCAAATCTTCTCTTGGACTGCTAAACTGACTTACGCTTTGGATTGAATTAGGTATTCCAAACCACTGTGAGGGTTTTGTTCCTGAATTTCTCTTGTGCAATGCTTAGTGAGACAGGTTCCAGTATAACTCTCTTTCTAAGGGTTATGCTGTTTTTTAATGATATGTGCCCCCTCAAAGGGACGAGTAGACCGAGTCCCATAGTTAGTCTCACTCTTACAAACACTTGCTGTCTCATTAGGACACTTGGATAAGTAGGCTAAGTCCCGTAGTTATTCTTACTCTTATAAACACTTGTGGTTTCACTGGGATGAGTAGACTAAGTCCCGTAGTTATTCCCCCTCTTGTCAACAGTTATTGTTTCACTGGGACAAGTAGAGTGGATCCTGTAGTTATTCTCACTCTTGTCAGTAGTTATTCTTGCAATCACTGATTGTGTCATTGGGGTCATTGGGATGAGTAGGCTGCCTGTGTCCCTGCTCCCAGTACCCCTTTGTGGGTCTCCCGCCTCTGCCGGTACCTTCTTGTTCACAAGCTAGCGTCACCGGATTTCTCTTTGGCATCAGGCTGCTTCTCGGCGTCAGAATGGCTTCTGCGGTCATGCCAGCTCTTCTTGGTTCTTCGGTGTGGCCCTGTATGGCCACGGCTGCAGCGGTCTCTGCATTCTTTCTGGACTGGACAGTCCACCTTTCCCAAGATATGCCACCGCTGACTCAGTTCTCATTTCCTCTGGGTTTTCTTCTATTGCATGACACAGCTCTCTGTTTTCTCCATGCCTCTTCGGTAGGCCCACTGACCAGGTCCTCACAACCAAAGATCTCTCGGTAGTCGGCAACTCCAAGCTCTTCCCAGGTTTGAACTTCCCGGGCTACACTCTCCAGCTTGAGTCCCTCTTCCATTCTTAAAACCAAGTTCCGGGGCCACCCCAGCGTAACATTAAGTCCTTTCTCTCTCTTTGGTGAGAATTCTCTCTTATCGGTTTAGCCTTCTTTGTCACAGTTTGGTTTATTTATTTATTTATATTTGTAAAGCGCATGAGCCGAGGCCCGCAGGCATACCAACACAGACATACCAGACAAAACACCAACACATATTCATAAGCAAAAAAGCAGACCCGGGTCAAGAGGAGTCAGAAGTCACTTTAGACCAGGGAGCGATCTATATTCCTCACTCATTTCTCTTCTTGGTCTCTGTGGTTTTGGCAGACATTTCTTCAAGATGAATGTTAGGGCTAATATTACAATAACAAACAGTGGCTTGCTCTGATGGGCCTCTCTGAAGCATGGACGTTATTGATGGATTACAAGAGAGTATTTCATGGAGTTCCTTGCCGGAATGGGAGTCCTTATCCCCAGTCTCTCCCTGAGAGGTCCCACTTACCGCCACTCCCAGGGGGAATGTTCCATAGTGGGCACACCACTGTAGCCTTACAGGGAAAGGCTCCCCTCTGGGGAGAAGTGATGAAACCCTGTGATATGTCACACAGTGCACACTAGAAAGTTACAAGACACTCTCCAATAATTATGCTAAACCAGAAAGATGACTCCTACACCATATGAAGAAGGGGAAGGAGACCAGGGATGGCTCAGGAATGGTAGTTGACTCATTGGCAGTAATTGAGTAGCATAACTAAAAACAGACATATATCCCTAATGTAGAAGAAGCAGGATATAGGAGACAGAAGGAGACATACATCTGTGTTTCATGAGATCTTGTAAGAATTAAGGAGAGAAGATGAAAGAAAGAATAATGGTGGTCACATACACACTGGCAGACGTGCCAGGCTCTATTAAGATATGACATTAGTCATTGTGTGTCTAGCGCTCTGGGATTGGTACATATTACATGTTTTTGTATTTAGAATTAGTTGTTTTTGGAATATGTTTATTTTTTCTTTTATGTTATTTCATTTTCCGCTGATTTCTTCAGAAACCCCGATGTTGCGAGATATTCCAAAAGTCTGGATACAAATGAAGGTCACATTAGGATATATGTGTTTTTTCTTTTTCATTGTGGTCATCCAGATTGGGTCCTATTTTCAAAAAATCTAATAAAATGGTTTATACAAAAAGAAATCTCCAAAGGTCAACCTGAATGTGCTCAGGGCGGCTCACCCACCGCACAGCCGCACACTGGCATTGGGTGATTGTGGTAAGCTGATCTCTTGCATGATTTGAAAGCATCGTTGCTAAACATATATGGTGAGCCTCAGAGATAATTTACACAGAAATTGTGACGTAAAGTTGTTGGGCTATTGCACAGAGTGGAGCTTCTCAGGTCTAAGCAGTACACATTTAGTGGGGCAATGTGCATAGCAAAAGCATAGCTGGCTATCATATCTGAGTCAAGCTCTATCTATATCATGGAGGATTTGCTGCATTCAAGAATGTCTCTGCATACTTCATGGCCTGCTCTGGGTTTGTAAAGACGGTGGTCTTCCCATTGTGGCTTATGCAGGGCTTGGCATGGAACATCATGGAAAGGAATTGTGTGGCAGATTTTTTTGCCTGTCTATAACTGCCCTGGATGAAAAAGTTACATTTTTTATCACAACCTATTTCCATTTGTGTCAATAATGCCCCCAATCCTTTACAACTTTCATCCACATTGATAATAGATTTCCTTCCACGCACAAACCTATCTAAAAATGGTGTTTCACTCAGCCCCCTTTAAATTTCTCTCACGGTTTTTTCATGCCCTTCTCTGCACTCAAATTTCACATTCCTTTTTCATTATCTCTCTCAACGGTTACATGATCTCAGCAAATCCCTTAACAAACTTATTGTAATACTCTTCTAATCCTAAAAAAGAATGCCATTCCTCCTTGTTTCCTGGTGTTAGGGCATTTTCTACTGCCTTCATGACTTTCTCCTGGTTTTTATCCTCCCTTGGACAATGTGTGTCCCAGATAACCTACTTCTTGCAATTGAACGGATGAAAGTACATTGTGTCTCCTTTTACATCAATAATACGTTTCCTAGTTCTTTTACTTAGTTCTGTCCTCGATCTAAGCACCATCATGTCTTTCCACAGGTGTGTGTGCCAATGATCCAGCTGGCATGCTACATTTGTCTCTCAAAGCTGTGATTCGTCGAATCCAGCATCGATTGTCGGCAATTAGAAGTATTCGGACAGACACATAGGTGATGTTACTTTGCTTTACTATAAGTAACATATATTTAATGAACCCCGCGAATACCACAACATCAGCTCTCTCCACGGATGCAATCTGCTCTTCCCAAATGCCTCCTTTCGAATGCCTCTCTCATGTTTATCTTAACTATGAAAACCATTGCAACACTCTAATTCTACTTTCGATCTTGTAACTAATAAATACCACACACTCTCTATAATAAAGTGTGGGGAGACTTCCTTCCCCCTCTCATAATCGGAATGTGTGTGTTGCAGCACCTGGACTTTCCTTCCAGGTCCTTGACCTTGTCGAGCAAAACAGCAACGTCTACTTTGGCTCTGTTCAACGCTTTTGTTACCTCCGGACATCACCTTTAGTAGTGGTAGCTTAATGCTCCACCACTTAAGTGAACTTTGTGAGGTCACCCAACTTGTATTGAATATTGTCCATCCTAGTGACCACCCCATCAATCTTAGCACTCAAGTCAGCATGGCTAGACTAGACTTCAGTTCTCCCATGATTTCCTGCAAGGTGACTGGCTAGGCATCCTTTGCAGACATTTCAAATATGGAGGCCATGTCGGGTTGGGCAGAGGGTTCTGCTTGCTTTTGGAAGGCAAACTAATGCAAGTCTGGTAGACCATTATGTAGAGCTTTTTTGCCCTAGAGTGTTAAGACGTCGTCAAACTGCTGAATCTAGACCCCATTCATTCAGGGGACTAAGGGAGGGAGTGTGCCCAAAAGTGTCATATGATGAGGGGCATGCTGACAGACACCCTGGGGCACATAGAGCACACTCCCTTATATCCAGTGAGTTACAACCTCTGTGGTTCACAGACATGCAGTTTCCGAGGGAGGTTTGTCTTTCAATCAATGAGGTCTGCCTCCACCCACCTCGGCCATTGTGCTCTTGCCACTGGCGGGACATGCCACCTCTGCCAGGTCAAGCAGTGGCTCTGCCACCCTTCAAAGAGGATGTCAGGAGGTCTACAGGAATAGGAAGTGCTCTTGGCTCTTAAGAGAGCCATGTTTTGACTTATATGTATTTGGCTATCCACAAACAATGAACTGTGTCTGCGGACACTTTGACAGCATTTTGGGGTCCGTTATAACCAGCTGTGTTGTTACTATCACATTGATAGTAATATCAAATGGTTTTTAATTTCATTTATTGGGTTGATACCCAATTCTGCCCCAACTCCCTCATGAAGCCTGTGCAGCAATCTTCAGTGCAATTTTTTTTTAAGAACCGTCAAACATGAAGTAAGCTTGAAGAATACACAACCAATGTCTTCCATTTCTCCTGATTGACTTTGTGCTGTAGTCAGTGGATTTGCAAGAACAACCAGCTCACATTGCGAAAAGAAATTAGAGTTAGGACCATACGTTGGCCTGCTTTTTACTGAACTGAGCAGAGATCATGCCCTACCGCAGCCTATGAGTTGGTTAATGCATTTCCACCATTCAGCGACTGATGCATACTTGATGGACATCCATGACTTCCTGATTTCAAATCCTTCATGCTCAATTGAATGGAATAACAGTGTCTCTTCTTCTCTTGTCTACAGTGTTCACTTGTAAACATAACTTAATTATGTTAGGCTCCCCTCAATCTCTTCTTCCTGTATTCCACTGACTATTAAAATCTGAAAGAAATTCTAAAATGATGCAGCACTGAAGGTTTTGTGATAAGATAAAAATCCTGTAAATCCTCTGAGGCACAATAAGGGCATACAGCATCTTTAGGCTTGGCCATTCCTCGGCCTAAATTGCAGAGTATTGCATTGAAGTCATAATGAAAGAATCATGACTTTTAAGTTCAGCCATCTCATTATATCTAGCAAGAATTTGATCTTGCAAGCAATTCTAATGTTTCCTATATGAAGATATTGGTCCAAGTAGTTATTATAATGGGGGTTTTGACCATGGCATCAATTAGCTTTATTTAGGATTTTGTTATTGTGACACCTTCCTCTTTGTTCTCCACAATTGCCTCGAGAAAACTATGTTTACCTATTTTGTTATGTATTGGGGATTAATATTGTGCTTAATGCCGTACTCCTCCAACTTGTAAGCGCTCGACCGTGGCATCACTTAGTTCTCTAGATTGACACGTTTCCCCTGAGCTTTCTTTCCCGCCTAAAATTCAGTGGCATTTGATAATAGGATCTTATCTGGCTGAAGAAACGTCTTGATTTGTAAATGCTTTAACCTACTCCGAGTTGTGACTAGTTGCTTATGTAAACCCGAAACGTAGACATGTCATCACTGTGTGAAATTCCTCTATTCAGGTCTTAGCTGTCTAAGCTAGTGGACTTTCAACAGTCTCTGAATTCATTGTCTATCTTAACAAGTACAGATTCCTGGGAAAATGCAAGAGTTCTATAAATATAGCTGTATCATACTTCAATCTTTTCTGTCCCTCCGCAGTTTTAAATTAGATATTTTCAAATAGAATTTTACATGTGTGGTCATGAATGAATTAGTTTTAACTGGATCTTTGCCTGCTGTGTCACATATATGGCATCATGCATCCTTCATTTCTGTCCTGATATCCCACCACATTATCAGCAATGCAACTGGGGACCAGAATATGTCCAGCAGGCATTTTTATGCTGCTTCTTTTAACTCATTCTGTGAGATTTGAAGCTCTAAATGAGCTCATTTAATATACCCTGTAGCTTACATTTTATTTATTACAGAAGGTAACATGGGAGAGTTTCAAAAGACGAAATTTACAGTTTTCAGAAGAATCATTTCAGCAATATTTGTTAGGTATTTAATGTCACTGTTAAGCATGCCCATCAACTCACATCTCTCTGTCTTGTCTAACATTTTGTCATAGTTGTATTAAATAAATGTTGTTAGGTATGTGTACTCCTTGATGTAGAATGGTTCCAGGTTTAGTGGCCCCTACTTCCTCGTCCTTCTACGACATCACCTCAGTCTAAATTCTAGTAATCCTATATCTCAATATACTTTCAAAAGCCTCTGATGGTTTCTGAAAGGCTTTCAGAGATTGTATGTTGTCAAGCTTACCCCAGAAATGACACCATAGATCCACTTTGATTGCCAAGCCAGCATAGCATCAAACCTTTCCTCACCTTAACTTTTCTCATTTTTCTGAACTTGAACCCTCTTTTGTTGCAAAGTTCAGAAAGATTTCTACCAGATGAATACACAGTGTTCTTAAACATTTAGCTTGCGCTGTTGTTCATTATTATTAGCCCTCTGTGGGGAGGTGGTGGGGGTTACCATCAGTATGGCACTCCAAAGTCAGGCATGTGGAGCCCCGATGCAGCCCCTCTCGAGCACCAGCCTCCATTTAGATATGCAAACAAAAAGGAAGAGTGGCAGGGGCGCTACTCTGGGTCGCAGCTGTAGTAAGCTCAAACAGTCCAAAGATGTTCTCCTCCTAGCGCGCTTTCATGCCTCAGCAATCTTCAGAGAATCTGATATATAAAAATTCAGAACATAACATCTTCAGATGTCTGGGTTGCACGTAACACAGGCACAAAAAGCACCAAAACGGACAAAAGCAAGTCTTTTAAAAAATGTATTTAATTTGGAGAATGTCCACACATAGACGACAACACGGCCACAGCAACGCATTTCGTGCCTTGTCTGGGTGCTTGCTCACACTAAACGGTAGAATGTAACTCCTACAATTAAAAGGAGCAGAATCCTACTCTCTGGTATTCTGACCTCCACATATAATGCTAGGTAAATACAACGGTCCTTTTGGAGTGTGGCATTCAGCTTAAGTAATCAAGCAAACAAAAACATATATCAGTGAACTTCGTTAACTGGGCGTTATGGTTCGAGGGAAATCCAACAAAACCCTACAAATTCACCAGTTAACTCAGCCACTGACATCCAAATGCAGCCCTAACTGGGCCACCACGGTCTACTGCTCATGAGGTCTCTTCTCATGTTGATTGAAAGAATTGGGAAATCAGGTCATGAAAACAATCTTTATAGTTTCTTTGGGCTTTCTTTTATGTTGGTCCTCGAATGAAATGGAAGGTCAGGGTAAGCAATCTATCTTAGAACTGTTTTTCCTCAGATGTTCTTGTTTTTCAAGTCCTGCCCGAACTGTGGTTAGATGCATGTCAGCCGTGTTGCTATACGCAGCGTTATGTACATTGAATTGCAGTGGCTGAGTTCTTTTGTATGGTTTTGTTGTTATTCCCTGTAACTAAACAACCCTTTTACAAACTTTCACTGAATTGTAAAGTTTCATTTGGTAAGTGTACTCAACCATAGTGTCATGTGATGAGGTTAGCTTCCTGTCTTCATCCACGCAGGAGGCAAATATGATGTTATCTTTTAAAACTGTCCTGGCAACGTTTCACCACAATTGTGAGTTACTATGAGGAGAGTGGAATCTACCAAAGGCTACCTTCTATGAGAACTCGACAGAAGCCACACGTATTACCCCACTTCACCATTCTAGGGAGACACCCGCTTGACTTAGCCTATCATTGTCATATGGATACTTGGTTTACAGCACCACTGAAGCATAGGCCTGGGCTTAAAGACCAGTGTACCTGTAAACAACAGGGTCCAGGAGCATCCTGACAGAGCAAACCTCCCTCATTGCTATATTTCTGTACGTATCATGCATGATGGCTGAGTGAGCTGGGCACTATTTGCCTAAAGGCATCATGCATGCTGGCAGACCGAGAGGCTGAACTGGGCACCATATACCTGAAGGCACCCTCATGCTGCAGAGTGAGCTGGACACTACATCCCTGAAAGCGCAGTGTCAATGAAGAGCGGAAGCCCTAATGCAGCCTCTGGTTGAAGCATTTTGAATCCAAATGGCAATGGACCTTATGACTATCTAACAAAAGAAATATTGTAAAGAATGGGACTGGTTAGCCCACATGACTTTGGAAGAGCAAGGAAACTTTGATACTGGAACAGTTTATTGATTCGGTTCCTGCCTTTTTACAAAGGGCCGTAAAGGCAAATGTATTCTCCATAAGAGGAGGAAGTACTACGGACTGCTAGTGTCCACCAATGAGGTCTTTCGGCTCGTCGTAACATCTCATTACCGGGCCAACCCTCACTCCTGAATGTTCCCTCACTGCGAAAGAGAGATGATGCATCTCATTCTACATTACCCCTGGCGAAAACCCGAAATAATGTGAAGATGAGTCAAGCGGCAAGACCTCTAAAAGATGCGAACAGGAGGTCCGAGCCATGTCAAAAACCCTCCCACCTGAGAAGAATGAAAAATGTTTTGCCTGTAGGAAAGTGGGACATATCATGGAGTTCTGTCCCGAACCCAGGAAGGAAGAACCTATGGATACAATCGCAATGCAGCACTCTGGCGTAGAGTATTCAGCATCTAAAGACTACCCTGAGGAGTCTGGAATAAACCCGAAGAGTATACAAGGGGATAAGGAAGACGATCTTCCCAAAATACCATGTTTTGGAATGTATGCCTAATAACTGTCAAATGCCCATCCAAGTCCATGCAGAAGCATTCTTGGAGTTTGGAAGTAAACAGGCTGCGCTTAGGTCTGACGTGGTATTTGGTTCTGCTGTGCACATCATTTGTGTATACAGAATACAAGAAACTCACCACAAGGAACCATAAAAGATTCCAGTGGAAAATCAAACCTTTCCCATTCAAGCTGCAATAATGCCTAGACTTCCAGAAACAGTCCATTTAGGAACAGAGTTCACTCATTTTGAGTATTTTTCCTGAAAGAGCCAAGGGAGCACTGGGGTAAAGAAGATCTTCCAGAAACATGGAAAGCTACTACACTGGAAAAGTGCCCCGAAATTGTCTATAGAAATGGGGAAGCTTTGACTCTGATCATCTTCCACAACGACCCCATGATCTCATAGGGACCAGAATAGAAGAAGTATCTAACACTCAGGTACCTCCACCCATCTTTGGGAATTTGAACCAAGGACATTTTCATAGAGTGTTCTTAATGGGAGAGGCAGTAGAGAGCTGGTGAAATGCATCATTCCCTAAAGGGAAGGTTTATGGAGTAAAAGAAAAAGCAGGATGAACAAACTAACAAAGATTATCTTTCTAGACAGAGTCAGTTGAAAAGGAGAAAGGTGTGTGTTGAAGTCAGCTCCCTGTCTTTAGCCACACAAGAGGCAAAGAAGATATGGACTGGGAAAATGTACCTGACGAGGTCTTTGTACCACTGTGAGTAAACGGGAGGGAGAGAGTGAGATCTGTGGGCCCTCCTCTACATGATAGTTTCAAGACAGAAGCCTAACCTACAACCTCTCTGGAAAGGTCTGGAAGCCCCTCCACCGAGAATGAACACGGCCAAGTAACCTATTTTATGGGAAGGTGCCCACTCGGGGGGGGGGGGGGTACAACCACAGTTTAGCTCACTGTACCTTTCACAGAGGAGAAATATCCATTGGAATTTCAGCCTGGTCCCACCCACTTGGGCAGTCCAGCACCAAAATGCTGGGTAATTCTCCTTTGAACAAATGTACCAACGGCAACCCCAGACACGAGTTTCAGTCTTGTTGGGCCTCATCAGTGAGGTGAAGCTGCGCCTCTCTGAGCACAGTGAGCAAGGCGTCTGCATTACCCTGCGTAACTTAAGGTGAAACCCCAAGTCCATAAACATATATACAAGGGTCTGGGAGCCCCTCTACCGAGAACTAACATGGCCAAATAATCCGACCCAGACCTTTGTATAACCTACAACCTTACTTGGCCATTCTTGGGATACCCCCTGACCAAGTCTATTGCGCCATACGGATACTCGGTTCATAGTGCCAGAAGCACCGGCATGAAACCTCTAGGGGCTACAAGACTGGCCTACATGTAAACAGCAAGGTCTAAAAGCGCCCAGCCATAGAGAACCCCACTCATGGAGATTGAAGGGAGTGGGGATCAGTTGGTTGGGGTAATAGAAATGTGGAGATGGCTTACTGCAAAGCAGAGCTGCACATAAATGATAGGAAGCGTGGGACTTACCTGCTTTTAAAATGACCAATGTACCTATTGCAGCCTTAGGAGCATGCCAAAAGCATATAAAAGGCACCCTTTTAACAAGAAATGTTCATAAAACGGAAAGAGAATTGAGAGTACTTAAGCCAGAGGGCCAGAGTAAGAAGGAAGTATTTAAGTAAGAACAAAGTACAAGCAAGGATTCGACTAACTGATGAAAGCTGGCAAAATAGCACAACGGGTTGAGCGCTCGCTGCTGTGATCTGTGATCTTGTATCTGATCTGCAGGTTGTAGGTTTGAATCCCGGCATGCCAACTCAGCCTTTCATTCTTCTGAGGTCGATAATGGAATACCAGCTCCAGTTGGTTGATATCGTATGCCTGTATGGTCTATGCAAGCAGTTAGGCGCACGCACTATATAAATAACACATCATCATTATGATACTGTGCATGCGAAGTAGCAGGAGACGCAAGCGCAAGCTGGCAGAGTGAGGCGGGTGCTATGACTACGAATATTCTGCAAAGCAAGCAGAGCACTTTAACTCTGAAGGAGTGGATTAGAGCTACAGAGTGAAGAGAGCACTATATTCCTGCGAGCAGAGAAGAGGGAGTAAGAGAGGGACGGACGGACGCCCAGAGGATGGAATATAACCAGAAAAGTCAATTAACTGCCATGTTCTTCACTGAACAGGAAGAGTGCTTCTGCTGGCACATGAAAGAACAGCCATATTTAGTATTGGCAATTAGATGTCTGTATGCACACCCATAAACTGGTACTATTGCTTTGGAGCACAGTTGGAAGAGAGATGGCACGTGAGGAGGGGCAAAGTCAGCTTGTGAATATTGTTTGGTTATTTACCCACCCATTAACTGCCCAGGGCCAGTGTTCTTTGTAAGTAGTCTACTGCAAGTTACTGGCTTAATTGCATCTCTAAATGTGCTTACTCATATGTTAACGAGGTTGGCCTTCATCCACTTGATTCTGTTCCTTGCAATGAAATCCTGTTAAAACAAGCAGTGACAAAGCCAACAGTTTTAGCTGTGTACATTTTGGGAAACATTTGGTACCAATCCATATCATTTATAATCAGTTCCGTAGGGTAACACACCAGAAAATCCAACAGATGCCAAGTCACCAAGAGTACACAGTATTGGTAGGAGGCATTTGCATGGGCCTGGTAGAATTTGCACAGGTACTCACACCATGTTCCAGCTGCTGCATCCTTATGGCCAGGTAGCACCAGTCTGCCAGTGCGTGGCAAATTCCTATCCTACGAATGCTTGTTTGTTTTGGATTTTAGGTGGCACTGAAAGAACTGTCTATAAATAAGCCAGAACTATGGTCATGGGAAATGAAGATAGGAGAGAAATGAGATATGAGGAGGGACACACAGCCTCTGGGCGTTGTTTAGCTATTTACCCTCCCATTGATTGTGCCTGGCCATAGTAGTCCCTATGGCCTTTATAACCCACTACCTGCCTCTCTATGCAGAAAACAAATCCCCTTGGGATCTCTTTGAGCTATATCTATTAAGCAGTGATATAAACGTTGGTTTGTGAAAAGCCTGCAAGTGTTTTTTTAAAGCAATCTTCTCAGTGTTAATGGCTTAATTGAAGCTGTAAATGTGCTGCTGTCAAAAGAATGCACCCATGGCACCATTTAATTTATCATCAGCATGTGTGTCCTTGCATCTGAAGTCCTGTTAAAAACAAGCATTGGCAATGTCAACAGTTTCGGCTTTTGTGTAGACATGGGAAAAGCGCTTTTCAGACACGGCTGTAGTGGTATTAACTGCCCATTGATGGTAGCAGGTACAAAAGGGTGCAAGTGTCTGTGCACCTAATAGTAGTGCCTGGGAAATGCTTTGCCAATGCTTGTTTTTAACAGGACTTCAGTGAAGGACATGCAGAGTGCTTATAAATCGAGTGGCTGAAGGCAGACCTGGTAAGGCATTTTTATTACACCAATACTGGGTTTACAACGCCAATGAAGTCATTAACTAGCAGAAGGCTTCTTTGAAAAACACTGACAGGCACTTTGAGTGCAAAGTTTGATGGCAGGCCCGATTAAAGCGAGCTCAAAGAGTTCCCACGAGGATGTGATTGGGCAGGGAGGGGCAGGAACTAGACGGGAACGGCCACACGGATCTTGCCAACGTTGTAAAGAAGATCTGCAGACATTTCAGCTAAGGTGCAGGTAAGAGCACCCACAAATAAGTGAAAACCATATGTTCTCAACCACATTCACCAGACTGAAAGCACCTCCCAAACAACTAACCACTTGTACCAAGTACACATCAAGTAAAACTAGATACACCACATTCTCGCAGACCACACACTCACACCATTCAGCACTCATGCTTTTAAAAAGCAATTGTACTCTGTAGATACTTGGCATGGACAGATACCTCTGGACCAACCCCTTACTCCCACCTCCACGTGTAGATGTCATCCACTCTCCCAGGGCACTTACGCCACTCTATAGCTATGGGCAAACCTGCCACTCATCCATACTTACGGTACCACTCTGAGCACTTCAATCCAACTCCAGTGCCCTTAGGCACATAAAAACACTGCACACGCTCATTCAAATCCGGCACTACACGTGCAGCACAAAATGTGTATCCGGCAACCCTCACTTTGCACAAAATCAACAGCCGGTACTACTCACTTAGCACAAATTCATCTGGTACTACTCACGTAACACAAATTCGTCCGATACTACTCACGTGGCACAAACTCAATATCTGGTACTACTCACGTAGCACAAGCCTCCAGCACTAGTCACATAGCACAACTTAATCTGGTACTACTCACGTTGCACAACGTCAACAAAAACCTGCCACCAGGCACCCTATTACTTCATCCAGTCCAACCACTTGGTACAGATCAATATCTCACATACCTCACATTTTCCTCAGTCATTCCAATCCAGTACAATGACACACACTCTAGAATTGCCACACACTTACACAGTAGTTCTGAATAGGCATGTATTTCCTAAAAGTCAATTTGCTGCATATGCAAATCCTGTAACGTTAGTTGCTAACGCTAAAGACTTAAAAATCCTAAAACACACCAAACTCAACCAAATCTACTTGCAATACATCTCAAAATTGCCAAACCATACAAAAAGTTTTTTTTTTAATTCACACCCGTTTATTAACAGTTCAACATTTCTTCTAAATCACTAATCCATTCCATGTAGACATTTCTTCTAAAAATTGTCACAAGTTTCTCCCCTTCTCACCTGTTTTTCCTTTCTCGTGATGCTCTTGGACGGAGCTTCCTTCTTTGTTACTGTCCGGGACTTGTATAAACCTGGACGCGAGTCTTCAGAGTCCAGCGTGAGGTTGTAGCCTTCCAAAAGGAAGCGTTCAGTACCCGGGCGAGGAACCAGGTTGCAGACGAGTAGGCTCGAAGGAGTCGGCCTCCGGCTCCGAGCACGAGGAATTTCCAGGAGTAGACCATGAAAGCAAGGTAAGGGGAAAGGAGTAGATGAGTACCAGGAAGGAAGGAAGAAAATAAAGTATCAATTAGAGTGCGAAGCGAACTTTGGAAACGCACGTCGAGCTACACCAAGAAGTAGCGTTGAGACACGCGGTGCCGCTGAGGCGTGGCCTTTTTCTAGGAGGTTGAACGGAGTAAGAAAAGGCTGGAGTGCAGCGCTTCAGAAGCGCCAGCCATGTTGGTAGAACTGCAGAGTTTACACCGCGGTGCATCATGGACCATGAAGTCCAAAAGGGGCGGGTTCGACGGATCATGACAGCATGCCTCCTCCTGAGCCCGGCACCTCCGGGTTTGCCTGGGTGGATCCGATGATATCTTTGTAACAAACGAGGGGCATTCATGTTTGAGACTGGTTCCCAGATGCGCTCACTGAGAGGATAACCCTTCCATTCAACCAGATACTGGAGTTGGCCGTGTCTGTATCTGGAATCACATATCCTGGAGACCTCGAACTTAAGTTGTTTATTGACGAGTACTGGAGGGGGTCTTGGAGCAGTTCGGGTGGAATGCACAAAAGGTTTTAGCAAGGAAGTGTGGAAGACTGGATTAATCCTTTTCCATGAATCCAGAAGCTGAAGTCGGTAGGCTACTGGATTAATGATCTCTTTTATGGAGAAGGGTCCATAATACTTGGGGGCCAATGTATTTGGTTGTAGATGTCGAGGAAGAAGTTTCGAGGACAGCCCAACTTTGTCTCCGATCGCATAAGGAGGGCTTGGTCTTCTTTTGGTGTCTGCATAACGTTTGACATCTTTCCTGGCTCTTTCCAGTCACTCTTTGGCGTCTTTGTGAACCTTGATTAACATTTCCATCCAGGAATCAACCGCAGGGACTGGGGTTGGATGAGGCAGGATAGATGATAGAACTGAAGGATGAAATCCCTGGCTACAGAAGAACGGGCTGGTTTTGATGGCTGAATGATCCGAATTGTTGTAAGCGAACTCAGCTACAGAAATCAGAAGTGACCAATCATCCTGGACTTTGGTGGAAAAATAGCGAAGATACTGCTCTAGGGTCTGGTCGACTCGTACTGTTGCTCCATTGGTTTGTGGGTGATATCCTGATGACAATGCACGCTGAATTCCCAATATTTGACATAGTTGTTTCCAAAATTGGGATATGTATTGGAGACATCTGTCAGAGATGATTTTGGAAGGTAGTCCATGAAGTCTGAGTATGTGTTCCAGGAAAATACCAGCCAATTCCAATGCAGATGGGAGCTTGAACAAGGGTGTAAAGTGAGCCATCTGTGTAAACAGATCAATAGTAACCATTAAAGTTGTGTATCCTCTGGATTGGGCTAACTCTGCAAAAAAATCTATGGCGATGATTTCCCAAGGTCGTGTTGGCATTGCTGGTTGGTGTAAGAGACCTGCTGGTCTTCTGTTATCATGTTTGTTCTGGTTACAGACTGCACAGGATTGAACATAGGTTCTTGCATCGTCTTTCATCCGTGGCCACCAGAACTGTCTTTGTAAAAGATGGAAGGTGGTGGTGATGCCTCGATGTCCTGAATGGAGGGTATCATGACATAGTCTTGTGATTCTTTGTCTGAGGTCCTGTGTGGATACTGCCAGCTGGTTTTCCTTGAAAAGATACCCGTCTTTCTGCTGCAGGTTCCTAAGATTGTTCCTTTCGTATTCCTTACAGAGTTCGGAAGAAGGTGTCTTAGCACGAATGTCCTCCAGGAGAGAATTAGCTTGAACTACAATTATAGAGTCAGGAAACATCTTGGGAAAGGAGCGTGCTTCGCGAGGCTCGTAGTCAGGAGGTCTGGACAAGGGATCAGCTATGATGTTATGTGTTCCAGGAAAATGAAGAATCTGAAACTGGTATTGAACAAAAAAGAAGGCCCAGCGGGCGGGACGTCTGTTTCTGCACTCCAGGGATTGTAAGACTTGTAAGTTCCGATGGTCCGTTCGAACTTGTACTGGATGTTTGGCTTCCAGAAGGAGATGACGCCAGTCAGTGAATGCTTGTCGGATGGCTAGCAACTCCTTCTCCAGGACGGAATAATGGGTTTCACTGGGAGTCAAAGTACGGGGTAGATAGGCAATGGGATGTTCCATCTTGTCATCAAGTTCTTGTTTCAAGACTGCTGCGATGGCGTAGTCGGATGCATCAGTCTCAACTAGGAAGGGTCGGTCTGTATCAGGTTGAGCTAGGATGGGAGCTCGAGTGAATTCCAATTTCAATCGTTGAAACACTGACTCCTGAGCTGAGAACCACTAAAACGGAGTGTCTTTCTTTAAAAGTGTTACAATAGGGTGTACAACATGGGTGCACAACATACGGCCCGCGGGCCAGTTGCGGCCCGCCATGCCCTTTTGACCGGCCCGCGAGGCACAAAGACTTTCCTAATGGATTAGGAAAGTCTTTGTTGTCTTCCGGGCCGGTGAAAACACTGGCGCTCATTGGCTCAGCAAACACACGCATCACGTCGCTCCTACAAGCCACGTAATGCGTGTGTGCTGCACCAATGGAGGGCCAGCACTACGGCTGGCGTGGTCCAGAAGGCTTGATGCCGGAAGGCATTTCAGCCTTGGACCACACCAGTCGTAGTGCGATTCCAGCGTTCCAGTTTACCTGCCTTCCAGCACGTCTCCGGTAAGTGCTCTGTTTGTGTTTGTGTTTCGGGTTTGTTTTGCCTAATGTTTGTGTGGGTATGTTGGGGGGAGGGGGGGTGTCGGATGTGTATGAATGTTTGTGTTTGAATGTATTTCGTGTGTATGTTGAGATGCGGGGTGGGGGGGTGTGTCGGATGTGTATGAATGTTTGTGTTTGAATGTATTTTGTGTGTATGTTGAGGTGGGGGGGTGTCGGATGTGTATGAATGTTTGTGTTTGCATGTATTTTGTGTGTATGTTGAGATGCGGGGGTGGGGGGGTGTGTCGGATGTGTATGAATGTTTGTGTTTGAATGTATTTTGTGTGTATGTTGAGATGCGGGGGTGGGGGGGTGTCAGATGTGTATGAATGTTTGTGTTTGAATGTATTTTGTGTGTATGTTGAGATGCGGGGGTGGGGGGGTGTGTCGGATGTGTATGAATGTTTGTATTTGAATGTATTTTGTGTGTATGTTGAGATGCGGGGGTGGGGGGGTGTGTCGGATGTGTATGAATGTTTGTGTTTGCATGTATTTTGTGTGTATGTTGAGATGCGGGGGTGGGGGGGTGTGTCGGATGTGTATGAATGTTTGTGTTTGAATGTATTTTGTGTCTATGTTGAGATGCGGGGGGGGTATGTCGGATGTGTATGAATGTTTGTGTTTGAATGTATTTTGTGTGTATGTTGAGATGCGGGGGTGGGGGGGTGTCGGATGTGTGTCGGATGTGTATGAATGTTTGTGTTTGCATGTATTTTGTGTGTATGTTGAGATGCGGGGGTGGGGGGTGTGTCGGATGTGTATGAATGTTTGTGTTTGAATGTATTTTGTGTGTATGTTGAGATGCGGGGTTGGGGGGGTGTGTCGGATGTGTATGAATGTATGTGTTTGAATGTATTTTGTTTGTATGTTGAGATGCGGAGGTGGGGGGTGTCGGATGTGTATGAATGTTTTGATTTGAATGTTTTTTGTGTGCTGAGTTGGGGGGTGGGGGTTCGGGTCTGTATGGGTGCTTGTTTGAGAGTTTGCTGATTTGGGGGGTGGGGGGTTCGGGGCTGTATGGGTGCATGTTTGTGTGTGTGCTGAGTTGGGGGGTTTGGTTGGGGGTGAGGGGGCCATGGGGCATAGTGTTTGGTTGGGGGTGAGGGGGCCATGGGGCATAGTGTTTGGTTGGGGGTGAGGAGGCCATGGGGCATAGTGTTTGGTTGGGGTGAGGGGGCCATGGGGCATAGTGTTTGGTTGGGGGTGAGGGGGCCATGGGAAATAGTGTTTGGTTGGGGGTGAGGGGGCCATGGGGCATAGTGTTAGGTTGGGGGTGAGGGACATGGGGCATAGTGTTTGGTTGGGGGTGAGGGGGCCATGGGGCATAGTGTTTGGTTGGGTATGAGGGGGCCATGGGGCATAGTGTTTGGTTGGGGGTGAGGGGGCCATGGGGCATAGTGTTTGGTTGGGGGTGAGGGACATGGGGCATAGTGTTTGGTTGGAATTTCCTGTAAAAATTGGCGAGCCCCAGGAAGGATTGAATGTGTTTCACAGTAGTAGGAACAGAGCAAGACAGGATGGAATCAACCTTGGAAGGATCCATTCCGATACCTTTGGAGCTAAGAACAAACCCAAGGTAGTGAACAGTTGATACATGGAAAAGACATTTTTCGGGTTTCGCCAGGAGCTTATGTTCACATAAACGTTGTAAAACTGCCTTGATATGATATATGATATGATATGATATGATATGGCATTTGTAACGCGCCTATACACAAGTGTTTCAAGGCGCGACGAGGCGGGGGGGAAACAAGGGGAAGACAGACAACGATCCTACTAGGCCAGGTATCATTCAGACCGCGCAAGTGCAGGGGTAGGGGAAGGGAAAAGTGCAAGGGGAAGGGGAGAGGGAAGTGCAGTACAAGTAAGTAGAATAAAAATAAATAAATAAATAGGGCCAACTGGTGGCAAGTGCAAGGTAGGTGCAGGCAAGTGCTGGGAAGGGGGGGCTGTAGGGATACAGAGGCAGTCCAACAGTGCAGGGGTGCGATGCCAGGGAGGCAGTGCAAGTGGAGAGTGGCTGGGCCCAGGACCGAGGTCGGTGAGAGTGGCCCAGTTGCAGATTCAGTGCAATTTCAGTGTACAATTTAGCAGGGGAGAGGGACAGAGAAGGCAGAGGCAAAGAGGAAGGTTTTGAGGTGCTTCCGGAACCGGAGATGGTTCTCCTCAAGTTTCAGGGCGGCAGGAAGGCTGTTCCAGAGGGAGGCCCCTGCCGCGGAGAGAGATCTACCCCCAGCTCGTTGCTTTGGAAAGCAGCTGACCCTGAGGGAGTTGGAGACGGATGAGCAAAGGGCTAGGGAAGGAAGATATTTAGGGAGAGAGAGTTGAAGGTATTTTGGCCCCAGAAGGCCTTGTGGATAATGCAGAGGGTTTTGAACTTAATCCTCGCAGCCATTGGGAGCCAGTGTAGAGATTTCAGTCCTGGAGAGATACGATCCCTGGGCTTGAGGCCAAGGACAAGTCTCGCAGTTCTGTTCTGGATGAGTTGCAGAGGGCGGAGAGTGGAGGCAGGCAGATTAAGATAGAGGCTGTTACAGTAGTCCAGCTTCGAGAGAACCAGGGCTCGGGAGACAGTGAGCTTCTGGGGGCCTTAACGTGTTCTTGGTGTTTCCGAGGTTCCTTAGAGTAAATCACTATGTCGTCTAGGTATACAATGACGAAAAGGAACAACATGTCAGAAAAAATCAGATCCATGAAGCGTTGGAATACAGCGGGGGCATTAGCAAGACCAAAGGGCATTACCAGATACTCAAAGTGGCCGAAGGGAGTTCTGAAGGATGTTTCCCACTCATCGCCTTCTTTTATACGAATGAGATGGTAGGCACCCCTGAGATCGAGTATAGTGAAGATGACAGCACCCCTCACTGCCTCCAGGATATCCGAAATAAGAGGTAATGGATAGCGGTCCTTGAGGGTGCATTGGTTGAGGCCACGTTAATCCAAACATGGTCTAAGCTCCTTGGAGTCTTTTTTAGGAACGAAGAAGAGAGAGGCACCAGCTGGGGACTTGGAAGGTCGAATAGTTCCATTTGTTAAATTGGTGTCCAGATATTCTCAGAGGGCCCTCTTTTCTGGTTCAGACAAAATGAACATTCTTCCAAAGGGAATCACCGCTGAAGGCTCTGTATCAATGGCACAACCCTCAGGTCTGTGAGGTGGGAGAGATTGAACAATGGCTGTTGAAAACACATCTGAGTATGTTTGGTAAGCTTGGGGAATCTGGATGATGTTGGAGACAGCTACTCAGGATTGCAGAGGCTCCTGGAGGTCTTCTGAAGGGCTTGGCAAAGTGGTAAGAGATAAACAATGGGACATGCAATGTTCTGAACCGAGAAACAAGGAACCTGCTGCCCAATTGATGTAGGGATTGTGCTTCTGTAACCAAGGCATGCCCAAAACCAAGGGATAATGAGCCGATTTAATGATGTAAAATTTAAGAATTTCCTGATGATTGTTTATTGACAACAGTAAGTCCTTGGTTTGGTGGGTTATGGGTCCAGAAGACAAGGGTCTGCCGTCAATGGCTTCGACCAGTTGGACTACTTCTTTGGTTTCTCGTGGGGTGTGATGTTTGACAACCCAATCATGGTCTATGAAAATGCCCATGGCACCACAGTCCACTAAATCCAGGATGGGGTAAGAATCCTCTTTGGAAAAGGGTAGGATTGCTTGCAGGATCACAAGAGTGTTCTGCACAGGAGATTTCAAGGAGGGAATAGACGAGGATCAAACGTCTTTCTCCTGAAGCTCTGCTCCGCCTAGGATCAAGAGCTGTCGTTTCCCAAACGCCTAGGTAGCGCTATAGGACATTCTCTTACAAGATGTTTATCAGAGGCGCAATACATACATAGCCCGGTATTGATCCTACGGGGCCTTTCCTTGGGGGAAATAGGTCCTCGGAAGGCTCCTAATTGCATTAGTTCATGTTCAGAGGCTTGCGTAACGGTTGCTTCTTTAGGACCAGGATAGTTTGTGGCTGGCTTAGGAGACGTTGATTTAGATTTCCTCTTCTCCGCCTTCCTTTCCTGGATCAGGAAATCAATCTGTAGAGAGAGGTCCATGATGGCTTGAAAGGAGCTAGGGCGAGCTACTCTGGCTAATTCGTCCTTTATCTCCTCATTTAAGCCTCTTTGAAAGAGGATAAAGCTGACTTCCGGGGACCAGTCAGCCTCTTTGACTAACTGTTTGAAGCGTGTAACATACGTGAGCATGTCCTGGGTCACTGGTTGGAATTCGAGCAATCTTTCCTGAGCACTGTATACAAGTTCAGGGCGATCAAACATGGCCTTAAGGGCTTCCACAAACCCATCGTAATCATCCAGGAGAGCATCGCCAGCATTGACTAAGGGAGTAGCCCAGGTTAAGGCATTGCCCATGAGATGAGATATCATGAAACCAACCTTAGCCCATGGGGTGGAAAAATAGTATGGTTTGAAAGTGAAATGTAACAAACAGGCATCTAGGAAGGCACGTAGATTCTTTGATGATCTGTCATATTTGTCTACTACTCCCCTTAACAGGACACTTTCCTTGTCAGCAGAATCTCTGGACAAGACCAGCTGCTTTAATGCAGCATTCTCAGCCTTGAGGTTCTGAACTTCAGTGGTTAATTCTTGCCTCTCATGAGGTCCTGGACTGCTGCTTCCATATCTGACTATGTATCAGGTTTGAGGCGTCTCAATCTGTCACCAGTTACTCTCCTTCTCACCTGTTTTTCCTTTCTCGTGATGCTCTTGGACGTAGCTTCCTTCTTTCTTACTGTCCGGGACTTGTATAAATCTGGACGCGGGTCTTCGGAGTCCAGCGTGAGGTTGTAGCCTTCCAAATGGAAGCGTTCAGTTCCCGGGCGAGGAACCAGGATGCAGATGAGTAGGCTCAAAGGAGTCGGGCTCTGGCTCCGAGCAAGAGGAATTTCCAGGAGTAGTCCACGAAAGCAAGGTAAGAGAAAGGAGTAGATGAGTACAAGGAAGGGAGGAAGAAAATAAGGTATCAAGGAGAGCCCAAAGCGAACTTCGGAAACGCACGTCTTGCTACATCAAGCAGTAGCGTTGAGACGCGTGGTGCCGCGGAGGCGTGGCCTTTTTCTAGGAAGTTGAACGGAGTAAGAAAAGGCTGGAGTGCAGCGCTTCAGAAGCACCGGCGATGTTGGTAGAACCGCGGAGTTTACACCACGGTGCATCATGGACCATGAAGTCCAAAAGGGGCGGGTTCGTCGGATCATGACAAAAAATACTTACTGCAATTCTGGAGCTCTAAAGCTGTCAATCCTCCAAACCAAGTAACAAGCATTCAACTAAAGGTCCTTGCTGCACCAGTAGCATTAACCTATAAATCCTACCCACTATTAACCTCTGAATTAACATCACCGTCCTAAAAGTTCATATGCTTAGGTAGCATCAACCTTCAACGTGGGTTAGTTCCTAACCTGCTCCATAAAACATAGATAATATAATACATTTCCTGATACCCCATAACATCTCACCCTGAACACAATCCTAAAACCATAACTTGCTGCATATAACACTTCACATAAAATTCCTGTTTATGGCTGTGCACGGGAGAGTGTGCGCATATTTTTAATGATCAAATATACTGCTAATGTTTAAAACAGTACTTTTTAGAGATAGCTTGCTATCTCTCGGGTCCGCTCTGCTGCAGATCTCTTCCTTTTCCACAACTGTATTGCACATATGCGTCTCAAGAGTGTGAGTGTGTTCGTGGGTCCTTTCCTCTGATCTTCTCATACAACGCTTATGGGATATCATAATTTCTTCTCTGCAACTGACAGGGGCTGAGCTCTGGTCTCTCAACGGCTCTCCTCGCGCCATGTCAATGTAACCGGTCTCTCACTCTCACATATGGGAGTGAAGGTACCAGGATTAATAGCCTGAATTATTTTAATAAACTCTGAGAGCACTACCAAACCTCTGGACTGACATGGTATGAACAACCCAATCGATGAACAGAGTCACCCTTCCATATGAATTGTAATATGTAGAGTTCACACTGTTACACATGGGTGACTCAGAATTGTACCTGCACAGCTATCACAGTGGTGCTTTTGTATAACAGAATATAAAACCCTCACTTATGAGGTTTTGGTCATAATAAAGGCATACCTAAGGCTCAAAGCAGCCCTGATTGAATTTAATGGATTTCCTTCTATGAAATATATTCCTGTATTTAAAGGAGTTGGGGAGAACTGCTGTCCAAGACAGGCTGTCACAGGTGCTCCTTTTCTTCAACTGGCTCGGTCGTTTTATTTTTCAACTGCCACTTCTCTCAACATTCTAACCACTTCAGGGATTACGGATGATCATTTAGAGGCCATTTTGACCAAAGGTCATTGAACTGGCCAATGACTTTTCACCAGGGAAACTAAAATGGCAGCTCCCAGCACTTCCAAAGTACAAACAGTATGGAAAATACATCTTTAGGTTAACATTTTTATGAATTACATACAATTCACCCTTAACATCAATTCCTATACCTTGAAATCAATGTATGTGACTGTTCGTGTGCATGTAAATACCTTTCCTACATACAGCCCTAATGAGCTGCTACACATGTGCTTAATGAATTGTTCCAGGTAGGGGCATCCCCACAACCCAGACTATGCTTAATATGTAACACCTTCACCAGCAGGGTTACACCAACAAACTCCTTTGCTCCTGCCTTACCATTCCAGGTCTCCAGCACCTGAACATCACAGTGACAAGACAACATACAGGTGAGTCCTCCTCCCCTTTTTCTTATCAGTTATGGAGAAACCATTTGGGATTGGGGCTCAGACAACTGCAATCATTTTCTTCCAGGTCCAAAGCCAAATCGCATCCAACGCGCATTCTCTGCCTTGTGCTACTGGCTTCTCCTCCTCTTCCTGATCAGCACACTAATCCAACACAGCAACCATGTTGCAAGCCTGCCAATGAGTCATTCTACTGAATCCATCCTTTACACTCTCTAGAGATGTGCTTCCTCCTGCAGCCTACCTTGCTTTCGCAGGCCTCCCTGGGTGATGGGACAATACATGGGGGCTGCGGGTCCTCACTTTGTGCATCCCCGCAGCAGCTTACTTGGTGTCTTTGCCTTACAGCTTCAGCACACGCAAATCCATTTCCAGCGCCTCCAATGTTGTAAAAAAAGATATGTAGATAAGGTACAGGTAATATTTTGTATTCCAATTACTTTTAAGTTACAGGAGAGGAACCCACTGGCTCCCACCACCCAAGCGACATATCTACAACTGCTTGGGTTGGAACGCCAGCGCACTAGCATTCTCTCACTCATACATCAACACTCTCACCTTCCAATATTCTCTCTGGCCTCATACATTCCAGACTAGCTTGCATCCATCCCGCATAGACTTTGTACCAGGCTAATAGTTAATTTGAACTATTTGCAACTCAACAGTCCCATTGCCAACAGGAATACACTTAACCTTTTTGTTAGTAGTAACCTTACCATATTAAAGATAAAAAGATCAACTAAAATATATGTGATTAGCACATGGAGACTGTTACTGACATTCAGAATGTTCAGAATGCAGTCAAAGCAACAGTTATTGACTGCATTCTGATTTCAAAGGTAGACAAGGAAATGTAATTTCCCAAAAATATTTCTTTCATCAAGACAGTTCCTCTCGGAGGAACTTTACTTTTTCTACAACATCCATTTCAACACACCATAGAGAAAGCTACAACAAAGGAAAATGTTTTAGTAAAAACGTTTATTTTTTACAAGACATCTAATGCGTGTTCATGTTAAACCCACTCTAGGTCAACGATATTTGCAATTAAAATGTTTATTGAAGACAACTTTGTTGTTTAAATACTACAACATGAAATCACATTTAATTAATTTACTAACTCGTTTTGTCTCTGCTTCACCTCGGTTACAGGTCATTATCCCGTGATATTGACCCAACGCTACATCTATAAGGCTATAATATGACAGAGAATCAAAAGAGCCAGAGACAGAATAAGAGTAAAACAGAAATTCAGAATGAGACAGAGAGTGTACAATAACCGGCTTTGCGTTCACGAAATGTAATGTACCAAAGTAGCAGAGAACCGGCCTTGAAAGAGACCAAATCAGTTAAAGACGTTGCCTGAGAGAGAAAGCAGGATGTCCTGGAGCCCAGGGGCGACCTCGTGGCTAACATGCGCTGGCCAGACAGACAGCCTGTGAGCCTGTTTTATCCTGTTAAATACCTTGGGCCTCATTACGACCCTGGCGGAAAGGTGTTTACGCCAGCGTAAACCATGGCGCACCTTTCCGCCTGACTACGAGTTCCCGTAGCGCCATGGTGATTTTTACGCCTGCTTTTTGCAGGCGGAAAAATCCATGGCGCTATGGGACTCGTTGTTAATTACGCCACCGTAATTTACGGTGGCGTAATTAACGCCTTCCCCACTCCCATTATACCCTATGGGGCAAAAATGGGAATGGGGAAGGGTAAATGGGGATTGGGGACTTACCGCCCCGCCAAGGTCGGAATGGGGCGGTAAGTCCGCCAACCCCCATGGCGGAGTTGGCAGCCTAGCGCCATGGACCATGGTGCAAATTGCACCATGGTCTTCCGCCAGGGTCGTAATGAGGGCCCTTGTGTCTTGTCTCTATGAATGCAAACTCTCCATCTCAAGACAGGAAATACGATGACATGCATTAAAGCATAATAATTTCACAAAAATCTGGAGTAAACTAAAAAGGCCTAGTTTCTGAAATCAAAGAAGGCGTTCAGTTGATCTCCCACAGTGGAGTGCATTGAAAAGAAAATAAGTACTGCATGAACTCACAATAAGTTTTACTGGATAAACAGAAAAATTGTCAAATGAGCCCCCTGCTCCTCACCAATATCTTGTTTTTATAATTGCAGGGCTCAGTCATTTTATCAGCTTTGTGCTCTCTCACTCGGATCTATGTGATCACTGCAATGGCGACTTTTTTTAACCCTTTACACCACATATATATGCCGGGGGGGGCCCCCGCAGCCCCCCCTATTAATATTATACACTTAACCCCCCCCACATATATATATGGTGTAAGGGAGGGGTTAAAAAGAAGAACAAAAATTCAGCATTTTCGGCCGTCGCAGTTCCCAGGTCAACATTTTTGTACGATTCCCTCTCGCTCAAATATCAACTTCACTGACATGACTAAAGACATGTGGTCCCCTCAGAACGTGCTTCAGAGACTTGGGGGGTGCATTCAGAATTCGGTCCCATTTTAAGAACATTGGTGGTGTTATGCAATACTGTCCCGGGTCACGTTCCACAGTCCCGGGCCACGCTCCACAGCCTCTATCCTGAGATGGTTATTGTAGTAGATTTTTGCAATTAAAAAAACATGCACACGTGTTTAGCAGTCGTTCCACTATTGGTTGCTGTTTTTATTTTTTATTGGAGGGCTGTTAATAGCTCCCACAATGTATATGATCGACCTAGCATTGCCAACCAATGGCGCAACAGGTTCTCCCGTAAGACATTTTAAAGATATTGGGTTAAAACTGCATTCTACAGCGCCCTTTTTGTGACAAATGTTGTACAAAGCCATATCATTTACCATCAGTGTCTTAGGGTAACACACCAAATAATCCGATACATGCCAAGTCACCAACAGTAGACAGGAGCATTTTCATGATGCCTTTGCCTATAATATCTGCCAGTATTCTGCCACTGTAAGAAAACAAGTCCACACTATCTGTGGCATTATATAACAGTATTCTCACCTAATTACACACTCTTGTTGGCTTTGCCCATAATGCCTGTTATGTCCTTGATGTCTGTACTAATATATGGTAATATTCCCAAGTAATTATACACTTATGTTCGCATGTCCATAATACCAGTAATGCTGCTCTAAGAAAACATGCTGATGCTGGTTGGACCATTATATACCAGTATCCTTGCATAACAACATCCTTAAACTGCTTTGCCCATTATGACTGTAATGTCCTCTACGAAATATTGGCCATGTTAGTTCTGGCATGAAATGACGGTGCACTCATCTAAGAACACACTCACACTCACTTTGCTCATATTGCAAGAAAGTCCATTGTAAGAAAACATGTGCATGTCCATGTTGACTGTGCCATTGTAGGTCAGCATAGCCCCCAACTGCTACCATTCCTGCCCTCTGGCCTCTCTCCATTCACGGTCCTCCGCACCCGCCGGCCTGCCAGCACTCTTCATATACACACTGAACCCACACACACCCACATGTACATACACACTGTAGACACATGCACAAATAGTCCTGCATGCACACACTCACAGACACACACATCCCCAAAAGTAGTTCCAAGATATGTTTTGCATCTCCAGCAGTGCATAGCCTGGTGACCATGCTGAGTGTGGTTCTGTAGGCCGAAAGGCTTGTGGGGGGCATGCCCTCACATCCTTGCGGTTAAGGATGGCCCTTCTCCCTCCTTCCTGGTTGCCTGCAGTTTGTTTTCTTTGCTTCCCTACTCATCGTCTTCCAGACACCACCTGTTGTTGCTGCTCTGAATGGGCCGACACACGCACCTTGCAGGCAGGAACCAGGAAGTAGAGGGAGGTGTCAATCAAACACCTCTGCTTAAGTCCTAATTAATGTCATGTGCTGACTGTCCTTAAACTCATCGCCCAAACACAGCCTTTACTGCGGGGATGTGCATGATCACCACCTACAGGGTTTTCAGCTGGGAATAACCTAGCCAGCAGGAGTCCCAACTTTCCAGGCAATGCTCGGAAAGCAAAAGGCCCATGGCCTTGCATTGCTCATTAGGAATGCACAGCTGAGGCACACCACACCAGTGGAAACGTTGTTTCCCACAGTATTTGCTGCAGCTGAGGGAGTGCTCAGGATATAACTGGGCCAATCTGACTCCTCCAAAATGTGTGGCAGGGAATTGCCTGTTGCCCATAATCGACAAGCTGTTACTGAACCGTTTGCTTGCCGGCCCAGGGGTGGGCTGGCATATAGGGAACTCTGGACATTTCACGGCAAGCCTTTGCACCCCGGGCCTCTAAGATGTGTGGTAACCTATTTTCTTCTACAAATGTTCTCATAGGAAAAGGGTTGGGCTCGCTGAAAATGCATAATATGGGTTCACTTTGAAAATAATTTCCAGGGCCCCTTTTGGTTCCCAGTCCACCCGGCATGTTGCTGCACCATTTTCAGTAAATAACAACAATTTTCTTTTTAAAAAGCCTTGCCGACCAATGGACGACCGGCAAAACTTTCATAAACTAAGAAATAGGTCAGTATTTATTGAAAATGATGCCATGGCGGAATTAACAAGCCTATTTGTGTGTACTTCTGGGTTGCTGTATGCTGCCCTGTCGCGGGCAAACATGAAAGGCCTCCTGTGTTGCTCTGCTGACGGTTTTCCGCATCATGGGGCGCTGCAATGGCAGTAATGCCACGTGTCCACTGGCAGTATCACTGTCAGTGTTCAAATAAATCACTCCTGTTGATAACGTCACTACCGCACAGGTTGGTCCATCGCACATTCCTGTCCATTCCTTAGCAGTACTTTTAGGACCATTTTCTCAGGTTAACCTTTTAACATGGTTCATCAGATACCTGCAATAAATCGACTGCATGATCAGCTGGATCGTTAACCCTTGTGAATGGCATACCTGTGCAAAGGCTTCTGTTGAATCCTCAGACAATGCCCTCAACATCCCGACGGTTGAGATAATTACACAGGAGACACTTTCTGTTTGCTCAGTGCATCTTTGGTCATGAAGAATAAAATTGCTGACAAGGTGAATTCTGTACCATCAAACTCTGGTATGACATAAAACGAAGGGTACATGAAAAACATCTGCGAGCCAAGGGACAGACACCCTAAGGAGATTGGTGGCGGCACACTATTATAATCTACCGTGCAATTCAATTTAATGGGGTTGGTGATCATTGGTGCTGCCAATCTGGATGGACTATGAGACATCGACTGCTTAAAGGCGGAAACAAAAAAACAATGTACTTTTTAGGTCTAAAACCATCCTATTCATACCCTCATATTCCACATGCAATTTCACAGTAAAGGTCTATGCCCCAGTGTAATGAAATGACTACAGCTATGCTGGTGTGCAGGGATGAGTCGTGGCTAAGCCGCAACTCAGGCCCACACTACTGCTAAACCAGTAGCGATCCCAATCATGAAGATGAAATAGGCATTGCCTGAAAGGTAACTCTTTGGGTAACGTGGGCCGAGGGCACGCTATATCTTCAGTTAGAGGGCTGAGAGTTGATAACTGTAGGAACCCACACAGCAATAGCACACATTCTCCAAAATTAAAGCATGTCCCAATAAGGTGCGATACAAATAGAGGATTTCAATTAAACAATAAAAATGCAATCAACTAACTAGAAAATACTACAAAATAGCACCACTATAAAGGAAACAGATAGAATGCATTATTTTGTGAAATGGGGTCCTTTGGGCAGATGAGCAGGTGCTGTTCAAGCAATTGGGCAACAATGGCAATGTTCTTGAGCAAAAACATAGAAAAGGGGGCTTAAAAGTCACTGTGGTACCAAAAGTGGACCAGGGGGCCAGGCCCTCCTCACAGTAGCTTTATTCTTGTCTTTTGGGGCTCAACAGCATTGAGCCAAGCTTCTTTGTGCTTTAGCTTCAGTCAAACCAATGCTGAGATGTTTTGGGATGAAATGTTGTGACTGACTGTTGGCGCAGTCCGTTCACTGGTGCAGGCTCCCGAAGAGTCGAGTTAGCATTTGAGACGGCGAGACAATTTCGTCCAACAGTGTGAGAAAAGTTCAAGTTGGCAGCGAGATGATGACTTCTAAGGGGTTGAGTTGGTGTTCATGACAGGTCATTTGATTACTTCCAGCAGGTTGAGTCGCCACTTGAATCATTTAGTGCCACTAGGTTTGAGCCTGTAGTCGGGTTGCTTGAGATGGTCCTTACAAATGGATTGAGGCAGTATTTTAATGGCTCAAAATGCAGCAAGTGGTTTAAAGCTGCGTAGAGGGACAAAAGCAGCACTGTGGGTCATCTGGCATCTTAAAAGCAATGAGCATGGTCTATCCATTTGGAAGATGCCTCGAGGCATGGAAACAGGATTCCAAGCTTCTGCTGTGCTGCTGTGAGTACAAATTTAGGGTCTTCAGAACAAAGAGAGTTTGTTCTGCACTCCCACTCCAGAGAGATTGGCTGGCACCTACTTAGGATCCTTTAACTCCAGTAAATAGGGTCCTCTTCCAGTGCAAACAACAGTGAGGCCTCGGTCACAGAGCTCTCCTCTGCTTTGGATGTCTTCTGTCATCACCTGTAAGGAAGAGAACTTTGAAGTTGCCCGTACTTCCAGCAGAGGTCCAGTGAATCCTTCTTCTCCTTGTTACAGTCCAAAGATGTATCAAAGAATAAAAGGATGCCCCCTCCTTTTAAAGGCAAACGGTTTCATGGGATTAGTTCAAAGTAAACCTGCTGTTAGGGGTCTAATCCCCGTTGTTATAACAAGTGCACATTGAGTACCTTGCCTGCTGCCCGATGGAAATGGAGTGGATAGGAAAATGAAGAGGTCCTTAACAGAAACCAATATAGTGCTACCCTTCTCTCAGCTGGCCTCAGCTCTCTAGCTACTTTAATTCCCCCCCCCTCCCCGTGCTTGTTAACTTCGAAGGAACTATAGTGATCAGCAGCCTGTGTAAGAATTACTTTTTTATATCAGTGCTGTCTTGCAGGCACTGGTTCACAGGAGACGTCCTGCAGGAAGTTCCTGTGACCTGAGGGAATGCATTACCCTTCCTGCAGGAGAATTAATCAGGCAGCATCTCGGTCATTGTACCACGTGGCTGTAGTGGAGACAGTCAGACTAGACACTAATCCACATCAATTCTGTGATACCTGGGCCCTTCTCACAGAGTTGACACTAGTGTGATACAAAATTGCTGTGGCTTAATTATGTGATTCTAGCAGCCACCAGGCGAACCCAAGCGTGGCTTATGTTTACAGATGTATGTGCCACCAGACGGACAGATAGCATAATTATTATAATTTGCATCAGAGGTGCAGGTAGTTAAAAATCCACCTCTGCCTAGAGAAACTTTGCATCCGAGCCAGTGTCAGGGATGCACATGTGACCTTTAAACCTTCTCTGTACCACTACAGAGCTGGTGCTCTAGATGTCACGAGACTGGTTACAACAAAGGCCCATGAGTGCACTATTACATTGGCATGGAGCATTTCTGAAAGGGGTCACTGATTAGCAGACCTCCCTTTCAGTGACTGAATTGCCAACCATATTTTAGTAATACAAATTTAAAAAACTAGGGCTGTCACAGACTGACAGATGGCATCCTGTCACACTGGGTTATAGGTGCTGAGGGGTTCATGAACAAGAACCTGATGAGACACCTGGAGAAACGGTGCATCACGTATTCTTGCGGTGTCTAGATGTGGGTGATGAAAGTTCCTTGAAAGCACCAATACATGAAAGCACAGAGCACATGCCACAATGACGGAGGAGTGGTGGTGCCAACTTCCCCTTGCAGACTGAACCGAAACTTTGTGCAAGGGAATATTAAATGGTAAGACTAGACAAAAATTGAAAGACGCATTGCGGTGCACACTGAGAAACAATGTGACTCTCTAGCACTTGTTAAATGACAGGTAAATAAGCGCATTTAGTAAAGATGCAAGCAACCTAGCACATGCACACAGGTATCCCTCATTAGGTTAGGCATGCACGCACTTACTGCAACCCTATGTAAGCTACTGTTACAGCACTCCTAGGTGGCTGTGATCCAGGTGACACTCCCCTGCCTCAGGCCCTTCCCTGGACCGCGTGCCCACACTCGTATTCAAGATCCCGTCTGCAGAGCCTGTTGCCATCCTGGTGCTTCTGCAAAAGTACCAGTTGAGGATGAACAGAGCCGAGGTCAGTATTCCAAGATGGTGGCCGCTCGGTAGGGTCGATAAACAGACGTTTGCCACAGTATTGTTGCTCCCACGCATGCGTGCTAAATCTCAGGCAGCATAGAGAAAGCAAAGGGGTTGACAACCCCACCATAGCCTCCTGAGGAAGCACACTGGAAAGCTGGCAGCCACCTACACTTCAAACCCTGCTTTTCACTGGAGTGCTTCTCCCTTACCAGAGCTTCTTGACTATTTTGTCAGGTCTTCTTTGAGCCAGCGTTTTCTTGCTTGAAGTTGACTCCAGTTCCCTTTTGGACCTATGTCGCCCCATATTTATTCATTGTTTTGTTTGAGGTTTCACCCATTTTGGTTCCAGTTCCTGTTTTTCCATCTTTTCTCACAACCACTCCCATATGTCGGTGTGTTCTCCTGTGCCCGAAGGAACCTAACAGCTGCCACATTACTGGTTGGGGATATTTTTTGGCAGGTTCCCACTGGTGGTCAAAACCATTACTGCTTATGGCAATACAAAAATCTGTCTGATTGTAGCAATACCAAAAATCAGTCCGGTATGAGTAACACCACTGTGCCAGTGGTAATGGCAATGGATTTCCTGGAATATTGATGACCGTATTTCGAGGGTGGAAATGGATTGTGTACAGTTATGGTTCATACCACATCTCTGCATATGTTTCATGTACAAAATGATCATTCTGATCCTTGTTTGAGTTACATGGCAAGGGTGGTGAGAAGGTGGACATCACAATGCCCATGGTTCACCCCCTTTCAATGTCACTGGGGAGGGAGGGTGGAATGGTCCTGCGTTGAAAGGAGCACTCTGGGGTACTTTTAAAAACTGGAGCACTTTCAAGGTAGTAGTCAGTCTTGCAATACGGTGGCGGTGGTAATGACCAACAGTGATATTCCACTGTACCAGTGATTTGGTGGTTGATATAACAGGCAGTATTCTGCAAATTCAGCTTTTTTTGTCCTTAGTAAGAAGTCTGGTTTTCTGTTTTCTGGTCATTTCATTTGACAAAATGAGAAAGTTATGTACCATGCAACTACGTTCCCATAACAAACTATGGTTCTGCACCCCTTTCTTGCAATAGAACGGAGCAAAATATTTTCCAGGCCCTGTGCCAAGGGGGACACAGGTCAACACTCTGTGCAGGGAGTCAGACCGGTGCAGGTTTGTTAGCAGGTGCACAGAGATACGGACGTAGGCATCACACTTTGTGTACCACTAGCCCCTTGATCCCCAAGGAAATGATTTAATCAAAAATGAACACGTTTGAATGAGCACCGACGCACTGGCAAATGCGCAGGTATTGTTCCTCACACTCCTGCGAACACTTGTATACTGAAATTGAGTAAATAGCTCCTGTTCACCTGGGCGAGATATATCAACTACAGCACCCGTATGCGCTGCCACCATTTGTTCTAGAGAAAGATATTGCACGTGTGACAGATAAGACATAGGTCAGTTTGGTTTAACAGCCTATCAGAGAGAAGAAAACATAATTCATGGAACAATTGTGCGCCGAAATTTGTGGCACAAGCTGGCGCAAGCGTGAAAAAGCTAGCGCACGCGTGCGGGTCACAGGCAAGCGATTCACGGAAGTCCGTGTGCGTGTTTTCCCAGGGAGCTGCGCCAAAACCACGCTTGGCGCACATGGGCGCACATGTAACTGCGACATCCCGAACTCTGTGCGCAAAGCGCCCAGCGAAAGCACACAACGTGTTGCGCACACACCAAAAAGGGGGCAGAACACACGGAATGGGGAACAGCGCATGAAAATGAGGGCGTAACTGGGGAAGTACTGCTGGGAAATACACGGAACGCCCACACGCTCGCGCACAACACGTATTCATGGAATCGAATAGGGGAAACCCGCGCACGCCAAAAGGCACGCACAAACACGTCCGCCACACGACGGCAGGCGGAAGCGTCCCCGCGCAGTATAAAAGTGCGCGCAAACAACAAACATGTATATACAGCTACGATGAATGCCCCATTTCTCGCAGCACTGATCGTGGGACACTGCAGGAGGAGGAGAATAGCCAGGCCCAGCATTTTTTTGCCCAGACCAGCCTTTTTGGGATGCCTGATGACCAGGTCTATGGCAGGTATAGGTTTGCACCTCGTGTACTCCTAGACCTGGTCACTGAGTGGGAGGATGACCTCACATCACCCACCTTGTGCTCCCAAGCACTGAGCCCCTTGGAAAAGGTGTTCAATGTCCTGCCTTTTTTGGCCACTGGGTCATTTCAGTGGACAACTGCCATTGTTGGGGGTGTCTCACAGCCCACACAGTCACGCTGCCTACACCAAGTGTTGGCAATCATGACTGCGCGCCCCTCAGTCCGCAGGCACATATACATGCCCAGAACACCCGCAGAAAGGTAGGCCGTGGTCCAGGACTTTTACAGGGTGGCACACTTCCCCAAAGTGCTTGGTGCCATAGATTGTACCCATATGGCCCTACGTCCACCTAGGGCCACTGAGAACATCTGCCGCAACCGCAAGCACTGGCATTCCATCAACATACAGGTTGTATGCGATACCCATGGAATCATCACCTCTGTGTATGAAAACTACCCTGGGTCTACTCATGGCAGTTTCGTATACAGAATGTCCGCCATGAGCGGGGACCTGGAAGCTGGGAAGCATGGCGACACATGGCTCATTGGTGAGTACAAATGTCTGTGCACATGCATGCATGTCACACACAGACAAATACACAAACCCAACTAATGACAACCATCCTCACCTCTGCAGGGGACAGTGCCTACCCTCTGAGCAACCACATGATGATGCCAATACAGACCCCCACCACACCACCCCAGGTAAGATACAACGCAGCCCATATTGCAACCAGGGGCATAGTGTAGCGCACATTCGGAGTGCTCAAGTCACGCTTCCGCATGCTTGACCGCTCTGGCGGGCAGCTACTATATGCACCCCCAGTAGTGTGCAGGATCATTGTGGCAGCATGTGTCCTGCACAATGTTGCAACACAGTGGGGCGTGCCGGTGGACATTGTAGTGCCTCCTCATCCCCAACCACAGGCACAGGCGCTGCTCATGGGAGGGGAAAGGGCACGTGGCGAGGCAGCCCGGACACAGCTTGTGGCCACATTTTTCACCTAAACTCCCACCCCTGCGGTGTGCACATAGGCCTGGCACATACCAGGGGACAATCAATGATGACAAAGAGAGAGTCAACTGTCACAACCTTACCACCCTGAGAATGTTTCCACGGAAGTGCCACATTGTGAACATCCCTAAGCCTAAGCTACTTAAACATATCCAATCCTGTGTGACCAAAAGGAACACATGCAAGGTGCATATCCCGCCACCCGCCTGCAAAACAGGCCATGTAAATCACTGATATGTCACCCAAACCCTCCCAACACCCATGACCCCTGTCCTCCATGCCATGCCATGGCATGCAACAGCTGAAAAGCCAACCAAATGCACAACACATGACACTATCGTCATTAAGTGCAACGTGAGAAATGTAAACAGGCATGAGACATTCACACCTGACATGGAACCTGATAAACTCACTTGTCAAAAATCTCCAACACATACAAAGGGGGTCATTATCAGCATGGCGGTACGCCATAGACGGTGTTGGTACGTCACTGGCACGTCCATACGGTACTGCCGTATTACGAGTAACCCTGGTGGGTGGCGGGCTGTGTGGTGGTCGCCACAGCTGCACCTGCAGCTACCACCACCGGCACATGTTACTGTTGGGTCGCAAGGGTGCCAGGGTCAGATGCAACAGCACTATCACCTGGAGCCGCAGGGGGTGGTGGCATGGCTGCACCAGCACGTGGCTGGACATCCTGTCCCTGTGGTGCACCCCTGCCTCTTCCCGCTCTATGGCCACCCTGGCCACCCTCGACTCCACATACTCCCTGGTCACCCTGGCCATGCGCCCGACCACTCTCAACACTGGCAGGACACCCAGCTGAGCCCCCCTTAACCTTTGGTGGCCTCCCAGCCATGGCACGGATGTACTAATGCCAATGGGAGCTGCACTGAACAAATGTCCTGGTCAATTGGGGTGAAGGGGACAGGGTACGTGATGATAGACGCACCCCTGTGATCCTGCAAGGCTGCCTGTGGACCCTGGGGATAAATGACAGTCACGCAACGCTCAGGCACCCCAAAAATGCAAGAGAAACGTACATGCAACCCCTGTAGCCCACATGCATGTATAAAAACCTCACGGAGTATGCTGTGGCACCCAGGAACACAAAAAAAGCGTATGCGATTAACACGCAGGCTAATATGACCTCAATAAATGGGGTACGCGACAAACAGGGGAACCCACAGTGGGAAAAATAGCATGCAATAGCGTGCGCGACTCACCGTCTTCTGGAAAAGAAATATGCGTAGGCACTACAACCGCTGTGAAGTAATCGCGTGTGAACCCCAAAGTAGGAAAAATACACGTGTCGGTGTCCACTGAAAGCACGTACAGCGTGCTGCAGACCCATGCGACCATTAACACGTGCAGAAGGAAACACCCACGCGCGTTATGTCACGCGCTTACATGCTAAGGCCCTTTCCTCGAATTACACGCTGACGTGCTGTTTTTTCATGTGCCAAATCACTCTGCATCAAGCGGTCCACGCGAAAACACACGGAAGACCACGCTCCTGCCCAGAAGGCCATTTTCCTGACCCCAGAGCCCCGAGCTGCCTCCCACGAGCCATCTGCTGCTGCCTGTCTGCCTGCTGGACACGCGCCCTGCTATTTGGTGCCTGCACGTCAGCCATCTGCAGGGTCCAGTTGCTGCGACCACCCTGCTGGAACAGAAGACTCCTGACTGCAGTTCCATCGCTCCACAGACCAGCTCCAGGATCCAGGTGCCCACCCACACCTGCCCCTGGGGTTGCCATGTTGGGTCAAAATCCATCTGGGACCAGTGGCGACCCCCCCGGCAGAGAGGCAGAGGGCTGCCAGCTTCACTGCAGGAGAAGTTGGCATCCTGGTGGAGCAAGTCCTGGTGGATTATGATGCCCTCTTTGGATGAACACGGACAAGGATGGATGGAAGAGGATCTGGATGGACATCGTGGTTGCCATCAATGCGGAGGGGGTGGCAACCCGCGACCTACCACACGTCCATAAGCGCTGGGAGGACTTCAGGTCCAGGACACTAAGGAAGGCCCAGCGCCTCTTGGACGCAGCGGATGCAGTGGGGTGCCGGGTCCGCCTTACCACCGACCAGATGAGGGTCCTGGAACGCATTCGCCCAGCGCTTCACCTCCAGGTCCTCGAGAGGCAGACCTGTCCAGAGTCGAGCAGTAAGTGTCCATGCCTACTCATTGGACGCAGTGCATGTTGAGGTGTGCCAGGAGTGTGCAGCTTGGACATATGTCTGGAAAGGCCCATGTATGGATGTGGATGTGTATGTGCAGGGACATGACTGTGCTGCATGTGAGTCCAGTCATGTGTGATGCACATCAATGGTGGATGTGTTACAAAACATGATGCACAACTGCATGTGGAGACGCACATATGTTAGCATTTCTGTGTATGTACTATGCCATTTTTGGGGTGTGACACATGGATGCTGATTCCACCTTCATGTACGTGCATGGTGTACATGTGCGTGTGTGTGTGTTTGACATGTGTGCGACTGTGATACGCCATGAATGCATGTGACACAGACATGTTGGAACCCGATTGGCAGATGTGACATAGTTGCCGATGATTGCACTGTGACAGGTGCTGGAGAAGTACAGATGCATGTCTGTCTGGTGGCGTGTGTGCATGTGTTCGGCACTCCCCATGTTGCTTGTGACGTCATGCCAACCTTTGGTTGTTCATGCTGTTGTGTGTGTATGGATGCTGCTGCCTGCTGCATGATTCCTGTTAATTTGTGCATGTGTGTGGGTTCAAATGATATGAGTGTTGGGGAGTGTGATGCCATCTGTGAAGTTTGACACTGCCACTCATGTGCAACTGTCATGTGTGTATCAGACCATTGTACAGTGCCCTGATGCCTGTGTTCTGTCTCTCCTTGTCTGCAGCGTCGACTGATGAAGAGGGCGGAGACGGAGCTGTGGAGCACAGCGGCAGGGATCCCACCATCAGCCGGAGACGCAAGGCCCAGCTCCCCTCCCAGGTAGTGATATCTTCCGGGAGTGAGGAGTCTGGTGCCACGTCCATGGCCGCAGCAGCCGAGGGAAGGTCCAAGAGGCGGAGTTTGGAGGTGAACTCCTCAGCAGCAGTAGGGGCAGTTGAGCACCCACAGGGGCCTACGGAGGAAGATAGCACGGAGTCATCCAGGTTGGTGGGGTGTTTGCTTGAGGAGGAGGCTGTGGAAGCCCCCGCAC
The DNA here is from genome assembly GCF_040938575.1 of Ambystoma mexicanum. Taxonomy (NCBI): domain Eukaryota; kingdom Metazoa; phylum Chordata; class Amphibia; order Caudata; family Ambystomatidae; genus Ambystoma; species Ambystoma mexicanum. The sequence goes on along the minus strand of NC_090937.1, from coordinate 228,139,795 downwards.
GGGGCCTGGAAGGGGGGATTCCACTGGTGCTAGTGGTGCAGTCCAGGGGCAGGGACAGGAGGCAGCACAGGCCGCCGTGGAGGTGCCTGTGTGTAATCCTGTCCCTGATCCTGTGACTGCATCATCCAGCACCAGCAGGGATGCCTCCGTCCAGACCCGTTTTCAGGGAGGGAATGCGCAAACAACAACTGGCCTTCCTCTCCCTGCGGACGCTGGAATCCGTGACCGGATTGAGCCTGTCCTAGATGGGGTGGCGTTGCGCCAATGTGGTATTCGGGATGATGTGCAGGGTTCTCGTCTGGACAATGCACGTCATTTCGAATACCTCTTTGGCCGTGTCGACCTACTGGGACAGGTCGTCGGCACTGGGTTAATCCGTGTGCTGGATCTTCTTGCGACCCCCTCCTCAACTGAACCCCCTATGCGTGCCATCTTCCCACCCAAGTATCACCTGGGTCCCCTGTGGAGATGCCCCTGAGCCAGTGGACAGGCTGGTAGAGGACACATCCCTGCCACAGTCGGGAGTCGAAGGTCCAGCAGGGGTGGCCACCCCACCAACTGGACCCCAGCAAGAGGAGGACATGCAGGCATCAACACGCAGGGCACGTGCACGGGAGCAGCAGGCTCAGGGTGGGAGCGATCATGGCTCGGGGCCATCAACATCCCAGGGGCAGGCATCAGCCGGCGGGCAGGAGGACCCAGGATTGGGAGTGTCTTCCGTGTGGCAGCGGTTGGGCCAGCAAAGAGCTGCAGAGCGGCAGCGGACGGAGAGGGCATGGCTCACAATGGTCAGGGCGGAGAACTCCATGCACCGGGCGTTGAGGCGGGCTGAGTGCCTTGAGGCAACTGGCAGGGAGTTTGAGGAGGCCATGGCTGCATCCCTGCAAGACCTCGGGGCCAGGAAAGAGGCCCGCCTCCGGGACATTGAAGTGGAATTCGATGATGCCCTGGCCCGGGACATCAATGAGTGAGCCGTCGGACTAGCCCGCCGCCTTTGTAAATAGTTATGTAGGTGTAGGTTTCCTTTTTTTTTTCTTTGGGGTGCATGGACTATGCCCTGCCTTTTTGTAAATTGTTATTTATTAGGTAGGTTTTTGGTTAGGTTTCCTTTGGATTGTTGGGCTCATGGACCCTTGAATATTCATTTGTATATAGTTATGGACCTGGATTTACTTTATTTTTTGACCCATGGACGAAAGCGTTGCTTTTTTTGGAACTTTGGATTTTGTTTCATGGACTGATGCTTTGGAGCCATTTACTTTGGATTTGATTGATTACAGCCTTCATTTTTGTTGGTCAATTTTTGACATCCGGACTTGGATATATTTTTTTTCTTCTTGTTTGCTTTTGTTTTATTCATTCAGTTTAGTATTTAATACCGTTTTTTTCTCTACTTTACTTGTCTGGTCTTCTCTCATTCGTTTTGTGCATGTCATAATGTGGGTTTTCTCAGTCATGTGTCGCCATTGTGTGGGTCTGACGGTCATGTATTCATGGGCATACTGGTTATTTGGTTTCTATCATGACATGGGGAATTCAATGTGGAGTGGATGTCATGAGTCGGGGCCTGCTGGCAGGTTGCCATCACTGGGGGTGGGGTGGGGTGACATGTGTCAGGGCTCCCAAGTGCATGGTGCCATGTGGCCTGCCTGCGGGTCATGGTCAGGGGTGATGGGCTTCCTGCAGGTCATGGTCTGGGGTGATGGGCTGCCTGCGGGGCATGGTCAGGGGTGATGAGCTGCCTGCGGGGCATGGTCTGGGGTGATGGTGATGGTGATGGTGCGCAGGGAGTATTACACGCGAACGGCCTGGCGCGAGCGGGGTCTGCATATTCCGAGGGGTGCGCAGGGAGTTTTGCACGCGATTCCGCTGGCGCGAGTGGGGTACACATATTCCGAGGGGTGCGTGGGGAGTTTAACATGCCATTGGGTTCTCACGTTTGGGCTGTGTGGTGTATTTAGCGCGTTTTCGTTGTTGGGGGGCTGTATGCTTGTCCACTGGACTTTGTGCCATGTAGGGGATTTGTGCAGATGTTTTTGGAGCACGGGGCGGGGTTGGGGGCGTAACTGGCACTACTGCAGGGTCGCTGCGCCACGCTGCTCCAAGGCTGGTTATGGATGTAAGTATCCAAGAATACGCTGTGCGTCAAAATAGGTTTTGGCGCACGCGGCTGGCGCACGCTCCCTCTGTGAGCCAGCCGCGTGTGCCACTTCTGCGCCTGATTCCATGAATTACCCCGAAAATGTCCACCTGTGTCTTACACTTCAGCAATTATATGTAATGTTAAGAGTAACCTTGATCAATTTCCCTCTTTCACAAGGAACATGAACAAATAGATGGGCGCTTACTGTTACACAAATCAGGACGGCCCGACCATTTTAAATGTAAATGCGACACAATCACATATTAGTTTTCCCTTTCGGGGAGAAATGACTGGCCCTCATTACGAGTTTGCTGGTAGTTCAGCGGTAATTCTGCTGCACTACCGCCAAACAGAATTACTGTTGCAACCACATGGTCTGGCGAATTTACTGCTGGATTACAAATGGTCGTATGTGCTGTAAGTCCCCATTTCTTTGGAGCCCATAGCATTCTTTGGAGATTTTGGTGTCATTACCAGCAATTCTTAGGTGGTAATTCCACCCATTATTTGGCAGTAAGGGGTCAGATTTCCCTCCAGCTTTTTGCTAGAGGAAAATCCTCCACCTCTCTGCCAAACCTGTAGTACGACGGTGCAATAATGGGGACGGAAACAGAATTACTGCCCTGTTAAAGATGTTTTTTACTGCATGTCCGTACTCGTAATGAGACCCTAACATACATCCTCAAATGCCGACTACACCAATTTATCCAATCCCATTACATTAGGTGATTTTCCTACAGAAGATCAATAGAGCACTAAGTGCTGCATGGGGTCATAAAGACCACTCTTCCTTTTCGTAGGATAATTCAAACCCTTAAGATATTGTCCTTGAGACAATACCACTAACCAGCATAGTCACCGCTCAACATAAATGCCCAGATGCCTGGCCTCCTGTTCGCTACTGGTGGCACCAGAATCCTGGCGCAGCCTCCAACTTCGTGAAGTATCCTCTGCAGTATCGGGTAAAGGGCAGTCTGGACAGAGAGGGTAGCCTATCTGCTCTGATTATTTCAGCAAGAGGATTGAAACAAGGTTGCCTACTGGCCCCAATTCTATTGCTCCTTTTTTGTCTGATTGTGGTGATGCCTTCGTTAATGTTAATTTCTTACCGCACAAATAGAACAATAGATTGATCAATTATTTACTGTACGCCGATGACTTGGTTCTAATGGATTATACTCCAATAGGACTACAGTGGCAGTTGAAGGCGCTGGAGACATATACCAAAAAGAAAATGTTAATAATAAATGTCCCAAAATCAAAAAACTCTGCATAAGGGTCCAGGAAAAGCAGGAGGACAATTCAAGCGGACCATAGAGGGACTCATCTAGAGAAAGTGGCCAGTCTTGTGTACTTGGGCCTCTCAATCTTCCCAAATGATAAGTGTGCGACGGCTTGCTGCAAAAAAACTAAATATTAAGACCTTGGCCACCCAGGGAAGCTGTGTAAAACAAGAAATTCAGATACTTTTCAATAATTCTCGTACAAAAGTTTTATTGTAAAAAGGTGGTAGCAGTGATGACATACGGTGCTGAGGTGTCATTCTTTGCCCTTAAAGGACAGCTGTAAATACTCATCCTCTTGATAAAGAAATGTTCATTCATTGTCTGCATCTTAGTTTGTACTAAGCAGAACTCTCAAGGACTTCTGTCGCTCTCGTTACATATTAGCTTTCCCCGTGGAGTATTTTTCACTTGTTATATGTTTAGGATTCATTTCTTCTTCATTAGAGAATTTGGCAATAATGGAATGTTCTTATTTTTGGTTGCTTACTTTTTTTTAACTGTTTTGCACTGCCCTGATAGTTTTTTCTGCATTTCGTTGGTAGGCAACACACTTCTATTTTTTACATCAATATTCAAGTTTATATTTACACCATTTTCACTATATATGTTGCAGCGTAACTGTATGACCTGAAGTTGGTAAAGTACAAAGTGGAAAGGAAACCATCCATTGCAGCAGCTTTTGCGGTGGGAAAAAGAATGAGTGGAATTTGATAAGAGAATTGCTGCATTGCCACTGCTAAATGAGAGACATAGGGCCCGATTCATGGAACCTTTAGTGCGGTGCAAGGTCACTTTGCACTGCCAACCAACACCCTGATTCACATAGCGGTGCAAAGTGTATTTTTGCAGTGCAAAAGTATTCTTTGCACTGTGAATTATGCCCATTTAGCGCAGTGCATACCATACTTTTTCAGTGCAAAGTGACTTTTCACTGCAAAAATACACTTTGCACCGCTCTGTGAATCAGGGTGTTTGTTGGCAGTGCCAGTGCAAAGTGGGAGACAGGCATGGTATCAATAGATGACACAGAACACAGAATTCGAGTTTCATAAGAGCTTTATTAAAATGTCAGGATGATATAATGCCTAACTTGCCCTATAACTAAGACAGGGATTTCTCCTGCCTGAAGAAAACTAAGGAAAGTCTGTGTCGATAAGTCTAATTCAAAGTTCTGTCTGTGTCCAATACCTATGCTTGACCTCACATCTAGAAATAAACAAAGTGAAGGATTCTTCTTAACCAAAATAGTGTTATAAATAAAGTTGTAGCTGCTTTCAGCTTAAGTTCTTCTTGGGCATTCGACTTCAGGCTCAATACAGTTTCATTTTTGGGTGTTTCACCAATGTCCAATCAGGCCTTTATGTTCCCTTCCCCGAGTTCAATATGATATAGTTTGCACAAAAAGAAGATCTTGAGGTTTCCCTTCTACAAGAAAACACTTCCCAGTGCCTTCAAGTCCCAAGGTTCCCTTCCACAAGACTTCAATGTATTATTTATTCTTAAAGTCATTTGTTCAATGTTCAAAGTAGGAGAACAACAGGTTCACTTGATCTGCCTTCTGGCGTGCCTTATCAGGTAGTTCACAGTTTTCAGTGGCTTACTTACAATGTTCTGTGTTGGTCATCATTTTATCAATACTTTATATAAATAAGATGTTTTGATTTTTCTTTCTTTAATCCTTAGTTCCCTATCTATCTAGGCACTAGTCTTCTATCGAGCAAGACTTGATGAAGATTAAAGCCAATCACACCCTCTGGGTCTTTTACTTCTTTATTTTCCTAATTTAAAGGTTTATCTTGCCCCTTGGCAGCATGACATTTAATGTCTTAAATGTGGTTGTAGATTCAAGTTTGTGACAACCAAATTGTGTAAATAAAATCTAGTTACATTCTGCAAACCTGTAACAACTGTTTTGGAGCATCAATTGATTACTCTTTGGTGTCATGTATGCGTTTGTTTTAGGATTTTCATATCAGACGTGTACAACGGGAATTTGCTCTAGGTACCCGACTTCGAAACATTTACTCAAATAAACAGTAAATTAAGGGAAGCCTAATGATGGATCTTTTTTGTGTTATATAGTTATGCTACTCAAGCCACCATAGATAAGATGGGTTAACACAGTTTATGTTGGCTTGTACAGCAACCCTTGTTGCTTTGGCTCATATTGAAACTAACAAAGTGGAGAAAGATTAGTTTGTCTCACGTTTTCGAAGAGCCTTCTCCATGATTTCTTCTCCCATCTTGGGGAGGCCTCTGCATTGACATGCAAGCTGATACTGAATATGATTACTTACTGAACGTTTCGGAGTTATGCTTAATATGGCAGACAATGCAACATTAAGTTACACTGAATTGCAATCCTCAGAAGTGATTGGTGGCCTGTCATTATTCGACCCTACATGCACCAGTCAAACTATCTCAGGATCCAATACAAGTGATATTTAGAAAAAAGAAGGGGTGAGGCACGCTCTCTAGTTCCCAGCTTTGTGTACCTTCTACAGTTCAGCTGCTCTTCTCCTCCAAGTGCTTTCATGCCCCTTGCAATCTTCAGGGAGGCAGTCTGTTCAGGTGTTGCTGATTAGTACCAATTTTGGCCTCAGGGAATTCTGGTAGCTGTAGTCAATGCTGGTAGCCAGGAACCAACTCCCCTCCAATTGTACAATATAAGTCCCATGGTGGGGAGAGGGGGGAAAACCAGCATTGTGGCTCTCCTAAGTGGGGCATGGGTCACCCCGGTGCTGCGCCTCTGGAGCCCGGGACTCCCAAATCAATATTTAGAAAAAAGAGGGGTGATGAACTTTTAAAACAAAAAAAGAAACATTTCAGGACAGAATTAAACAGACACTTTTTATGTGAGTATCTTTAGGTTAACATTATACTAACTGCCATAATAGTCAGGAATTAACCCTGCTTATTTCTAGGAGACAATGAATACATCACTAGTTTTAGTCACATAGCTACTCAGTGCAGTCGTGACTTAATGGTTCTGGAAATTACCACAGCACAAAGAGAGAGCGCTGGAATACAAAGAGATTTAGATCTGGAGGAAGGAACATTCCTCACCAATACATTGTTAACTAACGCCCGCAAACAGTTGCGAGACATCAACACATTTTTGGATGATTTTAAATCAGCAACTATGACTGAAGAAACGAAGAAACTGGCAAAAGACATCCATGAATTTAAATTAGAACAAATATACCCCTACACAACCAAGATATTGTGGGTGACGTAGGTGGGTCACTTTCTCAGACTCTAGTAGTGAGTCTGCCGGGGAAGACAGTAGTAGGTACAACCAACAGCCCACATACAGGAACTATCCACCTCCTCCACCCCCTTTTTTACGTAGAGTAGAATTTGGTGAAGATAATTGGGGGCTCCCACCATGGACACAACCTCACGGCATAGGGAGGAGGCGAATAAGACAGAGGAGACGGCCCTTCCATTAACAAATGATCCTTTGACAATGCCAATATTCAATTTAGCAAAAACCAGAACTCACACCGGCACACGTCTCTGTACTATCAAAAGGCCTGACATTTGTATCATCCCACCCCACAGTCTGGTTCGACACAGAAATTCATGTACGCAGATTCCTGACGACTGTACGGTTACATACTTTTTGCAACGAACAACCGGAGCACAGCAGAGAAATAGACTCAGGACTCCATCCACCTTCAACATTTAAGCCTCTGGATAGTCAAATCATTTTGATGTTGGATAAGTGCATATGGAGAGATCTTGATAAACTCAAGCAAAAAAAATAACCCTCAAGCATAACTTATCTAAAGAAGAGATGGTAGCCCTAGATACACTAGAAGGTGACTCAAACTTGATCATTAAGCTGGCCGACAAAGAAGACGGTATAGTGATCATGACTTCGACCCAATATCGAAAATAATGGTCTGACTTACTGAAAGACACTGAGAGCTCCACACCACTAAGAAAGCATCCCACCAAGGACCTTAGCCACAGTATCTCTGAAACTGTTTCCTTTGGACTCCAAAGAAGTTGGATTATGGAAAAAGAAGCAGCTTTCCTTAACAGCAACCAGGGATGCACACCCACGTTTTATGACTTGCCTAAAATCCATAAAGACCTTGAGAACCCGCCAGGTAGTCCAATAGTATCGAGATGCGGTTCAATTCTGGAACCCATATGCACATTTTTGGATACATTCCTAAAAGTGTACCAAGAGTGTCAAGGCTGAAATGTATCTTAGAGATATGATGGACAGCATGACATTTCATGTCTTAAATGTGGTTGCAGATTCAAGTTGTGACAACCAAATTGTGTAAAAATAAATCTATTTACATTCTGCAAACCTGTAAGAATTTTATGGAGCATCAATTGATTAGTCTTTGGTGTCATGTATGTGTTTGTTTTAAGATTTTCATATCAGACATGTAGCACACAATATTTGTGATAGACGCCCGACCTCGAAACATTTATGTAAATAAGCAGTAAATTAAGCAAAGCCTAATGGTGGATCATTTTTTCGGTTATATAGTTATGCTACCCCAGCCACCATAGTTAGGAGGGGTTTACCCAGTTTATGTTGGCATCATTTAGGCTTCCCCTGGTCTAGGCACAGTTATCAGACCACACCACGGTCCACCCATTACAGGCCACTCCACCAGGAATCCGATGTTACTGCTTTGCTTGCTTCAGGATGACTGCAATCTTTATTATAGAGAGTTCCCTGGTCTAGGCACAGTTGTCAGACCTCATGGTCCACCCAATACAGGTCGCACAACAATTAGTCTCTCCTTGGATTTGCTTAGCCCCTCATAGGTTCTTCTTCCTTGGGCTTTCAGGTTTTCCACCTTTTGGTGAATGCAACCCTTTTCTGCACCAATCCTTACTTTGCCATAAAATCACAAATCTTCCTCACATTTCTAATTCATATACTTAAGTATTTGTTCAATTTGCCACTTGTTGTAATTCAAATACTTAAGTCTTTGTTCACTTTGTCACTTGTGGTTCTGTTCACAAATCTTTTGCCTCACAGATGTAGTTTGAATACTTAAGTATTTGTTCACGTGTTGATAAACAATTTAACTTCCAAGTGTTTGTTTGATACTTAATATCATTTGTTCTTAATCAAATAGGAATTCTTATTTAGTTCTGCATTCAATATGATAGGCTTTCATTCAAAAAGCCATTTTCATTTACTACAGAATTCAATAGCATTCCCTCAAGCATCTTTTCACACTGTGCCCCTATTTTTCACAACAAAGGACTTGCTTCTTTGGGCACTTTCTAAGGGACTACACCACAATAATGGCAGATGAATGGTGGCAACACATGCTAAGAGATTCCAAAATCTCACTCACTCTATCTATGGTTGATTTTGTATAGATCAGATTTATAAAAGGAGCTTTCAATAAAGAGCAAGGAAGACACTCTCGGAAACCAAGGTTTGCCAGGATTATGATGTAGGGCCTGGGTCTTCTCCTGATGATCGTTTGTGGTCTAATTGACAATATTAATGTGCTGGGATAATCTGTATGTGGCCTAACTGACTATATTGACACCACTGTGGAGAAGCTGTATTTGCTAAATGTTTTACTGTAAACTATAAAGCAATAAATGCAATAAAAAAATTATAATAGCATTCCCACTCACTTGTGCTTATGGAACGTTACTTGCCTGCGGTCCCACGGGAGTGCCCTGGTCTTCTGGCACTCACTGGCTCTTCAAGTCTCTCCTGTGGTGGTCCCAGCTGCTCCTGCTCACCTCCTCAGCAGTCGGGCAGCAGACATGCATTGACTCTGCTTTCCCGCGCGGACACGTCCTTGCATACGCCGGCTTCTTGATTCTTCACAATGAACGCGGATCGTGTTTGTCCTGCTTCCCGCTCCTTTCTGCAGCAGGTTAGTTCTTTGACAGCTCCGCCTGCCTGCCTTCACTTCTGAAGGTTCCCACTCCTGCAAACTCCACGTGGCCCGTCCTTCTCGGATCCTGCAGGTCTTCTGGAATCGTGGCCAGTCTTCAGGCTGTCTGGTCACTCAGCAACTTGGCGGTTCTCCGTCTCCTCCTTCTCGTCTCTCATAGCTGCCTCTCCATCTTTTATACACCTGAGCCCTATTAGGGGGTCTCAGGTGTGTGTTGTTGACTGGAATTGCCTGGCTGTGATGAGCCCAATTAATATGACAATTTTATTTATTTATTTAGTTTATTTATACAGCGCAAAAGAGGAGCCTGTGGGCATTGAGACGCTCAACAAAACATACATACACAAAACATGAAACGAAGAAACAGAGGGAGAAGACTGATTTCCTGCTAATAGGAATTTAGCAGAAGAGTATTGTCTTCAGGTTCTTCTTGAAGACAGGAAGAGAAGAGCATGATCACAGATTGAAAGAAAGCTCATTCCACAGATTCGGGGATGCATGTGGAAATGACCCCCTTGTCACATATGAGCGTTTGAAACATCACGTCACTAGAAGAGAGGTGTTGTTGGAGCGCAGGCTCTTATGTGCGGGCAGCCAATGAAAATGTTGGGCTAGATATTCTGGCCCCAAGCCATAAAGGCATTGATGTGTTATGCAGTGCACACGGTACACAATGCGACTGGTAACCAGTGCAGGGCCCTTCTAGCTGGGGAGACATGGTCTGCCCTCCCTATCCCTATTACAACAAGCAGAGCATTATTCTGAACCACCTGAAGTCGAAGGAGTTCCCCTTTGCTTACCCCCAGTAGCGGGCTAGCACAATAATCAAGATTGGCCCCTATAATGTCACGCACAATCATAGCACAGTTGGTAATGCTCAAAAAGGGGCTAGCAGTTTCAGGTTATAGGAAGAGGCAGAGACTAGACTGCTCAAATGAACCTTCATTGACACATTATGGTCAAGAATGACTCCAAGAGTTTTGACCTTAAGTAGGGTTTTGATCGGGCACCATGCTATGTCAAACTGGCCACACTCTTGACCAATTTTACGAACCTGGGGGGGCTGTGCCTGCAACCATAAATTCTGTCTTTGAGTCATTAAGGGCTAGTCTATTCACCTGCATACATGATTGTATTTTCCCACACATACAGTTTAGGGCACTGGAATCAGTGCTGTAGTCCCCTGATAATGGTATGAGGCACTGAGTATCATCAGCATAATTTGCATAAATGATCTCTGTTGCATCGAGTTGTTGACACAAAGGGAGCATAAAGATGTTGAATAGCGTAGGTGATAGACAGGAGCCTTGCCGCTCGCTGCAGGAGACCCGGAATTCCTCTGCCAGTGAGTCCTGGAGGAAGACTTTTGCGGTTCGGTAAGATTCAAATGATCGGACCCATTTAGCTGCTGTGACAGATAGTTGTGCCGTGCGACATAGTCTGTCCGCAAGGATGGTATGATCCACAAGATCAAATGCTGCGGAGAGATCTAGTAGCACCAGCAGAGCTGAGTTCCCTCTGTCAAGTATATCAAACATATTGGACATAAGGTCCAGAAAAGTCAACTCAGTGCTATAGCCTCATCGGAAGCCTGATTGTTTAGATCCCAGAATTTTATGTTTAGATAGGAATTCCTCAATCTGTAGCTGCGCCACTTTGTCCAGAATCTTTAGCAAGTATGGCACGCTCGGAATAGGTCGGTAGTTACTCTGCACATTCTGGTCAAGAGAGGAATTCTTTAAAAGAGGTGTGATCCAAGCTTTTTTAATGCTAGTAGGGACATCACTCTCGTTAAAAGAGAGGTTTATGAATGTAGTAATAGGAGGGACAAGTTGGTTACCGCATTCTTTAACTATAGAGGCAGGACAGACATCCCCCTTACAGTTAGTTGGTTTTAATTGACTAAGTACCTTTTGCAGCTATTGCTCGAAAATGGGCTGGAACACAAATTTAACTGTGTCTGAGTCGGAGTGGCAAATTCACATTAACTTCAATACAGGAGTCCATTTTGGTTACTAAGTTTTTCTGTATGTTCTCTGTTTTATCCCTCACAGCCTTTTGGATGGATGTGCACCAACTGGCATCCTTTACCACATGTATGGGGACTGTGCAGGGGTATTCCAGTTCCTTGAGAATCTTAAATAGTTCACATGAGCTTGAGGTTGCTCAGAGATTCTATTGTCATAATAGCATCTTTTAGCATTCAACATAGACTTTTCGTATGTTTTCATTGTGTTAGCAAAGATGATTTTTGCCTGATCTTCAGTACTGCCTATACTTAGACCTCTCTTCTTCGTCTCAGTACTAGAGTGGTATTGGTCATAGGATGTGTGCATTGTTCCTAGTTGCCTCTTCCTCTTCTCAGTACTTGGTAGGTATTTATAAGGAGAAATTTAGAGTAAGGTGGTACCTTACATTAGTCTCCAGTTAATTGCACTTTGTTGAAAGAACTCATGAGCAAATGTTCCCAAGTCTAGAAGAGAGCACATATTTTGGAACTGCAAGATTCACTATAGCTTAAACGTGCAAAGGATGCGCTGTGCAGACTTAGTAACTGGATGATACACCAGCTCCCCCTGCTCAGTCCATGATGCCAACATTCAGAGAGTCGCAGCATGCCCTTCCTGATGATATTTCTCCAAAACAGAAGTAGTTGGTTACATGTTAAAATGAAAAGAAACATTTAAAAAGAGGAAATGTTGTTCTCCTATGTTGCAGAGTATTGTGAGTACGTATGTTGTTCCTGTTCTTGTTTCCGTATGCATGAGATAACAGTGCCTATTCCTAGAATTCGTGGCTTTTTACCAAAATGTTTTATATTCCCCCCTATCAATGAGTGAAATTGGGACTTCCCCCCAAAAAACGCTCATTCCATTTCGCAAAGCGGTGGTGGTTTTCTGTGTGAGGAAAAGCCATGCATCTCTCAGTGCTGTATGGACCAGGCGCAGAGGGATTCCCAATGCATGCAAGGATCATTTGAAGTGAAGATGCCGGATGAGACTGTGTCTGATGGTCAAAGTCGTCAACAACGAGCTGACACGCCATCATTGGATAGACATGGTAGTGAGAAAATGGAAGTGTTCCTACACTTCCGGGATAGGTTGTATATCAGCTGCGAGGTCACAATTGAAGTCTCAAGGTGATATTGCTCATCCGTCCACCTAACTGTAGGAGTACATCTTGCGACGCCCGTGCTCAAGCCACTTCTCCACACAAAGAAATGTTGAAAAGGGCACAGCAGACACCCAGAGACAACAGGCTAATGCTGCGTCAGAGCGAATGTGAGCTCTGCAAGCCCAGCATGGAGTCTTTGGAAACGCGTCCGTAACATGGGTGTCAGTGCGTCCTAGGAAAACACAGGCAATTGGGCGTTGTTGCATGGCACCCCTCCTGGGAGCATGGTAGCTCCCATGATGTTGTAATGGGTCACGTGGCACTAGCCACGTGACCAACTCAATAAAAGATACGAACCAGTCACGGTTCAAGTCCTAAATAAAAAGTGGGGGACTCATTAACATACTAATTGAATATAGCATCACCAAACATTTGCATATCAATGTGCCCTCTCAACAAAGTGGGGGGACTTTGTCCACCCACGTGTACCCTCGACTTGAGCCCTGTTACCAGTCCTTAATAGCACACGTCCAGATATTTTATGGGGTGCTGATGAGCTTCTAAACCCATTGCCTTTCTGTTTTGACAAGTGCATTCTGCCTTGATCAATTCATTATGTATTGCTTTCTGTGTTCACTGTGGTATATAGCTTGTGTGTTCCTTACGGCACAATTCTGTAGCATTCTTTCCTTCCTGTGGGAATTATGTTGATCATGTGCACTAGGCAACAGTGAAATGCATATTGATAAATTGAGCGCCACAATGGTTCAGAAGTTAGCTCCTATGTCTGAAGTTTATAAACTTGCCTGCATGTGTACTTGATTTTGCAGAACAACATCTGCTATTATCAGCAATGTACCTGCACCAGATAGGGGTTGCTATAAAAACTAACATATCATCCGTACGGTGAAGGTCTAGAAATTGGTTTGTTCAGATGGGGTGTTGTAAAACCTAGGAAATCGCCTCCAATGATGGCATAAACTGTTAGTACAAGAGGTGAATAAGTACCCAAATTCAAGACTATGGAACAAAAGAGTTCATGCTTGTATCCTGGATTTGTCAGCATTCGATACAGTGATCCTGGTCAAATCATCTAATATATCTCACATTACTGTGCTGTCTTCTGTGAGGTTTGCCTTATTGTATGCTGCTGGTATCGTTTAGCCCATTACTTGATCTTTCTTCTTATGTAGACCATTTGGGTGGAAGAGGTGGTAGACAGAAGAGAGCGGACCAGATGTTGCAGGCCTCAGGCAAGCATATTTTAAGGTCTGTTTGTTTGACACAAAAAACGGTTTGCTTTTTGGTAAAAGTCGAAGGTTTTATGCACGTTTATAAATGAAAATGTCACAAGCCATTGTTTTGGAAATATTTAAAGCTTTAAAATACAAAAAACAAACCCAGTAAATGTGTTAAATCACATCGATTGGTGTGCTGGTACTTCTATACTACACTTGATGATGGAGAGAATGAAGCTAGAATCATTCCCATTTTGCATAACACCCTTCTATAATATTTTGTTTAAAAATGGTCACGTTTGGTAATGTGATTTGTGTACTTTCCAAGTCCGTTTTTATAAAATGAGATTGTTTTAGTTCATGGTAAGAACTGGAAAAGAAAGTGTTCAAATGCTGAAATTGCATAGCTGGCACAAATCCGAGCTTCACCCCTTCACCCCTTAACCAATGTGTGATCCTGGGCATATCATTTAATCTTGTATTGCCTAACCTCTCAATATTGCCACTCCCTAAACCTTTCAGAATTGTCAGCCCTTCAGAGTGATTTCCTTCTCATGGTATGATCTTCATAAAATACTCACTCATGGTTTCACTGGCTATAGGGTTGCTTCCACTTTAATTGTGAGCATATTTATATCGCACACCACAGGCATTTGTTCCTTTGATATCTAATGGCAACACTATTTGAAAACCATATCCCACTTATAATCTCAGTCTGTCTGGATAAAGACACCTTCCTGGTAGCTTCTAATCTGTAACCGCTATCCATGTTATGGTATGTGTAGCTTTCTTTTCCTTCCAATTGGTCTCCTCTATCCATGCATGAGCACGTTTGCATTCTGTGAGGCAGCTAATGGGAGTTCTCTGTCTATTATGGGTTACATGTACCTTTTACATACGGTCCTGCATTAATACTACAGGCTGCATACCTTCCTGGATGCTATTGATAAGAATGATCCTGTATGTGCTAGAACAGTAACCTCTTCATAGACTGCTAATGTTGGTCTTCAAATGTTACTTGTTTATCAGTCTGATTAGAGCAAGAATGAAGAGGGTAAGGGGACTTAACAGGAGTAAACGTGCTTATTATGCTGCGAGACAGCATATCAGCCTATAGGTTGTGAGCGCAATGGGTGGGGAGCGCTGCAACCAGTATTCTTGATTCCTTTGGTTTGGTGGAGGGGTGCCCCAAGGATGTCCGTGCCCAGGGCCCCAAAAGTGCTTAAAATGGCCCTGTGTGATAGGCCACTCTTGGATTAGAGTCCCGTTGAACGTGTTTTGATCTCGTGTTCTCTTCTGAGAACGATTCTCTTCCCTATTTCTAGGACTACCTTAACCTACAGGGGAGGGTATCACCCCCTATTTACAGCTAATGATTGGATCCTCTAAAATACTTATGATCTTGCTATACAAGGTGAAAAACAATGTCGTATAAGAACATAAAAATGATATACACACAATATTCAAATGAAAGTGATCAAATGATGTAGTAACACCTCAGAGGGAAGAAAAGAAAACAAAAAGAAAAAAGAAATACATTAGTATCATTAGAATGAGGAGTAGAATTCAAATGTGCTTTTGATAATTCTATACTATGGCATTCAATCACGACACGTCCACTGATGTAAATGCAATAGTGCTGAAAGACTGTATCGTTCTACTTTGTCAACTACTCCAAACGTTCACGTGTGTTCGTGAATTGGAGTGGAGTGAAGTTTAATGGGGGAAACGTAGAGGGGTCTTCCCATGCATCCCACTTAGTATATGTCATAGTTCGATGCCCATCACGAACCCCAATAACAATTCCCATTCTCACCCCCGATAACACTGTGTAGTTATCATGAAATCGACTTGATCTTGATTGGAAATGCTTCCAATTGAGCGTCTGTGGAAATATAATATTTATTTATTTACGAAAATTCTTAGTATCCTTATTACAAGATCATTATGACGGCATCCCTGTCACATACGTTTTAGTAGTAGACATGCAGTTGCGCTTCTAAAAATAATGATTTTCCAATTCCAGTGTCTTGTCCTTTCTAACGTGGCTGCTTTGTTTAGCTCTTTACCCACTCGTGAAAAAATAAGAACAATTTGGTGATTGGAGTCGTTGTTGACAAAAGTTTCCGAGTTTGGTTTTGTGACAATAGGGAAATAAACAAATGACTTAGTGAATGGCGAAGGCGGCCATAGCTTGTTTCCATTGCCTTCGTTCACCCAGGACGAAGCAAAGAGCTGGCGAGTGGCGCCATCCCAGGCAGGATAGGAGTTGAGTTTCTACAGGATGTTTGTCATGGACAAACACAACTGGCAGTAGGTGACACTACACCTACCAAACAATTATATTATACCCACAGGTTCATAAAGAAGCTGTTGACATTCTTTTTGGAAGACCAGCATTACTGTTTCACATCTCGGAACAGCTTTTCATGGTGGTGACTGACCATAACATTTACATCTATCTGGGGATCCAGTAACCATTCCATCATGAGGATCAAGAAGTGGATCCTGAAATTGGTGGAGTACTGCTTGGACGTTGACTACCGATTCGAAAGTTGACCATCCCATGGACTTTCCCATCATCCCTAACCCCCGCACCTGCAGGCCAGAAGGTGAAGGAATGCAAGGCAATACAATGCTAGGAAATTCCTCAGGCTTCAGTGGTAGAAGATGTACAGCACACAGTGGATGTTAGTAGAAGTATACAGCACTATGTGCAGCACACCTCTAGCCATTATAAACACCTGTGATAAAATAATATAAATAAAGTGCAGTCTGTTACTGAGTGTCCCTGCTACTACGAAGTAACCGAACAGTTATGCCTCACTGCCTGGTCGTCAGAGCGGCACGAGGGATACATGGGGGACCATTATGGTTTAGTGAAAATAACAAGGTAAAAGGTATGATCCAGAGAGGCCTTGGAGGCGCTCGAAGAATTAGCCCTGCGCCTGCCAATCGGCAGAGCTGAATGAGGAGAAAAAAAGGATCATCTGTTAGCAGGCCTCCATCGAGCAAAGTCTGTAACCATGGGGCAAGGTGAAGGTTCTGTGTCGCAGAGACAGCAGACAACTTACCTGTAGTGATGAATGAGGACTTACGGTATCCTGAACCTGAGATAGGGAGCTCAACAGCAGCAAAGGCAGTGTTACAGGAATTAGAAAACATTCTAGTCACCCCTAGACTTCCACAAGAGATCAAATCCAATAACAAGTCCCCGTTCCAAATGTGAGCGATTTCAAGGAGTCTCTCGAGACCCTGGCATAAAACACTGTCAGATCATTACCCACTGGTCGCAAGGTAATTGGGAGGCGCAATGGTATATGAGAATGCAAACAAAATATGTGCAGCATTGCAGAGGTACAAGCAGTGGGCATTGAGGAAGCTGGGTACCTATTCCTACGGGGGTACTGTGCCACTTTACACTCCTCCATGGCATGCGCTGAACTGCTGGAGCAATGGGCTGACTATCAGACACACAGGTTGGAGACCATGGCCGACATCCAGGAGGGAAATGCAGAGGCACATTTCATCACAGTGACAGAATCCAAGGGCATGGTGGGGTGATAGCCACCAGCAAAGGGGCAGTGGGTTCACTGTCACATGCAACAAACCGGGGTTCAAGAACGCTGGGGATTAAATCAAGAAAGGTCTGAAAAACGGACTATGCCAGGTAATGTTGGACTTGGAAAAGAGTGACAATAAGGCCAAGGAGAATCGCCCCCAAGAGAAAAGAAAATAGCTGATACCACTCAAGGGCTGAAATTATCCAATGGGGCACATCCTAGTGGAAGTCTATTGTATTCGAAAGACCATCAATTACATTTGTGGCCGGCCTTGCCTGACTAAAAGACTATGCCCTCTTGAATATGAAGGCATATTGAAGGTGTAGAGACACAGCTTTTATAGCGGTGCCGGTGCACCCGGTTGTGTGTGATTGGGGAGCCGGAACGGGCCGCTGTGCACGCAGACCACAGCGCAATGAGGGACACATCAGGCCCGCGACTGATTTCTGAACACAGAGGATGTTGCACTGTTTATTATTTGTCATCACGTATACATGACATTACAACAAATTACATTCTACTCATGGTATATCATGCAAGTCTCTACTCATGCACATAGTCACTTAGCTTGTCTGCCGGCCTCATGGCCATTCTCAGGTGCTATCGGCTGTGCTGCTGTCTGATCAAGCTCGGAGGAGAGCTGGATGGCTGCGGGTAGGCCGATAGATGTCTTGGGCTGCCACTAGGGTCGGAATCGAGGTTTTCATGCTCCTCTTCGTCTTCGTCGGGGGGTGCTCCCTGTCATCAGGACTGCTAGTCTGGTGCCAACTTTCCAAGTGGACTAGCTATCTTGTTGTTTGTTCTCCTTCATCCCCGTCATTGTGCCTTCTTCGGTCTGCCTGTGGGGCTGCGCTGGCTAATTGGGTTTGGTTGAGTACCAGCAGGCTTTGGCGTAGTGGTCCAAACGGCTGCATGTGCTGCATGCACGTGGTCCTTGTCCGGGGCAGTTGTGCTTTGTTGGGTGTCCTGACCCACGTTTGAGCTATCATGCTGCAACATTTGGTGCTGTGGGCTTAGAAAATCCAAGATGGCCAAAAAGCCCACATGTGCGCCAAAATCCAGGAGAACCACACAGTTTGTGCACACTAAAATGGTTGCCTAACTTGCCACCCACCAGTGCGAGCAGGATGGGCCGGGGTGCCATGAGGGAAATGTGTGCCAAAGGAAACACCGCACTTTAAAATTACCTTTGGTTTCTCTGAATGCCAGCTCAAAATGCCTATTTTCAAACATTGCAACACATCCAAAAATCTCACTGAACACCAGTGGACATCTGGCAGAATGAAGTATGTGTGCATACTAACTCTGGGAAGTTGAAGAGCCCCAAAACAATGTTCATAACAAGACTGGCTGAGCTCTGCAGGTCTGCAGCAGCCTAACTGAAACTGGATTTAAAACTACCAAAAATCGAAAATGTTTAAATTAACTGAGTGACCTACTTTTGAGTGTCACATAGTTTGTAACTGTTAAAATGTCATAGTTTTGAACTTAGAATCAGCATTCTAGCTGCATATGTAAAAATTGTCTTGACTTAAACTGGGGAACAAAAAGTGACATTTTACCTGAAACCTGGCTTAAGGAAACTGGAATTCTGCCAGACAGCTACCCCCGACAGGAGTGGGGGCTTGCCCAACAAATGCATTCCCAGGCCTGGCTGCATTCTGTTGCTCCTGCCAAAAGGAGGTCACACACTCTCTGATTGAATTACCAGGGGATTGCAAGAAACGAAAGAAAGGGCCCAGGCAGATGGTTTATTAGGGTGGTCGTAAATGGCTTCCTTTTGAACAAAGCCCTGCCTTGACTCAGGCAGATGGTTTATTGGGGGGACCGTAAAACAGCTTCCTCTTGGCAGAAGCTGGGAGGGGCAGGGTCTCTGAGCTTGGCAGAAACTGGATAAACTGGTTTCTATATCATGTGACCTGAAAAGACACACCCCTGTTGGCCAGAATATGATTCTAATAAAGATGTATAACTCACAGTGCAGACTTGTCAAAATTATTTAAATGATACCATAATTCTTGTGATTTTTCGGTGCACGTTTTAAGACGCGTTGGGAATTTGTGTGATGTTCTGGGGCAAAACCCCGCTATTTATTGACACCACAGACTCTGTGTTTAAGCTAGAGACCTGGGAATTTACTGGAGTATGTATGTATGGACAGGCCGTGTATATGTGTATAATTTTTAATGAAAAACCAATGTTGCAAAACCAGTTAAAAAAACGCAAAATGTTGCCAGTTCTGAATGCGAGCTCTTAGAAACATCAGAGTTTGAACAGAGTATACCTCATGTGATCCGTGATGGGTGCATGTAATTTCAAACCACTGTGTATCTATGAAATATGTCTTTAGGTCAAATATAGATTTGTGTGTAATTTGACAGGGGAGTGTCCTTTCTGCAAGCCATTAAATGACATCATTCTGACACACAATCCTGTTCTCCAGTGAGAACGCAAAGAATTCTCCAACCTATCAGAACTCTGAAGGGGTTGGGCCTAGAAAGCTAGCCTCTCCACCCACTTTCAAAACACATAAAAAGAGACTGCTGGGACAGGTAGAGACATTCAATTCCATTTGCTGCGGAGCATGCTGACCGACGACCTCACATCCAGAGATCCTACACTTAGACTTCCAAGCTAAACAGAGACTACAGAACTTTGAACCAAGAAGGCCCACTGCAAGCAAAAGTATTTGTCAGCAGGCCCAAAAATCATTTGCAGACTATCAACAGCCGGGCGAGCTGTTTGAATTCCCTGCCTAGAACATTGCTGTGTCCGGAGAAAGCGGGACTAGGAGCCGTGCAGACCGGTGCTAGACCAGACCAGCAGAACCCAAGATCCAGGAGCAGTGCCGGTGACCCAGAAAGCAGAGCTGTACTCGGAACTGGAGACCAGATCGCTGTGAAGTGCTGTGCGCAGTGACCGGATCCGTGACAAAGTCGCCTTCCTGTCCAAAATCTCTTGTGAGTACTCAGCAAAACTCAGAACCTATCCCTTAGTTTAATATAATATAATTCAATCTATTTAACCTAAGTAGAACTGTCACCTGTCATTTTCTACGTGCAAGCTGTAACCTGTCGCTTTGAACTTTTAAAATTTCAAATCCGAAAAACTACCTTTGTTTAATCGTCTGTATCTCTGGAACCGTTTGGGCTAGGAACTTGGTTTAACTTTCCTTTGAACGCTTAGAATCTCAGCTCCTCTTACTCCTTATACTTTTGCCGTAATCGTGATTCACTCATTCGCGAATTTTGCCACGATTCGCGATTTGGTTAAAAATCCAGCCACGTGTGAAAACAGCAGCTTCCTTGCTTTCCTTTGCCAAAAATTCATTTAACCTGCTAGTTACTCCTAGATCCTTGCTAAAGTGAGCCTGAACTCATCCCAAGTATATTTCACTCACCCTGAACCTCCTAAAGGGAATTAAAACCATTTTCAGCATATTCCTCACTTCATTGCCAGCACATATAAAAGCATTTTGGGCCTGTGTTTCAAACTTCTGTAGTCTAAGCTTGCTGGGGTGAACTGAATTACATTTGATTGCATTTCTAAGAACTGTGTGCTGAGTGGATTGCCAGAGAAAAGTGATTACATTGTTTTGTTGAAATCATATTGAGTATTTTCTGTATTGCATTTTCATTCAACATTGCATCCATCTGAAACTAGATAAAGCATTCTCTACCACCTTATTCTTCTGTTCATATTCCCAAGCGTGCTACCTCATTCTTTATACTACTCCTGGGTAATCAAATCAGTTTATTAGTAGAACATTACCCATTGTTGTTAACTGCTCATGTTCTGAAGTGTGATATTAATTATTAATTTATTATAAAGTGTGATATATATATATATATATTGTTTACATTCTCAAATAAACCGTTTAAACTTGCAAAACAGAACTCCTTCTGGGCTCAGTGGGGTCAGGGGGGGTTCAAAGAGAGGGGTGTTATATAGGGGTAGTCATCCAGAACTCATGAACTGGACATAAAGATATATCAATAAGGGTTTCCATTCAGTATCCCAGACTAGGCATTGACTTAGCTGTAGTGCTGGATTGAATCCTCTTACAAATTGGGGGCTCGAGCCGGACGTTTGGGTTAGATCTATCACTTGTGCAGATTAATACAGTGTGCTAACTGACAGGAGACATACATCCGGTCGGATCACCACTCTGTGTTACGCTGTAAAGCACTCCTCAAAGGAACGCTCTAAGGAAAAGGTCTGTTTTGCAAAAATAAAATACAAACTTCTGTAAGTCAGGAAGGAACTCAAATTCCAGAATGACGACCTTGGTAGATATGAAAATAGCCAGAGAGCACTTCTTACATAAGCTATTTGTGAGAGGTGAGTGGACTCATCAGGACCAGACGGTCTGGTTGCAGGCAATCGCACCCCAGATCACTGAAACAGGGTCAGATACATGGAGAGACCAGGGTCCCTTACATGTGGCCCTGAGTGAACTATATATGGCCCCTAAGGCCAAGGATGAGCACAACAAGATTGCCAGGATAGCGGCATATTTATATTTACATATGGGAGCCATGCAGGACAAATGTGCTGAAGGCCAAGATCTGGCGAGTAGGCAACTGCTGGCATTACAGAAGGCCCAATCTGATCTGGATTCTTCTGAGCAGAAGCTGCAGAGGAGCCAGGAGTCAGAAAATGATAGTAGGCAGTATATCATTAAAATAAAAGAGGACATGGATACACTGCAACAGGAAAAGACAGACCAGGATACCAGAATTCTGGCTTTGCAGAAGGACCACCAAGACAGTTTGGACTCCTTGCTGCAGAGCAGGAAAAAGCTGGAGCAACAGATCAATTTCAACAGGGCATGCACAGAGCAGGTAGCCACCCTGCAAATCCAACTAGACAGAGAGAAAGAGGAAAGCAACAAATTGATTTTGAAAGACCTGGATACCCAGAGAGAGTTTGATGAAGAACGCCAGAAAGCTGGTGCCTTTCAAAGGATGAGGGACGACCTGGCGTCACAAATGCAGGCTCTTGGTCAGGAAAGGGATACCTTAGGCCAGGAAGTCTGCCACTTAAAAAGAAAAATGGAAGAAAATCACCTGGCCCACCAGGGACTGGGTGACCTCCAAAAAGAACACCAGGACTTGCTATAGCACACCAGGAGGGTGGAGGAGGCTCTGGCAAGAAAGGAGCAGGCCAGTAGGGAAGGGATTTAGGAGGTAACCCTCCTGCAGCAAAGACTGGCCCAGTACTCCAGGACCAATCAGAAGGCACAGAGAGAAAATGAGGCTCTCTGTCAGCACAATGATAGGCTCCAGCAACAGGTAGCGATGCAGGAGAGACTGATAGAGTCGAGTAAGGCCTTAACTGAGGAACTGAAAGCGCAGGCTCTTGCATTGCAACAGGGAGCAGGGGCGGATAGAGACCAGGTTCGCTGGGAAAGGGAAACTCCTGAGCATAACCTCAGGAGCCCTAGTACCAGAGGCCTTTATCTCTCTCAGTCTCAGGACTCTGCCACCCCCATGTCCCCTGGCGCACATGAGCACCGGGCCACAGGGATGGCAGATTACTATCCAGCCAAAAGCATGGGGCTCATAGGCCAGTACCACCCAGGTATGGAGGGGCGGGCATCTGGGTATGGGCACCCAAGCACAGTGCAATTTAGTGGGGAACCCCAGAAGAGTAGGCCCATTAAGGGCATCCTGAAAACCTCTGCCCAGTTAGGTCAGTGGGGGGGGGTACCCATCAAATCCTGGCAGCGAGGAGGGATCTGAAGACTCCTCTGAGCGGTAGAGGACACAGGTGACGAGGTCCCCACATTCTGCCAGCCTCTCCCAGGCTCGCAGAATCCGGGAAAACCTGGAAGATCAGACAGGAACCTCTGGGAGCAGTGCCTCTGAGTCAGAGGATGAATGGACCAGGGTTACCCGAACCAAAAAGGCCAATAAGGCAAAAAGGGCCTTGCTTAAGGACCCATTGAAACAGATTAAGGCAATCAGGAGTGTCATCACGGCTTATCATAAGAACGCCAAGTACTCTGTTTGGGAACACTTGGAGCTCTATGAGCAAATGATGGAGACTTTTCATTTGAAGGACAGCCAAAGTATCCAATATGTAAAGTGGACATTCTCCCCAGAGTACTCCAGTTTCTTTGCGGGGCTGGAGGACCAAAATCATTCAAGGTGGTCCACCTATAGGGCGGCCATATTAAAACATTTTTCTGTTCACATAAATCCCCAAGAGGCTCGCAAGGCAGCCTACAATTTGCAATGTGGGGAGGATCAGGCCCCACAAGAATTCGTGCAAGAACTGAAACGTGCCTTTGCGCAGACCACCAGAAGGGTGCGCACAGACGGCAGAGAATTTGTCAATACATTTTTCCATGCCTTGCCCAAATACATCATGACCCAGCTCGTGAGAGATTTTCACGAGAAAAGATCTTTAGACTGGGTCATTGAACAGGCTACCCGGATCTATGAGGTGCAGAAGCCCATAGAAAATAAAAATAATGCGCCCAAAAACCCCAAAACCAACAGCACCCCTGCTGCTGCCAAAGTGGCAGAGGTAAAGGTTGCCCCCGTTTTAGACTTGGAGATGGGGGGCCTAAAAACCTACCTGCACCTAATAATCCTAAACCCAGAAATCCCTCGGGCCAGTCACAGACAGGGAGTCGAGGAGGTAGTCCCACAAATGGGGTCCCCCGCTCCCCTGACTATGTAAGTCCCCGCTACAAGGGAAACCGACCAATCCTGGGTTATGTGTGGACTCCTCCAGCCCAAGGGGGGGGGATCCAGCCAAGCACCTGACCCGGGGAACTTCCCTCCTAACTTCCCCCAGTAGGGCAGAAATTCTCCAAATCCTGGGCAGAACTTTTTCCCCAGGTATCCACCCAATTTCCAGCCCCAAAATCATCCATCCTTCTTTCCCCAATTCCCTGAGCTCAGACAACCTAATCCGGGAGAGGGGAGGCCAAGGGTGGAGGGGTACCAAAATCTTCCCAACCAGGGGTACTACCAGAGAAGGGATAGCTACCCTTCCCGGGATCAGCCCAGGGGAGAAAATAGAGCCCCGTATCAGCCTGAGTGGGTTTCCCAGTTAGAGCGCCAGGTCCAAAATATGGCACGGGATCTGGGTCACATACTGAGGGCTCAACAGAACCCTCAGATGAGCATGCCACCGCAGAATGCCCCAAACTCTGGACCTGGTGCTCCAGAACAATGAACGGGGCAGCACACCAATAAAACAACCGGTTCCCAGGGAGGAGGCACAAGGGGAAGGGGGGTGTAAAGCCTTGGAGGAAGCTTCCTTCCCAACTTGTAAACAGCCCCTGGAAAACCAGGAACCGGAAACAAAATCTCCTACCCCTGAAAGCCTGCCTCTTAAGGAGCAGAGGGGGTGTAGGAGAAACAAAGGACCCAAACAGACCCACTTTGTGGAGGAGGTACAGGTCTTCCAATTTGAGGGAGAGGGATCCTCAGAGGATCCTGGGGAAAGGACCTTCTCCTTCAGAGATGGGGGAACTCCTCCCAAGGAAAAATGGGTCCCAAGGGATTCCAATCCAGACTGGGGAGATATGGAGACTGAGCTACCGCCGCCCATCATCTCATCCCAGAACCCACAATACCGAAATCCCCTGGTTCAAACCCATCCTGGTGACTGCCTCCAAGAAGGAGGGGGCAGCCCAGAACCGGAACCAGGGGAACCCACAATGGCTCTGATCTCCAGTTGCCAACTTTTTCTTTCAGATTCCCAAGGCTCTCCACAGAATTCTGCCCAAATCTCTTCTCTAGCAATGTCCAAAACCAGAAAGTTAGCCCACCAGTTGTCCAAAAATGTGCATTATCTGTGCCCCCTTGAGGAGAAGGAGGGAAGATACTATGCCCCGGTACAAGTACAGGGGCAGGGTACAATTTTGGCACTGGTGGACACTGGATCCCAAGCTACCCTTCTGTCCAAAAGGGCCTTTGAGGGACTAAATGCAGGAAGGGGGGAGAATTATCGTATTCCTCTCACCTCTCTTCCTGGACAACTGCAGAACTTTGACGGGAAGGAAATTCCTGTCAAGGGGACTGCAGACTTGGACATTAAAATTGGGCGACACAGGGTGAAACACCCGTTCATAGTAGTGACTCCAGAGGGCACCCCTTGTTTACTAGGGAATGACCTCCTGAGAAGGTTGTAACCCCTAATAGATTGTGTAAACAAGGTCCTCTGGACCCAGACTAGCCGACCAATAAAATTAAAACAGAGTGTCAACCATGTTAGTTTAAACGACACCTGCCACATGGTTGAACAAAAATCTGACCAAGTAGAATTTCACTTCCAGAACAACCAAACTCCAGACGTGACAGTAATAGCAGTAGGACAACAGACTGGTGATGGGGGGTCCTCTCTATTTCTGAAAATCAACCTTCCTTCCAGTTTAAAGTGGTACTCCACGCTGGAAGGAAACACTTTGAAATTGTTTACTAATCCACAATCAGAACCTCCCACTCCAATAAGCCAGATGTGAAATCAGCTCAGAGCCTGGCTGATATTCAGCAAATTGGAGAGCAGTTGTTCATCCCTGTTCAGTTAAATGATGGGAAGGACTCTGTTCTCGCTCGAGTGTGCGTGAACAACGGTAAGAGCTTCATCAGCGAAGCCATGTTCCGCCAACTCCCAAAAGATCCAGCCATTCCCACATTCAAACTGATAGACAAATGGGAAATGGACCTGGAAGCACCCAATTCCAAACATCTCCTGCCAAGCAGGTGTATGCTCAAAATCTCCATTGGCAACAAGAGCATAGTCCACAATTGTTGGGTCGTGCGAGACGTCACTGCCGCTTTTTACTTAGGCAGTGACATTCTCAATCGCTTTGCCATTAGTTTGGACCTAATAAACTTCAAAGCTTGGTCCCGATTAGCGGATAATCCCATGGGCTTTGATGATCTAGAAAAAGCATTTAGGTCAGCTCAATTGCTACCTTATGCAGTTGAAATTCAGATCAAAGAGGAAGTCACCATCCCAGAAAGGACTCGACAATTCTCCCTGGAAGTGAAAGTTAAAAGAGGACAATATTTGCAAAACCCTGATGCTTATATACATCTAAATGCTTCTCTCCAACAGCAAGGGTTGGGGGTAAACCCAACTCCATTAGTCAACATAAAACATGACACCATTCCAATAGAGGTGGATAACAGCGACTTAAAGAGTATTACCCTAGCCGCAGACACCATTATTGGAATGGCGGTTGATGACCGACATTTTTCCATTGATTTAGGAAATGAACTGTTAGGACCAATCCCCAAGGACTGCTTTGACAGTGACAGTGATGACAATACAACACCAGACAGGATTTTTACCCGGCATGGGGGGAACTTCCTGGTGTACACTTCTTGCCCTTATGGTAAGGAAGGTGTGACTTGTGACTTCAGGAGGGATGAGGTGATTTTCCAGGTCCATGAGGGCTGCCTTTCCCACCTGAAGCCTCCAGTCCAAATCAGCACTCTGACCAGGGACTTCTCCACCCAGCTGGAGGAGGC
Organism: Ambystoma mexicanum; assembly: GCF_040938575.1. Lineage (NCBI taxonomy): Eukaryota > Metazoa > Chordata > Amphibia > Caudata > Ambystomatidae > Ambystoma > Ambystoma mexicanum. Next base: position 228,113,054 of record NC_090937.1, on the reverse strand, counting down.
CGCTGAAATAGCCAAACCAGAAGTCTTTCCAGGCTTCAGGCAGATGGTGGAAGAGAGAGTCAACCTAGCTGATGCCTGTGTGACTCTGGAACAAAAGCAAAAGTTGAAACAAGTTTTCTTGGATTTCCAAGATCTCTTTGCGGTAGACTCATATGACTGTGGTTGCACCGACATTCACACAACAACAATCCCCATGGACCCTGGCATGACTCCAGTGTTTGTGAAGCAATATCGTTTGCCTCTCGCATCCATGGAGTCCCTTACTGAAATAATTAAGAACCTTGAGTCCCGGGGAATAATTCGTCCAATACACAGCACCTTCAATAATCCGGTGCTGGGAATACTGAAGCCAAACGGCCAGTGGAGACTCTGCGCCGACCTCAGGGAACTCAACAAACGGGTCCATACTTCCCGATGGCCTCTGCCCTACATTGACCAAGGGCTGGCCCAGATCCAGGGGTCACAGGTATTCACTGCAACAGACCTGACCAATGGATACTGGACCGTGCCTGTCAGTAGGGAGGACCAATACAAGCTGGCTTTTACCTTTGGGGGCCAGCAGTACACATGGACCCGGACTCCCTTCGGATACCTCAACTCCGGCAATGAATTCAACATTTTCCTACATAAGGCCATGCCCGACCTGGGTGCGGGGGGTAACCTGGCTTATGTAGATGATGTCCTCATCAAAAGTTCTTCTGTGGAGGAACACATAGCGGAGATCTGTTATGTTCTGACCCAGTTGAGGGCCGCCGGAGCAAAACTTTCCTTTCAGAAAGCACAGTGGTGTAGAACCCGTGTTAATTTCTTGGGGCATGAGATTACTCCTCAGGGTCTCTGTCCCCAGGAAAAGAAAGTGGAAGCACTTCAGAAACTGAAAGACCCCACAACTCTGCGGGAACTAAGGAGCCTCCTTGGACTGACTAATTACAGCAGAAAGTTCATTGAGGGCTACGCAGAGATCACCAGACCCCTGATTCATCTCCTGAAGGGGGGGGTCAAGTGGGAATGGGGTCCAGAACAAGCCGAGGCAGTAAGTCAACTCAAAAGAAGCCTCTCTCAAGCGCCTTGCCTAGCTTACCCTGTCAGAAACAAGGAGTTCTTCCTGGAGACAGGGTTCTCTAATACGTGCTTGACGGCAGTATTATACCAAAAGCATGACAAGGTCAATAAAGTAATCTCCTATGCGAGCAAAACTTTATCCTCTGTGGAGGAAAAATTCAACGAGTGTGAGAAGGCACTCCTGGCAACGGTGTGGGCATTGAAGAATTACCGCCCGTTTATCCAGGGGGAACACATCATAGTGGAGACTCCACACCAGCCTCTGCAATATCTCCAAAGTGACAGAATCCGGGCCGGGTATGTGAGTAATTCCTGAATTACTTCCTGGATTCTGTCAATGCAAGGCTTTCCTGTGGAGGTCAGATATGGCCAAAACAAGAAGAGTCCCCTCGCGCAAGGTCTGGCTGACTTGCATGATTGTGCCAGAGAAAACTGTCTCGAGGACGAAAGTCTAAAAATCAAGGACAACACGGAGGCATACCTTAATTCCCCACACAAAGTCTTTGAAGAGGACAAGTGTGAGGGAATGCCCACTGTCTATGTGGATGGATGCTCTTACCATGTTGACAACGACGGGGAGAAAGAACTGGTGGCTGGCGTAGGGAATGCATGGGTGAAGGAGTTTCCAGAACCCTCCGCTGGATACAAAATTGGTCCCCGAAGTAGTCAGGTGGCAGAATTGATGGCTGTGCATCAAGCCATCCTCACTGCTGTCCAACATCAACTCCACGAACTGGTCATAATCACAGATTCTGATTATGTACGGAACGGGTTCGTGGAGCACCTGGTTAATTGGAAAACCAGAGGCATGTTATGTGCTAACAACAAACCCTTGAAACATGGGAAGTTGATCCAAAACATTGATGATCTGGTCACCTCGAATGAGATGACCATCTATTGGAAAAAGATCAAGGGTCATTCCAAAGTAGAGGGACCAGACAAAACTGGAAATGACTTAGCTGATCAGCTGGCCAAAACCGGGGCCATCCAAGGGGATCTAATCGAAATAGAGTCCCTGTTGGGGGAAATCCAGGTCACTGCTATCACTAGGTCCCAGACAAATGCTCACAATGATCTTTCAACTGCCCAATGGAGCAAGGAGACCCCTGATGCTGATTTGATTACAGCTCAGAAGGGGGATCCAATTATTGGTAAGTTTTACCAACACCTTGAGGACCCTGAGAACTTTCCCCTGACGGATACCGAGTACATTGGGAAAGAGGACCTAAGAGTGTTGATGAAATGTCCAAAAATGTTCCGGATCCAAGACGGTTTGTTGGTAAGGAAATCCAAAGCTGGCCACGATCAGTGGGTGGTTCCTACCTCATTCCGAAGCCTGATGCTAAGTCACGCCCATGATGCGGCCACCACCGGTCATAGGAGGTTTCACACAACATTGGAAATCTTAAGAGAGGTTGCATACTGGCCACACATGGGGCAGGACCTCAACCAATATTTGAAGGGTTGTCTTGTGTGTGCACAATTTCAGCCAACATCCCTCACACACCGGGCGCCTCTCCAAAAGAGGGGAATGACACTCCCATGGTCAGATTTACAAATCGACTTTGTAGGCCCCGTGATTTGCTCCGCTAGGGGGAATAAGTACATGTTGACTGTGACATGCTTGTTTACCAAGTGGGTGGAATGTCTCCCAGCCCCAAACTGCAACGCAGAAACGGCAGCTGCCTTGATGATTAACCACACCTTTTCCCGTTTTGGTCTACCTCAAAGGATTGAGTCAGACAGAGGTAGCCACTTCACCAGTGAAGTAATGACAAAGATGTGGGAGATACTGGGGGTCAAGAGAAAGCTACACATTGCTTACAGGCCAGCTTCTTCTGGAGCAGTGGAACGCTACAACCGGACAATTGTGAGCATCTTAAAAAAGTTTGTAGCAGATTCTGGGCCAAGTTGGGATATCCGATTACCTCTGGTCCTAATGGCCATCAGATCTACCCCTTCATCTGCAACCAAAATGTCACAATTTGAGTTGATGACTGGGCGCAAGATGGTGCTTCCTCAGCATTTGCTCTACAGGACCCAAGAGCAGACACTAATAAATGCCTCCACAACTCACGAGTATGTGGAGAATTTAAGGAAACACCTTCAACATGCTTTTGCTTATGCTCAGCGGAATCTAGAAAGATCAGCTGATAGCATGAAGACCCACTATGACCTGAAAACTTCCAGGAAGGAATATCAGGTGGGGGACCGGGTCTATTTATACAACTTCCAAAGAAACCAGGCGAAACAGCGAAAATGTTTGCCTACATGGAAGGGACCCTATGAGATTATAGACAAGATCTCCCCTGTGGCCTACAAGATCCACATCCCCAAAGGCGGTTTGGCAGAGGGGGAAGACAAGTGGGTCCACATAAACCAGTTGAAGTGTTGCCATCCCAGGCACACTTTGCAGCAACTGGAGGAGTCCTCTGCAATCCCCGAGGGTACCGCTCCAGAGTAATTCAATTCCAACCCTAAAAGATCCTACATATAGCCTATCAAATTCTGTGTTTCTCAAGTTTATGTGTTCCTGTCTCTTCATTTAAAAAAATGTGGATGTTCATATCTGTTGAGTTCTAAAATATATATGCCACCCCACTATATCAATGGTGGGGGAGAAATGTCCATGAATAGGTATTGCCGCTTTTCCTTTGTCGTCCTAGGAGAAAGAAAACCTGGAGACTGGCCAAGGAGGACGATCCGGGGACCGGGAGCCGAGACCCAAGGGGCCCGGGGTACCGCCCAATATTCCCATCAGGACCGGCGAGGAGAACCGATCGATCAATACCGGATGGAGGAAAAGATGCTGAACTGTGCCATTTGCAGAATTGGAAGAAGATTATGCGGACATACCAGTGCGTGGGTCATCACCTTCTGTGCACCCGACTCCCCATCGACTCAAATTCAAAGTGCAGTCACGTGGGGGTGCTTTGTTGGGTGTCCTGACCCACGTTTGAGCTATCATGCTGCAACATTTGGTGCTGTGGGCTTAGAAAATCCAAGATGGCCAAAAAGCCCACATGTGCGCCAAAATCCAGGAGAACCACACAGTTTGTGCACACTAAAATGGTTGCCTAACTTGCCACCCACCAGTGCGAGCAGGATGGGCCGGGGTGCCATGAGTGAAATGTGTGCCAAAGGAAAAACCGCACTTTAAAATTACCTTTGGTTTCTCTGAATGCCAGCTCAAAATGCCTATTTTCAAACATTGCAACACATCCAAAAATCTCACTGAACACCAGTGGACATCTGGCAGAATGAAGTATGTGTGCATACTAACTCTGGGAAGTTGAAGAGCCCCAAAACAATGTTCATAACAAGACTGGCTGAGCTCTGCAGGTCTGCAGCAGCCTAACTGAAACTGGATTTAAAACTACCAAAAATCGAAAATGTTTAAATTAACTGAGTGACCTACTTTTGAGTGTCACATAGTTTGTAACTGTTAAAATGTCATAGTTTTGAACTTAGAATCAGCATTCTAGCTGCATATGTAAAAATTGTCTTGACTTAAACTGGGGAACAAAAAGTGACATTTTACCTGAAACCTGGCTTAAGGAAACTGGAATTCTGCCAGACAGCTACCCCCGACAGGAGTGGGGGCTTGCCCAACAAATGCATTCCCAGGCCTGGCTGCATTCTGTTGCTCCTGCCAAAAGGAGGTCACACACTCTCTGATTGAATTACCAGGGGATTGCAAGAAACGAAAGAAAGGGCCCAGGCAGATGGTTTATTAGGGTGGTCGTAAATGGCTTCCTTTTGAACAAAGCCCTGCCTTGACTCAGGCAGATGGTTTATTGGGGGGACCGTAAAACAGCTTCCTCTTGGCAGAAGCTGGGAGGGGCAGGGTCTCTGAGCTTGGCAGAAACTGGATAAACTGGTTTCTATACCATGTGACCTGAAAAGACACACCCCTGTTGGCCAGAATATGATTCTAAGAAAGATGTATAACTCACAGTGCGGACTTGTCAAAATTATTTAAATGATACCATAATTCTTGTGATTTTTCGGTGCACGTTTTAAGACGCGTTGGGAATTTGTGTGATGTTCTGGGGCAAAACCCCGCTATTTATTGACACCACAGACTCTGTGTTTAAGCTAGAGACCTGGGAATTTACTGGAGTATGTATGGACAGGCCGTGTATATGTGCATAATTTTTAATGAAAAACCAATGTTGCAAAACCAGTTAAAAAATGCAAAATGTTGCCAGTTCTGAATGCGAGCTCTTAGAAACATCAGAGTTTGAACAGAGTATACCTCATGTGATCCGTGATGGGTGCATGTAATTTCAAACCACTGTGTATCTATGAAATATGTCTTTAGGTCAAATATAGATTTGTGTGTAATTTGACAGGGGAGTGTCCTTTCTGCAAGCCATTAAATGACATCATTCTGACACACAATCCTGTTCTCCAGTGAGAACGCAAAGAATTCTCCAACCTATCAGAACTCTGAAGGGGTTGGGCCTAGAAAGCTAGCCTCCCCACCCACTTTCAAAACACATAAAAAGAGACTGCTGGGACAGGTAGAACCCTGTTCAACCTCTTCACCAACGACATCTCCCAGACATTCAGCGAAAAGGAAGTGGCGAAGAACCTGCAAGCTTCATTGGATACCATCGCAAAGTGGTACAGCGACTGGCGGATAGAACTCAACACCAGCAAGACAACTGCAATGCTGTTCACCAGAAAGAAGATCAAGGAGCACCCACACATCAGCCTCAACGGGGAGACCATCAAATGGGAGAGCAGCAGCCGCTACCTCGGTGTGACCCTGGACAGCAAACTCAACTGGGAAAGCCACATCGAGAATACTCAGCAGAAGGCAACAGGAAAGATGGCAGTGCTGTACCCACTCCTGAAGAGCAAGTCCATGCCCCTCCGGACAAAGATCAACGTCTACAAGGCGATCATCAGACCAACCCTGACTTATGCCTCCCCAGCATGGATGACCTGCCATGAGCGACACCGGAAGAGTCTTCAGATAGTCCAGAACAAGGCCCTGCGGATATCGTCTGGAGCTCCAATCTTCACAAGGATAGCAGACCTTCACAGAGACCTGGACATCGAGATGTTGGATGAACATCTAGCAAAGCTGAGTAAGAACTTCTGCCAAGAACTGGATCAGAACCCGAACCCTCTGATCAGAAGACTCACTGCCACCACTGCAAACCCCTTCGACCGCTACCCGCGGCCCATCACTGCGAAGATCCTGTGAAACCAGCCCTACTGTGACAAGACCACACAGACCGAGAAGAATACAAACCCACGACTACACACTCAACCTGAGAAGATGGAGTAATGAGGCTCAAGCCTCGGTATCCAAAAATCACCGCTGATGGATAAAAATCTATCAGCAAGAAGAAGAACAAGCTCGAGGTAGAGACATTCAATTCCATTTGCTGCGGAGCATGCTGACCGACGACTTCACATCCAGAGATCCTACACTTAGACTTCCAAGCTAAACAGAGACTACAGAACTTTGAACCAAGAAGGCCCACTGCAAGCAAAAGTATTTGTCAGCAGGCCCAAAAATCATTTGCAGACTATCAACAGCCGGGCGAGCTGTTTGAACTCCCTGCCTAGAACATTGCTGTGTCTGGAGAAAGCGGGACTAGGACCCGTGCAGACCGGTGCTAGGCCAGACCAGCAGAACCCAAGATCCAGGAGCAGTGCCGGTGACCCAGAAAGCAGAGCTGTACTCGGAACCGGAGACCAGATCGCTGTGAAGTGCTCTGCGCAGTGACCGGATCTGTGACAAAGTCGCCTTCCTGTCCAAAATCTCTTGTGAGTACTCAGCAAAACTCAGAACCTATCCCTTAGTTTAATATAATATAATTCAATCTATTTAACCTAAGTATAACTGTCACCTGTCATTTTCTAGCTGCAAGCTGTAACCTGTCGCTTTGAACTTTTAAAATTTCAAATCCGAAAAACTACCTTTGTTTAATCGTCCGTATCTCTGGAACCGTTTGGGCTAGGAACTTGGTTTAACTTTCCTCTGAAAGCCTAGAACCGACTTGCTACTCCTTATACTTTTTCCGTAATCGTGATTCACACATTCGCGAATTTTGCCACGATTCGCGATTTGGTTAAAAATCCAGCCACGTGTGAAAACAGCAGCTTCCTTGCTTTCCTTTGCCAAAAATTCGTTTAACCTGCTAGTTACTCCTAGATCCTTGCTAAAGTGAGCCTGAACTCATCCCAAGTATATTTCACTCACCCTGAACCTCCTAAAGGGAATTAAAACCATTTTCAGCATATTCCTCACTTCATTGCCAGCACATATAAAAGCATTTTGGGCCTGTGTTTCAAACTTCTGTAGTCTAAGCTTGCTGGGGTGAACTGAATTACATTTGATTGCATTTCTAAGAACTGTGTGCTCTCCTCTTCATTTCCTTACATTGCATAAAGGGGGGGAGTGGATTGCCAGAGAAAAGTGATTACATTGTTTTGTTGAAATCATATTGAGTATTTTCTGTATTGCATTTTCATTCAACATTGCATCCATCTGAAACTAGATAAAGCATTCTCTACCACCTTATTCTTCTGTTCATATTCCCAAGCGTGCTACCTCATCCTTTATACTACTCCTGGGTAATCAAATCAGTTTATTAGTAGAACATTACCCATTGTTGTTAACTGCTCATGTTCTGAAGTGTGATATTAATTATTAATTTATTATAAAGTGTGATATATATATTGTTTACATTCTCAAATAAACCGTTTAAACTTGCAAAACAGAACTACTTCTTGGCTCAGTGGGGTCAGGGGGGTTCCAAGAGAGGGGTGTTATATAGGGGTAGTCATCCAGAACTCATGAACTGGACATAAAGATATATCAATAAGGGTTTCCATTCAGTATCCCAGACTAGGCATTGACTTAGCTGTAGTGCTGGATTGAATCCTCTTACAGTTTCCTATGTCGTCTGCCACACCACCCCCAGTCATTGGGTGCAGGTATGCAGTGGCCCCCTCCCAGCATGCAGGCATGGTCTTGGTTCTCTCCTCGGGGCAGCGGTCGATCAGTGATGGCAGCCACTGTTTGGGCCGGAGGTATTTTCAGTCTTGGAGCGTGGTGCCCATTTGTGCGGCTCAAGCTTGTGAAAGTTCTCGCTGGCGGCCATATTCTAGGATGCAGGGTAGGGATATTCCTTTTTCACTTAGTATGATCCTCCTCAGTTTCTCAGAACACATCCCATTTATGATTTGCTCTCGGATCTCTCTGTCCACGTTGCTAAATTTGCATGATAGGGCGAGTCATAGGCGAGTGTGGTATGAGTCCAGGGTCTCTCCCTCCCATTGTACTGTCATGCAGAAGTTAAAGATTTCATAGTCAGAGTTGAGTTGGGGCATGAAATTATGTTTTAGGGCATTCCTTGCTGACTTGTATACATAATTTGCATCTGCGGCCTGTGGTAGCGAATTGAAAATGTGGAGCGTGTCATTGCCAATGCTCAGAAGCAGGTGTGAGCAAATTTTTCCTGGTGTGGCTATGGCTTTACAAACCATCGCCATCTCAAACTCCTGCAACCACAGGGCCCATCTGTGTCCCACTGACGATGGTTCTAGGAATGGGTCAAATGGGGCCACGGGAAACCCTCCATGTCCTCCATGTCCTTGAGTGTGTGTTGTGGTGTTGGTGCTGAAATTCTTGGCTAGCCTGGCAGGGGTTGATGGAGTCGTAGCCATCATGTGTGGTTTTGTATTGTAGGTGTTCACCGATGGGTGAAAACGTGGTGTCTTTCAGCACTTCTCTCTCCTTTGCTGTATTTAAATGCATGTATCTTTTGCTCTTTCCCCACTCACTGCCTGATCTTGGTGCTTGGGCCGATAGCGTGCGCTCCTTAGGCCTCGCTAGGTTGGGGGAGAGAGGGAGATATGGCGTGTAAACCTCAAACTCAATGCAGGTGCCTTGCCTTTAAATGCATGGGGCACGGATTGTTTCCGCCTCATCGCCAGTGTCGCAATGGTGCCGGTACTCCCGGTTGTGTGTGATTGGGGAGCCGGGCCGCTCTGTGCGCAGACCGCAGCGCAATGAGGGACACTTCAGACTCGTTCATTGCCCGCGACTGCCTTCCGAACACGGAGGACGTTGCAGCATTTATTATACGTCACCACGTAGACGTGGTGACGTACACATAACAACCGCTATGGCTGAGAGGTGTGTTGTCATTTTAAATGAGACTGTTCTGTTGTCAAAGGAAAAGCACAACATGATTCCCCTCAGAAGGGTTGGTTCTGCTGCAGACCTGCATGCACCAGCAACACCTGAGCTGAATAAAAAGGTATTCTTGTGGCTGGGCAGACACTCCAGATCCAGCATCTGCCTGGTGTGCCTGCTTGTCCTGTGCTGCGCCAAGCCCTGTCACTGCCCGCCCCCCCTTGAAATCATTTAAGGCCCCACTGTGATGTATGTGTGACACAACGGCCCAGACCTTCTTTTCTCAGCTACAATCTCAAATCAGACCCTTAAAACTCCAGGAGTGGATGTTGAACTAAGTAAACAAAGGGCAGGATGGGGAAGGGAGGCACGAGAAGAGGAAAGCATATGCGGGAGCCTTAAACCCCAGAAAGGTCCTTGCTAGCGCGTGAATACGCTGCTTGCCTGCTCACCCTCAACCACGCTTGCATTGCATTGACGACGCTTTTGTTTCTAGTAAACAGATTTTTTGTTTGCAACGGCACAAACGCTTTCTGTGGAGGAGGAAGTGAGGCAACGGAGCCCAAAACTTCCTCAGCCACCTGCACGCTGATAGGCCAGCTGGTGGTTCACCACAATGGAATTTCCTCAAGATGCTTCTCCTCCTCAATTATGCAATCATTATGAAGAGCTATTTATAGCATCTCGAGTAATAGGAAGCTGTGACTATCAGGCAGAGAGCATTGGCGTGTCGTTTTTGGGCCCCTGCCAGGGTTTGGGAGGGCTCTGCCGCAGGTGATCACTGGAGCCACAGAGGGGAGTGTTCCTGTGATGTGTCGCTTATGTAATGCCCCAGACTCTTCATTGTTCGGAGAGACACCCGCACACATTACCTGGAGACGGGGGCGGGGAGGAGGATATGACTCACAGAGAGAAGCATGTGTTGCGTCGCCCTCTCTTTATGATGGGTGCTGTTTGCTTCATGGATACATATGAGATATATTGTCAAAGGAAACACGTCTCTGATTGCCCAGAGGACTGAAACGACAGCACTGAGAAACCTCATTGCTTCAAATTCAACCATAACAGATCTTGTTAAAATAATTACTTATTGGGACTCCAAGGGTTTGGCTCAGCCACCAGTTTAGCATTCCAGGGTACAGACTAGCAAGCCCTGGATCTGCAGGTGAGGTGCTAGCGGTTAAAAGTCCATTGCAACTCCATTATTGCAGGTGGTGGATAGAGTGAAGGACATGAAGATCGGCCAAACCAATGTCACAACCATAAATGAGAAGAACACGACAAGAAGAGTTTTTTTTTAGTTTTTTATTAACATATGGTTTATTACAGAGCTTTGTCAATTTACATCCTTTAGAAATCACAATCCGTACCACATTACATTTCCAATTTTAAACCAAAACCATCCGCCCAATGTGACAATGGCCTCAATCAATTTCAATCTTTGAAAACACTTCCTTTAAAAACCCTAATAGAGCGAAGGTCAAGGAAACATATTCCCCCGAAAGCAAAGACAACCGCCAATCATCAGCACTAAATGTTTTTTTTTTTTCCTTTCAATGAACTTTCCCAGATGTCGAGTCCTGGGAGTTGTCAGGCCGGTACAAAACAGGGTTAGATGCTATGTGGATTCATCCCGTCCCTTAATACCACAGAAACTACAGCTAATATCTGTGTCCTGCTCATTGCAGAGAGCCTTGACTTCGTTGGTTGAGTAATTATTCACCCTAACTTTCCGAAAGGCTGTTCTAAAATCAGGGCAAGGAAACTTCTTCAAGTGTTTAGGTAGATCATGGTAAGCCTTGGTCTCGAATTTCAAGGCATCATACAAAGCCGGCTTAGTTTTGGCTTCATGCGTTGCCACCCAGTCTTGCTGACACAGTTTCCTTTTGACTTTGTCTGGGTTTGGGATTAAGATGTTGTGGTTCACTCCCAAAGAGTCTAAAATATCACGACACCTTGTATCCCATTAACTCATTAAGCTCTCCCTAGCCCTCGCCAGAAGAAATTACATGACAAGAGTAAGAAATGAAATTGTGAAGAGTTGGAATGATTTGAAACATAGTAAATGTGACAAGTGCGTACAATGTAAAGAGGGTAAAAGTGGTGAAATGTGCAAAGGGAGAAATTGGAAGACGTGTTACAAATGGAAAAGGTATCAGGTAATATTGTCCCCATACATAATGTCCCCCCATACATAATGTCCCCCCATACATAATGTTGCAGGGAAAAGCCATTGGCGACATTATATATGGTGACATTATGTATGGGGACCGGTTGCGGGAATGTCCCCTGCCCCCTACTAAAAAAGTGTCCCCCACTTGTTCGATGTAATAATGTCTCCGCAAAAAATTGTGACATTTTTGTCAGGAGACATTTTTGCAGGGACATTATTACATGGAACCATGGAAAGACCGGGAATAGGTAGAAATGGGGGGAAGGAGAAATGGTAGAAATGGGAGGAGGGAGAAGTGGTAGAAATTGGGAGGAGGTAAAATGGCAGAAGGGATGATTGGTAGAAATGGGAGAAGTGGTAGAAATGTGAGGAGGAGAAATGGGAGGAGGCAAAATTGGTAGAAATGGGAGGAGGGTGAAGTGGTAGTGATGGGAGGAGGGAGAAGTGGTAGAGTTGGAGAAGGGACAAGTGGTAGAAATGGGAGGAGGAGAAATGGTAGAAATGGGAGGGGGAAGTTGTAGAAATGTCAAGTGGGTGCAGTTCAAAACTTTATAGGAAGATAGGGGGGAAGGTAACAGTGATGAAGGGCTTGAAAGTTGAAGATTAAGGGGTAAGAAAAGGGATCAGTGAGAAAGAGTAGAAAGGGTGAAAAGGGTATAATGCACAAGAGGGAACAGGGGCGCCAGGCGAAAGGTGCAGAAACACAGAGGATAGTGGGGTCAGAATCGGGGTGAGTTAGATGGGATGCACATGGGACAAGGCTGAAAGTGCAGAGTGAGTAAATGAACATAATGGGTAGAGTGGAATAGCCCGGCGGAAGGGTGGTACTATAGTACAGCACGGATATGAGTACACGGACAGAGAGGGGGAAGAATAATGAGGTACAACATGAGTCGAGTGTGGATGGCCAGAAATAGGTGGTGAATAATTAGTAGATTGGGTAGAGTAATGGAGATTAAGGTCATGCGGAATGGGCAGATCAAGGAGGGTTTATAATGGTCAGGATCACTGAATTGGATAGGGAGTGTTACGGGAAGTGCCCTTAGACATAAAAAGGAGTGGCCGGGATTGTGTAGAGAACGAGAAGTAAAAGGTGGGATGAAACCAAACGCAATGACATGTAATGTTAAAGAATGGAACGGCTAGAGAGCCAGGGGTAGGAGGTTGGAAGGGGAGACCCCCTCCAGGAGCAATCGTGTCCTGTCTAGGGAGGGGAAATTGACGCCACACCCACCGCAGAATCCTGCGGCTTTGGTGGAGATAAGTAACACCTGTAACATAATTCCTGCTACAATAAAGGATACGGCTACAATGTTACTTACCAACTCTATTAACTGGTCCAGTTGCCTCATTTATTGGAAGTGTTCATTGAAACAGGGCAAGTGCGGGAAGTTAGTAGCAAATAATGCCACCGCGTATTACTTCATCAAGGTGGAATGGCGAACAATCGTGCACCTGTACTTGGGAGTATTCGTTTGCTTTGCTCCCTCTGGCATGTGTGAAGTTGGGACTATGTGCTTAATGAAACCCAGAGAAGCTGTCCGCGTGGACACTTTGAGGGATCTTCCTAGGCGAGCGTGCGGGAGAGACTCGCCTCTGTGAATGGTGTAGTATAATTTTAATGAAACTGACATCGGCAGCAGTGAATTCTGCCTGTAATCAACAACACAGGCAACATCCAGTGCCCTTAACAAAGTGCGAGAGAAACTCGACGTGGAATGATTCTGGTCGATCAACCACAAGTCACCACCTTCTTGAGGTCTGTGGGAGGGAGGGAGGAAGGGAGGGTGTCATGTCCCACCTCCCTGTAGGACTGGCACCCAGCAGGCAGCACCTGCCTCGCAAATGCTGCCCAGATAATGGTAATATTATAAGAACAGGAGGACCAAAGATGGTGTGTGCTGTGCCGGGCACCACTGCGTGTACCTGTCCTGTTGGACAGATAAATAAGTTAAAGTTCACCCTCCTTGTCCGCCCTTTCTTCAGTTCAAGAGGTGCTGACATGACACTGGTGATTCCACCACTGCACCGGCCATGCCACTGATCACCATTCACACCTGGGGCTATGCCAAGCAACTCAGTGTCACACTTAGTGGCGTCCACCTCAAGGATCTGGTGGTGCTCCAACTTGTTCAAATGGAACCGTCAACCACACACAATGGTCTCTAAAAATAACTACATCACCATTCTTTGCACATCCGACAGCAGCTGGTGGATGTGGCACACGAAGTCCACCTGTGGGTTCTGTGCCACGTCCGCAAAATTCCATGCACCAGCAGCAGCCCAAAGTTTTGCATAGATGACTGAGCTCAATGTTTTCCCTCATGAGGGTACTGCATGTTCTCACTTTCCTTGTGCCCGAGACTGAGAGGCAGCGATAGGCTCAGAATGAGCCACCAAGAAGTGATGGGCATGACCAGAAGTGGAGCTGGGTGGAAAGGGGCATGGTCAGACCACCAAAGGGCCCGGGAATGGTGAGACCTGACAAAGCAAATACACCAGAAGAGGGGGCAGAGCAAATTAAAGAAAGGGGCCCCTGTGCGAGCAAGGGCTGAGTAAACTACAGAGTGCGCCAAGAAAGGGGCCAGAGTGATGTAGGGACTTGGGGAATGGTTAGACTATCAATGTGCTCAGTGGAGGATGTAATGGAGGATGCATATTGAGGTTTCCAAGTCTCTTCCTTGTGCCACAGATTGGTTTCGCCTTGACTACCCAGAAGAAATATTTTGCAGACTAGAATATTGCCATGAAAGACGGTGCTAAATTGGTTCTGTGAGCAACTATTGATTTCTGTGCGTTTTTTGGAGCCTGTTTACCCCGACTTTGAATCGTTTAATTTTCCCCTTCATCTTCCCCCATGTCACCAGTGGTCCCCTACCTTGCATCCCTTAACCCTTAACTTCTAAACCCATGTATGGTGTGAGTGTGGGGTGCAAACATTCTTAAATTCTGACTTGTTTCCTCAAGAAGGGAGTTTTTTCCAAAAATACAGGACTATTTTCGTAAGTTTGCACTACAGTGAGATGAATTTGCTAACTGTAAAAATAAAAGTGGAATGACGCGGGAACAAACCTGCACTGTAGTCTGTATGGTTAGCTATCAAACCATCCAGAATTGATATACATTCTGGATGGTTTGATAGCTAACCAATAGCTGAGTCAATGACAATGCAAGCACTGTAATTGACTCATCCTACATGCAACAGGATTCTCTTGAGTTTCTGAGCTCATCCATTTTCAACTTAGCCATCAAGAGTGTAAACAGAGCAGACAAATTAGCTTCATAGCCTCCACAAACTGCGCAATTAAAAGAATATGTTTGGGTCACATTTGCTGTTGACTCAGTCACAATGGCAAAGTACTATATGCGCCCATCCATCACACTTTTTTAATTAAATGAGCATAGAACATTCCACAAGTATAAATACCAAGGTGGCCATGTTTCTTAATGAGTAATATAAAATTCATGTGTAAAATCACATTACGCATTATTTAACTGTATTTGTGTGGTAGAAAGGGGCACGAATCATGATTTACAATTCTGTCACCCCTTCCTCCCTTCTATATAAATATAGCAGGGAGGAAGGGGTGACAGAATTGTCACCAGCTGCACCTAGCTACCCTCGCTCTGCTGTTAAACACTCCTCGGATATCTGTCTGCTTGAAGACTTTGATCTTGAGGTTCTCGCTCTCGTGAGACGTGGTTCACTGCCAGCTCTGTTACTGCTTTTGACACATCCCTCCCTGAGGGCTACAAGATCCTCTATAAGCCCGGGCCTAACTAGTCTAGTGGCAGAGTGGCCTTGATCTTCCCAGAATGGGCCCATGCTACTATCATTCCTACTCAGACCTACTCCTCCTTCAACGGCCTCATCTGCAGGCTTGGTGTCTCTCCAACCATCTTTTTAACTCTTGCCACCATCTACAGGCCCTCTGGTCCTATCTCCCTCTTCCTCTCAGAGTGGTCTGACCTTGCTGCTTCTCTTTTTGCCTCCACCTCTAAGCTTCTTCTCCTCTGGGACTTCAATATTCACCTTGACTCTCCTGACTCGGATGCTGGACTCTTCCGCAGCCTCTCTGACTTTCTTTCCCTCACCATTCTTCCCTCCGGTCCAACGTACTCAGCTGGACATATCTTGGATGGTCTCATCTCCGCAGACATCCCCATCTCCAACCCTCTCACTACACCTCTCTCCTGGTCTCACCATGCTCTCCTGTCCTCTCACCTGGATCTCTTAGGCCCCCAGGCTAATCCTCTGTCTGCACTGCCTTTCTCATTCTCTGTCATTCGACCAATGAAGCAAGTGTCAGTTGCTGCTTTGCCACCACTTACATTCCCCCCACACACTCCTGCCATGGACTCCCAAACTGACTCTGCCCTTGCTAATCTTCACCTCTCTATCACCAACACCCTGCACATACGTGCCCCTGCCATGAGGATTGGCATGAAGCCTGCCTCTAAGCGCAACACCTGGTATCATTTCAACCTAGCCTCTCTGAAACGCAAGTGCAGAGTTGCTGACAAAAGTAGTGGGCATCTTGCACATCCTCTGACAGACTGTCCTGCCACCTGCTCCAAAGGCAATACAGATGACCATTCGCTCAAAGAAGAGGGCCCATACCCAAGCCTGCATCTCTGGGGCCACCAACAACACGGGCAAACTGTTTAAAATCAGCATGGAACTCGCCATTCCTACTGCAGTCTCCAGAACTATCAAGGACAACATTGCCTCGCTTGCACCAGCCATGGCCAATTTCTCCACTGGCTCTTCCTGCTACCACTCAAGCACTCTCTTGTGCATCCTCTTTTCAAAAAGCCCTCTGCTGAGCCCTCCTGCTCGGCTAACTACCGGCCTATGTCCACTACCCCCTTCCTGGACAAACTCCTGGAGAAGCTGGTCATCTCTCAACTGATCCAGCACACTGAATCTGTTGGTTTTCCCCACGACCACCAGTCTGGCTTCAAAGCAGTCAGAGGCACGGAAGCTGCTCTACTGAACACCCGTGAAGACTTGATCTCAAATCTCTATTCCAACTCTCTTTGCATGCTTATCCTTCTGGATCTTTCCCCTGCCTTTAACACGGTCAATTATGCCACCCTGACAAATCGGCTCTGAGACACCCTTGGCATCAAGGGCTTGGCTTTGGACTGGTTGACCTATTTCCTCTCACACCAACCTTCCCTTTTCTCTCCCCTATCACTCTCTCCACCTGCGACGTCCCTCAAGGCTCTATCCTCTCGATGTGGCTCTTCAACATCTACATTGCCCCTCCAGCCCACCTGATCTCCTCCTTTTCTCCTCACTTCCAGTGTTATGTAGATGACACGCAGCTCGCCTTCAAGCTTCCCTCCTCTGCCTCCTCTTCCTCCTCCCTCCTTCCTGACTGTCTGACTGCTATTCAGGCATGGTGTGCTGCCAATGATCTCTGCCTTAATGCCAGAAAGACTGAGATCCTTCTAATTGGGACCCCAGCCCTCTCCTTGCCTCCTACCCTCTGGCTGCCCTCTATGGGTCCTCTCCCCTCACCTTCTTGTGAGGCATAAAACCTTGGTGTCATCTTTGACTTCTCTCGCTCCTTCTCTTCTCACATCCCAGACCTTGCCAAGAAGTCCTACTATCAGCTGTACCTCCTCAGTGGCATTATCCCTTTCCTCACCTTCCCCCAGAAACTCATTGTCTACAGAGCTCTGATCCTCTCTAGGCTGGACTACCTTAACAGCCTCTTCCTCGAAATTCCTTTATCATCCCTTCACCCCTTCAGCAAAGCCAAATTAGGACTGCAAGATTTATCCTTGGCCTCAAACCCAGTGACTTCAGCCCAAAAATCTCTCCATTGGCTCCAGGTTGCTGCTAGGATCAAGTTCAAGAACCTCTAGATCTTCCACAAGTCTTTCCTGCTTCATCCAACTCTCTCTCCCGAAATACATCCCTGCTAGAGCCCTTCCATCCTGTAGCTCCAACTATCTGCAGATCAGACACTTCTCTAAGTAGAGAGTGGTGGTGGGGGGGTAGATCTATCTCCTCTGCAAGAGCCTCCTTCTGGAATGGTCTCACTGACCCTTTCAGGCTTGGCCAGATCTCCTTAAGTTCCATAAGCTTCTCAAGACCCTCCTTTTCTCTTATTCTTTCCCTCTCCCCCTCCCCTGTTAATGCCCGCATCTGCCTCAGTGACTGGCTACTTGGTTCCCTCTGAGCGCTACAGGGTCCCATACCCCACAGCCCAGTACACCCCCTTCCTCACACTTAGCATGTGGACTCTCACCCCCTGCAACACATGAAACCCCTTGCACTTGCTCACCTGGCCTCCCCTTAGCATTTGCCTAGCCCATGTGGCCCTCTTCCCCCATCCTCCTCCCCCTTTCACTAGCCCTCTCTCCTATTTATCCTACAATTCCCTTCCCGCCGTAGCACTTTGCATTTCGTGCAGAGAGGCACTCCACCCCTCTCCCGCGCACCTCTTGTTACTGCACTTGCACAATCCAAATCTCATAAGGCCTAGTAGGACCATTATTGTTATCTTCTCCCTTGTCCTCCCCCCTTTATTTGTCTTGTGGCGCCTTGAAACACCATTTGTTGTATAGGCGCCTTACAAATATCCAATAAATAAAAATAAATAGAAAATAATTCAGCATGTGTGCTAGCATGAGATTTTCATGCTCGTGTCAATGCTGTGGATTCCTATAATCCACCTACATTTGACACCTTCGGAAGCAGGCAGATTCCATAAGAGTTCATTGTAAACACTGCCTGCCATGCGTAAGTGAGAAGAGAAATCAACCTTAAATTGCATGCATCAACACTACTACAATATCAAAAAGCACATTTCCCTTGATGCTTATGGTCTTCCTCATATCAACTTTATTAACGATAGTCCACATTTTGTCAAACATTAAATGTTTATATACCTAATTATCTTAACTATTGAAGATGTATCCAATTCTTTACAACAACTTGATAAAGGAATTCATATTTTAAAGAATAGTTTGCAAGGTATCATTAGTAAACAAAAACTCCAAACCACATTAGATAACATTAGCACTAAACTGGACTCATACAAGAAAGAATTCGAAACCCAAAACATCTAAACATTTAGAAGTGAAGCTCTACGTTACAAATGTGATATTTTATGCAACCGGCAAGAATATGACTGACAAGGGGGCGGTCCAAAAAATCTTCAGCAACTATCATCAGACAAGTATGTCTTCCCTCTTCAGATTTGCCAAGTATGGACATAGATGAACAAGCATAATTATTAACAGTGATTTAACAGAAACAAGGAAACACCACTGAAGGTACTTCCTCTACACTGCATAGTCAATTATCAGACACATAAGTATAGACAAGTTTCTTTTCGAAGGAAAGTTTAAGACCAGACAAAACAGTTGTAAATATATCAATTAAAGCACTAACCAATCTATAAATATGTGTTTTAGAGAAGGAACTATCTTTTGTCCCTACATACAACACGTATTTTCTGAAAGAACAGATATAGCTTTACAGACTAATAAGAAGATGAGAATTAAAATATTGTTTGCTTCCTTGCTAGAAACCATTAATCTATGCAGATAATTATCTTGGATAGTGAATTTGAGTCTATAGCCAAACATGTGTTTAACCCCATTATCCAAAAGAGCATTTGGATCAATCTGGAGAAGGCCAGCTTTATGCTGGTCACTAGGAATAGGGTCAACAGGAGCAGGATGAACACTTTGATCAGTACAATTGATTATGTACCGTCCTACTGCTACTTGGGCCTAGAGAGCAATGCTTGCACAGATTATAGCTCTTTAATTAACAACACAATCAGAAGAGCCAAACATCTTAGTCTTCAGGCATGCAAGTTTACCAAAGGCTGTGAAGGTTTCTCTCTAGCCGGGATCATCATACTGTACAGGCAATGTTTTGTTCTCTCCCTACTGTATGGCCTTGAGGCACTTGCTATGCAGGACTTCTCTTGGTTAAACAGATTGGAGGGACACTTTTGGCGCTCCACACTGGGTCTAGGCCCCTCCTGTTTTATGGAATACTTGCGCCTTGAACTGGGCTTTACATCCTTAAGTGGTATGGCACTCCGATCCCGGGGATGTTTTTTCTTGAAATCTCATTCAGGCCCTGCTTGTAAGGTACTAGCAGCATTAGGCAAGAACTATCATGTGGGAAAAGCCCATAGGGGCTCCAACTTTAAGGCACTAAATGAGCTACCCTTCACAGAGATAAGTTGGACTCCTGATTTCACTAAAAAAATGCCTTATATCCACTTGAAAAAATCTTTTGAGAGGAAATTTAATAAGTGGGATTGGTGCAGGCCGGGTGACAATTGAGTCACTGTATGGGGCCCATATTTCCACAGTCCTGCGCTCCCTTCACTGGCTCCCAGTACCTCAACGTATTCAATTCAAAGCGCTGTGTATTGTCCATCGGGCTCTGCACGACCATAGAGCAGAGTATATCCGCACTAACTTTGTGCACTAAATTCCCAGTCGCTCTTTGCGCTCAGCAGCAGCTGGCCGGCTATGCGTGCCTTCTTTCCGCCGTGCATGGGTAGGGGGGATTTGCGTTTTCCATTGCTGCGGCTCAGTTGTGGAATGACCTCCCAATGTTAATGAAAATGCTGTCTAACCATTGGGTATTTAGGAAAGCTTTGAAAACTCATTTATTCTGATTTCTGCAGCGAAATGGCCTGCTGTGTTTTGCCTGTTTGCTTAGTTACTTGCCTCTCCAGCGCTATGATGCCCTCGGGCGACCATGCGCTATACAAGTCACCATAACATAACAGAACAGAATACTGGTGGATTCATTTTGGGATTATTGTGTAAATGCAGAAACTATTTCTACGCAAATCACTTTATATCGCGTATGGCATCACGCCCAACCTTTGTTGGTTGATTGAGGGGGCAGTTCCCAAGGTGTGTTTATCCAAATGGCCATGGGACATTGGTGAACTGTTGGTACTATTGCAGTAGTGATGGCAAGCGCCTGTATTTCCCAGTTTGAAGTTTAAAGTGTTGTAAGCGAAGCGTGACAGAATCAAGAAATGAGCGAAGGGTGAAGCCGGGACCAGAAGGGATGGCGCCTAGTGCCTTGGGACTGTTCCGGTTCAATAGATTTTCTGATCCTATAGATGGTTTCTGTGGATTTTGAGTATGATTTTATGAGAATGATTTTATGTGTACGATTTTCTGATTATGATCTCACAAACTTTACCAATTCAACTGATAACCTGGTCTGTATTGTAGTTCACATTGTTACTCCTGGGATGAATTTGAAAATTTGAATTTGTAGCTTGCATTGTTTGTATGTATGAATTGTAATAGTGATTATTAATTAATTGATTGATTGATTGCTTATTGATTGATTTTATTTTGTGTAAAGTTCTTGAATGAACTAAATCACAATAAATAATTATTATTAGTATTATAAAGAGCATGTTATACATCTGCTTCATCACTAACTAAGACGACTTTAAACAGCACAATTTTACAAGCACCACAAAATCTAATGACACTTCCAATGAGAGAAATGCATTTTAACAACTCTACAATAATGTATCATTTACAATGAAACCTTCTGACAAAGGAGGAGCTATAGTTGTTCTGTCCAACAGTGGAGTGCACAGCAGCTCTATCAAACGTCAGAATTGTCATGAGCGGCCAGCATGAAGCAAAGCGTAGGTGCGGCTTAACGATTGTGCTGAATGTTCATTGGTGTTGTGTTGTTTTGTTGTTGCATGCATGGCCACTGATAACAATATTGGTGAAACAGACCCTTTTATGTAACGACTTGTTCAATTCTGAGTATGACACTTAAATGGAGAGAAAAGTAGAATCGGCAAATATTTAAACATGATAATCACACACTCTGCAACGAACCACCTAATTTTGCTTGCAGAATAAAATCTTCCCTCGCGATAAGTAGTGAAAGCTGAGAGCACAACTATGATTAATAAAGAGCATCCCACTAGAAAGGGACCATGTCCACGTAGAAATTGCCAACATTCTAATAATCTCATTTCAGATAACACAATATTTCATTCTTACAATGCAAGGATATTAATGAATACCCTACACGTACTTGTAATAATGCTGATATCATCTATGGTCCATAATGTTCCTGAGAATCATTCCTTGTAGGACTAACAGTAAAAAAAAAGCAAAGGTTTATTTCATCAATCAAAAATGAAATGTTTGCACAGCGAATTCCCATTCCCCAGTAGCTTTACACTTTGCTAGATACAAATACTATATCTCACATATGAAATGTGCAATTTTGGGGAAATTCGGTGTTCCCTTTTGGGTAACAATGTTAATCAACTACTTGACGTTAGAGAACTCTTTAGGATCAATTTCTCCCAATGGATTAAACTCAGAATTGGCTCTGTCCTGTTTTCTATAAGCAGGTACAGTATAGTAAAGCGTCTTTTGTGTTTTTTTCAAACATTAATAACTAAATAATTGGGACTGTAAAATAATGACCACAAAAGTTATTAAACATGTAACTATATTTATTTCACTGAAAGGTGTCAGTGACATTTGACAGGAAGTCGGCATTTCTATTACTTTTTCGGTGTGAGAGAGCATGTCAATGTCTACTGCCATGTATCTACATTGACTGCAAACGAACATGATTGGACTAAATGGCGATTGGAATCGTTATTTGAGGGATATATCAGACTTTAAATAGTGCAAATGAATGTCTGATGTAAATTAGTTACACCATAATTAAGTATCTAGGCAGCGTCTATTCAAACTCCACTACGCGATGGCAGGGCCATTAGAGATAAAATAAGCAGCCGCATTACTTTATTAAAAAATATACAACAGCTCCTGGCTCTGCACACTTTTAAAATACCAGGATCTCCGAAGCTTCAGTATCCGAGAGAATCCAACATTGGAAACGCTTGTGACCAGCATTACTGAAACACGCTTGAAGCAAAACGCTTGTTACGGCCCGGCCAATACTGCACTGACAAAGAAAGAACTCACCAGTGCAGCCTTCACTGGAACCTGGTTGAAGAGGCAGGCATAGGGGCGCATATAATGTTGGGATGATAGCTCAGGGGCAGTCCGTTGGTTTTTGTAGCAAGACTTCACCGAGCAACACAGTTTTGAATCCGGGTGTGTTAAACAAAATGGATTAATTAATTAATTAATTTAATGAAGCCCAAAAAGAGCATTTGTGTGGGAGTTTAAAGAAGGTGTGAGTTTGGTTGCCGGTTGGAGAAAGTAGAGGGTGCTGCACATAGCAAAAGGTGGCACAGAGGAGTAGGAGAAGGAGATGGTGGTGAAAGGAGGAGAAGGGAATATCTTGGGAGGATAGCTCATGGGCAACGTGCTCGCCTTGGAAACAAGACTAGACGGAGCAATACAGGTTCTATCCCTGGGTCCGCAGAGCGCTTAGAAACCTAAGCGCGTCATGTCATATCATATCTGGGGAGTGGTTGGTAAGGAAGACTAGAGGACGAGTGGTGATGGGGGAGCAGAAGAGCATGAGGACAGAATATGATCTAAGGAGGAGGAGGTGGTAAAAGAAGTAGTTTGGAGGAAGAATATGGACACTCACACTCCAAGCTAACATGGCGCTAGCTTGGGAGGAAGTACACGCATGTGACAAAGCATCTCGGAGGTATTCGAGGAGCCAGGGTTGAGCAGGTCTGTGTAGAAGATGGGCCATTAGCGAGAATGAAGTGTGCAGGGATTGGTGTCAAGCCCTTCATGTCCCGTTGAGGCCATCTTATTGGACTTTCTCAGAAGCCAAGGAGGAAATCGTAATTCCCTGCCCAGGAGGGAGAACACCTCCACAACTCCACTCAAGAAAAACAAAAGAATCCGGGTCACTTCCCATCTCCTGGCAGAGACGACTTAATGTATGCATCTCTTGTTCTATCACCAAGATATGCGAGTCATGAGCTGTAGCAGGGAAACGTAAATAACACATTTAACATCGTAAGAATACTCAGTAGCCCCTATCCTCTTGCATGCGGACGGCATGGGCAGTATAGCTCAGTGGCAAAGCGCTAGTTTTGGAAGCAAGATGACACAGAGCAACATAGGTTTGAATTCCAGGCATTTGCTTAGAAACCTCTTCGGTATTAAGAGTGTTATAAAAAAACAATTATAATTATGAGTCTTGGGATTCAATTACCTTTTCAGTTCCTAAATCTCTCCCGAACCGCCACAGCATGTAGAGAGTCAACTTCTCTATTACATTCACTGAGAAGATCAGTTTAGCAAGTGAAGGAACACATTAGGTGCCACGTGACTTTAAGGGGACCTAAATCAGAGGTGGTAGTGATAGAGCCTACCCTTTAAAACAGAAAATAAGGGTAGGCTAACACAAAGCATCTATGGGAATTCAGTCATTGCGAGACGAGATTGATTCTGTGTTTCCGCATCTTGTAAGAAGGGAGCAACATGACGTGCTGACGTCCGATGCAACATAATGGCCGCATCAGGCGTGGGTGTGGGTATCGCAGACATCTTAAAGGTCGCATGAAATGGCACCCATTCTTAGGTAGACCGCCAAAAGGTATCTACGGGTCTACGTTGTTTTCCACAATCCTACAGGCAAGAAGTGGGTGGCCAGAGGGTGTAGTTGTGACCTAATACTTATGCCTCCAACTCCGCCACCCAGTTTAACTTATTTCCAACTGTGCTCGTCTATGGCCTTATGATATGAACAAACCACTATCCACAGTTGGTTATATATTTCAGGAGAGCTCAGGCTGAAGACACAGAAGACTATCCATTAAGTGGTCCCCGACGAACAGCTGACAGGCAAGCCAAAAATACTCCAAAGAAGAGCAAATCTCTTTACCTCCATTGGCACCAGGAATTCCAGCGATTGAGCGTGACACAGGGGAGGGACCAGGAGAGACTTTAGTTTTCACTACAGGGGACTTTGTTTTGCGATACATCATCAGCTCTGTTTGAAGAAATATATCTACCCAAGGGGTCCTTTTGTGACAGCCCGGAGCATAAAAGTAAAACATAAAACCTAGGTTTAAGCTCTTTACACGTTGCTTTTAGGCTCTGAGGGATTTTAATGATATTTGAAGGCAGAGACCTTCTTAGCGTATTTTCATGGTGATTGGAAACCAATAGAAACCAATAATTTTCTGTCGAACGCAGCTGACTTTACCATCTGGTAAAAGCAGGTCGAATCCATAGTTATTGATTGTAAATGCTGCCTGCTATTTGTAATTTGCAGGGCGCATTTACACTTTTTTTCGAAAACGGATTGGAAATGTGAAGATTAATGTGGGTTTTCCTGTGTTTTACGCTTTGCATTTCCACTCTGGTTTGGAAATGACAACACTTGCATGAAAGGGACTTTTTGCTCTTAAGGGCAAACTGACATGTTTGCCTTCAGTGAAATGAAGGAGTCATACACAATGGCAGCAAATCTCTTCAAACGGGGAGAGGGATGAAACAGAGCAGCTCACTTTCCCCCTGTTTCTACTCTTTTCATCGAAGACTTGGAGCATACAAGCATGCTCTGCTCCTGTCGCTGGGGGGGGTCCTAGCGTGGTTGCATTGGTTGTAGGCTCATGGCTTATGCTGGAAAGCTTTCTAGCCTTTCTCATTGATGAATGTCTGTTCCACAGAGTACTTTGCTATATTCTGGTCATAGAATCAACTGATCGAAGTCAGTGCTTGCACCTCTGTTGTGAGGGGTGCACAGAGAAGACCGTGACGAATGGAATATCAGGTGCTCTCTTTGCCCTAAACTTGTCCAATTTGGTCACACTTAACTTATTCCGGTTCATGCCCGAAATGAATAGCGAAGTTGACAGGTGCAAAATGTATAGATGGATTTCAGGTGAAAATGAGTATTATTAAAATGATAAGCCTCCTGAAATTCCTATTGTGATGAAGTCCCATGCCTAACTTTGAAACGGACGATGAGGTATACGGGGAGCCTTAGATCACCACAAATAAGTGGGCAGTGACGGAAGTGTATGCACCCTTCTGAGTGGCGTTGCTAGGGGTGGGCTGGGGGGCCGGGGCCCCCCTGTGAAACCCTGTGCCCACCTTTGTACCCCCCCTATCTAAGACGAGCAGTGACCATGCTCTCCCCCTATTTTTCTCTGTGCCCCCCATACTTTTGTCTTTGGCCCCCTCTGTGCCCCTCTTAAATTTGATTACTGACAACGCCATTGCTTCTGAACCCTAGAAACACTTATGACCCCCATAGTGTCAGTCACCGGAGCTTGTGCAATCTCACCATTCCTACAGATGCCCATGGTCACCCTGAGTTACCTGGGGGAAACCAGACGTGGACTCCCTGCTCACTGTGCTCAGAGAGGCAGAGCTTCATCTCACTGATGAGGCCCAACAAGGCTGAAACACGTGTATGGGGTTGCCGTTGGTACTCTTGTTCAGAGAGGATTTGCCATAGCATTTCGGTGCTGGACTGCCCATGTGGGCGGGACAAAGATTGATATGCAAATGGGTATTTTCCATCTGTGAAAGGTACAGTGAGCAAAAAGCGTGTGCCGCAAACTCTCATCTCGGAACAGGTTATCATGCCATGTTCTTTCTGGAGAGGAACGCCTGCTGCCTTTTTTGAACTACATATGCCCATGGGCACCTGGGGGATGGTCTCAAGAGCTTTCACACCCCACCTCTCATACTGATATTCAGTAACCCTACAGGGATAGTTTTAGGGGAATGGACCCCTTCACCACTTATGCTCACATGCAGGATAAATAAGGGGGTAGTCTCAGGAACGTTCACCCCTCTACTACTTCCACGGGTATGCAGAACCAGCACAGGGGTATTCTTGGGGCATTCAACCCCCCACTGCTTATGCTACTATGTAGGACCGCAAAGGGAGTGGTCATGGGGGCCCTTCTGCCACCCCCAAACCCTGCCAGTGACCACCACAAGAAGATGGGATAGCAATAGCACTTTGAGAGACAGTGTTGGCTAAGAAGAACACACTAAGAGAGACACTCAAGCTGGCTAGCCAAACCCAAATATCTAGCATAAGTAAGGAGGGCTTTTCCTCTAAGGGACCAACATTGCAACATTTGAAACTCCCCCGCACTGATTCCTGAGGAACCATTTCACATTGTGACTCATCCACACTCAACCCGAGAAATGCTCAGCGGTTTCAAAGTTGTGTTTGAACCATGAGGAAGTGGTTTGTGGGAACACATGAACAAAGAAACAAAAAAAAACTAAATTTTCCAAGCGTCGAAGGGATTACAAACTTGCAAATTCCCCATGACAAAGGATTGTTCCATGCAGCAGATATCTTCCCATGCTTGCTAAAAGATTTTCTGACTTCTGATGTGTTTGCTAGGAGAGTATGCAATGATAGCAGTGCTTCCAATGGGAAGGAGGGTGACTCCACACCCGTTAATTGCCTTTCTGATTTCCATAATGCCAGCCGGATTTCATGTAACCTCAGGCCACCCCCTTCCAAGCCACATGATCACCATCAAATGGCCCAATCACAAAACAGCACACAGGTGCCCTCACTATTATTACTTACCACAATAGGAGGAGGGACCCTACTATAAAAAGCAACCAGTTGAGTCTGGCAGAATGGGTAGTTCAAGTGGGAGTTGGATTAAGGAGTTTGATGGGGAGTGGCAAGGGAGAGGAGTACTGAGAAGAGAGCAGATAGAGAGAGCTGTATAATGGAAGCAGGTATAGTTATTATCAGAGGGAGGAGAGCTGTAGGAAGTGGAGGAGGCAGACCATCAGAAGAAGAGACAGAGTTGGGAGGAGATTTGAGGTAGCTAGGGCTATCAGAAGGATGAGATGTGCTGGAGAGTGGAGCAGGCAGACCATTAGAGAAAGAGAGAGAGTGGAGGAGGAGTTTGAAGGAATTAAATCAATGAGGTTGAAGGGAGAGGATCACAGCTTACATTGAGGAGAAGGGCATTCCTCAGGAAAAGAAGACTTGTGAAGAGGGGGGCAATTGATATAATCTAGAAAGTGAGTTTGGGGAGATTGAAGGAGAAGTACTACTGGAAAAACAACAGTCTGGGTGGGAGGGGGATTAAGGCGGTGAAACTACTTAACATCTTTGGCAGAGAGACAAGATCTAGAGGTGGAGATATAGCTACTATGTCTCAAGAGTTGGGAGGAGAACAGGTACCCCTAGGGTGAAATCTAGGGAGGTTCTGGCAGAAAAGGTCAGTTCAGGACCAAATGTAGAGCTGGTGGGAGGCGGGACATGATGATGGAATCTCAGTGGGAGTCACGGAGCATACCACGGTACTGCATTGTCCACAGGGCCTTGTGGGACCTGGGGCCTAAATAACTTCAACTCTCTCTTCCTAAATACCTTCCGTCTCAAGCTCTTTGCTCTTCCACCTCCAACTCCCTCCGGGTCAGTCGCTTCTCCAAGCAACAAGTTGGTGGTAGATCTTTCTCTTCGGCTGGGGCCTCCCTCTGAAACAGCCTTCCAGCCCCCCTGAAACTTGAGGATAACCATTTCCGGTTCCGGAAGCACCTCAAAACCTTTCTCGTTGCTTCTGCTTTCTCTCCTCCTCTCCCATGCTGATTTCCTGGCTGAAACTGACCTTGCACTGGCTACCTGGCCTCCCTCTGATCTCGGGCCCAGGTCCCCTACCCCGCCAGTTGCACACCTGCACTGCCTTCCTTGCAGCCCCGCACTTGGGGACTGTTTTTTAAAAATCTGTATCCCTACAGTCCCTTTACCAACACTTGACACTTGATGCCTGCACTTACCCTTTACCCTTGCGCTTGCCAGCTGCTGGCCATACTTTACTTATTAATATTTATTCTATTATCCTTTTACTGCACTGTTTTCCCCCTCCCCCTTCCTATGCACTTGTGCTATCTGAATGACACCTGGCCTAGTAGGATCCTTGTCTGTCTTCCCTCTGTTCCCCCTCCCTTGCCTCATCGCACCTTGAAACACTTGTGTATAGGCACGTTATAAATGCCATATCATATCATATCGTACCAGAAACAGGGTCAGAGAGAGGGTGGCACAGGGATCATAGCTCTAAAGCAGTGAGCTGGCCAGCAGACAAGGAACATTTTGAGTCCAACTCTTAGACTGGGAAAGCAGCACTCAAGCCAAAGAGGTAAAACTAAAACATCAACCACCTGGAGTTCTTTAGGCTTCTCCCAAACCTTGGACATGTTTGCTATGGAAGCCCTGTTCATCAAACTCAACCAACAAAGTTTGGGGAATCCTGTGAAACCAGCAACCCAGAGATAAAGACCAGGGTCATTGATTGAACATTTGTTGGAGCCAGACCAAGACCCCGCCCTAAAACTTTGTGGGAGACACTGTGCTGTATTGTGAATTTCATTGTGAGACTGTAACTGGAGAAGCAAAGTTATACATTTCCTTTCTTTTATACTCACCCCTTCAACACCTCTCAACTCACTCCTCTAACAGTTGGTGTTCCACAAGGCTCTGTCTTAGGTCCGCTCTTCTTTACACTCTACACCTCTGCCCTTGGGGCACTAATCTCCTCATTTAGGTTCTTGTACCAACTCTCTGCATACAACACCCAAATATTCTTCTCTTTTCCTGAACTCTCCTCTGATCTATTTATCAAAATTTCCAACTGTCTCTCTGCCATTAAATATTAGAAGGCTTTGCAATCTCTGTTGTTAAACTCTTCCAAAACAGAGGTGGTCTTCTTCCCTGCCAAAAGATTGCTCTCGTCTCTTTCTCTGCCTATTCAGTTCCCACCTGACACTCTCCTCTAATCTTCTTCAGCTAGAAACCTCTGTGTCATCTATAACCCTTCTCACACATTCTTTACTTTTATATTCAAAACTGGAACAGCAGCTTGCCTGTACCTCCTTAATATTAGGAAAATCAGACACATCCTTCCTTTCAACACAGCCAAGCATATCTTAACCACTCTTGTCTTCTCTAGCCTGGACTACTGTGGACAGCATCCTCTTTGGTCTCCCAAACTATGCTTTCTGTCCTCTCAATAAGATCATTAACTTTGCTGCCGGACTCTCTTTGTACTCCCTTACTTCACACCTACTTCCTTGTACTGTCACCAGGCTGGATGGCTGACGATGCAAAACATGGCCAGATTTAAATGCCTTCTCATGGTTCACAATTCTATTCTCGGTAAGGCATCATTATATCTATCCTCCTTTATCCAACTCTACAAGCCCTCTCGTAATTTCTGCTCAGCCTCATCGACTAGCCTTGTGGCTCCTCGCCCTCTCTGTGCGTCTGCTCGCTTCCGCTTTTTCTCTCTTCTTGCTCCACTTGCATGGAATTCTCTTCCTGCAGACATCCGAGAAACAGTTCACACTGGTTTGTTCAAAACCAAACTAAAAGCCTACCTCCTCGCCTCTGAGTTACCCTCTTAACCTATGCCTGCTATTTATTATGTTTCCTCGCCTCTAACCTGCCTCTGTCCCTCACATCCTTTTCCTCCACTATGGCACTTTAGCCATCATGGTCACATCCCAAGCACTGTTGGCCATGCCGCATACCTGCACTTAAAAATGGCCAACGTTGTTTGTCCTTAATCTATGTATGTCCAGTTATGTATTGTACCTGGTGACTCTTCCATTTACTCCCCTGGTCAGAATGTCGCTCAAAGTCACTGCTTCCTGTGAAATCTGATATCTTATCTATTGTATGTTCTTTTGTAATCAAAAGAGCATTGTTCCTCCTGTATGTAAATAATAAATACATAAATATAAGCCTCCCCTGCCCTACTCACGAAGGTCTTCCATAATCAAGGGTGTTAGGCTCGAACGCCCAAGAGGTCTCAGAACGAGGTTCCCACTGAATCAAGCTGATTTATGTTTTCTTTATTGATTCCCCTCTCACTTTCAATTCTTTCCTACACTTGGTTTGCAGGAATCACATTATTTCCTGTAACAAAGCTAACCAGACCAAGTCTTGTGTCCCCCATTGGCCATATTCTATGATGCTATGCATATTGAATGTTCTACATCATAAAGGGTACTGGAAAAGATGAGCTGATGTGTGATCAATACAACAAATTATTCTTATGAGGTTCCGACTGGAAGACAGTGTTTCCTCTGAAGAGATTGAGAGCCCCAGAAGAGAGGCAGATGGTGTATTCATAAATATCACGAAGAATGTATTCTGCACCAATGAGGCTTCTGGTGCCGTGACCTTGGTGAGGATAGTTTGAAATCAGTAAAGGTTGAGTGCACAAGAGCCTTGTGTTCCATTGGAACTGGTACTGCGAGCGAGATATATCTCTCCAAGGACTCACTACTAGAAACAATCAAATATGCCAGGAGAGCTTTTCAAGCTATTCCCAGAAGCGATCTGGTGGACTTGGTTCAACATGATGGTGGATTATTTTGCATGTTGCACAACTCTAACATTCTGATTAATAGCAAAGTCTTATTTTGGCCACCATGGTATGATTTGGGCATTCTGCAGCTATACCAGATGTGGGCAGCTGATTGTGTGGTTCCTTTTCAACATCAACGTTCAAACACGCAAATTATGAACACTTGAATTGTGCTCTACAAGGGATTTTGGCTCAAATACATGTAATTCTGGTCAGTCCAATAAAGGCTCTAGTCCAAAATGGCAGCAAGAGTGATTCACCTCTGCTTGGAGCTTTGGATATTCACAGATCTGCATTGGATGGGGCGGCTCTGCAACACATCATGAATATTCGAGATTGGGAGAGGAAACTGTAATTTGCTAAATCGCTGAAGGACAAGGGTCTCCTCCTTTGTGGAGTCATACAATGATTCCAGACAGATTATGTTATGTAGAGCTTAAAGTAATTCTGAAGTTTTACTGGGATGCAGACACTGGTCTAATGTTCGATTAGTAGTTCTGAATTACTTCGGAGGTTAAGCCAATGGGCCTCATTATGAGGTCGCTGTTCCGGTAAAAATGCCAGAAAAATCGCTGGTAATATCTGCACCAGCATATTTACTGGATTGGGGACTCTGATCTACTGACAGTTCTGACCTGCCGGTAGATCAGGCACCTACAGGCACCTACTGGCAAAGAAATGCCAGAATTATTGTATATAATACTGGTGCTGTTAATTCCAGAAATCTCATCGCATGGAGTCTTATGTGACTCCATGGAATGGGAACTTACTAGCATCTCCACCGTCCATAATATCCTGGTAATATCGAGATATCGGGTGGCGGAAACGGTAAGGCAGTTTTGCCGGTATCCCGCTGGTAATTGTGTTTGGATTGGGGACTCTGATCTACTGACAGTTCTGACCTGCCGGTAGATCAGGCACCTACAGGCACCTACTGGCAAAGAAATGCCAGAATTATTGTATATAATACTGGTGCTGTTAATTCCAGAAATCTCATCGCATGGAGTCTTATGTGACTCCATGGAATGGGAACTTACTAGCATCTCCACCGTCCATAATATCCTGGTAATATCGAGATATCGGGTGGCGGAAACGGTAAGGCAGTTTTGCCGGTATCCCGCTGGTAATTGTGTTTGGATTGGGGACTCTGATCTACTGACAGTTCTGACCTGCCGGTAGATCAGGCACCTACAGGCACCTACTGGCAAAGAAATGCCAGAATTATTGTATATAATACTGGTGCTGTTAATTCCGGAAATCTCATCGCATGGAGTCTTATGTGACTCCATGGAATGGGAACTTACTAGCATCTCCACCGTCCATAATATCCTGGTAATATCGAGATATCGGGTGGCGGAAACGGTAAGGCAGTTTTGCCGGTATCCCGCTGGTAATTGTGTTTGGATACCGGCAGAACTGTAAAGGGGGTAAGCATGCAAGGAAGTTGGCTGTAAGAGGCCTGACTGTAGGCCAGTCCATTAATAGTAATGTATTGGAAGAAAAATAACACCATTCACACTGAGTAGTCCAGTAGATGACCCAACAGGCACCCTTGGACAGAGAAACCTCCAGGCCGAGGGAAAATGCAGGCATATTTTTCGAGTTTTGAAACTAATATTATAATGCGCAATGATTTTGGTGTCCTGCTCGTCTATATGTGGTGGAATGGTGTAAGTCTTTGGACTGTGTCTTTGGACCGTGTCGCCTCTAAAAGTGACTGGCCAGGAAACGCTACCCAGAGAAGACTGTGTCGTGGGAGAAGTGCAGCCATGTCGCACAGCGGGGCAGGAACACGGAAGGGAGGGATCAGGTAAGTGGATTCTCAGGGACTGGGGAATAGGGGCACAGGCTGCAGGTGATTGGGAAGGTACGGTTTTCCTAGGGGATGGAGAGCCAGGGTAGTATGGGGTTTGGGGTAGAACGGGCGAAGCAGACATGTGTGTCAAGACGTGGTCGGATGGGGGATGGAGGTGTAGGGCATGGACGTGCCAGGGTTCTCCCCCATCCCCAATGACAGCAAAATCCCCTACCCATTTCAGCCCGATCAAGGCAGTCTAAAAAGGCAGTCTTGTTTTGGAGTAGCCTCAAATGTGTGGCCTAAAAACTTAGAACCGATGGAATGTTGTGTGGAGTGAGGAGGAATTAGTCTTATTTGTAATTCTGGCTTCTTCTCATTGCTTGGTTACTGGGGCTTTACACGTGTATTAAGGGTGCTGTAGGTGGTGGGGGGGTGGTACTGTAATGGTGCATTGGTATCTTATTCTATTATTCGTAATGCTTTTTCCAATGGTTGGACGCCCTCTCTACTGTATAATGTTTCCATAATTGCTAATAAAATATGCTTAAGGAATAGCAAGATTTTAGTTGTTTCCCCCCAGACGATGTGTTCGGTGAATGGTCATGCACGGCTTGTGCCCTGTCGCTGGTGATGATTTCACAGCAAGGAAAGGCAAACGCTCTAAACTCTGTGACCAGAGCCTTTATTTGAAATAAAGTATTTTCCACAGTGCCCTCTGCTAGCAGCTCTGTGGTTCCAGGACATTCCAAGAGTCTTTTGAAAGTTGAGCTTCAGACAGACTTGGGAGAAGGGAGTGTGCAGTTTTATCTTGGCGCCTTGAAACACCATGTGTTATATAAGTGCCTTACAAATAACCAATAATAAAAATAAATACTAATACAAATAAAGTATCCTTGCCTCCCCCTTTCCCAGCCCTTCTTTTGCTTTTCCTTGGAGCACCCCAAGGCATAACAGGCTTTTCTAGACAAAAGTCAATATAGCCCACTCCAAAATAGTTAATAATGCTAGCGGAGAGACACAACCTAGAATACCAGTGGCTGATGATAGCAAAGAACATAAGTTCCACTTTAACCTGCTTATGGAGGTAGAGATGGAAAACACGCTTAAAGTCATGGGGCCCACCTCTTGCCAAAGTGACATCTTCCAGTCCAAACTCATCCTTGGCATCCTTAATGCTTTCACCCTTTCCTGGTATGCTTTGTAAATGCGTCTTTTAGACATAATCTGGTCCCCGACATCATTAAAGAGGTGGTAGTTAAGCCGCTGGTGAAAATAAATGGCCGGAAACCCAAATGTGCAAGTAACCTGAAGCCTAACACTAGCACCCCCTTCCTCCTGAAGTTAGTGGACACGATCGCTACCATCCAGCCATAGCAAAATCAGGAAAGTGCAGGTATCCTCCAACCCAGAAAATCAGGCTTTAAGGCAAACCATCAGACAGAAAGCACCCTACTGGATCTCCAGACACACATGCTGGACACCCTGGGTGGAAGCAAGTCGGGCTGCTGATATTATTAGATCTCTCGGCAGCGTGCGACTTGCCTGATCACAAACGCCTGTTAGACACTGTAGTAGCCATAGCCAATTTCTCAGGAGATGCTACAGGCAAGGATTTGTTCCTTCTTGAGCAATAGGAAATCTAGGGTGTGCTGGGGAAATGCCACTTCAGGATCAGAGCAATTACACTGTGGAATACTGTAGGGAGCATGCCCATCACCAGCCCTGTTTGACCTATACATCAGGCCACTCTGAAACCTCCTGACAAATATGGGGACCCAGTTCACAAACTACACAGATGATATTCAGCTCCTGATAGAATTAAGCTGCAACCACACCAGTGACTCACTTAGGCTAACAGTAAAATACTGGATGTCTAACAACTGTATGCACCTCAACAGTGCCAAAACCGAACTGATGGTCTTCGGCTACACGCAGGCCAGGGCAAAACCGGACACTAAACATGCGATGCTGAATATTGAGGGCCGTTGTATCCCTGTTTTTAAAAAGGTTAAGACCCTTGGTGTCTTCCTAGAGGCCACCCTGGGTGCTGATGCGCAGGTATGCAGGCTTGTTAAGAGATCTCAGTACCATCTAAGAGTGCTTAGGCAAATCAAACCTTTCATGACAACTAAGAACTGCGAAACCCTGGTCAAGGCTATAATCATGCACTGGCTCGATTAGTTTAACGCCCCTCTGATAGGTGCCAACAAAGACTGTGTCCGAAAGCTGAAGGTGATTCAGAATGTGGCAGTCAGGATTGTGAGCAGTGCAAAGAGAAGGGATCACATTTTGAGCGCTAGGATTGAACTCCACTGGCAGCCTGTGGCCGCGAAAATATGCTTCAAAGTCATCTCCCTGATCCACAGATGCCTCTATGGAAATGCGCCTGCTTACCTAAATGACATACTTAAACTATACGAGCCATGCAGACCCCTGCCATCAAGCAGCACTCAATGCTTGGTTAATCTAAGAGCCAAAAGAGTGAGGGGCAGTGGGCGGTCATTCGTTGTACACGCAGCCCAGCCCTGGAATATTCTGCCCAGTGCCATACGAGAGGAAAAGCACCTGCTGGATTTCCGAAAATGCCTGAAGTTTCTATTATTCTAAAAATAGGCTGCTAGACCCACCCACCCATGCTCTTTTGTCTCGTCGATCTTCCTGTCTTGTGTTAATGTGCGCTGTGATGCCTGCGTGCTATGGAGCAAAACAGATAAATTAATAAAACAAATAAAAAAAACTATTTGAATATCGCTATTTAAATCCAGATTTAAATCACTGCTTCCTGGTAACTAGTGGGCTAGTGCAGCAGAGTGTTTTACACAATGGTGTGGCAAACATGTTCAATTCAATAGCAATTTTCATCTATTTCTATTTCACTTCATGCAAAACAATTTCTCAGGACTACCTCCTCTCGACCAATTTATCAACTTTATTGGCATGTTATGTTTGTGAGGGGTTGTATTTTCTGTTGCTGCATCAATATTTTTGATGAATAAAGCATCTTTCTTTTCATAAATAAGTGTTGCAAACATCCTATAATATAAAACGTAGTTTCTTAAACAAACAAACAAAAGGACAATTTCCTCTATGACGCCACGTGCTGTGATACCCACTAAGCACCCACGTGTACATTTGTTGACGTTTGTTTTTGATCAGGGCCAACGTCTCCAAATGAATGGATAGGGGTTTCTCCTAATGATGCTTTTTCGCTTGGGCGATACTATATCCACAATTGTAGGATGGACGTTTCGGTGGAATATGTGTTTGGTCACCTTCCTCAGGACCTTGTGTGATTGTCTGAACCTGGAAAACAAACCAGAATTGTGTGTAAACTATATGTCTGTTAAAAACGATTTTAGATGATTTAAAAAGGTCACTCATATATTGTGAATTTATCACAGAATAACTGGCACTGTATATTGCCTCCTTTGTCCTTTCGTTCCACTATTGTCATTTGGATATATCAGCTGCTTCTAAATATGTGGCTACCAATGTCTGCACAAAATAATTAAAATTGTGTTACTCCCTTGTACTAATTTGTAAATACATAGTCAACATACATGTGCACGGGTTTTTGCCCTGTCGGGACTGTGTGCCTCATATGCTGGCACTTCACCTGCTGTCAGGATTTTGGTGTGAGCTCGTTTTCTGCACCTTGTGTATTAACCTGTCGGGTTCTTAATTAGTGTGGACTACCTTTGGTAAATACATGTTTGAGAGCCTCAGTTATATCCTCATTGTGCTCTAGGCAACACCATTTTAGGTAATTTCACACTACACGTATAGTATGTTATATCGACATTTTATTAGAGAAATACTGTGTTCTCCTATACGAGTGTTGTACTGTGACGTGAATGTACTCAGCTCATATTTACATTGTATTAGTAGTTGTGTCATGTTTACTAACCTGTCTCTACGGATTCTTTCTCAGTCAACGTAGTCCATTATTCATATTTCACCCTTTACATTCACGGAGCTATTGGTCTAATCCCTGGGGAGAGACAATGTGTGTGTGGGTACTTTTTCTATCATGTATTAGTTTCATACGCGCTCGTATTGTTGGTGCTCCTCTATCATTGCGTACTTGCATTTGGATGTATTCTTCGCTTTGCGCTTCCTCCGGCGGCAGCTCTGTTTGATGGCCTAGCGATGTCCCACGCTTCACTCTGTGATTGTCCGTGGGATTAATCCCACACTTTGTGTTCCGAAAGCGGTCCTTTCTGTGACTTCACTCTATGGATGAGAATGCGTGCATCATTAGTGCAGCACCATTGTGACAATACTACTTGTTGCATTTTGTTCATAACTATCAATTATGTGCCACTTGCATTAACATATCTTACATCCTGATGGAGTTGAGTGTTTGCTATACGACTGACTCTGCCAGACTCAAGCACATTTATGATACCAAAAAAAATGTGAATGTCCAATAACTGGATGTGTTTAAATAATAGCAAGACTGACTTGATGAATTTTGGGTCCAAACAAGCTGGAGCTAAATTAAGCTCACAATACAAGGGTATGATCATTCAAGGATGGCATATAGGAATCATGGACAAGGTTAAGACCTTACGGATACACCTGGAGTAATTGATGAGTTCAGTCGCACAGGTGGACGGGGTAATTGTCAATTCACACTATCACCTAAGAGTACTAAAACACACCAAAATATTTCTGTCACCAAACAAACGTGAAACACTGGTTACAGCCAGTGCAGGAAATGGGCCGGAGCAAGATGGATCGGCGATGCAGTAAAAAATGTCTTGCCTGAGCCCTGTTCTGTGCTCCAGACCCAGGGGTCGCTGACACGACTTTCACAAATCATGTGCCGCAGCGTTCGTGCCAGGTCTTCTGAAAGCAGTCTGCTCAATGAGGTAAAGATTTGTGAAGGTCTGTCTGGGACCCCTGGGTCTGGAAGACAGAACTCAGCGTTCGTGCCAAGTCTTCTGAAAGCAGTCTGCTTATAGTGCAGGCTGCTGCACAACCCATTCTTATTGTGCGCTAAGTCTTGACAGGAGTCTTCTGAAAGTAGTCTCTTTATTGCAGCAGAGACTGCTATACAAGAGCCTGCCTACAGAAAATACTGAAGCCTCACATACAGTTTTGCAGCTGCTCCTCCTTCTTCTTCTTCTTAATTACTGAATGCGTGGGCGGACCCACGCAGGCGCTTCCCCTATGTCCTGCATTTTACAGACATCTCTTTATTAGGGTGAGTATGGTGACCAATTAAAAGAGAAGAGTCCATTATGTTCTTAAAAGGTTTACTTAATGCATCACTATGACAAGTTTAACATTTAAAATTGTGGAAATGATTGTGTTCCCATAATGCTCTTTGCTTTTATGCAAATCGGTAGGATTGGAATCTATATAGAAATACTGTGTTGCGCAACCTGGATGGGCGCCACGCCCCTTGCACCCGCCCCCTATTTCCGAAAGCCCTGCCCCTCTTAAGAAGTGGTGGTTCCCCCAATAAATATTTTACATTTCCAGCACTGGTTAAAACTATTGTAATGCTGCATTTAGATTACTGTAATGTGTTACTGATTGAAGCGAACAAAGGCTGTCTGGATAGACTCCAAGTACTACAAAATGAAGCAGTTCGCATCGCCTGCAACCTCTCAAAAACGGAACACGTTTCAGCCGCAAGAAGGAATCTTCACTAGCTAGCAGTACCAGCGAGGGTAAGATTCAAGGCCCTCTCTGTGGCTCATAAATGTACATATGGAATTGTGCCCTCCCATTTCAAAGAGCACATGAAGCTATACACTCCATCTAGACTACTCCGATCCAGCTCCTGTGGACTTCTGCAGGCGCCAAAACATAAAAGAACAAGAGGGGTACGGACGTTCGTTCCCAGTCCTCACAGCCCAAGCATGGAAAGCTCTCCCCACTGAATTACGCCTGGAAGAACACTATCTTCCATCTTGGAAAAGGCTAAAACATTACTGTTCGACTAACTTGTTGTCCATCTGCCACTTGACCGTCTTTGCCCTATCCGTCTGGTTAGCCTTTTTCTTTTTGTATGAACTCTGTTGTCCTGTTCCACTACGTCCTTGTGTCTATGTGCGCCTTGATGTCTGCTGGCTTTGGCGCTATATAAATTCATTAATGAATTCCTGCCTGCCACGTTCGCTCCATTTGGTTGCTGAGTTGGTTTGACCTATGGTTGTCAAGGAGGGCAGTTTGGCGTTTGGACGTACCTATGCATCATACGCCACATTTCTGTTGCTAGGCATTGTAGGTTCACTTGCGCCTGCACTTCTGGGCGAGCCCCTATTGTTGCTAGGTTACCAAAATGTTGATGTCTTGTCATTCGAATAACTGTTTGCATAAAAAGCGTGCTCTGTATTTTTATACTCTTGGGCAGGTATTGTAGATAATACTGCCCCTTGGTTGCATGTGCATTTATTCTAAACCCATCTGCTTTTTCAAATATCTTCATTGTGTCCTGCAGCTGTTGCCAGTCCTTGTACCATTCTTTTCTTTCTCGTGGTGCTGTGCCTTGTTTTGAAGTGTCTCCTATTTATGTATGGAGGCTTTCTCACTTGTATTTTCCCAGTGAATTAGTGTATTATTTTGTTTTGGACTTCTCCCTATTATTACTGGGTTGCGCGCGTCTTGCCTTAGGTTTCCCGGTGTAGTATGATTCAGTGTACTTTAAATGACATTGTACCTCGGGCAGTGCTATGAATTTTCTCTGGGCTAAGCGTTCATGGCACCTCCTCTCTTTTCTGTTTGTGAACCGGATATTAACCTCCTGACGAGTTATCCTTGTCTCTCAATCTTATATATTATTCTGCATTTTCGTTCATGCTTTATTTTTTTTCCTGTCATGTACAGAGCAGTGTTGAGAATTGAATGTGGTTCCATTCCTCTTATTCTGTCTGGTCGGTTATGGGAACAGTATTTCCTTGTTGAAGCACTTAATGTGTGTACCCAAATTGTGGATTTACCAGGATTCCTTTACTAATAATGCCCTGTCGTTGTTGGAGAAATTTTTTACTGTGTCCAGGACCCACCATGTTAGATCATCTGGTGCGAGATGAAGTGTTCCACCTAAGTGGCTGTGTGGACCTTACACCTTATTTGAGAGCGATGCTCTCCAATCCTTTTGTGAACCGGTCTACTTGTCTGTTCCATATACTTTTTTTCCGTATGGGCATTGCATGCAGTAAATTGCATTTGGTGTTTTACGGTTGGTAAATTGTTTTAGTTCCCATGGTCATCCTTGTACTGTAAAGGACGTCATTTTCTATGTGAACCTACAAGCTGTACAACTTCCTCAGCAATGGTGGCCTCTGATTTGTCTTAAGTTCCAATTTGTGGTTTTAACCGGTTTCTTTTGAACTCTGCATGAGTCAAATATTCCTTAAGGTTTTTTGATCTCTTTAGGGTCTGTCTGGGTAAAGGTTCTTTGGGTAATGCTAATTTTACCAATAGCCAGAATTTTTTTATCAGAGACCCCAGCTTTAGAGTATTGAGTTCATATGTTGTGACACATGTAACTTTAGGATGCTCAACCCACCGAGATGTATTCTTAGAAGTCAGGAGAGTTTCTTGCGAGGTGAACCTCACTCTTTTCTTAGAGTGGTTCAGTAGCTTGTATGGGTAACCCCTTGCTTTCAGTCTTTTGGACATAAGTTTTTCTTGTGATTGAAAACCATTAAGAGATGTACAATGTCTGCATACTCTTATATATAGTAAGGCCCTGAAAAAAGGGCATCGAAATTGGGTCAAATCCCACAGGGCGATACTGTTTCAAAAGGACTTTGAACAGATGCTTATGGCAACACGAAACAAAAACACAAAATACCTATGGTCCTTGCTAAATCAAAAAGGAAATCAACAAGGTGAAGAACAACTTAATCCCATACATGAAAGCAAATGGGAACAATATTTCGAAGTAAAGTACAACTGTGAGCTTACAAATGAGTTATCCCCCCAAGTAACCGACAAGGAAAATGGCTGGGATATCAAATTTACGCAAAGCGAAATCCGAGCATTGATCACCAAAGCAAGCAGATCCAGAGCCCCAGGGCCAGATGGCCTGACAAATGAAATACTAAAGCAAGCCCCGAAGGTATGGGCAAACATGCGCTTTGTACTCTTCACACGAATAGTAAAAACAAGGCAGATTCCAGAATCTTGGACAATGTCAATCACTATTCCGATACACAAAAAAGGAGACAGAGCATGTCCAGAGAATTATCGTCCAATATCTCTTTTGGACGTCATAGGTAAACTCTTTGCCGGCATACTACTAAAAAGATTAAAGGAATGGATTCAAACTTCTGATAATTTCGATTACCGACAAGCAGGCTTCGTGGAAAACGTAGACTGTAGTCTAAACCTCCTCATTCTAAATCTATTAAAAGCAAAGACCATCCAAGAAAACCAAAAACTCTTTATTGCTTCAATAGACATGGCGGCTGCTTTGGACAGAGTGGATCGACAAACTCTATGGGCTAAAATGACAGACGAAGGCTGTCCGAGAGACCTGATAGAAGCCATCAAAATTCCCCATACAAACACATCTATGCGTGTTAGATTGGATCGAAAGGGAAATCTAACAAAGGCAATCGTAACAAAGTGTGGGCTCAAACAAAGATGCCCACTAGCGTCCATACTCTACAACTTCTATATCCTGGATGTTAAAGACTGTTTGGAACCACCAAGAGCTTGTTCTCCTAAAGTAGGAGAAACAAAAATATGTCATCTACTATATGCAGATGACCTCATAGTGATGGACAAAACCCCAATTGGGCTACAGAGGAAACTGGAAGCCTTAAACATTAATTTGAAAGAAATCAAATCCAGAAAAATCAGTCATAATGATAATCGCAAAACCAGGTCCTACTACCAAGAAAGCTTTCAAATGGCACATAGAGAATGAAGCAATAAAAATAGTGAAAGACACAAAATACCTGGGAGCAATCATGAGCGCGAATTGGAGTGAGCAACCCTGGATTGATCATCTACAGAGAAAAATGGATCAACTAACATCACAGGCATTAATATTAAAAAGAAAGTTCTGCAAATTCTCCATTCGTCCGATTGTAGAATTTTACAACGCTAAAGTACTCTATACGGTAACATACGCGGGAGAAACGGCCTTGAGGATCCCATGGGAAACGTGGGACAAACTTGAAGCCAGATTCTGACGTAAACTGCTGAAAATCCCTATATGTGTACCAATAAGTATTATACTGCACGAGCTGGGATTGTATTCTATGCAAGCTCGAATAGTCTGGAAAACACTGGCCACCTATAGAAAAATCTCACTAGAAGATTGTCCAAAACAATATCAAATACTAAAGAAGAAAGGAGGAGGAATTTCCTTTTGGCCTGTGGACGAATAGAAATTAAAATGCAAGGAACTATTGAAAAATATGAACCTATCAATGAGTGCCCTATGTCAACATCCGAAGAGAGTAAAGTTACTCCTGCTATCAAATGATTGGGCAGAAACAGAACGTGCGAGAGTGAATTCGAGTCATCATACCTTGTCTAAAAAGATAACTAGATGCCCACAGATACTGCCAGGATATCTACAAAGAAGCGCCAATCAGAAGCATAGAGACCTAATAATGCGCTTCCGTTTGAACATCCTAAGAACAAGGACAAACCTGGTCAGATATGGCCTGGTAAAAGAAAAGTTTTGTAGATTATGCAAACAAGAAGATGAAACGACACAACACCTAATCATGTTTTGCCATGAACTTACAACCGAAAGGGGATGCCTATTACAACCAATATTGTCTCCAGCATGTGATCTACATTCTGACCTATGGTGGTCAGCCCTAAATGACAATCCAAATAGGAAAACTACTAAAGCATTAGGGATTTTTCTTGAATCAATGCTAAAGAGACTTGAAATGGTTTAAAAACACAATGGACAAAATTTGGTTAACACACTGCGAAACCTGGATCAAATCTGATGTAGAACTAAGAAAGAAAGAAAATAATAGGTTTGGCTTGTGTATGTGGATGAGGGAAAAATTTGTATATAAGCAAAAGTTTGTATTTTTTTACGCTGAAAGCTTTAAATAAAAGAAATATATATATATTGGCTTTCGGGAAGATTTTGTTTGAAGGATACCGGATGGAAGCTCTTATATTCTAGCAAAGTGTTCCTGTCAGTG
This sequence comes from Ambystoma mexicanum, assembly GCF_040938575.1. Lineage (NCBI taxonomy): Eukaryota > Metazoa > Chordata > Amphibia > Caudata > Ambystomatidae > Ambystoma > Ambystoma mexicanum. The sequence goes on along the minus strand of NC_090937.1, from coordinate 228,070,414 downwards.
GCCTCTCTGTACAAAGTACATTGCAGTCTGCCATTTAGGGTCTCGATGCTCACATCTAGGAAATAAATTTCCTCTTTGCTCCAATTCATCGTGAATTTTATGTGCGGATCTTGTTCATCTACCCATCCCCAGAAGTCATTTATGTTAGTCTCATTTCCTTTCCATATGAAGATAATATCATCAATAAATCTCCACTTGTGGATTTTTAGTTTGAAGGGATTGTTTACAGAGTAGATGTGATTCTCCTCAAAGCTCACCAGGTAGATGTGGGCAAAGCTGGAGGCAAATGTTGCCCCCATCACTGTGCCGTTTACTTGTTGATAAAATGTGTGTTCAATATTAAATACATTTTTTGTAAGTGTTGTGTGGAGTAGTTATATGATGAACTCAGTGGGAACTCTTTGTTGAAGGTCGTAGTTTGTTAGTTGTAGCCGGACGTACTCCAATGCCTGGTCCTGTGGGATACTTGTGTGGATTGCAGCGATATACATGGTTACGAGTAACTCCTACAGGTGGTCAAAAGGCTCTCCTACAAAACAGCTGATGGTGGTTGTTGTGTCTCGTAGGTATGATGTTGCCAGCATGCTGATAATTTTTCAGAAGAGTGTGCTAGGCATCTCCTCTTCCTCTTTTAGTTTTTTGACCTACCAGTTAAATGCTTTGGAGTTTCACTGGTCTCTTTACAAACAGCTGCTACATCTAGTGTTGCCATCCTGGTTTTTGGGGAAGTGCCATCACCTCAATGAGTGTACTGTGGGATTTACTTTTATTAATAGATATAAGCCCAGCTTCTGCAAACTTGGATGAAGATGGCATGATGACCAACAGATGGTGGCACAAAATCAGGGAGGGTGGCAAAACATATCTAAAAGCAGACACACGCTGTGGTAATGTGTAATGGGTGGTCCAGCAAGCAGTCATTTTTTGTGTGGAGCAGATGTTTTGTGATCCCTTTGCTTTAAGTGAAGTCATTGTGCTATCCTGCCCAACATGAACACGTTCTAAAAAAGGAACACATTAGGATGCCAATGAAAAGTCCCCTGGATAAAGGGTCAGGCAGAACATGTGAGTATTCAAAAGTTTGGAATATCTGAAAATATTTGACAAATACCCATTGAGATTTTGCAACCACAATGTCAAGAGCTGGGTATAATGGATGGAGCACCTTTACTGGTGCTTCTTTTGGACTGAAGACGTTATGACTTTCCATTTCACTCTGCGAGCATATCGGCTGCCAAAAACAAGGTAATCATGAGCTGGGGCAAGTTACACAGAAGAAGGTTCAGTAGGGAGGAAACCCTCACAGAACACATGAGTTGAGATCAGGTGGAAGGAGAATCCCATGCTATGGTGAAAGCCAACAAAACACTGGATATGCCAAAGATGAGGTTCAACACTTTGTTGGGATGAGTGGGGTGAATGCCTATGTGTTTAAGGTGGGGTTAACATCAAGAGTTTTTTTTTAGCTAACAGTGTCAGTCTATAGGTGAAACAGAACAAGTTCAGAGGGACTTATCTAAAGGTACCCTCCCTATTCTACAAGACACTGTTCCAGGGATACAGCCACTTGCTGGCAAATTCCAAAGTCATTCACAGTCACAGGGTATTTACAGAGCCCCATCATGCTTTCTTGGCTACTCTGCCAAACGTTCCTTGGTTCAAACGATGTCACCTTAGCTCCTGCAATGTAGAATTCACTACCGGGGTTTTGCTAGGTCTGGAAAGGATCCGGGGCTATTCTAATGTCGGGACTGTTGGGACTTGGGCCTAGGTAGCCTTTTGGTTGTAGCCCGGAGCTTCTATCTGGGGCTGCAATCAAAAGACCCGGGGCTTTAGCACCCCTATCGACACCTCTGCTCCACACAAACCTACCAGGCAACAACTTGTAATAAACCCACTTGCCAGTGGTCACCCCCACCTTACAGTCCCTAGATGATCTCCTTCTTGACCTTTGGCTCCAGCCAGATTCTAGGATATAGCTCCAGCTATCTTGGCAATTAGCTTCTTTCACGTTTGTTCCCTTGGCTACAGACAGCAGCATTACTATAGTCCCCAGTATGTTCTGTACTCAGCTCTTTCCTCCTTGGATCCTCTGACAAAGGTCAGGTGATGGGCTATAGACTACAGTAGGCCCTGGGCAACCTGCTTCACAGACTGAGATGCCCTGCTCAGCAAATGGACTCCAGCTCAATCTCTCTCTGTACCAGCTCACCAAATCTCTTTTCTAACTCCAACGCCTTCTGCCTCTTCCTGCCTCCATTTATACAGTCATGGACAGCCTATTTGGCAAATTAATACCTGCAATTGGTCACATTGTTTTCTTGTTAACCCAAGGTTGTCAGTTTGGTCAGGCTATCCTTCCTCTTCTCCTTCCTTTCCATGGTTATTCACCTTTACCTACTTCTTACTCAGGTCACACAGCTTTCCTTATCTGTAATGTTCCTGAATGACTGCGAGGGGAAGAGCTGGCAAAGGGCTTAAGGACCCCCGCTGCCATTGTGAGGTCAGTTAGACTAGTCTTGGCAGAGACACGGCTCTGCGGCATGGCTCCCTTGTTCATCCAACAAACGGAACCTCTAAGCATCCCAGTATTTGAGCGGCCCTAAGCCTGATCTCTCTGTATTTCCTGCATCCTATAGTGAGCGAACAAGGGGATTTGAGAGAGAGGGCAGCAACCCTCTCTCTCTACCATCGGTCTCCCTGGGTAACCATACTTTGTGCCATTCATCAGCCACTCCCCTACACTGTTGTACCCTTATATTTCAGACTGTGTATGTGAGAGAGGATCTGGTGAAAACGATGTCCACCATCGCCTCTGGTTGGCATGAAGCAGGAAGCTTCTCCTAGCCCCAGGGGCTCCTGAACTGCCACATCCTGTACCTGGCACATAACATTGTCACACCCAAGGACAAAGATGTCAATAAGACACAACCCCACTAACAGAAAACACAAAGAACCCACAATCATCCACCAAGTGTCAAGAACCAAAGGAAGTTGGTACAGGGCCAAGAACGGGGCACAGCAGGAACATGATGCATTAAGATGCAAAGGATCCACATTTCAGCATGATTGCTTATTGCCACGGAAGTGCAGGGCAGCAGCATAAGCTTGGGCCATGGTTGTGAAGGCGATAGGGATACATCACCTTGACTTGGGACCAACGCACTGCCCAGGATGCCTGCAGGAAGCCAAACCATCTGTGGTGCCCAAGGAACACGAGTGTTGATGCTGATGATGGGCCAGGTGTAATCCTGGACCACAGCCTGCCCCACTGGGAGGAATGGGTGGTGGACACAGGAGTTGAGAGGATCAGGAGTCTCCATTATCAGCCTGGTAACCCGGCACAGTGAGCAAAACAAAGACCAGGTAAACTGACGCTTAGACATGGGTTGTACTTGTGCTGTTATTCTGGATAGAAGACCATTAGCAAAGTGTTCAGGCTAGGTTTTGTGGTGCGTAGATGTTTACGGCAAATGTATATTTTCTACAGCAAGGGTAGTCTCTCAGGAAGAAGCATTCAGGCAGCAGAACAACACATTACTTTATTTACAGAATATGACTTTATTTATTTGTATTTCTAATTATTGATTTATAAAGCGCCTTACACCTAAGCGCTGTACAGTGGAACAACTTAATACATAAAACATAAACAATATAACGGTGGAAGCAATTACAATATGAATCAATCAACAAAACAGTGAGAACAGCAATTAACTGAAGGGGATAGGGAGAAAAGGGGGGTGGGACTGGGTGGGGGGAGGGGTGGAGATGAGTAGGAGGAGGGAAGGGAAGGGTGAGAGAGAGGAGGTAGGAGAGGGGGTGGAGATAGTTAAGGTGAAAGAATAAAGAGGGAGGGGATGCAGAAGGGGAAAGGGGTTTCAAGAAGGAGATTGGAGGAGGAGAGATTTAAGGAAAGGGAATTTATGATTTAAGGGATCATAATAAAGGGATCATAATAAAGATAATAAATAAATAAGTGATCACAATAAAGATTTAAGGGAAGGGAATGTATGCTATATATATGGTATCCAGCACCTTTTGTAGTTCAGATATAACTGGTCTATGGTCAGGCACACTGGCTGAGGTCCAACTTTCATGAAATCACACCCTCATCCACAGACTTCTAATAAAGAACTAGAGGGCTAACATTCCATACGTCATGAGAGGAAAAAGTGAGGCAGCCAGTTGCCATTCAGGTGACAGTCATGGACGCCATGCTGGTGGAAATGGGGCCATAGGCTACAATGGAAAGTGACGTGTTTTTTTCCAGCAGCATGGTGTCCAGGGCTGACACTGTTTCTGGTGGAATGTTGGCCCTCTAGTTCTTTTTTTTTTTTTTTTTTTTTTTTTATTTTGTTATAGCTGAATAGAATCAACTTTTCAAAATTACATGATAATTCCATAAAAAGATCCCAATACATGGTTAGCATACACTTAAGGACATATAGTAAAAGAAAGCTGAACAACAACAGATACCACAGTTTGCTAAATGATACAATTACTTCAGCACAAGTTACCTTATTAAAAACAATCTCAAAGGATAGAAAACCACATCAACTCATGTGCATTCAACGAATTATTAGTATGACTGTTCATAGAAAAAGTTCACAAGGTAATATATGTTCCAGAAAGTGCACCAGTGCCTTTATAACCGAAAATCTGGTACTGTTGATTAAAACATTCCATATCTCCAAATCGTCCCGTTGCATGTGCACATTTAACAGATTCGTAAAGTGTTTTGCCCGTATGTCTTCCAAAGCGTGGCATGCAACTATCACGTGTTGTAAAGTCTCTTTAACACTGTGATGATTACAAAACCGACAAAAGTTTAATTCAGGAAGAATAGTCTTCCGTCTCACCAACACTTCTCTCGTAGGCCACAAGTTCATTCTCAAACGCAAGAACTTGGACCGAATTTTCGCAGAGGGACATTTTAGTAGATAACTTGGCACTTGACCCAAGCATTTAATACCAAAGATTTTAGAATTAAAATCTTTGTATTGTCTGCAGCGTTCGTAGTTCTGAATCCACTCCCATTGGTAATATTTTGTTTTAGCACGAATTGGGTTCTCCATCAGCAGCTGTGATGATATATCAGCTTTATTTATTTATTTATTTATTCGCATTTGTTAAGCGCACAGAATCAGCCCTGAGGCATCGTGGCGCTGGTTACAGAATAGCGCTGGTTACAGGGAAAGCGCGTCTTAGTTACAGCATACAGAGGCATACATGCATACAGTTTGGGCAGTAGCAATAGTTAGCAGTGTGTGCCTGAATGGCAGTAGGTAGAGGAATTTTAGTTAAAGAGAGAGGTTTTGAGTTTTTTTCTAAACGCTGTGAGGGAGCCTTCTGCTCTTAGAGCGTGGGGGAGATTATTCCAAAGTTTTGGTGCTATGTAGGGGAAACCCAGCCCCCCGGCTGTAATCTTGTGGATGCGTGGTACAGTGAGTTGGTTAGTGTAGCAGAGTCTGGTAGGTCTGGATGAGGTCTGTCTGAGAATGGTGTCTGAGAGATATGATGGTGCAGTGTGGTGGATACATTTGTGGGTAGTAGTCAGTACCTTGAAGGTGATGCGTTCTTTGACAGGGAGCCAGTGAACTGATTGCCTTGCCAGTGAGATGTGGTCCCTTTTGGAGATGTTTAATGCTGCTCTTAGAGCGTTATTTTGGGTGACCTGGAGTTTGTTTAGGTTTTTTTCAGAGGTGCCGGCTAGAAGTGCATTGCAATAGTCAAGTTTAGCGCCTATGGTAGCTCTTGCTATTGAAAGGCAGTTTTCTTTGGAAAGGAATGGTTTAATGGCGTTGATGAGTTTAGTGCTTAGTGCAGATGCGGAGACAATGGCACTAACTTGTTTGTCCATGGACAGGGTTGCATCAATGTAGACCCCTAGCGTTTTCACAGAGGATAGGACTGGGATAGTGCAGTTGTCGATGTTGAAATTGGCATAGCAGCTGTCTAGCCTGGCCAGTGTGGATTTTTGGCCGAGGATAAGGATTTCAGTCTTATCCCCGTTAAGACATAGGCCGTTAGTGGCCATCCAGGCTTGAATGGTGGCATATATGAGTTTTAGAGCTAGGGCGTCTTTGTGGTATGAGCCTGATAGAGGGAGGAGCACTTGGGTGTCGTCGGCGTAGTTGGTGTAGGCAATCCCAAGTGCATCAAGTTTCTCGAATAGGGGCTTAGTGAATAGATTGTAAAGCGTAGGTGCTGTACAGGAGCCTTGAGGGACACCGCAGTGTATTATGGATGGTGTTGCGCTCGAAATGTTTGAAAAGACTTTCATGGCCCTCCCTTCAAGAAATGAGGTTATCCAGGAGGTGGCTTGGTCAGAGAAATGTGCGGAGTGGGAGAGGTGTGAGGTGAGGGTCTTGTGGTCCACTAGGTCGAATGCCGCAGAGAGGTCGAGGAGAAGTAAAAGGGCGGGTTTACCTTTGTCCAATATCTTGGTTATTTGGTTTTTTAGGTCCAGCAAAGCAGTCTCTGTTCCATGACCTTTGCGGAAGCCTGACTGTCTGGTGCCTAGGATGGAGTTAGATTCGAGGTATAGTTGGATTTGGCTGTGTGCCACTTTATCTAGAATCTTGAGAAGGAAGGGGACAGTTGTTATAGGTCTGTAATTGTTAGGCATCGTGGGGTCGAGAGTGGGCTTTTTTAGAAGTGGGCGCACCCAGGCTTCTTTAAGACTGTCTGGGACAGAGCAGGACTTGAATGAGGCATTAATGAATGCGGTAATGATTGGGGCAAGTGGTTCAGCGCAGTCCTTGATTAATTTAGGGGGGCATGTATCGGCTTTGCAAGTCGATGGTTTCAGATGTTTCAGTATGTCCAGGACTTCTAGTTCTGAAACTTCTTTAAAGGCAAATTTGGGAATGTTAGTGGTTTTGCTATGGGATTGGGAATCTAAGTGTCGACTCTGTTTTGGCAAGGTATTGTAGTGGTCGCGGATTTTGTTTTGTAAGAGGTCTATTTTGTTGAGCATGGCGGCTTGGATACTGTTGCACCAGCCTTCATCCTTGATGATCTCGTCAGAGGAAGTGGGAGGCACTGTGAGCTCTTTAAAGATAGAGAAGAGTTCTCTTGAGTGGCACTTTGAGTCTAGTATTCGACGGTTGTATGATTCAGATTTGGCATTGAAGATGGCGGTTTTGTATTTTTTTGCAGTGACTTTGAATAAGTCTTTGGTGATGTCGCATGGGTTGGCCTGCCAGTTTTTAAGTGCTTGGCGCTTTTTGTCACGCAGAGCTTGGAGGTCCTCTGTGAACCATGCGTTTGAGTGGAAGGATTTTTTTTCTTTTTTCTCTTCTAGAGGAGCGATGGAGTTTATAGCATTGGTGAGCGTATCCTTGAGTATGTCTGCTAGGATGTTAGGATCTTGAGGGAAAGGAGGGGCGAGGCATGGGGTGTTGAGAAGGGGGAGTAGATTGTCTGCAGTTAACTTTTTGGAGCTTCTGGCTAGGGTGGCGGATTTATGTACTGGTGTTTTTCTGGTAGGTAACGTAGGGATAGAGAATTGTATGCAGCTGTGATCTGTCCAAGGGAGGAATGTGTTGGATGTGATAGAGGAGTTACAGTTATGGTCGGCCAGCCAGTCAAGAGTTCTGCCTTTGGAGTGGGTGGGTGACAGGACATAGCATTTAATACAAAGCCACGCCATTGACTAGGAAAGGCCAAACCGGAGGAGGTCAAGTAGCCAGCAATCGTACTCATTATATTGTTCTCACCACCACCAAGAATGCATTTCCGAAAAAAAGAACACAGTCTCCATTTGACCCTGCTAGATAATGGATTGAGCCCTAGTTCAAAATGCAGCATAGGCAAAGGTAAGCAGTTTGGCAAATTTAAAACCCTTCTCCAAAATGTGGCCTCAAGTTTATCCCAAGTTTGGTCATTAGAATACAGCTTGGATTCTACACCATATAACAAGATGGGGATGACTTTTTGCTCATAATACATAAACAAATGCCTCAATGTAAATTTCCCGTACTTATAGACGAGTATTTTCGCCTGTGACAGCAGCGTTAATAGTTTTGACTGTAACACAGTCAAGTGTCTGTTGTCGATGATGGTATTTTGCATGTATAGACCCAGATATTTGTATTCTGACACAATTTCTATTGGTTGTTGTTGTAAATACCACACTATGTTTAGGCTCTTAGCTTTCCCTCTTGACTTGCAGACTAGAATCTGAGATTTTTCCAAGTTGACTAGAAGTTGATTCTCCTTAGAATAGTTAGACAATGCAGACAGCAAGTTCTGGAGACCTCTAGGAGTTTGCGATATTAAAACAAGGTCATCCGCATAAAGCAACCATGGTATGCGCTGACCACCAAGTTCAGGAGCATCCGATAAAGTATGCACGAAATAACTCCCCATATCCAATATGAACAGATTGAATAATATCGATGCTAAACTGCACCCCTGTTTGAGTCCCAGAAACGTTGAAAAGGAAGAGGATAGAAGACCTTCAAAAGAGAGCCTAACACGCATGGACGTGTCCGTGTGTAGTTGAATGATAATTGACAAAAGAGAGGAAGGGCAACCAAAAACTTTCAACTTATAAAATAATAAGTTTCTGTTAATGGAATCAAAAGCTGAGCGAAAATCAATGAACGCAAAATATAAAGGTTGCTTCCTGAGTGCATATTTCGACTTCAACATGTTTAATGTGATCATGTTAGGAAGTGTGCCAAGTCCGCTTACAAAACCTGATTGGAAGGGATCTCTCTTAAGGCATTTTTTTGTCCAGTTTTTCAGCTCACGCAAAATCAGCTGAGAAAAGATCTTACCCGGGACATCCAAAAGAGAGATCGGTCTGTAACTTGTTGGGTTGGCCCGTTCACCTTTCTTATAAATCGGGACGACAATAGATTGCTTCCACGACAGGGGAATTCTCTGTGAGGTATTGACATGATCAAATACGAGACAAAGAATATCCGCCCAGATGTCCGGAAACCGTTTGAGGTGAGCATTGGATAAGCCATCCGGGCCTGGGGCTCTGGAATTGTTGGCTCGCTTGATAAAATACATAATGTCTTCTCTGTCAAAATGTATATAGAAAGGAGGGAGAGTATCAAATGAGATTTTAGAGGAGTGCACCGGAGGTTCAGCAAATAGTTTTGCATAGTGCTGTATCCACCTTGCTTCAGACACATCGTTTGACTGAACCGCCACCTGATGCCCTGCAGTCACTTGGTTTATGATGTTCCATGACTGGGCAGTATTCTTTGAAGCCAAGGTTTTTAGTATGCTAATTCCATCAGTATGGTAAAGCTTTGCCCTCCTTCCTCTTGCCCAATTTCTATATTTAGTTTTGATGCGGGACAGAACAGTTTGTCGCATATGCAAGGGGAGCTTAAGGGCTGCTCTCCTCTCAGAACGTACCCTAGCTTTCTCAAGTCTAATTTGGTGATCGAATATGTGCAGATGGGGGGTTTGTTTCACTTTCTGTTTGATGGACCCCGGTTGGAAGATCTGCATTAGGTCATAATATGGTGTAACTGGCAGAGAGTTTTGGGATGCTTCATCATTAAGTTGAGCATAGTAATGTGTCCTAAAGGCTCCCAACGAAGACTCGGTCCATGTTAATCTATTTCTAGCCGGATTTACAGTATGCAAGCCCATAAGACAGAAAGGTTTTAGTTGGGTAATGCTAACATTTACAGACAGAAGCATACATAGCATATTATGGTCGCTCATGTCTGAGTCAATTATTTTGAATGCTGTTACCTTATTAAACATCAGTGCATTAACATACATAAAGTCAATGATGCCCTCACTGTTAGCACGATGCCAAGTAGACCTTGGTGGCATGTCTTGCGGGAAGGCACCATTTAACATGAACAAATTTCGAGATTTAACTAAAATTGACCATTTACTCAAGCAATTTTTTTCCAGTTTACCTGAAGGGCCTAGGCAATGCAGATTTAAATCACCAGCAAGAATAATAAAATGAGACAGGCCCTCGAGCATCACAATATCAATAGCCTTAACCACAGAATCCAAGAAACACTCATCAGAAATGCGCGACGGGTTCCAGTATACATTGATAGCGGCACCCACAAAGCCCTTGCCACCGATCTTTGTCATCTGTAGGAAAGCATTTGGAGAAAACCAAGGTTCGATTTTCAGACCCGCGGTCTGTTTCACCCCCATCAATAAGCCAGAAGTAGGACGTCCCCAAAGACCCTTCTCAGCTGGTATCAGAGTGACATCATAATTGCTCCATGTGGGAGCACTAGTAAACCATGACTCTTGTATCATGATTACGTCGTGCTCTAATAGCTGTACACTCCCATTATTTAGCAGATGTCTATTCCCTCTCGAATTCCAGCTTACAAATGACAGACAAGATTTCTGTAATTTCAGTATGCTAACGTTGATTGATTCTGAACTCACAAGTGCATGCAGGATGAGACAGCGCTTGATTTTTGTTTGGTGTTTGTTTTAAGTTAGCCAATTGTTGTAGATGTACAGGAGAGTCTAATAAATCAGATTTAAGTTGAAGAGAGAAACCCAGATCCAACAATTGTGATTTGACAGACCAAAGTGTATTTACTACAATCCTTGAATTAATCAAATTCAACGAGCTCGATGTCAACCGTCCCAATATCATCGAGCTCAGGAATCTCGCTAAATATAGCTAGCACCGATGCACGATTCAAGTTATATTGCTTGACAGGTAGAGGCAAACAACTAAGTGTTAAAGCATGGATCGCTGGCCGCTTTGCACAGATGCGCGCACGTTTTGAGGTATCAACCTGAGGCTGCGGGTTCAAAATTGGTTGGACTGGTGGACAGACTTTATCTTGAGTCGTGGGAGGAGTCTCAAGGAATTTAGTTAACAAAGACTGAATCAACCTTTCGATGTCACTAACAGACAAGGGCTCAGGTACCGGGGTGTTTTGTGCGTTAACGGCTGATGCCTGAGACACAACTTGTACTGTGCTCACTTTAATAGGAGCTTGTGAACTTGCTGTTTGAGGGGATTGTATCAACGTCGTAACAGGTTTATGAACAAGAGCCGTTTCACAAGGTGCGAAAGTTAGACTTTTAAGAGCAGGTTTGGCTACCATATAGTCATCGATTGCTTGCCTTAATTCTTTAAGCCGTACATCCCTGACCCCAGTTCCTGACAAAGTAGCAGGTGTAAGAGTAAAATCACTGGGTGTCCGATTTTTGGAGTTATTTTTAGACACGTCAGTAGCCACACGTATCAGCTCATTTAGGGGACTATGGTCTACAACCGGGGGAACTACCACCGGATTTGATCTCGCTTTCTTTGACTGTGCCTGAAGAGCATATTTCTTTGATATTACCTTAGCGGCAGCCAAAGTGGTTGCAGCTGGTATAGACAGGTTCTTCACAAAAGATTTAATTTGTGAAGCACATTTAGTCACAGATTTGATGTTTTTTGTCTTTTTTGGTTGAGAAACAGCTTTATTCAGCCCTGTTTTCACTTGATCAGCTAAACTTGTGTTAACATCAAACAATGGGTATGGTGTTTTTTTTTGCTGTTTAGCTAAAGTTTGGATTATGGGAATAGAAGGGTCAACTATAGGTGCTGGAAAGCTTGGTATGGGTTGATATGTTTGTTGAAGATTACATGACACTTGAGCCGAGGTTTGAGACATTACAGACTTCTTTTTTTTAGAGATGAAGTCAGCATGCCCTAAACCAATCAATTTGTTAGAATGTACAAGTTGTTCAGCTAATAGCTGATTTAGTTGATCTGAGTGTGCATCGGCTTTTGTGACTAAAACTTCAAACAGCTTTGCTAACGCTATGATAGCCGTATTCAAAGAGGTAAGCGCAAATCCTATGTTTACACTCTGTGATTCTGGCCATCCAAGCTCTGGCATATTGTGTGAGGGTACTTTCCGTGGAGTTGGAGCTAAAAAGGATAGGTTTGCTACAGAATTTGACACACTGATGTTCGTAAACAAGATGGGGGATTTGGAAAGATTTTCAGGTAGAGTGTGATTTAGTAAACCAGAGGCGTTTATGTCAAGATCAATTACTGGTACCTCGCCCTCATCCGAAATAAATGTCTTAAAGTTTGATGCATCACTTATAGATATAACAGGACTATAAGCTATTTTATCACACGGCACACTGGCACCAGTCAGTACATTATTAAGCAAAATGCTATCTGTAAGCGAGACATTTTCTTTGGCAAACTTTACTATAGGTTCAGTTGAAGAGACAGCTTTTGCGACATCTCCCGTCAAAACATCCTCCATTACACTGTTCTTATTTTGTTGTCCATGTGGAGAGTCCTTTTTTGTAGCTGCAATAGGTTCAACCAAACAGTCGTTTGCTTTCACAGTGTTATCCCTGTTATTAGAATCACAGGGAATCTCATAAGTGGATTTAGAACAAAAAGTTCGAATGTCCATCCCATCGGATAACACAGCTTTACTTTTGGACATCGCTTTTTGAGTCCTCACACGAGGAGTTGAACTCAATCTCGTTTTGCTCAAAGTTTCCGCAGCCACGTTTGGCACGGCATGAATGCTATTCGTAAAAAGAGCAGCAGTAGCAGGAGGCATTCCTGTTTTTAGAGAGTTGAAGCCTCGTTTCATTTTTACAATGCACAGGCAATCAGGAACAGATATAATGGCCACAAGTGGCTTCTGTGCGATGTAGAGCACGGACAACTAGGTACTCACCACACTCTTGCACTGCCGACCGAAGCAGAGATGCGTGATGGTTTTATCTTTGTCCATTCACCCTTCAACCGCCCAACAGCCTAACAGAAGTGCAGCGCCCTTTTTCGCTGCCGGGCTTATCGGCGCGAGGGTAACTCAAGGCTCCTGAAATGGTCCTGTGAAGTCACGTGATCCGTTACGTGCTACGGGCTAGCTCCGCCTCCTCCAGGAAGCGGAAAAGAATGCAGATTTCTCCAGCAAGAGCTATATGTAGCTCGCAATGCTGTGCAGGCAGTAAAACGTTTTAGAAAACAAAACGAAGCTTTTTCCAGCAGCAGTCACCCTGCTCGAGCAACTCACGGCTCCTGAAATGGTCCTGTGAAGTCACGTGATCCATCACGTGCTACGGGCTAGCTCCGCCTCCTCCAGGAAGCGGAAAAGAATGCAGATTTCTCCAGCAAGAGCTATATGTAGCTCGCAATGCTGTGCAGGCAGTAAAACGTTTTAGAAAACAAAACGAAGCTTTTTCCAGCAGCAGTCTTTAACAGAACTCTGCCAGGATAACACACACCCAACATTCTCCCAGCTGACATTCACTCACAGGCACCAACATTCTACTACCATGCACTGTGACAATCTAGTGGTGCAGTGAGGATTTCTTGACAGGGTGGGCCGGCCATATATGCATGTGGGCCTAAGGCACGGGTCCTTTCAACTAAGGGAACCATATTTATTGTGTGTATTGTCATTTTCACACTCCGGTAGACAAGGCTAAAATGTGAGCTTTCTGAGACTATTGCATGCTCTCTAACTAAAAAGCAATACCTGCTGTATGCTAGCGAGATGGCATAAGGCCAGGACCAGGTCTCCACGTTTAAACAACTTGCCTCAACTGCGTCCCTTGTTCGACAAGTAAAGCTATCAAAGTCCCCTAACGTTGCCCAATCCATACCGACCAAGATTAGCTCCTCCAGTCCTGTTTTGCATTCTGATACCTGTAGTTCTGCTTTCCCATGACAAAAGTGGCACAACTTGCCCCAGAATACAAACAAAAAAAGAGGACCGAATGAACTATTTGACATAGAGTATTTGAGTGCTCGGTATTTAGTGCCACTTAAAACAACTCGTCACTGTCCTACAGATTGCCAGTTTTATACATTTGTATTGCTTAAGTGCTATTGGCTTAGACAGCATGCAGAGCTGGTGCCAGATTATCCAACGTGTGCACGAGTTCTAAAAAGTGAGCAAATGCTTTGATGAAAATAGAACGGAGCAAACAGGTTTTGTGACAATCGGTATTATCTAAAAACATTTGCACTGGGGCAAACATGAATCATATTGTTTTTTTCACTACGTTTGCTGCAAAACATTAAAAGAAGTCTGCTACATTTCTTTTCATGTAACTCATCAAACATAGCAAATCAGATAGTGTGCTTCCTTTTTGCCCTTGTGAAAACATGTTTAGATAATACAAATTGGGGCTAATTCTGATTGCTCTATTCCCAATGATCTAAGCAGTAAAATCGGTGCTAAATTTATTTGCTCCGCTTTTTTGCAGCAGTGCAAAGCTTTGATAGTCTGGCCCCTGATGTCTTCCTTATGCTTCTAGGAGGGAAGGCGAGCAAACAGTCACTGAAGCTTCCATATGCTAATTCTAGGTAGAGCTAGGGAAGGGATCTGCACAAGGTCACATGTTATGTCATTTAGTTAAACTGAGACTAAATATTGGCACAACGGGGGTACAGTACACCATAGAGTCCTTTGCTACATAGATTACAAATGCAGCTTGAGCGTAGTCTATGTGAGAATCAACTGGTTAAACAAGCCCAATATTTAGTGGAAAACCGTGGGGTCAAAATAGTGAGCAGCCTTTCAAGGTCAACTTGCCCCTTGCAGCCATGGCCCCTTTGGAATAGAGGCCCACCACACAAAGAACGGTTACTAAACGGAGAAGCATGCAAGATGCACCCTTCCCCAAGGCCTTTCTCTCTTTCTCCCATCCCCTATTACTCAATCGGCTCTCCACCTATCTTTCTCCATTCCTTTCACTCTGCATCCTTCTCTCTCTTTCTTCGCCCTTTTTATCAATCTTTTTCTCTTGCTCTCCCCTGGTCTCCTCCTCGAGCTCCTAAAGCTGTGTTTTTCCCAGAAGCATGGCCACTGTTGCAATGGTGCTCTGCCTGCTCCTACTCCATATCACCTGTTCTAGGTATCCCAAAGGCCGCTGTAAAGAAAATATTTCAGGCCTCAGTGCAGCACTATCAAGCCATGAGCCTGGCCCCGCTTGGCCTTCATTCACTTCAGTATCTGAAATGATGAGCTTTACGCACCAGGAGGTAAGAATAACAAGGTTTTATACTCTCGAAACCAGTGGTCGAAAGGGGCGTGAGTGGTTGGGAGCGGTGCTCCTCTGCTTTTTTAAATTATGTTTTTCTGTTCCTATACTATTATTTTAAACGTAAAGCGTTCCGGAATGGTTTTGCTTTAAAATAAAAGTGCAGGAAGGAATAAAAACAAGGAAAGAAAAACAACCAGGCAAAAGATGACTGGATGTAAAACAATACCATCCAGCATGTAACAATGGAAACAACAATGTGCCACAGGGGTGGCAACGAAATGGGTGCACCATAAAACAATGGCAAACAAATAATGGAATAAATGGCACAACCTGAAATTAAATTGAAATTAAATGGCACATAACAACAACACCTCAATTTCCCAATCTCCGCCAAACGTAATCCCTCAATTTGACCGAAGGCATCCTTATATTCGGAACCCTGCCCTCAACAACAGCCGAACCTATAACACGATTCCCTTCACTGTTCTCTCCACTCTCATACACTTCCCCAACCACACCATCCAATTCTCCCTCCTCGCATGCTACTTCACTCACATGTACACCCTCACCTCTGTCCGAACAGGACCCTGAACTAGACACCTAAGTGAAATCACTCAAGTCGCTCGACAACGGCACTCTGGGTGCATCTCTTTCCATCACTATCCTCCTCTTACTCCACCGTGAGCCATCATCCAGAACCACGTATCCAGTACCAAACCTTTCCACCAAGTGGGCAGACATGTAGACGCTTTCACCTTTCGCTACAAACCTAGGATTCCTCACCAGCACACAATCACCCACCTTTAAACCCACGGGTTTCTTCCCCACTTGCTGTGACCTGACCCTCACTTTCTGGGTACGCACTCTCTCCAACACACAGGGGTCAAGTCCTAAAAAATAAAAAGGGGGACTCATCAACAAACGCAATGGGATGTGATTTCACCAGAAGTTTGCATATCAAGGTGAAATATGCACATTTCATTAAATTGGCTTTGCATAACCACCAATTTGCACAGGAGGAATGGCATTTACCTTTCATAAAATCAACACACACACAAAACCAAGAGGCTATTTTCTGCAAAGTGTGTTTTTGAAAATGTTAAAAGGTGTGCATGTTTTAAACTCCAAGAATCAATACAAGCCAAGTTTTCTCTGGAGCATGCACTACTGAAATGGGACATTTCATCTTTAGTTGTTCGTTATTTTTCATCAGGTTATATAGTGCAGTGGTGAAGTGTCCAGCCTACAAACCTGGCGACTGTGTTTCGATCCCTGAGGTCGGATTTAATTCATACATTCAAATGGGACATTCAATGCTTCCCATTTTATTTGGGGGGGACCGAGTCCCCCCCTCTGAAAAAAGTGAGTGGACTCCGCCCACTCGCCTGTACCCTCGACTTCAGCCCTACATATTTACCTTTGTGGGAACTCCTCCCCCGAGTGCAACCGTCCTCTACTTAGAACCCGCCTTCCTGCCTCTCATGAGTTCAAATGGTGAACGACCCATAAAAGATGACGGAGTACACTTATAAGCGGCCAATGCCTCAGACACCACCGCACTCCACTCCAAACCATTTAAAAAAGCCAATTGAATAGCCCCCTTCACGAACCTATTCACCCTCTCCACCAAAACATTAGCCAATGGATTGTACAAAGCTGTCCTGTAATGCCTGATGCCCATGTTCCTCAAAAACTCCTGCATACGGTGAGAAACAAACTGGGTTCCATTGTAAGTGACAATGCCAGATGGTACGCCGTCTCTGTCAAATACCTTGTTAAAAAATGCAATAATGTTCTCCATTGTCACAGTTTCCAAAGCAACAGCCTCCACCCACTGCAAGGTGTAATTCACCAATACCACCACAAATCTCAGTTCACCTCCATGTCCTTCCATGGGACTCATAATGTCCAACGCCAACACCTCACACAGAATGTCAACAGGATAAATAGGCTGCGGCTGCATTGTCTTACTTATATCAATCACGAACACGCTATACATTCCATCACAACTTCCTCCACACCCTCATCCATTCCGGGCCATCAATATGATTCACGCAACCTCCTTTCCATTAAGGACCTGTCTAAATGGCCTTCATGCACCAACTCAATGATCATGGGCCTTAATCTAAGAGGTGGAATCAACCTATCTCCTCTCGAGATGCCCCATGGGCCTTCTCCCAACTCACTCAAAACATGCATGTATGCCTTCCCTTCGTTTTTGATGTTCACACTCTCCCACCCGACACTCAAACCTTCCCTGAGCCAAGCCAACCTCACATCATCTGCACACTCTCTCTCCCATTCACTTTTGTCAACTGCAGGAAGCACACATGCGGCCTGGGTATACGCTTAGCACTCCGGCTCCAACTCTAAACCAGCCCTAGGCAACCAGGACAAACAGTCCGCCACCAAATTCCTCAAACCAACAATATACTCCACCCTGAAGTTAAACTCTTGCAAATCAACCATCCACTTGGCAATCCTGGGGGATACAAACCCCATTCCCTTAGTGGTCAACACATATGTGAGGGGTTTGTGATCCATCAGGATCACGTACGGGATCCCCCACAAAAATGTCCTGAAGTGTTTAGATGCTCAAGAAGCTGCTAAAGCTTCCCTCTCAATCACTGCATAATGCCTCTCCACGTCTATGAGAACTCTAGACGCGAATGCAATTTGCCTGAACTTTCCACCCTACCACTGTTCCAACACCACACCTAGACCAACATCGCTTGCATCCACGGTAAGCACAGTTCTACTCTTCGGATAAAAAATTTGCTCAACGATGGGACCATGTCTACATCCTTCTTCAATTGCATAAACTCATTCTGACAATGTTCTGACCACACGAACTTGACATTTTTCTTCAACAATGCAAGCATGCACACATTTATTTCAGCATACAACTGAATTAATTTTACATAGTACTCAGTCATTCCCAGGAACGACCTGAGCTGCTCCTTGTTCACAGGCATGGTGTCTCTCTCATCATCTTAACCAAACCTTCCCTTAGGTTTATGCCCCCCGCATCCAATGTGTGTCCTAAATAAGTAACACAGGGAACACCCACCTGACACTTTGCCAATTTCACAGTTAAACCGCTTTCCTGCAAGATTTGCATCACATGCAGCACTCTCTCATCATGTTCTCTTCGGTCCTTAACCTACACAAGTATACCCTCTTGGAAGTAACTTACTTGATGGACTTTCCCAAACAATGCTTGCATCAACCGGTGGAAACTGGCTGATGCGTACGCCAAACCAAAGGGCATCCGACAAAACCTGTATGCCCCAAATGGCGTGACAAATTATGTGAGAGGGGGAGACTCTTTGTGCAAGTTTATTTGATGGTCTGCAGAGGACAAGTCAAAAGTGGAAAACAATGTAGCTTGCCCTATGGTTGCCAAAAGCTCAGTTATACTAGGAAGGGGATGTCGATCCACCCAGAAGCTCATGTTAAGCTCCCTGAGATCAACACACATTCTTTGACCCCCTCCATGCTGTTTATGTGCTACAACAACGGGTGACAACCACTCTGAGGACTCAATCTCCTCTATTATCGCTGCCTCCATCTGCTTAGAAAGTTCGGCCTTCAGACTTTCAGACCATCCCTAGCCAATACCAGTACCTTTCTCATTTTATGGGCCTTAAATGTAATCTTGTGTGAAAACCCATGCAACCCATACAACATTCCTAGTTTGTCTGAAAACACAGTGGAAATGTATTCTTCAAATAATCCGCAGACACACTGCTCTCTGCTAGACTTCACTCTTCCACATTCAACACCGGAATAGCTTTTCCAGGGTGTATTTCTATTTCCAAAGCGGCTTGCTCGTCCCATCCCAGAAGACTCTTTCCTTTGTGTGCTACATACAACTTCCCTTCAGTTTTACACCCCTTGAACTCTATTCGAGCCCTTTCATATCCCAAAACTTTGATAGTCACTCGCCCATACGCACTGGGATTGACATCAGAAGGTTGGATGGCTGACACCTCCCTTCCATAACGTACGTTATACAGGTCAGGTGAAATCATAGTGTACGGTGAACCAGAATCTACCAACATTTCTATTGGTACATTATTTACAGTCAATATGTCCCACAGTTCTTTCGTGACTGTCCCCTCCACATGTAACAGCACACCTTCATGCGTTGCACTGCTCACATGCCCCCCATTCCATTGGAACCCTCTTCCTTGCACACCACCACTCTCACTGTTCAACTTGCACATTCTGGCATAGTGCCCCTTGGTATTACATCTCCCGCACTACATGTTTTAGGCTGGACACTCCCTGGTCCCAGTGGAGAGGCCAGTCCTCCCACACTTTCTACACGCTTGTCTTCCTCTGGCACTGAATGGCCCTCTGCCGCTCTTGTTGGTGTGGTAATCCACTTTTTCCGTTCTACTCTTGGTCTCGCCACCACCCTTCTTGAATGCTAGCACGGCCTGCACTGTCTCTCCTTGTGCCATCCTGTACCCTTTCTCCATCACCACCTGCACACTAGCGTGGGATTCCTCAATGGCCTTTGCAATCTCAATCACTTTATCCAAAGGAGGGTCCCTGTCTATCCATAGTCTCTCACTTACTTTGGCATTGCTAGTTTTCATCATCACCTGGTCCCTTATATATCCGTCCAGTACGCCAGTGAATTTGCAAGTCGATATAAGTGTACGCAAAGCTGTTATGTAAGAATCAATCGATTCACTTCCTCCCTGTGCTCTGGAAAAGAAGTGATATCACATCAAAACTATATTGGGTCTTTTCCCAAAACATCCCGCCAATTTTTTCAAAGCTGTCTTGTATAGGCTCACCACTTTTTCACCTTCTCTTCTGCCAGGGATTCATACTTCTTCACCAGGAAAGTGTCTGAACACTCTGAGTGAGGCCTTCTGTGCCCAAATAATTCAAAAGTGCTGCTTCTCTCTCATCATCCATATACTTAGCTCCGCCCGCTGCGTTAGGGTGCACAGTGCAGGAGGCTCACCTGGAGACAATAGGAATGCGGGAGGAGGTCTGGGACTACTCTGCTGCAGCTGTTGCACACTGTTGCTATCTTGTGTGGATCCTTAAGTAATCCACTCTGGTTATGTTCCACAGAACCAGCTTCCTAGGATTCAGTGTGGCTGGGTTAACTTTCTAGCAGCTGGTGACTGGATTTAGCTTATTAAGCAACTTTGCCGCACTTGTTATAGCCGAAAACGGGCTCTCTGTGTTGCAGCGTTTAGCTGGTTGCCATGCCAACAAAATGGCCACCATGCACTGTGATGTTGTAGGGTCCTTTCCTCTGACCTCTACCTATCCTTCCATGCTCTGCCACACTCTGGTGTGGGTACCAGTGCTCGCGCTGCGGTTCTGGCCCCCCCAAACCTTAAGTCCACCGTGGGGGATGAGATAGACTGCACTAGCACGTGTATTCTATGGCGCTGTTGCAGGGGCTGGCAGGGTTGCCCTCCGCACGCTCTCCTAGGCCTGGCTGGGCAACACAGTGAAGGCAGCAGTAGAAACCGGCTAAAGTACACAGGTGTGGTTTCGGGGTGTTGTGTCCTGTCTCTGCGCCTCGGCACGAGGGGAGATAGAACGCGCAGGGACTTGTCAGTAGGCCGCAGTGGTGCAGCGCCAGTGGGAGCGAAATGAGACAAGCCACACTCTGTTCGTTACTGTGCCTGGAACTGCTCCCCATTCGCGGGGGCGGTGCTTTTATTGAGACGCCCTGCATCACCGCGTTGCGGGACGCAGGGCGGATATAACATTCCTCCTTTATTTTAACTTAACTTAACATTTAAACAACACATAACAAATACCATTATGCAGACCCTTAAACTAACAAACCCTGGGTACCTCGCCTATTACAGTTCTAATGGGGCAGATTACCACACATAGTCTTTGAGCCGAGCGGGTGGCTTGGTGGCAGTTCTTAAGCCATAGCGCCCCCTTCTGGGGCTGGGCCCCACTATCTCACTGGGCGCCTCACCTTCCATGTCCGGCTCACCCATGTCCGGTTCGCTCCACTACTCCCACGTCCTGTCACCCACTTCAACCTTCTCCTAAAGGTGAGCGGGGTCTCCTTCGTTCGACTGGGGATCTTCATCTTCTTGGTGACACTCGCCATCAGTCCACAGGTTGTGTGGCACCGCCTTGAACCACAACGCATTTCGTGTCACCTGTCGGCGTCCTCTCTTTACAGTTATCATGGTCCCTTGTTTTTCACTGACAGTCCATGGGAACAAATCGTAGCGGGAGTCCAGTTTGGACCTTGTCGAATTTTGCAGCATGACCACCTGGTCACCCACCTGGTGGTCGGATGGCTTCAACCTCCTCTTGGCACTAATGTGTGCATTGGCCCCGTTCTCCTCCTTTCAGTGCGCTCCTTGTCGAAACGGTCAGGCTCCTGCTGGGGTGATGTGGAATGGAGGACTTTATGACAGTGCCAAACATGAGGTTGGCTGGCGGGACACCCGTCGTGCTGTGAGGGGTGACTCAGTAGTTTCGCAGAAAACGGTAGAGGTCGACCTTCCACGGGCTGGCGTTTGCTCTTGACAGCCTCAGCACTTTGTTGAGTGTCCTCATGAACCGTTCCACATCCCCATTCGCCTGGGGCCACGTTGGCATGATGTGATGGTACTTTATATTCAGTTCCTGCAGATATTGTTTGAATTCCTCCCCCTGGAATGGTGCGCTGTTGTCACTCTTGATTCCTGTGGGCTGTCCATGCGTTGTGAACATCTTCTCCATGGCGGGAATTACCACTTCCGCTGCCGTGGATTCAACTACCTCGACTTCCGGATAGCTGGAGTGATCATCAATGGCCATCAGGAGGTAGAGGCCTTCTTGTAGTGTGCAAAAGTCGATGCTGATCGCATCCCATCTGCCAAGGCCACGTTCCACTGATTGGATCGGTTCTGGATTCGGTGGAGCTCCAGTTATCTGGCAGGGTAGACAGGTGTTTATTGGCCTTTCAACCGTCTCGTCTATCTGTGGAAACCACACTCGGTGCCAGATTCGAGCCTTCGTCCGAGCCATCCCCTGGTAGCCTTCATGGGCTAATGCCACTATTCTGTCCTGGAGGCTCGAAGGGACGACAATGCGGTTTCCCCTGAGTAGCAGTCCTTGCTTTGTGATCGACATATCCTGTCGTATGGTGAACATCCCCGTGAGGAATGCCTTTGCTTCCGGCCTCCTGTCTTGGGTGTTCTTCATGAAGGACTTCCAATCGCCTGAGATGATGGCATCCTTCATCAGGTCGCATCACGGGTCCTTGTGTGTCTCCGATTCAATGTCCTCGATGCTGACAGCCTTTGGTCTCATGGCCCGCACAACCTGGCAGATATGTTCCTCAGTCTCTTCGGCTGCTTGGACTTCTTGTGGAGTCGCCGCTCGAGGGTGTCTTGAGAGGAAGTCCACCGGGTTTCCACTTCCCGGCTGAAATGCCAATTCAAAATTGTACTGCTGGAGGTGCAGCAGCCATTTGGCTATTCTGGCCGGCGGGTGAGAGGATGTGCCCATGAAGATAGGCAATAGGGGTTTGTGATCCGTAACTGCCGTGAATCTTCTGCCATAGAGATAGAGGTGGAAATGACGACACCCCCACAGTACAGCAATCGCCTCCTTCTCAATGTGCGAGTACCGCTGCTCTGTCATTGTGAGGGCTCTTGACGCGTATGCAATGGGTCTCTTCTCCCCTTCTTTGGTGACTTGCATGAGGATGGCCCCTAGGCCGACAGGGCTCGCATCCACAAATAGTTCAGTTGGGAGTTTGGTGTTGTAGTAGGCCATCTTTGTGTCGATTGACAGCGACTCCTTGATGTTTTCAAAAGCCTCCTGACACGCCTGTCCCCATTGCCACTTTGTATTAAGCTTGGTAAGTTCTCGCAGGGGTTCAGAGAGAGTGGCCAAGTTACGGATGAACCTCCCACAGTACGTGGCCATCCCCAGGAAGCTGTGCACTTCGGTAGGTGTCATCGGCGGACTCACAGCCTGTATGTCGGCAACCTTCTGGGGGTCCGGGGAGATGCCAATGCTGCTGAACTTGTAGCCAAAGAAAGCTATTTCCGTTTTGAAGAATTCACATTTTTCTTTGTGAATAGTTAACCCAGCGTCATCTAGTCTGCCCAGGAGCGTCTGCAGTCTCCTCAAGTGTTCTTCTCTGTTCTGAGCATGGATCAGGATGTGTCACTCACATTGAGGACCCCTGGTATGTCCCGGATGACCTCCTGAATACTCTTTTGAAAGACTTCGGCAGCCGACGAGATCCCAAAGCTTAGGCGTTTATATCTCCGTAATCCCAGGTGTGTCAAGAAAGTGGTTATGTATCGAGAGTCCTTATGCAGCTTGAGCTGGTGGTATCCAGCTTTCAGATCAACCTTTGAGAAGACTCGTGACCCGGTGAGATCAGCCACGATTTCATCAAGCGTAGGTGTGATATGGCGCTCCCGCTTGATTGCAGTGTTCAGTAGAAGCATGTCTATGCAAATAAAGACTTTTCCCGGATGTTTGGGTTTTTTTGTGACCACCATCGGGGAAACCCATGCCGTCGGCCCAGTTACCTCTTCTATTATTCCTGCTTCTTCCAATGCTTTAAGTTCTTTCTCCACTTGTTCACGCATGTGGAACTGGGTTCTACTGTGTTTTACGGCCTTGGGCTGGACCGACTCGTCTATATGGAGCTTGATTGTCTTTCCTTTCAAACACCCTATCCCATTTTGTAGGTTGGGATACTGTGCCAGGATCTTTTTGACTTCTTGTGCTTCCTTCACGTGACAGACAAACTTGACTAGCCCTAGGTCTTCAGCCGCATCCCCACTCAGAAGGCATTCGATCCCTGCATTTAAGACGTAGATTTTTGATGGTAGTCTTCTTTCGCCATGGCTGAGGGTGGTGCAGAATCTGCCAACCACCGGTAGAGGCTTCCTACAGCCATACGCAAATAATAAAGTGTCTGTGTTCTTCAGATCTGGTTGTGGTTGCAGTGTTTGGAATGTGCTTGTGGGCATGACATTTACAGACGCTCCTGTGTTAATGGTCATCCATACCTGCTGGTTTTGAAGAGTGACCTGGCATTTGCGTCTCCGGAGCCTTTGTTCTTTGCGACGCATGTCCCTGATCCAGGTATGACACCAGGTAGAGTTTTATCCCTTTTTTCCACTGTTCCCTGCCGGATTCGTGTTGGGTCCCCGTGACGTCATCCCCTTCTTCCTCAGTCGAAGAATTTGTCGCTTCGACTCGCCTTGCATTGGCTTGCTTCCTTTTCTTGGTCCCGCACTTCTCTTGGGGAGTATTCAGGGGTGGCAGTGGGGCGCCCGATGACCGGCACACCTTAGCATAGTGGTCCTTTCTGCCACATGCCCCACATGTTGTTCCTTGCGCGGGGTAGTTTCGCCATCCATGTCGCGGTCTACCACACCATCCACATTCCGCGGGTGCCGGGATTCGTGGCTGCTACCTTGCTTGTGCGTAGTTGCCGCCAGCCTCATCTCTTGCGGGCTGTCTGTTTGTGACGTGGGCCACCATTGCTGTCGTGAGAGCAGGCTGTAATTTTTGAAGAGTCGCCCCGGTGTTGGCGGCCCTGGTATGTGCCAGTTTTCTTTGACGCCCCAATTCCAGAATGCGTGTTAGGGAGATGCCCTTCTCACTCAGTACCATCCTTCTCAGTTTCTCCGAATGGATGCCGTTGATGAGCTCTCTCCGTATTTCTTTCTCGACGTTCGTGAACTCACACGCTATTGCCAGCTTCCTCAGACGGGTATGGTAGGCATCCAAGGTCTCCTCTTCACCCTGAATAGTGGTGCAGAATATAAAAGTTTCATAATCAGGATTTAGCTGTGGGAGAAAATCAGCCGTCAGGGCATCCTTCGCTTGCTGGTAGATGTCCTAGCCATCATCAATGGTTAACAAGTTGAAGATGCGTAGTACCTCGTCTCCCACATTTAGCAAGAGGTGCGATCTCATATTCCTGTCAGTGGTTATGTCCTTGCATTCCATCGCCATTTCGAATTTTTGGATCTATGGTTGCCACCGGGGGCCAACTGATGATGGGTCCGTAAATGGATCAAGCGGCTGAATCATCGCCAAGGAGTTCCCATGTGGGTGAGGTTGTGGTGATGACATTGACAGATTGGCTGCAATTCTAGAAGGCGTGCCGGGCCTGGGGGTGGACGCGCCAGTCGCCATGGCAGGGCCTCACTGTGTCCTAATGGGGTATGCACGCCTCACCTTACTGCCTGTCCTCAGGTGACCGTGACCCTCCTCGGTTGAAAGTCTCAGACTGTGGTGGATGGGCAGCTGCGTCGAACCAGGCGCTCACCACGTGTGGTAGCCTTGAACATTCGAATCTGGAGCAAGTGTGAAGGCCTCCCACGCTGTGCTGTGTCGCCTCTGACACCTGGAAGGCGATGTGTGGTTGTTGCACTTTACTATGGGCGTCTTTAGGGAGTGTGTCCCCTGCAGCCGATGGTGTCCCATGTTGAGAGGACGAGAGAAAAAAAATGATTCTTTTTTTTTTTTGGGTGGGGGTTTTGTGTGCCTCCCCACCGGGTGTCCAAAAATGTCGTGTTGTCGTGAGTCAGCAACGGCTGGCAGAGCGTCGAGCACGAGTGCTGGGTTCCTTTTCCCTCGTCGCAATTGTTGTGTCCTGTCTGCGCGCCTCGGCACGAGGGGAGATAGAACGCACGGGGCCTTGTCAGTAGACCGCAGTGGCGCAGCTCCAGCGGGAGCGAAATGAGACACGTCACACTCTGTTCGTTACTGTGCCCGGAACTGCTCCCCGTCCGCAGGGGTGGGGCTTTTATTGAGACGCCCTGCGTCACCGCGTTGCTGGACGCAGGGCGGATATAACACGGGGTACGTCTCGTTCTCCTCACTACTCGACGTCAGTGAAATGATGAGCTTTACGCACCAGGAGGTAAGAATAACAAGGTTGTATTATCTCAAAAAAGACCCTGTGGCCGCCCAGCCCCCAAGTCCTTAACCATTCAGAATGTGGAACCCTGGGCAGGAATAAACACCTCAGGGTTCCATTACAACACAATCCAAGAGCTGTCTCGCCCAGGACCCCACCCAATGTACCTCCGATCTGAGTCTCGCCCTATGTGAGTGTCACTCCCGTCAGAGTGTCTTCCTCGCACCAGCATGCTCACTCCCCGGGCTCTTGAGTGGTGAGACTTCACCTGCATGCATTTGCAAAGCTGATCCGTGCTGGAAGCCTTCACTGATTTGCAAAGTATAACTCCTGCCAGCACAATGCATCCTGCGTATTGATCATGTGTGTGCTATGCTGTTCACCTTGAGTCGCATGTTGGGCTCTGGAGAAAAGAGAGCAGGCATTGCTCCTAGGGCTATACCCTGTCTATACCACTGGAAAAACCTTTGCTCTGTAACGAGGTCCCCTGTCAGGCAGTAGGGGTGTGAGATGGGGAAGCCAGGTAGCTTTGATGCTGTTGCCCACTAAGTTAAGCTGTTCCGGGATAAAGCAGGGTATCACCAGGCTTACACCACCATGTGTCAATAGGGGTTGTCCCCGCTCCGCAGTTAAACCAGAGGGAGGAGAGAAGGGTGACCAGATTAAAAAAGTAAAACACTGTGACAGGGCAATTAACATAAAAGTAGAACTAACTCTTGAAAGTGGCTGTTAAGGCACTACACTTCAGTAGCGTTTGGGGGACAAGGGGGTTTAAGTGTTACTGTTCAAAGATATACATATTATAATTAATTTATCAGAAACTAACACTATCTTAAATTATAAAATGCATTTCTTCTGTGCGAGATTGTGCATTCCTGCCTACCAGCTATGAAGACCTACTACGAAAAACCGAGACCACTGCATTTTCCAATGGGAACATAATCTTGAGAAAGGGGGACAGAACACCAAAATCCGTGACAGTCCCTGCAAAAACAGGGACTTCTAGTCACCCTAGAGATACTCAAGGCCCAGACTCTGTAAACCAGGAGGATCCCACATAGGGCTAGGCAGGAACCCAAGGGGGCTGGTATGTGGGCTTGAGGCGGGTTTCTATTTTCTGTTAATGTTATTGCAAATAAATACTGTGTGAACTCAGAACAGACCCCTGTGTGTTGTGGATATCACTCATCTTTGTGACAGGTCACTATACGCACACTGCAGTGGCAGTGGTTGAATAGCCCTTTTGGTGTGCACTTTGCACGTTACTTTGACAAAGCACCCCAAGAACACAGGTATGTATTTATACTTTATTATTAGTGTGTACAGTTGTGTTGTCTAGGCCACACGTGGCTATGAGCAGCACAAATGGGACGTCGTCTGCCCTTCTTCGATGACACCACACACAAGAGGGACCTGAAAGTATTGATGCCAAATACAGCTCTCTGCATGGGCAGGGAAAGTTCACTAGAAATGATTGCCTCTTGGTTGGGACTAGTGACCCACTGGTAGCTGCAAGATTAGGCCTTCTGTATTAGCTGAGGTTCACTTATGTCTTTCTATTTCTTGCTTCTAAGAGGTCTCAAGCATAAAGCCCCGAGGATAGCTTTCGCATCACCCGTGGCTAAGTATTAACCTTGAACCTTAAAAAACACAGCTATGTAGTCTTGCCTCCCACCCCAGCCAGAAGGGGCGGGTGTGCTTTGTAAGGCAACCTGACGAGCTGATCACGATGGTAGCACAATAGGAGTGCAGATGGCAGATGCCCCCAATTTCTCTGTCTCCAAAGGATAGCTCAGTGGCAACGTTCTCGCCTTGGAAGTAAGACGCCACTGAGGAGAACAGGTTCGATCCCCGGGTCCACGTTTAGGAACCTCCGGGTATTACTATAAATAACTTTTCATGTATGCCATCCATATTCATTACTTTCCAGTCCCGTTTTTAGCTTCGCATTCTGGCGCTTGTAGCCCTAGATTTCCCCATTATAGTACCAGTACTAAAGCTCCCAGAATGCAATGTCAAAACGAGGACTGGACTACCGTCTCCCGAATAGAAGGGATAATGTTACTTCCCTGGTGCAGTATTGTATTTGCTTCGCAAAAGAGAGGTATAGTGGACATTTTGCCATGAAAGGCAAGTGGGGGATGTGAAAAACTGGGAGATATGGGAGTTTGCTAGTGTTGGTGACAAGGCAGGCCCTATCCAGGTTGAAAGATTTGTGAATGGTGGAATGCTTGATGTCATGGTCAGGGCTTTAAGTGGGGTAAGAACTCGAGGGGGGGCCCTCGTTTGGGGGCGTGGTTTGTGGGATGGGCGTGGCCTAACAAAGTACACAGGCCATAGTAAGGCACGTAAATAAATATATAAATTCATGTAAGCATTTATATATTGTGATGCTTACCTTTTTGTGTAGTATGCAAGCCATCTTTTATAAACATAGAAATATAAAACATATTTCTATGTTTATAAAAGATGGCTTGAAAAGTACACAAGCCATAGTAAGGTACACACACAGATATATAACATGCGTGCATTTATATATTTGTTTTAGTGCCTTACTATGGTTTGTGTACTTCAAGATGGCTTGAAAAGTACACAAACCACAGTAAGGTTTGCACACAGATATTTAACATTTATATATGTGTTTGCGTACCTTATAGTGTACTTTTCAAACCATCTTTTTTTAAACATATCTCTGTTTATAAAAGATGGCTTGAAAAGTACAGAATTCAAGCCATCTTTTATAAAGCTTTGACGACGGACAAGCCTGAGGAGTCTTTGTCCGTCGGCAAGGCTTTATAAAAGATGGATTGAATTGTTTACTTTTCAATTCATCTTTTATAAAGACAGAAACACAGGAATCCCCAGGTTCACACAGGAATCCCCAGGTTCACTGAGGGTGAAAGACGCCTCGGGACCTGGGGAAACAAAGGGACTGTAACTTCCTTTGGTGACCCGAGAGGTCACCATAGGAATTTACAGTGACTGACGGAAATACCATCCAGTCGCAACAACGCTGTGCCTGGCTGGCACTTATGTCAGCTGGCCTGGCATTAAAATGGCGGGCGCATCTCCTGTCGCGGCTGCAGCCGCGGCGGGATAATGTGCCCCACCAATGTTGTGTGGGACCGGGGAGCCCCCGCAGGGCCTTGGCTCAGCCCTGGCTCAGCCCCACTTTTTGGAGACTGCCGGAGTCTGGCCCCGGCAGGCCCTGGCCCACGTAAAGTACTGGTTATGGTACAGAACTCGCCAACGGGATCGACAGGCTTTTTTTAATGTAACCAGGAAAGGCAAAGGAGAGACCGTTCTTTTACTTCATCTGAATATGACTTCTTTAGTGGTAGATTCAGTAGAATATTTGGTAAAATCCTGGCAACAGCCAGGTTTTGGCGCGAGTTGCGAATGCAAATGCTAGTCTAGGGGATACTGTTGGCGGCTTGCTGAATATTAAGGGCAAGGGTGAAGTGTATGCTGCCCCTCTGCTCTTTGGCTAGAAGTCCTTAACTCGGGCTCTTCATTGAGAGGCTATGCCTGTACTCTGAGTATGGGGTAATAATGTCAGGAAGTGGATCCGGCATGTGCACATTGGTGTTCCACTGGTAGGCCCAATTCCTGGGTCCATGTTGCTATTTGTGGCCTGTTCAGAGCCTATGCTTGTTAGTGTATCAGTAATAATAGATATCAAAGAACCTAAAAGTTCGGTTGTGGCATCAGGAAGAGGGTTATGCCTTATAAATTGACCTTTCATGAAGTGGATCGTTTCTGTAATGGGCATATTAGTGAGATGGACTGACTCTCAGTGACTGACAAAGTGACAGTATATTTATGTATTCAGAAGATGTGAATTGAGGATTAGATGTTTCCATTAAAGTCATTCATGGGCTACTCTAGCAAACTCCTCTAATGGTGTTATAGCTATTTAGAGATGACATTAAAACTGAATGTCCAGTGAAATTTCCTTTCCTTTTTTAGGGTTGTGAATTTATACATGGTGAATGCTGTAATGGGTGTAAGCATACATTTTTTGAGATTAGATTCCAGCGAATGGCTTCAATGCTGGCCATCGTGGGAGTACCCATAGGTGCTTGTCGGATGAGGGGGGAGTTGGAGTGGTTCTCTCACGAGAAATATCACTTACAACCATTTAGGTGGTGTTAAGAAGGCCCAGGAAAGTCCAAAATTACCCAGAGGGATTGGAGGTAATCCAAACCGGACTCAAAGACGAAGTAGACACAGTGCAAGGCAAAATCCAGCTTTATTATAATCTAAATAAAGCAGGCACAACTTACAAGCATTACAATCTTGTTTCACTCGGTGCACCCATTACAAACAGCAATGTAAGTAGTACGACTTTGTCATAAATGACGTCATCACATATAATCTGTTTACAAAAACCTACAGTGATTGGGGATTGCTTAGTTATGGTGGCAACATGTAGACTCTATATGGTTCAAACATTTAATGGAGTTATACTTGTCTGATGGCTCCTCCTGAGAGCACTCCTATATTGATAAAGGTTATACAGTGTCATCTCTACAATAGGTAATTGGTTGGCACCTTACTTCATGGGCAGCATAACATTAAGGTTTCTAACTGGTTGACTTCTTGCTGACCAACTTTGGATAATTAACAGGTCGTCAAGACATGAGCGAGATAAGGGGTAGGTGGAGAGAGGCCCATGGAATGTTCATTGTTCATTAAAGAAGTTACCATCCCTCATTGCTAGGCCATGAGGCTAGGCAATCTCTTTGTATTTGACCTTTTGTGATGCCTTGTGTCTGTGTGTTCTTGTAGGGAGTATGGCAGGTGTCCTATCTATATTTGTTTTTAATGAATAGGCAGTGTTTTTCAATTATGGGTGACGTGTGATGGGGCCATGTATGAAATGGAATAATCTATGTATTGGGATTATAGCTACTACTAATGTGTGTGTTGTGTTTTCTGGTGCCACCAGGAACACTCTTTAGTTATTGTTCATGGAGTCTTTTGGCTTTCCGTGTTACTGCATCTGCCCTTCAAAGGCTAGTTGTGCTCTTATAACTTTTAATTAATCTGGGAGTATCCGGCCGACATCCTGGGAATTACTATCTTGTGCCTCTGTTCTTCTTCTACAACCCTCTCTTATTTTCTCGTAATCATAGCACTAGTTGCCAACTCCTGTCTAAGCTCTGCATGGATATGTATTTTTGTGGATTCAGTGTTTTTAGTGCTCTAGAAGTCTTGAGGACTTTTGTTTAATTAAAAGCATGCTGCGGCTTCCATTTTAAAGAAGGTGGCTGCCCAATTAACCTCTTGTTACTAGGCTAGTGAGCTATATTTGCATATTGTTTATGTTACATTCACCTTATACATTAGGCATCCCAGTATTCATCATGTCTTATGGATGCTATGTTAATATTCTTCATGTATGAATCCATATAATAACTAGTGTATATGTTCTTCATGCTGAGTGCACATCTGCTTTGTGTCTAATTGTTAAGATGTGCGTCCCAGGGATGCTGCGTACTTGAGCTTCCAGAGGTTGTACGTTGAGGCGAAGCTAGTCTGTCCAGTAGGTTGATGGTCCTGCAACAATCTGATGAAAGGTAGCGCAAAGAACCTGCCCCACCTCCACCCTAAATACACAGGGTTGAAGGGGAGTCGGCTCCTGATGCCACGAATGGGCTCTTCCCTGTGTTTTAACGTGACACCAGAACAGTGCAAGCACTGACAGGGAAGGCCGTCTCCAACTGGAATGATGAGCTGATAGATGTATGTAGCTTTATACTGAGACGTGGAGAAGTGTAGATGTCCACAAGAGCAGGTACCCAGGCTGGAGGCAGAATGCAGACAAGGCCAGTCAGAGGGTCTCCTGTCAGGGGAATGACAAAACCCCAGGACTAGGGGAAGGGCCCAGAAACCAGGAGGAAGGGGGGAAACCCTAGGCAGAGTGGATGGTACCAAGGAACAAGAGTACCAGGAGCCAAGGGAGGAAAAATGAGTGGGAACCCAGAACAGAGAAGGTGGAAGCCAGGGAGAGGGGAACCAGGGAACCCAGGAACCAAGGAACCAGGAAATCAGGAAGGGCCCAGGCCAGGAAGGAACCAAGGGGCAAGGAACAGGCAGTAGAGCAAAACGAGCAGCAACAGGGTCAGGAGTGAAGCAGAGGGTCAGGAACCAAGCCGCCTTGAGACGCGACTAGTTCCTGACCCGACCGCTAGATAAGGAAGCCAGTGGGGAAATGAGCCCTGGAACGCAACGCGCCTTAGCCAATCCGTGCTGGCGAGCCGGCGCGAAAGCGAGGCTTGACACGCAAGCTGAAGTGCCGCCGTCCAAGGTGCATGTGCGAAGGACGGGATGCGGCTGAGTGCGCAAGCGCGATCCAGCAACCGTGTTGCCCCCAGCAACGGAGTAATGCAAGGAGCGCGGACCACACCACCGAAAATGGGGATAGAGCCTCCAAGACCGGACTCGACGTGCGGATCCGCCCGGTCTCCTCTGACAGGTGGGTGTTCTAACACTAATTCATGTGCTTGTTGCTGTTACAACAGTAGTTTGACTGCTTTTGCCATCTTCAGCCTAAATTGTCTCTATTTCCAGCTGTACCTGCCTGGAATAAGGCAGTATGGTTGCCTCAGTGAGTGATGTTTCTCACCTGTGTGGTATTGGGCTGGGGGAGGGGCAGAAGCTACAGATGACGTATTTATCTGCCGCTGAACATTCCCCCCTCCGGGTGAGTCCTCGACCACACTCTTCTTTCTGCTCTCCCCTGAATAGTGCTCCTTGTGTATCATATCTTTGTCACCACCTCAGTCATCCCCCATATCTTAGTCAGCCCACCTCTACGTCTCACATACTCATCTGGACTCCAGGTCATATCGCAGCACTCATCATGGGAATCACAATATGCCCAGTAGTCAGTGTAATTGTGAGGGTTCTATTGATATATATATTTTGACCCTGGAGGAGCAATAGGGCACTCCATTGCTTGGGTACAGGGGAAGTCATCCGTTTGTGTATACTCATGCACTTGAGTATCCAAATGTATTATTATTTTCATTCTGACTGCTTTTGTGGCTGTCATTTTGTATTGGCTCATTGCTATTCCTAGAACGCAGAAAGCTAATAGTACTAGTACCATTATGGCGACTAGTATTTTGAATGCACTGGCCAACCAGGAGGGTATCCATGAGAACAGGTAATTGAAACAGTCATCATCTGCAATATCTTCCACCTCCTGCACCATTCTGGTGTGGATTTCTGTTAAGGCGGCTATTGCCTCTGTGACATTCAATTTTCCTTATCATGGGTGGGTTTTTATGTGCAGCAAATATGCACAATTTATGCGCACATGCCCCCTTCCATGGCCGTTATCAGATCAAGAATGTATCTGTTTTGGAGGGTCATGAGTCTTATTGCTCTCAGCTCTTCCCTTATGGCATTAAAGCCTTTTATAGTCGTATTTATAGTCTGCAACAGCTCCCACCAGGTTATTTGCAACCATTTGGTGTTTGTATTGGCCTGTAACCCGGGAGTAAAGAAGGATGTAAAGAGCATCTCTGTTCTACTGAACAGGTTATCCCCATCTGATTTCTTGTCATACACGTTTGCTATCTTTGCCAAGTTATATTTACCCCTTCTTGTGCACTTATTCTCAGGTGAATATGTCTCTGTATATTAGCAACTGTGTCTCTCCCTGAACCCAGGTATTTGCTTCCTTCTGAATGTATGCATTGTAACAACTTATGGTCAGTTATTTTAACCTCTCCTCTATTCGGGCCTTCCAGTGTATATTGTATCACATTATTGTTTGTTCTAGTGTCATCCATCATGGCCTTTTGTTTTCTGTAGCTATCCTCATAAGGGAACGTTCTTTTTGTCATCCATTGCAAGGTGGCCCCTCTTCCTTGAAATTGCTCCCTCATAGTGCAAAGTGCTAAGTATGCTAGGCAGTGTGCTCTGTGTCCAGGTATTTCTGTGGCCACAAATTTCCTAGAGGCACTCATGTCATAGGGTATAAGGAAACACAAATAACAATTCTCATCAGAAGTCTCTCTCCCTACAATATACATGTGTTGGTACCACAGATTGCTGACTACGTGGGCAGAATCATCAACACACTTGTTCAGGTGCCTTGAGTCATCTAGTACACTTCTTCTCAGTCTTTTCATATTTGTGCTCATTACAGAGAATTGTCCTGGTGCCTGTTCATGTGTCAAAACACAAGAATAACAGGGGATACCAGGAATATCTAAGTACTGTGACCTGGCCTGGATAGAACAAGTACAAAGTTAACATAGAAGGTCAGAGTACTATTGTGTTCAAGTGGCGAGTCCTGGTGTAATGTCCATGGCTACATAATCATAATGGTTACACATAGCACACAACAACTATAAAGCAACTGCGCCTATCTGCAAACCCATCCCTGGGGTGAAACAATTGAATTCAACCCAGTAGATGCTCAAATATAACAGAGTATTTTTATTGGAATAATTTTAACAAATCGCTAAAAAAACTGATATCCTAATAATAAAAACATACAACAATATAGGTATCAAACATATTTTTTGTTAATCAACCCTTCTATTTCATCATTGGACTGATTGGATACATCATTCCCATCTAAAAACCACAACAAACCACACTCCAACCATACCACATTCATACTCAAGCCATTCAAACATTCATTCAATAATAACAAATATTTAATCAATAAAAAACAAACATTCTAAAACACAATTATACAATATTTAGTCGATTTTTAGTATGAACCACTGAGCCTGTTTCTTATTAATATGATCTATTCTGACTCAGATGGGTATGACTTAAAACTGTTCACAAATAACAATACATTCCCCGACCCGACATGTTTCTTTCTGTACAATATCCAGTAAACAGAAATTCTTCAGGGGCACTATGGTCCAGTGGAGTCGAGTGGAATGTAGATGGAAAAATGCAGAACATGTCGAATACACCAGCAGAGCTCACCTAAATACAAACACGAGAACACAACATCAATCAGGCTAAATGCTTAAGTTTCAAGATTGATCAATACTACCACCGTGCTGTCAGTAAACAGGGCGTAGAAAAAGGTTATTAATACCTTAGATCTTCCTTTAATCAAGGGGCCAGAGAGGACCGTAATCCTAAAGCCGTATAAATTGGTGCCTCCAAAATATATCCACCGTCACCAACACCTCGTGGCACTTATAGACATCCAGAAACAACACTATCACACCCCGCCATGAGATAAACCCTACTGTGATCCCAAAGGTTTCGTTAATCAGGAGTGGGGGAGTGCATAAAACAACAAATGTTTTTTAAAAAAGCACTCACGTTCAATCTCCTGTAACTCTATAGGGTGAAAGCACAAATGTGGATCAACCCCAGGGACATGCAGCCGCCGGAAAATAGCGCAACGTGTAGTCCCTGATTAGGAGGAAGAGCCTCCTCGTAGACTCTGTATGTGAACGGTGGCAACTTCACTTCTCGCCTGCCTGTAAACACAGAGGCGGAACACAATCAATAACAAAACAATATAGTGCTCCACAGAGGAAAAAACACTTGCAATATACTGCAGTAACGTGATGTAGTAAGGACAAATATATATCAAATTCATCCCTACATAGTAACACCACCTGACGTATGTCCCCGTTATGCACAAAAATACTTAATGAACCCAGGCTTACCTTTTTTTTGGAAAAATCAAGAGCTTTCCAGCCCATGCATGTATCTCGACCGTGTCCCAATAGGACCCAACCCATGGGATGGCGTCAACTACGACACTTAAATTAGTCGTGACCATGAGGATACCCAATCCTGAAACAGGAAAGGAAAAACACATCGGGAAACAATCAGAACACCAACACATAACTCTAAAGTGTTCAATTCATTAACTGGAGTTATCTAAACACGTATAAAATACACCGTACGTATTGAGACGCCAAGGTTATAAGGGCGAATAGCCACTAACCCATTCCAGCATTTGCGCGAAATACAGGATGGTATCAATAAATAAACTTGCATCACATATGGGGAAAGCAAAAATGTTCCTAGCATCCGCTATGCCCGGATATTCATGGCATGAGGGGCACAAATGAATAATGTGATCATGAAACCATAACGGGGCTGACCATACTACAAAAAACATTGCGGACCAGAACTACAACTAGAATCATTCTTACCTCCGTGACTGCTCAAAATGCAACGTAGATGGCCGCGAGACTCAAACCAGCCAGCATATCCAACGGTCAAACCCGGAGAATCCGAGTGATAAACGTACTCGCGTTGTCATGTGACTAGCACGTGACTAGCACGTAACGTGAGATGTCCTGATGGTACACGTCCCTGAAACAACGTGCAAACTTAGCCGTCCTATCACTCAAAAGACATCTCACAACGCTAGCTATTAGACAGGCGCGAGGTAAGTGAAGGGCACAGTGCTCGATTACAAGGATTACAAAGATCGAACACACAAATGCTGAGACGCCACAAGCGTAACAATTCAAAGGATGCTGACACACGAGAAACTCATGTGACAATATATTGGATACACAACTTCCCACTTCTATGGTAATTTGGAGGCTGGAATATATGACAAACCCCCAATCTGTTCACTTATGAAGGGAGAACAGAAACCCAACTAATTATCAGAGTGAACCTGGGTCATAAAGAAGGTTTGTAGTTAAAAATTCCAATCTTTCGCCTCATTTAGGCCAATCACATGGCTTTTACTCAAAAAAATAAGTTTGGTCTCCTCCCTGGATAGAGTGTGTTTATCCACAGAAATGTTGTTAGTGACCACAATCTTTTTAAGTATTGTCCACCTCAGATCCTCACAATTGTGATTCCGCATTATAAAATGCCCTACCATGGGAGCTGTTAAGTTCCTTAATCTAATACAGCTTTTATGTTCACTGATGCAGACTTTAATCCTTCGTTCTGTTTTACCGATATAAATCTTATGGCAGGGACACCAAATGGCATATATGACAAAACTCGAATTGCAATTCGTGAACCCTCTTTGCTCCCAAGGTCTGGGGAGTTCTGTATCCACCTCGGTGGTACATTTAGTCAGGGGACAGCAGACACACATGCCACAAGGAGCATGTCCTCTTAATTTCGGTAGTCCCCACTGTTGGGTAATGGTGGCTTGTTTGTCAGACTTAACACTAATATCGTTTCTGCACACCATCTCTTTAACATTGCGTCCCCTTTTAAAAGCGCACCGTGGGGTCACCACGGGTATCTTAGCATGTGCTAAATGATGCCAATGTTTTTTGACAATCTTAACCACCCGGTTGGACAGATGGTTAAAGGTACACACAAAGACCAAAGGATCAGACTCAGAAGGACTAGTTTTCGGTCTATATTCGAGCAAAGCCTCCCGATGATTATTGGAGGCTCTCTTCAATGCTCTCTTCACAATTTTCTCGGGATATCCACGTTGGATCAAATTAAGACTCAAATTGGAGGCTTCTGACTCAAACATCTCTTTCTCACTGCCATTCCGTTTGCGTCGCAGAAACTGCCCGAAAGGTAAATTATCCCTTAGAGCCTAGGGGTGAAAACTGTCATATCTGAGAAGGGAATTCCTGTCTGTGGTTTTATGAAAAGGTTTAATACCAGCAAATTACTGGAGGGATTAGAATAGATGGTTAGATCTAAAAAATCTATCTGTTCCCTATGAAAGTTCATAATGAACTTCAGAAAGGGATTGATCCCATTTAACCACTGAAAAAATTATAGTAAAGTGGTTTCATCACCATGCCAAATTAACAGTACATCATCTATGTACCTTCGCCACAACGAGATACGTTCTTTGAAGATATTATGTTCACTGTACACACTCATGTGCTCCACATAGTCCACATAGAGATTAGCTAGGGAAGGCGCCACGGCCGAATTTGGTGTCATACCAGAGCTGCGTTTGGATAACAGCAATTCTTCAATAACATCCCATGTGGACGACTGGGGAATTTTGGTGTACAAAGAGACGATATCCAAAGTAACAAGGATATCCTCGTGTGGATTAAAATGTAGGTTCTCAATCAACTTAATGACTGCCATCGAGTCTTGGACATAGGACGTCATTTTACTGACAAACCCTTTCAAAAAGGAGTCGGCAAATTTCGCTAACGGTTCTAACACTGTGTTCGTGCCCGACACTATTGGTCTGCCCGGAGGATTCAATAGTGTCTTATGAATCTTCGGCAGAATATAAAACAAAGGAACACTCAGATCTCTTTTCACTACATATTCGGCTTCCTTCCGAGTAATCCAGTTCCTGTCCTTTGCCTTCTCAACTTTGTGGGCAATAATACTCATCAGGCGTCCAATTGGGTCCTGTTCAACAAGTTTATAAAAGGTAGTATCAGAAAGCTGTCGTAAACATTCTGTGACATAATCTTGACGATTAAGTAACACTATCGCGCCGCCCATGTCGGCGCCGCGTATTACTATGGCCTTGTTGTTTTTGAGGGAATCAAAGGCTTTTTTCTGTACCGTCGAACAGTTTTGGAAAGCATACGGAGACTGGGTGCTTTCCAATATTTCCAAATCTGCTAGAACCCTTCTCTCAAACACTACAGACTCTGGACTGTAGCTCGTGGTAGGTGGACAAAAAGAGGATCGATTATGCAAACCGCTGTTCCTATCTTCATCCTCAAAAGGATTTTCATGAAAATACTGTTTCAAATGTATTTTCCTCAAAAGTTCCTCTATTTCGACTCTGGAGACAAATCGGTCATAGGCAATAGTAGGAACAAACCCAAACCCCTTTTCCAGGACAGATGTCTCAACCGGGGTAGGTATGTATGAAGACAAGTTAATTAATAAACTTTGTTGCTCCTTGTTACTGGTGGTTCCTAATCCCAGTTTTGTAGGTCCTGATCTAAAAAACCCATAGAGGGTCCCCTCCCTCTGGTAAATGGGTGAGTGTTTTGAGACCTACGTCTATTGGAATTCCCACGACCCCGCATTTTTTTGATGTTGGAATTTAGGTGCCCCGTCATAATGTTGATCGGGCACGTACCCCATCTTGAGTGTATCGAAAAGCTTTCTCATGGGAAAAATCTATAATGTCTGTTTTATGCCGTTCATGTGTCACTGGAGCAGTAGTTATGCTCCTGTTTACTGGTCTATCTACATTAAAAATGACCAGTTCTCTTAAGAATAAAGGCTGCAAAATGTAAAAGGTTTTGCTATGAGCATTATGACTAATTTGTCCACCTTTTGGAAATAACTTGGGCCATTATTCCTTCTAAGTGCTAAAAGCAAATGTCTAATGTTTTTGAACAATCCCATTCTTCCCACCAAGAGAGAGTCCTCTTTGGTTTCTTTAAAGAACAAGTATTCGCAAGAAAAACCATGTTAGAAGTTAAAGGACATGTCTTTCTAAAACAATGTGCAGTTTTAAATTGAATAAGAACACTGTGAGACAAATGTTTGAGGTTCCTATAAAAGGTTGGGTTTTCACGAAGAATGATAAAACCAATAAGAACAGGATAGCTGTGGGGAGCATTTGCTGTTTTTTCTTTTACTTTGAATGGGTCATGATTTATTTTTAGACAAGTGTCCTAAGGGGAGGTTGGGCCAATAGTTCTTGTGGATAAAAAAAAAGACAATGCAGTTTTTATTCTTCTAGTTGCCGATTGGATCTCATTATCGATCTTGTTTGGGGTCTGTGCACCTCTTCTTCATGTTCAGGCTCAGTAATTGCAGACAGGGGGGTCTCTCCTCTGTAGGGTTTGAAGTTGCCGAGGTGGAGCCAGACACGCATTCCTTAGACCTTTGCGGCAAATGGTGTAATGGCCTCAAGAGTATAAACGCACTGGAAGCATGGTGTGTGCCATTTGTCATAAAATTCCTGCACAAGACTCTATCAAGTGCATATAATAACAATGGTTTTAACAAAATATCAGTGTTCACTGGTTCTTTATCTTCATCTGTGTTCTGTGTTCTGCCGCGTTTGCACTTGTAAAGACATACATTTTAGAGAGTCTGTCATAGCTGTCAAATAATTGTGAATTTTGTTCCCTAACACAATAGCAGCATTCTCTGCATCAGTAGCCTGAGTGGCAGAAGCAATGGGCATATGTATTCGGCGTCCCTTCACCAACTCATGTAGAGACAGGTGCTGGTCAGAGCCTGGCTGGAAGGCAAATAGGGCTAAAGGAAGGCAATGTAACCACCCCGTTTTCAACGTCTCTTTTAGCTTGCCAATTCTTTCTCTCAGGAGGCCGTTGAGGTGCTCACAAATGCTGTTTGCTTGTGGGTGGTAATCCTATGAGAATGTATGCTTTATACCCAAAATGATAGTGATGTGCTTGAACACATTATTTACAAAGTGTAATCCGTTGTCAGAATTTAGCACACCACACACTCTCCACCCTGGAAATACCTCTTGTACAAGGAACTTTGCAGCACATGTGGCATCTGGATGTGTTGCATGGCCCAGCTTCAATACATTGGGAGAGGGACATACGACCACTAGCATATACTTGTAGTCCTTACAAGTTTGGTACATATCAACATAGTCAATATGCAAATGCTGAAAAGGTCCTGTAGGACTGGGTATTGCTCCTTTCACTGTTCACAGAGTATGCTCTGCTGTGAATTTCTGACATATCAAACAATTGATAACAAAATTAGCAACATGCTCAGCCAAATTAGGGAAGAGCCAGTCCTCTGAAATCAGTACTGCAAGACAGTCTCTCGATGTGTGTGCTGGGTAGTGCAGCTGCTCTAATGCTACTATAAGCAGCCCTAAGGGTATCCCAGGTTTCCCGGTGCTGTCCTGCCACCACATTACATCTGTGGGGGACATTGAGCACCCACTTCTTTTCCATAGTTCCTGCTCTTCTTGCGGTGCCCTCCCCGTAATTTGATAATTTGTACTATGGGTAAGATATTAAAGCATTCCTTCATCACTGTGTTGCATGCAATGTATGTTTGTTTGGTGCATTCGCAATGTCAGATACTTCTGGAAAATATGCTGCTCCTTTTGCTTCTAGATTAGCGGATTCGATGCCATGAGAAATCAAGTCCAGAACTCTGGTGTGTGCTGTGCACTTCACCATGGCATTGGCTGAGGGTTGCTGTAGTGTTTCTATGAGCCTGTCTAATAATGGTGCATGCTGCACGGGTGTTCCATCTGCGCACAGGAAGCCCCTCCTTTCCCAGTGTGACAGTCTCGTGTGTACTGTCAACATCACCAGGTGGAGTCGGAATACACTGTTACTGCCTTATCTTCATGTGCTTCAAGCGCCAATATCAATGCTACCAACTCTGCCGCGTGTGTTGAGAAATGTGCTGCCAATCTCGCATTTGTCACTGTCTCAAAGCTGTCACTCACTCCTGTCATCACTACTGCTGTGCCACTGTGTCCTCCACATGTTGGATGACTGCACTGTCAAGCTGTACATTCAATAAGTTCATCTTCAACACTCGGTTGAAGACCGAGGGTGATTCACAGTACCCCTAGGGTAAACAGGTATGTTTCATTTTAATTCTGTGGTAAGTGAACAAGGTCAAGTACTGTGACTATTCATGCAAGGGGATTAAAAAGAAAGCATGTTTTAAATCAATCATGGTAAAATATTTAGCTTTGGATAGGATGTTACACAATATTGTGGCTGGATTTTGAACTAATTGGCATTCTGCCGCAACAATATTGTTCATGGGGTGTAGATCCTGAGCACATCTCCATGACTCCTTTGCCTTTTTTATCGAGTACACAGCAGTGTGACATGGGGATTCTGAATGCACTCATATCCTTTGTTGCACTAAGGCAGCAATGGTTTCATAGATACCCTC
Source organism: Ambystoma mexicanum (assembly GCF_040938575.1). NCBI lineage: Eukaryota > Metazoa > Chordata > Amphibia > Caudata > Ambystomatidae > Ambystoma > Ambystoma mexicanum. The sequence continues at coordinate 228,028,743 of NC_090937.1, read as the reverse complement.
ATCAGCTTCCTTGGACATTGGACAATAGCCCCCTTTGTTACTTTGATTTTAACAGCCCCAACTCCTTTTAGTAGATCAACTGTCACAGAGTTCCCCCCTTCTCACCTGAGACCGACCCTTGCTGGACTCTGTGGGAGGTGTCTTCTTGAGGACAGACCTGGACTTGAATAAGGCTGAGTGAGTCTCTTCCGACTCCAGCGTGCGTTTAAGATTCAGGGATGCAGCAATCCGGGGATCCGGGAAATGAAGAAGAAGTGCTGATGGTGCACGAGTCCAGGAAGCAAGAGGAAAGGGAAAGGGGCAAGGAATGGAAGTAGAAAAGCTAGGAACCAGGAAAGCAATACAGAGAACTACGGAGCATACGTCTGATTGCTACTTGGCAATAGCATTGAGACGCGCGGAGCCACGGGGGTGTGGTCTATTAGTAGAATACGTTACATCCAATGTATAGACCGCAGAAGGCGTGTCACGCTGGACGGCCATGTTGGGAGTGTCAGGGAATGCAAGGCCCATTGTGATAAGGACCAGGAAGACCAAAAGGGGCGCGTCCTGTGGGTCATGACAGCATGCCTCCTCCGAAAACCTGTTCCTCCAGGTTTGCCTGGGTGTATAAGGTGGTATCTTCTGAGCAGTCGAGGGGTATTCAGATTAGAAAGTGGTTCCCAAGTTCTTTCACTGGGGGGATATCCTTTCCATTCAACCAGGTATTGAAGCTGACCCCGTTTATACCTGGAGTCGCATGTCCGGGACACTTCATATTCCAGTTGATTGTCCACCACCACAGGAGTGGGTCTGCAGGATTTCCGGGGGGATTGGATGTAAGGTTTTAATAAGGAGGTGTGAAAAACTGGGTGAATCTTTTTCCAGGATTCTGGTAGCTTGAGCCGGTATGAGACTGGGTTTATAATTTCCTTGATGGAAAACAGACCATAATACCGGGGGGCCAATTTGTTTGGCCGTAGATGTCGGGGTAGTAATTTTGAGGACAACCAGACTTGATCTCCAACTGAATAAGAAGGCCCGGGTCTTCTTTTGGAATCCGCATATCTCTTGGTCTGTGTTCTGGCCTTCTCTAAGTGCTCTTTGGTCTCCTTATGTATGTTGATGAGTGTTTCAAAAGAGGAGTCGACAGTAGGTACCGGTGTGGGTTGTGGAAGAACAGAGGGCAAAACTGATGGATGGAATCCTTGGCTGCAATAAAAGGGACTGGTCTTAACTGCTGAATGATCAGATTTGTTATAGGCGAATTCAGCCACGGGTATCAGGAGCGACCAGTCATCCTGAACCTTAGTGGCAAAACATTGAAGATATTGTTCCAGAGTCTGATTAGCACGTTCTGTGGCCCCGTTGGTTTGAGGGTGATAACCTGATGAACGAGTGCGTTGGATTCCTAATATTTGACAGAGGTGTTTCCAGAATTGTGAGACGTATTGATGTTCTCGATCGGAAATTATCTTGGAAGGAAGTCCATGAAGGCGGAATATGTGCTCCAGGAAGATTCCAGCCAGTTCAGATGAGGATGGTAGCTTACTGAGGGGTGTGAAATGAGCCATATGAGTGAACAAGTCAATGGTGACCATGATGGTGGTGTACCCTCTGGAAGGCGTTAATTCCACAATGAAGTCTGTAGCGATAAATTCCCATGGCCTTATTGGCAGAAGACCCGCCGGCCTCTTCTTGTCATGTTTATTCTGACTACAGATTGCACAGGCTTGGACGTATAGTTTTACGTCAGTCTTCATTTTAAGCCACCAAAATTGTCTTTGAATGAGGTGGGTGTTGGTGATGCCACGATGTCCGGAGTGAAGGGTATCATGACAGAGGTTTATTATTCTTTGTTGTAATTTTTGTGTAGAAATGAGCAGAGCGTTGTCCTTGAACAAATATCCTTCCTTGACTCTCAGGTTCCATTGATTCTTTCTTGAAATATTCTTCCAGAGTTCAGAGGATTGGGTTTGTACTCGGATTTCTTCCAGGAGATTGACTGCTTGAGCTACAAAAATCGTGTGGGGAAACATCCTAGGATAGGCCTTATCTTCGTAGTTTCATAGTCAGGCCGTCGAGATAAGGCCTTAGCAATCAAGTTTTGTGATCCAGGAACATGAGTGATGTGGAACTGGTACTGGGCAAAGAAGAAGGCCCAACGAGCCTGACGACTGTTCCGACACTCTAATGACTGTAGAATTTGAAGATTTAGGTGGTCCGTGCGGACCTGGACTGGATATCTAGCTCCCAGGAGTAGATGTCACCACTCAGTGAAGGCTTGGAGGATGGCTAAAATTTATTTTTCCAGGACGGAGTAGTCTATCTCACTGGGAGTCAGGGTTCGTGAAAGGTAAGCAATGGGGTGTTCTAGTTTATCCTCAAATTCTTGCTTCAACACCGCTCCAATGGTGTAGTTAGAGGCATCCATTTCCACAAGGAATGGTCGATCAATGTCGGGTTGGGCCAGAATGTGGGCTTGAGTAAATCTTGTCTTCAAGAGTTGGAATGCCTTACCTTGTGGAATAGACCAGACAAAGGGGGTGTCTTTCTTCAGGAGAGCAACAATCGGTTGAACAATCTCATAGAAGGTGTGTATAAACTTCTGGTAGAAATTGGCAAGCCCCAGGAAGGATTGAACTTGTTTCACAGATGTGGGAGCAGGCCAGGATAATATAGCCTTTACCTTTGAAGGGTCCATGCCAATTCCCTCTGGAGTAAGGATAAATCCTAGGTAATGAACAGAAGCAACGTGAAACAGACATTTCTCGGGTTTGGCCAAGAATGTACGTTCACGGAGTCGTTGTAGTACTGCCTTTACATGTTCTTCATGCTTTAGAAGTTCCTTGGAGTAGATCAAAATGTCGTCCAGGTAGACGATCACGAAGAGGAATAGCATGATAGAGAACACCCTGTCCATAAAACGTTGAAAGACTGCTGGGGCATTAGCTAATCCAAATGGCATGACCAGATATTCAAAGTGACCAAAGGGTGTTCTGAATGCTGTTTTCCATTTGTCTCCTTCCCGGATACGAATCAAATGATCGGCACCCCGGAGGTACAGTTTTGTGAAAATCACAGCGCCTCTGACCGCTTCCAGGATATCCGAGATTAAGGGTAAAGGGTACCGGTCCTTGAGGGTGCATTGATTTAATCCACGATAATCGAGGCAGGGTCTGAGTTCCTTAGTGTCCTTCTTAGGAACAAAGAACAATGAAGCTCCGGCTGGATATTTTGAAGGTTTTATGGTGCCATTCTCAAGGTTGGTATCCAAGTATTCTCAGAGGGCCTTTTTCTCAGGTTCGGAAAGAATGAACATCCTGCCAAAGGGAATCACTGCTGAGGGATCTGTGTCTATGGCACAGTCTTCAGGCCTGTGAGGGGGTAAGGCCTGGACTATGGCAGTTGAGAACACATCAACAAATCCCTGATAGGCCTTAGGAACCTGCACGATATTGGAAACCATGAGAGGTACTTGATGGTCTATTGGTGGTTCTTTGGAAGGGGTCAAGGAGGGACCAGGATTAGACAGTGAGACATACAAAACTCTGAGCCGAGGAATAGTGATCCTGCTGTCCAATTGATATACGGATTGTGTTTCTGTAACTAGGGCATGCCCAGTACCATGGGATAATGAGCTGACTTAATAATGTCGAATCGAATCCGCTCTTGGTGGTGGTTAATTGAAAGCTGGATCTCTTTGGTCTGCAGGCTTATGGGCCCCAAAGTGAGGGGTCTTCCATCGATCGCTTCCACCGGCTGCATGATGCTTCGTGTTTCGTATGGGATGTGGTGACTAAAAACCCAATTTCGATCGATGAATATTCCCATAGCCCCGCAGTCTACCAAAGCCAAAACAGGATACGCCTTATACCCGGAGGTTGATAGAAAGACCTGTACTATCACTAGATTGTTTTGTCCAGGAGAGTTCAAGGATGGAATTGATGTGGAGCATACATCTCTCTCTTGAAGCCCTGCTCAATCTAGGATCGGGAGTTGGCGTTTCCCGAACGCAGAGGAGGCGCCAGAGGGCCTTCTCTTACCAATTGTTTGTCTGAGGCACAATACATGCACAACCCCGTATTAATCCTTCTCATCCTTTCTTGTGGGGATATGGGTCCACAGAAGGCTCCTATCTGCATGGGTTCTGGTTCGGTGACTGATCCTGGGTTTGTGTCAGATTTGGAGGTACTCTCAAAGGACACCTTCGGAGGGTTTCCTCTAGATTTATTCTTCTCTGCCTTCCTTTCCTGGATGCGAAAGTCTATTTGCATGGCAAGGTCCATAAGAGCCTGGAATGAGTTCGGTCGGGCCACTCTGGCTAACTCATCTTTAATCTCCTCATTTAGTCCTCTCCTGAAAAGGGTAAAACTTGCCTCCGGAGACCAATCAGCTTCCTTGACCAATTGCTTGAATCGTGTTACATACGTGAGCACATCCTGGGATCCCTGCTGAAAGTCTAAGAGGCGCTCCTGGGCACTAAAGTCCTGCTCTGAGCGATCAAACATGGTCTTTAGGGCCCGTATGAAACCATTGTAGTCATCTAGGAGAGCGTCACCGGAGTTAACTAGGGGTGTAGCCCAGGTTAAAGCATTTTCGGAAAGGTGAGAGATTATGAAACCCACCTTAGCCCTGGGAGTGGAAAAGTAATAGGGCTTAAATGTAAAGTGAACCAAACATGAGTCCAGGAATCCACGAAGGGTTTTTGCCGACCCATCATATTTGTCAACAATGCCGCCCAGTAACACTTTCTTTTGCGGCTGAATCACAGGATAGAACTAATTGTTTGATAGCAGCGTTTTCCGCCTTTAAATTCTGCACCTCAGTGGTTAATTCTTGCATACCTCGCATCAGGTCCTGGACGGCAGCTTCCATGTCGACTTCTAGTGCGGTTGGTAGGCATCTCAAACTGTCACGGAGTTCCCCCCTTCTCACCTGAGACCGATCCTTGCTGGACTCCGTGGGCGGTGTCTTCTTGCGGACAGACCTGGACTTGAATAAGGCTGAGCGAGTCTCTTCCGACTCCAGCGTGCGTTTAAGATTCTGGGATGCAGCAATCCGGGGATCCGGGAAACGAAGAAGAAGTGCTGATGGCGCATGAGTCCAGGAAGCAAGAGGAAAGGGAAAGGGGCAAGGAATGGAAGTAGAAAAGCTAGGAACCAGGAAAGCAATACAGCGAACTACGGAGTACACGTCTGATCGCTACTTGGCAATAGCATTGAGACGTGCGGAGCCGTGGGGGTGTGGTCTATTAGTGGAATACGTTACATCGAACGTATAGACCACGGAAGGCGTGTCACGCTGGACGGCCATGTTGGGAGTGTCAGGGAATGCAAGGCCCATTGCAATAAGGACCAGGAAGACCAAAAGTGGTGCGTCCTGTGGGTCATGACACCAACATCATGTGGACTGATGGTTCACAGTGTGTTTGGTACGTGTTCCAAATCCTCTTGGAGAAAGGACGGTACTTTACTCACTAATGACATTCTCTGGGATATTTCCCTACTCTCAAGTTGTAGCTGATATCTAAGACTGATGTTAAAATTCACTTTGTCATCTGAGTCCTCCTCTCTAAATAATATGTCAAGGCAGTCAGTCTTTATGCTTCGTCAAGTATGCCATGTGTACCATTATATTTCTAACCTTCCTCTGGCTTGCCTATTCTCCAACTTCCTATTGCTCCAATGTCTTCCTTTCTCTTCCTATATAGGCCGTACCCCCTCATCGTCCACTCAATGTAAAATCACCTGTCTTCTCTGACTATGGCTGCTTCTAGCTTGATTGTAATTATCTGTCCTTCTTGCACCTCTGCAGGTAATTCTGGTCGAAACAAAAATTCTGTGTGTAACCTCAATAATTTGTCTCATATTCGGGGTAATCCATGCTAGCATTATGTGTACCCCATAAAGGAATACCTCTGGGTCCAGTGGAACCCCTCTTTGTGCTTTCTGACCATTAAATGCTGTTAGTATTTCTTGTACATTCACATAATGGATCCCTGGGGTAGAATATATTATCCCCTGCTCAGTAAATGTATTGTTATATTTCATTTACTCATCAATTCTCTCCCCAAATATGTTAAATGGTGTCCTGAATAGAATAATGGCATAGACCTGTCATGCTCTCCTATAGTGATGGGTAAATCAACCGTAAGAGGAACCATAGTTGTCGCTGCAGAAAATACTTTTGCATTCATGGCAATGCCTGACATTTGGTACTTTCCTTCTCTAACACAGGATCGAGTGTCCCCTGTATCTACCAAGAAGGAAAATGTTTTGTCACCTATTGTCACTCCGACCCTCGGTTCCTCCTGTGGGTCTGGTGTAATTGACAGGATTGAACACATCGAGTTTGTCTGTGGCTGTTCTATTGTAGGTACATATTCAATCCTGTGCCAGTGAAAGGATTCCCTCCTACTACTATTAAACCCCCTTTTCTAGGTGTAGCTACCTGCAGTATTATGTTCGCGTTCCACAATGTCACTGCATTCTGTTGTGCTGGTGCCTGTTTTGGCATTGATGCTGACTAGGTCTGCATCAGCGCTTGCTGTGTTCTACATTGGTGTTTGCCGAGTTTGAGGTGACATCCCCTGTTGCGTCTGTTGTATTTGTGGCGCTTGTGCCTAATACTGCGTGTGATCTTCGGCATAATATGTTGGTGGCTCTAAGCTATATGGTGCGGGGTATGCTGACCCACTCTTGTGTCTACTTGTTGCTAATTCTGTTGCATTCCTCCTCTACTTCTGCACACACGTAAGATGTGCCCCATTTGCCCGCATGTCCAACACTGTTGTGGTGGTCGTCCAAATCGTGGTGACCCTCCATTAAACCCTGCTCTTTGCTGAGCTTGAAATCCAAACCCTCTTGCTCTGGATGCAAACCCTCATCCACGGGGTAATAATTATATCACCCCCTCCCTGCAAAGTTTCCATTTGTCCCTGGCTGCACTTGCTGTGCCGCATGCATGTCATTGTTTTCCTCCGCATTCTTTAACATGGCTCCTTCCATTTTCAGTTTCGATAGCTTCTTTTGTCCTAGCTTTTCTTCATCTATCTTTCTTTCCTCGACTTTCTTTCTGTCCTTCTCTTGTTTCAATCTACAATGATGTACAACAGTAAATTGTATCTCAAACCATGGTTTTGCTTCGATCCCCACAATCTTTTTTAATTGCCTATGTACTTCTTTGGGAAGTCCCTGACTCAAAATGTGATAAAAAAATAACAATATTTTTATCCCATGGTTCTATAGTTTAAAGCCTCACTTTTTCTTGAATGTCTTGTATATAAACATTGAGATCTTTATCAGCCCACATTTTCTGTGTCATGATTGCAACCATACCTGATGTGTCTGGGTATTGTATTCTGAGTGCCCTCCAAACTTCTGATCTGCAATTATTAAAAGTTTCCCTGTCGTGGGTAGTGTTTTAGGCTGTCACCCCAGGATACCCTGCCCACTTACAAATGTCTTCTGATTGTTCTCCCAATATGGCGGAAAATAGGCTCTTTATGTCACCTAATGCTAGCTTCCTCCTGGCTGCCATTCTTTTCAATTCATAAATCCTATTGCCTCATCTTCACTTTCCTTGGCTTCTTCATCTTCAAATATTGTATCATCGCTGTCTTAATCCTCTTCGTCCTCTCCATCCTGCAAATCTAGTCGTCCCAAGCAAAGTCTCCTATATGTCTCACTCATCACTCCTTCCATTATATTTCTAACCTTCCTCTAGCTTGCCTGTTCTCTACTTCCTATTGCTCCAAATGTCATCCTATCTCTTCCTATATAGGCTGTACCTTCTACTTCTCAAAACCCTGTGATCCTTGTTATCCGACAACGCATGTCTGCTCATAATGCCATCAACTTCCTAGCAGCGTCTCTCTAAGCTTACCTCTCTTTCTTTGTGTTCCCATTTCCTGTCTCTTTCTCTGTCTGTGAGTGTATGCCCCCTAATAATATCAACATCTTTTCGCTGCCTTTCCCTACTTCTTTCTGCATCTTGTTGTCTCTCCCTATATCTTTCTTCCTTTTTTTCCTTTCTCTTTCCCTCTCTTCCCTTCTTCATTCATCATGTTTCCTTTCTTCTTCTCTTTTGCTTTCTGCATCCCATCCCTCCTTCTTTCTCCTGTCTTTCTGTAACTTCCCTGCCCTTTCTTTAGACTCCTCACTGATCTTTCCATCCCTTTTGTCTTACCTGTCTTTCTCTCTCTGGATTCCTTCCTCTGCTTCCATTAGCCGGGCTTGCAAGTCATGGTGCTCATCATATTCTACATGTTTGGACGCTGATCCCGGTTTGTCTATTTTCTCTCCACTTATAATGTTTTCACTACTGTATGCAGGAGGTGCATAAGTGGGATTAGTATATCCTGATGCTGCTTTTAATACATGTAATGGGTAAAATCGCTGTGCAATCGAGGACTGCTCCTCACTCTGGGACGGAGGAGGAGGAGGTGTGGGTGTCATACAGCCTTCGTCATGCTGATTAAGCATCCATTCTTTCGTATTTGGCTCCACAATGTCTTCTCGGTACACTTTCCATCGTTCCAGTATACCTAGCCTGTCCTGGCCTTGTTTTCCCTTATGTGAAGCATGTAAATAGGTACACATGTGTTGCTGTACTGTCTTTGAATGAGTGCCTTCTTCTGGCCAAGGGCATAAACTTCTTGCCCGCAGCATCTCAAACTCACTGTGCATGCATTTAATAATTGTGTCCTTATATCGGGGCAATGACTTACATAAGTGGATTATCGGGGTGTCTCCCATGATAATGCTTGAGAATACAACTTAACAATTCTTACCAAACGATATTTCAATTCAACGACACCACAAACGCTACTCACGCTCCGAGCAGCCCCACCTTGCAGCAACTCTCAATCCTTCTAAGTGGCACCACAACCAACACTTACGCTCTGAGCTGCCCCACCTTCCTGCTCCCACACCGGACCACAATCCTCGGACCACACCACTACTTTTCGCCCTCCACAAATACCCAAAAATCCACCTTTACAAGGCCTAAGCTATCTTACAACATGAGGCTGGCACCAGCATTTACTGCACAACAAAATACAATACAGCTGTCTTCTCGACTCCTAGCGAGGTAACCCGACTCTTTTGTTATTACTGCCCCATATAGAAGCTTATCACATGATCTTTCCCAACCCTTGTCGGAAGCTATCACCTTTTAACTCTTATTTCTTCACAAGTCCACGATATACAAAAACCTCTTTTTCCAATTTTGCCATGCCTATGTCATGCTTACATCCATGGGTCTGCTGAAGATCTTCGCCTTCGAGTCTTCCCTAGCAGCCATATGTCCAACCACACCCTGCAAGGTGGCCTGCAGCGATCGGACAGGATTTTTCTGCAAAGAGGCTCCTGTCGACCGTTCTTAGTTGCAGGTAATTCTGTTCTCCACAGGTCACCTGTGCAGCTTTCAGGGGACCCGGCAGGGACCCCTCAACAGACAATGCTTATCAAACCATCACCTCTGCTACCATCTGTTAAGACGCTGCGGAAAGTCCCAAATTACCCAGAGGACTTGGAGTCAATACAAACCGGACTCAAGACGAAGTAGACAAAGTGCAAGAAGGCAAGATCCAGCTTTATTATCATCCAAATAAAGGAGGGACATCATACAAGCATTACAATCTTGTTTCTCTCGGCATGTCCATTACAAACAACGATTTAAGTAGTCCGACTTTGTCATAAGTGACGTCACCACATTTTATAAGTTTACAAAAACCTAAATGGGGATTGGTTCAAACATTCAATTGGGATATACTTGTTTGATAGCTTTTCCTGAGACTACCCCTATATGGATAAAGGTTAAATTATGTCATTTCTACAATAGGTAATTAGTTGGCACCTTATTTCATGGGTGGCATAACATTGAGGTTTCTAATTGGTTGACTTCTTGCTGACCAACATCGGATAATTGACAGGCCGTCAAGACATGAGCCAGACAAGGGGTAGGGGGAGAGAGGCCCATGGACTGTTCATTTAAAAAGTTACCATCCCTCATTCCTAGGCCATGAGACTGGGAAATCTCTTTGTATTTAATTTTGTGTGGCGCCTTGTGTCTGTGTGCACGTGTAGGAAGTATGGCAGGATTTTCTAATGAATAGGCAGTGTTCCTCAATTATGGGTCACGTGTGATGGGACAGTGTATGAAATATAATATAATTATCTCCTATTTATTGGGATTTCAGCTACTAGTAATGCATGTGCATTGCCACCGGGGACACTCTAGAGTTATTGTTCATGGAGTCTTTTAATTAATCTAGGAGTATCCAGTCGACGAACTGGAAATTACTATCTTGTGCCTTCATTCTTCGGCTCTGACCCTCCTTTGTTTTCTCGTAACTTTGGCACTACTTGCCAACTCCTGTCTCAGCTCTGCACAGATATGTATTTTTGTGGATTCAGCATTTTGAGTTCTCTCAAAGTCTTGAGTCCTTTCGTTTAATTAACAGAATGATGCAGCTTCCATTTTAAAGGAGATGGCTGCCCAATTACACTCTTGTTACTATGTTAATATTTGCGTATTTTTAATGTTGCATTCACCTTATACATTAGACATGGTATTATGTCTTGCAGATGCTAAGTTAATATTTTTCATGTATAAATGCATATTTTACCTAGTGTATATGTACTTCACATTGAGTGCACATGTGCTTCGTGTCTGATGCATGCACTTGTTACTGTTACAACAGTAGTTTGACTGCTTTTGCCATATTCAGCCTAAATTGTCTCTATGTCCTGCTGTACCTGCCTGGGATAATGGTGGTAAAGATACCTCAGTGAGTAGTGTTTCTCACCTGTGTGGTATCAGGCTGGGGGAGGGGCGGCAGCTACAGATGACACAGTCATCTGCCTCTCAACCGTGGAGCCCAGATGTGCTCCAAAGTGGTCTCATATGACCCATTTGCACGCCACACCATTGCTTAGTTGCAGTGTAGAACGTGGACTTTAGGCCCTGCAGGTGATGAAAGCATCCTTCAAGCCATCTATCAGCTCTTACTTGCTCTGTGATGATGAGTTTTATTACAGGTTTCAAGGCGCTACTCCGAAAGCGTTCAAGAGAAGATGAGGTGTAAGAGGGGAAGAAATGTCCTTCTAGTCTGGCACAAACTAAGGTAGGGCGGAGACGGATTGCTGGCAGTTTGGCAGCAAAATTAATCAGAGGAATAATGAGTTTATTCTTGAACCCTTGCAAATATGAATGTGTAAATTCACATGTAAATTCATATTTGATGTAGTATGAATTTACATATGCTTGCTTGTTTTACTGTCGCACAGATCCCATGGATACCTTCCTCTGCACTGCAATGCCACCTCAAGCTGCCTCTTACTCTCCACTCACAGACTTACCTGGTGGGCCGAGGATTTAGGCTCTGACTACAGCGTTCCCTCTCTTTCCGTGACACTATAAAAATGGGACTTAGTCTCTTTTCTATTTACTATGGAGCAGCCATCTTTTGTTTTTTTAACAGAGTGTGCGATGTTCTCTTTTGAAGAAAAAAAACTTTAACACAGTTCACACCCCAGATGGAGCATTTGGGTGTGAATAGCAATCACCTCCAGGTCTGGGGCCGTAGATAGCTGTTAATGGCCCGGCGGCCTCTCAGTGGCCTTCGCTGCCCTGTGACCTACCTAGGCTGATGCTGGCAGGCCATTAACCGCTCTGTCTGTCCCCAGACCAAGGGTTATGACTATATCAAATATCGCCTAATATCTGAACTATCTTGTAAAAGTACTGGTGATAGTGGCAGTGATAGTGAAAAAGGTAATTGAACCACTGTTTTTACTGACCCAGGTTCTGGTGCTGGTAAATCTGGGGCTGGCAATACTGTTGATACTGTTGGTGTCCCTGTCATTGCCTTCAGGGGACTCATGTTTGAGTCCCCGGGATTGGAGGAAAAGGGGCTAAAGACAGGGAGTATACATTAGCGCCTGCCTTACTACTTTTTCTCCTATCCAAGAGAGTTAGCTTTTTTTGTCAGGTGGAGCTGGGGCATGGTTCTTAACTAGCATTTCTCGCTGCTGCATCCACTCTGCCTGAAAAACTGAAAATAGGAATCATTACCAGTGTGGTGGTAATACCACCATAAATCAGTGCAATTATCACTTAAATCAATTACCTTTTCCGCTAGTTGGTCAGTGGAATTTCCACAGGATCACGAGTGGTGAAACAGCGGTGTGAGTCCCAATTTTTGGAGTCCATTGACCTCCATAGAATTCTTTGGGCCATTACCGTGAGCAGACATTCTCTGTGGTAATTCAGTCAATATTTGAAACGAAGTGGAGGTTTTACCTCCCACTAGATAGTGGAGGTAAATGTTCCATTTCACCTTCAAACTAGTTGTACAGGGTGCAGTAATGCGGCAGAAAAGTGTTAGTAACCGAATCACTACCACTGCCGTGTCTACCTGCTGCACTGCACTTGTAACTAGGCTTAATGCATTAATGCCACACAAACATTTTCATGCTGGTGCCATTGCATTGGATTCCTATGGTGCGCCCTTTGCTTTAGCACCTGCTGGAAGGAATCTATTGCAAATGCCTCCTGCAGTAAGTAAGTGCCAGAGGCATTTAACGCATGGAGACTGCCCTTGGGTCGAATCGGTGCGCAGTATAAATCCACATAACACAACATAAGATTTGCCTGTTTTCATACTTTTTTTCCCTCTACATGTTGGAAGGGTTTCAAATTCCACTAAGGGGGCCAATTTGCAGATAGGTGGTGCAACAGCATGAAAATGGCACTTAAGAATGCTGAAGACCCTAATGCATTGTAAAATAAAATAGAAAATTAAGAAATATACCAGTTGCTACAAGAGATGCAAAAAAAACAATGAAAATGCTGGGGGGAAAAGTCGACATTCTCAGTAACACTATGAAGTTCTTACATTCCAAAGCAGAAAGTACAAAATGAGCAACTGAGAGGGCGAGTTTTCTCAACAGAAACAAAAGAGATGAAGTGAGTGGCAGGAGGGGAGGGGGGAAAGAGAAGGAGAGTCAAAGAGACAGACACTGGGAAATATATACATTGAGCAAGAAAGAGCCCAGCTCAACTATGCACCAACAGGGGTGTACACTGCCGGCCGATGACTACATGGGATCTCTGGGACTCAGGGGAAGGGGAGAGACCTATTGTGTGTGCTCTAGCCATGAATAACACCAACATTACCAGACATCAAGAAATACAGCAGCAGAATGCAGTATCAGAGATGAGGAGAGAATGAGTGGTTGGTTTATGTTAACGAATGTTAAAAGATACAAATACCCTTTCAATGCCCTTCGGGTGTGTATATATGTACAAGTTCATAGGAAATCGGTGAAGTCGCTGCAGAGAGAGGGTTTACACTGTATCTTGGAATGTTATTGGAATCAATTCTAGAACAAAAAGAGGGTGAGAATTTCTAGAGTCAGAAGATTTAGGAGTGGCAATCAAAGGGAAATGAAAATATATGAGTAAACCTGGGATCCAGAAACTAGGAAAAGTAGGAAAAAGACCTGGACATATTTGCGAAAAGGTTTTGAAGTATTATCAAAATTGTATCAGGATAAAATAGGTGAATTTAACGCAAATGAGATGGGGGTGTGTGCTAGGGAACACCACATTAAAATCTCCTCCAACAGCTGTAGCAGAAATGTTAGAGAAAGAAATACATGAAGAAATAACAAGCAATGCCAATGCCAACAGTTTGGACTTTAGTTCAGGCACAGGAAAGGCATTTGCCATGTACTGCCTTAGTGGTATTAACTGGCCATTGATGGTAGCGGGTGCTAAATGTTGCGAGTAAATGGGCATCTAATGCCAGTGCCGGGCAAATGCCTAATGCCTATACACAAACCAAAATGATTTGCTTTGCCACTGCTTGTTTTCAACAGAACTTCAGTGAAGGGCGTGTGCTTATAAATCGAGTGGCTGAAAGCAGACTTAGATAAGACATTTTTAGTACACCAGTTGTGCGTTTACTCCTCCACTTAAGCCATTAAATCTCAGAAGACTGCTTTGAAAAAACCCAGCAGGCCCTACGAGTGCAAAGGCTTGAATAAAGTGAGCTCAAAGAGTTTCCATGAGGAGGTGTTTTGGGTGCGGAGGGGTAAGAACTGGGTGGGAATGGCCATTGGGATTAGCATGGCCATGGGCAGGCAATGGGTGGTCAAATAACCAAACAGCACCTACAAGCTTTGTGTCCCTCCTCATATGCCATTTCTCCCTATTTGTACACAAATACAATAATTTCGGCTTACAGCCGCCAGAAGCGCCACCTAATAACCCTTTCCTGTCCCACCTTATATGGCTTATAGGGCTTAGGCTCTCTCTAACTGCTGCTGGGCAGCTTCCTCCCAAAATGAGGGACACAGAGACAGGAGAAAGTTAACTGCCTTTATTCTCTTTCTTTCTCGCACTTCCGCTCGATTCGGCAAAAAACCCTCCTGCTCATGCGTGATGTCGCGCTTTCCCATTGGTCCAACCTCAGTGTGACGAGGCTCCTCATCACGCTGTGTTAACGATGTCCTTCCCAGACACAACATCTTCCCCTTTCAGGCAAAACAAACCACAGTACTCACTGTTCGATTTACATCTCTTCAATCAACCTCACATGTTGGGTGATACATCAGTTGGGTCTTGCCGACATCTCCACAGCGGGCCCAGGCTCTAATGGGCCAGCATCATCATTTTGTGACCTGTCCTGCTCGCCTTCTTCACTGTTCTCCTCTCCTTCATGCTCCTTCTCTCCCCCGCGACAGAGCTTGAATTGGGACACATTCCAGTGATTTCTGTAGTCCCGAAGCATGTCGCGCACCACTTGATTTAATGACATCTGGCTCAGCTCATTTTGTTGAAGCACTTTAAGCTCCCCATGAACTTCTCAATCATTCCATTGGCTTGCGGGCATAGCGGTGTGATTTTTCGATGACTTATGCCCATGTAGCCCATAAACTGTGCAAATTCGAGACTGCTGAACGGTGGTCCATTGTCCGATTTCAGTATTTCAGGAATGCCCAATGGCGAGGAAATATTGTCCAATTCGGGAATGACAGTGCTGGTTGCCGTGGATCAGATTATTCGGATGACATATTTTTATTGTGTTCTCCACAATTAAATAAACTCCTGGGAACCACATAGTATCTCTTATCTGACCCTTAGTGGCCACCATGCCACAATGTCTTTGTGTATCAGGTCTATAACCATCTGGTGCAGATCCGTCGGTATTATTATACGCTGCCCCATGTATCACCAATCCTTCTGCAGTTACAGCCAGCTCATCCTTCACATGGCTGAATGCTTGCATTTCTTGTTTCAAGGTCACTTGATTTCCCTGTGCACACTCTAGCTCACTGTCTCTCCACGTGCGAGTTGTTATGAGCTCTTTCACTTTCTGCAATGTTCTGTCATTCAGGGTGTGATCTCTCACCATTCTTGTCGTAAGTGGTTTCGGTGGTCCCTGCGGGGTGAGAAAATGTATGTATTCCTACGCCATGGGCAAGTATTTGCTTTGTTTCCGAAGCGTGTGCCGGGATATGAAATCTGCCGGATTGTACTCTTTTCCTAGCTTGTGAACGATTGTGAAGTTGACGCCCTGAAGCCTTAGTCCCCAACTCTCAATTCTGGGAGGCATTTTGCAATGAGGGTTCCCATAGATAGTGACTAGGGCTTGGTGATCAGTAACCATTGTGAATGGCTTTCCAGCAAGAACATTTGAAAGTGTTCACACACCTAGACTATTGCTAGCCCTTCCTTTTCTGGTTGTATTTTCTTTCAACATCCGTCAGACATTTAGAGGCGTAAGTGACAATGGCTCTCGGGCTGTCTCTCCCCGGTTTATGAGAGCACCCAGACCAACCGAGCTAGAATCTACAGTTAGTTCCAGGCACTTGGCTTGATCAAAATAGGCCATGCACTCAGCCGATCCGATGGCTTTTTTTACTTGTGCGAAAACCTTTTGACACGATCGGTCCCACTGATATTCCTTTCCCTGTTTGGTGAGCTCTCTTAAAGGCGCACTGACTGTAGCAAAATCCTTCAAATATATTGGCTGCAGTAACTGGCCATACCCAGAAACAACCTCACTTCACTTACGTCTTGTGGGGGCAAGAAGTCTGCTATTGCTGTCATTTTGCCGGGATCAGGCCTCATTCCATCTTGCGAGAACACATGGCCAAAGTACTTGAGCTGCTTCTTGTGAAATGCAAACTTTCAACATTCAGTGTCAGCGCCGCTTGAGAGAGCGCCAGAAACACCTGATGTAGTGTTTGATCATGTTGTTTGAGATCCAAACCAAAAACCAAAATATTGTCACTGTAATTGAAGCAGTTCTTGGTATGTCTAATTACTCTCCTGATGCTGCTTTCCTGGAAGATCGCGGCAGCCGACGATATCCCAAAGCTTAATCTCTTGTACCGAAATAATCCTTTGTGAGCTGCAAATGTAATTATGTACCATGATTGTTCATCCAATAGTATCTTTTTGTACCCTTTGTACAGATCAAGGTTAGTGAATATTCGTGCTCCATTTAGCATGCTGATCATATCGTCCAGATGCATACCAGGACGTTTTTCTCGTTCAATTGCTTTATCAGCTTTGCACATGTCCACACACATCCGAATTTTCTCAAAAGATCCTTCCTTCGCCGCATCCACCACATGCGAGACCCACTGAGTGGGGCCGCAGGCAGGTTCTATGATGTCTTATCTCAATAGACATTCAATCTCCTTCTCTACCTGCGGTTGTAGGTGAATGGGTATTCATGAAGGGTGCTGTGCTACCGGAGGTACAGACTCATCTATGTGAAGGGTAACTAGGTCTCCTTTCAAGCATCCAATTCCCTTGAACAATTCTGGAAATCGATGCATTATTGGCACTCCATGTTGCATGGTATACATCACTGCAGCAATTTTCATTTCAAGGGCCGTGGGTCTCCCTAGAAGATTACTTCCCGGCACTTCTCCTTGGAGGACATGTAACTCTGCCATGGCTTGTCGTCCTTTGTAGCTTAGTTGTATGGAGAACTTTCCATGATTTTGGACCGTGCCTCTGGCGGCTCACTGGAATACTTTTAACTCTGATGGTATCCACTTGGACGGATGCACCATTTTGCGAAATTCTGAGATTCACATTATGTTTAACGTGACTCCTGTATAAATGACAAACTTTGTGGGATGTTGACCTACATGGATATCGATGTCTCCTTCCGGGGCAGTCACCATATCATTCAGCAGATATGCATACTAATGCGGTCCTCTTTTCTGCACTGCAGGGGGTGACAGAGACCTACCAGTTATTTGCCAGCCATGACTGACCAGATCTCTGCTCGTGTGGACGTGTCTTCTGGGCCCTCACTTTTTCGGGCACTGTATTCTGGTCTGGCCCCACTGCTGCTGTTACCTTGCGCCCGGTGTGGTGGTGCATTACATACTCTTGCCATGTGATTTTCCCTTCCACAGTTAGCACATTTTTGTCCAAATACAAAGCATGGCGTGTCTTCTTAATGTGGGAATGGTAGACCACACCAATAACATTTTCCAGTTGAGCCATACCTCCTGGCCGGGGCATTGCTAGCGTTGTTGTCTTTTCCTCCTTGGCTGATTTAATATGCCTGCTCTTTTCCCTGTCTCTTGTTTGTCTCGATCTGCGTGGCCTGGGAATCAGCTCGCACTTAGTTCCTTACCATTTGCAAGATTATGGCAAGGGGAAGAGGTTCGCCTAGTAGTTTCTTTCTGAATCTGCACGATAGGCACCCTCCAATGATTCTCAGTCTAATGGCTTCTTCATTTGAAAATGTGTGAAAGTCACTGTGAGCCACCAGTTTGCGCAGTCAAGTTGTAAAAGCATTCAGAGACTGACCCGTCATTTGACATGTTGTGTTGAATGTATGTCTCTCATAGTCTACGTTGCGCTGAGGATCAAAATATGTACACAGTGCCTCCTTGAGTTTCTCGTATGTTTTTACTTCTTCCGGCGGGAATGTAGGGATGAGGTCTTCAACTTCGTCTCCCACTAAGATGATGATTAATCTCCTGGCAAACCTATCTGGCACCTACTCGCCACATGCGGCCATATAATCCTCAAACCTTCCCAGCCATCTTTCCCATCACTGTCCCAGGGCTAGCTGGTCACCCATGTCAAAAGGGCCTGGCCGACAAAGTGCAGCTCCACTGGGCCCCTCATCCTCAGATGTTTCACTCGCCAGCCTCTGACCTCCTCTCTCTTCACTTCCGGACATGTTGGCTGCAGACCTTGCACTCTTGGAAGGTGTGGTGCTCACCAGCTCGATATTATAGGGTTTCTCTTTTTCTTTTTTTTATGTGAGGAGATGTGGACATCCCTCCTTCATCTCCAGATTTCCTGTCCCACCTTACATGAGGCATAAGCTCCCTCTAACAGCTGCTGCGCAGTTTCGCACCAAAATGAGGGACACAGAGACAGGAGAAAGTCAACTGCCTTTATTCTCTTTCCTTCT
Organism: Ambystoma mexicanum; assembly: GCF_040938575.1. NCBI lineage: Eukaryota > Metazoa > Chordata > Amphibia > Caudata > Ambystomatidae > Ambystoma > Ambystoma mexicanum. The sequence continues at coordinate 228,010,295 of NC_090937.1, read as the reverse complement.
CGCACTGCCGCTCGACGCGGCAAAAACCCTCTTGCGCATGCGCGCGGTCACGCGTTTGCATTGGTCCGACCTCAGCGTGACAAGGCTCCCCATCTCGCTGCTCTAACTGTGTCCTTCCAGGAAATGACAAGCCCAACCTAAAAAAGGCAATCAGCTTCATTGAGAATTTGGCTGTATTTTCCTGGTAATTACCAAAATACTCAAATACCTACCTGATGCGGTAATGGGGAGGGACTACAATATTTCAGTGTCACATGGACCCGTCAGTTATTTCCCATTTCAGAGTCCCATAAGATTGCCTTATGAGGTAATATTGCATGCAGCAGACTCATCCACACAAAAGTGGATGTTTTCCATGAGTTTTGGAAATGCTCAAATCTTTTCTGTTACCATAAAAACAATTAAAGCAGCCCATAGAACTTTGTTTTTTCAAAACTTTTATTTAAACACGGATGCAAGACACTCATATAACACTGGATTCGGCAGGCATTATAACCATTAGGAGAACAGAAAATCAGAAATAGTGCCCCTCAATACAAAGGCTTCCCCTCCCAACAGTACGTAGAAATACCAAAGAACCCGCCCGAATATCGCAACCACGAGTAGCCCATCAGAAAGGACGGCTTGAAGTGTTCAAAAAACGGAACTCAAACTTTCAAATATTTTGTCCGTTGATTGTTCACACAGAGAAGGAGATTTTCAGCAACTAAAATAACCCACACCTTGATCCACCACCGCACCTGCAGCGGTCTCTCAGGTCTTTTCCAGTAGCGAGCAATTGGAATTCTGACCACTAACAGAAGATGAGACACCACTAGCACTCCAGAACCTAACCTAGGATAAATATCCTCCACAGGGCAACCCAAGAGAACCATCATTGGGTCAACTGGCAAGTCCACCCCAAAAATCTCCTTTAATTGAGCCAGAATGGACACCCAAAAGGTATGAATCACAGGGCACGACCACCACATGTGGTAGTAACTACCCTGAAGCCCACACCCTCGCCCAAGAAGCCGGATTCAGGTTTCGATTCATTTGATGTAACATGAGGACAGGCCGGTACCATCTATAGCATAATTTATACATACACTCGTAACACACTTGGAGAATGGGTGATTCCTGGCCCAGATGTCCTCCTAAACGTGTCATCTATGACATGCCCCACATCAGTTTCCAAGCTAGTAATAAAGAAGGCTTTGATAGCAGCAGTGGCGTAACACAAAATGTGGGGGCACCCCTGCGAGCCATGCTAAGGGGCCCCCACCCAACTCAGCACAAATCAGAGGTCGCGCCACACTCTGGGCTGACCTAGATTGTCACGCTTGTGCAATACACACAAACGTGTTGCTGAAGGGGTATGCCGCACACTGCACTAGGAGAAAGATATAAATATGTGTTTTAATGCAATACACAGTACACTTTCTGAGAAAAATTGGCTATAAAGCCACAATGTTTGCAATTGTTTTGTAGGATATCACCAATCCAATACATGCAAGTCACCAACAGTTTAGAGGAACATTAATGCTTTGCTATTAAAAATGCCATGCCACAATGAAAACATGTCCAACTGGCTGCACATTGTAGACCAGTGTAGACATGTAATAACATTACAGTAAAGCATTTAGACATACCTAGACTGGTTGCACCAAAATGGCAGCAGAAGCAATAACACGCATCAAGAAGAGAGCACACATTAAAGCCTGCATCTCTGCGGCCTCTAACAACACGGCCAAACTCTTTTAAATCTGCAAGGAACTGGTCAATGCTGTTGCAGTCTCTACCTCTCCTGTTCCCTCCAAGGCCCCCTGTATGGCTCTGGCCTCTCACTTCTCTTCTAAATCTCAGGAGATCCTGTCCTCTGTCTCCTCTTCCACTCCCTCTTCCTCTCTCGGCCCCCTTTGGCATTCTCTGCCTCTCCTCCTCCCTTTTCCTCTTTCTCTCTGACAACACCTGACAAGGTTTCTAGACAAGTCCGATCTATGAAAGCGTTGTCCAAACAGGTGCTCCCCTGCATCTCCAGAACCATCAAGGACCATATTGACACCCTCGCTCCAGCCTTGGCCGATTTCTGTAATCACTCTTTAGCCACTGGAGCGTTCCCTCTCCCCTTAAGCACTCCCTTGTGCACCCACTCCTCAAGAAGCCGTCTGCTGATCCTACCTGCCCGGCAAACTATTGCTCAATCTCCATCACCCCTTTCTTGGGCAAACTCTTGGAAAAGCTTGCCATCTCCCAGCTTACTCTCTACACTGAATCTGTTGGTTCTCTCCATGACCATCAGTCCGGCTTCAGAGCTGCCAGAGGCATGGAAACTTCTCTCCTGAACACCTGTGAGGATCTGCTCTCTAACCTTGATTCCAGCATTCCTTCTGTCCTCACCCTCTTTCTTTCCTCTGCTTTCGACACGGTCAACCACACCATCCTGATCAATCGACTCCGTGAGAGCCTGGGCATCATGGATCAGGCCCTGAAGTGGCTGACCTCCATCCTCTTGGACCGCCTATCCCACCCATGTCCAACCTGGTCCTATTCTCTTTGCCACCTCTCTCTACCTGTGGCGTTCCCCAGGGCTCTATACTCTCACCCTGTTTTTTCAACCTCTTCTTGGCCCCTTTGGCCCACCTGATCTCTACCTTCTCCTCTAACTTTCAGTATTATGCCGATGACTCAGCTTTCCTTCAGGCTCCCCTCATCCTCCTCTCCTCGTTCGCTCATTACTGTCTATCCATGATTCAGAATTGGTGCACCTCCGACGATCACTGCCTTAATAGTTGTAAGACGGAGATCCTTCTCCTTGGGACCTCCGCACCTGCTTTCCCTCTCTCACTCTTTCCGTCCGCCTTGGGCCCTCTTCCTGCGCCTTCCTGCGAGGTAAAAAACCTTGGTGTCATCTTCTATGCCACTCTCTCTTTCTATCCTCACATCTTGGATGTCGCCAAGAAGTTGCACTACCAGCTGGTCCTCCTCAAAGGGACTCTTCCCTTTCTCACTTTCCACCAGAAGCTCGCTGTCTCCAGATTCCTGGTTCTCTCTAGGCTGGACTTCTGCAACAGCCTCTTTCTCAATCTGACTTCCTCTACACTCCGTCATCTGCAACTAATCCAGAACATGATTACAAGATTTATCCTTGGCCTCAAGCCCAGGGATCGTATCTCTCCAGCCCTGAAATCTCTCCAATGGATCCCGGTGACTGCAAGGATCAAGTTCAAAACCCTTTGCATTGTCCACAAAGCTTTCTGGGGCCGGGGCCCACACTACATCCAACGCTCTGTTCCAAAATACCTTCCTTCTCGAGCCCTTCGCTCAGCTACCTCCAACTCTCTAAGGGTTAGACGCTTCTCCAGGCAGAGAGTGGGGGTAGATCTCTCTCCTCTGCTGGTGCCTCCGTCTGGAATGGCCTCCCTGCCCCTTCAAACATGAGCCAGACCATCTGAAGTTTCGAAAGCAGCAAAAGAACGTTTTCTTCTCAGCTTTCTCTCTCTCCCTCCCCTGCTGACATACCTGTCTGCTGTACCGACCAGTTGCTTAGATACCCTCAGAGTCTCTCTGAGTCCAGGCTCTTTCTTGATTGGTCAGCCTTGCACTGTCTCCGTGCCTACCATGCACTTAGGGGCTGTAACTGTAAACTTGCAGCCTCTTGTTCTCCTTGCACCACCCATAGCTGCGCTGCACTGGCTGCACTTACTCAGAGCATTGCAGCCCTGTTTTGCCCTCCCCTCTCCCTTGCACTTCCCCCCTATCTTTCCCCTTGCACTTCTTGTTCTCGCAGTGACACAAGGCCTAGTGAGATTGTTTGTCTTGTACTCCCTCCATCGTCCCTCCCTTGTCTTGTTGTGCATAGAAACACTTTTATACAGGTGCGTTATAAATGACTTATATCATATGATTTTATCACAGGAGCCCAGAAAAATATACAATGCCACAGTAAGAAATGGCTAAACTGGCAGCACCCAAATGGCAGTCTAGCCAGGTAATTACACTTAGCATGACTGCTTTATTAGAAATTCCCAGTTAAAAGAAAGTCATACCAACTGAGAAATGACTAGACTGGCTGAACCAAAATGCCTCTCTAGCCACCAATACCACATATCATGCCTGCTTAGCCTGGACACGGACAACCATTATGATTTAGAAGTTGGTACTCTTGGTGCGACCCTTAAAGAAAATATAGTAGTCAAAGTTGTAGATATTTCAATTTATTCCATGTGTTAGTTCCATACATAAATCATCAATTTTTTCCATGTATTAGTTCCATACATTGATCATCGTTCTGATTTTGGTTAGTTTTCCATTCCATGTATTGGTTTCATACACCGATGATCCTTCTAACATTTTAGTTAATCTCCTATTGATCTCCCAACACATGTTTCCTCATAGCTTTAGCCATGGTTCTTAAGGAGAGATTTCTAAATAGACAACAAAGAAAGATTACAATATATTAAATCAATCAGCACAAGTTCATGAAAAAACAATGAAAGAAATTAATTAACTCAAAGAAACAATTGCAAAATTAAACCTACCAGAACTAACATTTAAAAATTACCAAATTTTAGATGATTACCTTAATAAGTACACAGAAGAAATTAAAAACAAGAAACAGAAAACCTTCATAAGGGATGAAATAGACTATAAAATTGGAAGAATGTATACCTATCAGCAGAAATATGATACTAAGGGTAACCAAAAATTTAGTGCAACAACAAATGCGGACACTACCACACAATCGTCAGACACTGAAACCAATAGTGAATCAGAAAAAGATAGCAGTTCAAAACCGAGTACGTCTACAGAGATTCCTTTTTTAGAAGAATTCCAACGATACAAATCAATAAACCGGTCATATATTCAACAAACAATGTTCCCAAGAACAATTTCAGAACCAAACACCGGCGGAAATATTGGACCCAGTTCCACAAAACCAAGAGGGAGAAGAGAGGAGGATCAAATAAACATAGTCGACAAACCAGTCATGCCCATCATCTATTTTCTTCCAAAAATACACAAAAAGTACAAGACTTTTCCGCCATGCAGACCTATCATAAATGGGATAGGTTCTTTAACGGAAAGAATTTCTCATACATAGATTTACATTTACAGCCTTTAACAACAGGACTAGCTTCATACCTACGCGACACAAAACATGTGATACAGCAAATGGAATGTATCCCTTGGGAGACGGAATACTTATTTGTAACTCTTGATGTGGTGTCATTGTACACCAGCATCCAACATACCAAGGGACTGGAAACAACAGAATATTTTTTGAAAACACGATCTATTTAATTCCTTAATCAAAATAATATGATCTTAGAGATGTTAAACTTTGTTCTATCAAATAATATCTTTTTGTTCAAGGAAACCATCTACACACAAGAACAGGGGACGGCCATGGGTGCCAAATTCACCCCTATACGCAAACTTATTCATGGGTCATTTTGAACTGAATCACGCCTGGCAGCACCAAGCATTTAGTGAAAACAAAATTGTATATTGGGGCCGCTACATCGATGATGTACTTGTAATATGGAATGGGAATAAATTGAGTCTTAACAACTACATTTCATACCTTAACGATAACAAGTACAACATCAAATTTACAGAAAAAATCAGTACCAAAGAAATAGAATTTTTAGATCTATTACTATACACAGATCGGGAAAAGATATTAATGGATCTATACATCAAACCAACAGCTGTCAACAATAAGCTGCATGCACAGAGCAATCATGCAAAACACACTATAAAGAACATACCATATGGAGAAATAGTCAGAGTCAAACGAAATTGTAGTCTGGACACAAAATACCAAATACACCTAACTGAGTTAAAATAAAACTTCCTACAAAGAGGATACAATGAAGATTCTTTAAACTATGCAATAAAGAAAGCCGAAAAAGTATCAAGAACCAGCCTCCTAACGGAAAAACAAAAAACTGGAAATAAAGAAACTAAAATGAACTTTATTACAACATATAGTAGTGAAATCACCAGTGTGAAGAAAATACTTAACAAACATTGGAATATTTTACAAATAAATGACACATTAAAAACCTTCATTGAAGAAAAACCCACAATAGTTTATAGAAAGGCGCCAACTCTAAAGGAAAAACTAAGCCCAAGTCACATAAGGAATCCAGTGAAAAATTATCTGAGTGGCTATTTGAAAGTGCCGGCACCAAAGGGATCATACAAATGCAGCAAGTGCACCATTTTCCCTCAAATGATTAATGGTACCAACCAATTTAAGCTACCTAATGGGAAAATGCATTACATAAAACAATTCATTAATTGCAGAAGTAAATATGTAATTCATGCAATACAATGTATCTGTGAAAAGAAATACATAGGTAGCACTATAAGGGAACTCAAGATACGTATATTGAAACACTTCAGAGCAATCAAAAATGGAGATATCAGGTATCCAATGGCTATTCATTTTACCAAAGAACCCAGCCAATCAGACATCAAGGACATCAGATTCTTTGGAATTGAAAAAATAGATCAACCAGAAAGAGGAGAAGAGAGAAAACTTTTATTACGGAGAATGGAATCAAAATGGATTTGCCTTATGGACACATGCCATACTGGACTCAACACGGAACCAGAGATGGCAAATTGGCTCTAAAAACATTAACCTGCATGACCACACCAAGAACTCTATCAAGTAGAAAATCTAATTTTGGATTATACTAAATAGCTCCTTTGTTTCAAAAAATCTTTTTCTATTCTTTATTTAAATCCTTTTTTTCATTTTTCCCCTTGCTCTTTTCTATATACATTATTGATATGTAAAAGTCGTTGCTTATAGGCTTGACAATTACAAAGAAATTGTCTTCTTATTCAGTGGTTTTGCATCTCATCCAGAATTTATTATGTACAAAATTGTCGATTTTTGAACTTTCTTGTATTTTTGTTCATCCAATCTCGAAATATCATAATGATTTATTTTACAAATAATGAGAATTCTAGGTGTAATATTTACTCAAGATAGCCATGACTACCCAACAGACAAGATTGTAGTTACTAGGGTCTTCCATGGGGACACACTAATTGGTGCCGAAAGACATAGCTTTATGAAACCAATCAATATATAGATATGTGTATCATATTAGTTGCAAAAAGATATAATTCAACGATTATATAAGAATTGGTCGCTTTATTGCAAGAGCAAAGTAATAATATATACATAGTGTGTTGAACGAACCAAATCACTTTAAAAAATGGCCGCCGTGCATCCTTATGCGTATGACGTCATCACGGCACGTTAACGTGATGACGTCATTACGCACGACGCAGAACGGAACATAAATGGAAAGATCAGACAGTGCTCGATCCATCTAGCATCGTGGAGCGAACAAGGCAATCGTACCTTGTTGATGGATCTGCACCAACTGAAACCAAAAGGTAAAACTTTGATTGTAGACGCTTCAATTATTGGTAAACACTAATGGATATCACATCCTAGACTTTGTTAAACTTGACAAGTTGTATCTCTTTTTTTAAACAATTGTCATATATAATATAAGGCACTAAAATGCTATGAAGCCCAGCAAAATAGAGTTTTAGAAAAATAATTAGATGATAAAAAGCTCTGTGTATATTATACTCGCATGGTAATGAAGTTATCTCTAGTTACTCAATAGAACTGGAACCAAAAACTAAACATACTAAAAAATCACTGTGCACTCATTTTTTCAGATTTTTGATTGATAATCTGAACTTCTCTGTAAAACAATGAAGGACAACCAAGGAATCTAAACTAAATTGTGGAGGTAAGAAAATATTGATAAGGGTGAGTTGTCCTCTTCCATATGGATATGACATATGTGGTATTGCAGTATAAGGCAACTGCTATTAAAAAATAGAGAATATCTTCTTGTATGGAAAAAATATTGTAATCTTTCTTTGTTGTCTATTTAGAAATTTCTCCTGAAGAACCATGGCTAAAGCTATGGGGAAACACGTGTTGGGAGATCAATAGGAGATCAACTAAAATGTTAGAAGGATCATCTGTATATGAAACCAATACATGGAATGGAAAACTAACCAGAATCAGAAGGATGATCAATGTATGGAATAAATTGATGATTTATGTATGGAACTAACACATGGAATAAATTGAAATATCTACAACTTTGACTACTATATTTTCTTTAAGGGTCGCACCAAGAGCACCAACTTCTTTTTCACTTTGAGTCACATATTGTTTCAGCCACAATATAGGCACTCCAAGTGCAGACCCTGGAATTTGTAACCTGAAAGTAAAGCACATAGGATTCGCTCTGGAGAGGTGTTTAAAGCTGGAATTGGCTAAACATTTTTTTCAAGTTAACCATTATGATTTATCACACAATCCTGACCACCCACACATCCCTTCTTCCTCCCCTACCCCAAACTCCAAAATCAGCTCCTTGGCCAAGAATTATTTTCCTTGTCCCAGAGCTTACGTATGAGGCTCCTTGCCTCATAGGTAAGTACTGGGACGAGGCAGTGTGGGACTAGGAGTAAAGAAGATTACAGGTAGCTAAATCAGGCATTACCTCCATGTACCTCTGCCTCATACACAAGTACTGCCTCATACATAAGTACTGGGACTAGGAGGAATAGGGCTAGGAGTAATCAAGGCATTAAACACAAGTAGTGGCGCAACACCATTGAGTTGACTGGGCTTCAGCACTCTCCCCCCCATGAAAATCTAGGCTATGATGACTCAACCTGGCTGACCTTTAGAGCAGTTGCCGGACAGAACAGGACACAGATGTTAAACAGCACCTGGGTTTTGTTGTTAATAAGGGCCCAGCAATTACCAACGCAAAACATTTCACTGTTAGTACCTGCATTCAAATGCCACATTTTTTAGGCAACTGAAATCGCGATGTGGATCTAGTACTTGCATGCCAGGGGAGTGATTGGAAGGGTAGAGAGAGATTTAAAGGGGAGAGTTAACTGCTTGTAACACTGAAGCTGCACTAGAATAGTCTCATTAAAATGCGTAAAGAAGTTAGATGCCCCCACACGAATAACTTTGCCCCTCCCCACCGCCCATGAAGTTAGCGCCTCTCCCAACATTTGAAGGGTTAGCCCCCAAAATGTAGGTTTTGTTGTGGCCCTGTACACAAGCACACACACCATTCACCATATACACACCCAGCCATCCATACATTTAAATGTGCACTCTTTCACCATGTAGGATCACCCAGGAAGTCATTAATACATTTAAGGGTGCACCCTTTCTCCATACACCCACACAGGCAGCCACCTACACATTTAAGTGTGCACCCGTTCACCATACAGGCACACCCAGGCAGCCACCCATACATTAAAGTGTGCACCCTTTCACTGTACATGCACACCTTGCGACCCATACATTTGTGTGCACCCTTTCACCATACACTCACACAGGCAGCCACCTGTACACTTAAGTGTGCACCCTTTCACCATACACTCACACACGCACATGCCATGGGGTTGAGGGGAGCCCCATTACTTCAAAAAGAAATCGGGGCTCATTACGGGTCTGGCGGTAACCATGCCAGTGCTACCGGCGGGTCGCTGCAGGGCCCGTGAAAAATTACTGGCGAATGACTTCCTGGTGGCACTGGGCTATTCCAAGTCCAGCAGCCGGGAAGTCGAGCGCTGGTAATTTCGGTATTTCCCATTCCCATGGAGTCTTATAGCACTCCACGGGAATGGGGACACGGAAACACCGGCACCATTGTTTTTTTTTTATATAACCTTTATTTATAATCGCACACAGTTAGGGCATACATATATTGTCGAGAATTCAGAACATTACATCACACATGTTTATAATCCGTATCAAGCTAGGTCTTCGTCTTCTGCTTTGTCCGACAGGTATTGCTTGTATCTGGCCCATATATTTCTAGGTCTGGAAGTAGGTTGTACTGAGTCAATATATAGTTCCTCGGTATCATTTGTCCATATCATGACCCTTTCCCAATCTGCCTTCGTAGGTGGTGTATTGCTTTTCAACTTCAGCAGTATTGCCCTCTTGGCTATCAGCAAGCTCAGGTTCAGGTGTTTCTGCCATGTTGGGTTCATTTTACCCACAGCTCCCAGGAGACATAACTGTGGTGACCACTCAATGGGCTAATCCGCCATTTTGTCTAGCGCTGCACAGATCTCTGCCCAGTATTCTTTTAATTTTATACATGTCCACAGCATGTGAAAAATGTCTGCGTCTTCAGATTGACATCTCGGGCATGTATTCTCTGATGTGGGGTAGATGCTTTTGAGCCCAGCAGGGGTATAATGTGTCCTATGGACAATCTTATAATGTATAAGTTTGTACCTGGCATTACATGATATGTGTTTCGTCAGTGTGCATATCTGCAGCCATTGGTGGTCATCCATTTGATGCCCCAGGTCTTGTTGCCATTTAGCTCTGGCATTATGCCCTTCGATTGGGCGAGTTTGAGCAATAGTCTTATAGAGTGTGGATGCCGTGACTTTCCCTGCCCTTTCAGGGAACATGTATCCTAATCCTAGGTTTAGCATAGGTTCTTCCGGAACAGTTGGCCATAGATTCCTAATTGACCCTTTTATGCACATATAATGCAGTTTGTGTTTGGGCGCTTCTCCAACTAGAGAACGATAACCCTTGTCTAAGGTAGGTGGTATATGGGGGTCATCCCAGATCGGCATGCTCAGGTGATACAACCTATCTGTGCAGTAAATGTCGGTAATTCTGGCCCAGGCCGTAGTCGTCAACTGCGCAGGGTCGATGGAATTATAATGTTTGGGGCGTGACCTCGTCATATTGTGAAGCAATGTGGTAGGTTCAGGTGTGTGATGTTCATGTGGGGTATCCGTAGGGTTGAGGAAGTTAGTAGCCCACTTGGCAGCGTAGTGCGCTTGCGCTGCTAAATAGTAGAGTTCAAAATCAAACTCAGGTGCCGCTAGGCCTCCTTGTGGGTATAGACTCATTAATGTCCCCCAACTCAATCTGGAATGTCACCCCATGTGAATGTGATGCAGGCACTTTTTATTTTGGTGAACAGTGCTCGCACGGGCCACACCGGAAATGTGTTGAATAGGTAGAAGAGTTTTAGAAGAATTATCATTTTAATAAGGGCAATCCTCCCCATCATTGAAATAGGTAGGGCACTCCAACGTGTCATTTTCGCGCACAATGCGTCGGCTAAGATGTTGTAATTTAGAGCGCGGGATAATTGGGCAGTCCTAGCCACGTATGTGCCTAGATATTGAATATGTACAGGGCTCCAAATAAGTCTGTGAAGTTCTTGAGGTTCCACCGTTGTTTTTGTGAGTGGGAAAATTTCAGATTTGTTAGCATTATGTCTTAGGCTGGAGAAGTCCCCGAACCTCCTGACTTCCGCCAGGATTCTGCCAAGCATGCGATCTGGATTCTTTAGGTACAACAAAATGTCATCCGCTTATAATGTGATAATTTCCAGTTTACCTTCTAGCCATAGGCCATATGTACTATAGCGGGTCCTGAGTATGCCCGCCAGGGGCTCTATCACCAATGCGAATGGTAGCAGTGACAATGGGCAGCCTTGTTTGGTGCCTCACAGGAGTTCCATTGTGTCTGATAAGGAGCCATTAATACTTATCATGGCATAGGGGCGTGTGTATAGTATTTTGATCCATTTGATGAAATTAGGACCAAACCCGTAGTTCTGTAGTACTCTAAATAGAAAGGGCCAGTACACTGTATTGAATGCCTTCTGCATTTCTAGAGACGCTGCCACTGTTTGAGTTTCTTCGGGTATTGTTGTAAGGATCTTGTGGCATTGTCTGATATTTGTTGCCGTGGACCTGCCTGCTACAAAGCCTGCCTGGTCCTCATGGACCATGTAGGGCATCAGTGGGGTTAGCCTGGCTGCCAGTATTTTGGCAAAGATTTTCGCATAAGTGTTCATTAGTGAAAGCGGTCTATATGAACCGCATTCATCCGGGGGTTTCCGGGGTTTAAGTAATAGCGTGATGACTGCTTCTGTGGTGGTTTCTGGTAGTTCCCTTTTTTCAAGAGCCTCTGTCCAGACTGTGTGTAGCTTGGGTACAAGAAGTGAACTGAACTCTTTATAGAATTCTGCTCCCAGGCCATCTGTGCCCCGCGCTTTCCCATTGGGTAGTGCTTTTATGGCTTCTGATATCTCGGCCTCAGTGATTGGATTTTCAAAGGTTTCCCTAGTGGCGTCAGCTATTAGTGTCGTTGGTATGCTGGTGAGATATCGATCTATTTCCTCATCAGTGGCGCTGCTTTGGGGGGAGTATAACTGCTTGTAAAACTCATAGAATCCCACACTAACCTCTGTTCTGTCCGTGGTCACTTTGCCGTTTGATAATTTTATGCATGGGATAGTGGTCGGGCCCCGTTCGCCTCGCAATGCCCTGGCTAGAAGTCTTCCTAGGCGCTCGCTCTCCCCATACCGTCGCGCTGCTACCAGTTTATCGAAGTAGCGGATCTACCGATCCGCTGCTTCTTTAAATTCGTCTAATTTAGTTTTAATCTCCAGCCGTAGGTGTGTGGACGGGGATTGTGCATACTGGGATTGTCTATCAGCAATTTCTGTTTCTTGATGTGCTAAGTTTCTCTGTATGTCTTTGAGGACACCAAATTCTGTGGACATCGCATTGCCTCTAATGCAGACTTTAAATGCTTGCTATAGTATTGCTTGGCTGGAAACAGAGCCCTCATTTATGTCAAAGTATTCTGTATGTGCTGAGCTAATGCCGTCTTGTAAACCATATCTTGGAGGGCAGCTGATTTAAATCTCCACGGTGGCCTGTTTATTTTTATTTCAGGGATTCTTATCGTCAGTTGTATTGGCGAGTGGTCCGAGTATGTCCTGGGGTAGACCTGAGCAACAGTGACCCAGCCCAATGCCTCACTCATATCATGCACGGTAGAGTAGTACGTGTATTCTCTTTTGGTGGGATTCAATGAGCGCCACACGTCTCTTAGATTTAAATCGGCCATATGGGTGAGTATTATTTGGGCAGACTTGGATATCGCTCTCGGTTGGTTCGACGTGCGGTCTAGGTACACGTCCAAAATGGTGTTGTAGTCACCGCCAAATATCAGATGGGCCGTCGGGAATTTTGCAAGCTTTCCAAATATAGAGGAATAGAAGCCTGGGTCATCTATATTCGGGCCATATATATTCAGCAGCACCACTTTCTTGTCGTGTAGGGTGCCATGGACCAGCACATATCTTCCCTCAGGATCACACTCGGAGTTGAGGAAAGTGAATGGTAACGTTTTATGTACAAGGATCGCTATCCCCCTTGCCCGTCTGGAGTATGTCGTGTAATATTGATGTGTTCCCCAGCTCGGGGCCAGTTGCCCTGTTTGTTGGCGTCTTATATGTGTTTCCTGCAGGAAAACTATCTTGGGGCTCAGTCTGTTAATGTATGCTAATATTTTCCTTTTCTTGATCAGGGATCCCAGCCCACAAATATTCCAGCTCAGCATTTTAATACCCTCAATAGCTGCATTAGCCATCGTCTCGGAAGTGGATGTGATTGCGTTTATTATGTTCCATTTCTGTTATGGTATTTTCCATGATGATGCCCGTCATCTGTGTGCATTTTGTTATATTACCCTTGTCTCTAAAACTGCATCCCAACAAACTTGCCCGTATCCCTCCCCCTCCCTCATAGTTCCCCAAACTTCAACTATGCCCGCATGCCCTTCCCTACCCCCACCCATTAACTTATAATGCACCTGCTACAGGGGGTCTGTAGCGACATCCTTGGCCACCTATGTTATGTTCTCTTTTATTTTCCAGCGCGGCTAGTTCCATATGCTGTTACTCTTTCTCATTTGAACCTTAAAGGGGGAATTCTCATCATTACACTTGTAACCCAACTCAGATTTGCCCCTTCTATGGGGCCTCCCGGGGAGAGGCCTCCGTTTCCATTTCATAGTTTGTTACTCTTGTGTATTTGCCGTTATGGAGCTCCCTCATCTCAGGACTCCTGTTCAGTTTCAGGAGGGGGAGTTGGTATTGGAATGTGAGTTTCCACAAACTTTGCCGCCTCCTCAGGAAACGTGAAGAAGTAGGTTTTGTTCTGATGTTGTATCTTTAGCCTTGCCAGGTACAGCATGGCATAGGGAACATGTCGCTCGCGTAGTAGCTTTTTAACCCCAATGAAGAGACGTCTTTCTTGTTGTACCGCCAGTGTGAAGTCTGAGAAAATGCGTATAGTATTGGCTTCCCATTCCAGTTCTCGTTTTTATCTGGCGGTTTTCAGCACCAAGTCTCTGGGTCTGTAGTTCATCAAGCATGCTATAATGGGCCTCGGGTATGCTCCGGGCTTAGGTTTTGGCACAAGGGATCTGTGTGCACGCTCCACAATGAACATGGGTGACCATCCAGGATCTCCTAGAAGATTGTGCAAAGGATTTTCCACCACTTGCTCCATGGGTCCTTTCAGGGCTTCCTTCGGCATGCCAATTATACGGATGTTGTTCCGTCGTGACCTGGCTTCTAAATCCTCGCACTTGGTTTTTATCATTCCCAGTTCTTTTGCCATTGTTGACACTGTGGATTTTAACACCTCCAACGCGTCCTCTGTGCCAGAAATTCGGGTTTCGGCTTCTGTGATTCTTGTTGTCATCTTGTCGTGTTGTGTCTTAATGGAGGTGACATTGGCCGTTATCCCGTCTAGTTTCTCATTAAGGGCAGAGAATCCTTGTTGCATGGCTAGGAAGACCGCCTGTGGGTCCATCGTTGGGGCAGGCGCATCCGGCTGAGTTTGCAGTGGTGTTTCTTTAGACATTGTGGTTTCTATCTCCTTTCTCGTCGTTGTTGTGTATTTTTCTATGGCTCTTTTCCCTTTCTTGGTTCCGAAGCCCTTGGGCATCGTATTTATCCCTTCCCGGGGTGGTTTCTGCTGGTGTTTGCGTTGGATGGTTCTATGCGTTTCACTAGGGTCGTGGTATTCGCTTCAGATCTTGCAGCGCGTATTGGAGACGGGCCCTGTCCGCCCGGCGTGACTGCACGTATGAGTTTCGCTGTGTGGACTTATAGGGTTGTCCACCGGCTCTGTCCAGCGTTTCTCAACGGTTTTATTAATGGCTCTGTTGCAATGTGGGCGGTGGGTAGATGGTTTGTGGGTATCGTGGAGAGTTGTGACTTCCGTGTGCCCCGTGTATTCTTCACCCAGACTTCATCAGGTATCGCAAGTCGAGTTTGATGGTGACATGGGAGGGGTTAGTGCCCTGAGGTCAGAGCGATGATGGGTTGTGCGTGGCATGCTTTTTCTTACACACCGTGATCTGCCCTTAAAATGTAACTAGTCACGCCAAATATAATGTCCAAAAAATTGAGTTGACACAATTGAAGCGTTGTGTCTCCCTTGTTGTGTTCACTGCTTTTTGTTGTTTGGTGTTGAAGCTTCCCGGGTCAGCAGTGAATGGTTCCGGCCCACAGTATGAGGAGAGCTCACCACCTCCGGTGTGGGAGAAGTGTGCCTTACTGCATCCCCTCCCACCTTTGTTGTAGCCTGTCCTGTAAATGTTTCTTAGTGACCCTGGCTATGACTGTCTTGAAGTGGGGCAGTCCAGTGGGGGGCTGCAGTGTCTCACTGCTGTAGTCCGGGTCAGCAGAAGCTAGTATAATCTGTCCCAGTCACAGCACTAGATGGGCCTTTTCCCCCCTGGTCTGGTTTGGGTTAGAGTAGAAGTCAAGTTCCAATATGCCTTGTCTCTAGGGTATGGAGGGTCTCTCTGTTTCGTGGGCTTTGAGCACCGAGTTGCCCGCAGTGTGGCTGGGTTCACAGATGATAATATCTGGCTGCTGCAATTGTTGTGCTGTTGAGGATTTATGCTGATATCTTGCGAATGTCCTGCAGGGTGCCCGGATTCCTGAAGGCGGGGCCTGTGATGCAAGCCGCAGGCGGAGGGCCCCTCCACCGGCAGTGCTGCGGCTGTGAGATTTTGTCAGGCGCGGGTCAAGTGGAGTCATGCGCCCGCGTTATAAGGCAATATCTGGGCCGCTGTGCAGGGTGGTATCTGGGCCTCTCAATGCTCCTCCTCGAACCCCCCACTGCGGTGGGGATTAGGGCAGGCCACCGGGGGAGCCGCGGAACAGCTGAGATGTGTGGACCCCCCTCCTCCTTACCATTCCCCTCGCGGGTCTTCGGGTCCTGGGCTGCACAGTCGCCCCCACCAAGATGGGAATGTGTCTTGGGTCAACAGGCACTCAACGGAGACCGGAGCGCCCGTGACCTTCAACACGTTGGCAGGCCCCTCTGCTCGGCCCTCCGGCTCTTGATCTTCACAGTGCTGGGTTCCTCCTCTTGGTTCGTGGCTTGTGCTGGGAAGGTTTTTTGTTTAGCCGCGTAGGATCTTCAACACTGCGTTTCTCTGGATTCCTGCAGTTAGTCAGGACCAAACTTCGTGAGGTTATCCTAGTGATCTGGCTAGTCACTTTTGGCAAATATTGCGTGGAACCGGCCGTTCCGGATACTTATATTGATATTGCAGCCCAGGATGCCTGCAGAGCTCAGT
Organism: Ambystoma mexicanum; assembly: GCF_040938575.1. Taxonomy (NCBI): domain Eukaryota; kingdom Metazoa; phylum Chordata; class Amphibia; order Caudata; family Ambystomatidae; genus Ambystoma; species Ambystoma mexicanum. The sequence goes on along the minus strand of NC_090937.1, from coordinate 227,993,791 downwards.
CAGGAGCGTCCATGTCTCCTTGTGCGCAACAGCGCCCGATCATACTCACCGGCACCAGTGTAAACGGTGCTTATGTGATGGGTCTGCCTACCGTGGCCGCTGTGCCCGGCAGGGTCAGACGTGTCGGGCATGGTGGCCCCAGCAGGTAGACTTGTAATATGCTGGTCCGGAAACAACAGTGCCGGTAAGCTTACCAGCACCGTTGTTTCCAGACTGGCATGGTCAGAATAAGTCCCATTGTTTCTTTTTGAAGTCACTCTAACTTCATTAAGAAATTATTCAGTTAAGGAACGAACCATAACGGAAATAATTTCTTTATGAAGGCAGAGTGACTTAAAAAAAACGATTTATTTTTGAAGTCATAGGGCTCCTCCCACCCCATGACATGGAAGCCTCCAGCCCAGAGTCTTTTCTGTTGCAGAAATAATTTTATGCATCCAGAGTGAATTATTTTTTATTTTTTTTCAAGTGGGCCCTGTTACACCAGTGGATAGCAACAGCCCCGACACTAATAATGTATATAGACATACTACCAGGCATCCCCTCTTTATATCGCGGCTATTGTGTGTTTGCCCCAGATCACACACCATTGCGTGTTCTGGAGCCTGTCATGTGGCCAACTGCAAACAAGGTTCACTTGCATCTTGGGTGGGCGGGCACTTGGCTTCTGGGATTTGCCAGTCATCCATGGTGTGCGTTGGGATTTTGGACTTGGCAGATTTGATGGAGGAGTCACCGGCAATGGGCATCTTGCTGGATCCGTGTGTTAGAAGTCCGCAGCTTCTTTAGGGGTGCCAATAGTTCTTGTTTTGTTTGCCATCGTGAAGTAGAGGGTAGCTGTGAAAATCCATTGATACCGTACTTTCTTACCTTGCAGGTGTAGAGGAACCTGTCTGAGAGCCTTTCTTTTCTGTATTCTTGCAGCAGCCTAATCTTGATAAATCTGGTTAGAGGTAGTTCAGAGAGTTATATGTGTCGAGGCACAGGCTGCGGTCATAATGTCTTGTTTAGTGGTGAACAAGTGCACCTGTTTCAGTACATCTGGGGGAGGCCCTGTTTCAAACACTGTAGCCTGATGGAGTCTGTGGAGCGGTCCAGCACAAACATTGCTTCTTTAATGAGATGGTGGCATTGACTGGAACAACGCTCCCGCATATTCAGGGAGGTCTTTGTCCTGTACCATAGTGGTGTCACAGCGCTGCCTTTCTTGCAGCGCCATGCTTACCTCTCTTGGAGGACCCGCTGGCATTTCGGTGAGTGCCTCCTTTGGGCACCATCGCCGGCCCCTTCTCATGAGGGCTCCCATCTTGCTGAACGTGCACATGCGCGGGGTCCAGCGGCCGGTTCCGCGCTTGCACGGTTCACACGGCTTGTATTGATTGCTGCGGGCAACCCAATGCACAAAGATACATAAGCTATGGAGCCTCGATCCCGTAAGAAGGTACATAAGGGGAACTGACACTACCATCTGTCTGTTGCAACTTTCCTTGTCCTGAGGAATTGACGCTGCCCTTTTGTTCTCCTGTGCCAGTGTCTGATTTTTCTTTTCCAGCTCCTTGCCAGTATTGTTTTCTTGTCCCTCTTTCCTGAGGGCTCTCTTCTGTCTTCTCCCTTCCCTTGGACCTGTTGCTCTTTTCTGGGTCTTGTCTTCCTGCTCCTCCGTTTTTCTTTTCCTGGCTACCTTTTTCCCTTCCTCATCTTGGGCGTCCAAGTCAGTGTTCTCACTGTCCTGACACCACGTTAATGCCTGGATTGGACACCAGCACCAGGAGTAACCTGGATCGACGAAAGCCAAAAAACACAGGTCGGTGGGAAACCTGAGGGGCACGTCTTGACAGTTGGATTCCCTCCTCAGCCTCACATTGTTTCTTCAGGTCCTCCTGTTTTGTCTCTAATTGCTCGCCCGCATGTTCCAGAACCCGGACTTTTTGAGTGAAGTCTGAGATCATTGATGCTTGTTCTGTTGACATGTCTTGTAGCTCAACTATCCTTTGTTCTTCCTCCAATATCCTCCCATCCAGGTGCTCCAACTTCGTGGTCAGCTCCATTGCACAATTTCGAAACTCGTTTTTAATATCCCTGAAGAAGTTCTGGAGATCGGTCTTAGTCGCCAGCTGTCCCGCATCTATGTCTGCCGCCCCTGGGGAGTGTATCATGGCTGATACTATTTCCGACTTCTTCCCTTTTTCTTGCGCGGCAACGTCGCTAGATTTTACAAGTTGTGCCTGTTTAGTGATGCTGTAGGTGTCTCCTAAGAGAGTGGTTCACAAATCAGAAGCACCTGGATACCCGTGATGAAGATTTCCCACCACTGTCACTTCTACAGAGCCCTACTCTCTTTCCAGCAACATCCGCCACTGCCACCGGCCCCTCGGATGTTAAATGTAGCACTCCATTTCTTCTTTCATCCACTAGTAGTGTATCCAGAGCCACTCAGATGTGAGTGCACCCATTGGGAGTCACAGTGGGAGTGTGCAGCAAACTTGAGTTACCCACTGCCTATGGGCCTATGCTTTGCGAGTGCAATTTGTGCACTGCGGTCAGGAGACCCACCGCCACATACCTCGGGTGCGTGGTGTGGAATCTCAGAGAGGCCACTCGCTGCCCATGTGCTCCATAAGCTCAAATCTGCTTCCTGGCGCACTGGCGGAATCGGTACTCTCCCAGTTACAGACAACCTTTGGCTTCACGTTATTGTTGTGGTTTCCCCATTGCTCTGTACTTCGTTATAGCTTTGCAGCGCTGTAGCTGCATCGGAGGACAGTGGACGCTATCTTGAATTTATCCACCCTCTGTGTACTGTCCTCCGATTTATGCCCAAAGATCAGACAGACACTAATGGAGTAGTACCTACTTCTGGGCTCCCCATGTGGGCCCTGTGGATTCCGATCACGGATACCTCCCTCCAACGCACAGGTGAGTATCAGATACAGCAAGGAAGCTCTTCGATCTGAGCATACCATGCAGGCTTTTACAGAGACATCCGCATCAACGCCGCTCCAAGCCACGCCCCAAAGAACATTTAAAAAAAAAGGCAAATCAGTTGTCCCTAATGGCAAATCAAACGTAATGAATCGTGCATTAGTCCTTACATCTTTTCAAACTGTTTAAAAGAGTTTGGAATACAGATATTGCTTCTGAATCATGGGATGGAGCAGCACTATGAGTGCTTTGAAAAGAAGACAAAAATCTAGTGAATTGTGAGACCTACTGCTGCATCTCACTGATTATTGCTGATTGCAAGCTGTAGGTATTGAGAATCCTAATTAGAATCAATATGGTTCTGATGGAACTGGTTGGTGAGGAAAAGCATGGCTTTGTGCCAAAGCAAAATCAACCACAGGACTTAGCATTTGCTTTCAGTATTGTAAATGTGGTGTAAATCCCTTGCATCAGCAGTGAACCAGAAGGAGTCAGATTCGAGGTTAACATTTCAAGGGTTTTATTTAACAAAAAAAGGAAAAGACCTATCTGTCCCTATTGCTAAAGGATTTCCTTGCCTACAAACTAAATTAAGGGTGCACGTCAATTGTGAAACCACAAATTAGTCCTCATTTCAAATTCTATCCACCACCTGACCCTTCCGCTTTAGTAATACAACATAAAAATGAGCCAGAGCTGTAGCCTCAGAGCTCTTGCTTCGTCAGGCCAATGTTAGTCGGATCTCTCCCAAAGTACTGGTCGTAGGACAAAGATGTCAGTTCTTAACAGCTCACAAAAGAAATATGTTCACGTCTCTTTTTAAGTTCCCCAGGAAAATGTGCAAGTCTTTGTATAAACCAAATGTCTCAAGTTCTTGACTAAGTCCATTTCCAACAACTTGCACCCTTTATTTCCCCTGATAATGTGCCTTGTATAGATTGATTGAACCCTTCAGGTTCCCTTCTGGTAACAGTGGGCCTCATTACAGGTTGCCGCCATCCTCGTAACACTGAATCCACTGCCTGACTTCCCGGTGCCACCGGGACACTACAAGTCCCAGCGGAGTGGGAAGTCAGGTGGTGGATTTGGTAAGTCCACATTCCTGTGGAGTCCAATGGGACTCCACGGGAATGAGTTAGAAGCACCAGCACCATTATTAACGGTTCTGGTGCTTCTGTGACAACTTCGCTGGTGGGTGCCATTGCGCCTGGCAGGTCAGACCTGCCAGGCATTATGGGCCCGCCCGCAGAGTCGGAGTGTGGCGGTCCAGAAAGGGTGCTGGTATGTTGCTACCGGCATCCTTATTTCTAGACCGCCACACTCATAATGAGGTCCAGTGTCTCTTATATCTTTAGGGCTCTCAAGGCCCCTTTGATTCTCTGGATTACTTATTCCTCTCTATTGGTTCATTTCCACTTGCCTCCCTCCATCCTGGGCAAACCTACTACCTTCTCTGCCTTCGGATATGCAGGATGGCGTCTCTAGCATTATCCTTTTCGTGCCCGTCTCAGCATTGTTGGTGGCCCTCGGTTCTTGGGCCTCAGACCCACCACTGATGTAGCAGGGTCATGCCACCAGGTAAGATGGTTTATCTCCTGTCCATCTTGTCAGTTTAAATGTTCAATACACACAGAGCAGAGGGTTTGTTCCTTCATTGTCCTCTGGTCTCGGAGTCGGTTTGCAGCTCCCAGGCGAACCATGGCTGCAGCGTGGTCACACCACCAGGTATGAAGGTTCATCCCGTCTTTGTTTCCATCTATGCAATGTAGCCCTTCTTGGTGCCAGCCTTCCACCTTCTCACTGCTTCTGTTCCCGACGCTACCGCTGGCTCTGCGGTGCAGCATGGCTCCGCACCTGCAGGACGTTTGCACGTTAGAGGCTCGCCTCTGCGTGGGATTCTTTCAGCTCCATTCAAGGTTCCTCGTCTCATTATTCTCGCTGCCGTATCTCACAGGGGCATGTTGTTTTACATCAGCTGCCGAGTTCAAGGGGATTCCAGCATTGCCTTGAGCCAACGATATGGGAGCAATGTCAATAGGGTTAGAATGCAAAACAGAAGTAACAGCAGTCCTTTCCACTCCCATATATGCAGTGAGTATTCCTCATAGGGAGCTCCATATAGGAATGGGAGTCCTTGTCCCCTAGATGGGAGTCACTCCCAGTGAGGCCCCGCTTTCCCAGACCCCTAGGGAGGTTCTTACTTGGTGGGCTCGCCTCCCTACCCTTCCAGGTGGTGGCTCCTCCTAAGGGAGAAGGGACGAATTCCTCAGATTCATCACAGAGGACTTAGAAATACAACAAGGCACTAGACAGGGCTGCATGCCGAGCCTCTGCCTATTTGCCCTTTATACAGATGCACTAGCTAGAAGGCTGAAATCTGAAAACGGGATAAACATCTTGTGTTGGAATTGTTCATCACCTAAAATAGCACTCTATGCTCGTGATTTACACAGATATTAAAAAGAACCAAAAGAAACTACCTTAATAACATATTTCATTACTGAAAAATATGGCAGCATCTCAGAACGTTCAGTTACCCACACAAGAAAACAAAGCTCTCAGAGTAATTGCTGGGCTTCATTCGAAGTTGGTTAAGTAAAAATCAATACCTTGATGGTGTTAGATACCACTCAACAGAAGGTAATGCTAAAACGTAACTTCGGAAATAAAACAAATAGAAGAGTGAGAAAATTACATTCCTAAGTAATCTCTAGAATTCATTAAATTAAAATGTCCAACCTTGCCCAAATTCATTTTTTGTTTCAGTTGGAGTCACTATAAGTAACACATTACTGCCTGATTTCTCTGTCTTAAAACAGACACATATTACATTTTCAAAGGTTTGCCAGATCAAAGAAGATTGAAGATGGAGGCACCCAGAGTTTTAGTATTACTATCTTGCCGCCAAAATTCTGCCTGTCGAACGGACGATAAATGAAATAGGTATGAGAGAACATTTTAAAACTATATTAGAACGTGAAGGCCCAGCTTTTAGCCTACATACATTTGGGAATCCAAACTATTTTAACAATTTCACTTTATTAAAGAATTCCTTGTTTCAAACCAACTTTGTAAACAGGATGAAATGGTATGATGGGTCTTGGGAGGATAGCTCAGCTGCAACGTGCTTGCCTTGGAAGCAAGACGACACGGAGCACACATGTGCGATCCCTGGGTCCGCGCTTAGAAACCTCTGGGTATTAAGCGCGTTATAAATAGCCTATCATATCATATCATACAAGCAATAACTCAAGCAAGATCAGCCAATCAGATAGTCTTGTATATTTGATTGGAGTAGATAAGTGGCAAGTGTGATATTATCAGTGAATGTCATTCTATGGCAAATACATTAAAATTGCCTACCTAGAAAAGGTTCCTATGGAGAAGAGGATAATATATCAATAGACAGCACATGTCTACATATGTACTAGCAGGAGCTCGTGAAAGGGGCAGAAGAAATCCAATATCAATTAGGATGACCCAAGAGATAGCCCAAGAATTAAATCCTCGTTGATGAGAAAAACAGAGACTGGAGAGAGAGGTGGCTGGAGACCTTGCATGTCTAAAGACCCCAATAAAGGAAAACATCCAAGCTGTTCACTGGGAGACAAGCAATATACACAAATGTAGTAAATTCTCCTTCTGTACACTACTGGAAGAATTCACGTGCCACGCAATCTCTAAATGAGAAAATAGAATTTCCAACTACAATATGATGTGAATATTGATCTAATAAAAAGCTAAAAATAAACGCAGCTCAAGGTAAAATTATGACTAAACAAGATTATGACACAACTAACAACGAGAGCATGTGTACCCAATGGCGGAAGAAGCTCCTGTCTTGATATATCGGTTTTGCAGGAGGCCAAAGGCTGTATGATAGAGGATGAATATAACAACGATGACACTGTGCAGATGGAGCCACGGGGCGAGGGAGTAACACCGCACTTTATCTATAAGAACATGCAGGTGCAATAGAATTGGCACCTGTCACAGACCACAACATCTAGCCCTTTCTACATTGTGCGCGTATGCATATTGGCTGTCTAGACACTTCCCTTACTTAGCTATAAGTATCCCCAAGTTCCACAGCTGGCTAAAGAGATGACCAGCACTAAAAGGTTTCACTTTTCCTCTTCTTACTTTTGCTTTGTTGGTTATCATAAGTCCTGCCATGGGCTGTGGAAAGTTTGGGCTTTTCTATAGGCAGACATGTCCCCCCTTTCATATATTTGTAATTTTGCTTTGCAACAATTTTCTTCAACCATTGTAAAAACCATGCTATTAATACTGTTTACTTTTACTAACTCTACAAAAGAGAACAAGCATTGACAAAGCCAATAGTTTTTGTTGCTAACTAGACATTTGTGTCATGTCTCCAAGTAATCACAGCATTCGGCAGGCATTACCATTGTACGCTTGTCATGTAGGGACATAATATGATCTTATTCTCACATTCCAGTTATTGCTTTGAAATATACCTGGCAATATCAGGAAAGGCCTATGTACTTGCGCTGTTTCAAGGGTTTGGTATGAAACTCCCAAGGACTCAAAACAGTGCCATGTATTGACATCCAATCCCAAGTATTTGTCCCTTTGTCATCCAATTCCCAGGCACTGAAACCATTGTCAAGGAAATGTGTATTTAGCAGAGAAGTGACAGGTTCCACCATACCCTGCCGTGTTTGGCTCCTAAGTCACATTTAGCATGCATGTTGACCTCGAGCACATGCAACACCACTTAGAAGCCGAACACAGCGGGCCACCTGCACCCGAAATTTCATATCTAATAAGGAAATACATCCATTTGCCAGGTGGGTAATCTCCCCATACACATCACTACAGCTATGAGGAATACTTTCAATGCCGACTTGGATATTCAGTGACGTGATAGTCATGCCTCGTCATGAGATGACATATTCTGGGACATATGCATAACCATAGATTGCATCCTGGCCTGCCTGAGGAGAATCAACCATGTTACAAGCTTTGATATAGACCCATGGGGGTCAAAACACATGTTGGCTGTTACACGTGACCTCATTATTTTATGCTGTCTTATAGACCCATATTAAATCAATTGTTGTCCGATACATATGACCTTGAGTTTCTAAGCTGTCCAAGAGAACAACATTGAATCAATGGTTATGAGATAAGGAAAGTGTGTTTTTGAAATAATCAGAATGTATAGTTTATTATGTTTTGTTTAACTGACCACCCAATTGAACACTTCAAGGCTTAGCACTGCACATACCCAGGAACTCCATGCTGAACTACTGTATCTTGCTGTGCACAAGCAGCAAATCTCATTACACAGATCTTTTAACTCTTGGCACAGTTAGAGAGTTATGGTGGTGCCCTCTTTCATGCTTGTCACTGTTAGTCATAGTGTGTTTGTGCAATGCTGTGTGTGTGTGTGTGTGTGTGTGTTAGAGAGAGAGAGAGAGAGAGAGAGAGAGAGAGAGCGAAAGAGAGGGAGAGAGAGAGAGAGAGAGAAAGAGTGGGGTGTATGCATGCTGGGGCTGATATGTGTGCAGTATTAAGGTGGTTCATGTGTGTGTGTGTGTGTGTGCGCGCGCGCGCGTGTAGTGTGTTCAAGGTGATGTGATATCGTGCTGTTGGTGAGTCGAGTTCTGAAGCACTCTCTGTGAGTGTGTGTGTGTAATGCAGGGTGCAGTGCCAGAGGTATTGTGTGGGTGTTTGCGCTTTATGATAGTATTTACAACATAAATAATATTGTTCCCAACAAAGCAAATAACGTTCTGTTTTCTAAGATTCATGATAGAGAGGGGACCTTTGGGATAGGCTCGGAAAATCTCCATTCCAACATGGCCGTTCGATTTGCTATTCCAAGCAACAACCCACGTTCCCACCTTTCAATCTTAACTCTCATGGCAATAGTTTCACTGAATTAGGAAGTCAAAACTAAAATAGAAACAAGCTAAGTACTTTATTTTCAGGCTCAGTGCTGTGATGCTGCATTTCTAAGAAATCAAGTGTCTATAAAGCAACAGTGATTTAGCAGTTTTTGTTACATCGGGAGCTGCTTGGTAGCTGCTGCTAACTCATCACATTTCAGGCAGATGGGTTTTTTTTTTAAATCACCTTAATGGTACAGGAGTCAGTAAACAAGCGGATTGGTGGTTGCATTTAGCCCATAACCTTCCACACCGCCGCGTTTCTTTAAAAAATGTGTTTAGTAGCAATGCGATTGTTAAAAAAACAACAAAAAACAATTAGCTGCCATAAACCTTCGAAAATGTTCAGGAAAAAGTGTAGGTAATATGAATTTGTCCTTGCGAATCGACAGTTCCAATATGAAACGGTAATGATGTAAATTACACAGAGAACCGTGGAGGGGCAGAGAAAAGAAATAGCTAGGAGAACAGCAGGAAAATAACAATGATTAACTGAAACGGAAAAAGGTGGAATATAAAACAAGAAATGGCGCACACGGGCGAATACCGGATTGAGTACCGCTTACCCGCACTGTTTCCTGCTTGTGCTTACTCGCACTGTTCCAAGTGCCGGACTATTGGACTGTTAGACACTGATCCTTGCAGCCGGTGATTCTACTTGGAGTTGAATCGGGCATTTGGCGCCAGAATTGCGTGAGCATTTTTTCGGCTCCACCCCAGCTTGCAGCGATTGGCTGTACTGCGACCCTGCCTAGCCTTCAAATATATTGCGCACGCGCACAGCGCGCGCGCACACGGGCGAGTACCGGATTGAGTACCGCTTACCCGCACTGTTTCCTGCTTGTGCTTACTCGCACTGTTCCAAGTGCCGGACTATTGGACTGTTAGACACTGATCCTTGCAGCCGGTGATTCTACTTGGAGGTGATGTGAGGAACTGATCAGAATTGAAAAAGAAAAACTTTATTGCAACTGATGTGAACAAAACTGAAGTGACACTGTGTTGTTTGTTTGTTTGCTATTTCAGTTGAATCGGGCATTTGGCGCCAGAATTGCGTGAGCATTTTTTCGGCTCCACCCCAGCTTGCAGCGATTGGCTGTACTGCGACCCTGCCTAGCCTTCAAATGTATTGCGCACGCGCACAGCGCGCGCGCACACGGGCGAGTACCGGATTGAGTACCGCTTACCCGCACTGTTTCCTGCTTGTGCTTACTCGCACTGTTCCAAGTGCCGGACTATTGGACTGTTAGACACTGATCCTTGCAGCCGGTGATTCTACTTGGAGGTGATGTGAGGAACTGGTCAGAATTGAAAAAGAAAAACTTTATTGCAACTGATGTGAACAAAACTGAAGTGACACTGTGTTGTTTGTTTGTTTGCTATTTCAGTTGAATCGGGCATTTGGCGCCAGAATTGCGTGAGCATTTTTTCGGCTCCACCCCAGCTTGCAGCGATTGGCTGTACTGCGACCCTGCCTAGCCTTCAAATCTATTGCGCACGCGCACAGCGCGCACGCACACGGGCGAGTACCGGATTGAGTACCGCTTACCCGCTTTGCCGCGTTGTCGGTTGAGGGGGGCGCTTTTATATCTTGACTTATGAGTAAGTGCTCTTTTTAGCCCCCCCTCAGACCTCAATTTATAAACAGCTCTGAAGACTTAGCATTGGTGTTATCTTGCCGTTTTATTTTGTTATTTTTCAGTCTTCTTGAAATGTTGAAGCGGGGTCGGCTTTACTCACTAAAAACCGACATGCCATCAATGGTACATGCTGACAATAGTTTTAATGGTAACCAAAATAATTTACACAAAAAAAAAACGTCTTCCAACAAATCTATTGTTTTGACTCCTTGCCCCATGACCCCAAAAGGGCCCAGTACTACCATGTTTGATCCTGTGTGTCTGTCAACTCCTAATCAAAGTGTTCAGTCGCACACCCAATTTCCACGGTCACTTAAGTCTCTTAAGTCTAATAATAATTATGACCTACCACATCAGCGACCACTCATTAGAACAGTGGCTGATCTAAAGACACCATGTGAACTCTCAGATAACACTATGTTAAACTCACCCTGTCACGCTCAACCAGCTATAGTAGACCGAACCATTCATTCACCTGTGTCTACCAATTACAGTGCAGACTCTATTGACCCTAATGAGAATCAAGAGGTCTCTCTCTATGCGAGTCAATGTGATTCCCCAATACCGATCCTCAACTCGCAGATTTCTCACCAAATATCTAATGTGTCACTACCAGCTCATTCCGTGTCTGCGATATCATATGTACACCCTACACCGCGCCGTCCCTGTGCACCTCCCCAAGGTGATTCTGCAGTGGCTCAATCTCTGTTGTTACAAACTACATTGACAGCCATCAATACCACTCTAATGTCTCTGTTTAAATTATTTGAAGTATTGAACTCTAAAATAACAAACCAAGAATCTAAGTTAGATGGTTTGCTGTTATGGACACAGCAAGTAAAACTGGCACCTCCGCTTCATTCATGCCCAACAGAAGGGACACAGTGTGGTGATTCCTCTGGCACTCGGATGGTAGCTGACCTAGTCCCTTTAACACCATTGCCCACGCCTTACCCGGCGTTGCCCTCTATTGCGCAGATTATTACAGTAAGTCCTCCAAAACCGGCTGTTCCCCTAGTTCCCTCTAATCAATCGTGGGTGAGTGTGCAAGACTCACCAATTCCTAACTCTATGTTGGAAAACGTCCTGCCTGTAATGAATCCTACAGCCCCGGATGCATGTCCCTCTGTAGTCTCTTCGAAAGTTAAGAAGATTGTCAAAAACAATGTCAAAAAAAAGACCAAGAACATGCCTGCTGCACGAATGTCCAAAGCCTCAATACATGCTTTTTTTAAAAAAATTACTATGGACCGTCCTGCAGCTGCAGAAATAGTAAAACCCCCTCTAGCCTGTCCTGTATCTATTAATCTTGATGAACATGCTCCACCTAAAGTACCTGTGACTTATGACCCATTAGACTCTCTAGTTGAGGCTCTTGAAGCTGATCATACCGATAACATCGATGTTCCGATCTGGACTGACACTCGGGCTACATCTTCTGCTCAACAGTTACCAACTTCTAGCAATCAGGATTCTGAATCACAACGGTCTGTTATATTGAGTGAAATGCGTCGCGCTTTGGACGCCTATTTGGATGAGCGTTGTCTGTCAGTGAATGATCATGCTTCAAAGCCAGCAGTGGATTCCCAAACTAAATCAGTCTCTTGGACTTCCCCGGTGGTTCAATCTAAAATTCCTCTACACCGACCTCATAATAGAGGTCTGTCTTTATCTAAACACGTTTCATGTCAGTCCCTAGAACATCAAAAATACACTGTGGAAAGAAATAATGTCTCATTCAATAATCTTGAGACGAAAAATATCAGCAATAGGCAATCTCGCCACCTTACTACTACTGCGCCCGCCTGCCACACGCTAATTTTGAAATGTCGCGATGGCCCCTACCCTAAATCCAACCTAAACAGGCAAAGTGTCTTGAATATTTTTGGCGATGTACTTGAACTAGAAGACCTAACATCACACGATATAGCTCAAGTCGAATATATTTCTGACACTACTACAGCAATTGTGAGACTATGGATCCCCTCAGGTTTAGTCTTAAATACTATATGGCTTGCCAAAATGTCTCTATTTGAAATGGGTTTCTTGCTGACGCAAGACCCGGAGCGTATCACAAAACACGTAGATGCCCCTTTAGTTCATCAACCTCAAATTTACATGAGTTCCCGAGATGACATGCAGACATCTAGATATTAACCATCATCCACATTACAGCCTCATGTCATTAAAATAGCTTCCTGGAATACTCGTGGCCACTCGCATTTACACACCTCATTAAAAATTCTAGCAGACTATGCCATAATTGCTCTGCAAGAGACTTGGTATTTAGAACCTCCAACCTGGGACAATTTTGATGTCATTTTATTATCTGCAAAGTTGGGAGCACGTGGTCGACCCTCGTCAGGGCTATTGGTGGCCGCTAATAAGAAATTGGGTTTTAAAGTTGAAGCCTGGAAGCATGTCAGCGACTATATGCAATTGGTGAAAATTACCTGTAAAAATCATATAATAGCCCTTGTCAACATCTACCGTAATCCGGTTGGGATATCAGACGTGGCTTTCTTTGAGGGTCTAACAGGACTCATTGATTTGATAGCAGTCACGCCCGGCATCACTGATTCCCTTATTATGGGCGATTTAAACATGGATTGTTTATCCCTGGCTAATAGAAATAAGACGAGGGCCGTTACCACGTGGTCCCACATCATGTCTGACTGCAATATGTGTATGGTAAATGGTTCTGTAGATAGTGACATTCCACCGAATCCAACATGGCAGCGAGGCATTAGTCAAAGCATCATTGATTATATATATGTTGAGCGAACCATGCTTACCCGCATTCGTCTGTTTGAGATAATACAGGGGTCTGTAAGTGATCACAACCTTCTCTCCCTTCAGTTAGCTTGGACGCCTATGGATCCTTCTAGACAATGGCTTGACCAGCACTTTATGGTCAATAATACCAAAAATCGGCTTAGATGGACGCATGGAAATCTTATGAAGTTCACGAATGCAATTCATCAACACGATAAATCATCTAAACTGATTGAGTATAATGTTTTTCTTGATCCGTTTCGGAACACAATTGTCCCAAATCCAAATATAAAAACTCATAAGCATACATTTGACTCTGCAATTAAAGCTCGCAAGGCCGAATATCGCAAGGAAAAAAGAGTAATACTTATGACAAATAACGCTAACATTAATGTCAACCTAAAAACAGCTAAATGCAAATACATGAATTGGATTCGAGGACACCGAGCCAAGCTTTTTCAACAAGACAGTGAAGCGATGCTATCTGCAATTTGCTCTAAAAACTCAGCAGAAATATGGCGATATCTTAACCAAAAACCAAATGTAGCTCAAGCCCATGTGCAATCAAATCCTGTAACAGAGGCCGCTTGGGTATCACATTTTTCTGATCTCTATAGCGATCCAGAATTTGATCCGAACGATCACCAGATCCAGTCCTCTAAACCCTGGGACATTCATTGCTCCCCTTATCTTCTTGAAGCAATGATTAAAAAATTAAGCACATCACGAGCTGCCGGTCCGGATGGCCTCCATAATGTCATCTTGAAGGATAATCCAAGACTTTGGGCTTCAAACCTTCATGCAATCTTTGTACAAGTGTTGACTAATCGCAGACTTCCAGCCTCCTGGCTAAATTCTGTGATAGTCCCTATCTATAAGAAGGGTGACCGCTCTGATCCTCGTAATTACCGGCCAATCGCCCTGCTAGATACCCCAGGCAAACTGTTTGCAAAACTAGTATTGTTAGAGTTCAATCAATGGACCGAAACTTGTGGTAAACGTGATCTTTATCAAACGGTTTTGTTGGGGGCATGGGCACTTGTGTCAATCTCTTTACGTTGAACACAATTAAAGCCCTCTGTCAGTCTCATAAACAGTCAGTTTATTTCGCGTTTATTGATTTGCATGCTGCATTTGACTCTGTTTCTCGTCCATTATTATTGGCGAAACTAATAAGAGATAATTGTCCATCAGATCTCTTTGATATCATCCATGCATTTCATGGTGCAACCTCTATTCGCGTAAGGCTTACTTTGGAGGGGTTGCTATCTGCTCCTATTAAGACTGCGTGAGGCTTAAAACAAGGTTGCCTATTAGCGGCAGCAATCTTTAACTATTTCATACACGATCTGAGTACTTCCTTCCTACAGATATGTTCGGATGCCCCTGTCTTGAAAGGGTTTAAAATCACTAACTTGAACTATGCTGATGACATTGTCCTAATTTCTAAAACACCGACAGGCCTACAGAATCTTTTAGATGCGTTTAACCTGTACCTACGTAAGAACCAACTGGTGGTCAACACTAAAAAAACACAGATTGTAGTCTACCAAGCTAATAAACTTAGTAGGTCTAGGCTAGTGTGGTCAATAAATAATACACCATTAGATATAGTACCAACTTACACCTACCTAGGCGTTGTTTTTGATGGCCTAACCAATTCACGCAGCCAGGTAGAGCGCATGGAGGCAAAGCTGACCGCGGCCATTTCGCAAACTAAAATAATATTGCATAAATTTGGAAAATTTTCCATTAAATCGGCAATAGTCTACTGGACTGTTAAAGCCATCCCATCGATTATATATGGAGCGGAATCCATCCTGAATTGTCAAAATCTTAGAAAGTCTATTTTTGATAGATTCGAGGGTAAATATTGGCGAGCGGTGCTATCATTGCCGAACTGTGTTCCCGGTCCCTGGCTGTGTTATGAATTGGGTCTTGTCTCAATGCATGCTATCTATACATGGCGTTGCTGTATGTTTCTGCGTAAATGCATAATGGCTTCTCAAAAAGTTACTATTCTGTCGATCCTCTCTGGCTATATATTAAAACCAGATAAATTGTTTGTAAAACTATGGATTGACTTCTGTTTAGAAGCTCTTGCGGCCGCAAGCATACCAATAGCCTTGTTAATATCTAATCCAACAAAGGCAAAAAACCTTTTATACCAATTAGACTGGATTAAGACCATAGAGAAATGCCAAAAATACCACCAACCATGCAAGTATCGATTCTGGCCTAAACCGGTTAAAAGTCCAGAGTCTTATCTGCTAAAATTTCCATCAGTAGCATTAAGATCAGGAATAATAAGGGCACGATTTGATCTATGGCCCACTCATCAAGTCCTAGTGAGACGCAATTTGAGGCCTCGAGCTCTTATGTCATGCAGATTCTGTAATGATTCTACAACGATTGAATCTCTCGAACACTTGGTTTGCAATTGTGCCCAACTATCTATCTTAAGATCAAAACATTTTTCAAAGGTGATGAGTACGTTAACAACCATTGCTTATGATATGCGCTGGTCTTTTCTATTGTGTTCTAACAATCACTCTGTCAAGGTGGCCTTAAGTAATTTTTTGATGGCCATAAACTGGGATATTACTACCTGAGAGGCGGTTCCAATCTCAAGCAGCGATTGATTTAAAAAAAGGGTAACTGTCTGATAAATTATCTATTAGATAAACTGTGTATATGAATGTCCTAATTGTGATGTTATAGCTACCGGAGGGGTGTAAACTGTAAACTGGATGATATGTATCAATTTGTTTTTGTGATGTTAAAACAATAACTGCACTGTCGTTGTTTGAGATTGTCCGAGTTTGTATGAGTTTGTCTGAGTTTGCATAGCCTAAATGAATTCTAAATTTTAAATTTTTAATTTTAAACTTTAAATGAAAATGTTTGTTAGGTTTTAAAAATGCTAAAATGTTTGAATTTTGTATATTGAAAAGTTGTTTTTAACAGCTAAATCAATAAAAAAAAAAAAAAAACAAGAAAACACAATTTAAAAATAAAGAGGGGAACACAAGCAGTTAACAAAGAAAGCAAAAGTGCAAAGATAGGCAAGTAAAGGAAAAAAGAAAGGCAGGCAACATAATACAGAAAGGACCAAAAAATTTTTAAAAAAAGCAGTTCTAATGACCATTTATTATGGCGAAAAGCTCACACTTAACACAGTGACCAACCAAGGACGTAACTTCACCAAAATGCCAGGGGTAGCGGAAGTGACATCACATGACCATTGACCCCCCTGATGACATCACAGGAAGTGATGTAATTTGACCCCACCCCGGAGTGACATCACAGGAAGCGATGGAACACAACTGTTTACCCCTTGAAAAAACAGGAAGTGGCATCACACAGCTTTGTTTCTAAGTGCGCAATGAAAAATATGGTTACAATATTACTGTAACGTGATATACATTTCATACAAGAATGGATCGCCATATGTATCAGTAGAAAAAAAACATGCTATGACTGCAACTTGCGACAAGCAAAATACATTGGGCCTCATTCCAAGTTCGGAGGTAACCACGCCGCTATTTGTAGCATGGCTGCCTCCGAACTCGTCCAAACTCCGGCCTGGTGAATGGAGTAATTACCAGTCCATTCCGAGGTGGGAGGGACCGGTAATTCCCCATTCACCAGGGCAATTCCCCATTCCCATTTGAGCCCCCATAGGGCTCAATGGGAAGGCGGCAATAACGGTACCGTAAATTACGGTACCGTTATTAACCCCGGAGTCCCTTTGCCGGTCCGTCCTTAACGCCTGCTAAAAGCAGGCGTTAAGGAAGGACCCACAAAGGGAACTCGTGGTAGGGCGGTAAGGGTTTAACGGCACCGCCCTACTCAGAATGAGGCCCATAGTCTGAAATGTATGTTTATTATACTCTAAATGTTTTTTGGAGGATTTTGTCTGCATTGTGAATTTGAGATGTTTAAGAACAGACTAAATCAGTGACTCACCCCCTGAAGTGTGCCTGAATTAAACCTTTAATGAGTCTAGCAATTATTGTATGGAATTCCAGAAAGACAAATAGCTCAAATAGACACATGGAATTGGCCACAGCCCAGGAGCTTCAATTTTTAAAAAAAAGCCAACAAAAAAAAGTTTTGGGTAGGGGCAGCAGGGGAGATGACAGGGGTAGCAAGGGAGACCTCAGGTGTCACAAGTGCGACCTCTGGCGACCCCTAAATGACGTCCCTGTGACCAACCACAGCACAGTTTGTTTTGGTTCATATATGGCGCATTAGTGCCACAATTAGTTTTGGCTTATGAATGTCGTTGTAATGCCACAATAAGTTTCGGCTCACTGGTGGCACAATTAGCTTCACACTATAGACACTACCTCAACACCACAACTACATTTTTGCTCCTTGATTGTGTGTTGGTGCTACAGTAAGATTCGTCTCATTGGTAGCACTTTATTGTCACATTTTGTTTTGATTCGAAAATGGGGCTTTAGCTGCACAAAGATAGCAGCAAAACAGACACTTTTCTCTTTTTGACATGCCCTGTGGGAGTGTTAGGTCAAGTTTGCTTCTTGCAAAATGTAGTTCAATTGCTTGCTGCAACTGTTGGTTTGTTGTTTTTGCGGACATTCTTGTTTTCTGACCTTGGGGAAGTGATGTGATAGCAGTACAAGCGAGGACATTAGGACTATGGAAAGGGAACTCATCATAGTGCCCTTAGACTAACCACAAAGGGAAGGGTCAGAGTGTCCATTTGGGAAGAACGATAGAGGGTTATATGTCGAGTGGGAGTAGGAGTGGTAGTTGCCTGTTTGCAAGCACAGGATTCAGAGAGTGATAGTTTTCAGGAGTGAAGCTACTGAATGACCTTGCTTAGTGTTATGGGGGTCTCTTGGAGCGACATGGAGACTCCAGCCCCGGGCGTGGGCATAGCCCATATTTAACCAAAGACGAAGGGCATCACCTAACAGCCAGGGACGTCCTTTGTCAAAACATCCTTTAATAAACAAAAAAACAATAACCGCAAACAGTTCACCACCTCTCTGTACAGTACCGACATCATCACTTAAGTACATGGTCACAAAAACACTTTGGAGGCTTTCTCGGTATCAGGTCATAATATCCCTATTTATATGGTCGCTGTATATAATGTTGCCGGGAAAAGGTCGTGGTGACATTATACAGGTGACCATATATAGAGACAGGGCAGCGGGGGTTGCAGGGGTTTCCCCCTGCTCCCCATGAAAAATATAAAAGGGTTTGGCGGTTGCAGGGGTGTCCCCTGCATGTTCCATACAATAATGTCCCCACAAAAACCTCAATTTTTCGGCGATTTTTTCATGGCGATATTTTTGAGGGGACATTATTAATGGAACCGCTTCCTCTCTGGTTGCTGCAGATAAGGGGACACTTGTACCTCCTATGGCCCCAGATCCACACCATTTCCATTTGCACTGTCGCCATGATCGCCATCCGCATCCAATTGTGGCAGGCATGGGTATAATTTCCAGTGCATGTGCTTCTAGGGGCTCTGGGTCGGAGTGGTCTGTCTGCACATTTCCTTGGAACCTCCGAAACCAACTACAGTTCCGGGAGAGGGATTTTCAGCCTCTTTCTGCCATAACCACGGAGCCTTGTTTCCGGGTCACTGTCCATGGGATGGTGTCATATGGCAAACACAGTTTGTGTTGAGGATTCCGCCTGCGCGAGAGAACAGAGTCTTCTACTTTTATGGGGGCCTTCTTCGGGCACCAATGTCTCGACTTGTTGCCATTGACCCTCTCCTGCGCCTCACAAAGCCTCTCGGGATACGGCATCAACCGAATCCTTGACCTATGCTCCGAGATGAGGGGGCGCACCATCCGCACCAGAAAAGACTCTGCTGGGGCACCTCACATTGTGGCATGCAGTGTGGTGTGGTACGCAATCTGGAACGATGTCATGGCCTCATCCAGGTGCTGTTCCTTATCTAGAGCATGGGTAAATCCTTGTTGAGGGTCTGCATTAAACGTTCAATGTCACTGTTGGCCCGTAGCCAGCAGGGACTGATTCACTGATGATCGACCCCACAGAGGCCACAAACAACTACTATAGAATCGGAACCACAGCACCTGCAGCCGTGGATTCCACAAAATGCACCACTGGGCATCATGTGACCAATAGGAAATGCCTTGATTGCTGTGCAGTGCCAAGGTCCACACTTTCTCATGGAGTCGCGCCTTCATCTTGCTGCCCCCTTGGTGGCCCACATGGGCCAGATCCACAATGTGCTCTTGAAGCTCAAATGGAATGACTAGCTGAGATGCAAGAGGGGCACCCCCTTGAAGACAATTGACAGCTCTCCCTTCACAGTCCATAGGCCTAGTGTTCTGGGCTGTGTGGCATACAGAAACGTCTTCCCCTGACCCACCTGCAGCTGAACCAGTAAATCCTGGAGTCCATCATCTCGACAGGTGGCTTTCGCAATGTCTGTCAGGGACATGGACTTTGGGACCTCCCCCAATTCGAGATCATGGCCACAAATTCCTCTGCATCCTTGTTGATTTCTCCACCGCCTCTGGCCAATTGGCAGAGAAACCGCGAAAAGAAAGTAGTCAGCAGGGTTATTGGCTCCAGTCGACCCATATTCCTGAACTTATTTGAGCCTGATAGGAGGCTGAGGCACTTAGCCTGGCAGGATGGGGATCAGCGGCTTGTGATCTGTGAAAATGCGCATCGGGCACCTGTGAATATAGAGTTGGAAGCGCCTAGAACCCCACAGGACCGCAAGTTCCTTCCTATCAATTTGCAAGTGCCTGCATTCCATGTCTGCGAGGGCCTTGGTGGTGAAGGCAACTGGGTGCCTGTCTCCCAGGCGGTGCACCTGCAGGGGCACTGCGCTGAGCCCCACCAGGCTGGCATCCACCAAGAGTTTTGTGCCATTCGATGAGTTAAATTAATCCATCAACGTCTCAGCCACCAGAAGTGTCCTGCTGGTGCCCCAGAGCCCACCAACGGCCCTGTTTTTTTTGGTGAAGAGCGTGAGCGAGCTGCTCCGTCAGAGTGGACAAGTTGGGGATGAAACATCCACAGAAGTGCACCATGCCAAGGAAGCTCCTCCCTTCTGACGGGAAAGCTAGGGTCAGTGCTTCCTTGATGTCCCAGACCTTTCAGGGATCTGGAGAGAGACCTCACTCATGGAGCATGAAGCCAAAAAAATCCAAACGGAACTGCAGAAAATTACACTTTCTCCTGTTGAGTGACAGCCCATGCTGAGCGATTCTTTGGAGCACTGCAGTCAATCTCATCATGTGCTCCGTGCCCGACATGGCAAATATCAGAACATCAGCGCTCACGTTCAGGACTCTAAGAACCCTGCCAGCATGCCCTTGGTCATGTGTTAGACCACTTCCGCAGCAGAGGATACCCAGAAGCTGAGTCACTATTAGCAAAACAGCCTGATGCAAGACGAAAATGTCATAATGGGATGCAAGTCCATATGTAGCGGCACATGGTGGGCACTGGACTTGAGATTGATGGTCGAGAAAACCTTGGCCGCTTGCAGATCCGCCAGGATGTCATTGAGTGTGCGAATGGAATGCCGCTCCCTCTGAATGGGCCCATTGGGAAGCCTTATCTCGACACAGATGCGAACCTTGTCCAGACAATTGGGTTTACTGCTCATCACAAATGGCAACAGCCAAGGCGTGGGGCCATCCACCCACTCAATTATGCCTGCCTGCTCCAACTTTAGCAGTACCTCCTTGTCCTTTTTGTGCAGGGGGAATGGGATTCTTCGGGACACAGCACCACTGGCCGCACCACTTGTACACATGCAGATGCACCTCCTGCCCATGAAGGCAGCCTACCCCTTCAATGCGAAATACACAAGACCCATGCAGTGGAACAGCTGAGAAGCGTGTCCTTGGCTGCTGGCATCATGTAGAAAATTGCAGGAATGGATACCTGATCGTGCACCACACAGGTATGGCATGCAGTGGCAATGGCGAAGAACCACAGTACATGAAAATGTGTATCTGAGGTGAAGCCAGCCTTGGAGCAGGGACCAGCTTGCGGAACTGCGAGGAGGGCAAGACTTTCACTGATGCTCCTGTGTCAATGAGGACAGGCATGATCGTGGAGAAGATGGAAGCCGGGCAGCAAGGCTGGCGGCACCGACCTTGGACACCCAGGTAAATCGCTGAGATGAAGAACATGTCTTCATGTTAGCTGCTCCTTCCAGCTGTGACAGCAATGACCCCTGTCGTCATTCACAGCGGCCAACTGCCACTGGCCTGGATGCAGCAGTATTTACGGCGGTTGACTCAGCTGTACAATGGACCATGGGGCATGGCAAAGCCCGGCAAAATGGTTGAGCTCACAGTGACCACAAGTTTGGCCCACCGCTGGGCATGCTTGATCATACAACAGTACACCTTGGCAGCCATCACAGGGTTTCCCCTCCCCCTGCAGAGACTTGGGCACCACCTGACTAGCCCTCTGGGTGTTCCTGCCTCCAGGCCTACATGGGCCTTTGGATGCGACAGCATGCGCAGTCTCGGTGTGTCCTGACTTGGATGCCTCCTTCATATTGGCTGACCTAGAGGTTGCCAGCTCATGTGATATTCCCAGCTCGACGATCCCTTGTAACGAAAAGTCCGGCTCCTTTGGAATCAGGCGCTGCTGCATCGAGGATGCACAGTGCTGGATAATCTGGGCCCATATCTCGTCCATCTCATCATTCAGCCAACATGATACTGCCAGGCATTGAAGGCGTCCATGATATGAGTCAAGGGATTCTGAAGGGTCCAGTAGCTCATGACAGAGCCGAAACCTTTTGTAGTCACTATTCACCTTACTTCCTCATATGAGTCATCCCTTGGCTGCAGTGTCTTTTCTATCTGGTGGACCGCGCTCCTGGCATAGAATAACAGCACCGCTTTCATGGCACTGCCATCTGTCTCTCTGGCCTTCGCTAAAACCATCTCCAGCCTCTCCACTGGGGCCCCAAAGTTGCAGGGGCACCAGTGACATCGAACCCGGCCACAGGATTCACAGCAAAGTCCCTTTGATGTCCTCCGGGAGGGGTGTCCACCAGCTGCTGGGCAAGCGCGATCTGGAAGAAGATGCCCGGGAGCACGACACCTTGTCATCTCTATCCATGTCCATGACGGTCACACAATGGAGGAGAACAACAGCATATACACAGGGGGCACAGTGGAACAAGCACCCTGGACAAGGCTGCTAGCTTGCACAACCCAGTGCCCTGGGCCTGGACTGGGTAGGCACTCACCTCCCCAGGCACAACCAAGACATGGAGAGGGGCAAGAGAGTTTCAGCAGACTGGAAAACACACTGTGCTTCAAATGGGGCGTGGCTGCCTCTCACCGGCTACCAGGCCTCCTGCAAGCCCAGCAGCAGCACCGGGCGAAGGCCAATCTCACAGCCTCAGTGAATGATCAATTTGTGCTGTGGCTTCATCCTACACCCGTGGGGATCAACAACCGCATCAGACTGGACTCCACCCGCCGACTGCGAGGAGCCACACACAGTGGCATGGTAGCATTGCAGCACCGCCAGAATGTCATAGAGCGCTAGACCATGCCTCCCGTGATGAGATGCAGAGCTCGTGGGGGGGGGGCAATTGGCCCACTGGCCACCTCATCACTAGTTGTTATGCGGGTGTTTAGGCAGCGATCTGGGGACGCCCAATAAATGACACGCACACCAGAGCGTTGATGTCACTGGGCTCGTCCTGTGCCAGGGAGTAGCCCAAAGTTATTTAACCAAGGACACAGGGTGTCACCTGACAGCCAGCGACATCCTACATCACAACATCTAGGTATTTCAGAACAGGACATCATGAGGAACCGGGAGGGGAGTCCCAACTACTTCCAAATTTGTTTCAGGCCAGTAAGGGTGTGTATTGTGGTGGGCAGAGTTAGTTGGTGGGGAAATTGTTTGGTAGAAAGGTTTTTGATGTTTTTTGTTCTGTTTCCCAGAAGCACAGTCTACTGTAAGGGGATTGAGAAGCAGATCTGGATAGTTTTTGCCAACAGGAGTGGGGAGGGGAGGTGCAAGAAATCTGTCTGCGACCAAGAGAACAAGATGAAAGGTGAACAGGGAAATAAAGCACTGGTGCAAACAAAAACAAAAAAAGAGTTTTGTTTGTCTGGAGCACAAGGAAATCCAAGTTGGTTGCGCTGAGATTGACAGACATAATGGTGTGCCTGTGTATACAATGGGGACTATGACTGATTTGGTAGAAGAATTTATGAAAGAGAAGTGAACTTATGCGTGGGTGGGCGACAAAATTAATTATTAATACCACCTGGGTGGGGTTTATTTGGGAGCTGGAAAGATCACCAGATGGGGAGATTGTAGGGGGCTCGTTACATTTAAGAGGGCAGGGTCAGTTGACCTGAAGGTCAATCTTTTGCTAATGTTGAAGACAAACAAAATACGGAGGGAGAGGCGGTCAATGATAGTGTGGGTCAGTTATGACTGTTGGTTCAGGGTGGAGGTGGTATAGGAGTTTGAGGTATTTGTATGTGTTTTAGGAACTAATGAGTGTGTATGGCTGGAAGACTGAGGATTATGGAAATTGTGAGCCTTGAAAGGCCTCCAGAAATGTAACCCTTTGTCAACAGCAAGTGTGTGTGAGGCAAAATCAAAGTTAACCGCGCAACGCACAGGAGCAGTCACTCGTTTCAGGGGACTTCCATCAGATCATGAGGCCCGCTCTCCCCCGCGTTAATGAATCGATGATTGGAGTAAGGTGTCTGGTGGGACAGCATTGGTCAAGGTTTAGGGCAGGAGAGGAATACGATCAGCTCAGGACTCGGAGGAAGAGGATTCATGGGTAGAAAGTGGGGCAAGAAGCCAGGTAAGCACCTGGTTGGCCAGCAGGTCAAATGTTGGCGAGTACTGTAGAAAACAAAAGATGGGGCAGCGGCCTACAATGGTACTGTGGGTGGGCTGTTAATGTTCTCAGCTTTGATGTATCAGCATGTTGTTCAGGGAATAATTACCGTGTAAGGTAGAAGGGAGGATTTGGGAAATCGCAAGCTTTGCTGGGCCTCCGGTAAATGTGACCATTTATCAACAGCAAGTGTATGTGTGTGTGGATTCGGCCTCTGCCTCACAAAGTGTGTTGCTTTATATGAGTCCCAGGCCAGCCTCGTTTCCATGGTTGGCTGCGGGGCTCAGATTAATCAGTAAACTATCATCTTTATGTAGCAGATATTATTTTGGTTTCGCTGGTAATAAAACCTTGTCAACGATTAACTCATTTGTTTGAATCTGTGATGTGACTTGGAAGTGGGGCATGACGTTGCATCACAACATCAGGCAGTTCACACTGAGCTGAAGAAACACAGCTATGAAACTGTGAAGGTTACTACTCAAGCTCAATCACAAATACGCTGGGGAAGACACACATGACATGTATGTTTTTGCCATAAACCCATAGGGCATAATTGTGTGTATGGTGGTAACAGTAAAAATGTGAGGGATTTTAAAGAAGTATTATTTTTACAATACCACCTTATTATGAGTTGGGATTGCATGGGATGTTTGAGGCACTGTGGTACCTAGAACATCTACACGGGGTTACAATTCATAATAAGGCTATTTTTTTAAAACCAAGTGGTAAATAAAATACTACGTGTTTTTTTTTTACTGTTATCACCATACTCCTAAGAAGGCCCTTGATGTCACAATGTAATTCACAAATCTGGTCATCAGGACACACTGATGAAAAAAGGGCACGTGTTGCTGTAAAGAAGTGCCCTGCCACGCCTAGATCCCTGTGACATAGTAAAATGCCTGACTCCTCCATAAAGCCTGGAGGGGACTCGGAAGCCCAGGCCTACCAGGCCAATGTGCTACAGAGCCCAGAGCTGCCTGGTGACTGCACAGAGAAGGAGCTGAAGGGTCCCCCTCCTAAGCCTGAGCCCTGTCCTGACACAACCCAGTTTTGTATTTATGCATAGCTCCGATATCCCATAGGCATAAGGGCGCACAATTACTCAATAGGATGAACAGAAAAGACAGGACAGGTGCGGTATAGATTAAAGAATCTTAAACCAACAAGTTTAGCGGAAAAGAAGGGCTTTTTAGGAGTTTACGAAAGAGCATTATGTCAGATTCCTGTCGAATGTTCAGAGGGAGTTCCACAGCAGAGCGTTCTGGTTAGGGAAAGACTTACCAAGGCCATTTGAACGTTTGGGCCTCAGACGGCCATCCAGTGCCATGTTAGATGATTGTAGGTTTCTTCTGGGCTAATATCTAAACAGATAAGATTTCAGGTAAGCAGACGCTTTGCCGTATAGACATTTGTGTACAAGTGAAGCAGATTTATACTGAACCCGGGATAGAACCGGGAGCCAGTGTAGGGCGTGCCTACTGGTTGAGATGTGTTCTTGCCGGAAGATTCCCTTGATAATGTGGTCAGTGTCATTTAGGACAATTTGAAGCTTTTGTATGCTGTTTTTCGAAGCCCCTATCAGTAGGGCGTTGCACCTGTCTATCCGGGAGAGTATGATAGCATGTGGTATTGTGAGGCAATTGGCTTCCGAAATAAGGGCTCTGATTTTTTTTTAGCAATCTGAGCTAGTGTTGGCAGTTTCTAGAGGTTTGATTTATCTGTGTTTCTGCACTGAGCAAGGATTCAAGGAAGATACCTAAGGCCTTTACTTTCCCTAAAACTGGAATGTCACAGTCCTTGATTTTAAAGCAGGAGTAGTTGGTATTTAGTTTGGGCCTAGCTGAGGGAGCTCGGAAGATCATCAGCTCAGTCTTACTTCCATTCAGACGCATCCAGTTCGCGGTAATTCACTTTTCAATTGAACTGTAATTGAACTGTAAAAAAGTTGGAGGTTGGATCTGTCCGAGTCATATTCCCCTCTTATTTCTATTATCAGTTGGGTATCATAGGCGTAGTTGGTAAAAAAAGACTTCCAGCCCCACAAGGAGACCATAAAGTGGTTGAATGTATACGTTGAAAAGAGTGGGGGATACTAAAGCAAAACAAAAGAGGTACTGGCTGGTAGGTTTAGAATTGATCTTAACCTCTGGCATTGCTCTGGGCAACCCTCCAGACCATCGTTCTTCACCTGCCAGCCATTACAGAAAGGGGAAAGACCATATGCAAATCAGGCTTGGTCCCACCACCAAAGGGGAAGTCCAGCCTAAACTGCTAGGTCGCATCCCTTCTACACAAAACCACAAGCATCCCCAAACAAATTTCAGCCTTGTTGGGCCTCATCAGTGAGAAATAGCTTGGGACTCTAGGCCCAGCAGGCACAGGACCCCCATCTGGGCATACCTGTCCCACCCTGGGTTACTAAAGCAAAAATAGTGTGGAGCAATTTGAGCTATTTGTAGACATAAAAATGTGTCATGTCAGTGGGAGGTTGATATAGTAGGATAAGATTCAAACAGCTACAATGTGTGAGAGTAAGTTTCAGGTGCAGAATCTCACATTGGCTGCATTGGTTAGGAACTTAAAAATATATAATTTTTTCCTTGGATATGAAGGTGTGTGAGGGGAATAGGGTTATCAAGTTTCAATTGTAAGTAAGTGTCTGAAGCGCCTGCCATTTCAATTAGTAGGCAAGGAAAGCTGGGAATTGTAGTTCCTGTGCTTTACAGGGAACTACAATCTCAGCAAAGTTAGTATAAAGATATTTGAGAGTGCTTATCTCTCTGCAGTAATATTTTACACAAAACACCAAAGCTACCTTTCAAATCCAGGTGTAATGGGCAATTCATATCAAACTGTAATTTATCACAAAATACTGCGTACAACAGTGAATGCTATATCCCAGCACCAGCTGGTCACTGAGAGCGTGTGGGGGTATAAGAATAGCAATGCACAGGGCAGCATAGCCTTAATGCAGTTTGACCATGCAGGATTCGAAAAGGAGCCTGGCCGTATCAGCCCAGGGACGATCAAAGGTGGAAAAGACATGGGGCCTGATTCACAGAGGGATTGCACCATTATAAAAGGATTCTGTGAATCGGAGCTCATGGTATCATATGGAGAAAGCTTAGGGATATGCTCAACCCCTTATGTAATGGACAGAAACCTGTCCCTCACCCCTATATCCAGATGGGAGAAGATGATGCTCACCATGCTAACCACAATGGCTTAGGCTATGCTGGCACCAGTGAAGACCCTTTAGTGCTGAGTTCGATTACGCTGCAGACCCTAACCATAAAGCATCCTAACGTAACCTCTTCACTTATCACGCAGCAACTCCAACCCGAAATCCAAACCCACAGGACCCCGCCAATGAATGCCAAAGGGGCCCCAAAGGCAAAACAGAATGCTAAACTGTTAGGTGGTGAATGGAACAAAAGAGTCTGTAAGTGGCTGTGTGGACTCGAGGGAGCCTGCCCATGATCTGCGAGTCCCTCAGGCCAGGGATCCAGCCTGAGCTGAGAGATAGAGAGAGAGAGAGAGAGAGAGAGAGAGAGGAAGAACTTGGCGAGTGCCAAGGAGAGAGGAGGAAATCTGTGGAAGTTGATATGTCCTTGGGAGCTGAGACCGAAGACGGCAGCAGTCTGGGGGAGTGGTCGAAGTGGGCGTAAAGAAGTAGTGGCACTATGTTCTCTGCTGGCCTGATCCCGCTTCCCACAAACCCACCAGCACGCCCCATCGAACGCGCAATTCATTCTCCCAAACAAACGCACCTCCTGTTTAAGGGAATGTGCAGTGCAGTGCACTGAAGTGCAAGTTTCAACTTCTGTCTACTCTTTAATATTATACATTAAAAAAAAACATTTCGGAACGGTTTCCGTTGAAAATAAAAATATGGGAACAGTAAATCCTAATTTAAAAAAGTAGAGGAGCACCGCTCCAGACAGCTCCCGCCCACTTCGACCGCTGGTCTGGGGGGCAGAGTCACTGGAGAGTTGTAACATCCGCCTGAAGTCAAGATTGTTGCCAGTCCCTTTATGTGAAGTAAAGAACGTAGTGAAACAGACCAAAGAGAAAGACCCACACAAAAGATAGGAGACAACCTATCTGGAGAGAGCGAAGAAATGAAACGGCAGGAAGATATGCCCATAAAAGGCTGAAAGTTGTAGTGATGGTGATGGTGGTGGTGGAGTTGGGAGGTGAGATGGAGAAAGGAGCCAGAAGCAAGGAGAGAAAAGAGCAGAGCAAGCCCAGAGCCATTCATGAAGAAGGCAATAAAGCCAGACTTCCAGGGGCTCTGCGGGAGTGCCTGCGGGGGACCTAAAGCTCAAGAAGGAAAAGGTATTCAAGGTCCTTACCCAACTGTTCCAGCAAGCCGAAATGATGTGGCAAAACATGAGGACTGCTCATAAGAAATGAACTTGACCTCCTCAGGGTCCAGAAATAAATAAAACAGCTTGCTGCTGGGATGGGCATCAGATCTCTTTCTAGGAGGAAGAGCACCACATCACTTGTTAGGAGAAGGATGAGAAGGGCACCATATCACTTATTAGGGGAGAAGGGCACAATGCCCTTGAGAAGATGGCAATATATCCCTCATTATTGAGAAGGGCACTATGTTCGTTAAAGTGAACACAGGCACTACAAACCAGATCAGGAAGAAAGGGGTCAGGTTGTATCCTGCTGTAGTGGATTAAAAATAGAAAGCTTGACGCAAAATCCCCATGAAAAAGATGGGTGGATAAGAAGCAGTGGGAGCTATATTTAGAAAAGGAGCAAATATCCCTACTAGGGTTATATCCCTAACACATTATTGTGGCATCCATCCTGACAATGTTTGTTTGGATCAGTCTGAGAGACGATTTCCCAGTTGTGTTGTAGGTAAAGCACTAGTCCTGATACACGTTTATCTCAACCACACCCTGTGTATAAACAAGTTAAATGTGCACCTTTATTTACGGTGCCACATGGTTTTGTCAATCCGCCACATTTATTGCAAGTAATCTTCATAACTCTTACTGCTACTCTTCTGCGTCACAGTCCTTACAAGTGGATGTGCGTGCTGTGAGTGCCCCAAACTTTCATATTGAAGAGCAGATGCAGTTTTCTTCCAAGAAGATTAACTAGACCGTATTTTATTTTCTGAATTGAGTGAGAGTCTTTCTCTACAAGCTAACAATAAAAGTTCTCTGTCCCTTCTTTTGGCTCTATCTGTCTCCATGTTACATGCAGACCCTAACCATGGCAGGGGTTCAGCAGGGGAGAGGAGATGAAAAAGCAGAGGCAAAGAGAAAGGTTTTGAGGTGCTTCTGGAACCGGAGATGGTTCTCCTCAAGTTTCAGTGAGGCAGGGAAGCTGTTCCACAGGGCCGCCCCAGCCGAAGAGAGACATCTACCACCAATTTGTTGCTTGGAGAAGCACCTGACCCTGAGGGAGTTGGGGGCGGATGAGCAAAGAGCTCGAGAAGGAAGATATTTAGGAAGAGAGAGTTGAAGGTATTGAGGCCACAGGCCCCAGAATGCCTTGTGGACATTGCAGAGGGTTTTGAACTTAATACTCGCAGCCACTGGGAGCCAGTGCAAGGATTTCAGTCCTGGAGAGATACGATCCCTGAGCTTGAGGCCAAATACAAGTCTTGCAGTCCTATACTGAATAAGTTGCAGACGGCGGAGAGTAGAGGCAGGAGGATTTAGAAAGAGGCTGTTGCAGTAGTCCAGCCTAGAGAGAACCAGAGCTCTGGAGACAGTGAGCTTCTGGGGCAAGGAGAGGAAGGGAAGAATACCTCTTAGGAGGTGCAGCTGGTAGTGTGACGTCTTAGAGACGTCAGAGATGTGAGGAAAGAAGGAGAGTGTGAAGTCGAAGATGACCACAAGGTTTTTAGCCTCACAGGTGGGCGCAGGAAGAGGGCCAAAAGAGGCTGGCCAGAGAGTGACAGGAAAGGAGGCAGCAGTGTGCCGATGAGGAGAATCTCAGTCTTATTGGTAATAATGCAGAGATAATTTTCAGCACACCACTCCTGGATAGCGGACAGTCAGAGATAAGAGAGGAAGAGGAGGTGGCTGAGGGTAGCCTGTAAATGAGATGAGTGTCATCTGGATAGCACTGGAAGTTAGGGCAAAGCGCTGCAATGCAGTGGGCAAGAAGTGCCAGGTATTGGTTAAACAGCCAGGGAGAGAGGTTAGACCCCTGGGAACACCATAGGTAGAGATAGAGATAGAGGAGCGGAAGGACCCAAGTTGAACCTGGGAGGGTCGGTCGAGAGGAAAGAGGTCAGCCACACAAGGGCCTGACCGGTGATGCCCAGGTTATCACGGAGATGATTTAGCAGGATGGCATGGTTGGCCGTATCAAAGGCAGTAGAGAGAGATCAAGTAAGATGAGGACACAGAGGGTGTTGGAGAGCAAGTCTTCCTGGATGATCAGGAGAGCAGTTTCCGGGTTTCTGGTGGCTCTGAAGCCAGGCTGATAGTCATGGAGACAACCAGCAGATTCAATGTGAAGATTAAGCTGGGAGATGGCTAGCTTTTCCAGGAGTTTGCGCAGGAAAGGAGTGATGGAGATTGGGTGGTAGTTGGCCGGGCAAGATGGCTCGGCAGACGGTTTCTTAAGGAGAGGGTGCACAAAGGAGTGCTTCAGAGGGGAGGGGAAGACTCCAGTGGCGAAGGAGTGGTTGCAGAAGTCAGCCAGGGCAGGAGCTAGGGAGTCAATGTGGTCCTTGATGGTTTCGGCGGAGTAGGGGTGAACCTGTTTTGACGAGACTTTCATAGATCAGACTGTCTGGAAACCTCATCAGGGGAGAACTGGGGAAATGCAGAGAAGGAGGGAGGAGAGGTGGCCGAAGAAGGGCCAGAGGAAGAGCAGGGAGGAGAGGGAGGCAGGGGAGATGAGGACAGAGAGGACAGGATGTCCTGTGCTTTAGAGATTTGGGAGTGATCATGTGATGGTGTTAAATCTGGCAGCATTTTGCAAATGCTGCCAGCTTTACCCTCCATGCAATTCAGGGTTGCACCAAATACTGCTGGTGGTATTCAGTGAGAATTTACCCACAGATAGAGGCACCTGCAGGACACTGCAGGAGTAATTTGCTGGCAGCAGACCAAGACTGAGGATCAGGGGAGTACAGCGATGAGGTCAGGTCAGAGTATGGCGGGGTTTCCACCTCAGTTTAAAGTAGTAGCCAGTGATCTCAAAGGTTCTGGCTATGTGGGCCCATGGAGAGGAGGAAACAGAAGGCCCTATAGCCAGTACAGAGGCACCATACAAACCCTTATTATGGGTCTAATTACAAGAAGACAGAGAAAGTAAAAGAGTTGGGAATATATAAACATTGAATAGTCAGAGGCAAGGTGGAGAGCAACAGTGGGAGGAGGAGAGGTGACAGAGTTCCAAAGCAGAGAGACATTCAGCCAGGTTTCTGTAAGAGGTTGAAGAGGGCAGGAAGACTCTTGCAGGAGCCATTTTTTGCATGACTATTGTAAAGAGGGTAGAGGGCTAGAAATGGGCAGTTGTGGGAAACCCTTGTGCCCCTGCCTGCAACAGCAGACTGGCCAGTTGTGGAGAACTTCGGGGAGAGACCTCAGTATCTGGAACCACTTTACCCTCTGACTGCTGAGCCTATCGTAGTGTGAAGGGCGCTAAATTCCTCCAGAGGGAGAGGAGCACTATAACCCACAAAGGAAGGAAAACTAAAATAGTAGGAAGGCATGATATCACCTAGTCAAGCTAAAAAAGAGAGGACATTAAATGTGGAAGTCACTGGTGTATTAGGTCCCTTAGAGAGAGAAAAGGCCATGTGACCGGGACAGAGAAATGGGGCATGATAACCCCAGATCAGGTATCAGGGTGCCGAACATCATTCTTCTGGCGTGGATCACTAATAGTTGGCAGGGCACTAGATATCTGTGAAGAAGACTTGTGGCAAAGAAGCGGCTGGTCTCTATATCCATGAGACTGCGACCTGTGATAAAGAAGCAGCTGGTCAGTATATCCCTGAGACAATGCCCTATGATGAAGAAGCGACTGGTCACTATAGCCCTGAGACTGTGACCTGTGATGAAGAAGCGGCTTGTCACTATATCCCTGAGACTGCTGTGACCTATGATGAAGAAGCGGCTGGTAACTATATCCCTGAGACTGTGACCTGTAATGAAGAAGTGGGTGGTCACTATATCCCTGAGGCTGTGACCTGTGATCAAGAAGCAGCTGGTCAGTGTATCCCTGAGACAGTGACCTATGATGAAGAATCGACTGGTCACTATGGCCCTGAGACTGTGATCTGTGATGAAGAAGCAACTGGTCACTATAGCCCTGAGACTGTGATCTGTGATGAAGAAGCGACTGGTCACTATAGCCCTGAGACTGTGATCTGTGATGAAGAAGTGGCTGAGCACTATATCCCTGAGATAGTGACCTGTGATGAAGAAGCGCCTTGTCACTATATCCCTGAGACTGCTGTGACCTGTGATGAAGAAGCGCCTTGTCATTATATCCCTGAGACTACTGTGACCTGTGATGAAGAAGTGTCTGGTCACTATATCCCTGAGACTGTGACCTGTGATGAAGAAGTGTCTGGGCACTATATCCCTGAGATAGTGACCTGTGATGAAAGAGTGGCTTGTCACTATGTCCCTGAGACTGTGATCTGTGATGAAGAAGCAGCTGGGATCAACATCCCTCAGGTTGAGAGATACTGATTCAAGAAGTTGCTGGACTCTAGAGTCCTGTGACAGTGTTTTATTTTAGATATCCTGGAGGAGACCAGTATCCCCACAATAGGATTAACCCTAACATTACAGTGCTTGACGTGGCATAACACTTTTTCATGTAAACCAATCGCAGTCGGGAATCCCTTTTGTATTGTAGATAAATCCCAAGTATGTCCATCCATTAATTTGCTTTTTATTCTGTGTATGAAAATAAACATGAAGAACAACCATATCGTTGAGTGATATGACTGTTGTAGAATGCCACATTTCTCAGTTTTATAGTCCAAGGCCCCCATTAGCACTCCCTGGGTTTTTAGGTATGCAGTCAGCGTACTGTATTTACCAAAGTTCTGGTGTTCTATGAGTACGAGGGCTCTGGATATTAGCATAATGCTACTTATTGCACCCTTTCAGATGGGAAGAGCTTATTGAGATGGCCTTTGACTGTAGGTTTTTCCAGCCGCACTGCTTCCAGGATAAGCTTCAACAGCTGCTGTGGCTCCTTCCTAGAACCAGGTGCTCAGTCTGACCAGGGTTTCTCTTTAGATGTAACAATTCTAGAGTTGACTCCTGGCACTGGGGTGCTTGATAATGTTGGTTTATGTTCTCAAGGGGCCAAATCTTTCAGACATTTCTCGCAATGTGCTCCGGATCTGACAGGATGGGTTATGATTCCTGTCTGGGGTTGCCATCCTCCACCTGCAAGCATCTGAGCTCCTTAAGAACACAAGCACTCGCTTTCTACTGGAATCCCACGAAGAAAGAAAGTGCCCCTTGGATTTAGGTAAGAGATCTTGTCTCTCCACATAGAAAGCATAAATAAGTAAATTGCCTTTCTCAAACTAGAGGTGTGCCTATGCTGCCTCCGAGTGCAGAAATGTAGGGGTACGGTAAGCGTGATAGTTTGCCAGACAGATTTTCATTTGTGTTGACAAGACAATACTGACAAAGGAAAAAGGAAAAAGAAGAGAATCAGTCAGGCCACTCACCCGGCATGATGGTGGTGCGTCTACTCATAGAAATGTCCTCTTCTATATGCCCCGCTACCGCTCAATGTGAGAGTTAGCACCACGAACGAATATGGTAGGTACTTGGAAGCGCGTACAAGTACACACATACGCTGGGAGGTCACACATGGCAATTTTCTTGGAATTCCTTTCTTTTCAATTGTGTCTAATGATGATAAAAAAGAATCACAGAGTATGACAGTATGAGTTGGATTAGTATTTACTTGTTAATAAAAGCAGACCAACATCACATACCAGGCAATGGGTACATGGTATCCAACTATGACAAGCAGGAAAGCCCTTTGGGCATTCATCCCAACAATGTATCGTAAAAAGAGAAAGGTTTTAGTAAAGGTTTTATTATGATGTATTCTATCTTGTGATATTAGTGTAGGATAAAGTTGTATTCCTTTGTAGCATGTTGTGCGTAGGCATAGGTCATGTCAGTGGCCTTAGCACTGCTAATAACAATCTACCCCTACAAGCACGAACCACTTTCAAAGCAAACTGCATCATATACAAAGGTGTCATCATGCACGGTCCCTCCTACCTGTCTGACTAAGTAATCATATATTTTTATTTATTTATTTATTTATAATGCGTTGAAACATAGCCCTCAGGCATAGAAGCGCTGAAACAAGGCTGAACACACATGAAACAAAAAAAGAGTCCAGCAACTGAGCAGTAGATTCAGCAGGAGAAGACAGAAACCACTCATTCAAAGAGAATAGTCTTCAGCCTGTGCTTAAAAGTTTCAAGGGAGGGGCAAGATCTCGGTTCGGGGGCAATGCATTCCACAAGCGTGGGGCTGACACGGGGAAACATCCTTCCGACACAAGAGATAGTGGCACAACTGACAGAATCAAGGAACGGTCTGAGTTACGCAAGGAGCTTAATATAATAAGATGTGTGTGATATAAGGCTGCTGATGTGCGCTTTCATACTCAGCTCTTGGTGAATGGCGACTTCAAGGGTCTTGACTTTAGGTAGAGTTGCCAGTGTACAATCTGCGACTTGGAAGGATCGATAGACCAAATCCAGTTTACATTGTTTGGTAGCGGTACCGACAATCAAAATCTCGGTTTTGGCATTGTTCAGTGCCAATCCATTGTGCAGCATCACGTGTGGATGTGGTTATAGACACTGTTTATTGTCACAGTATCCACAATATGATTGCTTGTGAGAGGAATGAGGCACTGCGTGTCGTCTGCATAGTTTGCGTACATTATGCCCTCTCATTCAAGCAGTTTAAAAAGAGGAAAAGTGAAAATATTAAACAGAGTAGGGGACACACAAGACCCCTGTGGAACTCCACATGGAAGCACATAGCCCTCAGCCATAACTTCTTCATGATGAACTCTGGCCAACCAGTTTGACAGAAAAGAGTGAACCCAGCTAAAAGCCTCACAGGAGAAAACAGCATAATCTTGTAGTCGAGTAACCAGAATGGTATGGTCCACTAGATCAAATGCAGCAGTAAAGTCCAGTAGCATCAGGATCACGGTTTGACTGCATGATGTTAGTTTAAAGGTCCAGACGAGTGGATTCAGTACTGTAAGTGCTTGTGACGCCTGACTGCTTTGGTCCTAAGATGTTGTTACGACTGAGGAAATCTTGGATTTGGCGGTGAGGGGCCTTATGGGGAATCCTCAGTAACAAAGGAGTGTTTGGAATGGGGTGGTAGTTGCCTGCCAGGTTTGGATCTAGCAAAGGTTTTTTCAAAAGGGGCGAAATCCATGCTTGTTTAATATCGGCAGGAACTTGGCTTTCAACGAAAGATAAATGTATCTATGTTACCAAGTGCATCAGAGGAAGTCAGGATCAGGGCAGAGTAGGGCATCAGAAATGCAAAAAAGAACCAGGAATCAAGCATTCTCGGTCTACTCCCTACGACTGTGGAATTGCCTCTCCATCACAAAGAGATCCATTCCCACCCTCGTGCAATTCATAGGAGAAATGACTAGCCTCCACTTTAATGAACATGATATTCACGCACTATAATATACAGGCACCCACTAACCAGTCTCGCCCACTATCCCTCTCGACGATTACCCTTTGCCTCTCTTTAACGCCAGATTCTCTTTCAGCTCTGTTACATGTCCCCAGCTAACTGTAAATGTTACAAAATTCCCTACTACGCTAAATGTTCCGCACTAATTGCAAATGTTAATTGTTCTCTGCTACCCTAAATGTTCTCCTTGTAATTGCCCGCCTGAATGGTAGGCGAGTATGTGATGCAAGGTCTGTTTCACGTATACATCTGATGAATGTTTCCAACCCTTTGCTCTGTTGGGGTTCCAAGCTACGTTTATGCTCAATCAAGATCAAATGAAATAAATAATAGAACACAGTAAAGCAGTGGTAGAGTACAGTCATGGAGGCACATGTTAGTTGTGGCACCATTCAATTCAATGGCATGTTTCACATTCCCGATGGTTGGGCAGCGAATGTGCTTGGAAAGTACCTCTGATTAAAGCTTTCTGATGCCATCCAACAGCTCAGCCTTGTTTTGTCCTTGCGCCACACCTAGACCATGTCAATTGGATGTATGTCTGGCTACAGAGGAGGAACACCCACTGAAGGCCCTGGCTCTCCATGAATGCCCAAGCTCAGGGATGTAATTGCTCATAATCCTTAATTATATGTACTTATCGAGTGTATTTATGTTAGATTTATTCATATGTATCTGTGTTATGGAAAGTGTCCTGGGCTGTTCATTTTTCCACATGCTGATATAGGGACCAATATAGAATCTTACCCTTGAAGAAGGCTGTGTCCATTATCTCTTCAAAGATGACTATGGGTCCTGGCACATGCTTGGAGATTCCCCACAACACAGGGGCTTTCACCTGTTTATTTGTCAGGTGACCTTCCTCTGAAAGATTATCCTGTTGAAACTTTCAAGCGCTATGGATGTTTTGTTGGTGAAGAGCATGTTTGGGAGGGGTTTTAAATGCAACACCTGCTTCTCTTTATTCAGAACGTGAATCAAAGGTGAGAGATGCATGAGGTCCCGTCCCTATTTCTGGGGGTCCCTAGTGTGGTGACCAAGTGGGCTGGGTACCTCCTCAAACTTCACCCTTTTACATGACTCTAATCCCAGGGCACATAGCACGTGAATTGGAGAATGCGCTTCAGCATTTAGGCCAGAAAGGACCGATGAAACCCTGACTTTTACGCCCTCAAAATCTGCGGTTCATTCTGAACACACAATGACCTCTTCCTCTGCTTTGAGGCAATCAGCATGTGTGTTCCCAAAGTGTTTCGGGGACGGTGGTGCAGCAGAGTAGTCCCCGATACTCGTCTTTCGTGATTAATTTCACTTTGAGGGCAGGAGCCCAGGATCATGCATGCGGAGCGTGCTCGCAAAGGGCCTGATTCACAGGAGCGTTTTATAATGGCACAATCCCATAGGAAAACGCTCTGTGAATTGTATCTAAAGTGTTTTGGTGTTTGGGAGTTTTGGGAGAGAAGACGTGAAAAGAACATCATCTTGGACAAGATCAGGAACACCTACCGTGGGCTGGCCATAACTGAGGTAACCATCCTCTCCCCTTCCTCCTCCGACCTCCCCCTTCTCAACCCACCTCCACACCCCCCCCCCCCACTTCCCATTCATGCCTTCTCTTAGTGTCAGTGTTCTGACTGTGGACTGTTCCTAGCCATTCCTCTTTGTTTTAGGTGTCTGGCGCTAGGGAACACAAAGTGAACGGGTGTCTTAAACATGTCCGCCAGAATTAAAATGAAAGGCAACAATACAAACAGTGCGGTAAACTAAGATTTAAGGAACAAAGGGGGCAAAGTTGTGTGGACAGGATGCCATCTGAGCAAACATACTCGAAAGACTCTGTGCAAACAGAAAACTCTTAGGGGGTTGTGCCACACGCTGTTGGCTGTAAGAAAGCCAAAGATTAAATCACGTATTATTTTCAGCACTGAGACGATATGTGGAGATGAAAAGGATATAATGGACTCCCTGGAGATTGATAACAACCTGCGTCTTGAATTGTGCTGCTTGCTCCAAAATGCCGCAAATGAGCTTCCGGCACTTACATTTGCTACCCAACAAGCACTTAGTAATGAAGCGAGCAATAGTGTAATTATTGACCTCCAGCCTGGTCAGCCATCTTCCCCAAGATTTTCTAAGTCACTTAACCTTGTTCCAGAGTTGGGTGACATGACATACTCAACTAGCGAATCTATACAGAAGAAATGCAACATCTGATCACGACACTACAATTTGCAACAAAAGATCTCTTTTTGTTTAATAATATTTATTGGAATTAAATTAACATGACAACAATACAACAATGCAGAGATCTAATCAGACAAAAGTGACACTGGCCATGAATTGGCAAATTGAAATTAGATAATAATAGAACTAGGAAAACATTATTTACAATAAGAGATAATCAGAAAAAATAAAAGCAAATATCTTATTCAATGAAGTCTGCAGTAGTAGAACAGATAATTTTACAAATAGAAAAAACGTGCAAGGCAACAAAAGACCTCTTGAAACTGTGTGGCCGCACACATGAGAAACAGCAGGATTTCGGCTCTGCTTTGCAAAAATTGGAGGAAAAAATGGACACCCATCATTGTGTGGTCACAGCTAAATTAGAAGCCATGGGTCAGGCAATTCAGGTAAAACTGCGGCCCAGTGGTATCCTTGCTGGGGAGGAATCATTGGAGGCTGCACAAGAGCCACAGGTGGAAACTTCCAACGTTTAAAACTCTTGCGAAGTGTCTTCAATATATCTGACTAGAAAACCATGCTGTAAATTAAAGCGACTGGGAGTGTGAAAAGAACCAGAGGAGATCAGCCCTGAAGACAATGAATCAGATATCATAGCTGCCTCTAACATTCAAGGCTCAGACAAACAAAGCAAGAAAACCAAAAAGAGAGCGAAAAGCCATAGGCAAAGACATTTGGCTACTGCAAGGCCCTCAACCATGCTCGGCTGACGGTGCCAAGCAGTTGACAGCAGCCGAGCAGACTGATACAGAACTTCATAATTCAGTGGGTCTGGTGGAGGCTTGTGCCACTACTCCCGAAAAAGCCACAAAGGAATTGGTAGCAGTGTGGATGATGGCTAGAAGCCAGTGTCTAAATCACCACTCAATGTTAAATCGTTCACAATCCAAATATAATTCCAGAGAGCAACAGCAGGATAATACTTTGTTCTGACTTGTTGCATTTGTTGCAACTAATACACCCTCTGCAGATCTTTGACACTCTCAACTTTTATTTTGTGGACCCTTTGGACAACAAAGACGCGCCTACTTATAGGATTGACTGCCAAATAATTAACTGTCTGTGATATTCGAGAACAGTACCAAAGCTTTCTGATTTTAGGCTACTCTGGACTCTACTCTTTCATCATATCCGAGATACACACCCGCTGCAAATTCGAAATATGACACCATTAAGAAAGCACTGCCAGAATCAAGCCCGCCTTTTTCCTACTCTAAACCGGAAGAAATACAACTAGTATTGAGTGGATTCTAGTCTGGCAACAACTGGTACGGCAAAACAATCATGATCGGTCGAAATTGGTATATGGAATACTAGAAGGTTCAATCATTGGCTTTCTAAAGATGGTTCTCTATATATGTTCAAAGCCAATGATATCCTCTTACTCCAAGAGGCGTGCCTCACAAAAGACGTACTTATTGATGCTTACAAAATTTACCAGTTATCTGCAGTTAAGGGATATGTAGGCCGACCTAGTGGGGGGTCTTTTGGTTGGGGAAAAGCATTCAATCCCATTGCGTGCCGATGACATGCCCGTCTCATGTAAAAAATCTTGTGGAGGGTCAAGACAGGAGAATTATTATAGTCAATGTTTATAACCCCAATGACTTGCCTGAAACTGATTATATTATCGAGAACATTTATGACTTGTTGGTAGTCATAGATACTAGTAAAGGCTCAATTTTGGTCGCAGGTGAACTGAATGCACAATGTCTCGATAAACCTTTGGATTTTTCACTGGGATTATTGTGTGTCGACTCTGATGCAGTTTAGGAAATGTGACTCTAAGGGTAAACTCTGGGTTAGTGCACTAAATGAGTGGGGCCTCTCGATGTTAAATGGAAGAACACCAGACGATGTACCCAGTAAATGCACGTGGGTAAATGGCAAAAGTGGCTTGACTTTGGACTACGTCTTCGTAGACCCAGACAGCGGGAGTGATTAGGAGTATGGCGGTTGTGCAAACTAGCTCCTGTGATCATGCAGTGTTTACAATTAATCTAGCTACAGAATCGCATGGAGATGAACAGGGAATGATAAGAGACATCAACATAAATGCTCCCGTAACACGATTACATGGACAGAAGGGAATATTAGAAAAATGACAGCATATGTGTCCAAGCTCAATCAAAGAGTACTAGGCAGTCTTGAGTATAAAACTGGGGAAGACATGAGAGGAGGATTAAGGAGTTAACCAATAGATTTGGGTTACAAAAGGGCATTTATGTAGGCTTGGACAGCAGTCACAGTACTAAAAGGTTTGATCGGGATGTTAGGAACGCTAAATGTTCTATGCAGAGGGAACTTAGATTGGTAGCACAGAGCTCCCTAGAACTGGATGCAAAGTTAGCTCATATTAAAGCAGTAAATAATCGCTACAGGAAGTGGGTCAGGAGGATGAAATTTAGTAAGATTAACCAGGGATGGCAGAAGATGGTGCAGATACTGGTGAAGGGAGATTCAAGTACGATTTGGCAATACTTGAATAACTATAATGGCGTGAAAGCGAAGAAGGTCACGAATCCTATTCAAGAAGTAACTTGGATAGAATTCCTCACAAGGCAGTTTGGAATACCTGAGGGTGGCGAAAATGAAGAATAAGACGGCAAACCGAACGCTGGTGAATCATATTTAAAATATGATGGAGAGACTTTGTTGGGGCTGATTAAAAGATGTAAATTTTACAGGGCACCCAGGCCCAATGGGTTGGCGAATGTTGTTCTGAAATCCGAGCCTTTAGCATGGGCAACAGAGACCGAAAAACTGGTTCTTAAGGTAGTGCATGTTGTGTTTCCGCCCTGCGTCCTGCTACGCGGTGACGCAGGGCAAGTGAATAAATGCTCCGCCCCTTTGTGAAGGAGGCAGTTCCGGGGCACAAAGCCATCTGCGTGTGTGTGTGTTTCTTGTCAGCTCCTGCTGGAGCGACGCCAGAGCGGCCTACACACACGGCCACTCACGTTCGGGCACAAGCCTGCACTACGCGAGGCCCGAACTCAACATTGGCGACGAGGAACGGGATCCGAACAAGTGTGCCACACATCATCGGACGTGCGCTTTGAAGCGACGCACATAATTTTTGAACACCCGGTGGGGGTGGGCCACACGACAAACCCCCCCACCCAAAAAAAAAAAACAAAAAAAAAAATTTTTTTTTTCTTCTTTCATATGCAGCCATCACGCGCGCACGCTGTGATTTGTCAAATGGTGATCAAGTCACCTCTGTAAACCCAGCAAACCCGGGACATTGATGGGCCAACACACAGGTACAAGGAAAGCAGTGAACAGGTCCACATAAACTGATGGTGTCAAGATCAGCTGGAAATTATCGCCCGCAGGAGGAGCCACAGTCGATGCTCTGAGGTGAGGAGAAATTCCCTGGCAGGGGAGAGGGAGGCCACGCCATGGCCACTGGAATGTCCACCCCCAGGCCAAGCACACCATCTAGACTTGCAGCCAACCTATCTGTGTCAACGCCACAAACTCGATCACAGGGCAGCTCATCCATAATGATACAGCCATTTGACCCTTTCACGGATCCTTCATCGGTTGGCCCCCGATGGCAGTTATGGATTCAGAAATTTGAAATGGCTATGGATTGTAAAGATATTACTACTGCCAGGAAGATGAGATCACATTTGTTGTTAAATGTCGGGGATGAAGTACTGCGAATCTTCAACTCACTAACCATTGACGATGGCCAGGACATTTACCAACAGGCCAAGGATGCCCTAACGGCCCATTTTCTCCCACAACTCAACCCGGATTATGAGACTTTCATATTCTGTACAACAATTCAAGCAGAGGAGGAGACCCTTGATGAATACCACACCCGGCTCAGAAAATTAGCCATTTCATGTGAGTTCACAGGCACTGAGAAAGAAATCAGGAGACAAATAATTAATGGCATCCAATCGGAGAAGTTGAGAAGGTTGGTATTAAGTGAAAGAGGTATCACGCTAACACGCATTCTGGAATTGGGTCGCC
This sequence comes from Ambystoma mexicanum, assembly GCF_040938575.1. Classification (NCBI taxonomy): domain Eukaryota; kingdom Metazoa; phylum Chordata; class Amphibia; order Caudata; family Ambystomatidae; genus Ambystoma; species Ambystoma mexicanum. Next base: position 227,951,706 of record NC_090937.1, on the reverse strand, counting down.
AGAGAGAATTAGCACATGCCAGAGCAGCCCACATGGGCACAACGCTTCAAAAACTACAACCTGCCCTCACAACAACCATGGTGGCTCATGTCGCCAATCGTCACTCAACAAAAGAAGAGGTTGGGGGAAACACTATACATACCCGATGGCAACCGCAAATTCCAGGGCCAATGGAGTGTGGATGGTGTGGTGGTCCTCGACATGGACGGCAAAACTGCCCGGCACAAGGGACCACGTGTGGTGCATGTGGTAGGTTGGACCACTATGCAAAAGTATGCCGGTCATCAGGAGCTCAACCATCAACAAACAAACCACGCCACGTCAATGAGAAAAGTGGGAACAAGAAAAAGAAACAAGCTGGAGCCCGACAAATAGAGGCCACAAACTCATCCACTGACGATGAAGGAGATGACATGAATGCAGCACCTCAAGAGGTGATCAAGGAAAATTGGAGAAAACGGAGAAAAGTATATATGGTCTCAGCCCTTAATAACCGAAAAGCCACGTCAAGAAAAGGCCGCAGGAGACGAAAATGCCAAGTCATGATCCAGGGCCAGCATGTGTGGATGACCATTGACACGGGGGCATCAGTCAATGTCATGCCCATAAGCACTTTCCGGTTACTACAGCCTCAGCCAGACCTCAAAAACACGGACACGCTACTATTTGCATATGGATGTAAGAAACCCTTACCTGTGGTGGGCAGATTCCGCACCACTCTTAAGCATGGCGAAAACAGTTTAACATCCAAAATATATGTAGTAAATGCTGGCATCGAGTGCCTTTTGAGTGGTGACGCAGCAGAAGATCTGGGGTTGGTGAGATTCATTTGCAAAGTGAATGAAGCTCAAGAGGTTGAAAAACTCCTGGGAACGTACCCTAACCTGTTGAAAGGAATCGGGTGTTTAAAAGGAAAATCCATTAAACTCCACATAGATGAATCCGTACAACCAAAGGCTGTCAGACACCGAAGAACACCATTCCATATGCGTGAGCAAGTAGAAAAAGAACAGGACCTACACCTTGGGTTTCTCCAATGGTTGTCACAAAAAAACCAAAACAGCCAGGGAAGGTCCGCATCTGCATAGACATGAGGTTACCCAACGCTGCAATCAAGAGGGAGCGACACATAACGCCAACACTGGATGAGATCGTGGCTGATCTCACGGGATCAAAAGTATTCTCCAAAATAGATTTGAAGGCTGGATATCACCAACTACGATTACATAAGGAATCCCGGTACATAACAACGTTTTCAACACATATTGGTCTGCGACGATACAAACGTTTAAGTTTTGGGATCTCCTCAGCAGCGGAGGTTTTTCAGCAGACTATTCAAGAGCTCATAAGGGACATACCGGGTGTGTTAAATGTGAGCGATGATATTTTAATCCATGCAGCTGACAGAGACGAACATTTGAAAAGACTGCATATGCTCCTCGGCAGATTGGAAAGTGTTGGACTAACCATCCACCGTGAAAAATGTGAATTTTTCAAAACAGAGTTGTCTTTTTTCGGCTATACATTCAGTAGTACGGGCATCTCGCCGGACCCACATAAGGTTGCTGACATTCAAACAGCCAGTCCCCCTACATCGCCGACGGAAGTGCGCAGTTTCCTAGGGATGGCCACATACTGTGGAAGATTTATCAAGAATCTAGCTACACTGTCGGAACCATTGCGTGAGCTAACTAAAACCAACACAAAGTGGGAATGGGGGCTAGCGTGTCAAGACGCATTTGAAAACATTAAAGAATCCTTATCAACGGACACCAAAATGGCCTATTATGACACCACACTTCCTACAGAGCTGTATGTTGATGCCAGTCCCGTGGGTCTGGGAGCCATACTGACTCAGGTGACAAGAGAAGGGGTACAAAGGCCGATAGCATATGCATCACGAGCTCTCACTATGACTGAACAACGATACTCTCATATTGAGAAGGAGGCCATTGCTGTTTTATGGGGATGTAGACATTTTCACATATATTTGTATGGCAGGAAATTCACAACATATACCGATCATAAGCCTTTATTACCCATATTCATGGGCACCTCCTCCCATCCTCCGGCCAGGATTGCAAAATGGCTTTTGCATCTGCAACAATATGACTTTGAACTAAAATATCAACCAGGAACTGGAAATCCAGCAGATTTTCTGTCAAGGCATCCCAGAGAAGCAACCACACAGGAGGTCCAAGTGGCAGCAGAAACAGAAGAACACATATGCCAAGTGGTGTGTGAAATGAGACCAAAAGCGGTCAGCAGCGAGGAAATTGCAGAGGAAACACGCAAAGACCAATATTGTGACTTGGTGAAAAACACAATTTTATCAGGTGAATGGAATTCTTTCCTGAAGAACATTCATAACAAGACACAAGAAGCCAAAAAATTTCTTGAAGGGATGTTCACAGTACGGCAAGACTTATCTATCACAGAACAAGGCCTGATCCTTAGAGGAGACCGCATTATCATCCCCATGAGTCTTCAAGAAAGAATAGTAGCGTTGGCACATGAAGGCCACCAAGGAATGGCAGGAACAAAAGCTCGCATCAGATACCGAGTGTGGTTTCCACAAATCGATGCCATGGTTGAAAAACTCATCAACACTTGCTTACCTTGCCAAATCACTGGTGCCCCACCACACCCGACGCTGATTCAGTCACCAGTGCGAGGATGTGGAAGATGGGACGCTATCAGCCTTGATTTTTGCAAAATACAGGAAAACTTATATCTCCTAGTGGCTATTGATGACCATTCGCGCTACCCTGAAGTAGAGATAGTGAACTCAACAGCTGCGGAAGTGGTAATTCCAATGATTGAAAAAATGTTCGCGACACACGGTTTACCTACAAGAATAAAAAGTGACAATGGCCCTCCATTCCAAGGGGAAGAATTCAAACGTTACTTACAGGATCTAAACATACGATATCACCACATAATGCCAAGATGGCCCCAAGCCAATGGAGATGTGGAACGTTTTATGCGGACACTAAAGAAAGTGCTGAGGATATCGAAGGAAAATGCCAGCTCTTGGAAACTCGATCTGTATCGGTTTCTATGAAACTATAGAGTGACTCCACACAGCACGACTGGAATTCCCCCAGCAGACTTAATGTTTGGTGTGTTGGTCAACTCTTCCATACCACACCTCCCTAACAGAAGTCCAGATAATTTTGACACTGAACGAACAGAAAGAAGAAGAACAGAAGCCAACGAGCACCATGAGAAGGGCCAAGCAGTCAAATCTTCAAGTGGGTGACCATGTGATAATGTTGCGTAATCCTACCAGATCCAAGTTGAACTCTCGGTATGAGCCATCCCCATGGATCATCAAGGAAAGAAAAGGCACCATGCTTACAGCACAAAAAGGACACCAAAGTGTAACACGTAATGCAGCATGGTTTAAAGCTGTGCCCTGCAATCTGTGGACTGATGGTGAACAGCCCCAAGAAGCTGACACCTCTACGCCGGATGGCAGAGGGACAGTATATCCACATGAAGAAGAAAGAGCTGATGATGGAGCATGGGAGCTGTGGAGTGAGCCTGAGATGGGTGAGCAGGACGCTGAAGGTGAGGCACCCTGTGAGACAGTGGGACCCCGGTCACAAGGGGGGCGCTATAGCCTGAGAGGAGCCACCCGGCCTCCAGCTCATTTAAAAGACTATGTATGTCCAGTGTGGGCCCACAAGGACTAGAAATGTGGGAGGCATTTTTCGGCTGTAAATGTTTATTCAGATATATCTAATGTTGATCCACTAATGCAATGTTGGGCTGTTATTTGAACAAAACTATGGTTGATGCATGTTTGTGTTTGGTTTTATTCATTTTGGAATAAAGGAGGAATGTTGTGTTTCCGCCCTGCGTCCCGCTACGCGGTGACGCAGGGCAAGTGAATAAATGCTCCGCCCCTTTGTGAAGGAGGCAGTTCCGGGGCACAAAGCCATCTGCGTGTGTGCGTGTTTCTTGTCAGCTCCTGCTGGAGCGACGCCAGAGCGGCCTACACACACGGCCACTCACGTTCGGGCCCAAGCCTGCACTACGCGAGGCCCGAACTCAACAGTGCACACAAAACAACTTCCACAGACATGGTGTATGTCCCTTCTTGTGCCCATATAAAAAACTAAGAATCGAAACAAACTTTCTAACTACCAGCTTCTGTCAATGCTGAACTTCACTGGAAAACTATTTGTCCCGGTACTCCTGAAGGCACTGCAGGAATAGGTCGACAATGGTAAAATCTTGGACGATATGTAACTGGGTTTTAGAGAGGGGTGCTCGAGAACACGCAATCTGATGGTGATTGGTCTGATCACTTGAATCGCCAGAACAAGAGGTAATCCTGTGTTGTATGCAGAATTTATAGATTTTTCAAGCTGCATTCGACACAGTGAACTGTAAAAAAACTGTTGAAAAAACTGACTGGGTTGGACTGTCCAAGGGATTTGTTATGTTTGATGCAGAGGTTGTATACTGAAACAAGTGTAAAGGTGAAGTTGGACAGTGGGAGGCCTTCACTGCTCCCATTGTTACAAAGAAGGGGTGAAACAGGGTTGCGTGCTGGCCCCTCTCCTGCTCAACCTTTTCCTAACGAACTTTCCTCTTGCATTGAGAGCCACAACTAACTGCCCGCCAGGAATTGGACAAATGCAGATATAGTCTGCTGTACGCAGACGACATCCAAGTTAAACCATACCTGTTGCGGCCTAAATCTCTCTCTCTGAAAACTCTGGAACAAAATGCTGAAGAGAGCGATCTCTGTATCAATCTTTCTAAACCAAAGGTGATGCAGTTCAGCAGTAAACAAGTACCTTGTCCGTCAATGACGTTGATGGGTAGGAAATTGGAATATGTGGATAGCTACAGGTACTTGGGTGTTGATATAGAAGTTTGTGGAGGATACAAGCTGCTTGTTAAGGATAGAACAAGAAAAGCGCTCTTACTGCCTTAATTACTAAATTTTGGACAAAAAAATGGGGATATGGTCTCGTCTTGATCCTGCGATTGCACAGGCAATGTTTCTGCCCATCGATTTTATACAGTCTGGAGGTACATACAGGAGTGGATTGGAAGTGGTTGGGTGTCCTGGAGTGCACATTTTGGCAGAGAATCGTACCTCTCTCCCCTGGCGTGCCGATATCTATTATAAGGCTGGCGTTAGGAAATGTGGCTAGGAAATGTGGCACTCGAAGGCCAGGACATTGAAAGGCTGGGATTGCTGTACTTTAAAACTTATAAAACCCCAATTTCCCGGCACTGAATATTTTGAGGACACTTCTCGTGTATACCGGGCCAGCATCCACTAAGAAGTTTTCGTTGGAAGCGGTGTGTTGTAAGACTCTAGAAATTATCTCGTTGGCACCCAATAAGTCTCTGGAATCCCCAGTGCTATGTCTCAAGTGGAAAACCAAGTTGCGAACATGGGGCTGGAATTGTAATTATGACAGACTGAGGTGATTGAAAACATAAGCAGAGTTGTTCGAAAATATGCATACATTTCTGATTCCACAAAAATATTTAGCATTCTGTCCTTCGGCAAAGGTATGAGGGTTCATATTTTTATTCCGGGTTAATCAACGCCCTGTGTTCAGCACAGTGGCCGTTCCACAAGGCTTACCTCTGGAACGTAGGATATGTCAGTCATGTAATATCTGTGGTATGCTAGAGACGCCTGGACACGCTTTAACGCACTGTTTAAGTTTGGGGTTTGCTTATAGGTATGACAGGATTAAGAGTTGTGATTTCTGGAAATACTGTCTCAGTACAAGGAACGTAGAGTTGCACAGTGCACTTTACAGAATATGGATGCATATTGCTGCTAAACTGAACACTGATCCATTTGAGTCCTTCTATATGGTAAAGATTTTACTGTATTTTGTACTAGAGATATATTTTTAGATGTACAGTTAGTAACCTGTCAATATATAGATGAAATAGAGAACATGACTATGACAAGATTTGTAAATGTATATTATTTAACGTTTATTTAACGTATGGTTTTTATGTGAAATATGTAATGTTTGTGTGAATTTCTGTGTATGTGAAAAGTTTCTTTTGAAACGAAACCACATTAAATTAAATAAAAACATTTTTAAAAAGCTAGTAGCTGGTGGGCCTGGGGCAGTGTTTGGGGGATCCTCTGTCATACCCCCTTAACAAAATAGGGGTCGGTCACAGGAGGCCTACTAGATCATCCTCCCCTTTGGGAATGGGTGCGACCTTAGTTGGGGGCTTAATGGGACCCAGGTTCATGGAAGTTTGGGGTCCCCATGGCACTTGCTCCAGGCACTGGAGCACAGAGGCATACACCAGGGAAATGTAGACCATGCAGTGGTAGGGGTGTCAGGCTCTCCCCAAAGCACAGTATTTTCGATTCCACTGAATATGGTGACTCTTTAGTTACTACCCCTTTATGGGAAGAAAGGAAAGGTGGTCCAACAGAATCGGCAAGGCCGATACTTGACTGTCCTTGCAGGATACAAGAACCTGTTGTAGTCTGCTTTTCTGTTTTGGAAAATGGTGTCTGGAGTGTTTGTGTGCATACAAGGAATCCTGGTGTGGAATCTTCAATGGGAGCTGGGAGAGTGTTCCTCTGGTTGGCAGTTGGAGTGTATGCTGGCTGGGGTGTGGCCGGTGGTTGTTCCCATAATAGCTAGCTATTGTACCCTCTAAGGTTACCTATTGTACCCTCTGAGACCTACTCGAACCATGGTAATAAACACAGGTTGTCACTAACCTGTGGATCCACCACTACATGCCATCTGGGAGTACCTGGTCTCTTCACTAGTGACAAGGTGATCTTCAGCTGGGGACAGGAGCAACACAGGAGTAGTGTTGTAGTGGGGGAGCAGCGAAGATCTGGGAAGCCGCTGCCCCCTAGGATTCACCCAATCGCACAAGTAAGGTGTTAGGTGCCAGCCATGGTGCTAGGTGGGAGGAAGAGCCAGTTGGAGGGAGCAGCACTGCTCGGAGGAACCCCTCTAGGTTTCTTTGCCTATCACAAAGAGCACTGCTGGGTGGAGTGTTACACAGTCCAGTGCACTGCAGATAAACGGTTCTGCAGTCAGTGACAGCTGGGGTCAGCTGTGCAAGAAGGAGCAGACTTGGGGTTCCCAGGCAGGCAGGGGATTGTATACCCAACAAACAGTTTGTCTGTTATCAATAAAGAACCCCTGGTAGTACGAGTTCTGACTACTTTGGTATATACAGTGACTCTTCTGTGGTTTGCAGCAATTAAATGATGTTTGAGAACTATGTTGTACAAGATCCAATACCCACAGGACTTTGGGTGGAGGGGTCAGAGTGCCCCCATCTCTGCACACAAGGTAGCTCTGTCGCGGTTCCTAGGAGTTTGCCACCCTTTTCTGGCTAGCTAATGAATGATGACGTCAGAGGGGTTGCAGCACGTACCACGTGCTCCATATGACATGGCAACTCTGGGCATTCCAGCACTCAGGAAGGATTGGAGGCACATGGCGCATGGCTCTGGGGGCAGATGTCATTTTGTGACTCGGTCAGCAAGCACCGTTTACATGGAAGCTGATGAAGGGCTGTATGGTGTCAAGCAGTGTTGTGGGCTACGGCAGTTAGAAGACTTTGGAGCACCTCTGGAGGAAGGTGTATGTGTCTGGTAGCATGGCAACCCATTAAACTAAGTATATCTCTTTCCGAACCCCGCGAACAGGCCGCAAGGACACATTTCAAAAGACATGAAGGACAAATCCCCTACCATTGGTGCCATAGGCGATAAGTTGAAGCTGAATATTACAACTGTTTTGATGTATTTGATGCTGAAGAGGCAGAAACATTACCACCACTGTGGAAGTGAATTATTACCCAATGTCACCCTGCTTTATGGACGTACATATGCGCCCATGGAAATAAATATGATTTTGAAAGAATACATAGATAATAATCTGAGAAAAGGGTTCTTTTATCCCCCAGCTCTCAATTGGGGCATCTATATTTTTTATTCCCAAGAAGGAAACGTCTAACCTAAGGCCCTTAATCTACTAATGCCAATTAAATGCCATTAAATCTGAAACTGTTACCTGCTTCCTCTCATCCAAGTCTTATTAGAAGAATTTAGGGGAACATCAATCTATGGAAAGAGGGATCGTAAAGATGCCTACAACCTGATCAGAATTTTTCCAGCGATGAGTGGAAAATGGCCTTCTGTACGAAGTTCAGCCCCTATGAAAATGTGGTGATGCCTTCAGATTTTGTAATTCCACGACGATATTTCAGCATTTTATTAAATGTGTTATTTTTTCTACGCCCATTCTGGTACTTTTGCGGTTATCTTTTAGGATGACATTTTTTATTTATTCACAAGCTTAACTAGAGCATGTTCACCACATCCAGAAAGCTTTAGAAAGACTCTGGAAAAACCTGTTATATGCCAAACCCTACAAATGTTCTTTTCACCAGACTCAGGTCACCATTTTAGGATAAATATTGTCCCCAACAGAAATAGAAATAGATTCTGGAACGATTGATGCTTTACTATATTGGCAAATCACAAGGAATATGAAGTTACACAACTTCTTGCAATTTGCCAATTATTACCAGAACTTTACTACAAGATATTCTCAAGTTTTACTCCCCTTGTCCAAATTCTTAAAAGAGCAAGCACCATATATTTGGATTACAGACATGCAACTATCATTTTATCATCTGAAAGAATAGTTTACCAATTTACCAGTCCTAAGATTACCAGATCAGACCCTCCCATTTATTATTTAACCTGATATCTCGGAGTGTGCCATTGGATCCATTTTATAACAAAAAGAAACATTCACACATGACACACATCTAGCATGCTACCACTCGCAAACCTTTAATTCTGCAGAAACAAATTATAGTGTTCTTGAAAAGGATGTTTTAGCAATTAAGGAATTATTTGTTGGCTGTTGACATTTGCAGGAAGGGGTTACGCACACGATTACTGTTATTTCAAATCTAGGAATTTAGGTTTCTTGCAAACAGCGTGAGCTACCCATCAGAGACAGAGTAGGTGGAATCTTTTTTTAAAGATTTGTTCCATTGTACCATTCCAACGAAGAAATCAAAACACTAGGCCAGATGCATTATCCCGTAGCTATGAGAGTTTGAAAATAAGAAAGAAGGAAACCCTTTTATTTCTTCAGAAAATATCATTGTGGCTCTCCAAAATACGCTGCAAAACTGTGAAGAATATTTAAAAGGGCAATATGTGCCAGAGAGCAGAAAGAACTTTCTAGCCCAAAATCATACACATTTTGAGAAACAAGGGATCTTATTAGACCAGCAACAATTATGGCTGCCCACTCGTTTATATTAGCAACTCTTTGTATACTGTGGTCATGATACCCATAGCACAGGTCATTTTGGAAGATGAAAGACCCTCGAGATTGAGATGTTATGTATGGTTTAAAACAATGGTGTCAGCTGTAAAGAAGTTCAGTTAGTTGTACCATTTGTGCCAGCATCCAAAACCGCAACCCCTACCCATGGGACTCCTCCACCTGATATCTATTCCTTTAAAACCATGGGAAATGTGCACAATAGTTTTGAACATGGATGTACCCCATCACCTGGGATCACAGTTCTGGGGAAGTAATTGACTCGTGGACCAGGATAGCTCACTTTGTCTCTTTAATAGGACTGCTCTCAGCAAGATAATTGGGCAATTAATTAATTACACACATTTACAATTACATGGAATCCTGGATACAATCATCACTGACTGTGGTTCACAATTTCTTTCCAAATTCTGGTGGGAGGCCAGTCACAAATTGGGTATTCAATTAAATTATTCCTCACCCTATCATCCTGAAACGGATGGCCATAGTGAAAGGCAAACCAGACCTTTGGACAGTACCTTACGTGCTATACCTCAGAAAGCCCTGCCCAGTGGGATTCCTTAATTCCATTATCTGATTTACTTATAATAACTTGCTGCGTATGGTAAAGCATGACCCTTTCCATGTAGGTGGAGGTTTTCATCCTCAATCCTTACCTGTATTGAACATTAATCCTGGCATAGCTATAGCAGCTGAAGAGATGATAAACACTCTTCTGGTTGAAAAAATCAAAAGGAAATGTTAAGCAAGCTCAGGAAACAGCAATACAACAAGCCATTTAGAAGAGAAAACAGGCCCTAAAATATACCCTGGGAGATGGGGTCTAGCTATCCGCAACAAATGTAACATTCCCACCTACTCCACGCACATTAAAGTCTTAATGTATTGCTCCCTTCCAGATAAAAGAAAAAATAAATTAAGTGAATAAAAATATATATATAAGGTACACCCCTTGTTTCATATATATTGATTAAAATCGGTAAGAGTATCTAAATTGTATCTGAGAACCCTGTACCTAAAACCCCCAGCAATGGGATTCCAAGCAGAATATGAGATCTGCTGCATCAATGATTGTAGAAAGAAAGGGGCAAGATTACAGTATATACTGCATAGAAAGGGATATGGACTGGACAATAGGTCTTGTAAAACAGTGCAACCAGTAAATGCCCCAAGGTTACATCAAATGCATCCCCATAAGCTGAATCCATGACTGTAGGAGAGGGGACTCATTGAAGGGGTAGACTGTTGGGGACGCTGCTATAAGGCCACACGGAAGTACAGGCAAAAGGAAGAGTGGTTCAAGACAAATGTCCAAGTAGTGTAATCTCCAGAGTCAGGGAGAAGTCTCTGTAACCTATGCTGGTGATCCTGTGCCTAGAATAAAAATGTTAATGGCCATCATTAAAAGGGACAACAAATTCATTCAGGAACATGATAAATAGTCTAGTCTGTGACAGACACCCAGACATAAATGTCATGATATGCGCAGGTAAAAGCGCAGCAATCCACGGTTAGGCTGCGACATCAGTTTCACTTTCTGCATATATTCTACTCCTATAGAAAATTTGTTTGCATTTGCATGACTAACTCGCCTCCAGGGAAAGAGGCAACAAAATTGCTGCTTGCACTGTACAATTGGGTTCACAGCTCTCTCCCATGCTGCGGTCCAGAGAATGGGAGCAACCCAAAGAGCCACAAGAAATTGGTACAGGCTTAGAGGTCCCACTTACAATGTACTTGTCACCCTCTGTACATCATTCTGTAAAGAATGATGTACAGAGTCTACCTCCCCTTTCTCCTCACCTGACTCCCCTGAGGTAGATCCTTGAAGGTCAGTCTCGGTCTTCTGGGGTCTCCTCTTCGTCCTTGAATCCTTGACTCTAGGTGCTCGTACCTTCTTTTCGTGTAGGTAAGGTCTGGCCCCTCCAGAGGCCACCTTGGCAGAGCTTAAGACCTGCCCTAGGGGAACACCAGGGGGCCAGCCTCAGTTCTAGGGAAAAAGCTCAAAGGCAGAAAAAACCCTAGTCCATAGATGGGTTCAGATGATGAGTTCAAGAGATGGCACAGATCTTCAGGTACAATGTCCGGGATACTAGTAATCGTGGAAACACAATCCGAAGTAGAACTGAAGAAAGGATACTAATAATAATGGGGACTGAGAAAGCAGGGAAGAACAACAACAAAAGTAAGGAAGAAGGAATAACAAAGAAAGATGTGGAATACAAAGAATGAAGAAAGAAGCGGAGAGCAGAAAACAGGGATGATGTAAGTTAACGTACGGAAGGGTTCCGTGAAAGAGGAGCCGACGCCGACTACACAGAGCGGTAGGGGAGCTCGCGTAGCCAGAAGGAAAGGAGGAAAACCAACCGCCGGAAAATTAAGGAAGGCGGAAAAAATAGAAATACGGGAATAAGGAGGATAGATAGGAAGAGAGGGATAATAACATAGCACAGGTGCTACAGGAGGGCTATAGAGGAATCAACAGCACAGGAAGGAAGAACGAGTACATAGGACTCGGAGCGTTGAATGAAAACAATCACAGATACAACGCGCCGAGTAGTGGGTGGGGCCTAGATTTATAGGCACCGGCGCCATGTTGGGTGATGACTAGAAAGTTCATCGAAGTCGGAACTTCCAGCGACTCCAGCGTTTCCAATCCTGGTTCCTGACAGTATGCCCCCTTCCTCTCGGGCGAATCCACTAGGTATGCTACTTCATATTCTTCTGGAATCGGTCTTACCTGGGCACGACCCTTATGAATGGGTCTAAGGAACGGATCTTCCTTATATTCCTTGAGCAAGGAGACATGAAAAACCGGATGAAATCTCTTGAGATAGTCCGAAGTTTGAGCTTATAAGCAACAGGGTTTATTTGTTGTAGAATAGGAAATGGTCCAAGAAACCGAGGGGAAAACTTTCCAGCATGAACCCATCTAGGTAAAAATCTGGTAGATAACCAGACTAATTGTCCTAATCCCCAGTTGGGATTAGATCCCCTGTTCTTATCTGCCCATCTCTTCTGAGTTTGTTGACTGACCTGGTGTGCCTTCTTGGCGAGTTCATGAACTTCGTGTATTTCCTGCAAGATACCATCCAAGGCAGGGATCTTCGTGGTTGGAGAGCTGAGCCCAGGTAAACTCTGCTTGCGAAAGGAAATGGTGCCACTTCTCTTGTTGTGGACTGCAGAAACACCTCAAGTATTGCTCCAGGCTGGCATTTAACCTCTCCGTCTGCCCATTACTCTGAGGGTGGTAACCCGAGGAAAGGGCTCAATGAATACCCAAAGTCTGACAAAGCGAAGCCCAGAATTTAGACGTGAACTGAGGTCCCCGATCGGATACTATAGTTCGGGGCAACCCATGCAGACGGACTATGTCTCGGAGAAAGACATCTGCGGTCTCTGAAGCAGAAGGTATTTGTTTGAAGGCAGAAAAGTGGGCCAGTTTACTGAAAGAGTCTATTGTGACCATGATTACTGTCATGCCGTCAGAAGGTGGGAGATCGACAATGAAGTCCGTAGAAATATGTTCCCATGGTCGTGACGGTAAGGAATGTTGCTGCAAGAAACCGAGCGGCTTACCCGTTCGTTATTTATTAGAGGCAAAAATCGAGCATGAAGTAACATACTGGTACACATCCGTTCTTAAATTTGGCCACCAGAAACCTCTTTGTAGTAGTTCATAGGTCTTTCTAATGCCAGGATGTCCCGTCAAGTGAAAATCATGACACCAGGATAGGATGAGTTTCTGGAGACTCTTGGTAGGAATGAAAAGGGCGTTCTTATGGTAATATAATCCATCACTACCTTGGCTGACCGTAGAAGGGAGCTCTGTGCAAGTCTAATATTGAGGTATCAGATCTTGGAGGAAGGAAACAGTGGATGCTAAGACCTTGAGATTGGGGAAAATGCGGTCATGTCCTTCGTAATTCCCTAAACTGTTCCCAATGCTTCGTGACAAGGCATCTGCCTTCTTATTTTCAGAGCCAGGAATGTATGTTAATACAAAATCGAACTGCAGAAAAAAATAAGCCCACCGAGCATGATGGGCATTGGTACATTCCATCTGTTGGAGAACCCGGAGGTTACGATGGTCAGTTCTGATCACAAAACAATGGTTTGCGCCCTGTAGGAGATGTCGCCACTCTTGGCAAGCTAATTTGATGGCCAAAAGCTCTCTTTCCAGGACTGAGTAATTGCGTTCGCTACTGGTAAGGGTCTTTGAGAAATATGCCACCGGGTGTTCGTAGTTATCAGCCGCCTTCTGCAAGAGGATGGCACCTACTGCTCCTATTGACGCATCAGTTTCTAAAATGTAAGGTTTAGTCTGATCCGGCTGTACTAAAATGGGAGCAGAGGAGAAACACTCCTTAAGGGTTTGAATAGCCATCTGTTGTTCCTCTCCAAAGATGAACTTGACCCCCTTTTTTAGCCGGGAAGTAAGAGGAAGCACCAAGTTGGAGAAATTGAGAATGAACCTCCTATAAAGGTTGGCTAATCCTAAGAAGCTTTGTAGCTCCTTGACAGTGCTGGGTTCTCTCCATTCCCTGATAGCCTTAACCTTTATGGGAACCATCTCTATGCCCTTACCGGACAGAATGAATCCTAGGTAGGATACTGAAGTGGCTTTGAATTGGCATTTCTCGGGTTTAACCAAAAGCTTGTGATCCTGAAGTCGCTGTAGTACCCTCTTAACCAGTATCCTATGCTTACGTAACGTCTGGGAGAATATCAGGATATCATCCAGATACACCACAACCGATACGAACAACATATCGGCAAATACCTTGTCCATGTACCTCTGAGAAACGGCGGGGGCGTTGACAAGGCCAAATGGCATCACCCTGTATTGGAATAGTCCAAAAGGGGTGCGGAATGCAGTCTTACATTCATCCCCTTGTCTTATTCTTAAGAGGTGGTACGCGCCCCTTAAGTCCAGCTTGGTAAAGTAAATAGCCCCCTGTACCGCCTGCAGGATGTCTCTGATCAATGGCATGGGATACCTGTCCCTAATCGTCACCTTATTTAGCCCTCTATAGTCGATGTGCGTACGTAATTCAGTACTATCCTTCTTCGGAATGAAGAACAATGAGGCTCCACAAGCGGATCTTCACTCCTGGATGAGCCCAACCTGTAGATTGGAGTCCAGGTAGTTTCGCAGGACCTTACTTTCAGGGAGAGACAAAGGGTACATCCGCCCGAATGGAACCACAGCGTCAGGAACAAGGTCAATACCACAGTCTTCTGCTCTGTGGGGAGGCAATTCTCGGGGTTGAATGTCTAAAAACACCTCAGAAAACTCCTGATACTGTGTTGGAATCAAGGCGATTAGAGCCGGACCTAGGGCTGGACCCGACATCACTTCTTGGTATGTGGAGAATACAGACTGGGTCATACAGGTCGACTTACAAAAGAGTGAATTAAAACTCAGTTTATTGGCCTTCCAGTCTATGTGAGGATTGTGTTTTCTTAACCAACGGATTCCAATGACCACAGGAAAGTGTGCAGCTCTGATCTGATCAAATACCAAATATTCTGAATGATGACTCAGCTCCATCTTTAAGGGTATCGTCTCTCTGGTAATTGGTCCGGGGGACAAAGGCCTGCCATCCACACCTTCCACAGGAATGGGAGTAACCTTAGGTTTAGTGGATACTTGATGTTCCCTTGCCCAGTTGGAGTCCGTGAAGTTCCCGGCTGCTCTGCAGTCTAACATGGCAAGCACCTCGGTGGGACCGGAGTCGGATAGCCACAATCTGACTCGGAACACCATCAGACTGTTCTCCTCAGGGTTGTTCATGGTTCTTGAGTGGTTGCAAGGGTACTTGGCACTTCCCCCGAAACTTCCCTTGCAGTAGATCGGGGGCTGAAGTTTTCCTTCCGCCTAGGAGGCACTTCCGGACAGTTTCTTAATAAGTGTTTAGAGGAACCGCAATGCATACATAATCCGGCTTCCCTTCTACGCTTGCGTTCCTCAGGAGTGAGAGGCCCTCGGGTAGTCCCTATTTGCATAGGTTCTTCAGGAGTGAAATTTGTCCTGGTTGTGGGAGAATGGTTAGGTAGACTGACAGATTGAGGGGTACCTCTGATTCGTCTTCTTTCTTGTCGCCTTTCCGTCAAACTGAACTCTATCTGTAGAGACAAGGTCATCAATTCTTGGCAGGATACTGGTCGGGCCACACAAGCCAACTCATCTTTGATTTCATCACAAAGTCCTCTTCTGAATATGGTTTGTTGGGCAGAGTCTGGCCAGTCTGCCTTAGCCGCCAATCTCTGGAAGCGGGATATGTACGTTTGGACGTCTGTATTCCCTTGTATGACATCCAAAATGGCTTCTAGAGAAGAGTAGAATACCTCGGGTCTGTCAAATTTTTCCTTGAGGTTTACTACAAAACGATCATAGTCATTCAATGAGGGGTCGTTTCTGGCGACCAGGGGGGTGGCCCAGGCTAGTGTGTTACCTGTGAGATTGGCTATTATAAATCCGACTCTAGATTTCGCCGATTCAAAAGCATGGGTTCGAAAGGCAAAATAAACATTACAGGCATCCAGGAAGTCGATCAATCCTCCCGGATGACCATCATACTTGCCGAAAGAAAGGGGCATAGATGGTAGATCGCCGTGGTCATCTCTATGTAAGACCACCTGCTGTCGCAGAGCGATATTCTCTGTCTTTAGCGCCTGGACTTCAGCCGTAAGGTTCTGCATAGCTGCCACTAATTCTTGGTATTGTTCCAATGAGGCCATGGTAGGTGTTAGGCGTTGTATACTGTCAAGATCCAAGTCTACCTCCCCTTTCTCCTCACCTGACTCCCCTGAGGTAGATCCTTGAAGGTCAGTCTCGGTCTTCTGGGGTCTCCTCTTCGTCCTTGAATCCTTGACTCTAGGTGCTCGAACCTTCTTTTCGTGTAGGTAAGGTCTGGCCCCTCCGGAGGCCACCTTGGCAGAGGTTAAGACCTGCCCTAGGGGAACGCCAGGGGGCCAGCCTCAGTTCTCGGGAAAAAGCTTGAAGGCAGAAAAACCCCTAGTCCGTAGATGGGTTCAGATGATGAGTTCAAGAGATGGCACAGATCTTCAGGTACAATGTCCGGGATACTAGTAATTGTGGAAAACACAATCCGAAGTAGAACTGAAGAGAGGATACTAATAATTATGGGTACTGAGAAAGCAGGGAAGAACAACAACAAAAGTAAGGAAGAAGGAATAACAAAGAAAGATGTGTTATACAAAGAATGAAGAAAGAAGTGGAGAGCAGAATACAAGGAGGATGTAAGTTAACGGTAATACACACAAGAGGAGAAGCAAAAGAAAGGCAACACCTTATTAAGCTCTGCTGAACGCGGCGCAGAGAAGCGACACCGAGGCCGCCAGCAAGAAGGAGGCAGGAAGCCGAGCGGACAGGGAGGTAAGCAAGGAGTATGGAAGGGTTCTGTGAAAGAGGAGCCGACGCCGACTACACAGAGCGGTAGGCGAGCTCGCGTAGCCAGAAGGAAAGGAGGAAAACCAACCGCCGGAAAATTAAGGAAGGCGGAAAAAATAGAAATACGGGAATAAGGAGGATAGATAGGAAGAGAGGGATAATAACGTAGCACAGGTACTACAGGAGGGCTATAGAGGAATCAACAGCACGGGAAGGAAGAACGAGTACACAGGACTCGGAGCGTTGAATGAAAACAATCACAGATACAACGCGCCGAGTAGTGGGCGGGGCCTAGATTTATAGGCACCGGCGCCATGTTGGGTGAGGACTAGAAAGTTCATCGAAGTCAGAACTTCCAGCGACTCCAGCGTTTCCAATCCTGGTTCCTGACACATTCTTTACTGGTGATGTGCTGAATACTTATGCATTCCTTTTCTGTCCTCCTAGACCCTGTGGTTATGTGTAGCATCCCTGCCACGACTCTTAAGGAGTATCTACCTATCTGCTTCTGCCCCAGCCCCCATTTTGCCTCCTCCTGCTTGATGCATCAGTAGAGCAGGGCCTTCTGGGCTTCAGTACATATCTTACGGGACACACCTCCTAGGGCATCTTGCTAATCAAGGCTAATCAAACTCAGGTCTAACACTACGGTCATAAATACCAGAAAAGTTCTTGACGCAGAGTGATGGGGGGCACATGTTCCCTGCCTCTGTTAGTCACTGTTCTATGGTAACATGTGAGGAGCTTCCAGAACCTCTTGAGGTCATTCATTTGGGTTCTTACTTTTCTTTTAGCCACGCTCTGTGTGTCTATTGTGTTTTGGCTTTGGTACAGGTCTCTTTGCTCTGGGACTTGCAAAGAGCATTACATTTCACATTTTTCCCTGGTATCCTAAGAGCAGCCAGCAGAGCATCTTTGGTAGTGCTGCATATTGCATTATAGCAATCCTCCCTCTCCTCTTGTTATCTTTGGACGCTTCATGAGTTCACTAGAACAGCAAAACAGTGGCTTTCTTTTCACCATAAATGTGCACAAATCTGTCACAATGTCCAACAAGAGGCTATCAGAATTAGGACAGACATCTTTTTCAGGCTTGGACAGTTTAGCAATGTTTTTAAGGATTAATTCAGGAGCTGCCGAAGCCCATTTGATATTTCTCTCACTGTTTCTTTGCTAGGGCATGCAAATTTAATCTATGGGGGTATCAGACAAACCACAATCAACCTTGAGATAGTGGGGGAGTTTCTATCTAACACCTGCATATTTTTGACAGAGGCCCAGTCAGAACCTTTTACTACAAAGTGATCACTGCTACTTGAGAAATGTGTGTTCCTAAATGAAACTTCAATGGACTCTTCAGGGAGGACCCAGCATACTTCTTGTGATTGATTGAAAAAAGCCCTCTCAAGACTGTTACTCGGTTTTGCATTAAAATCCCCTGATAATCCAGAAAATATCCATCCTGAAATGTAACTACTCCAAAAACCTTAGTGAGGTTGCAACATTCTTAAATATCAGGAAAAAAGAGGAAGGAGGTGATGTTTTTCTTTTCGGGTGTGCTATACAAATTCATTAAGAACAATTCGTGTTTTAAAGAATTTGACAATTTAACCATTTATGTACAAGTGTGTTTAGCTATTTATCACCTTGACACTAAGGTCCAGATTAACAGCCACCCAAACACATAGGCTGACAACATTCCGTAAATGTTCTTTTAATCAATGACAAGAGTAGCAGTACAGTAAACTATGAACTATAGACCAGGCTTCCTGTACGATAACAACATCAAACACCTGAAAAAAAAAATCAATTTATCTGTGAAAAATCAATTTACGGTATCCAGTGGTCCAGGGATGAATATCGGTTTCTAAACCATCAATCAGCCCCACAACTCTAGTACACCAGAAGGGATCTGAACAGATTGGAAACACAAGTCAATTTTAAACCTGCTTGCCCAATTTTGGTAACGTGACCGGAATGGCAGGCTCATCTTCGCAAGGTCGTGGATCGTTGGTTACTTGCAACATAGCGAAAATACAATTATTACACAATGATAAAAGGGACTGTCCAGTCAAGGTTGTATAAAAATATCTACTTTATTATTATTATTACAACAGACAGTTCTAGCACACTACAAAATGCAACCCACCCTGTAAAGGGACACAGAGGACAGACAGTTTCACGAAGGAAATGGATGCACACTGGATACTGACAAGAGGGTAGTCGGTAAAGCAATCAGTCTTAATTGTTCATGGTCATTTGGTTTCTGCACAAAGGGAGCAGGGGGTTGGAAATGTCTAGGGGCCTTGGAAGAAAGACCAGGGGGACAGAACCACAATGTACGAGGTGCTTAGTGTAATCCTGATGTTCGACAGCGTCAACTCGGTTCCAGGACGCTTTGGAGCTCCTGCAACAGAGTTCTAGATGGGCGACAGCTGCGGGTATCAGGCGGCAGGCAATTCGTCAAGCAAGTCTGAGTGGACAGCTGTAGGCTGGCCTACACCACAGCTTGGGGTCAAGAATTGTTGTCTCTGTGCTGGTTGGTGGATCTGGAATGCTGGACAAGGCGTCTCGTATGGCTTTAGTGACTGCAGCGTGACAACAGTCAGTGATGCAGCCAGTCGCGGTTCGAGGGCTCGACTGCCACGAAAATGTCCTTTTAGGCAGACGCTGGTTGATGCTTGTCGGTGCACTCCTCCTAACTTCTTCGCTGGGCTGGTGTTGTCCTTTAAGGCGGACAGGCCAAAGCTGAAGAGTAGTGCAGGCAACGGCCTTGTCCTTCTTTTGGTTCAGAAACTCTCAGGCACTTCCCACCTAGGAAGCTTGCTTGCAGAGCCTAGCAGGGCATACTGTGTGCTGGCTGGGCATCGGTTCTGGAGCTGCTAGAGGTTCCTCTGGATTCAGTATCTCCCTCTGTTCCCTGAGATGTTTAGGGGAGGAATCTTGCATTCCGCTTTGGAGATCCTGGCCTTCCTTCACTGGCAGAAGCTCTAAGGCAGACTGTACCTTCAGCCAGGGTCCAAATTAGTTCTTCTTGTAACTCCTTGCAATGTCTTGAGAGGATCTGCCAAAAGAGGGGCTCAACCCTCTTTTAAAGCCAAATGGGCCCCAGTGATTGGTGCAGGCTAAGCCTACCTTAATGAACCAATCCTGGGTCCCCACCAACAATCTTTTGTTATGCGTGAGGTCATAACCAGAGTGCTTTGCAACAGGAAAAGTAACGTATGACAACATGTGCTACTAATTTCCACCCATCTTTCTGTCTGTTGTGGATCAAAGTGTCTTTCTGGTTAATTGAGCTCTCTGTGGCTCCTGATCAAAGCGCAGGTCTCCCTTAAAGTTTGTGGCAAGAACAGACTTTCTGTCTCCATCAAATCACATACTTCTTCCCTCTGAAATGTGATCCCCTTGCAGGGGTTCCCATCTGTAGATATCTGTCCGAGACATGACATTCACTGTCTTTCATACTAAGGGGTGGGTGCTAGCTTCAAGTTGGCACATTGCAAATCAAAGAGGTGTTGGTTTCCTGTCCACTTTTGTCAGTTCTGCGATCAGGCCTCTTGCAGACCTGTTTCAATTAACCCTCATCAGTATGTGCTGCTACCAGCAGAACTTTGACAATAGGCAGGGCGGATACATGGAGCTTTTGATGTTTAATTAGGCTGGCCATTGCAGGAGGAAGGTGATGCCTTCCCCTTTCCTGAGATGCTTTGATGAACGTGTGGCTGTCACATTCCAGCTGAATATGACAGGTGGACTGCGTATGTAGGCTGTGTCCATCCAGAGTACACGTGACTATGTGTTTGTTGTGCGGCAAGCACAGGAAATTGTGTGCGGTTTAGCCCCACACATTTTCCGAGGTTGATCTCCCATCATTCAATTTCTTTAAAAAATATTTAAAAAGCCCAGGCGAGTGCACACCTGCAGTGCGGATGTGTCACAAGGGTCGGCTATGTCCTCTTCCTCAAAAGAGGTTTCCGTCTCAAATCCCTCCCCTTCCTCCTCACCTTTGTCTTTTGTCCTGGGTTTCCTTTGTTCTTTGATTCCGGGTCTCTCCTTTTTTTATGCAGGTAAGGACGGCCACGGAAGGACGCCACAGTGCCACCGTATGGGTGGGGCGGTGGATGATCCCCCGTGACCGTCAGCAGAAGGGGGAAAAAGCCAAAGGCACAAAAAAAAAACAGATGATATCCTCAGGCTGTAGTAGAGAAGTCTGAAGTCCTCGGAAACCAAGATGAAGTCAGGTGCGGTAGGCGAAGATCCAAGGCATCCACGTGGGTAGACCAGAGAGAGCACTTCAGGTGGCAAAGGCAGTCCAGTAAACAGGCCGGGTCCGATTCACGGGTAAGCAATGCGTGCACAGATCGGGAGGCAGGAGCAGTCCAATAAACAGGCTAGTTCCAATACAAAGGTAATCAATGCGGACAGAGATCGGGAGGCTGAGACAGAAATGTAAACAGGCCGGGGTCACGGTACCGGTGGAAGCGGGAAATACAGAGGAAGAGAGAGTAAGCCAGGAAGAGGAGGAAACAGAAGCAAAGCGAAGGAAAGAGACGGACAGAAGTCCGAAAAAATAACGGGAAGGAACTCGGGAAGAACTACGAGCGAGAGGAGGCAGGAAGGCAAGAGAAAGAGCAGGAGGAAGGAAAGGCAGAACCAGAAGGAGGCTAAGCGGGAGAGGGGGAGAAAGTAAAAACGGGAAAAAACACAATGAAGGTAAACACAGAGCGCAGGCAACCAAGGAGGAACCAAGGAAATGTTGCAACGCGTCCGTAACCCGGAAGCAGGGGAATAAGTGCTACCGGTTACGTATGCGACGCAAAGAAAGCTAGTCCCGCACCCAGTGCTTGGAAAGTCGTGGTAGAACATTCAATGGCGCACCGCGATGCCAGCGATCCCAAACTCGCCATCTTCCCCAAGGTGTGACAGTATGCCTCCCCCTGAGACTCACCCCCCCCACCCGGCTTGCCGGGATGAAAGCGGTGAAACCTACGTACCAAAAGAGGGGCATTAATATGAGATTTGGGCTCCCAGGAATTTTCTGACCAGGGGTACCCTTTCCATCGTACCAGATACTCTAACCTACCCCTGTGATACCTCGAATCACAAATCTGGGCAACTTCATATTTGTCTTGTGTAGTGTCAGTAGGTATAGGGCTGAGCTAAGAGCTACGAGACCACTTATCTTCTTGAAAGGGTTTTAATTGGGATGTGTGAAACACAGGATGTATTCTCCGAAGACCTACAGGGAGACAAAGACGAAAGGCAACTGGGTTTATTTTGTGAGTAATCTTGTAGGGCCCTAAGTACTTGGGAGACAATTTCGAGGGATGTACCCACCGGGGTAGAAATCTTGTAGAAAGCATGACTCGGGATCCTACTTCCCACCCTGGGACAGGTCTCCGGTGTTTGTCTGTTTGAGGCTTGTAGCGATCTTGCGCTTCTTGGAGGCACACTTTCGCTTTCTCGTGAACTTCTTGGATAAGCCCGAGGGAAGAATCTACAGAAGGTATGTTAGTGGAGGTTATCGAGAGGGGCTGAATGGAATGTGGGTGATAACCGTAGGTGCAGAAAAATGGGCTAACACCCAAAGCAGAGTGAGTGGAGTTGTTATAGGAGAATTCAGCCAAGGGCAACAGAGAGACCCAGTTATCCTGTTGTTGGTTTATAAAACATCTTAGATAGTGCTCGAGGGTACTGTTGAGCCATTCGGTCTGTCCATTAGATTGAGGGTGGAAGCCCGATGTTAAAGCCCTCTGAATGCCTAATCTTTCACAAAATGTTTTCCAAAAGCGTGAGGTGTATTGACTACCACGATCTGAAATGATTTTTGTGGGTATTCCATGTAACCGAAATATGTCCTTCACAAACACTTCAGCCATTTCGGTAGCAGAGGGAACACCAGGCAGGGGAGAAAAGTGAGCCAGTTTGGAGAAAGAGTCCACTACCACCATGATACAAGTGCAACCCTGAGACAAGGATAATTCGACGATGAAATCAGTCGAAATGGTATTCCAAGGCCCTGTAGGGACGGTGTCAGGTTTCAACAATCCTATCGGTTTTTGATGTGGTACCTTGTTGCGGAGGCAAACAATACAGGACTGGACATAGTCTTTGATGTCTTCTTTCATGTTAGGCCAATGTAATTGCCTCTGTACTTAATCCTGGGTACCCTTGATACCTCTGTGTCCTGCAATCTTGGAATCATGGCACCATGAAAACGCTGTTTTCCTTAGGGCTGAGGTAGGTAGATACAGTTTATCTTTCACCAGGTAGAATCCATCCTTAATGTCATATGAGGTATCCTTGGGGTGTAGTTCCACCTCAAATTTTCCTCCAGAGGATTATCTGACTTGTTGAAGAAACATAGAAAGTTCACCAATGAACTTGGTACTGGGAAACAGAAGTTCTTTTGAGTCTTCAGTTTCCGCTGTGTAATCACTGCGACGTGAAAGAGCATCCGCCACTAGATTCTGCTCACCTGGTATGTACGTAATGTTGAAGTCGAATTGGGCAAAGAAATGCGCCCAACTAGCCTGACGAGTATAATAACACTCGAATTACCTCAAAACTTGCAGGTTCTTGTGATCCGTCCTGATGGTAAAGGGATATTCGCCTCCTTGAAGTAGATGTCGCCACTCTGGACATGGGCGAAATGAGATCAGAACATCTGTACACATTTAAACAATACCAAATCTTGTAAAAAAAAAATGTATATTTATTTATAAGCAATTTACACAAATATTTATTGTTCTCAACATCCACATTTAAACACCACCATTCATTCCATCATTCATTCACAATCTCACTATACATGTCAATATTCCACACTTGTGGTACTAAGACCACCTTGAACCAATATATTAACATAAATTTCAACACCTCTTGGTGATTACAGTAAGTGTTAATACAAAAACAAATAGCAATATCCATCGTTGACACGCGTCTCCATCATTTCACGTGGATATTGAGGTTTGATGACATCCTCCACCTTTTGACATTTCGGAGTGGTTGCAACAGAACCATCCGTCTCCTGAAGAAGGTTGCTTATATTTACCGGCTTGAATTAGGGGCCTATTGTGACAACCGAAACATATGTTGAATTACAGCAAATAAGCAATATGCTATTTGTTTTTGTATTAACAATTACTGTAAGGGGTTCCACAGAAGGAGACACATAGGGTTTAGGTTTCCTTTTCTCAGCCCGACGCTCTGTCAAACGGAAATCGATGCGAAGGGTAGCCGTAACAAGATCATCAAAGGTTGTAGGGCGAGCTATCCGGGCCAACTCGTCTTTGAGGTCTTCCCTTAGACCACGTCTGAAAATAGCATACTGTGCTTGCTCTTGCCATCCTGCTTCTGCTGCGACTTGTTTGAAGTTTGTTATATAGGTAAGCAGATCCGAATTGCCTTGGCCAATGTCAAGTAGATCTTCTGATGCTAAGAAGGTACTCTTGGTACATAGAAATGTCTGCTGTAGCAAAGTCTTGAAGGCACTGTAATCTTGCAGAACAGGGTCAGTTTGATTAACGAGAGGGGTAGCCCAAGCAAGGGCATTGCCAGTCATGTGGGTAACCATAAACCCAATTTTGGCGTGATCCAAGGCAAAGGTTTGAGCACGAAATGAGAAGTGGAGGTTGCAAGCGTCCAAGAATTCTTTAACCCTCTTGGGTGAGCCATCGAATTTGCCGGACACCAAAGGGAGTGGAGGTAGATCTGTCAAAGAGCATTCTCTCTCAGTCAGGCACTGCTGTAAGGCAGCGTTGGCACTCTTTAAATTCTGTACCTCTAAGTTCAGATTCTGAACAGCAGCTACGAGTTCCTGAATTTGTTTAGGTGTCGCTATGCTGATGTCTTGGCGTTGCAAATTGTCACAAGGGTTGGCTATGTCCTCTTCCTCAAAAGAGGTCTCCGTCTCGAATCCCTCCCCTTCCTCCTCACCTTTGTCTTTTGTCCTGGGTTTCCTTTGTTCTTTGATTCCGGGTCTCTCCTTTTTTTTATGCAGGTAAGGACGGCCACGGAAGGACGCCACAGTGCCACCGTATAGGTGGGGCGGTGGATGATCCCCTGTGACTGTCAGCAGAAGGGGGAAAAAGCCAAAGGCACAAAACAACCCCAGATGATATCCTCAGGCTGTAGTAGAGAAGTCTGAAGTCCTCGGAAACCAAGATGAAGTCAGGTGCGGTAGGAGAAGATCCAAGGCATCCACGTGGGTAGACCAGAGGGAGCACTTCAGGTGGCAAAGGCAGTCCAGTAAACAGGCCGGGTCCGATTCACGGGTAAGCAGTGTGTGTACAGATCGGGAGGTAGGAGCAGTCCAATAAACAGACTAGGTCCGATACACAGGTAATCAATGCGGACACAGATCGGGAGGGTGAGACAGAAATGTAAACAGGCCGGGGATGGGTACCGGTGGAAGCGGGAAATACAGAGGAAGAGAGAGTAAGCCAGGAAGAGGAGGAAACAGAAGCAAAGCGAAGGAAAGAGACGGACAGAAGTCCGAAAAATAACGGGAAGGAACTCGGGAAGAACTACGAGCGAGAGGAGGCAGGAAGGCAAGAGAAAAGCAGGAGGAAGGAAAGGCAGAACCAGAGAGAGGCTAAGCGGGACAGGGGGAGAAAGTAAAAATGGGAAAAAACGCAAGGAAGGTAAACACAGAGCGCAGGCAACCAAGGAGGAACCAGGAAACGTTGCAATGTGTCCGTAACCCGGAAGCAGGGGAATAAGTGCTACCGGTTACGTACGCGATGCAAAGAAAGCTAGTCCCGCACCCAGCACTTGGAAAATCGTGGTGGAACATTCAATGGCGTACCGCAACGCCAGCGATCCCAAACTCACCATCTTCCCAAGGTGTGACAGGATGGTCGAATTCCTCACAGTATCAGATTGCTCCGAAGCCCACAGTGGTCAAGGGCACAGTGATGGCGATGCTGGTGTCTAACCCACAGAGGATTTCTTCCATTGGAATCATCAGACCACACCCCCAGGCTTCAAAATCTCACCTCGGGACCCGAAGCGATGAAGTCTGTAGTGGTCAAGGGGAGTGGTGTTGGTGCCATTGGTGTCTAACCCCTGGAAGATTTCTTCAATTAGAATCTTCAGATCACGCCCCTGGGCTTCTCACCTCGGGACCCGAAGCAGTGAAGTCCGTAGTGGTCATGGGTGCAGTGTTGGCGCCCTTGGTGTCTAACTCCTGGAGGATTTCTTCCATTGGAACCATCAGACAACGCCCCCAGGCTTCAAAACCTAACCTTGGCACCCAATGCAGTGAAGCCTGCAGTGGTCAAGGGTGCAGTGGTGGCACTGCTGGTGTCTACCCCCCAGAGGATATTCGTCCATTGGAATCTTCAGACCACGCCCCCAGGCTTCAAAATCTCACCTGGGGACTGCAAGAGTTGAAATCTGCAGTGGTCAAGGGTGTGGTGTTGGCACTGCTGGTGTTTAACCCCCGCAGCATTTCTTCCATTTGAATCATCAGACCATGCCCACAGGCTTCAAAACCTCACTGGGGTCCTGAATTGGTGAATCCCGCAGTGGTCAAGGGCGCGGTGTTGGCGCTACTGGTGTCTAATCCCCAGAGGATTTATTCCATTGGAATCATCAGACCACGCCTGCAGGCTTCAAAACCTAACCTGGGCACCCAATGCAGTGAAGCCTGCAGTGGTCAAGGGTGCAGTGGTGGCACTGCTGGTGTCTACCCCACAGAGGATATTCGTCCATTGGAATCTTCAGACCATGCCCCCAGGCTTCAAAATCTCACCTGGGGACCGCAAGAGGTGAAGTCTGCAGTGGTCAAGGGTGTGTTGTTGGCACAGCTGATGCCTAACCCCCGGAGGATTTCTTCCATTGGAATCATCAGACCACACCCTCAGGCTTCAAAACCTCACCTAGGGACCTGAAGCAGTGAAACCTGCAAAGGTCAAGGGCACAGTGTTGGCACCGCCGGTATCTAGCCCCCAGAGGATTTTTTCCATTGTACTCATCAGACCATGCCCCCAAGCTACAAAACCTCAGCTGGGGACGTGAAGCAGTGAAGCCCGCAGCGGTCAAGAGCGCAGTGTTGGCGCTGCTGGTATCTAGCCCCCAGAGAATTTCTTCCATTGGGCTCATCAAACCATGCCCTCAGGCTTCAAAACCTCACTTGGGGGCCCAAAGCAGTGAAGCCCACAGTGGTTAAGTGTTGGTGCCGCTGATATCTAGTCCCCAGAGGATTTCTTCCCTTGGACTCATCAGACTATGCCCCCAGGCTCCAAATCCTCACCTCGGGGCCCAAAGCAGTGAAACCTGCAGTGGTCAAGGGCACAGTGTTGGCACCGCTGGTGTTTGCATTGCTAGTGTTTGATTGCTACATCGGAGTGTTCCCACCTTGGAAGATATTTGCATGCATACCTGTCGGAAGAGGCTGCAGTTGCCGAAGTTACTGAAGCTGCTGCAGTGTGGTTTGACGGTCTGATTGAGCACGGACGGCATGCTTCTAGGTTCTTTCCTCTAACTTAGAACCGGTTGGCTCGGCTCACTGTGCTGCTCTTTTGGGGTCCATACTGAAGTTATTTAGGTACATATACATAATTCAATTGCATATGGGTGAGATTTGTAATGTTGTGTAAAAGAAATGACGAAGTGAAACCGGCACCATGCAATGAGGTTAGATTATTGTTAGCGGAGAGAGTGAGTTATGACCTCATGCTATTAGGGTTTCAATATAAGGAAGAGTGTGGTTCATCTAGTCATTAACTTCCTAATTTCTGTTTGTCTATTAACAGAAGTATGCGATCACCAAGTGGTTTTCTACAGGCATGTACCATAGTGCCAGTGAAAGTGTTAGTATTGAATAATGGCGTTCTTGATGCAAGATAGTTACAGGCATCCTCCCTGCTTGTTTATGATGCAGAGCATATCGGATCTATGTGATCACTGCGCCACCTGTAATTCCGTCAAGGAAAATGTCGACTCCAATTACAGTGCAGCGCATTGATCAGATGGATCACTTTTGCCCGCATGCTGCGTCCCACATTGCCCTAACCCTCCCACCCCCACTTAACTTTACCGCTGGACACTTCTGTGTGTGCCACCAACTCCCTACTATCCCTGCAGCATCAGTTCCTCCCACTTACGTGGGTCTGAGCTGCCACAGGGTCTTTTTTATTTTTTGACTTTCTGCTAAGGGGAGCAGGGCACACCCCCACAATCCCCGTTCCGATTGGTCGCAGTAATGGGAGTCTGAATTTTATATAATGCCGACTGCACAGCTTGCACTGGAATACCTAGTCCCAACAGGAAACCTCTGTCTTCTGTCAGGTAAATACTACCGCTCAGCTTCAGTTCTCTGGTGCTGCAAGGCGATTCTGACAGTGGGCCTGCAGCCAGTGCCACAAGGTGTTTTCAGGCATAGAAATGAAGAGAGACATAGTCGATGGTAAGGGACCCCAGACAGGCATATGCCACTGCCCGGTAGCTGACAGTGTGCACACAAGGCATCAATGGCTGCCTTCCATGGAGCTGCCCATCGGTGATAAAGGTGATGAAGGTTTAGTTTAGTTTATTTATTTTATGGCGCCAATGTGGCCCGAGGCATAAAGGTGCTACACATAACAATACACAAGAGGGGTTTGAGGGGAGGAGGAACACAACAGCAATAAAAAAGGGACAATTAATTTTTACGGATCTAGCACAATCCTTAAATTAGAGGTGGATGACACATTAAGCAGATTTTTACATAAGCTCAGAAATAAAGGGAGCTTCTCTGACCACAGCCCCAGTTTGTATTGATCCCGGTGCACCATTCCTTAAAAGGTAACCTTTGCAAAACCCATCCTCTGACACAGCCAGGACCCACTTTGGTATACAAGACCATGTTTCTGAGCGCCTCTCTGGTTTCCCCCTCTCTGTTTTTTCTACATTGGTGATCACAATGTTCCTAAAATCCAAAGCATAAAGAACACACGCAACACAGTGTTCTCTGTCCGGGCTCCACGGTCGCACTGGCGATACGTAGCACGCCCCGTTTATAATGTGGAGGAGTTGTGTCACTCTGCCGCGTGTGTGCCCCTAATGGGGCAGGCACAACAGCAATCGCTATCGAAACCGCTTCACGATTTGCGCTGTCGGGCTATCCATTGTCCACTGAACCAGGCCAGGGCAGCCCGAGTGGGGAAGTATTGTGGGCTCGGCAGGCAATCTGTTGGGAAGAACACCCTTGGAACTAAGGTATGCTCACTTAAGCCTTTATTTAAATCTCGGCAGTAGTGTCTCGGGTGAGACAGATGAGATTAGCAAAGTGGCCACGCTTCTATACTCAGCAGGACCAGCAGTGCAGAAAATCTTTCAATCATTAGAGCCAGTGGATGCATCATACCCATCAGCCTAGAACGCATTGCGCAAGCACTTCATGCCATTAGGCAACACGGACTATGAGCGCTTCATCATGTGTAGCGCCAGACAGAAAGATGATGAGTCTCTGGACATGTCCTATGGCCGTCTGCGGCAGATGTCGATGTCATGTGCCTGGGAAAACCCACAGACCATGGTCAGGAACCAGCTCATGCAGGGCTGTTCGTCTGGCAAGCTGAGAAGGCAGGTGCTGCGGGAACCGGGATTCACGCTGACCCGCATACTGGAGCTAGGCAGGTGCCATGAGGTGTCCAAAGTGAGGGTGTCAAAAATGGATGCGACCATTCGGCCAGGGAAGATGGAGGAGGTGTGTGCCATGGGCCAAGGTCAAGGAGGGAGAGGTGCCTGACAACCGAGTGGTGGGCAGCATGACACAGGAGGGAGGTCTCTGGAGTCATGCCTCTAGTGCGGTTATGATATTCCGCACCCGGCGGTATGCCCTGCGCAGGGGAAGACATGTGGACGCTGTGGGACGCTTGATCACTATGCCCGGATATGCAGGGCACCATTGCCAGTCGTGGTGCAGAGGGGGCCGGTAAGGGCAGGTTTCTTTAGACTACAGCGCCAACCCAACGTCTCTCAGGTAGATCATGGGGAAGATGGTCTGATTCATGAAGAGGAGAAAGAGGATGAGGAAGAAAATATCTTCTTTAAATCGAGGGTCAGTGCGCTGTGCGCTGTACGGTGTGTCGTACAGGTCAATGAATCGACGGTACCAGTGCTGGTGGACACAGGGGCATCAGTGAAAGTGATGGCACGGGTGCACTATGATGCCATGGTGGTGCTGCCAAGGTTACAGAAGCCAAGGGCATGGATATTCACGCTCGGCCTTGAGCAGCCCATTCCATTGGCCGGAGCATTTATGCGAAAGTCGAACATGGAGGGACATCCATCAAAGCTCGGTTCTATGTGACGAGTGTCAGCAGCAACACTCCTGAGCTGTGCAGCGGCAGAAGCATTGGCCATTGTAAGTTTCGTCTACATGGAGGACTTCCAGGGACTTCTCACAAGGTACAGCCAACTCTTTGAGGGGATAGACCGCATGGCCGGTGAACCTGTGAGGCTGCATATCGATGAGTACATACAGCCGATTGCACTCAAGCACTCCAGAGTCTTTTTACATCTGCGGGACCTAGTTGACAAAGAACTGGATAATCTGGTGGCGCTGGACATCATCGAGAAGGTGGATGGACCTACCAGTGGGTGTTGCCCATAGTCATTGCACGGAAACCTGACTCAGTGAGGATCTGTGCTGAAACGAGGCTCCTGAACAAGGCCATCAAGCGAGAGAGACACCTCATGCCCATAATCGACAACATCATTGCGGAACTGCAAGGGGCTGGGTTCTTTTCGAAGCTTGACCTGCGGGCGGGATATCATCAGGTGGTGTTACACCCAGACTCCAGATTGATCACCACTTTTACCATGCACCGGGGCCTGTACCGGTAAAAGCGCCTGAGCTTTGGGGTGTCGTCGGCGGCAGAAGTGTTCTAGAAAATCATCCGTGGGGTCCTAGTGGACCTTGGGGGTGTTCTCAACATCAGCAATGACATTCTGGTGTTTGCAAAGACGGAGGCTGAACACATGGAACGGTTGGTAAAGACTCTGGAATGGCTGCAGGCGCTGTGCCTGACCACGCACAAAGAAAAGTATGAATTCCTGGAAAGAAAAATTTAGTTTTTCAGTTTGTGTTCAAGGAAGGAGTGGTGTCACCCAACCCCTGGAAGGTCAAGGACATTGTGGAGGCAAGACCACCAGGGAATGTATCCGAAGTCCGAAGCTTCTTGTAGATGGTCACCTATTGTGGTCGTTTCATCTGGAATCTAGCCTCCAGGTCAGAGCCCCTGAGAAGCCTCACCAGGAAAGATGCGAAGTGGCAGTGGCGCCCACTAGAGCAAGCTGCTTTTGAGGATGTGAAAGGGGCGATAACAGCAGAGGACACCATTGTCAGTCTAGAAAAATTGGATACCTCTCATGATTGACGGCAAACGTATTTTGGTGGCCGTGGGCCAACCGTCTCATGTACATAACGATAGAAATACAGGTTTCCGAGTTTACCAATGAACGGTCATTTTGATGTAACAAGGATCGCCATTTTGTTTTCTAACAATTGCTCATTGCTTTCTGTTCAAATTGATTCACAGCACATTTTTTACTTACACTGCTCGACTGTTAATATTGTCTGAACGTGAAAGGACAAGGCAGCAGGGCCGAGAGGCTAATAAGAGTTCATTGAAACACAACGTAGGCAGCGCCGGGAAGGAATGCCCAGCTCCCTCCCGAATGTAGACTTGAAGCAGAGCCGCAGGGCATTTAATCATTTCACAACTGCCAGCCAGTCTCGTGATATGGTAGAATATGTTAGAATAAAGCAGCTAAAGGCTTGAATTATGCTCTTCTTACGGCCCCCCTTTACCAAACCCTGTAGAGCGTGTCGGCTCCCAGGACACGAATAGCACCTCATAGATAGCAAGGTCTGGAATGTGACTCTTCCCCCGTATGTAGCTTGCTTTCAAGAACAGAAGCACTGTGTTTCATTCAACAAGTAAAAGATGTCTCTGCACTTGCAAAATTGCATATTGTTACTAGAATAGATATTTGAAGGTGTCATATTCGTCGAAAGTGTCCATCATCAAACCGAGTTCAAAGAAACCCACTAAAGAGGGGTGTTAAACATGTCATAGCTGATTGTATGATATGCATTTTGTATATATGTAACTGATGTACGTAATTCGCTCTCTCGCGTCCCTCGAGGTCTAGAGATACATGTCGCGGGGTGTGAGACCGTGTTGGCCAACTAAGGCTATTTGCTTTTGCAATAAACCCTAGCTTTGGGAATACAACCTTGTGTCTGGCGTATCTATCGTGTGTGGTGACGTGCCTTGTTTCCATAGACGTGAGGGACTCCTAGGGGCCCCTTTCAAGATGGCGCCTGAATAGGGACCCCCCCCACTTGTTCCATCGTGTACATTGTAATTGAGTAAAGGCGGAGAACAGCGAGGACGGGACGATCAAGCCGGGATCAAGAGGTGTTCGGGGCGCCCTGTAGAAGTGATGAGAGATTCCTTTGCAGATCTGCACACATCTGATCCCTGATCGACGTATCTGGCCAGAGAACAAGGAGGCGAGGGTCCCGAAATGAGGCGGAAGCCAAGAAACGCAGACACAACGCCATTGGTTGCGTCAGTATACAGACGAATTGTGTCTCGGAGGACAAATTGATTTATCAGGTGAGTCATTCCCCGATTCAAAGTAATCCTGATATTGGTTGAGAGTTGACTTTGCAAAATCAAACGCCCTAGTTAAGGTTGATTATCCAGGGGGAAGGTTGAAACATACCTGGGGTATTGTCCACCCTAGCGGGGTTTTTCCACTGTGGTAGACAATCTTTGGAAGATGGCCAAATTGCACCACCTGGGGGAACGCCGGCGTATGAGATGTATGTGAAGTATGGTGTGGGACCGATAATATTCTGTGAGACTTGGCATAGGCAAACCAGAAAGCAACAAGACCATCAGTGGCTGATAAATGGTAGCTTTGAGATAGCGAGAATACATAACCTGGAAAGGGTGTTGATAAGAAAGAAAGCGCGACCTGCAGCATTTGATATCATTAAGGAATGGAGAAGGGAAGCAATGCTCCGATTTAGAAATAGAGCGAAGCATGCGTGCAGGTATAAATCGAAAGGTGAAGTAGCGGAAGAAAAGGAGGAGGAGGAGTGGACTGAGAGTCTAAGGAGGTCAGGTAGACGTGACCAGTTGAATATAGAAAAAATATACCCACAACGAGAATTGCACATAGCAGATGAATTGATAGAAACCATATTGATCCATACAAAACAAGGCCCAAGATCAGAAGCGAGGCCAAACACGTCAGTAACTATTGCCCAAACCCCTCCCGAAGCTCAAACTCTCCCTCCCGTAGCTCAAGCCCTCCCACAGCCACAGACCGCGCACGTAACACTTCCTATTAGCCAACCAGGCCCAGAGCAGACACTCCACGCTCCTGTTGTCCCATTCGCACCTCCCGTCTTAGATACAGACTCAGTATCGTCCGTCCCTCCCGGGGTTGAAGTTGAAATCGGGGGGCGAGAGGCGGGACTGAGCAAAGTAGATGCACAAGGGTTACTCGCAGCGCGATCAGCAAAGAATGGAAGGTGAACTGCAGCAACAGGCAGAAATGTATATAGACGGGAATGATGGGAAGGCAGCATTGGCTTCGATGTATGACTTCCGAAGAAGCAACGAAAGACAGGTAGTTTTAGAATGTACGGGTGAATATTTGGTGGAGAGATGGAAACAGTTAATTGGGAAATTACCACCGCAGCGATTGTTTGATTTGAATGCATTAGCACGCTGTAGAGAAAGAGATGAAGAAGTAAGGGAACATGTATATGGACTTTTTGAACTTAAAAATGAATTGGATAATGATTATGCTGAAATGTTTACTGCATCTGGGCACAGGGGTAAGGATATCGGGAGAGATAGGAAGGAAGCGTTAGAGCCATATATACAGCGACGACATTCGATGTCATCAGTACAGAGGGGCGACAAATTGAAAGTATGTATACGAGAAGCGTTCAGATAGATGTCGGATCCAAGTATTCCCACAATGGAGATACATGAGATATTTGATTAATATTCCATGACCATGAAAAGAAAAGCACTGCGTTCAATGGCTGAACATTTACTAGACAAAGATATAAAAAACGAGAAGGCCAGCCCACCCGAAATAATGACAGTATATAAGAGAGCACTAGAGCGATGGACAGGAGAGACAGCCCTATCGCTTGATCTGGGAATATTATTGCACATGAGAGAAGGGGGAGGGACAGTAAGTGTGGCATTTCCTATGAGAGAGGTCCCACCTACCTTTGTGCCCAAAGTAGAGATTCCCGCAGCGGGCACCGTAGCGGCGCAGGTAACACCAGCCCATTATACCGCCCAATATGTGCATGTCCCCTTTTCCAGACAGGAGGTGAACAACATAAAGCAGACGATTCCCGATATAAGAAAGAATCCTGCCGGGTTTTACAAGGAAGTAGAGTCCTGCCTACAATCATCCGTGCTTACCATGGGTGACATAGACCTAATATTCCCAGTGATCCTGCCAACAGACATATGGAAGCAAATAAGAAAGGTGGATGACGTAGCGACCTTTGGCGCCACATGGGCGGATTTGGTACTAGAAGACAGGAATAAAGCGGTTGGAGGAACACCGGGAGCGAACCTGGTAGCATTACCAGCATGCATAGTACAGAAATTAAAAGAAATTGTCCCAGAGAAAAGAATTCAATGGGACAAATTGACTACATGTGTACAAGGCAAGGATGAGTTAGCTACAGATTATTTTAATAGGTTTGAAGAAGTATTTACAGACTTCAGTGGGCAGGATGTGAGCTCGGAAGTGGGGAAGAGGCTATTTGTTGACAAATATGTGAGGGGGTTAAAACTTCCAATCCAGAACCTAATAATGACATCAGAGAGTGCATGGCAAGCAAAAAACTCTGGGCCAAGTATTACACATGGCCCAATATTATGAGAACAGAGTGAATGCGGGAAAGAGAAAGAGGAGAAGGATAGGCTAAATCTGAAGACACGGGTGCTACTGCAGCAAGTGCAGGACATAATAGAGGGAGAGGGAATGCACAAGGAAGGTGTAATTTGAATATGCATGGGGGGCCATTGGGACCAAATCAGTGTGCGTACTGTAAGGAGGAAGGACACTGGCGAGCGCAATGTCCACATCTGCTGAAAAGAAATGGGTCTGGTCAGAGAAGACAGCACAGAGGGCACCAAGGAGCGAATGGACCAAATAGGAATAGTATGCAGCAGCACCACAATAATGGAGGTAATCAAAACCAAGCCCAAAACCAAAGAACTCCTAACCAGAATCAGGGCCAGCAAAACCAACAGTATGGAAACCAAAGTGGGGGAAATAGAGGGAAGAGTGGGAACATTTTCAATACACAGCCAAATACGTATTACAGTAATAGTAGTGATTACACATCGGATGATGTGTTATTTCCCCAGTAGGACAGCCCAGGGCAGGGGTCGGAACCAGTGTCTATTCCCGTGAATCAGAAAGGACCCTACCTAGAAATGAGAGTTGGGAATGAGGAGCACTGCTTCCTTGTAGATACAGGAGCGCACAAGTGTTCAATAGACCATCACTTGGTTCCGGATATACCACTGTCAAGGCAAAAGAATGTTTCCGTAGGGTTCGCAGGTACACCAGTCATAAACCCAGTGTCCCAACCAGTCCCAGTTACCATAGGACCATTCACTGAACATTGTCCTTTTCTCCTAACAGAAATTTGTGGTTAGAAACTGTTGGGATTAAATTTGTTGAAAAAGTTGGGTGCAGTTATACATTGCACGTCAGACGGGGTGTTCCTGACGATTTGACCACAGGATTTCCCTGTGTCAGAACTCATGTCTGAAGCTTTACCAGGAGAGTTAAGTAAAGTGCCAACCTGTATATGGGCAATGCATGGCAACGATGTAGGATGCTTGAAGATAGAGCCAGTGAGGATCCTTTTGAAAAAAGGAGTTACACTGCCAAGAATTCCCCAGTATAACATTTTGGCTAACGGAGAGAAAGGATTGAAAAGTATTGTTTCAGATTTGGTGAAATTAGGGGTAATTGAAGAAATTACAGGTAGTAAATGTAACAGCCCGATTCTTCCAGTGTTTAAGAAAGGAGGCAGTGAAGTACCATACCGTTTCATAATTGATTTGGGCGTGCTGAACAAAGTAGTAGATCCACAATTTTCTTTGGTCCCAGACGTCACTAGAATATTGACAATGATACCTGTCTCAGCAGAATACTTTAGTGTAATTGATCTAAAAAATGCTTTCTTTAGGACTCCGGTAGACAAGGACAGCAGATATTTGTTCGCGTTCACATTAGGAGGACGATCATTTACATTTACGCAGATTCCGTAAGGATACACGGAAAGTCCGAGTATTTACAGTAGAGCATTGAAAGAGCAGCTAGACATGCTCAAATTACCAGTGGGTTGCGTACTCTTGAAATACATAGATGATCTGTTGTTAGCTGCTGACACAGAGGAGATTTGTAAAGAAAGCACTGTATTACTATTGTCACACCTAGCGGCACATGGCCATAAAGCTAGTCTGAAGAAATTTCAATATAATCGAAAGGAGGTGGCCTATTTGGGCTACCTACTTTCGAAAGAAGGGAGAAGGCTAACGCCAGAGCGGATAGAAAGTATTTCTTGTATGCCTATTCCAAAGACACAGAAAGGAGTCAGAGCCATAATAGGCATGGCTTCGTATTGCCGACAATGGATCGGTAATTTTGCGTTAATTGTGAAACCGATGGTGAACTTGACTAGAAAGGATGCGGTCATGCCTTTGCAGTGGGATGAGGAATGTCAGAGAGCGTTTGATCAATTTAAAACTGCATTGTGTTCTGCTCCAGCTTTGGGCACACCAAATTATGAAAAGGTTTTTAGACTGTTTGTGTGTGAAAGTGAAGGATGTGCATTGGTGGTTTTGACACAGGAACAAGGTGGAAGAAATAGACCGTGCGGCTATTTCTCTTCCGCGCTGGACCCTGTAGCGCGTGCACTACCACGATGTTTGCGATCTGTCGCGGCAGCTGCTGCATCGGTGAAACAAACGGAAGGGATGGTATTGCGGCATACTTTAATTCTGATGGTGCCACTAGCCATAGATGTCCTATTAAATAGGACACAGATGCAACACCTCACCTGCGCTAGACTGACAAGATATGAGATTATCTTGTTAGTGCCCAATATCCAAAGTATGAGGTGTAGCGCTTTGAATCCTGCAGAATTAATGCCCCTGCCCATAAAAGAAATTGGTGACAACGAATCACCACCCCATGATTGCTTAATGGTCACCGAGGAAGAAACGAAGGGGAGAGTTGATTTAAGTGACACCCCACAAAAAGAGCCAGATGGAGAGTTATTTTGTGACGGCTCCTGTTTCAAATTACCTGATGGCACGACAACTGCCGCCTACGCTATCACTATCATAGAGAGCGTTGTAGAAAGCAAAAGAATCCCCTACAACTCAGCAAAAGCCGCAGAAATAATAGCATTGACCACAGCCTGTGAGATTTCTGAAAATTTGAATGTGAATATATATACTAATAGTATGCTTTTGGGGTGGTTCATAACTTTGGTCGACTCTGGGCTGAGAGAGGTTCCTTGACATCACATGGTGCCAGAATTCAACATGGCCCTTTGATTGTACAATTACTGTCTGCACTCACGTTTCCAAAACGCCTAGCAATAGTGAAATGCGAGGCACATAAAAAGGTAACATGCAAAGTGGGAGAGGGAAACGCATTTGCAGACAGAATTGCAAAACAAACTGCCACTGATTTGAATAATAAAATGATGACAGTTCAGACTGAGGAAGTACCCTGTATGATAGAAGATGGAATTGCCACTGTCAAAGAAAATGCAGGCCGAAGCCATGGCCGATGAGATACAAGGATGGACAGAGGGCTCTGCTGAATTAGATCTGGAGGGTTGTTGGGTGGACAAGGGAACTAAAAACTGGATGTTGCCAAATTCTTATGTGACTACAATGGTCACAATGGCTCACAGCCCTACTCACATCTGTGTGAAAAAAATAATACAGCACCTGTCTACGGTATGGCAGAATGTAAACATAAAGACGAATGCAGAGAGGTTGGTGCAGAACTGTATCACGTGTTTACAACACAATGGGCCTCATTCCGAGTATGGCGGTAAGGGATAGCGGCCACCGGTAACGAGACCGGTGGTGGTAATCCCTTACCGCCATACTCGGAGTTCCCTCTGCGCCCTCGCCCTTAACGCCTGCTTTGAGCAGGTGTTAAAGTCGAGGGCGCAAAGGGGCCTCCAAGCCAATAACGGTGACCGTAATGAACGGTCACCGTTATTTGCATCTTCCCCATTCCGATTGAGCCCTATGGGGGCTCATTCGGGAATGGGGAAGAGCCTTGGTGAATGGGGAATTACCGCCCCGCCAACCTTGGAATGGGGCGGTGATTCCGCCATCCACCAAGGCGCTGCCGGTCCGGGTACGGCGTCAACCAAGGCGTTAATAACGCCATTGGTTAGCGCCGTACTCGGAATGAGGCCCAATGTAGGAAAAGGAACAGTGACTCCGGTAGGGAGTTTTGGCCCGCCCTCTATGCCTTTTGAGGTAATCCATTTTGATTTCATAAAGATGGAGAGATGTCAAAACTTAAAATATGTCTTAGTGGTGATCTGTGCATTCAGCAAGTGGGTGGAGGCATATCCCTTAAAAGACTGCACAGTGATGAGTACGGCAAAAGTAATGCTTAAAGAATATTTTTCCCATTTTGGCTTGCCCCGTGTCCTATGGTCAGACAACGGTCCACACTTTGTGGGCGCAGTGATATTACAGATATGTGCAGGTCTCCAGATTAATAAGAGATTTCATAGTTCAAGACATCCGAGTTCGGCCGGTCTTGTGGAGAGGCACAACGGGATTCTCAAGTCAAAAATAAGCAAGATATGTGCAGGAAGCAAGTTGAGTTGGGTGGATGCATTAGCAATAGCGCTATTATGCATGCGTACGTCTGTATAGGCTAGAACTGGGCTCTCCCCGTACAAAATCGTAATGGGGAGGCCGGCAAATATTTGGTGCGCACCACAGCCAAAACGACTTAGCGAGGTAGAACATCCTGTGCTTAGTACTTATTGTGGCCTTTTAATGCGGAAATTTCATTTGATTCATCAGCAGGTGCAGGAGGCTCTACCAGTGAGATATACCGGTCCGGGGCACGCGCTGGAGCCAGACGACTGGGTGCTGCTTAAGAATTTTGAAAGAAAATCATCGTTAGCACCCAGGTGGCGTGGCCCCTACCAAGTACTCTTGGCAACGCAGACGGCGATACGGGTGGATGGACGGAAGGCGTGGATCCATGCCACCCATGCCAAAAAGATCCCATCTTCGCTGAAAGACTTGCCTGACCCAGACGACCGGAAAGAGACAGCAGTCCCAGAAACGAAAGAAACTGTTGCCAATAAACTGCCACCAAATCTGCCCGAGCAAGAAGTGAAACTCGAAACGAACCCTGAAAAGATTGCCAAAAAGGGGGAAGGGCAAAGAGTGCCCCAACGTTGCCCAGCAGAATCTACATCACTGTTGGCTGACAAAAAATCTGCATTGCAAATACCCGCAGACACTAAATGTGTACCCCTTTGGCGCCCACCAGCACTTGCCAGCACGCCAAAGATCGAATCTGCATCACTGGCGTGGCGCACACCAGCACCTGCCGTAGCGCCACAGGCTGACTTTGAGCCTGGACCTTGAAGTGCACCGGCACTGTTCACGGATCACACAATACCAGGAGTGAGGCGATATGATTTACGGCCTCGAAAGACAAAGTGATCCACAGTTCTTTGGTGCTTATGTTAACCTCTGGTTCCGCTCATGGACGGAGAAGGAACTAGAGGTGTAGAGGAGAGAAGCGTGAGAATTGTGCAAATCGGACAATTCAAGACTTGCGGCTCCTCGGTGCGATCATAAAAAGTACATGTGTCCGGAACCAGAGCGGACAAGCTGGGCGCACATGGTACTAAGGCAATAGATAACTGATCAGAAGTCCTCTGAGCAGTATGAGAAAGGACAAGTGATCTTGCCTAAAACAAATAAGCAAATCCAGGCTATAAAGGGCAGGCAGACTGAACTGTTGAACTTATTGACATCAGGACAAGTGCAACGAAGAGAGATATCCACGACGAACTTTAATCAGGAAGAAGAAGGACGATGAGAAAC
This sequence comes from Ambystoma mexicanum, assembly GCF_040938575.1. Classification (NCBI taxonomy): domain Eukaryota; kingdom Metazoa; phylum Chordata; class Amphibia; order Caudata; family Ambystomatidae; genus Ambystoma; species Ambystoma mexicanum. The sequence goes on along the minus strand of NC_090937.1, from coordinate 227,911,765 downwards.
ATGTCAGGACCGGTTCCAGCCTCCTCCTGCACCGCTGCTGAGAATGAGCTAATTATAAAGACTGTAAACTTAAGGAAAACGCATGGTAAAAAAAATTGTATGCTGGCATTGACAATAATCATGTGCTTCATGAGTGTGGTAGCACCAATAACGACAGCCTTAGTATTATGGTATGTGGAGTCTATACACCCATTGGGAATGTTCTTACCAATAGTTAATGTATCCACTACTGAAAGCCCGGTTCAGGTGATTACTTATACCTTGTCCTCAATGGAAGAAAGGCACAGAGAAGGGTATGGGAACAATACGCTGTTACTCATTATGAATATGACGCATTCAATTTTAAAGAAAACTAATTGCTGGGTATGTGCCCATTTACCGCAGCATGCAGGGAAAGGAACAGGGTGGTATGTACAGCCATTACCATTAAGTTCTGCATGTAGTGCATCTTTAAGTGCAATGTTCTATGGGAAATGGAATAAGAGATACGGGTCAATTAGACAGAACAAACATGAATGAGTTTGAGGAAATAATTATGAGGTCTTTGGGTTGTTCCATATTCCATAAAGCGCGAGTGATGATCCCAGAACCTATGGCTAAAAGTAAGCGAAAAATAACACGACAAAATAGACAAGATAGATTGTCCCCTCCAGTGAAAACATCTGTAATGACGTTTCGCGTAAGAACAGGCGGAACAAAGATCCAGTTCCCCCTTCTTACACGGTGAATTATAACCCGAGAACTGTCCCTTTTTGTCTAAAAAAGAAAGGCTCCTATTCAGTAGGAACATTTACTGGATGCATGAATACAGTGGTATTAAGATGGGAAATAGAACCAGTATATGTGGGAGATCCAGTCTATTTTATATGTGGAGAGAAAGCATATCCTTGGTTGCCCAGAAACTGGGGAGGTACATGTTACCTAGGTCTACTGTTCCCGGGAGTGTTCCTCTTAGAAACAGCAGACATGGCCAGACTATCCAGATCTAGAACCAAAAGGAGTAGCGAAGGTGTTTTGATAGCGACTGCCGTAGCAAAATCATTCATTCCATTCTTGTCCCAGATAGTGAACTCCTATAACATAAGGCAGCTGTCCAGAATACTAAAAGATACCATAAACACAACGACAGATATACTATTTAGCATGACATTGGAAGAAAAAGGAATCAGGTTAATGACGCTGCAAAATAGAATGGCTCTCGATGTGATCCTGGTTGATCGTGGGGGAATTTGCAAGATTGTGGGATCAGCGTGCTGTGTATTGGTAGATGACTATTCCCCTACGATTTTTGAAGCAATAAAGAAAATGCATGTCCTAAGCTCCGAACTCCTACTGGAGAAGGGGGCTGGGGAATTGAGTCCTGGTTTTGGGGAATACTGCGTTCTTGGGGATGGAAGTTGATCTCGACATTAGTAGTGGTGTTTGGAATATTCATAACGTGGTGTTGTTGCATACACTGCCTACCGTTAGTTTGCACTGAGGTAACTGAGGGATGTACTAAGGGATGTATGCATATGATAACAAAAAGAAAACAAACTTATGGCCGGGATGACAGAGACACAAATGAAATAAAAACAGTGAAAGAATTAATGGCTATAGTTGTTAATGAAGATGATGATGCTTATAATAGCATGCAAGATTCCGACATAAGTGCTTCGGTCTCATCGTCATCAGAGGAGGATACAATGAATGAATGAGACGTTTGGCATACGGCCAAAGGAGGGTTTGTCAGTCTAGAAAAATGGATACCTCTCATGATTGATGGCAAACATATTTTGGTGGCCGTGGGCCAACCGTCTCATCTACATAACGATAGAAATACAGGTTTCCGAGTTTACCAATGAACGGCCATTTTGATGTAACAAGGATCGCCATTTTGTTTTCTAACAATTGCCCATTGCTTTCTGTTCAAATTGCTTCACAGCACATTTTTTGCTTACACTGCTCGACTGTTAATATTGTCTGAACGTGAAAGGACAAGGCAGCAGGGCCGAGAGGCTAATAAGAGTTCATTGAAACACAACGTAGGCAGCGCCGGGAAGGAATGCCCGGCTCCCTCCCGACTGTAGACTTGAAGCAGAGTCGCAGGGCATTTAATCATTTCACAACTGCCAGCCAGTCTCGTTATATGGTAGAATATGTTAGAATAAAGCAGCTAAAGGCTTGAATTATGCTCTTCTTACGGCCCCCCTTTACCGAACCCTGTAGAGCGTGTCGGCTCCCAGGACACGAATAGCACCTCATAGATAGCAAGGTCTGGAATGTGACTCTTTCCCCGTATGTAGCTTGCTTTCAAGAACAGAAGCACTGTGTTTCATTCAACAAGTAAAAGATGTCTCTGCACTTGCAAAATTGCATATTGTTACTAGAATAGATATTTGAAGGTGTCATATTCGTCGAAAGTGTCCATCATCAAACCGAGTTCAAAGAAACCCAATAAAGGGGGGTTTAAACATGTCATAGCTGATTGTATGATATGCATTTTGTATATATGTAACTGATGTACGTAATTCACTCTCTCGCGTCCCTCAAGGTCTAGAGATACACGTCGCGGGGTGTGAGACCGTGTTGGCCAACTGAGGCTATTTGCTTTTGCAATAAACCCTAGCTTTGGGAATACAACCTTGTGTCTGGCGTATCTATCGTGTGTGGTGACTTGCCTTGTTTCCATAGACGTGAGGGACCCCTAGGGGCCCCTTTCAAGATGGCGCCTGAATAGGGACCCTCCCTCACTTGTTCCATCGTGTACATTGTAATTGAGTAAAGGGCGGAGAACGGCGAGGACGGGACGATCGAGCCGGGATCAAGAGGTGTTCGGGGCGCCCTGTAGAAGTGATGAGAGATTCCTTTGCAGATCTGCACACATCTGATCCCTGATCGACGTATCTGGCCAGAGAACAAGGAGGCGAGGCTGTTGAAATGAGCCGAAAGCCAAGAAACGCAGACACAACGCCATTGGTTGCGTCAGTATACAGACGAATTGTGTCCCGGAGGACAAATTGATTTATCAGGTGAGTCATTCCCCGATTCAAAGTAATCCTGATATTGGTTGAAAGTTGACGTTGCAAAATCAAACGCCCTAGTTAAGGTTGATTAACAAGGGGGAAGGTTGAAACATGCCTGGGGTATAATCCACCCTAGCGGGGTTTTTCCACTGTGGTAGACAATCTTTGGAAGATGGCCAAATTGCACCACCTGGGGGAACGCCGGCGTATGAGATGTATGTGAAGTATGGTGTGGGACCGATAATATTCTGTGAGACTTGGCATAGGCAAACCAGAAAGCAACAAGACCATCAGTGGCCGATAAATGGTAGTTTTGAGATAGCGAGAATAGATAACCTGGAAAGGGTGTTGATAAGAAAGAAAGCGCGTCCTGCAGCATTTGATATCATTAAGGACTGGAGAAGGGAAGCAATGCGCCGATTTAGAAATAGAGCGAAGCATGCGCACAGGTATAAATCGAAAGGTGAAGTAGCGGAAGAAAAGGAGGAGGAGGAGTGGACCGAGAGTCTAAGGAGGTCAGGTAGACGTGACCAGTTGAATATAGAAAAAAATATACCCACAACGAGAATTGCACATAGCAGATGAATTGATAGAAACCATATTGATCCATACAAAACAAGGCCCAAGATCAGAAGCGAGGCCAAACACGTCAGTAACTATTGCCCAAACCCCTCCCGAAGCTCAAACTCTCCCTCCCGTAGCTCAAGCCCTCCCACAGCCACAGACCGCGCACGTAACACTTCCTATTAGCCAACCAGGCCCACAACAGACACTCCCCGCTCCTGTTGTCCCATCCGCACCTCCTGTCTTAGATACAGACTCGGTATCGTCCGTCCCTCCCGGGGTTGAAGTTGAAATCGCGGGGGCGAGAGGCGGGACTGAACAAAGTAGATGCACAAGGGTTACTCGCAGCGTGATCAGCAAAGAAAGGAAAGTGGAATTGCAGCAACAGGCAGAAATGTATATAGACGGGAATGATGGGACGGCAGCATTGGCTTCGATGTATGACTTCCGAAGAAGCAACGAAAGACAGGTAGTGTTGGAATGTACGGGTGAATATTTGGTGGAGAGATGGAAACAGTTAATTGGGAAATTACCACCGCAGCAATTGTTAGATTTGAATGCATTAGCACGTTGTAGAGAAAGAGATGAAGAAGTAAGGGAACATGTATATGGACTTTTTGAACTTAAAAATGAATTGGATAATGATTATGCTGAAATGTTTACTGCATCTGGGTACAGGGGTAAGGATATCGGGAGAGATAGGAAGGAAGCGGTAGAGCCATATATACAGCGATGACATTCGATGTCATCAGCACAGAGGGGCGACAAATTGAAAGTATGCATACGAGAAGCGTTCAGATGGATGTCGGATCCCAGTATTCCCACAATGGAGATACATGAGATATTTGATTAATATTCCATGCCCATGAAAAGAAAAGCACTGCAGTCAATGGCTGAACATTTACTAGACAAAGATATAAAAAACGAGAAGGCCAGCCCACCCGAAATAATGACAGTATATAAGAGAGCACTAGAGCGAGGGACAGGAGAGACAGCCCTATCGCTTGATCTGGGAATATTATTGCACATGAGAGAAGGGGGAGGGACAGTAAGTGTGGCATTTCCTATGAGAGAGGTCCCACCTACCTTTTTGCCCAAAGTAGAGATTCCCGCAGCAGGCACAGTAGCGGCGCAGGTAACACCAGCCCATTATACCGCCCAATATGTGCATGTCCCCTTTTCCAGACAGGAGGTGAACAACATAAAGAAGACGATTCCCGATATAAGAAAGAATCCTGCAAGGTTTTACAAGGAAGCAGAGTCCTGCCTACAATCATCCGTGCTTACCAATGGTGACATAGACCTAATATTCCCAGTGATCCTGCCAACAGACATATGGAAGCAAATAAGAAAGGTGGATGACGTAGCGACCTTTGGCGCCACATGGGCGGATTTGGTAATAGAAGACAGGAATAAAGCGGTTGGAGGAACACCGGGAGCAAACCTGGTAGCATTACCAGCACGCATAGTACAGAAATTAAAAGAAATTGTCCCAGAGAAAAGAATTCAATGGGACAAATTGACTGCATGTGTACAAGGAAAGGATGAGTTAGCTACAGATTATTTTGATAGGTTTGAAGAAGTATTTACAGACTTCAGTGGGCAGGATGTGAGCTCGGAAGTGGGGAAGAGGCTATTTGTTGACAAATATGTGAGGGGGTTAAAACCTCCAATCCAGAACCTAATAATGACATCAGAGAGTGCATGGCAAGCACAAACTCTGGGCCAAGTATTACACATGGCCCAATATTATGAGAACAGAGTGAATGCGGAGAAAGAGAAAGAGGAGCAGGATAGGCTAAATCTGAAGACACGGGTGCTACTGCAGCAAGTGCAGGACATAATAGAGGGAGAGGGAATGCACAAGGAAGGAGTAATTTGAATATGCATGGGGGGCCATTGGGACCAAATCAGGGTGTGTACTGTAAGGAGGAAGGACACTGGCGAGCGCAATGTCCACATCTGCAGAATAGAAATGGGTCTGGTCGGAGAAGACAGCAGAGAGGTCACCAAGGAGCGAATGGACCAAATAGGAACAGTATGCAGCAGCACCACAATAATGGAGGTAATCAAAACCAAACCCAAAACCAAAGTGCTCCCAACCACAATCAGGGCCAGCAAAACCAACAGTATGGAAACCAAAGTGGGGGAAATAGAGGGAAGAGTGGGAACGTTTTCAATACACAGCCAAATACGTATTACAATAATAGTAGTGATTACACATCGGATGATGTGTTATTTCCCCAATAGGACAGCCCAGGGCAGGGGTCGGAACCAGTGTCTATTCCCATGAATCAGAAAGGACCCTACGTAGAAATGAGAGTCGGGAATGAGGAGCACCGCTTCCTTGTAGATACAGGAGCGCAAAAGTGTTCAATAGACCATCACTTGGTTCCGGATATACCACTGTCAGGGCAAAAGAATGTTTCCGTAGGGTTCGCAGGCACACCAGTCATAAACCCAGTGTCCCAACCAGTCCCAGTTACCATAGGACCATTCACTGAACAGTGTCCTTTTCTCCTAACAGAAAATTGTGGGGAGAAACTGTTGGGATTCAATTTGTTGAAAAAGTTAGGTGCAGTTATACATTGCACGTCAGACGGGGTGTTCCTGACGATTTGGTCACAAGATTCCCCTGTGTCAGAATTCATGTCTGAAGCTTTACCAGGAGAGTTAAGTAAAGTGCCAACCTGTATATGGGCAATGCATGACAACGATGTAGGATGCTTGAAGATAGAGCCAGTGAGGATCCTTTTGAAAAAAGGAGTTACACTGCCAAGAATTCCCCAGTATAAAATTTCGGCTAATGGAGAGAAAGGATTGAAAAGTATTGTTTCAGATTTGGTGAAATTAGGGGTAATTGAAGAAATTACAGGTAGTACATGTAACAGCCCGTTTCTTCCAATGTTTAAGAAAGGAGGCAGCGAAGTACCATACCGTTTCATAATTGATTTGGGCGTGCTGAACAAAGTAGTAGATCCACAATTTCCTTTGGTCCCAGACGTCACTACAATATTGACAATGATACTTGTCTCAGCAGAATACTTTAGTGTAATTGATCTAAAAAATGCTTTCTTTAGGATTCCCGTGGACAAGGACAGCAGATATTTGTTCGCATTCACATTAGGAGGACGATCATTTACATTTACGCAGATTCCGTAAGGATACACGGAAAGTCTGAGTATTTACAGTAGAGCATTGAAAGAGCAGCTAGACATGCTAGAATTACCAGTGGGTTGCGTACTCTTGCAATACATAGATGATCTGTTGTTAGCTGCTGACACAGAGGAGATTTGTAAAGAAAGCACTGTATTACTATTGTCACACCTAGCGGCACATGGCCATAAAGCTAGTCTGAAGAAATTTCAAAATAATCGAAAGGAGGTGGCCTATTTGGGCTACCTACTTTCGAAAGAAGGGAGAAGGCTAACGCCAGAGCGGATAGAAAGTATTTCTTGTATGCCTATTCCAAAGACACAGAAAGGAGTCAGAGCCATAATAGGCATGGCTTCGTATTGCCGACAATGGATCGGTAATTTTGCGTTAATTGTGAAACCGATGGTGAACTTGACTAGAAAGGATGCGGTCATGCCTTTGCAGTGGGATGAGGAATGTCAGAGAGCGTTTGATCAATTGAAAACTGCATTGTGTTCTGCTCCAGCTTTGGGCACACCAAATTATGAAAAGGTTTTTAGACTGTTTGTGTGTGAAAGTGAAGGATGTGCATTGGTGGTTTTGACACAGGAACAAGGTGGAAGAAATAGGCCGTGCGGCTATTACTCTTCCGCGCTGGACCCTGTAGCGCGTGCACTACCACGATGCTTGTGATCTGTCGCGGCTGCTGCTGCATCAGTGAAACAAATGCAAGGGATGGTATTGGGGCATACTTTAATTCTGATGGTGCCACATGCCATAGATGTCCTATTAAATGGGACACAGATGCAACACCTCACCTGCGCTAGACTGACAAGATATGAGATTATCTTGTTCGCGCCCAATATCCAAATTATGAGGTGTAGCGCTTTGAATCCTGCAGAATTAGTCCCCTGCCCATAAAAGAAATTGGTGACAACGAATGACCACCCCATGATTGCTTAATGGTCACTGAGGAAGAAACAAAGGGGAGAGTTGATTTAAGTGACACCCCACTAAAAGAGCCAGATGGAGAGTTATTTTGTGACGGCTCCTGTTTCAAATTACCTGATGGCACGACAATTGCCGCCTACGCTATCACTACCCTAGAGAGCGTTGTAGAAAGCAAAAGAATCCCCTACAACTCGGCAAAAGCCGCAGAAATAATAGCATTGACCAGAGCCTGTGAGATTTCTGAAAATTTGAATGTGAATATATATACTAATAGTATGCTTTTGGGGTGGTTCATAACTTTGGTCGACTCTGGGCTGAGAGAGGTTTCTTGACATCACATGGTGCCAGAATTCAACATGGCCCTTTGATTGTACAATTACTGTCTGCACTCACGTTTCCAAAACGCCTGGCAATAGTGAAATGCGAGGCACATAAAAAGGTAACATGTAAGTGGGAGAGGGAAACGCATTTGCAGACAGAATTGCGAAACAAACTGCCACTGATTTGAATAATAAAATGATGACAGTTCTGACTGAGGAAGTACCCTGTATGATAGAAGATGGAATTGCCACTGTCAAAGAAAATGCAGGCCGAAGCCACGGCCGATGAGATACAAGGATGGACAGAGGGCTCTGCTGAATTAGATCTGGAGGGTTGTTGGGTGGACAAGGGAACTAAAAACTGGATGTTGCCAAATTCTTATGTGACTACAATGGTCACAATGGCTCACAGCCCTACTCACATCTGTGCGAAAAAAATAATACAGCACCTGTCTACGGTATGGCAGAATGTAAACATAAAGACGAATGCACAGAGGTTGGTGCAGAACTGTATCACGTGTTTACAACACAATGTAGGAAAAAGAACAGTGACTCCGGTAGGGAGTTTTGGCCCGCCCTCTATGCCTTTTGAGGTAATCCATTTTGATTTCATAGAGATGGAGAGATGTCAAAACTTAAAATATGTCTTAGTGGTGATCTGTGCATTCAGCAAGTGGGTAGAGGCATATCCCTTAAAAGACTGCACAGCGATGAGTACGGCAAAAGTAATGCTTAAAGAATATTTTTCCCGTTTTGGCTTGCCCCGTGTCCTATGGTCAGGCAACGGTCCACACTTTGTGGGCGCAGTGGTATTACAGGTATGTGCAGGTCTCCAGATTAATAAGAGATTTCATAGTTCAAGACATCCGAGTTCGGCCGGTCTTGTGGAGAGGCACAACGGGATGCTCAAGTCAAAAATAAGCAAGATATGTGCCGGAAGCAAGTTGAGTTGGATGGATGAATTACCAATAGCGCTATTATGCATGCGTACGTCTGTATAGGCTAGAACTGGTCTCTCCCCGTACGAAATCGTAATGGGGAGGCTGGCAAATATTTGGTGCGCACCACAGCCAAAATGACTTAGCGAGGTAGAACATCCTGTGCTTAGTACTTATTGTGGCCTTTTAATGCAGAAATTGCGTTTGATTCATCAGCAGATGCAGGAGGCTCTACCAGTGAGATACACCGGTCCGGGGCACGCGCTGGAGCCAGGCGACTGGGTGCTGCTTAAGAACTTTGAAAGAAAATCATCGTTAGCACCCAGGTGGCGCGGCCCCTACCAAGTACTCTTGGCAACGCAGACGGCGATACGGGTGGATGGACGGAAGGCGTGGATCCATGCCACCCATGCCAAAAAGATCCCATCTTCGCTGAAAGACTTGCCTGACCCAGACGACCGGAAAGAGAAAGCGGTCCCAGAAACTAAAGAAACTGTTGCCAATAAACTGCCACCAAATCTGCCCGAGCGAGAAGTGAAACTCGAAACGAAGCCTGAAAAGATTGCCAAAAAGGGGGAAGGGCAAAGAGTGCCCCAACGTTGCCCAGCAGAATCTACATCACTGTTGGCTGACACAAAATCTGCATTGCAAATACCGGCAGACACTAAACGTGTACCCCTTTGGCGCCCACCAGCACTTGCCAGCATGCCAAAGACTGAATCTGCATCACTGGCGCGGCGCACACCAGCACCTGCCGTAGCGCCACAGGCTGACTTTGAGCCTGGACCTTGAAGTGCACCGGCACTGTTCACGGATCACACAATACCAGGAGTGAGGCGATATGATTTACGGCCTCGAAAGACAAAGTGATCCACAGTTCTTTGGTGCTTATGTTAACCTCTGGTTCCGCTCATGGACGGAGAAGGAACTAGAGGTGTAGAGGAGAGAAGCGTGAGAATTGTGCAAATCTGACAATTCAAGACTCGAGGCTCCTCGGTGCGATCATAAAAAGTACATGTGTCCGGAACCAGAGCGGACAAGCTGGGCGCACATGGTACTAAGGCAATGGATAACTGATCAGAAGTCCTCTGAGCAGTATAAGAAAGGACAAGTGATCTTGCCTAAAACAAATAAGCAAATCCAGGCTATAAAGGGCTGGCAGACTGAACTGTGACAATTCTGTTGAACTTATTGACATCAGGACAAGTGCAACGAAGAGAGATATCCACGACGAACTTTAATCAGGAAGAAGAAGGACGATGAGAAACATGTCGGGACCGGTTCCAGCCTCCTCCTGCACCGCTGCTGAGAATGAGTTAATTATAAAGACTGTAAACTTAAGGAAAACGCATGATAAAAAAAATTGTATGCTGGCATTGACAATAATCATGTGCTTCATGAGTGTGGTAGCACAAATAACGACAGCCTTAGAATTATGGTATGTGGAGTCTATACACCCATTGGGAATGTTCTTACCAATAGTTAATGTATCCACTACTGAAAGCCCGGTTCAGGTGATTACTTATACCTTGTCCCCAATGGAAGAAAGACACAGAGAAGGGTATGGGAACAATACGCTGTTACTCATTATGAATATGACGCATGCAATTTTAAAGAAAACTAATTGCTGGGTATGTGCCCATTTACCGCAGCATGCAGGGGAAAGGAATAGGGTGGTATGTACAGCCATTACCATTAAGTTCTGCATGTAGTGCATCTTTAAGTGCAATGTTCTATGGGAAATGGAATAAGAGTGGTACGTGTCAATTAGACAGAACAAACATGAATGAGTTTGAGGAAATAATTATGAGGCCTGTGGGTTGTTCCATATTCCATAAAGCGCGAGTGATGATCCCAGAACCTATGGCTAAAAGTAAGCGAAAAATAACACAACAAAATAGACAAGATAGATTGTCCCCTCCAGTGAAAACATCTGTAATGACGTTTCGTGTAAGAACAGACGGGAACAAAGATGCAGTTCCCCCTTCTTACACGGTGAATTATAACCCGAGAACTGTCCCTTTTGTCTAAAAAAGAAAGGCTCCTATTCAGTAGGAACATTTACTGGATGCATGAATACAGTGGTATTAAAATGGGAAATAGAACCAGTATATGTGGGAGATCCAGTCTATTTTATATGTGGAGAGAAAGCATATCCTTGGTTGCCCAGAAACTGGGGAGGTACATGTTACCTAGGTCTACTGTTCCCGGGAGTGTTCCTCTTAGAAACAGCAGACATGGCCAGACTATCCAGATCTAGAACCAAAAGGAGTAGCGAAGGTGTTTTGATAGCGACTGACGTAGCAAAATCATTCTTTCCATTCTTGTCCCAGATAGTGAACTCCTATAACATAAGGCAGCTGTCCAGAATACTAAAAGATACCATAAACACAACGACAGATATGCTATTTAACATGACATTGGAAGAAAAAGGAATCAGGTTAATGATGCTGCAAAATAGAATGGCTCTCGATGTGATCCTGGTTGATCGTGGGGGAATTTGCAAGATTGTGGGATCAGCGTGCTGTGTATTGGTAGATGACTATTCCCCTACGATTTTTGAAGCAATAAAGAAAATGCATGTCCTAAGCTCCGAACTCCCTACTGGAGAAGGGGCTGGGGAATTGAGTCCTGGTTTTGGGGAATACTGCGTTCTTGGGGATGGAAGTTGATCTCGATATTAGTAGTGGTGTTTGGAATATTCATAACGTGCTGTTGTTGCATACACTTCCTACCGTTAGTTTGCACAGAGGTAACTGAGAACACAAAACAAACTTATGGCCGGGATGACAGAGACACACATGAAATGAAAGCAGTGAAAGAATTAATGGCTATAGATATTAATGAAGATGATGATGCTTATAATAGCATGCAAGATTCCGACATAAGTGCTTCGGACTCATCGTCATCAGAGGAGGATACGATGAATGAATGAGACGTTTGGCATACGGCCAAAGGAGGGTTTGTCAGTCTAGAAAAATGGATACCTCTCATGATTGACGGCGAACGAATTTTGGTGGCCGTGGGCCAACCGTCTCATGTACATAACGATAGAAATACAGGTTTCCAAGTTTACCAATGATCGCCATTTTGTTTTCTAACAATTGCTCATTGCTTTCTGTTCAAATTGCTTTGCAGCACATTTTCTGCTTACACTGCTCGACTGTTAATATTGTTGTCTGAACGTGAAAGGACAAGGCCGCAGGGCCGCGAGGCTAATAAGAGTTTGTTGAAACACAACGTAGGCAGCGCCGGGAAGGAATGCCCGGCTCCCTCCCGAATGTAGCCTTGAAGCAGAGCTGCAGGGCATTTAATCATTTCACAGCTACCAGCCAGTCTCGTTATATGTTAGAATATGTTAGAATAAAGCAGCTAAAGGCTTGAATTATGTTCTTCTTACGGCCCCCCTTTACCGAGCCCTGTAGAGCGTGTCGGCTCCCAGGACACGAATAGCACCTCATAGATAGCAAGGTCTTGAATGTGACTCTTCCCCCGTATGTAGCTTGCTTCCAAGAACAGAAGCACTGTGTTCCATTCAACAAGTAAAAGATGTCTCCGCACTTGCAAAATTGCATATTGTTACTAGAATAGATATTTGAAGGTGTCATATTCGTCGAAAGTGTCCATCATCAAACCGAGTTCAAAGAAACCCAATAAAGAGGGTGTTAAACATGTCATAGCTGATTGTATGATATGCATTTTGTATATATGTAACTGATGTACGTAATTCGCTCTCTTGCGTCCCTCGAGGTCTAGAGATACACGTCGCGGGGCGTGAGACCGCGTTGGCCAACTGAGACTATTTGCTTTGCAATAAACCCTAGCTTTGAGAATACAACCACGTGTCTGGCATATCTATCATGTGTGGTGACTTGCCTTCTTTCCATAGACGTGAGGGACCACTAGGGGCCCCTTTCACCATGGCATTTTTTTCGATCCATCATTGTCATCAGGGGTGGTGGTGGACGCCAGCCCGTTTGGTGCGGTCCTTACTCAACAAGGAGAGATCAGACCGATTGCTTATGCAAGCAAGGCACTGTAGCAGTCTAGTGGGGATGTCAGCATTTTTCGACTGCACGTGCTTGGACGGCCGGTGACAGTGGTGACTGACCACAAGCCTCTGCTGCGTATTATGGCTGGCCCTTCATCAAAGCCCCCAGTCCATATGGAAAGGTGGATGACATCAGTGGTGAGGCCGATGAGCATGTACAGCTAATTGTGGTATCGGCAACCCCGAACTCAGTGCCGCTCCAAGAGCTTGAAAAGGCAAACTGTTTCTTGATACTGAAGGCGGCCCTTCAGCAAGGCTCATGGAAGTTGGTGGTGGACACCCTGGCACAAAGGACCCAAGAGGATCAGTTGGCACTGGAACAGTTGAGGAGAGTGAAGGAGGATCTGACATTTGTCGAGTCAGGCTCTTACTCAAGGGAGACCGCATAGTGGTACCAATGTTTAAAAACCCACACTGAACTGGCGCACCAGGGTCATCAAGGGACAGCGAAGATGAAGGCAAGGTTACACCAGAAAGGATGGTTCCCTGACCTTGAGAAACGGGTGGAAGCATTTATGCCAGCCTGTGTGTGGTGTCAGGCGGCTGCCCCAGCACAGATGGAGCCCCTCATTGAGATGATGCCCCGAGGAACAAGGCCTTGGGAGAATGTGCATGCAGACTCTGGGTCCACTGCCAGAGACACTCACTTCTGGTGGTGGATGAGTGGTCACGATACCCCGAGGTCGAATCCATCGAATTGGTGTCATTTGATAATATGGCCGTTGCCCTGGAAAAGATCTTTGCCACTCATGGGTTGCCTCAGACTGCCGTTCCAAGGGGACAGCTTCACTCTGTTGATGGAAGAGTATAGTATACAACACCGGAAATTTCCACTAATCTGGCCCGTGCCAACAGCGAGGCAGAGAGGTTCAAGAGGACCCTTAACAAGAGGTTCTGCATTGCTCATGGTAAGGGCCTCTGCATACAACGGGCGCTATACCAGTTTCCTGAGGGAGTATAGGGCCACCCCTCATGCGTCGACTGGAGTGGCACCAGCAGAAGCAATGTTTCGACGGTGTCCGAGGGGGTTAATACCTGAAGTGAGGGAGCGAGAACCAGCCATGCTTGACGATGCTCATGTGGAGCGAGAAAGGACACTGAGGACAGAAGGAGAGAACATCAGAAGAGGACTCCGCCCCCATCAGCTGATTCCCGGTAATGAAGAGCTAGTGAAGAACCGGCATCCACAGGCAAACTATCACTGGCTTATGAGCCTAGTCCCATGGACGTGGTAGCGGTGCATGGCTCTATGGTGACTGAATCGGATGGAACTGCAACTGTCACCCGAAATGCCCGTTTTTTCAAAAAGGTGGGAGAGACCAGGCTGGAGGCGACCCTGCGAAGAGACTGTGTCTAGATACCGACGAGGGCGGTGGCCTGGCCCACCCGCAGAGGCCCCTAGGTCGAGGGGACGCAGGTGAGGAGAGCCCAATCCGGGAGGCGGGCAGGAGGTATTGCCAAAGCGCAGGGAGGGGGAAGTCTGCCCATCTCAGTGGCTATGTGTTGGACCCCTGAACTGGTGTGCATGGCCCATGGGTTGAGCATAGACTTGTGGGCCTGGGAGGGAAGCAAATAAAGGGGTGTTGTTAAGTTTGCAGTGGAATGTTTGAAACATATGTGTGCCTCCTTTTGTATTTGTTTGTTCTGAAAATGGAGGAGTGTGGTACCTGCCCCTATAAGGGCACACACGCAGCAGATTGACACAACTCTGCTGCATGTGCACGTAATAAACAGGGCGTGTCAGGGATCGCCAGTGCGACTGTGGAGCCTGGACAGAGAACACCATGTTACGTGTGTTCTGTATGCTGGGGGGGCTCACGGGGCCGGAGGGGCACACTGGCAACTGTCAACAACTCCTTCGGAAGAGCACTCTCTTTGGAAGGGGACTTTATGACACTATTTTGTCTTTTTCCTCATTGCAGCATTGAAACAAGACTGCTTGCCTAGTTAGCTGGCCCTTTAGGTTACAGACGCTGGTGGACTTGATAGCACCTCTTTTTTGAAATTTAGAACATGTCCTCTGCGCTGCAAGCAGAGGCGTTGCTGGGGGGGGCAAATGGGGCTATGGCACCAGGTCTCTTGGTTGCAGCCCCAGATAAAAGCTCAGGGGGTACAAGCAAAAGTCCTGCTAGCCCCGGGTCCCGATAGTCCCAACATTAGTGTAGCCCCGGACCTTTTCAATGCGTAGCAACAACACTGGGCCTGCACGTAACTCACCTCAAAGGGCAGAGGGATCCGATTCATTCTTCGTTCTCTCTCTTTGATGTCTTTTACCGTTTTACCTTTCAGCTCTCTTTTAGCACTGTGAAAATCTCATAGAATGTATAGCGTGTAGAGTGTGTGCACTGTGTAGTGGTCTCTTTCCCTTTTTATTCTCTCAGTAAAAATGTCTAAAGAAAGGCTGTGTCTTCCATATCCCCGAATGACAGAGGAAAGAACATATACAAAATGTTCCAGACGATAGACGAGGTAAACATATTGATCTCTGAAATAAAGGGTCTATTGCATGAAATAGAGAACCCTGAGGGAAACGTAAATTCGGCACTAAATTTAATTTTCAATCAAATTCCGCCACTTAGCTCTAATTGTCTTTAATAACTCGAAGGATGCCCATATCTCATTCTTCCCAGACCCCCTAATGATACCTGTCACTAATGTTGCTTTCCATCCTTTTCAAGGACCCCTACAGGACACTCTCTTACCATTTGAAGTCGATAAAAGACCGGGGCAGGAGAGGGGAAAACGACATTCTGCCAGTAAAAAATGCAGGGGCTTGTGGGGGGGTGGTCGTGGGCTCAGTAAATATAGTGGAAGTTAAGGACCTGTGAACTGTCCACTTGTAAATTGCAGCCCCATGCAAGATAGTATACCATCCCAATTGTGAAGACTGAGACACAGGGGGTTGGGAATCAAAAGAATAGCGTGGAAGAGGATATTATAATACACCCTCTTCTGACACTGCATACTAGTTATTTATTTATTTATGTATACGTTTATATAGTGCAGCAAACCCTGAGGTATCTGGGCGCTTCAAGCTTAAGAATGTGGTTACAAGAGTTACAAAGTGCATTAAAGTCCAAGTACACGCATTAGTGCAGCCTGACCTCATGTTGCGAGGCGGCTACATCAAGACATGCAGTTACAAGTGAAAAGTCCAGGTACATGAAATGGGAAACCCTGACCTCATGTTGCAAGGTGCCTACATCAAGAAATGCAGTTACAAATGAAAAGTCCAGGTACATGAAATGGGACAGCCTGACCTCATGTTGCAAGGCAGCTACATCAAGACATGCAGTTACAAATGAAAAGTCCTGGTACATGAAATGGGAAAACCTGACCTCATGTTGCGAGGCGGCTACATCAAGACATGCAGTTACAAGTGAAAAGGCCAGGTACATTAAATGGGAAACCCTGACCTCATGTTGCAAGGTGCCTACATCAAGAAATGCAGTTACAAATGAAAAGTCCAGGTACATGAAATGGGACAGCCTGACCTCATGTTGCAAAGCAGCTACATCAAGACATGCAGTTACAAATGAAAAGTCCTGGTACATGAAATGGGAAAACCTGACCTCATGTTGCAAGGCGGCTACATCAAAGCATGCAGTTACAAGTGAAGTCCAGATACATGAAATGGGTAAGCCTGACCTCATGTTGCAAGGCGGCTACATCAAGATATGCAGTTACAAATGAAAAGTCCTGGTACATGAAATGGGAAAACTGGACCTCATGTTCCGAGGCGGCTACAACAAGACATGCAGTTACAAGTGAAAAGTCCAGGTACATGAAATGGGAAACACTGACCTCATGTTGCGAGGTGGCTAAATCAAGAAATGCATTTACAAATGAAATGTCCAGGTACATGAAATGGGACAGCCTGACCTCATGTTGCGAGGCGGCTACATCAAGACATGCAGTTACAAATTAAATGTCCAGGTACATGAAATGGGACAGCCTGACCTCATGTTGCGAGGCGGCTACATCAAGACATGCAGTTACAAATGAAATGTCCAGGTACATGAAATGGGACAGCCTGACCCCATGTTGCGAGGTGGCAACATCAAGAAATGCAGTTACAAATGAAAAGTTCAGGTACATGAAATGGGAAACCCTGACCTCATGTTGCAAGGCGGCTACATCAGGGTATGCAGTTACAAGTGAAGTCCAGGTACATGAAATGGGTAAGCCTGACCTCATGCTGCAAGGTGGCTACAGCAAGACATGCAGTTACAAATGAAAAGTCCAGGTACATGAAATGGGAAAACCTGACCTCATGTTGCGAGGCAGCTACATCAAGACATGCAGTTACAAATGAAAAGTCCTGGTACATGAAATGGGAAAACCTGACCTCATGTTGCGAGGTGGCTACATCAAGACATGCAGTTACAAGTGAAAAGCCCAGGTACATGAAATGGGAAACCCTGACCTCATGTTGCGAGGTGGCAACATCAAGAAATGCAGTTACAAATGAAAAGTTCAGGTACATGAAATGGGGCAGCCTGACCTCATGTTGCAAGGCGGCTACATCAAAGTATGCAGTTACAAGTGAAGTCCAGGTACATGAAATGGGTAAGCCTGACCTCATGCTGCAAGGTGGCTACAGCAAGACATGCAGTTACAAATGAAAAGTCCAGGTACATGAAATGGGAAAACCTGACCTCATGTTGCGAGGCGGCTACATCAAGACATGCAGTTACAAATGAAAAGTCCAGGTACATGAAATGGGAAAACCTGACCTCATGTTGCGAGGTGGCTACATCAAGACATGCAGTTACAAGTGAAAAGCCCAGGTACATGAAATGGGAAACCCTGACCTCATGTTGCGAGGTGGCTACATCAAGAAATGCAGGTACAAATGAAAAGTCCAGGTACATGAAATGGGACAGCCTGACCTCATGTTGCAAAGCGGCTACATCAAAGCATGCAGTTACAAATGAAAAGTCCAGGTACATGAAATGGGAAAACCTGACCTCATGTTGTGAGGCGGCTGCATCAAGACATGCAGTTACAAGTGAAAAGTCCAGGTACATGAAATGGGAAAACCTGACCTCATGTTGTGAGGCGGCTGCATCAAGACATGCAGTTACAAGTGAAAAGTCCAGGTACATGAAATGGGAAATCCTGACCTCATGTTGCGAGGTGGCTACATCAAGAAATGCAGTTACAAATGAAAAGTCCAGGTACTTGGAATGGGGCAGCCTGACCTCATGTTGCAAGGCGGCTACATCATAGCATGCAGTTACAAATGATTAGTCCAGGTACGTGAAATGTGAAAGCCTTAGCTCATGTTGCAAGGCGGCTACATCAAGACATGCAGTTACAAATGAAAAGTCCAGGTACATGGAATGGGAAAGCCTGACCTCATGTTGCAAGGCGGCTACATCAAGACATGCAGTTACAAATGAAAAGTCCAGATACATATGTGTTCACAGTGTGCTTGTACAGGTAACTGAGGCATCATGGTAAAAGATGAGATTAAACTGCAAGCGAAAGGTGGTGCAGAGTCAGCAGCTCTGGAGTTGAGATGGGAGAACAATCTCTGTTGAGTTTTATCCTGCTTTCTAAGTCAAAATCACAGATCTTGACTGGGGACATCTGCTCTGGACTTTCACAGAGAATGTTTTCAGGCTTCAAATCTCGGTGGGCTATTCCTTTATTGCGTAAGAAATTGAGGGCACTGGCAATGTCCTGCACCACCATGCTAGCTTGCTTCTCATTAAAATGTCGCCTCCAATGGATATGAGTCACAATCTATCCTCCACACATCTTTTAAAATACTTGGTAGAACTTGTATTCCTCCTCGAAGAACAGAGTTGGAGGAGACAACCCACCTGACTACCTGTGGCGGCATCCCGCAGGACAGGAGGGTTGCGCATATGTGGACATCAAGGACACTGAGGAATGAATTGCCTTGATCACCAGGAAAGCTGTCCCGAAATCCATGCCTCTGGTTGACAACCTGCAAAGATGCAGGCCACCAAGATCTGATAACTCAACTGCAATCCGGCCAGTGAAAGACATTCATTTGCTCAACACAACATAAGACTCCGGAGGCACAATTGTTTCTCCAAGGACTCTGGAAGGTGAAAGGTGAGCACTCAGTAGGTCAGGAAAGTGTACTCCTGGCGGTGCCCAGCTGGTTATCACCCTCAAACGGCAAGGTCAGGTTCTGAGCCTGGCTCATGTAGGGCACCAGGGTGCCAATAAAATGAAAACACATCTCTGCAAGAAGGTGTGGTTCCCGGTACTGGAGGCCAAGGTGGATGATGCCCTCAGCCGAACCGTGAGGTGTCAAGCGGCCGGGCCACTGGCCAAAAAAAACATTGCCTACCCGGATCGAGCCACGGTACTGCGGCATGCCTTCAGCCTGGACTTCAATACAGTGCTGCAGTCGAGGCATTTCTTAGTCGTCCTAGATGAATTCTCACTCTATCCCATGGTGCGCTTCGACGAGTCCATGGCAGCAAGGGTGGTAATTCCCGATCCTTGAAGAGCTGTTTGCCACCCATGGAATCCCTGAGTTGGTCAGATAAGACAATGAACCATTGCGAGAGTGAGGAGTTTGCAGAGTTACTACAGTTCTATGGCATATAGCACAGGCACATCACTCCCTGCTGGCCGCATTCGATTGGGGACGTGCAGCGTTTCACGAGGACACTCAACAAGGTGTTCCACATTGTGTGAACAAGGAACAGCAACAAGTGCTGATGTTGTTTCTCATGGCTTACCGAAAAACACCACACACTATGGCGAGAATTGTGCCTGTGGAGGTGTTTCTGGGGCGCAAAGTGTGGTCTCTAATTACTGAGCATGAGTCGAAGAGCCTTTCAATTCTCAATCGTGTGAGAATGAAGGAAGCTTAGAAAAGGGCCATCGACAGAGAGACGGGCCGTCGACGGCTCGAGAAACACACTATGGATGTAAGTGATACAATGATGGTGCGAACGGAGCACACACAGCACAAGTTGTATCTGCCTCACGACAGATCCTTGGACGGTTGCCAGCAAGCACAGGCCCATGGACGCGGTGGTGAAAAGTTGGGAGTCACTCATCAGGAACTGTAGTTGGTTCAGACACCTCCAGGGGTGATCCGAGGATGACCAAGTGAGACCCGAAGCCAGTACCACTCCCGAGACGGGCGGGTGCTCTCAAGCAACTCGAGATGAAGGCAAACATCAGCGGGAGGTAGATGACTGGGGGTAGGAGGTTTTGGGCCCCCCAGAGATGCTGCTGCCCCAATATCCAAGGAGATTTGAATGGAGACCCCCCAGGAAGGCTATGTACTGCAGTAAAGGGGAGATGGGTATTAGCGGTTGGGGCTGTGGCACAGTGATTATAACTGTTTGTGATGTTTCTGTTATTTTGTTCCTGATCAGACATGCTAACCCTCCCGATTTAGGCAGCAGACTCTCGATTTTGAAATGAAAAATATTGCTATTTTTCACATTCACCCCCTAAAATGATTCTAGCCCCAGTGCATTCCTCTAGGGAAATTAATTTATCCTGAATTCTCTCATGAAATCTCCCTCCCAGGTGCCTCAGAATGTTGCCATTTATGCATGATGATTGGATGGGCTGCTGTGACATAGGACGTTACCCCTGCCAGGTGATGACCTACGTCACCCATTGAATAAAAGGGGAATCCGCCAAGACACTGTGCGAGTATCGGAGAGTCAATCTGGTGTACAGTGTATCATTGTAGAGGGCACTGGCAAAGGCCATGGACCCTCATATTAGTGATGCTAATAAGATGAATTGCTTGTCTGTCAAACTGAGCACAAATCAGAGTCATCTTCGACTCCTCTCTCTACTCATCACATCTTGGACCTTTCCAAGAAGGCTGACTTTCAACATCACCTCCTTCGAGGCATTCTCCCTTTCCTCGCCTTCCCCCACAAGCTCAATGTCTCTAGAGCTCTGGTCCTCTCCAGGCTTGATTACTGCAACAGCCTCTTCCTCAACCTGCCTCTTTCTTCGCTCCGTCCTTTTCAACTAATCCAGAATAGGGCTGCAAGACTTATCATTGGCCTCAAGCCCAGGGTCTCCAGCTCTAAAATCCCTCCTCTGGCTCCCGGTTGCTGCAAGGATCAAATTCAAGACCCTTTGCATCATCCACAACGCTGTCTGGGGCCTGGGACCATGCTACCTGTAACTCTTTCTTACTAAATACTCTCCTTCCAGATCCCTTCGACCTTCTGGTTTTAACTCTCTGCTGATCAAACGCTTCTCCAAGCAGAGAGCCGGGGGCAGATCGCTCTCCTCAGATGGCTCCCATCTCTGGCACTTCCTCCCCTTGGGGAACCTAATAGCACCCCCCTTTTTTCTTTTTCTCTCATTGCACTTGCACGCTCCGAATGTCACAAGGCCATACATGCCAACCATCCCGATTTAGGTGGGAGACTCCTGATTTTTCTGTGAAAAAAAAACAATTTTTATGTTCTCCTGCCTAAATAATTAAATCTTTCCCCAATGCATTCCCATGAGGAAATTGTTGACTCCCGATTGGTCTCCCTCCTAGGTGTGTCGCAATGTTGGCATGTATACAAGGCCTAGTAGGACGGTTGTCCGTTTCTATTTATTCTTTTTCAGTCTCACTGTTTATTTGCTCCCTTGTTCCCTTCCCTTGTGCCTTGTGACTATTTGCTCCCTTGTTCCCTTCCCTTGTGCCTTGTGACGCTTTGAAACACTGTCTCGTTGTACAAGCGCCTTATAAATATCCAATAAATAATTAAGGCTCTGTTATCTAAATTGGGGCAAACACACTTATCAACATTATTCAACAATATTACAAAAAGGTTGAAAAAATAAACTCTGCTTGTTTTTAATTCTAATTCAATTATACTCAATGTGCTGGGTTCACAGCACATGTTGCACATATACAAACCTTCCCGCTTCAGCGCGAGACTCCTGATTTTTCAGTGAAAAATATTGCTCTTTTTCACGTTCTTCCGCCTAAAATAATTCCATACTTGCCAACATAATGTGGCCAAAAAGATGTAGGATTTTTCAAGTTTCATAAATAATACTTCCCATAACAATTACATCACAGGAAAATACAAAACATATATTGTTGGCATCACTGTTCAAATGTTTAAAATGTATAATTCTGATTGGTAAGTACACACTGAATTCAATAACCTAACTTAACAGAAGGTAATTAGATAGAGCTGGTAGGCAATGTTTGCCACTAATCTGTAGCAGCAGTCCACATAGCTCTCAACTCACACGCTTTTGGCTGGTGTCACCCGCCTCGTAAAGGGCTGACTCACCCGCCAAGCCTCCTGCACGCCCATTCATTCCAATGGGCGTCTCACCCGCCAAAAACAAAATCGGGTGATTTCACCCGCCTTTGCGACACAAATGGTTGAGAACTATGAGTCCAGGCAGTACATATTTATTCCTGCAGTGCAGGTTGAACACTGAACAACATGGAGACCGATAACCCGCTCAGTCTGATAGGCAGATGCTGTGTGATGGTGGTACGCTCTGCCTTCACTGGTGGTTCACCTAAGGGCTGTCCCTGACAGAGTCATGTAGCTGTCAGGTCACTGGATTGGTCTGAGCCCATCACTCAAAGTAATCACTTACCTGCCCACCGCACAGACAGACTAATGTGTTGCATGCTTTCTCCTGGGCCGGTCTCAAGCAGCCTGCCTTAGAGTCACATAAATTACCTGCCCCTGTAAAAAGCAGTAGGGTCTGTCACCCAAATCTGTAGGTGGTAGGGCTGCTTCAAAAGCAGTAGCCTACTGCCTGAATCAGTAGGGTTTGAAAGTATGTAATTCCAGAGCCAACGCATTCCTACGGGAAAATTAGGTGTGCTGGAATGTTGGCATGTATGTGTGGTATCCCCTTGCCGGGGCTAGGGGAGCGAGCGCGGGTCGCAGCAATAACAGGCCGACACGGGGCGGTGCTGCAAAACCTCTATCTTTATTCGTGCCCCAACATGAACTGATTGACCCCGCCCCTCCCGCGTCACTTCCCTTCTCTTCCCACCCAGGTCCCTCCCGCCCCCGTTGTCCAGGATACGTCAACATGACATCCCCCCCCTTTTTAAACGGTTACCACACTCTTCGCGAAAGGCGATGATCTGGCGAGTCTCTAGTCCATTTCCTCGATCCACCGGCGAGGTCTGTTCCGGACTCGCTGTGGTCGTGTCAGCTCAGCCCTTGGTGACGGTCTGCTCGCGGCCGTCTCGGCTTCTGGATCATGATCCGATTCGTCAGCGTCCCACGGATCCTTTCCTTGTTGATCACTGTATTCCTCCTCTGGTGGGGCTTGTACTCTGCCGCTCAGGCGTCTTGTTCCGGGCGGTGGGAGTTCCTTGAAGTGGAACGAGTTCCGGGTTACCGTTCCCGTGGAGCCTTGTGCAGTGATCATCGACCCCTTCCTCTGGGTAACGAGAAGGGGCTCTTCCCGAAATGTAGGCATGTGCTTATGGGTCGAGGGCTGTCGAACGGCCACCACATCTCCTACGGTATTTGGGATGTCTGGGCCTTTCTGCGGGCGTCAGTGTATTCCTTCATTCTGTTCTTTGCTGCTTCATCCCGCTCTCGGACCTCTGCATCCATTTCCGGGCGTGGTGCACTTGCCTCTGCTTGGGGAATTCGGGTTTGAGGGTTACGCCCAAACATGAGTTCGGCAGGGGTCTTCCCTGTTGTGCTATGGGGCGTTCCCCGGTAGTCCCGTAGGAGTTGATTGAGTACCTGTTCGTATGGTTGTTCCGTGAGGCGTGCAATCTGTAGGGCCCGCTTGAGATTGGCCATGAACCGTTCGATCATCCCATTGGTTTGCGGCCAAAGCGGGGTCACCTTCCGATGTCAAAACCCCAAGTACTCCGCAAATCGGGCAAATTGATGTCCACAGAACGGGGCCCCGTTGTCTGTCTTGAGCACCTTGGGCACTCCATAGGCAGAGAAAATGTGGTCCAGTGCTGGAACGACGTGATGCGCGGCCGTGGACGAGATTAGCTGTACTTCTGGATATCGGGAGTACTCATCCATTACTGCAAGGACATATCTTCCCCCTTCGATAGGTCCAAAGAAATCGGCGGCCACCGCTTCCCATATGTCCTGCGGAAGTTCGGACATTTGTAGTGGCTCAGGATGTCGATTAGGTGTAATGATGCGGCAGGTGGGGCATGTTCTCAGGGCGGCCTCTACTCGGGCATCCATTCGTGGAAACCACACCTTTTGGCGCAGCATGCGCTGTGTGGAGACAATGCCTCGGTGGGTCTCATGTGCCAGGTTGATGACTTTCTCCCGCATGGTTGCTGGGATCACTAGCTTGCAGTCCTTGAGTAGGAGATGATCCTCTGTTACGGCTAGTTCTTCTTTCACGAGGAGAAGTCGTTCCACGTCTTCCCATGTTTGGCCTCCTGCCGCTTTTCCTCTCGCCTTAGCCCTCCTCCATTGTCCAGATGTGAGACCTTCACATATGATGCGGCATGCAGGGTCATTTTCAGTTTCTCTTGCCAGTTCTTCTGTGTTAACCCCCTCCGGCGTGGTTTGGTGAACCAGATATCTGAGGTAGCGGTCTGCCACAGACGGTTCAGGTCTGCTCTCGCACCTCGGTCTCCTTGACAGGAAGTCAGCAGGGTTTTCACCCTTCCCTGGTCTGTGAATGATGTTGAAAGCGTAGTCTTGCAGACGTAGCCCCCATCGGGCGATCCTAGGGGGCATCTTAGCTTGGGGATTGCCATAGAGAAACAGTAGCGCCTGGTGATCAGTGACCACCTGAAATGGCTTTCCATACAGGAATAAGTGGAAGTGTTTGCATGCCCACACCACCGCCAATCCTTCCTTTTCAGCCTGGGAGTAGGCTTGTTCAGTGGCGGATAAGCTGCGGCTGGCATAGGCTACCACATGTCCCTGTTGTGGGTCTTTGGGATCAACTTGAGCCAGAATGGCCCCTAATCCCACGGGGATGGCGTCAACTGTTAGTTCTGTTCTCCGGTTAGGGTCGTAGTAGGCCATGTTTTCCGCCTTTGCAACCCTCTCCCTGATGGTTTTGAAAGCTCCCTGACATGCACCGGTCCACTCGAATTTCTCGTTCTGGTGTGTTAGTTTCCTTAAAGGTTCGCTAACCGAGGCGAAATCCTTGATGTACCTGCTGCAGTAGCTGGCTAGGCCTAGAAATGAACGAAATTCCGACACATTGGTTGGCGCTGCTGTGTCATTCAGAGCCAAGACTTTGTCCGGATCTGGGGTCATCCCCACCTCTGAGAACAAGTGGCCAAAGAATTTTAGCGTGCTCTTCCGGAACTCGCACTTGTCCTTGTTGAGTGTGAGGTTTGCATCGTGTAGAGCTTTGCACACCTTCATGAGGGTTTCGTCGTGGCTCTTCACGTCAGTCCCGAACACCAAAATGTCATCCGAGTAGTTGAGGCAGTTGGGAATGTGCTTTATGATGTTATGGACCTCGGCTTGAAAGATTTCTGCGGCTGACGACACCCCAAAGCTCAGCCTTTTATATCTGAACAAACCAAAGTGAGTGACAAATGTGGCTATGTTGCGACTCTCGGGGTGTAAAACCAGCTAATGGTATCCCTTCTGGAGGTCAAGTTTTGAGAACACCTTGGCTCCGTTTAACAGATGGATCATGTCTGTTATTCGTGGCGCAGGGTATCTTTCCCTGCGGATTACTTGGTTGGGACGCCTCATGTCGACGCACAACCTGATAGCTTCAGATCCCTTCTTCGGGACGGGGACGATGGGAGAAACCCAGGTGGTTGCTCCCGAGGCCTTTTCAATGATGTCCTGTTCTAGCAATTTCCTTAACTCATCCTCCACCTTTTGTTGGATGTTGACAGGGATCCCTCGGTATGGCTGAGCCACTGGGCATATGGAGTCGTCTACGTGTAATTTCACTTGTCGGTTCTTGAGTTTCCCGATCCCTCTGAATATTTTTGGATAGAAGTTATTAATCATGTCAATCGGGTCGATGTACTTGTGGACCATGATGTTATATAAGATGTGTATCAGGCCCATGTCTGCGGCGGCCTTGAAACTCAGAACACATCCGCTGTCAGTTTCGGTGGCCAGGACGTGGATTGGGACTTTCATCTCTTGCCCCTTGTAGCGGCATAGCCCGCTGAACCTTCCTACGCACTTGAGGGGAGTTTTCGCACCATAGGCGTAGATATCAACAGTTGCTGGCTGGAGCTTTGGTTGTGGGGTTAGTTCGGCATATACTTGTTCACTCACCACGTTGACAGTGGCGCCCGTATCGATGAGGAATTCCGTTGGTCTTTCCTGCAGCTTGATGATAAGGGTGGGGCTATGTGCCGTGGCTGTGGGATTTCCTAAAGCGTAAACGTATGCCTTTTTCTTGTGATCACTCCCGGAAGAATTAGGGTCTGATTCGGTGGGGGATTGTTCGACCAGATAGCGGACATGGCGCCTTGATCTTCTTTCGGGTTTGGCCCGTGTCACGAATCGTCTCCTTTCTCTCCGCTTTTGGCGGTCGTCACCGGAGTCCTTATCTCTCTGGTCACTTCCGAGTTGACTTGGAGGGTTGGAGGTGCTACTTGGGGTCGAGTGCGTGCTCGGTGTCCCCCATATCGATTCCTCGAGCGAGCGGTGCTGTCTCGGGGCCTCTCTCTCCCTCGATCCCTGAACAGTCTGCATACCGCTTTGAAATGGTCTTCTTTACCGCACGAGGTGCAGCGTTGTCCTACGGCCGGGCATGTCCCTTCATGGGGGTATTCGAGCCCACACTTGTAGCAGAATAGTTCTTCTGTCTTTTTCTGTAGGTGTAATTTGTTCAAATTTTCGCCCAGTGGTGTGCTCCCGTAACTTTCTACTTGACAGTCAATGGCGCTTTCGACCCTGGCCAGTGCCAGTATTTCCTCTAGCGTGCGGGACTTCTGGAGCAATTTCCTGCGGAATGTTTGGGACTCGCAACCCGATATTATTTGCGATCTGAGGGCTTCAGTGTTCGAATAATTTGCAAAGTCACAGTGTTTGAGCTTTGTGCGAAGTCGCATTACATACGCGTCCATGGTCTCCCCTTTTGCCTGCTTTGTGGTGTGGAACAGGTGCCTTTCATAATCGACATTGGTGTGAGGCGCGAAATATGCTGCCAGGGCGTCTTTTAGTTTCTGTATGGAGTCTATGGAGTCCTGGGGCATTTCGTCTATGATGTCTCGGGTGGCGGAGCCGACCGCTAGCTTTAGTAGACACACTTGCCTTGCATCCGCCACTGGCCCCGTGGCCCCCATGTATAGGTCAAAGTCCCGAATCTATTTGGTCCACCTGGGGCCCATGTTGCTTGTGTCCGTCATGTCAAAGGCGCCAGGCATCTGGGCAGCCAGTGTGTCCGGCAGTTGGTAGGGCACGTGATCCAGCATTTGATCTAGGGGTGCTGGGGGCCCATTTCCTGGAGCTCCTGCGCCTTGATTTGCATCCTGATCAGACATGGTGATGGGAGCGTAGCTTCCCTACGCGTGATTCCGCTGTTGTGGTGTGATGGCCGCCTAATGAGGCACGAGCACCATCAATGAGCACCACGCCTGTTGAAGTGCTCTTCCCTTGTGGGGCTCCTCGTGTCTCTGGCGTGGGCCTGGTCCTAGGCCCTGGGATGTGGCTGTGCGAGGGCCTTCTCGACCGTGACTATGCACTTGGCCACGTGTGCTTACGGAGGAGGGGCCCGCACCGTACCCTGCCGCGTATCATTACGCCCACGTGCACTCTCCTGCTTCTCCGTGTTCACCGCCGCGGCCCGGATCTCCACTCCGTGACTCGATCTTGAGCGGGGAGGAGCCTAGACGAGCTCCCTCTCTCCGCGTCCTGTCTGTCGGGTTCCATGACACCCCGATGCTGCGGCGACGCCATGCGCGTCTTGGCTGCTGCGGGCGCTGGTCGGCGAGCGTTCTACTCGCTGTTGCGTGCGGATGCACGGCGCTCCTCTCTCCTCTCTCTCTGGGGACCCTGCCGCTCAAAATCCCACCTTCGTCGCTGTTGTGGTATCCCCTTGCCGGGGCTAGGGGAGCGAGCGCGGGTCGGAGCAATAACAGGCCGACACGGAGCGGTGCTGCAAAACCTCTATCTTTATTCGTGCCCCAACATGAACTGATTGACCCCGCCACTCCCGCGTCACTTCTCTTCTCTTCCCGCCCGGGTCCCTCCCGCCCCCGTTGTCCAGGATACGTCAACATGACAGTATGCATGTTGTCCTTTTGGTTTGGTGGGCGGAGCTGTGGAAATTATGCAACTTTTGGGAATGTGGCCAATGGATAAGTGACTCTCGAGACCACTGTGAAAAGTTGGCACCTATGTACGTGTGGTGTACCTAGTACGTCTTGTTTACATAAGATCCCGTAGGACACGTTCTTCCTGTTTTCCCAAGAGTTCCAACAGGTGACAGTAGGGCTAAGCATGTGGCCTCGCGAGGGACAAGTTACCACACATCGTACTGTAACTAGAAAGTAAACAAGCGAGGCGAAGCCACTTCTAGATCCGATGTTAGCTCACACAGAACAATACTAAAATAGTGAATGCATGCACATTAAATTAAGCCTTAACCTATTTACTATCGCCTGAATTCGTCACTCTGCCCAAAAAATACTTAGCATATAAATAAAAAGATACTACACATTAGTGCATTAAGTATTCAGATTTGTGTATAGTAAAATCGATGTTTGTTTAAAACGAATGTGTAATGTTTCATTCCCTAGTTCCTTGCACATCTATACTAAGTATTCGACTGGATCCCCTTCAAGGTGGCCGCCGCACTATGCTTCTGTTTCAGCGGTGTGGGCCAATTGCCATAAACTGAGCCTCTTTCTTTGTCTAATTTGCTTCACTGTTGGTAGCGCAATTGGGACTCCGGGAGGCACGGCTGCGAACGGCCCCGCCCTCTTGCTAGTGATTGGTCGGGGTCAACACGGTGTGTACGTTGCGTAGTTGACAGTAGAACAGTGCCTGACAGTAGCCACTTAGAGCACAACTGATTCAGTGGCACAGACTTGCCAGGCAGTGCAAGAGCCTGAAAAGAATAACCGAGACGAAGGCAAGGCAAGCAGTAGCTTGCGGGACTAAGGCGCGTGGCATGGCAACGGGTGGCGGAGGATAGCACACGGCTCTTCAAGACTTCCCGATCAGGGAAGGTGGAATGGCCTGGGTGAGGTTCTTCCGGAGGCCCGGCGGGGGGAACCTGGGCAAGGTGTACCAACCCGGGAGTATCCTGTCACTGGCCCCCACTAAGGGATTGCTTAATGAGCCTGGGCAAAACAGCTGCTTCCTGAACAGCGCCGTGCAGGTGAGACTGGATGGGTTCACAGCTCGGGGTAGGGGGACATGGGAGTTGGGGCTGTGTAATGAACCTAAGAATCCCGGGACCGGCAGGAGGTGGAGTAAACACGAAACTTGTGCTGCTGCTAAGCTGCAGTTGGTAGAACTATTGCATCGGTCTATTGACTTAGGATGGCCACCTCCCTTGGCACTCTACCTGCATCGCACCCTACTGCTCTTGCTTTATATGTAACGCTGTTGCGCACTCCTCAGTGGCAATATTATTTCTGGCCCTGAACACCTGTATTTGTTTTTTGGGTTGGATTGGAGGATGTTTTAAGGGCGAAACGAGTAATAAAGTAACCATTTGGCAGAAAGATTTAGTCCACTTTCTAAATATCGAGTGTCGCCCTGTCCGTTTGTGTTGGCAGTGCCCCCATTTGTATAACTATTAGCAGTGCCCCAGTAGATGCCGCTGATTGAAGTCTTCCAACCCTTCCCCGACAGGGAGCAGCTGTGCGAATCGGGACCTGCATGTGGTGTTAAGAAGTTTAAACATTTTCCGACCGATGACGTTACACACAACATTGAGAAGTTACTAATTTTGGGGTGGAGGTCATCGGGAGATTTCACTCTAAATAGGGTACATTCGAGTGTATGTTAGCAAGGGGAAACTCTTTGGGCATTGGATAGCTGTCATGCTTGCTGCAGGCCTTCTTTGTATTTGACTCAAATGTATGTTCCAAAATGCAGGATCTTCTACCGTGTCACTTGTTAACGTCTGTTTTGTAAACAAGCTCCCCCGTCCAGTCTGACAAGTTTTCTGTCGCCGCCTCTTTCCACTGAAGGGATGCTGAGCCGGTTGAATCTAGTTGTATTCGTTGGATATAATGCACTTCTTGTTGTCGTGCCGTTTTCAATGATGTGCCATCAAAAAATGTTGGGCCGAATGATGCCTTCGTTTTGTGTTAAGACATAACCGTGACAGTCTCAACATAAACCTCATATAGTAAATTTACGCATTGTTAGGACTGCTGTTAAAGCAGAGCAGGGCACGTTTTGCATCCTTGCCTGTGAGTGATCTTGTCAGGAGCAAATGTTTTTTTTTTCTTAGTCTGCTGTCCATAAGATTCGCTACAGTGGCTAAAATGGAGCAAGCTTGAGTTTTTCCCACCTGCCGGATTTGAAAAGTGGAGCTGAATTAAATGTTTTTCATTGATGTATTACCTAGCCAGCAAACGTTGAGAGAATGCATCGAGTTTGCTCATGTGCTACGTTCATATGCATATTGTATATAGCCGTGGCGGAGGCGTCAGGAGTATTTTGCCTCTTACCACTGACACCATATTATCGCTCCTAAAAATTTTAATCTTTTTAATCCATCCTGTACCAGAAAAGTTCTCCATTAAGGTTAATGTGCCCCGTAGTACATATACCACTTACATACATGTTCAGAGTCGTCTGGTTGTGCTGTTGCACACAAGTTCAAGGGAGCTCGCTGAGTTTTGGCACCACAGGATTCATATTTTTAAGATGTCGGCAATATGTGTCCTCTGAAGCAAATGTATGCAAGTTAGAACCAGTTGGGGTTTGAGTGTCAATGGCTAATTGGGGAAGTGGGGAAACGAAGCCCTTTATTATTGCCATAAACGAGACCCAAACGAGTTCTCAATTAGCTGCAAACACTTTCTCCGTTACAATATTTTACAATGCCGTTCTTCAGTGTGCGTTACATTAAGCTTCTACATCCTGTTGTTGACATTTGTACCCATGATAAAAGGACAGTATCAAACAATGTATGTTTCCACCCGGTGATTCCTGTGTCGAGGAACCTATAAGTAGTGGCTGATGGTGTGTGTTTTATTTTGTATTTTTAATGCAATTTTTACCAGGAATATGCCATAGTGACCAAGGGAGTGTTCGGGAAGGGAGAGGGGACCCAGAATTATTTAGCATAATGGGTTAAAATGGTGAATCATGCAGCACACTTCATGTGAAAAATTGGGTAAAAGGCAGTTTGCAATCGTTTTTGCAGGGTAATACTGAACCAAAAAAGCAATAGATGCAAATCACCAACAGTGCACAGAAGCATTTCCCAACGCGTTCTCATGATGCCTTTTTCCCACAATGTATTGAAGTACAAAAAGCATTTTTACACTGGATGGGCCTGTACATTTCCATGCTGGGTGTACTAATGTATGCCTGTGTTTCTCTAGAAGACTATACTCACATTTGCTTTGCACATAATGGCAATAATTATACCATAAGTGAACATGTCCACACTGGCTCTGCCAATATATGGCATCGCCCCCACGTAAAAACATACTCCATATAGCTTTGCCATTGAAAATGCTATGCTATAATAAAGCATGTCCACATTGGCTGCACAATGTAGGCCAGTCTAGACACATAACACTTATGATGCTTGCTTTATCATAGATGCCCAGAAACAAATGCCATGCCATAGTAAGAAATGGCTGGACTGGCTTCCCCAAAATGCCAGGCTAGCCACAAAATAGCAAATATCCTTTTTATTTTTAAAATAAACAGCATTGTTTACTGGGTATCTGGCCAATGCCCAGTAAAAAATGTTGCTATTTTAGCTCCCCAGCCCGGCGCAAACAGACGTACATCGCTCTCTCATTCACACATCCATTATACACTCACTCATGCACCTACATTACGTAATCATATTTAAAAGAATCTTAACATGCATTCAACCCCGACCTGGACTCTGCTATGCTCCAACACCTCCATGAAAGCCTCCTGGCTCTTGTGCAGCACAAACAGGAAGCAAAGTGTGCTTCTTGGTTCCTGCATACGCACATAGGAGTGTGCGTCTAATGTGCCGCCAGAGCTGTTTGTATGTGCAAGGTGGTGCAGAAGAGTCCCCACTAGGGGTGTAACAGTATACCGTTATAGATACTGTGAACAGCTTAATTGAACTATAATAACCGTCATGTTGTTTATACCAGTATACCGTTTTAGGGCCTGCAACTATTAAGTGAGCTTTTAAATTTGATTTGGAAAGGCTGCAGTAAGCAAGTGCTGCGTATTCTGGATCTTGCACTGTGGGATGTGGCGTTTGGCAGACCAGTGCATAGGGAAAGTGAGGCCACATTAGTAAAAGCAGCTTTGATGCTGTGACCGCTCTTTCTCTGTGATCGGTAGAGTCGGGTTAAAGATCAGCCAATTTGTAGTTTCCCACCAATTTGAAAGATGGGGGAACTACACATGCCAGAATTCAAACGGGGTAATTAACTGGATATCCTTCTGATGCATGTCCACAAAAAAACGTTATTTCTGTAGACTGTATGAACACTGGGCCTATCCGTGCTTTGTGCTAGTATATAAACTGCCCCCTTACCACCCCCCCATTTTGACAAAAGAAACACAATGACATGTGCTTTTTAGACCTCACATGAGTGACTTTTCTCCCTTTAATGGGATAAAACGTTATTAAAACAAACTTTTATGACTGATCGTAGTGAGGGGTCATGATGCCCAGGCCATGTGGTTCCAAAATAATGCAGGTCGAGGCCGATTTTCAAGGCGATGACCTGTGACTGATCAGCAAGCTCATTGCTCAAAATGTGCATTTTAACACTTCCACTAGTCACTCGTTCATTCAAGGCGATCAACGAGTGAGCGCCGTGAAAGACCAAATCTGCAGCAGCATAGATTCCTGGAGGATCAGCTAAAAATGTGCAGAGACAAGTTTCAAAATGCTGACAATTTATGACCTTTAGAAAATATTTAAGATTAGTTAACTCCACCTGCTATACCGCATACCATGATATACCGTCATTTGGCAAGAATGTTATCATACTGCCATATAACCCATACCGTGACAACCCTAGTCCCCACACACATACAGAAGTGCAGTTCCCCAGGTTGCAGCCCCACGCTTGGGAACTTAACTGTCAAAGGGAAATCATGTTTTCCTTTTGACAGTTTAAACCAACCCAGGAGCGCTCCCTCAGCTGAAACCAGCAGCAACTGAAGCAGCGCTCAGTGTTACCATTGGGATGGTGTGGTTCCTCCATGATGGGCGAGGGCTCTGGTGGGTCGGTACCCACTCGCCCATTATGAACGGGCCGCCCCTGCTTATACGTCGTACCAACAATATATCATCTTCATTAAAATCTCTTTCCGATCAATGTGCAAGGATCTATTCTTTATTGAAGATAACAATCTTAACATAAGAACACTGGTAATTGGCACGTTTCATACCTAATGTTCTTTAATCATTTTCTAATGCAGTTTGATTAGTGAGCCATTTGTTACATTCTTTTAAAAGTACTGTCTTTGAGTTATTGCCGAAATGTATTTCTCAACCTATAGATAATACATTGATTGGGTGAGTTGGATTCATGAACGTTTCCATCAGTTTATTTTTTTTGTTTATCCTTCTCAGATTTTTTTGTTTTACTGTACATCCATAAGTGCACAATATAGTACATAATGATTTGCACGTAATAAAATACCACCTGGAGTCTGTGTGGATGGCATAGTTATTTGGTGGTTTCAATCCATAAACACTGCTATCCGTCCATAGAATACGTTCATGGATCTACTTGTACTGGACATTAGTAGCTAATGACTGCTTTCTCTTGATACTGTTCTTACATTGCTAATTTGAGTTTGTTTAGTATTTTGGTTTTATAAAAGGAGTAACCATAAACTAGGGACAAACGGCAATGTGTGTTGGCATAAGGGCATATAATCTATATTTTGGGGTACAACTAGCAAGTGAACTGCTGCAGCAAATATTTCTTTTAGCGACCCTTTTAACATTCTTGACCGTTGGGATTGTTAATGTTCTGAAGTTCAGCCAAATGCCGAATGCGAGTGGTGTGAAGTCTGTCAGAACAAGTATAACAGTGACCATTCCAATGGTAAATAACATTATTGGAACCTTGTGTGTGTTTAAAAAAAAAAAAAGCCTTAAGTGAGCCCAAACTCAAAATTTCACTAATTTACTCTAAATTTAGTAGTGATTTGTTAATTGTAGCACATGGATAGTTGTTGCTTTGGTTGCCAATCGAAAGTCGTATCAAGTTGAAGTCCCCCCGTGGCTTGTTTCATGTTTTTCATGACACCAGCCAAAGATTTTTTTTTGCCAGTAGATCTAAACATTATGAGCATCAGCACAAGCTGCCTTCCTCTAGTACTGCTAGCTTTATATTCCTAAATTACACATTGTGTGGATTGGAGAATCCCTCCCCCAGCCTCGAGGCTAAGATGTGGAATGCACTTCCATTTTAGATCAGAACTTTGGAAGATGTTCCTACTTTCCCTTGTTTGAAACGACCTGGCTGTTCCTGGCATTGTTTGTCTAAACAACTCCACTTGACATTCTATATTGTTATCTGCAAGATGCCTCTGGGTGCTATATAAGTAGAGCAAACTGTAAATAGTGTGAAACTAAGGTATATTTTGAGGGTACGGGAAGTGTATACAATACCTGGTATGAACCTCTTGTTTTATACCTTAAATACAAATTGGGAACATTGTATCATTAAGTGGGTTT
This sequence comes from Ambystoma mexicanum, assembly GCF_040938575.1. NCBI lineage: Eukaryota > Metazoa > Chordata > Amphibia > Caudata > Ambystomatidae > Ambystoma > Ambystoma mexicanum. The sequence continues at coordinate 227,877,036 of NC_090937.1, read as the reverse complement.
ATTAAGGCCACTGATCCCATTGCGTTGACTTCCTAGCACTAAATGGACACTTCCCAATCCAAAATTGACGTTAATACAATTCTGACGGTTCAGAGTAATCAAAATAGGTAGCACTTTTTGCCACTATGTGGAAAAAGCATACATTGAGCAAAAAGAAGAAACGTTGCCCATTACTAGAAACACTGGTTTTATTTCATACGTGAAATACGGTTGCGACAATGTGTTGCGGGTGCGTTACATTTGCCAGGACTTTAGTGCGTGGTCCCGCTATGAGGGCACCACCTGCTTGTTGAAGTTTTCGTACAGCATGGAAGTATCCAATGGAGAGAGAGAAAAACAGTTTTGACCAGTATAAATGGAAAGTCGGGACTCTTGAGAGGTATCCCCATCCTGAGTTTTTCCACACAAAGAAGTCTGCTAAGTTTGAATATGACAATCGCCACTGACAAAATAGACACCAAACTGTGTGAATGATTGCAACACTGTGTTTAGCGTTTAGAACCCTTATCTTAACCTACAATTCTCAATACATAGGAGGGTCCTGCACTATTTCCTTGTTGTCATATAGAAGACATGGTGCAGCATCTTGCTGAAAAACCTTAAGCTATTCAGCTAAATCTTTTGGAAGACAGGTTCCGCTTAGAACCTTTAGAAACTGCACTCCGTACATTCCAGGTATAGGTCAGGATCAGCACATGCATACATCGTTCACTGCAAGTAGCTAGAGAGAACTCTTGAATGCAGTATGCTCCCTTCATGAAAGCCAAGGAGAACTTTACCCTGATGCTTGGTGAACAGGCGAATGGAGCGGTGGGAGATCTTGACATACGATACAGCTGACAGCCTGAGAGACTCGTAGAAGTTAAGGTGAAACTGGGAAAATGCAGCAAAGGCACTTGAACTAACATGCAAACCAAGACCATTGGTAATACATGGTGCCAACTCCCATGGTACTGCTCTCCATTAAAGTACCCCCATACCTATTATTTAATGCTGGGAGGTGTCTGTACGTCTATTGGGCCCACCAGAGTGGTGCTTCAGACAGACTGGAAGATGTCTACTCCATAAGCATCATTGACCAACATTTTGTGACCTCACAGCTGCTGTGACTCTGCCTGATCTACTCTGCGGATTCCATGACCGCAACGAAGGACCCTGATCTCTGAAGAGATTCGATGCCACTGGAGATTAAGGGACACAGAGAATGAGACAATGGCTTTCTCTGGTGCAAAAATCTCAGGTTTTAACAGTTTGAGGTCGACCACATTCATAGAAACTCGACTTTGGTAAAAACCAGTAGAATTGAGACCTGGGGTGCAAGCACAGGCAAGTGATCAAGACTTAGAGGTTGCTTTTGTATTGTTTGCTATTTTTGGCTCCAACCCTCTTACCCTAGAAGTTGGGTTCCAAGTTCTTCACAGACACCATAAAGAACTGCAATGCAAGAGGTTATGATTCCCAGCACCACAGATTAGCTACAAAGCACGCCCCCGAACCTCACCACTAATTCTCATGTTACAATAGATGAACATCCGGACTATCTCAAGTTCAACCAGCAAAACCTCTGTTGGCTAAACCCTGAAGACACAAGCAAGACCAGCATTGAGGTTAGACAAATACTTGTCTATGGACTTTGAAATTGAGCATACCATTGAATACAAACATTTGTTAATCCCAGTGAGCCACCAGACCAAACAGCTGACCTGAACCCCAACAACAAGGTATTCTTGAAAGCTGACCTTTAGGACTGGAGATTCTAACTCCGTGTCAGTGCAAGGCTCGAAATTGAGGGCAGCTGGCAACTATCTAGCGCCTGCTTGTAGTCCAGAAGAGCCTGGTTAGCCTGATACCAACCGGCACCAGGAGCTACTTTTGGCACCCCAGGCCAACTGATGCTGAACAAACACCTATGTGAATGTACCTCTATACAAACAAACAATTTGGTGACATTTAAAGCATAGGGGTTCATGTATAAATGGACAAAATTATATGTTCGCATCTTATGTGGAAGTTAGATTTGAGGAAAGTTATGTACTAGCTCCTTGTTCCTCAGTTGTAGCTCTTGTCACTGGTTAAGGCTGGATAACCAGGAGCTGCTTTTAGCTCCCGATTACCCAATCTTAATTTTGATGGCTGCAGTGACTTTTGTTAAATAATAAACATGAATAAAAGAAAATATGTAGTAAATAAACGATGACTCTGCCTGGACAGCCTTTTTATTCAAAGTGATAACATATTACAATGCTTCTAAATTGTCCCATCCCACTCCTAGGTTCTTGGCAGCTGTTACTTGGCCTTGTTTACCAAAAGGCGAGAAAGGGGCAGCTGAAGGAGTCCTTGTTATTTACTTTCAGAGCAGTACCCAACCTCTATCTGAGGGCATGGAGAATTCTCTCCATGCTCCTACACTTGTTCAACACACTTGATAAACTTGCCGCTCCTTTAGGATCTATAAGCATGCCACTGACAACAACCTTGACCTTTTTTTATATCTTTTACGAATCTGTCTTGAAAGATTTAAAGAAAATATCCTATAACATGCCGAAATACAGAAACCTGAGTAAGAAGGATCTAATGGTCATCAGAAACTTGTATGAAGATGACACGATTGTTATTTGTCCAGCGGACAAAGGAGGCGCGCTGGTTATAATGAATACAGAGGAATAGGAAGCAGAGTGCTCAAGACAACTGAGCGACCTTAATGTATAAAACATTTTACCCTGCGACGTGATCACAGGCAACTTGAAATCCATACTAGAGATGGCAGAAAGCAGTGAATGGATCAATGAGGGGACAAGAATGTTTCTCACACAAAGTCACCCTAAAACACCACATTTCTATCTTTTACTCAAGATACATAAATCCATGACTCAACCTCGATGATGACCAATAGTGGCAGCAACGAATAGTGTACTTCAACTCTGGGCATATACATTGACACCATAATGTAACCAATCATTCAGAAATATCTAATGTATATCAAAGACACAACAGGCTCAATAACATACAGCTCAAGGAAGAAGATACTCTTGTCACCATTGATGTGAACAGCTTATAAGGATCAATTCCACATTCCCTCGGTCAACAAGCAGTCAAGTGGCTTCTATTACAAGAAGAGGAAGTAGGAGCTTCCAAAGAATGGATCATGGTGCTTTTAGAGTTTATTTCACAAAATGCGTACTTCCAACAAAACAGCGCATATTATTTAGGAACAAGGAACAAGCGGAACGGCCATGAGTGCCCTCATGGCCCCAGCATATGCTAATGCGTTCATGCTCAAATTTGAAGAGGACTATATCATCAGACATACGATTTGGTACAGATTCATCAGATACTGGGGAAGATATATTGATGGTATTTTTATGGTTTGTAGTGACACAAGAGAAACACTAAATGCATTTCCTATTTATCTGAACATGATAGAAGGATACAGTTCAGATATGAGATTGGCAACCCATGCATCAATTTTCTGGACATTCAAATCACCCCCAACGCACCGATCTTTGACACCAATCTGTATCACAAAACCACAGACCGCAACAGTCTCTTGCACAGAATGCATTTTCACCCACCAGCAACGATTAGTAGCTTTCCATACAGCCGGCTATTATGTGTCAAAAGAATCTTAACAGACACAGTGTATGAATGTGAAAAGAACAAAATGATGACCACATTTAAGGAAAGGGGCTACAAAAGAAGAGTAACTGACAATGGCTACCAACAAAGTAGCCGCAAAATAATGACTGTCCCTCTTGACTTCCACAAACAGCACCACTAAATCTGTCAACCCACTAGTATTTAACATACGAAAAACAGTGTCTACCACTTGAGACACTCCTGTCCCCTGCACACCACTATTAGTGAAAATACAATGAATTGTGTTTGCATGATGATTCACACATTTTAATTAAACATGAAAGTAGACAAAACTGTCAATTACAAAATAAGACAGTTGAGGGCATGTCCCCTGCCCATACAGTAACTAACAGTAACAAAGATTCATAGCATCACAATGCAATTAGAGAATAATTCCTTCAGTTGGAATATTCCAAGTTCAATGCGTTTCGGGGTCCAACTCCTTCTTCAGGAGCAAACTCCTGAAAGTACACGCAGAACAAACTGTCTCAGTCCCAGATTCCACCATTCAAGATTACATGTATATTAAAACTCATGTCATGCATATCAGGAATACCGTCACCACACTCGTGTATATGCCCTGCAGAGGACATAATTGGCTTAAAGTCATCTCCAGTGCAAGCAACAATTTTTCACCCGTGAAGTACTTGCTGACAAATACTAGTGTAACAGTAAGAATTTAAAAATACATAATAAAACGCTGGCTTTTATTGGCATGCGATAACAAGCTTCAAGACATATTTAAGGATAACATATCTTCGCATTCCAACAGAGCTGCAATTTAAGAGATCTCCTTGTAAATACACATCCCAAGTAAACCATAAAGACAAAAAGACCAAGAAGGGAGGAACTTTTTCATGTGGGAACTGCAACAGCATCATCAAAGGCAACTCGGTAACGCATCCTAGGACAGGCGAAAAGATTGCCATTAGAGATTATTGAACATGCTTATCGAAAGGTGTGGTGTATTCGATCAAATGTTCCTGTGGACTTCTTTACATACGCCAAAAAAGCAGAAAAGCAAGGCTAAGATGGAATGAACACAAATGTAATATCAGAACTAAGAACCACCATTCTCCAGTTTCAAGACATTTCGAAAAAGCCAGCCACCAATTCTCACAAATGAGTTTCCAGATCTTGGAGGTCATCGACTCCACTCATCTAAGAATGAGCCTCAGCAAAAAACTTGAACAAAGAGAAGCGTATTGATAGAAAAATTGGACACTGTTTCTCCTGATGGTTTGAATGAGGAACGAGATCTGTTTTGATTCTTGTGAATTTACACACACTATTTCCACTATGTCTCCACATCATCACCACTGACCCTTCTTCTTAGAAACTCTCTCATGTATACCAGAGACACTTTAAGGAGCATAGTGAGCTAAAGCGTGGTTGAGACCCTCCCAGGGGCCATCCACCCAAAAACAGGTCAATGGGCCTTCTTTGTACCGGTAGAGGGTTTCCCAGACCTCTTTATGCAAATTTTGGGTACTTTGGTTTCTCACCCTAAATTACCAGGGTAATCCAGATGTGGACCCCTTGCTCATTGAGCTTAAAGAGGCACATCTCCACCTCACTGATGAGGCCCAACTAGGCCGAAACACATGTATGGGGTTGCTGTTGGTACTCTTCTTCAGAGGAGAATTGCCTACCATTTCGGTGCTGGACTACCTACGGGTGGGACAAAGACTGATATGTGTATGGACATTTCTCCTCTGCGAAAAGCATAGTGAGCTAAAGCGGGGTTGAGACCCGCCCGGGGACCATCCACCCAAGAACAGGTTAGTGGGCCGTGTTTGTACCGGTAGAGGGTTTCCAAGACCTCTTTATGCACACTTTTTAAGGAGAGCATCAACAGTCGGACCAGGAACTAATGGTTGCTTACCACTGTCCCGGTTCTACGAGTGCTATTCACAATTGTGCTAAGATAAAATGATGTTATGTAAAATAGCTACCTTTTCATGATCCTCAACACTATTGATATATCTTTTGGTTTACTCTATCATTGTTTACACATCATGTCTTCCCATTAGTTCGTCATCCCATGACCTTTATAGACTACCCCCAGGCGAATTAGAGACTAAATTGTGTGCAATACATATATTTCACCAACCTCTCCCACTGTTTTTTTGGATGGATTTATTTGCAGGGACAGTAGCAATCACGTGGGAGTATTAACACTCACCTAATGCTCTGCCATATGCATATTCTTTCCTTATTTTATAATTGTATCAGATTATGTTGGTACAGCGAGACACATATACTGCCGCATTATAGGTTGCACATCATCACACCAGGTCACAACAGGTCACAACAATCTATAATCGGGCACATTTTTCACATGTACTCTTATACGTTTTACTTCTCATGTTTTATCCACCTATACCTCACATTGGCATAATATGTAGCATCAACGCATCTACTTGGTATATATCTTGCCTGGACAACCTTACGTGCCGTAAAACCTGGCTAGCCCGATACGTCACCACGCGCTACTGCACGGTTTCCTATAGCAACACTTCAGTATATAACACAGGCTTCCAATGCCTAGATTTCTATGCCACACAACAGGCTAACACTGAGGTAAGCAGATTGCTTAAGAACATCACAGACCATTTTTCTTGTGAGCAACAAGATACGGAATGCCAGATCATACATTCACGAAAATGACCTTTCATAACAGGCACGCTCTCGTCATTACTGGTGAGGGACACACTCCTGTTTCACCGCACACTGCTGCATGAGACTTTTTGTGACACATCCCTGAGTTCGTCTGCCAGCAGATCATCAGACGCAACGCGTCAGGGGGGGTAAGAAACATTATGCATATTACTAGCTTCCATTTAATGAATTCAGTATGGATATCTCACGCCCGTGTATATCTATATATACAAATTCATTTTTTTCAGAAATGGAACACGCTAATACTTATTTGACTTTGCAATACTGCAGGTACCATGAGGCTCCTTCTCCCTTTCGCTTGTCCTTTATCTTTTTCTCATTTATAATCATGTGATAGATCTCATTTCGTTGTCCTGCTGATATGGTCAGCTCCTTTCTAAACTAATGTTCATTTGAAATTGTTATTATAGACCATGCCCTGAAGAAGGACCTCGGTCCAAAATGTATCTGCGTTATCAGCTTGTGCTCTAAGTTATTCGAAGAAACAAACTTCCATAAAACAAGAGATTTTGTTTGGCCGCACCGTTTTGTGCTAATACTCCAAACTTACCCAGACAGAGTGAGCATCTGCTGCAGAGATCTAGATGTTGCTTGAAGTTTTCAGGATGGAATGTATTCTTCAGCTGGAAAGACGAGAGTGAAATGTCAAATACCCGAGAGAAACAATGGCTACCCAGTTTACAGAAATAGATAAATGCGAATATTGGCCAGGATGGCCCTCTTAACACTCCTTGGCACCCTTCAGCCCAGAACATACGCATAAACCGCCCAGATTCTACATTCCATGAATCAGACTGTCACTAGCAGAACTAAGCTTGTTGACAACAATTGTGCCAAAAAGAGCTGCAAAATAAAGAAAGAATGACTTTCACAATTTTAGGTGGCAAGCGACCTGTCCCCCGGTTTAACTGGAGCTGTAGATAGCAGGCCGAAGACAGAAGAGGGAGCGGGGGGGATGGGGGAGTAAACAGGACCAAGACAGAAGGGGTGGGGGATGATCAGTCTGTGCAGCACGCTCCCGACCCTACTGTATGACAGGCTCCCAGTAACTGCGTGGTTGCTGGGAGCGTGTCTCTTCTTGCCATCCTGCATATTCTGTTTTCTTTCTACAGGGATGGGTTTTTGTAGTATTTTCTATTTAGTTATTGCATATGGTCTGTTTTAATTAAAATATGTATGTTGACCCTTGATTGGACATTCCGTTATTTTGGACTTCTATAATTTGTTGGTCAGGTTTACACAAAAGGCAAAGGCAGTACATTTCTTAGCTGTGCCTGTTTTAGCTTTATGATTGGGTTCACTCTTGGAGCGTGAGGGCTGAGTAGGCGCTTTAGCACACCACCATGACACCAACCCCCCACGGAATATAGCATGATTCACATTTCAGGAACAATTTGCTTCCAGTGTAGAAAGAGCCACATCACAGCGAACCACATTAAATAATTAACCTTTCATAATACGCTATACACAAATATGTTGAGCAATACAAGCATGGCTTTTGTTTTATTCTCCCCACCTTGCATGCAAAGTAACAATAGCATTAATGCAAGCCTAACAAATCCCCCTCGGGATTTAAATCCATAGTCATTGGTTCCTAAAACGCATGTAACCTTCTGTCGCGCCCAGTGCCCTTCACGCAGCAGTTTGCAGATTGGTCCCTGACCCCACCAGGGAATTGGTACCTGAAGACAGGACAAAATGGGCCATGACTATTTGCCAGCGGAACGGACCCGCAGTGCTAATGACCTTTAAGAAGCAGATAGATGCCTGATGGGGACGGTGAAGATAAAGGACATTTGCAAAGTGTTTTTCCAAAATGTTGATATTGCCTGAATTTAGGGGCACCTTAAAAAGACGTGTTACCCAGCGCTCAGCAATAACAGCGGGAAGTGTACCGGCATGCTAATAGCCCTCCTTCTTCCCATCCACACCTGATGGCACCGCCTGTATCGTACAGTTTTGCTGTTGGACTAGGCATGAAGAAAAATAGTTGCCCTGCCCATGGCAGTGACCACAGCTAGCTAGCCCTGCCCCCACATCCATACACAGTGCAGATGCCGACATGTCCCCCTGCCCCCCACCCCCACCGTGAGTGCCAAGGTGCTGCAGCAATCTGGGTCGGACTGAGGCATAAAATTGGTCTCTGGCACCAATGAAAGAGTATCCCACAGTTGCAAATAGCAATTCATTCCTTTTGTGACAGACTGTTTGAGTAGTACCCAAGGGGGGAGGTTTTTGATAAAATGCGATGCAAATTGTGCATTTTAAAGAATATTTACTTATTAACGCTAGTCAAAACTGCTAGCCACATGGTGAAGTAATGCATCAAATTGACCCACATGCGCCAAAAAAGTGGCCCGCTATGACGAAGTGCGAGCCTGGCAGCAATGCACCTGGTGAGTCGTGATCAGGGTCTGTGACGAGAGCAGATTGAGGCACAGGGACTGTCCACTGATGTTCATGGAAAGAGTAGATGATGAGTAAGGCACAACTAGCTTCGGTGTTGGACATTGCATGAAGAAAATAACTTGCAGTGGCCACAGCTAGGTAGCCCTGCCTCACATCCCTCTACAGTGAAGATGCCGGCCTTTGTCACTCTTTCCCCCTCACCGTGAGTGGCAAGGTGCTGCAGCAATGCACCTAGTGTGTCGTGATCAGGGTCTGTGGTCAGAGCAGAGCAGATTGAGGGGCAAGTGACAGTGCATTGGGGTGTATGAAAGTGCGCACTGGTCTCAACAGAGCACTTGCCTGACTCATCGACAATTCAGCGCCAGCCTCTCCCGCTCACTGGGAGGTGAGCATTTCATGCACAGCGACATGGAGGTAAGGGTGTGAGTTTGGCACTGAGTTCATGAGGGGGCTCTGCGGTACGCGACCTCTCCAGCTGAGCATGAAAGGGAACTGTATGGTAATTCGGGAACTTACCGGAGCAGGCGGGCAGACAAGTGGCAGGGTGTCGTTCAGGTAGGGTTGCTGGCAGGCAGGTGAAATCCCTTCCGGCATCACGCCTTATTGCCCACGCCAGCCGCAGTGCTGGCCCACTATTTCTGCAGCACGCACAAGCACTACATAACTCGTGAGAGCTTGTCCCCTGAGTCAATGAGGGGCAGTATTTTGCCTGGCCCAGCAAGGGAAACAGACTTTCTTAATGGAGGGAGAACATTGCTGCATGCATGCCGCCCTCCATTATTAAAGTCTTTAACCCTGCCAGGCCGCATTAAGCAGCATGCTTTAAGAAGCATGCTGGGCCACACTTGGCCCACGGGCCGTATGCTGTGCACCCGTACTCTAAACAGTGGTCGAGAAAAGGCCACTAATGGGCTAAGGAGAGCCTAAAACTGTTGCGAAAGGTACCTAAGAAGACCGGGGAAGGGAGTCATTCCCCCTGGATCCAGCTTGAAGATTACCAGAGAAGCTAGGAGAAGGGAGTCAGTCTCCTGGTGAGAGATCTCTACTTTTGATTAAGACTATTTGGTTATAGCGTAAGGGCTAGAGGTAAGGATTTGACTCAGTGCGGTGCTTTCTTTAGGTGTGGACATTCTGAAGGACCATTTTGATTTTACTTTGAGGCAGTAAAACCACTCTTAGAATTGGGGATAGCTCGGTTTTTGAATTCAATAAAAGTCTTTGCCAACCACCATGCCACCTCCTGGTAAGTTGCCTTCTTTTGCACCCTTAGAGCAGTCACAATAATAGTTATCCTCTAAGTAGGTTAGCACAGTTTAGTTTGACATCCATAGCCAGGGGTCCATTGTGGTGGAAGTTTGGAATGCCCCAACAGCGAGGGTGTAATCCCACCCCTCTACCAGTGCTCAACCACACCATATGTACACACAGAAATTCATCACATATTGCCTGGGATTTAAATTAAAATAGGCTGCAGCCGGGTAGGATACATTAGTTGGTGTAATTAATGGGGGGGGGGAAATCCTGCCTCCTCCTTTTGAAGAGTGCACCTGCTTCCGCCTACCACTAACATGGTGGCCACCTAAAAGATGTTCAGGGGCTTATCACATTAATGGAGCATTAGCCTGTTACTTCTGGGGTTCAATCGTGTTCTTTCATGGGCAGAGTAGCTTCCCTCACACTCTCCCCTGGGCCTACCACCGGTTCAGTTCTGTCACCTATAAATTGGTTTGCTCAACGAGTCTACTCTGTGACCCAATAAGAGCTTAGTGACCTGTGTCTATTTTGCTTGGCTTAAAAAGCAGATCTTGGCAGGTGGCACAATACAGTTGATAGACACCTGATGATCATAATGTTGGTTGACCTCTCGGTTCCGATAGTACCTGTCCTGTTATGCAACTAAATAAGACATTACTCTGCCCGGAGAAATGTTCGTGTCACTGTGGGTTCCCAGTCTGTCGACGGGGAATATTCTAAGCATGTGAATCTATGAAAGATACCAATGCTGGAGAAATGGAGTTACAGGTAAGAAACTATTCCCTTGCACCGCCTGACCCTCTTCTTTTTTTTATTTTTTTTATTTTTTTACAACAATAAAATGTACAGCTAAGCAATGGCTCCATCCAAGGGAGATGTGGGCGGGGGGGAGGGGGGGGGGAGTGCTGCATCGCTGGTGCAAACAACAGACACTAGCAGCAAGCACAAGGGGATGATGCCATTGTACCAGGCTGCTTATCCCACATTCTGCCCTTCCAGTGTTTTTTTTTCTCTCTCCTACAAATCCCCCCTCTCCCCTCCCGCAACCTGTCCTAGAGGCCCGTGTCCAGAGATGGTTTACTACGGAAGTTAACGCTATATTGCATGCTTATAGCTGCCATCGCAAATCCACAGTGAAAAACATTCTAGTGGATAAATGTTATAGAGCATGCAGAAATTGTGAATTTTTTTTTTTTTAGCAGAATGTGCTATTTTGAAGGAAAGATTCCAGTTTAGGGGCTACTCTAATGACTCAATTACAGCGTCACAGTCAAAAATTATGAATATGTCAGGATGGAGCGTGATCTCGCCACCAGTGGAGAAACAACTAAAGGATAATAGGGGTATAATTATCTCCTAATATTCGGCAAACAGCTCCTTATTGTATAAATTGGTTCACAAGCATTGGCATTTACTACAAATGGATTCAGACATTAGCAATTTCATCTCTGACAAACCACAATTTACCTTTACTCGGGGCCCCTACCATCAAAAACCAATTATGTCCTTCTTTTTTGTACACAACTTGAAACTAATCCGGACGTACCAGTGAATGGTTGCGTGCCAATCCGGGTTTTCAAAACTGCGGCACATGCAGTATGTGTAAACATGCACATAAGGATTGTGTTACAGGCACAGCCTTTACTCTTAAGGAATTCATTAATTGTAGATCAAGATTTGTGGTATACACCATAATTTGCATATGTAAAAGATTTACATTGGCAGCACTATCAGACAGCTTAGGATTCGTATCCGAGAGCACTTGGCTAGTCTGAGTAGCCAAGAGTCAAGGCTCCCACTAGCTAATCATTGGCAAACATGTCACCAAATGGGCAACAAGGGTGACATTAAATTTATACGTTTGAAGCTAGCAAGATGAGAAAAACGTGGGGGGTAACCTGACACTGACCCTTAGGCGCATGGAAATTAAATGTATATCTTTCGCTGTACTAGGTAGAGTAGGTTTAAATTTGGAACACGAGATACATGTTTTTCTGTAGAGCATATTCCCTGTATCCCTTTAAACGTTAACCTAGGTATTATGATGAGCATGCATCAGACTTTCTTGTAATTGGTCCTGTACTTCAAATGCATGTATGCACTTTATACTGTATCATTAGTTAAGTGGAATACTCAACCTGTTCTTTTGGAATCATTTGTGATTATATGGGAATGTATATGTACTAGGTTATTCCTAACTGGTATAGCCATAGGCATATATTGTTTATTATTGCCAATTGTCAATGACACACCCTGACGCACTGCATATTGGATCAAAGTAAATGTATAGTATTCGGTTGTGTAACTGCAATGAAGCATCCGCTATAGGACAACCTAATTAATGCAATAAGAACTGGGATGGGATGTGTCAACCTGGTGAGAACCAAGCAGCTATTGAGGCAACTTATGAACATTTTCGATGTATCATAATTCGAACAGAATTTGGGAACGATCGCCCCCTATCACTCAGGACAACAATATGCCAGTGCATCTTGTAATACAAAGAAGTAGTCGCTTTATTATTTCTGATTTACGATCACAACATGCTAATATACACTCATCTAATTCTTTTACACTCTCAACTGAATGCTCACTCTGTGTGTGGCTTGGATAGCGTCATTGTCTACTCCTAAGAATACTGAGGAGACACTTTGGATGTAACCAAACACAATGGTATCTCGTTTTGCTAAGAATTATTCAATGTATTACATTTTGGGAATAATTCCTGTGACTGGATATAATAATCCATATTCGTTTGGAGCACATGCTAAAATGTAGTACAATTTATATAGGGATGAACGCGATTTGTCGTTCCAATACATCACTCCAAGATGGCGGTCTCATTTCTGTGTGGTGAAATACAGGGTTTTCTGTCTCAGATAGTGATCAATAAGCATTCCTAAAATGGCACGGTGCGCAGACGCTAGTTGGTGGGCAGTTCCGAAAAGGAGGCCGCATTTTACGGTGAGCATTGGACATGCTATATTGCAGGATGGATTCTTCATATAATATGTTATATGCGTTGGCTTCATGTTTTTCTTGCCGTTTCTAATCTTGGGTCAACTGCTTTATTGCAGTGAGTTATGTACTACACCCCTTGAAACTATTTCCTTAAACACTATACAGTGAACCTCTAATCAAAATAGGAGGTAAGGACTAAAACGTTTTGAACTTGTAGTGTGGACATATTTGCTGATTCCTTTTACAATTTAAGTCATGTAACAAGCAAAGTTTGTATGCAGTACCCTTTGGGACAACTACACACAACTAGGACTACAGGTGTAAGCAAAACCAACCTTTGGTATAGGTCTGTACTACACAGTTTTGTGCTAGCGTTGCTGAGCAGCCAGGCTGATTTCAAGAGGGGAATGTGAGCTTTAAGGACGTTACACAGAGGTATATAATTACAAGAATTCAAACACACTCTTACACTCAAGGTTTCTTGGTAAAATTGGTAATTTATTTCACAGTCAGTTAAAAACATTCACTAGAAAGAGGCAATCTATATCACACAAAAATATACTTCAAACTATCAGTTTCTGAGGCATTTAAACTACTTTGAAGGAGGAGCAACATGGCATTCAGAGCGTTTGAAGTAGTAGCAAAAAGGCATAGGTTAATAAAGAATATTGCAGTTATTCTTAAACAGTGCAAATAGTTTGAGGTCACCAGAGGAGTCAATTCAATGCAATAGGTTAGGCCAAAGTCAATGGGCTTATAGTCTTGTATAGGATAAAGCAGTTCTGGTAGTTAAACGGAAAAATATTTTCCAAAGTTCTCTGAAGTAGTTTGTAAAAAGATTCATATGACTAGGCCTACAAGTTGCCAACGTTTCAAGCATTTTCGCAGTGAGAGCTAAGTTCTCTCGGTTGGGTTTTCACAATACCTTACAATGAAGAATAAGATGCAGCTGAAGACGTCTGTTCCTGCAGATCTCGCTGTTCCTGAGCCTCAGTCGTGGGGACAAGAGGAAGGATGTCTGGGGACTCCTGCACTGTACTGGTCAAAAAAGCTGGCAAAGGCAAATCTTCAATTCCGGTAGCTGTAGACAAGCACACAAACCGATGTCCCTCTCACTGGTTATTCAGTTTCCTGCAGCACTCTGAGGAAAATACAACCAGCTCTGAGAATGGTATCCAGGTGGCTTATTGTTGAGTTGATTGGTCCCACCAACACAAAAGGAGAAGTCCTCCTTGAACGGCTTCTCTGTCGAGATGAACTTGGCGATTCGGACCTGCAGCACAGCTTCACCGGGCAAACCAATGGTCCAGGAGTTGCAGCAGCTGTACTCTTCCAGCTCTTCTACGGTTCTTTCTTTCCAGTGGTAGACTCTGCCTTCCAAGCCAATCGCCTTTTATCCAGTTTTGTCCCATTCATTCCAGCCTAGCTGCCACTCACCCAGCAGGGTGGCTGTCCTTGCCGGACAGTCAGCCAGCCAATCACGCCAGAGTGCATTTGGGTATCCTAGGAGACTAAGCACAGGGAGTTTCGGGCACCTCCCGCACTTCCTGCCCACCCCAGACACTCGGGCGCCAGAGGCGGTCTTCAGTCCTGAAGCCTGCCAAAGGCATAGGAACAAAGGGACCAAATCGGGTTTGGCATAGAGAGACAAATTCTAGAAGGACCTTTCCAAAAAGAAATTGCGAAAAAAGAAGACTGGTACCTGTTTTTACAGAGGGGGCTCAGACGCCATCTTGAAAAACATGGCTCCCGTGATTTAACGCTATCATTGTTCACGATCAGGGAAAATCATGGTAGTTCGTTGTAAAACCACTGCCACCAGCCATTTTTATAGGAAAGGGTAGCATCTGACTGCTACATGCGTTTCTAGACACAGGGGATATTAAGTAACCCCTCCAGCACTCTATTGTAAGATAATGTGTAATGGGTCTTGGAATTTGGAAAGACTAGTAAAGTCAATTTTACTTTACTTTCTCTGGGAAACAGCAATTTATCCCAGAGAAGGTATTTAAACCTTGGGCAACCTAAAAGCCTTCCCTGTGTCACTGCACTGAGGGTGTGACACAAATGAAAAGATGATGCCTATTGAGTTGTTTAGACTCCATAACCAAAGGAAATGAACACAGTGAAATGAAAAGTCCCAAAGTTTAGCAAAAGAGCTGGAGGGCTCTAAGGTAGAGTGAATTGGCACATTTATGAGATTTCTCCCTAACCACGCCCTATATATATTAGCTATGAGGCATTAAACTCCCAGTACTGACGCAGTTAGTTTATTTATTTATAATGTGCTCCAGACCCAGGGGCATCAGGGCGCCTAAGATAAGGTTATGATCAGCTTGGTTACAGGGTACATGGGTACATGAAATGCAGGACAAGATATTACAGTATCACATCAATATATACAGTGTAAATTACATGATCACATAAGATTACAGTGAAATTACATGGGTAGATGAAGTGCAGGACGAAATATACAATAGCACATTAGTATATACAATGTAAGTTACATGGTTAGATAGCATAGGTTCACATAGTAAGCGTATCCGCAAGCAGAGGATAGGCGTGGGTGAGGATCGTCGAGAGGGTGTTAGTCTGAATGATTATTTATCTTTTTTTTTTTTTTTTTAGCCAGTTGGTCAGATTCTGTCTAAATTTGGAGAAGGGCCGGGGATCTCTAATACCAGGAGGTAGGGCGTTCCATAGTTGCGCAGCCTTAACTGGGAAATTGGGTCCTCCAATAATAAAGAGTCTGAATCGTGGTACTTGGAGGCAGTTAGAATTGGCTGTTCTCGTCGGTCTGGACGATGTTTTTTTAAGCAATGTATTCAGTTCACTAGTTGTGACCAATATCCGGGTCATCCAGAGGACTACCCCTATTTAACAATGTCTCTTTCAAATCGGGCACATTACCAGCTACAATACTGCAAGGAGGTCTCACTTTACTGGAAAATGACTTACCAATACTAATTTGCACATGAGAACAATGCATATGAATATTTTTGGGGCGGGGGAGTCCTGTATGTATTGTTCTCCTGGTTGACGAATAGCGCCAAACCAGCTCAGCGTCTCTGGTGCAATTTCTGCTCATACTAATACTTATGTTGTCATCATTTGGGGCTGAGGCCCATTGGCCATACTAATTTATTGTTTTTGTTCTGGTTTCTGATGCTGTTGTCCATTTTTTGCAAATTGGCTATGTACATAATATTCACTGACATGTATATTTTTCTTTTGGTATCTGTTTTTGTTTATTTTGATTTGGTTGGATTGTATGTTTCAATCCTATTTTTAATCTGTATCATGAATGAAGTGTAATACTCAACTGTACTTGACCCCCAATGACAGCCTTGAGAAAGACCTATGGCCGAAACACGTGTTGGCTGCAAGTCACATGTCTGAATGACTGACTGAGCTATTAGAGTCCTTTCAAGGAATACATTTTCTGTTATTACCCTTGCCTTTATCCTTCACCTTTGGAGTATATTTGCCTATGTTATTGGATTTTAGAGCATTGGAACTTTGAATTTACTTGGAGCATGCGCAACAGTTAAGCCATATTTCTTTCTGTAAATGAAATACATTTCTGAAAAGTTGTCCACGGCTTCCAAAATGCATTGTGTGAGGTGATGTGGCTTAAGACGTTGTTGTCTGGAGCAAGTGCCTTATGAGGGATTATTGATGGTGAAGAGGGCATCCCTGGAAGTACGGTGCCTGTGTTAGCATTCTGTTGAATACAGCACGTCGCTGCTAATTTAAGCAGCAAAGCACAGCTTGTCTTCAAGTTTATTAATGATTTAGTCATTTAATCATAAGAACTCTGCGGACACCGCTCAGACATCCTGAGCAGCAGGAACAGCTGCTCTCAACCGTAAAACGTAACCTAATATTCTACACACACATTCCATATTCCACACAAACACACACACACCTACATTCCATACTTGCATTCTATATAAGCCAACAACATACTACACACCCCTAAAAGACAAACGCAACAAAAAGAAACCGAAAACAAGCAGCAGAAAGCAACACTTTGACATTTTTCTTGTAAACTACAAAGTCCTGGAACTTGTTTGGCGCCCTTCAACTCCTTACACTTCTTCTCACTTCTCCATTACGTCTGTCCATGCCACCACTCGTACCTTAGGCTCATCCTGCATACTACCTTGTCCTCTGTTCTCCATCTTCACCTCTATCCATGTCCACTCCTCTTTCTTTCCACCACACATAATCCCAATGATCCCATTGCCTCTCACTCCTCTCAAACACCTCTGCTTTTGCACATTTAACAACCCTATGGAGTCTCCACACTGTGCCATCTTCCACCTTAACAGCACTTTTAAAACATTGCACCACCTTCATGGGATTGAAAAACTTGGACAAACCCTTCCTACGTTCTCTACACTTTCTTACCTTCGCAAGGTAACCAACTAACACTGCTTCTGATGCCTTACCCCCTTTTTAATAATCCCTTGAACATATCATGGTATTCCTTGCTCTTCGGCATTTTCATTATTCTTTCTGCCACAAATCCTTCACATACTCTCCTAAAGCCTAATTTCTCATTCACCCATGACGGAGAACATTTGCCACTGAGTTGTCTACTTCTCATAAACTGAAAAGGAGACACTTCTGTATCACTGTGTAGTTTTACTCTTGTACTCCACAACAAATCACCCAAATTATCCTTCCAATTGAGACCATAAGCTAAAGCCAATTGTATACACTCACTTGCCACCCTATTCAATCTCTCCACCACACCATTGGTTTCTAGGTGATATATAGATGAATGCTTCCAACAGAAACCCATTTTGGTATCAACATTTCTAGTCTCCTTGGAATCAAATTGAGGACAATTATCGCTCAGCACTACCTTTGGCACATCCTCCTTTCTAAAAACAATAATAAAATAAAAACGTTTGATCACCTTTCTTGATGTAACTCTGTCAACAACCCCCACTTCTGGCCAACTTGTGTATCTATCAACCATTGCCAACAGAAACTGGTTGGCAGGTCCCAAACCTTCATGTGGACCCAATATGTCCATACCCAATTCCATCCATGGTTCCTTTGGTACTGGAATTGGTGTCAACGGTAACCTTGTGGTCACCACGTTTTTATCACAATTTCCATATGGCACACATTATTGAATTCTAATGACTTCTGTATCCATTTCTGGCCACCAAAATCTTTCCCTAACTTTTGTCTTAGTTATAGTAAGCCCTGGATGACCTTCATGCGCCAATTTAAAAATCTGCATCCTCACTTTTTCTGGAGGTCGAACTCTTTAAACTCTCAAAATATCTTCTGGAAGGAGAGCTATCCTCTCCTTCCAGTCCGCCGAACCTATAATTTGGACTGACCATTATCTGGTAACATGCTCACTTATGATACCCCATGAACCACCTAAGGCTTTACCTGACCGTATCTGGTGACGCTGTTGGTGCTCAGCCAATCTGCAGGATGTTATAGGCTCTGTGAACGAAAAATGGATAATTGCTGCTTCACATTCTCTTTTTTATCCACTGCATTTTTGGATGCTGCTAACGAAGTTGATCCTCTTTGCTATCTTCAACCTCGTAGACTTCCTCCCAAGCCTTGGTACTCGTCTCAGCTGAAAAGTGCTCGGCTGGCAGTGAGGCAGTTGGAGCGGAAATGGCGTATCTGTTATGATCCTGTTGACGGGTTTCAATATAGGACTGGTCTTTCACCCTATTCTGCAGCCATCCTACTGGCGAAAAAACTCTATTTCGCCAATAGAATTGAAACTGCACTAAACCAGCCTAAAACTTTTTTTTTATTTATTATTTTTCAATCATAAAGTCCCTGTCCTCTGCCACTAAATGTGTCCCTACCATTTGACCTACCCAAGAGCTGTGTAACTCTTTATTGGAGTTCTTCATCGCCAAGGTTGCAACCATTCGTACAAATATTGCAGAGAATATGCTTTCTCCGGCCCACACTCCACTGCCCTGTAACCTTTTCCTCAAGGGTGAGGTAATAATACTGACTCTAGTTGGTCCTGTTTTCCTCTATTCTCAGAGGACATGGTCTCTAATGCCGTGTAAAAGATCAAATCCTGCGCTCCTTCCGATCCACTGCATCTGGGAGTGATGAAGGTGATATCAGTTGACCTCTTGAATGAGATCACAGCTGCCATCAACACCTCCTGCCAGTCGTGGTCCAGCCCTTCAGAGCTGAAGGCTGCTTTGGTTATCCCTCTTCTGAAGAAACCCACTCTGGAGCCCTCTCTTCCCTCTAATTTCCGACATATTTCTCTTCTTCCCTTCTGGATGAAACTCTTGGAATTGTTGGTCTCTCCTATGCTGTCCTCTTTTCTGAAATCCTCTAGGATGCTTGACCCGGCCCAATCTGGCTTCCGTCCTGGCCGGGGCACGGAGAGTGTTCTTCTCTCGGTGGGGGATGATCTGGCCAGGCTGGTTGATTGGGGGAGGGAGCGGGGGGGTGTTGGCACCCTGATTCTTTTAGATCTCTCAGCAGTGTTCGACACCTTTGACCATGCTACCCTGCTCGCCCAGCGGCTATGATTCTGAGCAGGCTGGAATATTGCAACTCTTTGTTTCTAGCGCAGCCCAAGGGGTTGATAGCCCGATTACAACGTCTCCAGAATTTGGCCGCCAGGGTGGCAACAGGTACCCCGTATGTATCCCATATAGCCCCTGTCCTGCGCGCCCTCCACTGGCTCCCCATGGCCCAGCGCATTCAGTTTAAGGCGCTATGCGTTGTTCATCGTACCTTATATGATTAGGGCGCAGTGTATCTGCGTGTCCAAATTTGAGTGCTATGTTCCTAACCTCCCCCAGCGGTCTGCGGCAGCGGGCATGCTGTGTGTGCCTTCTCGGTGGGCGGCCACGCCTTTTTGATTGCAGCAGCGCAACTGTGGAACACTCTTCCTTCTTCTATGAAATTGCTGTTAAATCATTTTGCTTTTCGTACAGCGTTAAAAACAAATCTGTTGTGAGCTGCTTGTTTCATGGCCATATTGTGTTGTTCTGTCTATGGCTTTCCCTCTCCAGCGCCATGATGTTTCGGCGACTGTGCGCTCTACAAGTCAAAATAACATAACAATTCCCTTCAATCGACAATTCATCTCTTACCATATAGTAACAAACAAACTTTTCCTCCACACGTTCCTTTTCAGGCCATCCCTTTGCAATTCATTCCTTCACCGTACTCGACAAACTATTCCCCCTAACTGGAATCTCCCAATCTTGTTCATTCAAGGCTATGGTGACTCCACACATTCTTTCCTCAACCTCTGCTAAGCCTTTTCTCCCCTCCTCCCGGCATCCAGCACAGAAAATCTGCAATGTAATTCCTCTTACCAGGCAAATACTCCATCTCATAATTATACTGCACCAAGCTCCATCTCACAAGGAGTCTGGAACAGAGGCAGACAAGGATTCACAGCCCAACACATCACTGGGTGCTTTGCGGGATGTGAAGGTTATGTTAACCCACCTGCAAGCAGGCATCCAATCATTAGATAATAAGCTTGATACCTTGACCTGCAAAGTATGTAGGTCAGACCAAATAAACATGGTGACAGGTTAGATGAGGCTGAAACTCGGTTGTCAGCGGTTGAGGATGAAACCTTTTTGACCTTGATAGAAATTACCACCCTCCCCCCCCCCCCCCAATTTAAAAAAAGCACTCCAGGAGTTGTTAGGTAAGCAGGAAGATGTTGAACCCAGAGCCTGGCAGAACAATCTGAGGATGGTTTGGATCCCTGAGTCGGTTGAGTGTGGATCCTTGGATGGAAGGAAGCCACCTATTCCTGGTGCACTGCCTAGACCAATTTTTTTTTTAGCCAGGATGCTCAACTATAGGGACAGAGACTTTGCATTACACTATTCTAGAGAAAGTGGTGCCCTCCTATACAAAGGTGATCAAGTGTGTCTCTTCCGGACTTCTCCAACAAGGTTCATGCTTCCAGGACGACATTTGGCGATGGGAGGAGGAGGAGGAGGAGGAGGAGGAGGAGGATTAACCATTTAAAAAAATAAATTATATAGAAAAAGAAGAACGCTCAGAAGACGTGTTTCGCAGAGTGCTCGCTGGCTTGTTCACGTACAAATGTTTAAAACGCCAATGGTGATACAAATGTTTTTAAAACGCCAATGGTGATGCATATACACATACACACCCTACGTCTCTATGGTTTCCACTCTACAGTTGTCCCTTTTCTCTTTCCTCTCATCTCCACATTCAATGCATTGTGTGTTTTGGTACAGAAACTATGGGGGCTATTTTAAGCTGGTTTCCTAACCAATAGTGGTATACTTGTAAAGCCCTTAAATGGGCTTAATTATAATATACTTTCTAGTTAATTAAACAATTGGCCATTTTTTGAAAGAAATAATATATGCAATGCATAGAAACTATTTTCCTAAAGAGAAAATTCATATTTTAAAAATTGCTAAATGCATAGGAACCAAGACAGCAACAATCACTATTTTCACAATAAAGTGCTTAATTCATCAATAAAAGCATAGTAGCCATTTTTGTCATTATAATCATAAAGTGCTTAATGCATAAAGATAAAGACATAGCTGCCAATATTTTCATCCTTATCATAAAGTGCTTAGTGCATTCCTGCAAAAATTTGCATCTTAAAGTGCATCATGCATATTTATTATAGCAGCCATAGCGATTGTTTCATGCCAGTCCTGTAATGCACTTCTAGTTTGTTTGGTAAGGAGCATGTAACACTTTCTTCAATGCCTCTCTACATTGTATGCCGTGTGCCCCCTATTTAGGGCAGGCTAAAATAGACTGGACCTGCATATGATATTCCAACAATAGTCCATGTTTGTACTCAGGATCCCAGCTGTAACCAGCATTGAACATTTCAATCGCATAGATCTATGCCATGTTTCTAATTGGACAACTACAGACAAATCGTATATAAAAAACATGAGACTGTGCTACCCTATCTGATCACCAATTAAAAATTCTGAGAATAGCAGACAGCCATCTCTACAAATTCTGCAGTGAAACCACAATATTTCTATGGAAAAAATTCTCACAGCTTCATTAACTGCGGTTTACTGTTTGATGATAGGACACACTTACTTCCTTGTTTCTTGACAATTTGTAGACGCAAAATAGATACCTGTTTTGAAAAAAGATGTTTAGAACAACACCCGCTTCGGACTTATACATTCATTCAAGTTCCTAAAAATGTGTACAATTCTTCATTCAAATTGTGTCCCTTTTTGGCTTTTTCCTTTCAAAATCTAGGATAAATCTTGTTTCTATTTGTCAGAGTTCTAATTCTCGGTTGCCTCCTCTGGGATTTTCTTTCACGTGATTTACATCAAAAAATCTGAAACTTTCAATTTTCACTCCATGGACTTCTTGAAAGTGTACAACCATTGGGTATGAAACATCAAAATTCTTGATTGCTCTCATGTGCTGTCGGACTCTAACTTCCCAATGGCACTTCCAATGTACCATAACTTGCAAGAGCATGTGAGGGCATATACTACAAATTCTGTGTTACATGTGATTCTTGCTTTTAGTTCCACTTTGTGACCCAATACTGGATGTATGTAAGTGGTGCTGTTCATGGCATGTTGACAAGCTTTACACTTCAAACACTTAAAGAATCCATTTCCGTTTCCGGTTAAACACGTGCCGGAATGTAGTGTTTTGGTTACAGGGGGCATATAGCTGCTGACAAGTAGGTCTTTAATGGAACATGACTTCCTATACATAATGTTGATCCTTTCTCCTAGGGGTGATGACAGAACTTCATCCGATCGCAGCACATTCCAATGTCGCTGGAGTATCTTTCGTATGGCACCAGAATGTGTGCCATATGTTAGGATGAGCTGAATAGCATTTTCCTTATCTGTTTCGTCTAAGGTTGGATTTGTTAGAAGGAGCTCTGTTCGATTCAAATTCCGAGCTTTGAGGTACGCTCTTTCCAATATGGCTTTTGGGTAACTTTGTTTTTTAAAGTTTATTGCAGTGAATCTACATTCTTTTATCGAAACAGTCCAGTTTGAACAGTTCCGTCGGATTCTGATGAACTCGCCATGTGGGATATTTCATTTCAAAGCAGTCTGGTGGTTACTGCTTGCTAGTAATGGCATGTTGGAGCTAGTCGGTTTTCGATGGAGTTCATTAATAATTTCATGTTTGTCTGATTTGACTACCACATCAAGAAAAATGATTGATTTTCGACTGTGTTTCAGTGAAATGTAATTTCAGATCATTGATGTTGAGGATTTTCACAAAATCAAGCCAGTCTTTGTCATCTCGATTCCAGAGGATAAAAAGATCATCAATAAATCTAAGCCAAAGGACCACCTGATCGGTGTATTTGCTGTTAGTTTCAAGCCAAACTGTTGTTTTTTCCCACCAGCCCATTATTAAATTAGCGTAGGACGGAGCAAAGCTGGTCCCCATGGCCGTGCCTCTCAGCTGATTATAGAATTTATTGTTGAATAAAAAGACATTGTTGGTTAAACATAAGTATCATTTCCATAATCATCTGGTCATGTGAGAGATAATTAAGTGATCTACTGTCCAAGAAATGTTTGCACGCTGTCTTTTCATTGCAGTGCTCGATTGATGTATATAGCGACACTACGTCTAGTGTGGCAAACATGTAGTCCACCTCCCATGTGATTCTATTGATTTAATCAGGAAATCCTTTGTGTCACGTAGGTACGATGGTAAAGTAAACACCAAGGGCAGAAGGGTCTGATCAATATACTTGGACATGTTTTCCAAGGCTGTACCATTTAATGTAAGAATAGGTCTACCTGGGGGCTGAGAAAGCTTTTTGTGAATCTTTGGCAGGAAATAGATGGTTGGTATTGTGGGGTATTTGTTGAATAAAAAATTACAATCATCTTCATTAAGAATATCTTGGTCCAGCCATTTGTCAAGTAGACCCTTTACTTTCATTGTAATTTGCTCAGATGGATTGGTTACCAATTGGTCATAACAGCTGGTGTCTTGCAATTGTCTATAAGCTTCCTTAATATAGTCATCCTTGTTTTGGATTACTATATTTGTCCCTTTGTCTGAGGCTTTAATCACAACATCCTTTATATTTTGTAGTTCATGTAGGGTCTGATTTTCTTTAAATGATAGATTTGATTTCACTTGTTTCTTTGACCTAGCTTTTTTAAGGTCCTGAAATACCAGATACAGAAATGCCTCTGGGTGAACCCATCCCCCCCCCACAGGGGCTGAAACATAGGGTTGAAGTTTGATTTGGATTTCAAAATGCCATTAATGGACCAGTCTGTGTCAATGTCAAGCATTTCCAATGTTACTTTCGTCTAATTTTCATTTGCTTGTGCCATTAATTCTAATTGCGCCAAATGTAGTAGCCCTTCCAGATCTTCAATGGGTACTGTTGTTTTTCCTTGCGGTCGCTTACTAGGTTTCATGATGAAGACACTCACTCACTCACTCACTCACTCCCTCACTCACTCCAAGTAGCCGTCAGATTCCAGTGGCTACGAAAAATCCTGGTGATGACTCTGGTTGATCTAAGGGCAGGATTCTCACCTTCTCTTGGTTGTGACTGTTCTGTATTGTGGCTGGGCCTCAAGTGGTCCTCCTACGACGACGCAAAATGGGTAAT
The DNA here is from genome assembly GCF_040938575.1 of Ambystoma mexicanum. Taxonomy (NCBI): domain Eukaryota; kingdom Metazoa; phylum Chordata; class Amphibia; order Caudata; family Ambystomatidae; genus Ambystoma; species Ambystoma mexicanum. Next base: position 227,852,465 of record NC_090937.1, on the reverse strand, counting down.
GGTTTGCTGGGGTAGGGCCTTAACTTGCAGTTTGGGGCTGCTCGTGGGGGGAGTATTTTGTTTTTGCAGACAGCAGCATGCTTTACCTACTTTCATGATGGTACTGTAACTTACTTGGTATTAGAGTCCTTCCTGCTGTGGAAGGTTTGGGTGGCCCTTATACTGGTATTTAGGAGCGAAAGGGTGATCGGAAGGTAATGCGGCACTCAGACCGGTTCAGCAAATCGCCTTCATGGTTATCAGTAATGGCTAATGAAGGTGCAATGATGGCATGGAACATCCAAGGTCTTAACTGTTCTTCGAAAGCCCAGCGGGTACGGTTATATTTGCAAAGGCATCAGGAGACACACCTCACTCCCCTGGATGAAACGAGATTTGACTAATCTTATGGTGGTCACAGATAGAGGGTTTGAAATTGAGGTGAGCGGGGGACTATTTAGCTCCTGCTTCTAGCTTAGGAGAGCCTGGTAGACCTGAAGGCAACAGCTACCAGGAGCTACTTTTGGCTCCCCAGGCAATTGCAGCCTTACAAACATGCACACATGACATTGCATTTGAGTATTTGAGAATGGTAATAAAGAATAATAAATCCACATCTATTACACATTTAAACATGATCAATCCTGCCATATTTATATACTCTTTCCCCTTTTATCCATGGCCCACATTGCAGGGGATACGCTTAACGGGTGAGAAAGGTTGCGTACAGTGCATGGGTAAACTGGGCATTTCTCGTTTCCCTCAGGGACCGTTTCATACTATAAACAAATGTAATCATCTGGGCGGTATGACTATGCTGGATCTGTTTTTGTATTTTCGGCTCAAAACTACTTTACAAGAGTAGTTCCCGTCCTTTCTTAAAGAACCGTCTGTTGTACCTCTTCTCCATGATATAATGGCAGAGGGCAATGGGAAGCTGGTCTCGCGCATGTACGCCAAAATTCTAGATGAAAGGGTGGGATGGGCTGAGGCTGCACAAGCTAAGTGGGAGAATTCTCTGGGCACCCCGATCCCAGTGTATGTATGGCGTTATTGCTGTGCACAGAATAAAATAGTTGCTCTTAACAGTAGATACAAACTAATACAATTCAAATGTTTGCAACAGCTTTAATACACTCCTGCAGCTCTGCATAGATTTGTACTCCTTTTTCCTAGATGTTTTGGATGAGTGAGAGATGCAAGTTCTCCCTTGTGACAAGATTACTTGATACAAGTACTTGGTACTCTTAAACGATATACTTAAGTTCCATCTCTATTGGTAGCGTTACTGGGGTACACAAAGGATGATGCTGGGCACGTAAGGTGTCTAATGGGTTTTCTTCTGGTATTTGTGAAAAGGAGTGCCATGGTTAGGGAAAGGGCCGTCCTCCAATATGTGATCAGTGGAAGGCTGATATCCTTGTATTGCCATGACGCTGAAGCAGAATACTATGCCATTATTACACCCCAGTGCTAGACCTAGGAGTATATGGGACCTGTATAGATATTTATTCAGGGCACAATTGGATTCAGTTGACTCAAGTGGGAAAATAGACGATTCAGCATAGTGTCATCTCTGGTGAAACATTTACTGATATGTTGCATGCTTTCTGTAATGTAATGATGTCTTGTTTGTTAAAAATACATTAAAGAGAATTTACAAATTGGGGTTGATTGTTGAAAATTCTTTACAATGACAGCCAACTATCAGACCATATTTCCCAAACATAGTATCTCTAACAGCTCGCCATACATTTATGATTACTAATTTTGTGCATATGACATTTTGCCATCTCCTTGTTGCAACAAATAAATAGTTGCAAACAACGGTTTTCATAAGTAGAAGGCAATTTAAACATCCCTATGATTTAAAATATAAACTTAAACACCAGTTAAATTTGAGTCTGGATTTTCATGATAGTTTATCCTTCCCTCATACTAGAATGTGCAGCGTAATGAAATAATCATGTCATCCACGTGGCCACGCTGAATTGACGTTGATCTGCCCTTTCCATAATCTAAATTTATTTATTTATAGCACGCAAGCAGCCCAAGGGCATTGAGGCGCTGTTACTTGCAAGAACTTAGTTACACAGGTACAGGCATAGTAGCGATCGTTGATACATTATGGATATTACACAACATAATGCTGTTGTTACAGACATTGCACTTGGTCATTGTGTTACAGCTTATGCATTGGGTCATGTGGTAAGTGTTCATGCTAATGTGCGGGGTCTTATGAGAAGAGGTTGGTTTTCATAGCTTTGCGGAAGGTGGTGAGGGAGGCCTCACCTCGGATCGTAGGAGGTAGGGCATTCCAGTGAATGGGTGCGAGATAGGGGAAACTGGATCCACCCGCTCTGGCTTTTTTTACTAGTGGCACAGAGAGCATGTTGGTATACAGTGATCAAATACATGGCTCCATCACTATTGTAGCGCCCACACAAAGAACCCTGACCACTTAAAACATGCGAGCGGTATGAAACGACCCCATTTCCTCGCAGACCAGTTTGTGCGAGACCCATTTGGCCCTAATTTATTTTTTAACCACATTGCACCTTAAATGTATATTGGGTGTGTGGGGGGAGGGAGCGGTTGTGCTTAGGTATATAAAAAGGTGGGGAGGGTCGGACCAAATGGGCCTCTAGCAAATTGCTGCAAGGAAACATCATAGATCCAGCGGCTCCTCTCTTGGTATACCAGTAGCTTATTTAGAAACAATGTATAGCGCTGCATAGAAGTTCAAATTTATTCTCTCTCCTTCCTTTTTTTCATCTTTCTTATGTCCCCATTAGTTACGTGCCATCAATCTGTACCTAGAAATGCAAATGTGTCCAAAAAAAGCATTTAAGAAAAATGCCAGTGAACTGCTATTATTTAGCACAACACGTTAAATGTATTAGAAATTCGAAACTGTACAGATTAACCATATACATGCCCACTGTAGACACTAGGCTTTGAAGGCGATGTAGTTGGAAACTATGGAATTCTGTATATTTCCCAGTTATCCATCGCCTTGCCCTCTTTTTAAAACGGCACCTTCCTAAAGTGTCTTCACTTTGAATATTTTGATCAATGAGGTACACAAAGGTTGATGAGCACACATTATTTAACAATCATCATATTTTCACTGGGGAAGCTTGCCACGAGAAAATGGGAGGGGAATTGGCCACCGCCACAAAGGGGTACTTTCTGCCACAACTAAGCAAGGGGAAGCTGACATCACAAGTGGAAAGATGGGGGAGGGGCTAAGGCAGCCTTGGGTGCGTACAGGGGATAGCAGATTAAGCAGTCATCAGAAGGATGATGTTGGCATGTTGGGGAGGCGGGTGTTTCCTGGATGGCACAGTGCACCAGTGAACACCAACCCAGCATAGCTCCCATGGCAACAATGGTCAATATGTATCTCTGGTAAATTAATTCTCGCCTAGAGAAAGGCTCCAGAACTTAATTATCCACTAAAATTGTGTTGCTGTGAAGTCATTAGAGGGGCGCTGGGGGCCGTGGTCTGGAAGGGGTGGGATGGGGGGGACGGGGATGAGCAAGGGAATGGAAAGGTGGGCAGACTAGAGCAAACCAAAAGGGAGGGTCGAACGGCCAAGTGTGGGATGTGTCCATGATGAGCCTGGCATCTGGAATCATATCATGCACCCTAAGCAACTGGAAAAATCTAATTTCTCACATGGTGCCAATGGTTGCCCAGGGAACCCATCCACTGCCAGGTCATCTACCCCCCTGCTTACTTTGTAGGCAAGAGCCCACGTGATGTGTTCAGTTAGGGCATTTGGATTCTGCACTTCCGCTGGTTGTGGAAAACCGCGTGTTTCGAATGTGTCCTGAGTGGTGTTGTGTTAAGGGGAAGGAGAGTGTAGTGGGTATTTTATTACGCGGTGTGTGGTGGGGGTGTTATTGGGTCGGGGAGGGGGATAAGCTGGAGTCATTGTTGCTGGGTAGCAATAGGGTTGGTTTATGTGTATGTATAGGAAATTAAATGTATTTTCCTATTGTGCATATACACATTTGTTGTACAAGGAAAAATATGGCAAAAAATGTAATGCAAGCATAAACAAGAAATGGTTAACTTCTGTAAGAAGGCTTTTCCGCCTCCCTATACAGGTTAAGGAGGGGCGCGATTTGCTCATAGCTGACCATTCACAGTGGCCCACCACCCATCATCGTCCTTCTCTGTGCCACCTGTCTCTTCCCATGTAGATTCAGCTGCCTGCCACCATCCACTGCTGTCAAGACCTGCACGTGATGGTTCTATGCTCTGGCGCCCATCTTGTAGTTCCTTGTGTGCTTCATTGTTTTTGTTTGTGATGTGCTGCAACTGTGCCCGAATTGTCCCCACCAGGCAGTATTCCAGTTCCCGTGGAGTTGTTTTGGAATGCATTCCACAGTTCAGGCATAAAATGTCACTCACCTTTTTTAAGTTCTTCACATGTACTCAAGGCAACCCATTTCTTACTTTTCGGGAGACCATTATCACTCGTCAGTAACTAAGCAATGTACCTGATAAGGCCTGGTTGGAGCAGTTCTTTTCCCTATTCCGTGCTACGAGTGGGGTTGAGCACTGCGAGTTGGTGATTGGGGATAGTTTGGGGTCTGGCTGTGGAGGGCACTGAGGCAAGTATTGTTTTCTCGGTGGATGAGATCAAGAGGGCCATAGACTGCCAATGCTGTAACCAAGCCCCGGGCCCGGACAATGTCCTGGCAGATTTATTTATCATGGCGCCGGACCTATTGGCCCCGGTATTGTCTCATGGGCTTCAATGCAATATGTGCCGGTGGTTCCATACCGCCCTCATGGTCTTGTGGTTATTATCCAGCCAATCTATAAAAAAGAGACCTCAGGCCTCCCCTGCTTCATATAGACCTATATCACTCCTGGATTCTCTTTTTAAGATATTAGGCCGTGCCATTTTGGCCTGTCTAGGGAACTGGGTTTCGAGCAGTGGGGTAATGTCCGTGGTGCAGCTGGGATTTTGGCCCGGTTGGTACGGCCGAGCAGGCGCTCAACCTCTATCTGGTGACGCCACACTCACTCTATCTGAAGGAGGAGCATATCTATTTGGCGTTCATGGACCTGAGCAGAGCATTTGATAAGGTGAATCGTGCTAAGCTGTGGGACATGATCAGGTCCATGAAATATCGTCCGGCGGCCCTGGTGAACCATCTGGCAAGGTTGCAGGACTCCACGCAGGCTTGCGTCAGGAGTGGTGCTAATATGCATTTCACAGGTTTTTTTTTCTCAGTAGAATTGAGGGTACGCCAGCTATGTGTCCTGTCGCCTCTACTTTTCTTTCTATATATAAATGGCCTTTACAACCATCTCCTAATATATTCACCCGATGTCCCGAAGATGGGTGGCCGGTCTTTACCGGTCCTTGTGTATGCAGATGATTCTGTTCTCTGAGAGCTTTGCAGGCCCTCATTTCTGACTATGCTGACTTCAAGGAGGGGCTACATTTTGTGGTGGATGAAGCTAAGTTGCCGGTGATGGCCTGCTGGAAGAGGAGACAGAAGATCAAACTTATGCGCTACAGGAGCAGTGTGATCCCCACGGTCGATCACTTTGACTACCTGGGGGTTAGATTCTCTGCCGGTTTCTGCACCACCGCCCACATAACAAAACGGGCTGTGCGGTTTAAGCAGGCTCTGGGTGGGGTCTCCAGGGTCATGTCCATGTTTAGAGCGAGACCAATTGATCCATTTTTTGAAACTGTACATGAGCAAGGCGGCCTCTGTTGCCAGATTCAGGATGCAATTGTGGGGCTATTCTAATGTTAGTGCGGTCCAGACTGCTCAGAACCATTTTCTTAAACTGCTGCGCTTGCCAGTCTCTGTGCCAAATTCCAGAGTACATGCAGAACTGGGTTGAAAGCCGATTGGGGATGTGGTTTCTTTTCAGCCGGTATTGCACTGGCTCAGGTTATGTGGCAATGGGAGAGCTATTCTTACCCACAAATTGATTATTTCTCTGATTGCCAAGGATTCGACAGGCAAGGTCCCATGGCTCTCATGTCAAGAAAAAGCTGATGGCGATTTAAGATCACGCATCTGTACTCTCCTTGTATGCTCTCTCGTGGAGGGATAGAACTGTGGACTGCCCGCTTTTGCGAGTTTGTGAGCGTGAATATAGACAGCATGGAATTGTTGAAACCTAAGAACCGAGGCCTAATGACAGTCATGTCCCGGATGTTCAGAGATCTCTGTTGTGGGCAGAGTTCCCTGTGTATTGTGTACTGATAACTAGAGCACGGTTTAACTGTATCTCTCTGTGGACCGTGGTGGCAGCCTGGTCTGGGGGGATGCCAACCGTTCTTGCCCTATGTGTGAGACGCCCTACGAAGACTTTGCCCATTTGGTATTTTTTTTTGTCCTGCCTACGTGAGGGCTAGATGATTTCTCTTACGACCGTTATTAAAGGAATTAGGTTTTGTACACTATCGGCCTGCCCTAATATACTTGTGGCCGGACTCCCCACGTGTGGGCTGGTCCTTGCTCTCATATCTGAATTCAGCACTTTATCTGGGGAAACAAATGCTAAGTAGAGCTCTATGAAATGAGATTATGCACAACTGTCAATGATGTGGGCTTTGAGTTTCTTAGTTGCTATTTTAGTGATGTTCTATGTTGTATTTTATTGTGTCACAACTGAAATGCATTTTTGTATTGTGTACTGGTTTTATGGAATGCTCTGTGCATATCCGAAAATAAACATAGGATGATGAACTAAGTTGACTGTTGTGAATTCAGGATGCAGTTGGATCTACGAGGCAGAAGTCTCAATGCATATCCCCTAACCTGATGTCGCACCCTTTTATTGATGATACTGATTTACTTTATATTGTTGCTGGTATATGAGAACTTTCAGCAAGCTTTAATTCTGAATATTTTCTTACAGGTATTGTGGCAGCTGGACATCTTTCGGCGTAGCTTGCGTGGCCTGACTGGGCACATCTGTCTTGGTGATGCCTGCATATTTTGTGCTTTAAAGGTAATATTTGAAAAAAATGTTTTGCTTTAACATTTGTAATGTTCTGTTTTATCTAATACTTCTGCCCTTCTCGTATGAAGTAGCCTATATTTTTGGAACAGTAAGATAGTCTCCTTTCCTTTTTTTTTTTTTTTTTTAAATTCTTTTTTTTCTTCTGATGATGACTTGGAAAGGCTTGCCGGTACATAATGTACTAATAACAAAAAAGCAGAAAGGCACACCTGCTTTCTTCTCTGTTCGCCCCACCCCTTTCTTGTATACTCCCCATCTCCTGAATTCACTGAAGGGAGTGTGGTGTACAAGAGTATTGCTTAAGAAAAAGCAATTCGTTTTGTTCCCTTGAGTTTTCCTTTTATTAACCGATGTAATTCAAAAGGAACAGTTTTGCCCCGTCTATCCTAAATGACAGACGACCTTGACGGCTGGTAAGTAGTGTATTGCATTGTTCCAGAAGATAAATTAAAACTTATTAATACAATTAATGTATTATGGGATCCGGGATGAGATGAACTGGCAGTAGATCTATTCAATCTATAGTTAAGTTGTTGCTCTCAAATCCTTAAACTTATTTCCAAATAATTAAGGACGGGCACATTCCAAGCTCCAGCTGCAAAAGTTTTTTCTTTCTTTCAAATGAATGGTAGAAAAAATAGAGGAGAGGGCATATGTTAAACGCCAAATACCATTAAATCAAAGCTGTTATAAAAAGTGAAAGTACTAGGATTAACACATGCGTTTACTCATTAGTGCTTTCACAGAATAAAGCAGTTGCGTAATGCCAAACTCCTACATGCATACAACAATATAGGGCATAATTGGTACTCTCTATGCCCATGTATGAGTTTGGCATTCCACAACTTTGTTATTCTGTGAAAGTGACACATAGCTCCAAAAGTGACTCTCCCTAGCCATGTGGCCTAGCGTTTTCTCTTTCCCTTTTCCCATGAAGTGAAACTGGCTGCATTTTTGCAGAAAACCTCCTTTCCCATCCGGCTCTCTCCCACACCATGTTTTATGATGGCTGCATTCCTGAGCTCTTAATACTCACACCAGCAACAGGAGGGGAGGGGGGTAGGCTCTTGTCTGATCGCAACCCCCCCCCCCACTTGTGGCAGGAGACGTCTGTACCATTCCAAGTGCAGTTTAGATTTTGGCTTTTCACTTCACTGCAGCTCAATACTCTAATAAGATATGTTTGTTTACTGTCCTACATAATATCGCAGATTTCTAATGGGTGTATGCAGTGCGTGAGTATGTGTTATCTTATGTTAGGAACTTATACCGCACATGTTCGCCCTTGGGCATCTTGGCGCGAGGAAGGCACGATCAAACAGACAAACCCTGGAGCTACAATAGTAGTGTTTCAAGGAGGCGCCGTAGGATAGATGGTTCTCACCACATCTCAGAGGTAGGAAGATCATTCCATAGTTTACCAGCTAAGTCCGAGAAGGCACGGCTGCCTACTCTAGATCGGCAGAATTAAGGAATGGCAACTAGGCGGGAGGTGCCAGAGCGCAACATCTGCTGTGGAATATAAGGCTGGAATTTGTCCTATAGATAGTCCGCCCCTTAGGGATAGTATGCTTGGTGAACCAAACATAATGATTTAAACTTAATCCTTTTGGTTACTGATAGCCAGTGAAGGGTGCAAAGCACTGGGCTGATATGAGCACCATAGGGAGTGGAGGTAGCTACCCGGGCAGCTAAGTTCTGCAAGAGCTGTAGCCGATTTAAGAGTCCTGCAGGTTGAGCAAGGTATAGGGCGTTACAATAGTCAATCTGACTGATTACTATTGCAGACACCACCCAAGGGCGCAGACGCATAGGCAGACATGGCAACACCTTGCAAAGTACCCTAAGAAAGAAATGGCCAATCTTACAGTTTGCACACACCTGCAAGACCATAGAGAGTGAGGCAGAAAAAAACACGTTCTTGACTAGCACCACAGGAGTAGGCAAGTTACCAAGCGTTGAAGGCCAAAAAGAGGGAACCCAAAGAGTAGGATCAGGGGGAGAACCCACCACCAAAATCTCTGTCTTGTCCCCATTGAGCTTCAGCCAGTTGTTGTCCATCCACCCCTTCACAGCCCCCAAGCATACGCACAGACGTGACGACACCTCAGGTCAATCGAGTTCTAATTGGACCAGAATCTGGGTGTCGTCGACATAAGCGTGACATTGGAAGCCGTGAGAGAGGATGAGACCAACCAGTGGCTTAACATAGCATTGGGGACAGGGCGGAGCCCGGGGTGTCACCAACAGGAAAGTAAGTGAAGTGAAGAAGGAAAAGGGGAGTAGATTGACTCCTATCGCACAGAAATGACAAAAAACATGCCAGGACTAGGCCAGAGAGACCTGCTGTGGCCATGCGAGATAGTAATATGGAGTGGTCCACTGTGTCGAAAGCAGCAGACAAATCTAACCATATCAATGCCCCACTCCACCAGTGTGCACCATTGTGACCAGGTCATCCAGTACAGAGACAATCCTGCTCTGTGTTCCCTGCCCCGTCGGAACCCTGACTCAAAGGGGTTAAGAAAACGTGAGGATTCCTAAAAAGAAGAAAGAGGGGACACTAGTGACTCCCAAGAGTGTTACATAAAAAAAAAGGACAAGTGAAATCGGGTGATAATTGGACAAGGCTGCAACGTTTATTTTGTATTTTTTTTTTTTTTTAAGTAGAGGAATGACAGTAGCCTATTTCAGTTCACTAGGAATATGGCCAGATTGACCAGAAGATTTCCTGCTTGAGCACAGGAAGGGGAATAGGGTCGGAGAGGGCAGCAGACTTAAATTGGTTCACTGCCCTAGATGCATCCTCCACCTAAAATTCTGGAAACTTGGACCATAGGTGTGTGGGTGGGGTCTCGGGCAGCACAGGAATTGTGCTGTCTGAAGTCTGACAAAGAATCACAGAAAGCTTGTGCAGGCACAATAAGCGGTGAAAAATGTGCAGATGAGGAAAAAGCCTTACCTACTGAGAACATCTCTGTGGACTGACTCAATTTTATACGTGAAAACGGCCTGTTTAATGATACTTCTGAGTAAGTGGTCCGTAGACTAGCCTTTCCCTGGGTTCATAAGTTAAGAGCCATTTTCGTTCGGCTTGCATTAGCTCCAGATGGGCAATATATGCGAGTGGCTGGACAGTGAAGATGGGCGGAGCCGCTACATTGGCCCACAGAGACTTTATCCGGAAAAAGTACAAATTGTGCTCCAGATTTTTGTACTCATTTAGTACTAAAATATAGGGAACAAATGTTGGCTAGACAAGGCAACATTTTTGCAAAAATTGGAAAAGCTCCAAGTTATACACTAAAAGTAATGAATTTTAATAAGTCTACTAGAATGATTTTTAACACAACATTAATTCAACAACATTTTAGATGGCAGCTTAACAAATAGAAGTTGGATGTTGTGCCCACACCCGCCGCCCCCGCCCCCAAAGACTTCATCAGGCAAGTTTTGAATAGAGACACTTCAATCATGTGACTATCTATGATTCTAGACTAGTATCCACATCTATAATACTTAATACTCGAACATGGCTCGGTAACTATGAGATCAGTATCCAAGTACACTATAACATCAAAATGTTCAATTTTTACAATCCGTGCCTATTCAAAATTTAAAATGATCTGAAATTTGAAGCTAAACTGCAATTAAAATTCAAGCTAGATTTACCAATCAAAATCTTATCCAAATCCCAGCTATTACTTGTAACAATTGCAAGTGTAGAATGGAAGCAATGTTGCAAGGCATCTGCAAGATAAACTGCATGTCTCTTGTATTGTAGGTCTTATTGGCAAAGTGTCATCAACAATTATAACATAATTAATCAAATAAAATCCTTACCAATATCAATTGGACGCATATTCTAATGCTAACACCAAAAAAATGTTTTGCAAGAACCATAATCTGCAAGTGCACAATTTCATAGTCTGAGGACCATATTTTATTGAATGCAAACCAGTACTTTCTTAGCCTCTAATATCTATGGATGTTGCAAGTGTAAAACCTGCTTAACTGTGCAAAAGAGCAATATACAGTACAGATGATATGCAGTCATGGTTAACACGCCACTGTGACGTGACTGTGCAAATTGCAAGTGCAAAACATGCTTCACTGTGCACATTTTTTTTTTTTACATACAGTACAGATGTTACCCAGTCATGGCATCATGCCACTCTAAAATGTATCTGTGCAAATTGCAAATGCAAAAATGCTTAGCTGTGCAAAATGTCAATAAACAGTACAGCTATTGTGCAATAATAGCATTATGCCAGTCTAAAATGCATCAAATCCGTATACATTCAACAAATATAGAACAACATGACATCTGTGCAACATAACCAAAAATTCTATACTGTCAATACAGAGAAGCAATGATAAAGTTCACTCTGATACCTGGTAATCAATTAAAAAAGACCCATATAGTTCTTAATCTCTGAGACCTTTTAGGCTTTAGAGTCTCAAAACTGATAATCAATTTAGATTCCAATTATCTTAATTCCAATTGTCTATTGCCCTGTCTCGATGGTCAGGAATATATGCTAGTCCTTCAAATTCCATGCACCGAATATCTTTGCTGTGCTTATCCCCAAAATATTTGGTCATACCATTATTATCTGCATTTTTCATAGCACAATAATGTTGTAGAATCCTGAGTTTAAGAGGGGCTATCGTGGATCCTACACATCTAAGTCCACGAGTAGAATCAATTAGATACGCAATACATTTTGACAAGAATGTAATGTTATGCTTGTAAAACCAGGATTTACCACCAGGACACTTAATCTCTGTATCTGTTAGAACAAAATGACACATCTTAAATTTGTATCTTTTGAAGAAGCCTGGGGTCATATTCTCTCTTGATAACCAATTATCTTTGTTAGTACTAGCTTGAACTAAATTGGGAGCCAGCAAGGTAGTTAAGGAGGGTGCTTGGGAAAAACTGGAAGAAATGGACTTAACCGATTGAGATTTAAAACAGGAGTTAACAAGACAGGCAAATGTTTAGAAAAAATACACCTAATATTACCAGCTTGATTATTATATGTAGTAATACATTTCACCTCCTCTAACTGGCTTTTTTGTGTCAACTTTAAGGAGTCCTTTTCTATTTTTCAGTTTGGCTTTCTCAAACGAAATATTAATGTTCTTATGAGAAAAGGCACATTTCAAAAAATGTTCTCTTAATATTTTTTGCTTCTCTCAAAAGGTTATCCCCTGGAGCAGTTGCGCATTGCTCTCAGAAAGAAAGACTAGGTTAATATATTATCCACAACCTAAAATCTAACATCTAAAGGTTAATTCAGAGGTACTGTTATTGTCAATTGTAAGTTCATCTCATTATTAGTTCATCTCATTATTATTTAAGCTTGCAACATATTCTGTTTATCATGCCTTCTATTCAAATAAGAAAGAAATCATTGATAAACCTATACCACAAAATAACGTGCCCTACATAACCATCAGATTTATCTGTCCAAGGTATAGTCTGTTCCCACCAACCCATGTATAGGTTGGCATAAGTGGGTGCCATGCATGACCCCATGCCTGTACCATAAGTTTTTCATAATGCTTTTTATCAAAAATGAATACAATAATTGTGTTCTAAACCAATTCTTAACATGGTTAAAAGCATCTAATTTTGTTGTCTATAGCTAATAAAACGTGTCCAAAAAATGCTTACAGACACTAAGACCAAAATTGTGCTCGATGGACACATAAAGGGACACGACATCAAGAGATACCAAAATGTATGTAGGTTCCCAGGTGATGTCACATAATCTATTTAGCAAGTCTGAAGTATCTCGAATATACGAGTTGACTCTGCACAAAGGGTTGAAAGGAGTCAAGAAATGACATAGCTTCGAGAGGCTCATCATTGAAGACACAATGGGTGTCCCTGGTGGTTTTTGTGTATCTTTATGCATTTTAGGCAACCAATGTAGGATGGGTGTTAAACGAATATTTCTTTTTCAGAACGAAATGTTCATCTACTTCTAAGTTCTGTTCCATGCCAATGTTTTAACAGCTGATGATACTCATTTTTGGTCTCTTGAAGTACCAATTCATCAACCATTGTATAGCAATTCGGAACATGTAATTGCCTAGTGGCTTCTGCTAAATGTAGCTGTTTGTCCCATATAACAACACCACCTCCCTTATCAGCACGGCGAGTAACTATACTTGTATCGCCGTGAAGAGCTCCAATTGCTTATCTATGTTTAAATGGGAGATTACATTGTTTGTGTTTTTTGCTCGGGAGGGGAGTTCTTTGAGCTCATTTTATACCACTTCTTCAAATACCCAAATCTGGCTATTGGTAATATTGGAACAAAATTTTGATTTACATTTGGAGACACTAGAAGTAAACAAATCTGTAACTCCTCTTGTAGAGTGTCCTCTTCAAAGTGCGCAGAACAAGTCAAACTGGTCTGATCTTTAACTGTCAGGGGACGTATTTCCCTTTCACCTACGTTATCATTAGAAGAAGCACTTGACACTTCAGTAACATAATACTTAAGCTTTCGTACAAATTTGAAAACCTAAATTATGGAACCTGTATAGTCAAAGACATTGGTCGGGCAGAAAGACAATCCCAATTTCAAAAATGATTCTTCTGTTGATGTAATTATTCTAGAGGAGATGTTATAGATCTTCATTTCTAATTCTTTGGCCCTCTGACCTCTCCCAAAGCAAGTCGCTCGAAATGCTATTTCTCTGGGATCGTTTTCCCCTCTGTCTTTGCATTTCGGTTCGTCGCCCTCTTCCTCTTTCCCTTATCGGCGGTCTGCCTCTTCCCTTCCTTTCGACTTTGTTGTCTAGATGAAGCAGTTTGAATTCCTCTAAAATAAATTGAGGCGAGTAGGACTTAACTCCAAATCTGTGGTTTCAACTTCAGTACTGCTAGCTTCTTCTGATGTTGGTTCAAGAGCTGTCGCGATAGAGATAGGTAAACGAATATCTTTTTTTTTTATTTGTTCATTAAAATATTTAGCAAATGTATAAATTGTTTCCTGTTCGTAATCTAGTTTATCCCTCTTGAATGTTATCTGTTTACTAACTCTTATTTCACCTTCAAACCTCTATAGATTTTCTTGAAGTCGTGCCATCCTTCTTATATATTCATCACCATCAGCCAAAGAAAAAAGTTTGTTTTTCCCTTGTTTAAATATCTTGGATGATTTTCAACTTATCTAGTTTGGCAAACTTAATCAAACTCTATTTTGAAAGAGCAGGATGTTAATTCCTTTTCTTAATTAGTAGAGGATCCATTTCTTCATACGTGGGCATGGTTAAAATTTGTAATCCTCTCTGTATTCTCTGTCCCTCCAAATACAGTTGTATGGTTATGGCTTGTCACCACTTTTAGATTTCTCTTTTCTTTAGTCTTTCTAATTTATCCTTTTTCTTTTTTTTGGATCTGTAGACTTGCTGATAGTGTGCGTTAATTCGGTTTATCACCCATAGTTCTGTCCATTAAAACATTCCCTGCCCTCTAAATATGATTCTGATTGTGCACTAACCAAACAGTGGATCCAAATATCTGCAGAAACAACTGCATGTTATTATAAACACTAAAGAACTTCAAGTATCTATACTGTCCAACCCCACCTCGCGGAAAACACAGGTCAGCAGTTGAATTACTGCCTGTCAAATTACGTGAGGACAATACTGCCGTACGTGTTGAGTGAACAGTGCTGGCATCAGAGTCGAACCTCTATGTAGACTGTAGAGTCGGCCATGTAAGTGTCTGTATAAAGGTACAATTATCCAAATATCACATACCTTTGGTGGACGACGATCGTTCCAACACCATTCCTCTTTTTTTTGGAAAACGGTGCTCCGTCTTATTATAGCTGGTTCCTCTGGAATAACTGGGGGGAGAGTTGCGGGGGGGGAGAAAACCTATCTAAACATGCACAAAGGCATTTGGGCGGCTGACAAGGTGATCAATGCAGCGGCAGCTCTCGAAGCGCAAGATCAAAGACCCGGATACTCGTGGGTTATTGTAATGAAAGTGCAGCCAAATGCTATTGTTTATTTCAAAGAAAAATCCTCAAGACGAGATACAATATCTCTGTCTTAATCATCAAATCATTGCGGATGACAAACACCCACCCGCTTGGTTGAATCGCCACGCCTTCCGTCCGTGACTTGGTCTTCATCAGGCTATTTTGACAATACAAAATGCAATGCTTCACTTAAACCTTTGAATAAAGACACTTCCTGTTCACAGTTCAATCATGTGACTATGTTTGTAAGCCACTGTATGTGGTGGAGTACCGCCATTTTGGACCAGTGTCCGCATTTATAATACTAAATACTGGAACAGTGAGCAGTATTGGAGTACAATATAACATCCAAATGTGAACAATCAGTACTTATTCAAAATTCAAATGATAAAGGTCTCTTTATCTAGATAAAGTACCAATTCTGCGCTAGATTTTTGTACTCAACAAGATGGCATTATTTGTAGGGTTTTCTGATCTATCCAATGCTTTTGATGGGGGTAGACCAGGCTACGTTTTGGTAGAAATTAGAAGACTCCCGAAGTTTTACAGTCTCCTAGTATGATTTGTAACAAAAAATAAATTCAACAAAATATTGGTGGCAGCTCAACAAGGAGAAGTTGGATGTTGTACATGAAATGTATAATATTCATTAATTCAAAACGGGCAATAGAATGCTGTGCAATGCATTTGTGCTCCTCACAGTGGGGAGAAACGGCAATCCCAGATGAATTCGATTCAACACATTCTTTAATCACGAAAAATTCCTCGTGGTTTAAAAGGCAGAAAAATGGAAGCCACACAATGCGTTTCACCACCCACTGGTGGCTTGATCACATAAACACATCTGTCTCAGCAGGCTATATATATATCACCACTCTATAGTTCATAGGCTGTATCTTTCTTTTATGTTTACACTTTTAGCGTGCAGTACCATTTAGTTAAGTACACCACCATCTAGAGTGTTTGTTACCCATCTGTTTTATGCAGAAAGAGAGCCTCTTGTTATATAATGCACACACTGCCAAACACGTTTTATGTTCAAGATGATGTGCACACATGCACATGATTAAGTGCCTAATGCTCTTGCTCTCAAGTCAGACCTAAAATATTCCATTCCATACGTGCGTAAATATTGTAACCCAAATACACACAAGCATAATTGTCATGTGCTCCACTGGTGCTCAGAAATTAGATTTGGCTGCGAAGGAGAACCTGTGCAGGTATCCATATTAACATAGCACGGATGTCTACCCAATAGAATGCGTACCAAAAAAAAGCCCTTCTATTCAATTAGAATGCAATAAAGTGCAATAATGCCTCCACATAGCTTATTGTTAAATTGCCTAGTGCCTCACAATTTTACGTACAACAAAGCAGTCCCATGATACAGAGAACAGGGATAAAAACGAGAATATCACCCATCCATCCATCCATCCATCCATCCATCCATCCATCCATCCATCCATCCATCCATCCATCCATCCATCCATCATGAGGTTTCCATAGTAACACGCCGCAAATTGATAATAGCCATAATGGCGATGGAATAGCCCAATATCTTGTGTAATACCTATTAGCAAGTTCTCGTATGCAAAGGTTTTAGGTACGACTATGTGCAAATATGCATGTAATCAATTTGAGTAAGGTGTCTCAGTATTGTGCAAAAATGAATGCAAATCATTTCAATAGTGTCCATTATGTGCAAAATTGCAAGTAAACAATTGTGAACAATTGTATAAAGTGTTTTTCAGACATCATATGTCAACTCGCAACCCATTCCATATCGATGCTATATCCAAAGTTTCTACGTGCACATATGTTACTTTAATCCCAATACATCCCCTTTCGATCTGAATTATACTTATTTTGTTGGAACCATATCCATGTTGTCCCGAAAGGGGGAACTCGGTTCCATCGTTCTGCACCTTTCATGCACAAGCAACGAAGGCAAGAAAAGAGAAAGAAGAAGAAGAAGAAGAAGAAGAAAAAAAGGGGCATATCCAATGACGGCTAGAAGATCCCAAGCCAGAATTATAAATTAATGTGCATAAATAGACTACCAGCCAGACTACCAACCAGCCAGCTAAGAATTATACCATTGATTAGCTATGCACCACATTCATTTTTTAATGCATTATCCTGGAAAAATAAATTGGAAGCCCTTTTAGTAAAGAAAATATTTGGATTAAGGAAATCCTTATCCATTTAACCCTTAGATCTTGAAATGGGGATAAATGGATAACATAAAATGATAGACTGGTTGGTACTTAAATATTGGACACAACGAAGTAGAGTGGAACTAAGAATTTATTATGGAAAGTTATAAATTGTGCATCTTGCCCGTGACTGCGTTTCCAAACCAATGGGTCTGCTTAATCAATCGGCTTTGTTTTGCCATGGAATTTCTGTGGATTATTAATGAGTACAAGAAATTATTTCTTTTTTTGCCTTGATAATGTGTGGCAAGTTACATGACCCATATTGCCCTGAGAAAGAGCGATGTGCAAAATGGGTGTCAGTGCAGTTTTTCTGTTTATTGATTTGTCCAGGATACAAACATTACCATGAGAAGAAGGCAACCGATAATGTATAACATCAGGGTGCCTACGGGGCACCCCTTCTCTCTTATGGGAGGTACATACATTACATTCATGTCATCCTCCCATCAGAGATACTGGTTGTTTTCTCTGTGGTAATAACATAAACTGAACCTAATCGCCTAACCCTAGGCCAACCGGGCCTATCCCTCCCCTATCCCTTGCCCGCATTCTACCTACCCATGTTCACACTTAGTTATGCAGGCATGTCAGTCTGGATAAGTGCTATGCATGGACGTTGCTATGAATATTGAGCGCACGTCAATTGGTGTAGGGATATTGGGACTACAGTGCAGGTGCATCATCAATCAGGGTCTGGGTCAGTTCAGGTGCCGGTGGCACCCCAGGGGGGGGGCATCATACATCTT
Source organism: Ambystoma mexicanum (assembly GCF_040938575.1). Lineage (NCBI taxonomy): Eukaryota > Metazoa > Chordata > Amphibia > Caudata > Ambystomatidae > Ambystoma > Ambystoma mexicanum. The sequence continues at coordinate 227,834,497 of NC_090937.1, read as the reverse complement.
TCTTCACAATATTCCCAAGTGAATGGGTCTAGTAGTTCCTAGAGCTCGTCCGCCCGTGTGTTACTGCCGTGGTTCTGCCTTTTATATGCAGCCTGTTCCAGTGTACATTGTAATACGGAGGGTGGAGAGGGAGATCTTCAGTGTATGACCAGAAGTTTGCGAGCGGAGAAGAGCATGAGGCCTATGACCCTGCAAATGAGTGTATCTGAATGCCAGTCTCTGTGGCCGGCCCAAACAACATAGTATAGGAAGATAAAGATATGTCAGATTCTGGTAAGCTTGAGATCACCTGTTTATGGATGATTCGTTGCCAGTACGTCTTCAGATTTGGACAGGACCATAATAAGTGCCCCATAGTGCCCGTGTCTGCACATCCACGCCAACAGTTGGGGGAAGATATCAGGCCCATCCTATGCAGTCTGGTCGGGGTATAATATGTGTGCTGAATTATCTTAAATTGAATTTCCCTATTTCTAATGGGTGGTATGGCTGAAAAGTAGTCATATACATCCCCAGCGTCAACGGTGAGGCTGAGGTTTGTGGACCAGGCCCTCGCCAAAGCGCTGTTCCTATGTACATTGTTCGGGATGCTCATAGTATAAAAGGTGCGGAGATGGGGGTGTTCGTCTTGTTGCTGTTCCAATTCCAGTTTGCCGGCGGCTGGGGGAGTTGTGACTGTTGTGCGTTGTAAAATTAAAGCACAGAGCGTCCCGTACTGCAGCCAATGTCCAGCCTTGAGATCCAACAGTTGACACCCGGCCTGAAATGGTATTATTTGGGGGCCTTCACATAAATCCATAATCCTAACCTGCGACCACACTGTGTCTTGTCGAGGTTGGAGCCTATGCTTCCCAGTGATTGCCATCCGTGTACCTACGCTCATTCATGTGGGCGCTACTTTGATGTTTATTCCCTGCTGGGAATGTCGTAGGAGTGGCTAGGATTTCGATGGGAGTCTGCAGGGCCATCCGTTTTAGTTCTATTCCTTTCCAGGTCATGGTATCTCCCGCATTCGACCACCGTTTTGCCCAGCAGAGCTGTGTGGCCTGGTTGTAGCTCCTCCACGATGCAAAGGCCAAGCCCCCATCCGCTTTGTTGGCCGTTAGGATCGGTGTCTACATGCACGCTTTTTTCCCTCGCCGTATAAACCTGGAGATGGCAGTGTCCAGCTCTTTCTAGAGTTTAGGGGTGGTGTTACAGGGGAGCATCATTGCCAGGTAGATGAGCTTGGGCATGGAATTCATCTTGACCGTGTTTATCCTGTCCGTTAGGGATAGGGGGTACTGTATCCCATCTTTGCAAGGTTGGCTTGGATTCGCTCCACTGTATGGGGGGGTAATTGAGATCTCTAAGGTCTCCAGTGTGTGCACTAATTTTGACCCCTAAGTAAGTGATATGGTGTGTTTGGAGACGAAAGGGGGCCACCCCACCTGGGTCCCAGGGGATATCCTGACGCAGTGGGAGAATCTCGGATTTTGCCCAGTTAACTTGGTATCATGCCATCGGCCCATATCCCGTAATAGATGTTGGACACGCGGAACAAAGGTCTGGTTCTTTCCGATGTAAAGTAAAAGGTCATCCTTGTACAGAAGACCCGATGCTCCTCATTTCACCGCAGTAGGCCTTCCCAGTGAGGGTCTGTACGTAGTTTGATTGCGATCGGCTCCGTAATTGGGGCGTAGAGTATGGGAGAGAGCGGGCAGCCCTGACGCGTGCCGGAGTGAAGGCCAAATGGTGCCGATGTTGTGCCATTAGTGGTCACCAAAGCAGTCTGGTCGGTGTATAATAGTCGGATCAGGTTAATCCGGGATGGGGGGAAGCCGTATTATCGAATGCCTTCTTGGCGTCGATCGCTAGGATCGCATTCCCTTGTTCCAGGTCATCAGCGATATGTAGCAATCTGCGTACTTCATCCCCAGAGTGTCTTTTACAGATAAAGCCAGTCTGGTCCTTGTGTATTAGATGCAGAAGAACTACCTCCATCTTTTGCGCTAGACATTTTGCAAGGATCTTTGCATCGCAATTTATGAGCGATATTGGTCGATATGAGCTGCATTCGTCTGAGAGTCGTCCCTCCTTATGAAAAACCATTATTTGCTGCTGCTAACATGGACTGTGGCAGCCGGCCCTTTTGCGTTGCTCTGGCAAAAACTTCTTCCAGTCTGGGGACAATCTTGTCAGCCACTGTTCGCTAAAAATCTATCTGGATTCCGTCCGGACCAGAGCCTTTCCCCGGAGAAAAGGAATGGATAGCACGATCTACCTCTGCCGCCGATATTGGGGTTTTCAGAGCGTCCTGTTGGGCCTTGGTGAGTCTGGGCAGTGTGATCGACTTCCAGAAATTCTTGCATTTTTTGGCATGGGATGTGTTCTGGGGCTGCGTATAAATTGGCATAGTATTTAGCAAACCCAGTATTGATAGATCTGTCTCCAACTAGAGGGTTCCAGCACCCGTCCTGTATTGTAGTGATCACCTGGGTAGCCTCCTGCTGTTGCAGGGCGAGCGCCATCCGGTGCAGTGGTCTATCATTTTCGAGGTAATATTTCTGAGACAATCCTGAGTAGGACTTTTGGACTCTGGTGGTTATGTGCAATTTGAGCAAAGAAACACTGATGCGGGAAAGTATCATGACAAAAGCCTGGCTTCTCATTTCACAGTCCCGAGCAGTAGCAAATAAATGTGGGCGCTTCACAATGTCTCCAATGTTAATTTTCTATAATACCAACCCTGACTTATGGGGCAGAAGCCCTACCTAATCTTCCGTCAAATTTCTGGCCAAGACTAGAAGGCTTCTATTGGAGAAAGGTCTCCTCGATCCCTTCCAATTGCCCTGATAAGGAGGGAACTTTCACTGCAATCGCTGGGCTCAATAGTGGCACGAAATGAAACCATGCATCGTAAAACCCTGCTTCCTTCGCCTCCATTGATCCTGAAATAAATAAATCAGCAAATCCAAACAGGGTCCTGTAAAATGCTTCAGGAATGGGCAGCAAGGATTCAATCACTCCTACACTGGGTGGGTAGTTCTCAAGAGGAACTTATCCACAATCCAGTAAAGGTTAAGCAGCGTATTATGGAGAGAGATTGGATAGATACATTGGAAAAATCCTCGGCCACAAAACTGAAGCAAGATCTACCTCCTTATATGACTAAAGTGAATGATCCAAAACCGTATCTGACAAAATGCCCGGATAAAATACTCTGAGAATTTCTTGAGAATGTGTTTGAACATTCTACACACGAGGGAAATCCTGGCAAGAAGGAATCGGTCGGAAGAAAAATCATGCCGATTCTATAAATTGCCTGAGAAGACGGAAACAATTAAACATCTTCTGTTAAACTGCTCTGGGGTAACAACCCCTCGTATACTACATTTAGGACACCTGTTCAGAAATGTGCATTTTTATGATGAGGATGAATGGTGCTGTCGGCTCATGAGTGGGGCTAAAACGTCTTGGGTCATCTCAGTGGTGGGCTTCTTCCGAAGTATCGGTTTACTCACCTGATGGCCTTGACTGATAGAAAAACCACCCACCTTCTGCCTGCTGGACAATCTTGAAATCGGATCGTAGATGAACATGACGGAAATCGGAAAGGATTAATTTAATGTGGGAAATTTGTTTGTAAAAATTGTGTTATACAATTAAATGAAGTAAATAAAAAATAAAATAAAATGTGCAATTTGTGATCTAAGGGATCATATGTGTACAAGAGTCTGTCGATTGGGTGTTCGCTTGTGTGCGCTCTCTCAAGTGTGGTGAGGCAACTAGTGAGTTGTTTCCTTCTCCTTCCACTGTTTTAGTTTGTGCAACCATTTAGCTATACATTGGCCTCTCACAAAGGCTTTAAACACACCCCAGCACGCATACGTGTCGTATGATTTGTTTAGATTGGTGTCCCAGAACCCTGCCATATTGTTCTTAATGTGATCTACAAAGTCTGGGTATGTCAGTGCCCTCATACTGAGATGCCATAATATGATTTTGCAGGAAATGTCTGGGAGCGTCATCCGCAGTCGTACAAGAGCATGATCGGAAATGGTGATGGGCAGTATAGCACAATCATCCGTCGTATATAGGGCATTGGTTGGAATACATCAGTAGTCAATCATGGAATAACTGAGGTGGCTGTGGGTGTAGTATATATAGTCTCTACAAGACCTATGTACGTGTGTCCAGGTATCCCTCAAGCTCGGGTCCAATAAGAGTGTGCTGTTTCTTCAATTTCATCGGGCCATCTGTGCCAGTGCTTAGGCGGTCTAATGAAGGGTCAATAGCAACATTGAAATCCCCGCCAACAAAGGTTAGATTCCCCAGGAGAGGTACACAGGCGACAAAGGTGTGGTTAAACAAGGTTGGAGTGTCTGTCGTGTGGGGGCATAGATGTTAAGGAAGGTGACAGAGTGGTGATGTATTTGTCCCCTTATAGCAACATATCTACCTTCCTTATCTGTGATTGTGTCCTCGATTTGGAGGGGAACCAGTTTATGGATTAGTATGGACACTCCCTGTTTGCCATGGTATGGGGCATGAGCCGCAACACCTACCCAGCCACGTTCAAGTTTTTTAAGACTGTCATTTAAATGCGTTTCTTGCAGGTACACCATGTCCCCTTGGAGATCCCGCATATGATTCAAAACCTGCCTCCTTTTAATAGGATGCCCAAATCCCTGAACATTAAGGGTCACCAATGGGAGCGTAGCCATCCATTCAAATGGTGGGGTCTCCCCCACTGGGACCATGTGTTTGCCAGCTTAGTCACCTTATCCCTCCAGATTCTGTCATAGAGCATAGATCCCTCGCCTCATAGTATCCCCCTCCCCTGCATACCCTTAACTAAAACCAAAAGCACCAAAGGAATTGACACGAAAACTGATGGGGGTGAATGTCCCCCTCCAACATTGGGATCAAACATGTCTATCCCAGTAGATGGCAGTACAGCCCATGCATGTATTTGCTGGGCTCAGGCAGATTGGTCCACACCCATTTCCATGCATTCCATAGTCCCTCTCCTGAGGGGCATGATCACATAGCAGTCGGACGGAACACTATACTCATGTCAATTTGTTCCATGGATCTCTCCAAACTGTAGGGATTGCCTCCTGGGTAGTGTTCCGTTTGGCATTGTCGACAGTGTGAGCATCAGTGTCAGTCTAAATATGATTGTCATTATCGAGGGGAGCTGGAGCCATAGACGTACCTGTGCGTTAGTGTCTCTCTCCACAGGGTCTGCGCCGGTCGGGATGCGCCCAGGTGACTGTGTGCTGTGCCGGTGAGTTCTCAATTGCACATCTAGGGCATGCCAGTGGTGGTCATACTCGTAGGGCCGGTTTACCAACTTGTAAGGGTTGATAGCATGCTGATTTCGAGGCCTCCTTCGACAAGTGATTTGGGCCCCAGAGGCAGCCCGTTGGTGTCTACCTTTATTACGGGAATATCTCTTGATTCGGCATTGGTAGCAACAGTGGTGCATGTGTCCCTTCTTGTAGCAAATCCGCTGTGACAAGACAAGATTCTGCCAGTGCAGGAAGAGTCAGGCATCTTCCGGGTCCTCAAACGAGTGCCATTTGTGGTCGAGCTGGATACAACATACTGCCGGGAACTTGAGATAGTGTCTATGTTCTTTCCCTTTGAACACTTCAAATATAGGATTGAAGCCTTTCCGGTGGCAGGGGACTTCCGCAGAATAGTTATTAAAAAGACATATCAGAACTAGGGATCGGTGCCCGGTGGATTCTCTCGATGCTATAATCCCGGGGATTTTCTATGTGGGGCACATCCTGTAGGAAGTTGTACATGAAGGTTTCAAGGTCCGGACCCTCTGCGTTTTCCGGCAGGCCAACCATCCTGAGATTGTTGCATCTCAATCAATTTTCTTGGTCCTCCAGCTTTGCACCAAGACGTTGCACTTCCTGGATAACTCTGTCCAGCTCGGTCAATGTGGTTTCGTGATTATCCTCCAGGGAGCTTATGCGCTGCTCATTGTCTGTCGTCCTCTCCGCCTGCACATTCAATCTTGTCTGGACAGCTTGTAGGCCGCGTTCGATATTCTGGACCGTTGTATTTGTCTCCTGGGCTCATTGGCCTGTGATATTCATCTCCGCCAGAATGGCCTGAAGCTGTGCCGGAATGTCCATTATTTTCTTGCGCTGTACAAAGCGGCGTGGTAAAGCGTCAATGTTGACAGTATCTGCCGATGTAGGTGAAGTAGTAGAAGGCGCGTCCGGATGAGCCGGTAGCGTATCACTGCGGTTGCGTGTGCATGCAGTTCTTGTAGACTCCTGAACCTGTATCACAGACCCAGATCTAGGCGTGGGCGTGATATGGGGCGGTGGGAGGTTATTAGTTGTTGGGTTGCTATGTTGACGGCGAAACGGGGCCGGGTACAGCAGAGCCGGTGGGTAGATGCTGGTGAATGGAGGATAGCACCAGGTGCGTGCCCAAAAGTGCATTAAAAGTGGTTTGTGGTAAACCCACCGCTAATCTGCTGTTCCGGTGTAGTGTTGTGCCTCCTGTCCGTGGGGCTGACGTGCCGTACCGACTGGGGGGAGGGCTTCCATACCCTTAGCAGCCGACAGGTCCTTCATTTCCAGATCCGCCCAGTATGGTTAGGGCCTTCTGTGCCCCTCGATGACACAGGTTATCCGGATCGGCTGTCCCCAGGCCCAAGACCACCCCACGAGCGCAGGGCCCGCCCTTCCGCCCCCAGCTATCCCTGGATGGTAGTTTCGTCAACCCCCCCTGGGGTGTGGTCTCGGGATCACTGATGCGGCCCGGCCGCTGCTATCTCAGCAAAAGCGCCATACCTGGAGACAGTCGGGTTGTGCCGGTGTGCTGATCCGCGTGGATGGCGGTTTCCAGGTGTAACCTGTAAGAGCCCACTGCAAGTCCCTGCTTCAGGGTTAGCTGACCAGTGCTTTCTACTGCGGGGGGAGTCGTTACGGTGTCTCTGGTGTCCCAATGGAGGCAGAGTAGTTGGGAAGAAAGAACAGGACGGTCCCCGAGCCGAAAAGTCACTCGTTCCAGAGGTGTGCCGTGTCGTCCCTCACTTTAGAGCGAGCCCGGGATTATCCACGGCGCCGGTTATGGGTCTGTGGCTTTCTTTTGTGCCGTCATTTAGGTGTACGCTCCACCGCAAGCATGGAGTTCAGCGTCTTCCGTGGGTGTCCCGCCTACGATCCGTGTTCCGATCCAAGCCTGTCGGTGATTGTGGCTATGAGTTGTGCGTGCGTACAGACGTTCCTATCTCTGGGTTTGGGGATCCCAGCGGTTGAAACTTGCATCTGAGGTTCCGGAGTAATTCGCCTTCATGTTGGTCTCATTTATATGATTTATCTGAGGGCTGCAAAGGGAGAGAGTTGTCAGCATTCCTCCAGCATTGTCGGAGCTTCAGCAGCCTGCGGCAATCTTTCTCGGGCTCTCGAGCACCTTAGTGCTCTTTTTTTTTGGGGGGGACGGGATTTTTCAGTAGGGATTGTATAAAATTGTGTTTACCACATTTATTTTCTGCATTAAAGGCCTACTTTTGTATGAGGCAACAGATAAAAACCTTTTCCACTGACTGAGTATATTTGGAGCACAAAATAGATGCATTCAACCTTGGTGACTTAATATGAATACTCTTGCATTATTTGGTTGGTGTTGATCTTGAAAGCACTGGATACTGGTTCTATGTGATATTTCTGCATTTTGGAAGGCGAACACAAAAAAAGACTGATTTTATTTCCACCGAAGCATCCCTTATTGAACCGTCTCTTGCACTGGTGGGGTTTCTAGTAAATCTGCGGGTGGGGGATTCACCACTTTCAACCTTTGCAACCCCTTCCGGTGCCGGCACAACACAAATCCCCCCCCCCTCATGCTCCACCACCCGCTAAAAACATTTTTACCCGCACCCCCACTCCACTCCTTTCGTACCACAAACATTCAGCCACCTCGCACTCATACACTCACACACACAAAAACACTTGACTTACTGCCACGACTTCCCTTGCCTGACCGCACCTGCGCACACTTGTGTGCGTCGCAGGGAGCAGCTGTCATCCAAAAGATGGCCGGCGCACCGAGAGGAATGGAGCGTCGAGCCGAGCAAGGTAAGTGAGGTGAGGTGAGGTGAGAGGAGAGGGGGATTTGGGGTTTGGTTATGGTCTAGGGAGGTGTGTGAATGGAGTTTGTATGATTTTGGTTTTAGAAAGGCTGAATAACCAAATGTATCAGTCCTTCTAAATCAATCTTAAGTGTGGGCGGGAAAACATTATCTGGGAAATTCACTTGGTCCCTTGATGGCATGTTTCACAAATAAGTTTAACCGGGCCCACAGCTTTTTTCCTCATCCTGTTCAGATCAGAGCAAAACCCTCTTAATGGGTGTAGAGGATTCTCACTAGTTCCTTGCCCCTCACCGCCATCATACTGGAACAGTTGGAGAAGAGCTGTAAATGGCACCCCCTGTATTGTTCCCATACCTCGAGTGTATGAGAGACGTTATGCAGTCACATAGCCATACAGAATGTACCCTCGCACTGAAGTGTGGATGGATGCTATATGGAAGGATGTCACCTGCCAAGATGTCAGAATGTATCTATGGACATTATGGACGAACGTTAAAGTGAAAACTGACGAGGACATAGTGATGTCAAAAAGAAGATATATGAACCTATACTTTAACAATATGAAACTACTTAAGAATTAACAATGTAACGATGTAACTGAAGCACTAAAAGAAACATGTACCTAAAGCTAAAGTAATCCTAAATATAAAGAAGATGAAGTAACTGTCAACACACAGTAACGCAAAGTAGAAGGAAAGCATATAGTAGCTTGCTATAGGGAATATAGAACATGGCAAGGACTGCCATAATAGGAAAATGGATGCTGGCTCATATTGAACTTAACCAAGTTACATCAGCGACAGGCCGAGGCTGTAGAATCGGGAGACTTGAAAAAACAGCTCTGTGTGCAGAGCCGACGATGAGTCAAGGTTGGCTCAGAGTTAAGGATGCTATTTTTTAAGGATAAGCATAGATCACAAAGGGAGCACATGGATAAGCTCTGAATGTGGGACATTCTCCATAGATGGAAAAAGAAAACCTCTGTGAGAGCCAAACTTCTGGTCAATTAAAAGTATACAAAGTGGGTATACAATGAGATGGAGTGAGCAAATCGCTAGAGGCCAAGAGGGGCAACAGCACCCTGCATAATTAAATCAAGCGGCAGTAAATAGAAGGCTGAAATGGACACATTCGTGGTCTCTCCACATGTGACTATTCATTAGAGCCTCAAGCTAAGATGGTGATGTGCTCACACTCCCTTGAATGTTCTAGGACACTGAGCACGCAACAATGTCAACTACAAACGGAAGACTTTGGCTTATGGCCTACCGATGAGCGATGATGGACTTATTGGGAAAACTGGGAGTAGTCTGAAGGGATTCAAACACCTAAAGTTTCATTTCACGTACATGCTGTTAAAGAGTAAAAAGTCCAAGGTTGGGATAGTATGCCAACCAATCAGTGGGGTTGAAGGACAACATAACGTGCAGACCAATGCAGTGTTTTTTCCGCTATCATCTGTATAATGATTATTTAGAGGTAGTGAGAGGCATGCCTTACAGATAAGGGGAAGCCAATGATGTACTAATCATTGTATGTTCTATAAGTAGATATGCTCCCTTAACCAATTCCTTCCCTTAATAGTTTTTGTATTTTGCCACGTAGAATGACGTCCTAGATTACGCATATTGGGGTATAAGACTTCCATGTAATCAAACTGCTATGTGAACGGGCATGCATCTGTTCCGATGTCTGAGTTCTCCCTTACTATTAAATGACAATAAAGTAGTACTTTGCCATATTTCTTAAGTCTGTCCGATTATTTGCTTTGAGATCATTGTTGTAATTCCATCTAGCACAAACGGATGCTTCAAGGTGCTAGAACACACAGGATTAGGCCACATGCGTGTGACATACCCATCTGTAAACTTTAGTAACAAAATATAACTCTAAAACTGATCTTTTTTTTTTAAATCAATACTTCATAGCAAGTGATTAGGGCAAATTGAAAGATGCATTTGTGCCATAAATAATTCGGATTTCGTAGTAATATTGGAGCGTCTTCCTGGGACATACATTTGCTGATACTACTCACCAGGAACTTTCCTTTGAGTTAGTTTGGTGGGGTAGGGGGTTCTTATATGTGTCACTTATTGCCTATATTTTTGTTGAGTATTTGTATAAGTGAATATTTGCCTGACTTTTGTTTTCCATGCTACCAGCACTATAACAAAAACGAGTACATAACAAAACCCACATATTCCTACAATACACAGCACACACCCCTGTGCAGACATTCCAGCTGGTACACAATCATACACCCATTCAACATAACGCAATAACCCCAGCATCCGTCCATTTGTAACCAACACATACCTATAGCTCATTCCCTTTTCCCCAGAAAAGTGTAGAATGAGACCTGTTTGTTTGTTGGCATAGAAGGCCACAGAATTAATTCCACAATAACAAAACCAAACTCCACACATTTGTGGAAAAAATTGTTCGCAAGATGCTGCGACTGCCCCGTGTCCAAAAAACCTGCTTCCCTCTTTCCTTCCCCAAGAGTCCATAAGTAGGCCCAACTCTCCCCACCTTGGCGTCCAAGCCTCTCCTGCCCCTGCAGGCGCTCCTGGGCAGGGAGAGTGCTGTTTCCTTGGGGCAAGCTGAGCCATAGTTGTTCCTCCCAGACGCCCCTGCCGCTTAGGCTCCCAAGGGGCGCTGGGTCTGAGAAGAGCGAAGACCCTTCCTGCTTTCTCCTGGCTCCTCTGGAGTCTGTCTCCTGTGTTTGTCCGGCCAAACACTGTCACGCCACGTGTGGGTTCCCGCCCACCGTGGCTCCCCCCTTTGCTCCTCCTCTTACATTTCCAAGATTTTTGTGCAAATATTGCAGAAAAACAAGTCCATACCTAGTGGTGATGGGTGTAACCCATCTTTTAGAAAATATTCTGGGGATTTCAAATTAATCAGACCATGTCTGATCTGCCCAAAACCTCTGCCCATGCAGAATTTCGCCATAGCACAGTTTAGCTTGCGCCTGGATTTCTCTACCGCAGCATGCTTATCCGTGCCTCTCCATTGTAGCCTCGGAATGATCTCAGACCAAACCCCAGCTGTCCCGCCAGTTCCTGCAATGAGAACATAATCTCCCGCATGAGAGCCCCTCTCCCTAAACTTGTCAAATCATTCCCCACTAAGTGAATGATCATGATGTCAGGTTTTTCTCTGGTGATTAATAGCTTGCGCACCTGTCCTTGCAGCTGCGCCCATTTCATACCCGGCACCCCGTGCCACCAAAGCCTGAACTCTCCCGCCGTCCGCTTTTCTTGTTCCGCTGTCCAGCTTGCCCCAGCCCTAGACACAAAGGAATGTCCTACAACCCGTACCAATATCTTCTTCCTTCGGGCTGGTGCTAAAGGGAGAAGGAAGAAGGCATGTCACCCTTACATTTTCTCAGGCCTAATATATCTCCTAAAGCAACCAGATTTCCATCTCCCCATTTGCTTGATTGCCACTTCCCCCATCCCCACGGCCGCAGCCGATGTCGCGGCCCCGATCCGGAATGAGTGTGTTCCAAACACGCCTTCTGTCTCCCTAATTCTTTCCAGAGACAGCTCCATTACTCTCCTAAACTGAAATCGAATTAGGGCGGAACCATCCCGATGAATAAGTAACGGACTCTCATTCCCAGATGGAGGTCTCACTCTGAGAAACCCTGCCATTGCCCTGACTGGGCATACCGGGCTCCCTGTAATGGGCTGTAAAGACACTGTGCACCCCTTGCCTTCCTGATCTGTTTTTGACCTTTTTAACCATAATGTTACCTGCGTCTCGGAACAATGCACATCCTGTATTTGTAAGTACCTTGCGCCCTTTGCCCCTCTGTTCTCCGGGACCAGCTCACTTACCCTGAACACCCCAAAGAATGCTAGTGTAAATGCCGCTCTGAACAAAGCTACCTCGAAACCCCCGTGACAGATTTGTTCTAGACTGGCCACCACCCTCTGCAATTTGACAAAATCTATGGGCCGCCTTTCGTCCCCTTTGGGTTTCACTTGCTTGGCCCAACCTTTCATAGCCATACAAATAGTGTTCTTTGGCGGGATCGCTCAATCCCTCCAGTTTCGTAAAATGGGCGATGATTGCCAGGTGATGTGCCATCCAAGACCTGGTTTTTCCTTCCTGCCATCTCCAGCACACAAAAGCCCTTACTGACATCTCCTGCTGGTTTCCTCCCAGCACTTCTTGCTTAGATTTCATGTACCGCTCCCCGCATGCCTGATACCTTTTTGTCGTGCCCGGTGCTAGCGCCGTCTGAATCGGGGAACTCAGATTCCCCAATCATGTCCCACCACTGTGTTTCGAACGGTGTCATCCCTTTTTCCGCTCCCGGGCAACACTCTCAAAATTTCTCCCACTGTAAATGAGAGAGCATCAGCTGCTGTATTCTGTACCCCAGGAATGTGTCTAGCTCGCACTTCAATATTCCACTCTAGCATGCATCTGTTGAGTTCCCTTAGCAACTGCAACACCCTAGCGCCGCTGGCAGATCCCCGATTAATTATCTGGACCACTGCTAAATTGTCTGATCAAAGCATGACTTTGCTGTTCCTCAGCTCCTCCCCCAATAGTTTGAATGCCACCACTATGGGAAAGAGTTCCAACAATGTGATGTCCTTGGTGACCCCTAGGCGATGCCACTCCTTTGGCCATGCTGCACCGCACCATTTCTTGTCAAGGATTGCCCCAAACCCCAGAGCCCCCGATGAGTCTGTGAATAACTTGCGCCTGTCTTTGCTGTTGCTTACCTTTCTCCACATGCGCACCCCATTGAAACTGTCCAAAAAAGTGTCCCACATGGCCAAGTCTTCCTGTACCTCAGAACCCAACCTGACATGTTGACCTGCATGCTGCAGGCCAACCATTTTTAGCTCAATACTCCTTGCGAATACCTTGCCCACCGGGATGACTTTCCCTGCAAAATTGAGATTACCTGCCATGACCTGGAGCTCTTTCAGGGTTGCCTTCCTCTTGGATCTTAAGTAATTGATGCATACCTACAGTTTAGCTACCTTGTCCTGCGGTAGCCTGCATACCCCTTCTACAGAATCAATCTCAATTCCCAAGAAAGTCAGACAGGTCACCGGGCCCACTGTTTTCCCTTCGGCCAGCGGGACCCCCTTTACCTTCATCAACCTCTGAAAGACCTGCATGATTTCTTCACACTCTGCCGTCCCTTCTCTCCCGATGAACAAAAAATCATCCAGGTAATGTAGCACTGAACCTATCTGGCACTCCTGTTTCACTGTGAACTCTAAAAAGGTGCTAAACGCCTCAAAATAAGCACAAGAAATGGCACACCCCATTGGTAGACATTTGTCATAATACTACAGCTCTTGTACCTTAAAACCCAACAAATGCTGACTTTCTTGATGTATGGGCAATAACCGGAATGCTGACTCGATGTCTGACTTCCCCATGAGGGCCCCTTTTCCAGCTGCCCTCACCATTTCTACTGCATCCTCAAAGGAAGCATAATGTACCCTGCATTTCTCTTCTCCTATCCCATCATTGACTGACTCACCTACTGGGAATGACAAGTGATGTATTGCCCTTCCTCTTTTTTACGGACAAGCCCTAATGGCGATATTACCAGGTTAGGCATTGGGGGGTGGGGGGAGTGCGGGAATGGACCCGCCACCCAGTCTAAGTCCACCTCTTTGGCTACCTTCCGAACCACCACCTCTGGCATCCCTAAGGCTGACCGCAGGTTGCGAGTCTCAGTGCCCCTTTCCCTTTCCACACATGGGATCTTGAACCCCCACCTGAAGCCTTCCCACAACAACCTAGCATCTTCAATGTTATGATACGTATTCAACCATGGAGTCATAGCTTGTATGTTAACCGGGGTTGGTAGCCCCCTTTTAACCAATTTATTACACATTCTTTCTGGAGCAACTTCTGACAGCATGTTACTGACTTCAATCTTTCTTGACCTTGCTTTTTTCTTTAGGGCTGCTTCTGCATCTCCCTTCACTGTTTGAGGAGCTGTGCTCCTTGCCGTTCCCTCCCCTCGGGTGCTTGAATCGGCAAGTTCTGCCAAATGGGCAACCTTCTTCCGAATTGACCCTCCATGAGGAGTGCCCGTGAAAGGACGCCCTCCCTCGCCGGGTGTAGCCACCCCTGCCCCTCCATACCTGGGACTTCTCACCTGTGGTTTTTTCACCCCCTTCACTCGTCAGTACCAGCTTATCCACCACCCCACCCACATCATCCCAAGCCAAGGCTGGCCATACCTGCATTTTTAAGCGGAATGCCCGATCATACTGTAGCCAGCCTTCGGCTCCCCGTTTCAAATAAATATCATGGATGTAGTGGCCATATGCCAGCATTGCTGAAGCATCCTGTGGGTATTATTCTATCGTTATGGAGGTATATATCAGAAAGGTCTTTATCCAATTATGAATGGATGCCTCGGTCTTGGGTGCCTCGGTCTTGGGTGTCTCCTTATCCCTTTTCTCCTTCTCTTTCTCAGATAATTCTTTTAACCCGTTACCGAATGGCTCCATTCCCACGAACTCCAGGATCTCTATGAATTCTTTCCTCCATACCCTTTCTTTGACCGACATTGGTATGTGCCACGACAAAGAATTCACTGACACCCTAACTGGTGCAAAACCTGGCATAGTCCTCCCATACTGTGTCATAGTACCCCATACTCCATCCTGTCCCGCATTGGTGACTTGGGGTAATCCCATGTTGGCTACCCCTTGCCCTCATCATGTGGTTGGCTGAGCTACCACTCCAGCAGTTGAACCCCACTGGTTCCCCATGCCGCCCCCAACTATTGGGATCGCAGTGGTTACTGCTACGGGCTGTTGGCTTGGAGGAACCTGCATTGCCGCGAGGTTCCCGGTGTCACCATTACCTGCCATGCTTTCCCCTTAACTTAGTGGTTGGGGATTTCCCTCCCATTCAATGTTGGCGTAGTAGGCCATCCCCCCGGCCACTGTACCCCTGTCCCGAGACCCGAGAGGCTTCCTGCTGGCTGGCAACCCCCAATGGCCCCTCCCCCTTTGAAAGGTGTTACCCCTTTCTGATGCAATACAGTTGACCCACTCCCCAATTGATTAAATGCATTAACATTCCCACTCAAAGTGGCCCATTGCCCCCACTCCTCCAGGCTTGCATACATTGCAACACCATACCTTTTCACCACCTCCATGGAAGGGGGTCAATCCTCCCTCAGCGCCACCGGTCTTGTTGCAGGCGTGTTGGGTGCCCCCTGATTCATGGATGCAGTCACAGGTGCAGGTGCCGGTATGGCTTCAACCTCTTGAGTCCTTCCTCTGCCTTTTGCGTGCCCCGCCCTCAGTTTCTTGTTGCTCGTGGCTTGCTCTTTGCTCGCTTTCGCCCTCTGCGTCATCACTCTTTTCCTCTTTTCTGTTGGTTCTTCCTCCTCTTCCATCAGTATTTCATCCTCTTGATCCCGTAACTCTTCCTCGTCCTGAAACATTAATGGTGATTCAGGCCTCTGTGGTACCAGGATGGCTTTCCCCTGGCTGGCTGACCAAGGATTCCATCCAGTTGCTGCCGTGCTTGGCCACAACCACTTTGGCCATTGCAATGAAAGCCTCCAAATCCATGATTCCTGCAGTTCTTCCTCTGTGGCAAGCTCCTCCTTCCACTATCCGACAACCCACTATCGCAGGCTTTTCCCCAGTTCTGCCGCGCTTTCCATTTCGCAGGCTTTTCCTTCCTTTGCCGCCTTGCCCCGGCGCCTCCCCTCTCCTTCCTACTGAGGGGGGGGCCCAAGTGAGGACACTGCCCGGGTTATCGGGGGTGCCTCCTCCATTTTGCTGTGCCTTGTGTTCGTCGTCACTGGCATACACCACGTTAGGACAGATCACATTGTGCAATGCGTGTAGTCCTTACAAGCAGGTTATCGAATCTATGGCGAATCTACTTCCTGTGTTCCTGCCTACGCTCCCCCACATATTTAAATGTTTGTATTTGTTACCAAGATGCACATACACGGAAAGAGTATTCGGTAAGCACTTACCCGGAGAAAGGAGGCGACCACCAGAACCGCGACTACCAGAACCACACGCAGAGGTGTTTTTTTATTTCTTTGATTTTCAAATGTAGATGCAGATCAGTAATATTGCACACGAAGGGCGAGTCTCTTCAGCGCATTTGGGTGCTGTTGGCTGTTCCGAGTAAGTAACTTAAGCCATTTTTTATAATTTTTTAATCACGGTGCTAGGCTTTAATGTTTACTGTTTGAACACGTTCCATAATACGCATTGATCAATAATCCTGTGGGGGTTGGGGGGTGGGGAGGGATGGTAACCCTGCTCTAGAATTATAGGGGCAAATATGTGAAATGCCAATCTGTCCTTTTTGCCAATTTCTAGCTTGGTCGCCGGGCCAGACCGCACGTGCATCATCATGGCAGCGAGGGGTAGACCGGTTCAGACTTGCCAATAAAGCAAAGCCTGAACCAAAACTCAAAATGGGAGTGTGGGCAAGTGTTTTTGGGTCAAAATGGGCAAGTTTTTTAAGTCAAAATGGGCCAGTTTCATGAGTTACTTCACTATGTGGCTAGTAGTTTTGGCCATTTGTTGCTCAATAAATATTATTTAAATTGCACAATTTGCATTACATTTTATCAAAGAATATCCTTTGGGTACTATTCAAACTGTCATAAAAGGAATGAATTGTAATTTTACAACTGTGGGCCACTTTTTCATTGGTGCCCGAGACAATGTTATGCCCCAGACCAACCCTGAGTGTGGAATACAATATTGTGCTCATAAAGAGTGCTGGTTAGTGGTGCCGATTTGCATGACATGTACTGTGTCGAGAGAATGAGTTGGCTCCAGTGGGGCCCTGTTTTCTCTGGTTACATAAGTATTCTAAGCTGTCAGGAATTTCCGTGCTGCTATGCCTTTTCCTCGAGGAGTAGAATAGTATTCAGTTACACTAAAGTGCACTAAAGAAATGCAGTGACTGGACTTTAACTGGGTGTGCTGCCGGCCCCGGAATCAAATTCTTAAATGGGCGTTTATGAAGCTATGCATTTCGAGGAGTCTCAACCTGTATGATTGGTGACTTGTTATGCAACCTGAGAAGAGCACTTCTGTTATTGAGACGCGGCACACTTGTACAGAAAAAATAATTGTCACAAAAACGTGAAATTCTACCATCCTCCCTTCGAATAATCGCTTAATACTGGGTTCCTAAAAAGTATATTTTGCAGTGATCTGCTTCTGCTTGCAAATAATGTGTGTAAGTGTAGATTGCACATGCTTAGCCGTAGGGGAATATACGTGGAATGTACGCGTGAATAATGCATGCAAAGGGTACATACATTACTACGCACAACTCTAGAAGAGTACCGGAGGGGTGTTCGGGGGAATAGCAATGCAAGTTATATTACCGGCACCCACGCAATATTTAGTCTTTCAACATTCATCGACATGCATAGCGGCGCATACCTTTTTAATTTTCTGGCTTATCGTGTTTCCTCTTCGCTTCTCCATGCACCCAACTTGCTTTTAAAGGCTTCAGATGTTAATAGTGTAAAACACGTAGAAAAGAGCACCAAACAGGCACGTGTTGAAGAGTAAAAAAACATTTCCAAGTAAATAAGACACGTGGGAGGGAGCACATTATTTACTAATCGCATGCATGCTTATCCGTGATCGCCCTATAACTTGTATACAACACTATGAGGCAAGCTGCACCAGTAAGTTCAGTTTTTTGCCCTGATAATTCCCCACAGGCAACTTTTGACAAGAGTCCAAGACTCCATTTCACCATGTCCTTTTTTGGCGCTGCAGATGATTTCATGTTCAACAGATCTCTGCGCTGTCCCTCCCCATTTATTGTTCGTCCGGATGTGGGCACACGGCCGGCCTCACAGGCGCTGGGGTGCCCAGCACCCTGTTGGGATTGCTGGGGTCCACCGGACTTGCGTTGGTTGCGGGGCGGGACCTGTTAGGCCATGGGGACATGTGCCAGGGGCACCATGGATGCAGGGAGCCTCTAAGATGAAGGGTGCCTGGACTGGACCCAGTGCACCAGGCTGATCTGGGGGGGGCCCAGACCAGCAGGGACCTGCCGTGGTCGAGTGGTGTGTGCCTGTGGGCCCGAAATGAGAGACGGAGTCAGCAGTTCCATTGTTGGAGTCTGCCGCCGTTCTGGTCGGGCCATGACAGTCATGGGCTATCTTAAAAGGGCAATACACTTCGGAGGGTCACACAACACCCCTTGGGCGGCGTGAAATGCAGATGGGCGGGGATCTCATGTCACCCTCGCGTATTACTCCCTCCACCCTTCTCTTTGCGGCGGACAACCCAGCAGTTCCTGATCTCCGCAAGGGGCCGCTCATTCACTCCTTCTTGCATGCCCCCCTGCCTCCTTCCTATGCCTCATACCCTCCAGCCCACAACACTCCTTACTTATAGCAGCTCCGCCGGTGCCCACCAACCGCTTCCTGCCTCGCCTCCTAGTGTGTGTGGCCAAAAGGCAATTCGACATGCCATGGGTCAAACAAAGCTGCCTGTCGGGTAAAATGGGCGTTTCTCAATTCAAACAATATGCACGCTGGAAATGATTCTCATGTACATGAGTTCCATACACATACTTAGAGGTCTACTTTAGGCAAGGCATTGTTATGTATATGGTGACAAACAATAACCAAGCAACACATCTATTCCTTTACTTTTGTAAATTGTCCCATCTTTAGAGGTTGGTAAGGACTCCTCAGTTAAGTACGAAAACAAATGGCTCATGCTTTGTGGTTTGGCATTATACAAGAGCACAAATCCTTATCCAATGCGTCGGAAGAGGTTATGCTCTTGTATTACCTGGTAGATATATGGATTTGGTTGGTCTTCAATATGAATTTACTTGTTGAGATTTAAGCTTGCAGAAATCTTGCCACATGGTTCATTTTTGCTTATTGAATGAACACAAGCTTCATTTGAAATTCGTCCAACAAGTATTGTGCTGTGTGGCTGCGCAAGGACTCCAAATTAGTCTCTGGTTCACTCTCAAAATTCAAATAGTTATTGCCCAATATTTAGTCTAGTATCAGACAAGTCCACTTTATTGCATCAGCCGACACACACAGTCTTTCCACAAGCATATTAGAATGTCCTTATAGTTTACAGGAATTCAGACTCCCATGACCATAATGCTGAGCGCACGCGGTCATGTGGGAATATAATATTGGGTGACTGCTCGTGCATGCACTGGCCTGTTCCTTCACAAGGACGTCCTAACCGAGGCCCGTATAGTCTGGGAACAACCTCATTCCTGGCAACACCTAAACAAGAAAATTGATGCTCGCTACAAGCTTCACGCCTCTGAGGACATATCCTTGTCTGCATGTCCACTCCCCTCATCGATGGTGGAAGCAGCTACGCTCCAGTCGAAGCCGGCCTCTACATCCTCCACTGCAGCGTCTCAGATCCTGTCCAAAGAGGACAAACTTCTTGACGCCTTTTCGGAAAAGGTTTTTTCCAATTCGGCTCTTCAGCTGCGTCAGGCTAATACTGAGCTAATCCTGGCGGCTGCTAATGTCATACTGTGGAAGGAGCTCGCTGAGTTTCAGGAATGTATTCCTCCTGATTGGCTCGAAGACTTTAAGGGCGGCTTATCCGATGCCAGGGTTCTGGCACAGGATCTACCTGAGGCTACAGCCCATCATGTAGATACTTCCGCTTGAGGCCTTATGGTCCGAGTAGACATCTCCCGCCAAGCGTGGCTGCATGCTACGAAGGTTTCGAAGGAAGTTCAGGACAAGGGGCTTGATCTCCCCTTCGAGGGTAAAGAACTGTTCCGCTCCTCCACGGATGAGGAACTCGCAAAGACCAAGGCAAGCACACAAACTGCCAAGTCATTGTCGGTCCTATGGAAAACCCCAGCAAAGGCTCCTTCTACTCAAGAGGTCAGGGTCTCAAACGAGGTCCTTCTCTGGTTTCAGAGGCGTTCAGGCCTGCCGTGGGCGCTGCAGAGGCTCCAGTTGGTGGCTCTCGCTGTACACCGCAACGGCAAGGTGGGCAGTTTTCCTATTGACTGAACAGCCTCCTCTTCTGCAACGGGTGGTCTCTCCGCCAATAAAAAATCTAAATTATATTTTCTATTGGTCGCACAAGACTCCGGTGGGAGGATGAATTCTGTCTCCTCTGGAGGCGTGGCAGACAATCGCACAGAAGACCGATGGGTTTTGTCCCTCGCCCGGGTGTGCTTCCTCTTGCCCCTCCCCGTGCCCCACTCTTCTCTCCAGCAGACTGTGTCGCCCTCCCTCAGAGCCGAGGTGCAGAAACTTCTAGACCTCAGAGCATTGGAACCTGGAGGGCTATTATTCCCGTCTGTTTACAGTGCCCAAACCCAACCAGGCTGTCCTGCGCACTATCCTCGACCTCTCCAAGTTAAATCTCTTTCTACTCCAAGAGAAATTAAAGATGATTACGCCCTGCCAGATAAAGCGCTCTCTCCGGAAGGGTGATGGTAGACCTTCAGGATGCATACATGCATATTCTGATCTGGAGCTCGCATCAAAAATATCTGTGGTTCTCTGTGGGAATGGAACACTTCCAGTATCATGTCCTTCTGTTTGGTCTCAGCACGGCACTACGTGTCTTTACGAAGATGTTGGTTATCGCAGCATTCCTCAGACTGCAGGGGATTCATGTATATACGATTGGATCCTGCACAGTCTTTGCCCGCTTGCCCACAGACCACTAAGGCCATCTTCAGTCACTCCTTCAGCTCCTGTTCCATCTTGGGCTGTCGGTGTACTGGTGGAAATCATCTGATGGTTGCTTAAGAGCTGATCTTTCAGTACCAGAGTGTTGCTGACAGAGGACAGGATTGCGGACCTTTCGACCACGTGCCAGCTCTTCCTGCAGTCCTCCCACATGTCGGCCTGGTGGTTCCAGAGACTCCTGGGCCTCATGGCCTCTTGCGTGTTAGCTCTACCTCTTGTACGACTGAAAATGAGGCACACTCAGCTTGCTCTTCAGAGCTGCTGGTCCCAGGTTACGAATCCGGACTCCAAGATAATTCCAGTCCCATCCTGCATGATATGGATCTTCAATCATGGTCGTCCGCCAGCAACCTTTCAGTGGGGACCTCCTTCCAGGAGCCCTGCCCACAAGCAACGGTTACTACAGACTCCTCTCTTCTGGGGTGGGGAACGACACTGTGTCACCTCGAGGTGTACGATTTGTGGACGCCTCAGGACAGGCGGTTCCATATCAATTACCTGGAGCTCCTGGCAGTTTTTCTGCTGCTCAAGGCTTTTCAACCCTCTATCACCAACAGTGTGGTTTGAATTTGCATGGACAATTCCGTAGCAATGTTCTACGTCAACAAACATGGGGGCTAGCTAACACAATGTCTGGCTTCAAGCTGTGCACATTCCGGTTCACATCAATGTGGCTGCAGACACCTTCAGCCGCCAATCTGCGGCGAGTTACGAGTGGGAGATGAACACTGATGCTCACCAATATTTTCCAGTAATGGGGTATTCCAGCGGTGGTCCTCTTTGCAATATCATCAAACAGGAAACTTCCTCTTTATGCTTCCAGGGATGTGCTCGGAGTGTCTTCCTTGGGGGACGCCCTCGAGATCCTGTGGGACAACATGAAAGCTTGCGCTTTCCCTCATTTGCCACTGATTCATCGGTCACTCTGGAAACTCAGGAGTGCATCAAACTCCTCTCTCCCCTTCTTAGCTCCTTGGTGGCCAGCCAGGTTCTGGTTTTCGGAACTGCAGCACCTGTCTGTCCTCTCCGATCAGGTTGCTGCAGGTTGCTGCAGATTACTGACCTTCTTCACCAGAGCAATCACCAGTTGTGGCAACCCTCCCCACAATCGTTCAGCTTGGCTGCCTGGTGCCTGAGTTCCGATCATTAGCACAGTTCAACCACTCCAAGGACAAAATTTGTATAATTCAAGCGGCACAAAAGCCCTCTGTGCTCAATACAGGTTCAAGTGGCACCGGTTTTGTCATTGGTGTCTAGCCAAAGAGCTTGATCCAAGGCATGCTTCTATTGACACTGTCTTGTCGTATCTGACCTTGCAGCCTCTGGCATCCAGGTCTTATCATGCAAGACATATTTGTCTTCCACTGCCGGCTTACCTGTCTAGAGACAGTTGCTCTTTTTCACTGGCTATTTCATTCATCAAAAGACACTTTGCAGATCTTCTCAATCTTTTTCCTCCGGTTCGGGCCCCTCGTCTCAGATGGGATCTGAATGTGGTCCTCCTCACTTTGTCATAAGCCTTTTGAACCTGTGGCCACTGCCATACTCGAGTACCTTTCTTGGAAGGTACCCTTTTTGATTGTGGTAACATCTGCAAAATGAATAAGTGAGTTTCAAGCTCCTTCTGTGGAACATCTCTTCCTAACTTTCCACAAGGATAAGGTTGTGCTTCACACTCGCCCTTCCTTCCTAAAGTGGTTTCTGAATTCCATTGAAACCACTCAATATCTTTACTGGTCTTCTTCCCGAATCTGGTCTCTGATGCATAGAGGGTTCTACAGAACCTAGACGTCTGAAGTTTTCCCCCGACAGAACAAGCAAACTCAGAAGCTCCTCACAACTCTTTTGTTACGTTTGGTAACCCAAAAGGGAAATGAGCATCAAAATGATCCATCTCCCGTTGAATAGCTTCATGTATTTCCGAGGCCTACAAGATTCAACGCCTTCAACCACCAAAGGGCATTCATGCACATCTGCTCCGTGGCAAGGCGGTTGCTCTTACCTTCCAAAAATACATCCCTTGGGAGTCCATTGCCAAGGTGGCTACGTGGGCCTCCCCATCAGCCTTTTGTGCAGACTTTACTTTCTTGACCTGAGGTACCGGGCTGATGCCGAATATGGCCAAGCAGGTTTTAAGAATTTGTTCTAATACGGGTGGATGGAAATTTCCCTTAATACCTATGGTCAATGCTTGGGAATTTCCCACAAGTATGGAACAAAAGGGACGGGGCGTAGGAGGATGACAGAGTTACTCACTGTAGTGACTAGCTTACTCCTAGTCCATAGTCCACTTTTCTCCATAAGCCCTCCCCCCTGTCCCCTCTAATAAGTATCCTCTATTTATTGCTAAATGGTCCTGGACCTAGTGGTACAAAAGTACCGAAGGGAGATGCGCACGGCGGAGGTCAGGAAGGCAGGGCTATGGTCGCCTGTGGTGGCCCCGCGTAAAAATCAGGACACAAAGTTAAACTTTTTATGCTTTAAAGTGCTCCGTTCCCGTCCTGAAGGACAGAATGTCCCACAAGTATGGAGGAAAGGGGACTATGGACTAGGAGTAAGGTAGTAGTCACTACAGTGAGTAACTATGCCATTATTTCAGTGATGGTTTGAGGGTGGAGAGGCATGTGTGGATGGTGGATTCATGAGGATAATGACCAATTTGGGGTCCTTGTGCAACATTTAGATCTGTATGGGGAGGAGTATGGAGGAACTAGTGATGCCAGATCTGTCTAACAATAGCTGTATATTAACCCTAGCAGTATGTGAAAAGGTCAATCTTGCGTTGAATGTGTGAGGCGCGATTTTATAGTAGCAAAGTCGCTGGGTAAGCTGTGAAATGACTACTTCCTTTGCAGGCAGAACCTTATTTTAATGTAATTTGAAATGTTTGTAGAAAAAATCAGATTAAAAAAATAAGTTTTCATTAAATATACTTCCTATATTTACGGTGTCTGCACAAAGTCCGAGAATTGTCTTTTTCTGACCCAGAGGGGACTCTAGCATGCTTTTGTTATCGTGTCCCTGTTCTTATGTAAACATCTCAGGAACAAATGTATAAAACCCTATTTAAAAAAGGAAGGCATTAGGCAAGTAATGGCTGCAATGAAATACTGTAAATCTGCAAGCAATATGTTAGTTATTTCATTGACCATGTCATTAATTTCTAGGTGACAATGTATTACTGTTTTTATTGATATTTTTAAGAACTTGTTTTAGTATTATACATAATAATATGAATGTTTCGTATTCTCTTGTTGTTATGTTGGTTTTGGCTTCCCATTGTTCAAGTGGAAGTGCATCAGGGTCCCATACACATGAAATACAAAGGGGCAACCCTGCTGGTGTAGTGCCACCATAAGGAGTTTGCACCAGACCTTGTGCTTATGGTGGAATCTTGAGTTATAGGATTGACTGGATAAGCCAATAGACATTGTATGATTCTTTAGAGGGGTACAGTGCTTATGCTCCAGGATCTCTTGAAGGAGGTATTCTGGAAGCATCAGTTATCACGCGGAAGGAGAGCATTACGATCAGCCCCTGCAGAGATTTCAGGTTCTTTAATGACAGAATATGGATAGATCCATTCTTTACCCAGGATGCTGGATATGCTGGCCTTATTAGAAAATTCATTGTATTTTTCAAGCCTACGCTTGTCAAGTGCAAACCAGCATGTAGACCTCTGTACAGAGTTGAGACTTCACACCACCTTCATATTTCCACTTGTCATATTCAGATTTATGTAGCTGCCTTATGGGCTGATTTGGGATCTGACTTGTTTGAGTCTGTCTTGGAGGACCCGTTCAAGCGAACTGCTGATGTCATGTGTTTTGAAGGCAACGTTCTTTTTTTCATAAAGCATGATGTTGTTTTGATGCGGCAGCCCCATATTCTAAATGAGGCGGGATTGACTAAAAAAAGAAGTGGCCAAGGTGATTTTATCCTGGGGTATGTGGCATCAGTGTAACTAGGTTTGAGGTGAATCTAGTGAAAGATGTCCCCAAGGATAAGGAGGAACGAAGACCCTTTCACTTTTGGCAGAGTACTAATCCAAGATTGTAAAATGTTGTCTGAGATCAGCCTACCAAGGGATCTGTTGAAAAAGTGAAACAACTTTGTGTGAGTTCTGGAGAGGAAAGAGAGTGAGGCGGCATGCACAGCCATGAAGCTGGTCCTTACTGGGCTCTCCTACACAGTCATCCTGTGGTTAAACGTATCTGCATTTATGACAACAGTAATGTACGGTTATGGGCATCCCTCACCAAGTATCGTGATGTATAAGAGATTGTGATGGCTATTGTGCCTCTGGGATGCAGAGAAAAACAAACCTATAATTGAAACGAGGCCCTGGCCTGCATGCAAGTGGGTCATCAAACAATGTACATGTTTTGTGGGGCACTCCCCTTAAAACAAAATGGATTGCAAACTTCTGGTTCAGGCTTTTTCTATCTGGTGGCATGGGGTGCAGTGCCCTCGGGAGTAAAAGGGTGGCGCTTAGACTATAATTTTGTGTTGTGTAGACACGCCTCCTGAAACACGTGTTGTCATATTGTTTGTCCCACCTGTCATTTGAGGCACCTGAAGAAGCAGTCTGATTTTTGGGCGATGATTGCCCCAGTGGCTGGGAATACTGGTATGAACGTGGCCTTGTGGAAACGGGAGGCGTTATGAGATTTGGTGTGGCAAATGTTTATTTTATTGCTTGTAGCGTGAACCTAGCACAAGAGTAGGAGATTACTTTACAACCGGCGGGTGCCTGCAGTGGGCTTGGCATTTTATGCAGTAGTGCAGTACCGTTAGTTGGGGCAGAGGGGATTTTTATTCGTCTGACGGGCATTGTTGAAAGAGCCACGTTTTTAGTGCTTTGCAGAACTGGAGGATGGTGGGTGCATTTCGAGCATCTGCCGGGAAAGTGTTCCAGATTGGGTGTGGCAGGAGGAGTGGTTGTGATCCTTCTCTTTATCGGCTAGCTTAGTGTCCAACTTTTTGATAGTTTTGCTACGTGGGGTGTGAGATCTTCTAGAGGTGTGGTGTTCAGTTGCCAAGGTGTTCCATTCTATACTGCTTTGTAGTTTATACGTGCAGTTTTTAATACAATCCTAGCTGGGAAGGGAAGCCAGTGAAGCTTGCACAGTACTGGGGAGATTTGCGGGCACCTGTAATGAAGTATGCTACCTTAAAGGGGCAGGTATGCAACTGGAAGCCCAGTAAGGTGGGTGTTTTCCCATTCTGGTGACAGATCATGAGGGCTTGGAGCACCGTTACATGCAGGGGAGTCAAGGGTTTGATTTCTGCAGTGTGTGGAGATCTGTAGCCATGCGGCTTGCGCCTTTTTATAGTGAACCACCATGTGTGGATGACTAGGACAAGCTCCTCTTGTCTGGGTAGGTGAGCTCTTTGCCAGGTTCTGGGATGAATTGAGTGTGCCTTGTAACCTGCTTTTCAGAGGAGAAAGTTCTCCCTCTGAGAGGACCTCCTCCCCACTTCATTGACATGGTGCAATATGGGCATTTGAGTATGAGCTAATGGCGTGCCCGGAAGTGGTATTTGTGGCTGTGGGTTGGACCTGCAATTAGTGAAAGTGGACAAGTGATAAGTGGTCTTGTAAAGCACCCTTCTGCCACTATTGGTGGGTTTGTTGCACCTGGCTCTGTAAAAAGTGTGGAGGGGATGGTTCGGATCATTGGTGGGAAAGTGGAAAAGGCAGATGCAAAATCTGATGGGTGCAGGTTGGAAGTACTCTGTTCCTGTGTGGTATGCTGCTCTAGGCGGGTTTGGCAAGAGAACCTGGCTAGTATGTTATCCATATGAAGGGGACCAAGATTTGAGAGTACAACACTTTGGGCCTGGTTAGACGCTGCTGTGAAGGAGAATGACTCAGCTAAAAAGGAGAGCATTGTCGTGTTTCGGTTAGTGTTAATGTTCTAATGGCTAGGCCTCTGGCAGCTGTCTGTGGCGGGTGGGTGTAATACATGATGGTAGAAGATCTTAGTGGGATGTCTATTGGTGGGTGGGAGGATTTCAAATGTTGGGCCAACAACCTTCTAGAACAGTGGTCGCCAAACGGTCGATCGCGAGCTACCATCAGTCACCTGTGGTGGAGATATTGAAAAATAAACACTTTTTGAAGTAACGTTACTGGTTCAGCTACTGTCTGTGTTCAGGATCCGAACCCTGGTCTTCCAGCTTGCAGGCAGGGAGCTTGGCTGCTGTGCCACGTGGAGCTGCTTCTAAATGCACTGACAGATGTCAGTATCACGTTCTGCTTCTGTGGCCGCCTGCAGTACCAGAGATGGCCTTGTGCGTCCCACGACACTGTCTTGCTTGAGCGAGCAAGCTCTTGTTTGCCAGAGATGTCTGAGGGGCTGGGGCAGGATCAGTGTGTGCCACGGAATGAAAATATCACAGTAGCACTGTCACTCGGCTCCAGGCTGGTGGTCTCCAGCGTGAATGCCAGGTCCTCTGGTCTCTTGGTTGTGAAATGCTGCAGAGCATTTTCTGATATTTACCCTGCTGATATGGAGTAAGAAAGCATCTGTAGCCCAGAGCTTGGGGCCTGTCGGTACCAATACAAGTTTGGGTTGGAGATGCCCATTGCAGAACAGTAGAGGGACGCGGGGCCACTTTTCCGTTCAACTATGGACAGTGGACTTTGAGAAATAATAGTCTGATGTCTGGCAACTAAAATAAAAAGTAAAAAGCATATAGCAGTTAGAAAGAGACATTACAAATCAGAAAACGGGTCTTGTGCTTTACTTACATGTAACAAGGGCCAGGACATGGGTGAGTGTTAGGATACGGTCTATCATGAGTTTAACAGTTTAGCTTCTAATCTCTAGTAGTGAGAGTAGTTTGAAGGGATGTTCAGACTGATGTGTCATCTCTGGGATTTACAACAGCATTATTAAAGGTAAGTTTGGCCCCTCCTCTTCTATTGGCTCACTCCGCCAGCACCATGCCTCATTAAGACCCATCCATTTTGCTTCCCTCTACCTTATTTCTTCCTCTGCATATTTCACTAAGGTCCCTCTGGCACCCTCTCTGTCACTGTCTTGAACCCATTTCCTTCTGTCAAGCATAGAAGTGAGTTGATGCACTTATGTGTTGCATATTATGCCTGCCAGAGTTTACAAATGCCACTTCCAGTGCAAACAAGCATTTACATTGCCAATAGGGCTGGCTTTCCTTTGGTCCATCCATGCAGACATGCATTCATAGTCAAGAATACTGACACATAGAAACATGTACATATACCATAGTTTTAGGCTCAAAGAGGGCTGATATAGAGCTACACTAAAGTTCACGTTTTTTGTGCTTAAGGTTCGCATCTTGATGAATGCAAAAATACCAGTTTGATAAGCATATAAAAAATAAAAAATAATTCTTCCAAAAGAACATGAATAATTTGTTTGCTCCGGTTCCCCCAGAGCTAACCCTACTTCTGCTACTACCTCTGCTTTTTTTGCTTACTTCACTTTCCCTGTATATACCCATATTTGTATGTGTTCTTGTCTCTTTGTGTTTTGTTTGTAGTAATGCAATTATGTAATACATGGGTTTTATTAGCTACTTATTACATATTTCACAGTACACAAAACTCTAATAAGAAAACAATTACCATTTCATTATTCAACATATCAACATTATGAATATTATACCTTCATCATGTATGCAGCACACAATGCTATGTTTCTGCATGAGTAGCTTAGTATACTAGATAGAACCTTATAATAGAATGCTATTTATATCAATGCATTGTTTAATGCACTAATTAGCTTATGATATTTAGTGCAATGATCCTTGACACATTTATATCAACATTATAATAAGGATCCCTTGTACACACTTTTCATGAAAAGTAAATACACATGTGATGTCATCAGTGATGTCATCAATGACATTTGTGATGTCATCTTTGATGTTGTGGGTGTTAGTCTTAGCAGTGCACTGTGGTGGCGCGAGTTATGGTTGCTTAGCTTACCATAACTGGCGAATTTCAAGGGTTTTTCGGTTTTACTTGGAACCACAAAGTCCCTTTAACAAAGTTTTTTTCACTGAATTTCATAGGTTTTTAGTAGCGCAACTTAACAATAATAACTCTGATTTTATGTACATGTAAAATGGAACATACTGAACCCCCTCTACTGAATTTGATGTCCGCAAACTCTTTTAATGTCCGCGGACATGTTCGGAAAACAGCACCACTACCCAAAACTCTGTGGGGGTATGTTTAATTGTTTTCATATAACATATGAACATTTTACAAATTCACAAACCAGCACACATACACATTATATGTAGTTATACATAAGAAGTGTAACCCATATATATAACGCACTAATCAATCATTTAAATACAATATGTTCTAAAATGGAATATACCAAAAGAAGAAAGATAGGTTTCCAACATGATTACCTCACAGAAATTCCACAACCAAGAACAATAGCAGATCTACAGACCACTCAGAACATACCTTACCTGAAATAGTAAGTGTACTGCATTTTACTCATATATTTGTAAACTTTCTGTGTTAGATATATAAAAAAAAGATATGTTTTTTTTCTCACAGAAATGTCTAGTACTCTGGAGTGGCTAGAGGAGAATTTCCCACATGAGGAAATGTCAGAAGATAGTGAATCTAATGGTAGACACTTTACAATATAAACCATTTAATTATTATTATTATTTCATATACATTTAACATATATATATTTTTTTGTACAGAGCATACCAAAATAGAAAGTACTACAGAAAAATCTGTTATGGATAAGACTCTTCACAGCATAGAAGAAAAAATTGATCTACTGTTGGCAAATTTTAATAATTTAAAAAACTTTGTGGAAGATCATTTTAAACAAAAAACCACGTACCATTGTCCCACATGTACCAGTCCCCCCTCACCATATCCCAGTCAACTATCCCCAAACCCTCTCCATGAACCAAAACGTTTTGATGAGAATTCCATCCCTTCTTCATCTCATACAAATCCTGTTGAAACCCCTAATTCTCTTTTTTTTTTCTGCCTCACCTTTTCTGTCATAAATTAATCATACATGTAAAGTAAAATTTTTATATTGTGTTCTAAATCATTTCATGTTTTTTTTTTTTTAAAAAAAAGCAATTTAGGTGTCTGCGGACAGCGCGGGTGTCCGGAATGTCCGTAAAGAAACGAAAATGGAGGTGTCCTGAAGAACACTATACCTGTCCGTATTGTTCGCTAGCAAGTTGAAACTGTTCTAAGAACACAAGCTGTCTCCTGAAATGTTCGTCAATGGACGAAATTGGAGTGTCCTGACGACGCTGTCCGTATTGTTCGTTGGCAAAATTAGTGTTCTTAGAACATATTATGTGTCCTGAGATGTTCGTAAATAAACAAAATGTGAGTGTCCTGAGGACGATCTGCCTGTCTGTATTGTTCGCAAGCAAGTTCAAACTGTTCTAAGAACACATGAGGTGTCCTGAAATGTTCGTAAATAAAGGAAATAGGGGTGTCCTTAGAACACTATACCTCTCCGTAATGTTTGTATGCAAGTTGAAACTGTTCTAGGAACACGCGCGGTGTCCTGAAATGTGCGTAAATAAACAAAATGGGCGTGTCCTGAGGACGCTATGTCTGTCCGTATTGTTCGCAAGCAAGTTGAAACTGTTCTAAGAACAAACGCCTGTCTGTAACTGTTTGTTTGACGTGTGACGCACTTTTAATTACTTCAGGACCCGAACTGCGCATGCGCAAACCACTGTCGGTGCATTTGGTGTCCTGCGGACAGCCGCTCCCTTCGGGGACATGTTTGCGAACCTATCATGTGACCGCGCCCACGCTGATCGCGTGTTCTGAATGCGGACACTGTTCGTGTCCCCGAACAATTTAAAAGTACATTTTCAAGTAAGCCACAATATTTTTCAATAAAAACTCACCATAGCACAAGTCCCACATACTAATCCTGACTTTCTACATACTTTTTGAATCTTTTTTTGCATTCGATCTGTCCGCGGACAGCGCGCATGTCCGCGAACCGCATACAAGCACCCCTATAAAAGACCACGCCCTAGAGCTTATTCTCATTGTGTTTCTGGCTATCCTACAGAGCACAGCGAATTTTACTGCCAACTGCAGATTTCCATCGTGAACCTGATGGCATCCATGGCTGCACTGCTGCCTCCTGGTGCTGCATCTGCCTAAGCTCCACCACCACCACCACCACCTTCCCAAGGGCCTGAAGAGGGGAACGGGAGCGAGGATGCAGAGGAGGAGAAAGAAGAGGATGACGAGGTAGTTGAACTCCCTACTACCCGCACTCGGCGTGAGTCTTGGGTGTAGCGGTTATTTACCATTCATGAGAATGGTCCGAAGGCTCGTGCGAACCAAGTCACCTGCAACGAGTGCAAAATGGTACTCAGAGTCGCGGGAAGCTTGGTTCGTACAGGTTTGGGACCACTACCATGAAGCGACACCTAAAGTCATTCCACACTGGAGCCATTCACAAGGTTGTACCTTGCGAGGAGTGTAGCAGGTTGACTTCCTCTACTTCATCCTCCGTTTCTGATCCTGTCACCACAAGGAACACTCCTGTGGGACAGCGTATTCCTCAAGCTGCCTCACAGGCCATACACAATGCTGATGACCCTTACCTTTCGAGGGTCACAGTTGTGTGTATGTACTGCGACGCAGTACTCTGCAGGGGGGAGCGACTTCGAAGTGCTTTCGAGACTATCGCCTCAGAGCACAAGAAGATCTGCTCACTACCCAAATAAAACCCACTCTACATCTTCCTCTCTCAGCTCGCCCTTTCTTATCTCCGTGGTTGGTGTCCCCCCTTACCCTCCTTTCCCCTTCTCTCCTAGTGTGTCTTGTATAAAAAAACAACAAATATAAACCTAAAATAAATAAATAAATAAATAAATAAATAAGGCTCTTTTCAGAGCTGCCTTTCACAGTTAAACAATAGAAGTGAAAATAAATGAAGCAGGGCCCTGTGTATTTTTTAGAAGTCTGCGGACATCTAAAATTTTGGGGTGCTACCTATCATAACCATTGCAATTTTCTCTGGGAGGAAGTGGTGGCTCTGAAAAGAGCCTTTTGGGGGTGTTTGTGTTTGAAAAATTAGAAATACTCAACACCTACTACAAAATGGTTGCTGAAATTCTAAAAAAGGTTGCAATGCATTTTGTACATTTCTCAGAAAAATCTGATTGCCAGCAAAAGTAAGATGGACTCCATCTCTGAAAAATGTATGTACTACGAAACATAATATTTTGCCTTACTGACATTGCGCCTTGCTTTCTCCATTTGTGGAGCAAATGAAGAACGACAAAGCCAGATTTGTCTCTGCGCAATCCGTGAAAAAATTACTTGAGAATTTGGAAACATGTCCATGACCTTCCCAAGTCCTTCTTTCATTGCAAACTGCAAAGAAATTCCAGCCACATGTCCTAAACTGTTCCCTCCACAAAGAATTATAATTATATCTGGATGTTGCTCTGTCTCCAAAGTAGCACAGAGAGGTAGCAAGTCCAACCACTTCATTCCACGTACTCCATGCCAGTGTACTTCCACATGTGGGAATCCAAGATCTACAGCTACTCCACAGCTTTCTGCATGCACCTTTAACCAATGTATCCACGAGTCTCCCAAAATCTAAACAATCTGTTTTCTGAAACACACAGCCATAGCCATCTGTTGTTCTCTCAGCAAAAAGAGTATCTGAGAAACTCTCTCCTGGCACAACACACCCACCAAACTTTCCTGACCAATCCCTTTCTCTGCTCATTCTCATTTGCATGGCTCCCCAACCCAAAATCCCCGGATGTAACACCCGATGTCCGCGGACTACCGCCATGTCCGCGGACATATCGTAACATGGACAGCCCTTCTACCATTTCCACTTCACTCTGTTCCAGTCCCTCATTGGATGTAGCTAAGAAGTCACCTGACCATCCACCAATCGCATAGAAGACCTCTACATCTAACTGCATCATCATAGATCAGCACTGCAAATGTACTGTTAATCTCTGAGTACAAGTGTCATTTCATTGGAAAGCACCTTCTACAAGAAATACTGTACAAGTCTCCAAGATTTCTACTTGCAGCTCCATGCATATCCATATGCATGAACACAAACTACAGGTATGCATATTTTCTGTAAAGTACATGTACAGTTCTTCTAGTTTCATATAAACAGATTAACTGACTTATCTTCTATAATCTGTAAAAATGAATTTACTGTCTTTTTTCCATCTCCTAAAATCAACTGTCACTTACAAACCTTTATACTATTTAATTTCTTTTTACACACACATATTCAAAGCATGTTGAACTAACATATTTTAAATAAAATATATAGAGTGCACATAGTCAAACAAAATTGCCTGCACACACTATGTTCAAATCTCAAACAATACTTGTACAATAACATAAACATTTATTTATGTATTTACTTACTTATATTTATATAGCGCAAGCAGCCCATGAAATTGAGGCACTGTTACTTGCAAGAGCTTAGTTACAGGAATAGTGGTATTCAGTTTTATATTATGAAGTCCACAAGGCATAGTAAAGATATTTTGTTTGCTACAGTTAGTCATTGCAATACAGTTTATTCTTTAAGAACATATGATATGTATTCAACTGGTGCGACGTATCTTATGTGAATAAGATAGTTTTCATGGTTTTGAGGAAAGCGCTGAGGATGTCAATTAAAAAAATCAATGTCTAAATTAAAAACAGTGCTATGTACAAACAAAATGACTAATTTGTTTCCTTTACAATTGCAGTGAAGACCATTCTCCTGAAAAGTAGCAGTCGAATTTGAAGTACAAAGAACAACTAAGACGAAACCTGCTCATTTTAGAAAAAAAGTAAGTTGAATACCACCATAATATTTGTATTATTACTCAAACACACACTGTAAGTTTAATTCATGCTAGTTATGTGCCTAAAAATAGAGACTTTGCACCATTCTGTCCAAAAATCCCCATTTCTTAAACAGCGATTTACATCCAGAATGGCCCACAAATTCCTATTTTTTCGACACAAAATAACCCAACTCAGCCACTAGAATTTTGATATTATAGAACAAACAACTGTTTTAATTGTATAGCATTAGATTTACTATTTGTACTTCTCCACACCACTAGCTTACTTTTTTCTGTCATCTGAACCCCAGTTTAGTAGCACATAAATTCAAGAATACCCATCCCTACTAGTTGTAGTTGCCCAATGCACAATCACACACCATTACATACATCTTTATCATCTTACTCAAACACTCAAGCACACAGCACACATTCATTGCAGAACACCCCAACCCATACCTTCTTTATTTTTTTCAACAGACCCTAAAGAATGCCTACCAAAAATCAAGTCCGTAGAAAGCAACGCAGAAGTAGAGCAAATGAAAATAAGTGTCCAACATAAGCATCCATCTCTAGAAGAATTTGTAAAAAAAGTTCAAACAAAACATCTAATACAGTCATTTAGTGAAACAAAAGAAGTTTCAAGTACAGAAACTTTGCCTCCTCTATCAAAATGTAAAACGAACCAGAAAATAATTAACAAAAAATCAGCTATCACTACAGATAAAACTGCTTCTATAAATCTTGATATAGTGCAAAGTAATCATACCAAAAAAGTATTTTAGCCAAAATGTTCCTTCAAAATCTTATAAAAACAGGAGAGAAACCAGGTTCAACCCTTAAAACCTACCGTAGGAAATTAATCTTAGAAGCGTTGATAGACAAATAACTTTCTTTTGAGAAGAATTGCATTATTTTAGTGTTAAACAAAATGAAACCACTAACAAAACTAATGATTAAATTACAAAAAAGACTTCTCAATAAACGAAATGTCAAAAGAAAGAACTTCTTAAATATCTGCGGAGGTGAATGGAGTCGCACTACAAGCACAAAACCATACTTTAATGAAGAAGCATACAAACAAAAGCAAACAAATACAATTGCCATACATAGCAGTGGTCGAGGTTATGAAAAAGTTAATACCATAATGGAACAAGAAATATTTCTTACAAAAATATGCCCTGAAAACTAATTACCTCTCCATTCAACTGAATCAGAACGTCTAGTATACAAATGGCCATGCACGTCAATGTGTAACATTCCAAAAACAATTTTCAAGTCTTTACGCCAATTCCTCAATCAATATGTGAAAAGCAAAGACAAAATCAAAATTAAACTACTGCAAAATATGGATACCTCTCCAGTGCACAAGTAAACAGGACTACAAGGACATTCATTGGCTTGCATTACAGGACCTACTTGCAAAACCACCTTCCATGATATCAAAAGGATATCAACACATCATTCAACTATAAATCTAGTCTATAAACTGTACTATGCTAAAAGTCTTGCTTTAGCACTAGCCAATTTAAATATCCTTCTACATGGTACAGCAAAAGACCTACTTGAAGAAATCGACTATATCCAGAAAAAATATTTTGGAAGTGAAAGCCACTTACCGAATGAAATAGCTTTAAAGCAAATTACCAACAATTCTATGCATGCAACCTTTTACTACACACATACAAAAAAGAAATACTAAAATTTAAAAGTACATCAGCTGAAGTACCAAATCATGTGTGTGTGTGTCGCCGCAGAACTTTTTATAAAAGTAACACAAAAACTGTAGACCTATCATACAAAATAGAAGACAATGAAAATTCTAAATGGTTTGGATTAGCTCACGACCTTATAGCAGAAAACAAATGCGCAATAACTGATCCCTTAATACTTTGCAGTTACTGCACTACAAAACTTGATAACAACCAAACTCCTTCACGTGCTATCACAAATTATTTGGAATTATATCCACTACCAAAACCCCTACAAACACTTAATTTATATGAGAGCATCATAATTCAAACCGTGCACCCATTTCAAGCAATAATATGCCTTCAAACCAAAACAGCAAATTTACCTCCCTCTGAATTAGTGAAAGGTATTTGTGGAAAAGTAGTTTATTTACCATTGGATCTAAAAGAAAATGTGCACACTCTAGGAGTGCAACGTCCAATGGAGCAATCTTTAATTATCTTAGTCAATCGAATACCTACAAAAGATAAAAAAAATATGGCAACAGCTGGTAGATTTACATAAAGTTAGACAAGCCTTGCAATATCTAAAAGAGAATAATGAATACTACAAAGAAATAAATATTAAAGAAAACTTGAAGGATACAACTGAAATAATTCAAGAGACACAAGAAGCTGGTCAATTTGAGCTCCTAGATCCTGCTACAATATCAAATACTTTAGACCATTATACAATTTATCCATTACACTCTAATGACACCGTAGAAGATGCACTAGAAACGTACCAAATGTGTCAAACAAAAGGATATCCAATCGGCATATGGGAAAAAAGTATAGAAGCGCGTGCGTTTCCTCTACTCTTTCCTACTGGCAAAGGAGGAAGGTACGATGATAGACCTATTCAAATATCAGCATCAGAATACCGCTCATTACGGATGTATTCTGAAGATCCCAGATTTAGACAAAATGTGGAATACATATTCCACCTACTCTTTGAAAGTGAACTAGCAACTTTATGTTTCAGAGTTACACACACATTAAAATCAGGATCTCACTTTCAAAATATGTCAGCTACACAATTATTACAAAAAGTGCAACAAAAAGCTGAGGTTTTACAATCAAATATTACAAATCTATTAGCAAATATGCGTGGTACTAAAGAGTACTGGTTTCGACGTCATGGAGATGTACGTTGTATGATCAGAAACCTTGGCCCACCCACTTGGTTTGTTACATTAAGTTGTGCGGAATATGCATGGGAAGATTTACATTATTTCCTACGCATATCAACCAAAACAAAACAAACATAGATATACTAACACTTGCAGAACTTTGCTCTCTGGATCCTGTTAAAGTTTCAAGATATTTTCACCATCGCTTCATTGCTATACTACACTTTATTTGTAATAAAACTGTTCCTCCCCTTGGAGAAGTGCAACACTTCTTTTGAAGAAAAGAATACCAGGCCAGAGGAGCACCACATATCCACATGCTTTTATGGATTAAAGATGCTCCTAAATTTGGTCAAGACAGTGATGCCACTGTGTTACAGTTTATTGAAAAATATGTCACTTGTGAAATTCCATCAGAAGCCACTTCATGCACAAATTTTACAATTTCATAGACACAAATGTGGCAAATATTGTCGATGCAAATACAAAAACAAAGGGAAATACGACACCAAATGCTGCTTTGGTTTCCCTAGACCGGTTACAAATACAGGTCAAGTGAACAACCTCATGGCTTCAGTTAGACATAGTGTTAAAGGTAAGTCACCTAAAAATACCTATCACATAAAAAGAACAGAAGAAGAAAAATATATCCATGATTACAATGCAATCATTACCCACTTATGGAATGCAAACATAGATGTGCAGTACATTGCAGACAATTCCACTGCAGTTGCACGATATGTTACAGCATACTTAACCAAAGCAGAAAAAACAGAGCTTCAAGACCTCTGGAATGACCTGTCATCGGACAAAACAGTGTCTTAGAAATTATACAGCTTGGGCATAAAAATGCTCTCCCATAGAGAATGTGGATCCTATGAAGCAGCAGATCATTTAACTGGCACTGCATTGTATGGTAAATCTGGAAATATAGTATGGCTAAGTCTTGGTCCTGCTAAATCTAGAAAAAGAGTTCTAAAATCATACGAAGATATAGAAAAAATAGCCAAACATGATCCCAACAGCCAAGACATTTAAAAAACAATTTATTGGACACATACTACCTAAACAGAAGTAATACTTTGGAAACCATGTGTCTATACCACATAGCCCAACACTTCACATACAAAAATAATATAAAACCCGATGAAAAAAAAAAAGGTAAATACAGAGTGACAAACTGTGAAGGCAGCTTAGTAAAACTCACCAAACCAAATTTAATTAATCT
Source organism: Ambystoma mexicanum (assembly GCF_040938575.1). Lineage (NCBI taxonomy): Eukaryota > Metazoa > Chordata > Amphibia > Caudata > Ambystomatidae > Ambystoma > Ambystoma mexicanum. The sequence continues at coordinate 227,796,729 of NC_090937.1, read as the reverse complement.
TATCAAATTGTCATTAAAGACTCCTCAACATAAAGAACTATATTACATGTCCCTGCTACAACTCTTTAAACCATGGAGAAAAGAAGAAGAAATACTAGTTAACTATGACTCATATGAAGACGCTTTCAAAGCAAATGAAAGCACTAGAACTGATGTAAACTTTACACAGTACAAAACAATGTTGCACAATGAACAGCAACACAAATAACAACTCCAGGCCCAACTAGATAAGGACACTCCTGACAATAGTCAACCTTCTGTAACAGGAAGCCCAGGAAGCCAAGAACCACTGGGAGAACCACTAATAACAAATGAGGCAGATTTCGCTATGACAGAAGTAGAAAACACCATGTGTCAGTATGAAGATAAAGAAGACTTAACTATACTACAATCAAAACTAAACCATGAGCAACGTAGCATTTTTCAAGCACTAACAAAAGAAATTGCACATGGTGTACAACATGAAAACAAAGAATGCACCTGCCAGAATTACAAACCTATACTACTGTACGTCAGTGGTGAAGCTGGTTCTGGCGAAACATTCCTAATCAAAATCATCAGTAAGTTCCTTCAACAATTGACGAACAACAAACTGTCAGCTGTTGTCACTGCCCCCACAGGTTTAGCTGCCTGCAACATAGGCGGTGTCACTTTACACCGATTACTACTCCTGCCAGTAGAACACAAAAACAAATTAGACTATTACAAACTTTCTACAGAAGCTGCAATGGAACTACGCAGAGTATTAAAACAAATGAAAATGCTACTAATAGATGAAGTGAGCATGGTGTCCAACCTAATGTTGGCTTTGATTCACCTCAGATTACAAGAAGTACTCAAAACAAACTACGAAGAGCTCTTTGCAGGAAAACACATTATTGTTTTCGGAGATCTTCTCCAATTGACACCAGTAAAAGCTGAGCCTATTTTTAACCTTGTCAACCTTTGGCAACATTTCCAATACAGAGAATGAACAGAAAACATGCAGCAATCTGCAGATCTCACTTATGCCAACATCTTAAAAAGTATTAGAGTTGGTATACTATCTAAAGAAGCACGAGCAATATTGAAAACCCGGCACATTCATGCACTTTATGCCGATAATGCATGTGCTACAGATGTTATGGAACAATTCGCCTACAAAAATGTCAATTGTATGGCCTTAATGCCAACTCTTGCGAGCTGTTTGAAATTGAATGAAATAATGTTAAATAAAGAAATGCAACCAATGATGGAAATTAGCGCCACAGACAAACTAGATGTACATGGTATGACACTACACATGTGTGAGCAAGCCACAACAAGACTAAACAGTTTAGAAAATTCAGCTGGGTTGGAAAAGATATTAAAATGATCCTTAAATTGCAGAGTAATGCTTAAACGTAACCTTGACGTGGACCAAGGACTAGTTAATGGAGCACTGGGTACAGTTGTTGGCTTTCAAACATACCCACGTGACAACAAAATTCAGTTTGTCAATATTCTCTTTGACAAACTTTCAGAAGTAAAAAGGATAGGACGCTTAACAGCTCGATTTCCTTCTCTTCAAAGACATGTATGTACGCAGAGAACAATTTTCTCTAACTCTTGCATACACAGTCACCATTCATAAATCACAAGGTCTTACCCTAGACAAAGCAATGATAGACATTGGTAACACAGTCTTTAAAGAAGGCATGAGCTACGTAGCACTATCACGCTTACGTACACTTGACGGTCTATTTCTAATCAACTTTGCAAGTAAAGTAAACGCTGATTTTCCTTGCATTTTAGAATACAATAGACTTCGCTCACTATACACCCCCCATCTAAACACATATTCTGTTCCACAAAAAGTAAAACGTAAAGGAAAACTAAATCAAACAGAAATGCAACAGGATGTCACTGAAAATCCTCCGAGAGTAAAAGAAACTAAAACTTCATCAAGTACCACAAGCATAAAAGAACCAATTAGGGAAAGTAAACCAGGTACTTCATCAAAGAAGGAAGACCAACTAAAAAGAAATCACTCAGATACAGAACTACCTGGTCAATTTAAACTCTCAAATATAGTTGGTGTAAGTTGCTACGCAAATGTAGCAATGAATATTCCATTTCAATTACCACCAATTGTTGACAACATTTACTTACACAGTACAGACCATTTGTGTTTGCAAATGTTAGTACTTCATAGAAACGCAACAAACAATCCTGACAACACGAATAGTGTTTATGGAATAAGACAACAATTGGACTACTGTGCTGGAATGGTGAAATTAACTATAAACTCACAGGAAGATCCACACGAATTTCTAATGTACTTACTAAAAGTACTGGAAAACAAAAGCATACCTAAAAATAATCTTCCAGATTTCATGCATGTGGAAACATACATGCACTCTCTGCAACAATGTGACACAAGAACAAATCCCCAATGAACGCTTCGTATATATATATCAATACCTAATTGTGAATCCATTCAATTTCAGCAACTTGTACAAAATGCAAACCATGGTAGATTATGTTCTACCTGCAATTCGGATAATCACTCCACCTTACTAATACACACATAGTAAATACGTAATACTAATGCTTCTACGTTACAATGCAAATGCTACCAAAAACAACTGCAAGCTGACTGGATTCACATATGATCAAGTATCACTTGGTAAGAAAACCTTCACAACAATAGGTATAATCTACCACGCAGGAGCCACAACCAATTCGGGTCACTACACTGCCATATATATAAAAGAAATGTGTATGGTTTGAATGTATTGATAGTACCATTACTCTAAAGCAGAGATTACCAGCAAATCTTTCAAACGCTTATTTAATGTTCTTAAAACCAAAATGTATTAACTAAACTGTACTTAAACCTTAACTAAACTTGTAGTAAAAAAATATAAACTGTTAGAATATTCCAACTGGTATCTAACTGCCTGAAGATTCTGCAACAACTAATCAGATAAATGAATACCACTAAATTATATAATAAAATAGGCAGTTAGAATACGCCAACTGATATCTAACTGCTCCAAAATTGTACAATATCAAAACTGATAAATCAATACCACTAAATTACATCAAAAATGAAATAGTTGGAATACGCCAACTGGTATCTAACTGCTCCAAAATTTTACAATATGCAAACAAGTGAAAACAAACAAACAAATAGACTGTAGCATAGCAAAAAAGGTTTTTTTTTAATCCAACATGGATTTTTTTTTCTCCCACAGACCCAGTGATTTTAGCAACAAACACAGAAACTGAGCAAATTGCACAGTACACTGGTTTGTAATCTACTAAATATGAGGCTAAAAAAAAAATGTCGATTATTCAATGTTAGAAGTTGTTACAAAATACCAATACTAACATGATCTTTTCTTTTATCACAGAATTGAACAAAAAATACATGTACTCCAGTTACTAAACCAAACAGTGAGTATATTATAATAACTACAACCATTGCAACATATCACACCCATAGCGGCTTTTAACTTTGTTACTTATAAATTTGTTCTTGGATCCCAAACTTATAAGCCACTATGAGTGTGATATGCTGCGGTGGTTGTGGCCAGGGCATAGAGTCTTTGGTGCATGGGCATGCACCCAAGACTCTCTGCCCTGGCCACAACCACAGCAGCATTTCACACCCATAGAGTCAAACATTTTAACTATGCCTTATGGGAACTTTTAATGTCTGCGGACATGAGTGTTCTTAGAACACTTTCAACTGGCCAGCGAACAATACGGACAGCGTCCTCAGGACACCCCGTTTTGTTTATTTATGAATATTTCAGGACACCGCGAGTGTTCTTGGAACACTTTCAACTTGTCAGCGAACAATACAGACGGCGTCCTCAGGACACCCCCTTTTTATTTACGAATATTTCAGGACACCGCAAGTGTTCTTGGAACACTTTCAATGTACCAGCGAATAATAAGGACAGCGTCCTCAGGACACCCCCCGTTTTGTTTGACGAACATCCCAGAACACATTATATATTCTTAGAACAGTTTCAACTTATCTGCGAACAAAACGGACAGGCATACCGTTCTCAGGACACCCCCATTTTATTTATTTAACAACATTTCAGGAGACCGCAAGTGTTCTTAGAACACTTTCAACGTACCAGCAAACAATACGGACAGCGTCCTCAGGACACCCCCATCTTGTTTATTTGCGAACATTTCAGGACAGCCGTGTTGTCCGCAGACAAATCGAACACAACAAGAGGGTCTACCACATAAATAAATACAACATTTAACCCATCTCATACTCTCCCACCCTCCCCAAACACCCTTACACACCAACACACTCTACTAAATTCAATTTTTCAACCATTCAACCAAGTTTCACCGCGCTGTCGGCGAATCCAAGATGGCGGGCACTACCGAAAATCGGACGCGCTCTGCGCGGTCCAATCAGCGAACACGTTGCATGTCCGCGGACATGACGCAGGCCGGTTGGCCAATCAGGACACTGTCCGCGGAGCGAACAGGGAATTGTGTCCGCGGACCGAACACAGATATCACTAATTTTTAGTGACCTACTTTTTGGTCATTTAAAAAAAAACTACTGGACGGATTTTCACCAAATATGCAAAAACACGCTTTCGGGACCAGGCCGCTACTCCTGGTCCAAATTTGGTGAAAATCCATCCAGCGGTTTGGGCTGTAGGTGTGAGCAAACATTTTTTTCCCCATTCAGTCTATGGGAAAAAAAAAAGTTTTGGGACCCCCTTATAACTTTGCCCCCCCCCTGGACGAATCCTCACCAAACTTTGCAAGTAAATTCAGAATGAGCTGTATACTATTTTTGCAAAGTTTGGTGAGGATTCGTCAAGGGAGAGCAAAGTTATAAGCCGCCCAGAAAGTGCTCTTCCTATGGAAACAGCAACTTAACCATAACTACATGGCCACGTAATATATGTATGTATGTATGTTTGTATAGGGAGTTCTGTGTTCTAGCCAATGGTAATATAAAAAGTGTTTCTCCAAAAAAGTATAATCCTTCTGTGGTTGAAACACTGATAATTACAGAAGTCCCGATGCATATTTGTTGGAATCGTGTGTTGTAGGTCAAAGCCTTAGGGTTTTTGATGATCAGCTCTCACTGAATGAGATTCTCCCTTCTGCGATAGCTTAGAAAGAACAGGTAGCCGTTGAGCTGTGCATGCAGATTGTGAACACACTTGAACAGTGTTTAAATAGACATTGCAGCTTCATGAGGCACGATCCTGAATAACAGGGTCCTGAATAACAAATTCCCATGTTTTGCACATCTAGAGAACCAGCGTTCAAAGCAGGTAACCTGTTATTCGTGTAACATTTTCTATGGGACTTTACAAACATTTTAATAACACATCCCCGGCCGCATCTACGGCTCTGATGCAATGTTATGTTGCTGAACATACTCTTGCACAGGCTCTACCAGATATTTATCCCTGCCCCATAAACTTCCCAGAAACTGGTTAGTGCTCCTGTACCATGCCAAACTCCAATACAGCAGTATCCTTTACACACCAGCCTTCATAAGCCAAAGGGCCAAAACATGACTAATGGTTCCCTTTCCTTCTTGGCCTTCTAGGAGCACAATATTTAAAATGTGAACGACAGTCTGATTTTATTTTCTAAAAAAAATTGTTCAACAAGTGACTGGCTGCATTTCCTATCTCAAGCTTAAACAATGGTGGGCAACAGGCTTAGTGGAGATGGAAACACAATTTACTATGTTTAAAACATACGGGTCCTCAGTAGGTTTGCACATACTATGACTGGTACTTCCCCATTCCTTCGTGCCTCTTCGAAAGCAGCCCAGCACCGTTTAAAAAAAATATATATATATTTTGCCTGCTTGCATGTTTTCAGTGCCACACTTAAATCTTTGTGACTGGAATACATGGGGGAACTTCTGAAGTGTAAGGCTCCTTGTGAAGGAAACAAATCAGAGGCAGACAGGAGCATATAAGAAATTCCAGAGGCGGATACTTGAGCTGCCCTGCTATTCTCCAAGCCTCATTCTTCCAATGCCTGATGAATAATCTAAGTGATTTATTTTCAAGTGTCCGTAATCTTCAGTTAGCCTAATTAAGGTATCATCTTCTTGTCTTTTTTTGGAGCAGCACTTTATACGTAAGTAGGATAGTCCATTTAAGCCAAATCACACATTATACAAAGCCACCTGGTAGTATACATATATAAGCCTACTAACATTAGAAATCATAATAAGTTAACATAAAAATGTTAGTACATTAAAAAAATATATATTTAAATCAAATATCATGGTGACCTTAACTCGCCCTGTTTTTATTTAATATCTTGATTGGGTTGTAACTTTTTTTTTTTTTTACATTGAAGGTGGTGTCATTTGTTTTATAAAAAGCTATTTGTTCTAGATAAATACGTGAAATCATTGTTCTTGCTGTTCTTAATGTGTGTTAGGCTGCTTTTGTTACTATTTATATTTTGCATTGTTTAGTAATTATTTATTAGTAGAACTTTGTTATTTGTGTTTATGTAAATGGTACTAAGTTTGTAAATTGTAGACGTGTGTATATACTGACTTATTTATTGGAATAAATGTTACTAAATAGTATTTCTTTTGTGGTTTTTTTGTTTAGCGTATAATTTCTTTATGCTGTATATTGTATTTGTCATGTTACTAAATGTTATTTTTGTAATTATAAATGTAAATATTTAGTGATACTTCCTTTTGGATACTTTTTTAATTTAAAATGTGTAGTATTTCATTTGGAACTAGAAGTGTTGTATATGTTTTTTAATTTGTATTTTTGTATTATAACAATGTTATGGTTTGTATTAACAGTGTGTTTACATTTTTTTAAATACCATCACTTAATAGAAAACTATTTGTATGATTATAATTTTCTTTATTATATATTTCATGTTTTTAGGTTTATGGGTGAGTTATGGTTACCATATGTAATTAAAATATATATTTTTCTTACCTTAACGGCCTTAAAGTTTTTGTTGGTTTAAACTTGACTTGTTTGTAAAATAACAAATGTTTCAAATGTCCTGTGTTTTTTTTTTTTTTTGTTTTTTGTTAAGGCTGTGTAATTGTAAAGTGTCTTGAAGTACTATTTCATTTGATTAAGTTTAGTGTTGTTTTTAATTGAAATATATGAATGTTTGTTGTAATTGTGTGTTTATGTAGTTGCTTAAAATTTAAATGTATTCAGATTTGTGAAAATGTAAATCTAATTTTGGTGACTGGCTCCACATCACCCCTTAAAGCTGTCCCTTGCCTCAAATGTTCATAAGAACCTTTGAAAAAGAATCCAATTAAAAATACCAAATTTTAAATTTGAAAAATTCCAATTTTATTGGATTTATGTATCCTTTTAGAAAAATACCAATGAAAAGTTCTCCAAATTATAATGTGTATACTTCTATGGGTATCATTGAGAAAGTCACCAGAAATTGAAGTTTTAGTGTTAGTATGTTTTTGCAGCACAAAGCAACATTTAAAATTATTAGATGTGTTGTTGTAGGTGGTGTTGTTGTATGCATTTGTAGTAATGGGTACAAAAAAAACTTGATGCCAATTTTTTAAAAATCTTTTTAGAGTTCATGTTTAAAGGTATGTAGATTATGGATTACATTTAATTTTCATCAATTATTATTTTACACTTGTGTTATATTTAAAGGGGGTACACATGTTGGATTTACATTTTCTTTTGGTTGTATTGGTTTACTATAATTGAATGTTTTATGTCACGAATGGGAGCACATATAAAACATACTCGAGTATGTTATCAGAAAAATCAACTCGCCCACTAGCATAAACGAGTCATTTCTATAAAGTGCAAGCACTTTTGGCCTTACTGGCGAGAAACAATGCTATTTTTAGATGTGCTCTGCTTCACCTGGCTGGCCTCCGGGTGGCAGCAGTGAGCAAAACATGCTTTTTTGCTAAGGCCTGAATAAATACTTAAACTTGTACTACATTTTTACCCACTGAAATGAAATGTCTTTCTAATGAAATCCTGGTATTTTTATCCACTTTAGTTGCTGCTCTCCTGCTTTGCTTCTCGGGCTGGGCCTATTTAGCAACACTGTAATGGCACTGCATCCAAGTACACTTTTTCATGTTACTGGATGCCCTGTGCCGCACGGTTGTCAGAGGGCTGCTAGGCCATAGTCTGAACAGTGGACAGGGGATAGACCCACTTGTGAACGTGGTCTTGTTGCTCGAGGGAGGAACACAGTACAGTCTGCTTTTAAGTTCACGTCTCCAGTCAGGCTTGTCATTGAGGGTAAGCGGGAGAGCAGCTTGCGATCATGTCGCTTTTCTGACTGCCAGATGAAACTGTTCATGGACGCTAGGAGACTGCAATTAAAGCACAATGCACAATGATGTTCCCATTATTTCTGGTATGTGCATGTGTTTAATACGGAAAAAACAAGATTTTCAAAGGAAGATCCGTTTCTAGCCTTGTACTTATGCCACTAGGAATATAGACATTTAGTTAATAAGCCTTTTGCACTTGATCAGGCACCGCACGGTTCTTGTTGTTGTTAGTTATTATGACACTTTGCACTCTTAGCCAATTGGACTGCATGTGTCCTTTTTATCTGCATGTTGGGACGTGCAGCAAATAGGCTTTCTTTCCCATCACTTTTTCAACACCAGGGTCTTATTTGCTTCATTAAGTCAGTGCTTGATTTTTCTGTGGCGTCTCCTTTTTTAGGACGGAGAATGCAAAATGATAAGGAAAGACAAATATTTTGGTTAAATAAAAGTCTTCAATTTACATAAGGTGAGTAGGCACGGTAGTCTTCTAATAGGTGAAGCATTATGATTTCCTTTTGTTTTTCAACCCACCCCTCACTACCTGAAACCGCCAAGGAGGTCCGTGTTTGGAAGGGTGGGACACCTGCAGGGCTCCTTAACAGGCCTGGATAGGTGTGACCTGCAGTTGCTACTGAAGACATTTGCATTTCCTGTGAGTGGGACTGATCCTCTCTACAAAGCCTGCCCCTCCCACACACATCACAAGTGTACATGGTATGCTCTACCAAATAGCTTAAGTCAGGAGAGCTTTGCAGAGTATAAAATAGATGTGTATTATTTCACCTATTATCTACAATGCGCCATACGGTTTAGCTTGTAATGTAGACAGGTTCCTTGCCAGCTGCCTCCTCAGCACATCAGCTGCCTCCACAGCACAGCAGTAACAACCCCACTACCTTTCGCAACTCTCCTGGCACAGGGCGTTTGAGAAAATGTACGTGTGTGTGTGTGTGTGTATATATATATATATATATATATATAAAAATATTTTTTGTGCATTGTCTGTGTGCCCTATGTTGGTGTATGTAGCTGTTATGTCTGTAAGTCTGTTTGTGCATATCATTATGTATGGAGCACGTAACACATTTCTCCTTTACATTCACAAGATGGGCAGTGTGGGTAGAAACTAGAAAGTGTCAGGGGTTTAGAAATGGTTAAATCCGATATGGGAGGGAACAATGGAGGTACAGATTTATTAAATCAGTTATTTGTGTACTGTTGCCTGGCATCCTAGTTTTGTTCCAGAAGGGAGTACACATTCTGATGTTAGTTTTCTAGGGAACTATGCAGAAACTAACTTGCCCGTTTCACCAGCAGTGTCATGCTAGCCTTGCACAGTGCAGTTAATAAAAAAGTACATAACGTGCACTGCCTCCAGACAATTGCTGTCATGCCTATTTGACATTGCTCCCAGAAAAAGACCACGCTAGATTTGCATTGCTGCTAGACATTGACCATATTAATTAAAACTATGCCATACAGTGTTACCCATTTGAACACATCATTAATAGTAGGGTTTTTTGATATATCGTTTGTTAATGCTGGATTCCTAACACCTCTAACGTCTGTATAATAGGTGATATTATCATACAATTTAATGGTACTCAAAAAACTGCTACCCGGCTGAGTCAGCCCTGCTGGTATTCTTTTTTTCAAAATATCATTTTGAGTTTTTACAACAGAAATTAAGTTCAACATATTAAGTCGGAACCAACCAAACAAACGGAAGGGAATTGCATAGAGCAGCAGCAGTAGACCTTAAAACAGTTCATCAACAGAGAGGCAAAATTGCATCCAGAACATTCATTATAGCATTTATTGGCAGGTATCATTGGTGAGCTGTAGAGGATGGGGTTTAATGATCTTTTCTGGACCTGGTACGACGACAGGGGCTGTGGACTATTCGTGGCGCTGGAGTTCACTGCCTGTTGTGACTCCTATGGATCTGCTCTCCCCAGGGGTTGGTTGACAGGGGAGGGAGGAGAGGAGGGGGGCTGGGGAAAGAGGGGGGATGTAGGGGGCTCTCTGGGTAGGGGTTAATGCTTCATGCACCTCCGGAGTGCGGGGGAGTTGAGGGACCATTCCCGTAAATTGATCAGCGTAGTCTAGGAAGGCTGACCATGTGCTATAAAATCTTCCCATGTTTCCCACGCAAGTGGTGGTTATTTTTTCTGCGACTACCATGTCCCAGCATTTCATCCACCACATAGGGAGCTCCAGGCCCTCGGCCTGTTTCCATAGCCAGGCTATGGTGATTTTTGGCTGCTCTGAGCAAGTGCATGCATAAATCCGCTTGGTGCCCTGTCAATGGGAATACCCCCTCACCCATGTCCCCCAGCAGAACGATTCCCGGGTCCCATGGAATTGTCAATGCCGTGATTGGTCGGATCTGTTCCAGAAACTTGCCAGAATCGGGCTGACTTCGAGCATGACCATAATAGATGTAGTAGTGAGCCCATTGTTTGTTTGACAGCCCCTCCAAAATTGTGGCGATATTGCTGGGTTAATTTTGTTTAGAATTTCTGGGGTCAGATAGCACACCTTCACGGCCCCCCCCCCCTCCTTGTTTGTAATACATTTAGAACTCTTGTGCATTCGGGACCAACAGCGCCCCCAATCTTCCAGCTCTAGTTCTCGCCCCAAGTCCCTCTCCCATTTGAGCATGTAGTTTTCAGTCTTGTTGGGGTCGGATTTGTCAAGTAGCCTATAGAGGAGTGACATTTTCCCTTTAGGGGCCGATGTTGTTGGAGTGCACACTAGCGCTGTGAGCTCCCTGCCCCTGTGTGCTTTTGTTTTGCTTTGTGACATCCAGTGCCTAAGCTCTGCGTACTGCAATCGTTCAGGTTCTGTAAGCTGAAATTTCGTCTTGCACTCCTCGAATGTTGCCAAAGTCCTCCGGTGTGGTCCCAGGGGTGAAGTCAGGGTTGTTCCATATTGGGATGAGGGGGTCCCAGAGAGCCCCTGTTTCCCCATTTACGAGCTGCCCTGCTCCAGCACTCAACTTTGTTTTTGGTGGATGTTAACTGGCCTGTGTTCAGGGACCCCGGGGCGTTGTAATGTGTGGTAGAGTTGCAAGCTGCAATGGACTCCATGCTTCCTCTATTTGTTTCCTGCAGGGCTGGTTAGTGGTTGCCTGCCATGCATAGGCCTGTGAGAGCTGTGTTGCAAAACAGTATCTGGTGACGTCCGGCACCTCCAGGCCACCCGCCCGAGCCCGAAAGAATGATTCGCTTGGCTGTTTGTGTTTTTTTCCTACCCATACATATTTTAGTAGACCTTTTTGTAGCTTTTAAGCTCTCTCTCTGGGATGGTGCCTGGGAGGGCTAGACTATGGTAGATTAGTTTTGGGATCAAGTTCATTTTTAGGGCTGTGATTCTCCCTCGTTTGTGCCAACGCCCCAGTTGTTGCACAACTCCCTGAATAGTTGTGGGAAGTTAGCCTGGTATACTTGCTCAGCCTTGTTGTGATGTGGGATCTAGTTTAGGGGATGGGGTGTCTGTCTGCCAGTGCTTCTCTCTGCTTCTGCAAGATATGAATACCTAAGGCCTTTGATTTAGCGTAGTTGACCCTTAAACCTGATGCCTCGATCTGCTGCCAGAGAGTTTCCAAGGAGTCATCTACCTGGGTTAAGGTGAGGAGAACGTCATTCCCATATATGGCAGCCTTGTGGCAGCTGCCGCCCACCTTTAGGCCTAGTATGCATGGATTGTCGCGGATTCTGGTAGCAAACTGTTCCATAGAGAGTGCGAATACTAACGGTGAGAGAGGGAATCCTTGACGTGTGCCTCTGGAAATAGCGATTCCAGGGACCTAGTGCTGTTTATTCTCAGGGATGTGGTTTTAATTGGCTAGGGAATTAGGAGGTAGAGTGGGCACCGCTCTGTCCTTATGATCTCACGATATCACTCGTTGTCTCACAATTATATATGGGAGCTCACCCTTTAGCCTAGGCGCCAGCTTACCACAACATCCACAAAGAAGGAATGGACAACTTCCATCCCTGGATGAGTTCGCTCACACTCCCCTTTTCGGGTTCCAATCAATATAAATAGTAATTAGTTCTTTCTTATGTAGTTATTTTCTAAAGCATCAATCCACATTTCCTTGTATGGTTTTTCAAGTCTCCTTATTTATTCCTGACCAGTCAGTGTCCCAAAATTATAGCCAATGCATTTCGGACCTCCGTCCATCATCAGGGCTGTTAACACTACTAATACTTAATCAGTGACAATCCCACCATTATAATTAATTCCCAATTTTCCACCATTAAGTGAATTCATAAATATTAAAACATAAATCACACAAAACGCAATACCAAGAAAGCAAAAATACAAAAAATAAAGATTCATTATAGAACATTGTTGTTATTCACTATTTGTTGTTGTAAACGATTTAGTCATACATTTGTGGATCTCTACCTGTTGGTCTTCTAACTCCCAGAGAATATCTTCACCTCTGCTGTATAAACTTCTAAGCAGCACTTCTAAGCAGCTCTTTTTCTGTAAATTAAATATCCAATATCCATGTTCAACTATCCTTATAGGTCTAAGCTCTTTCCTCAAGATACCCATCGTATTGTCTCTCTTGGTGTCATTCTTACCCGACACAGGCTTCTGCTGTAGAGACGTGCCGGCTGCCCGAAAGGAGCTGCCGCCGTCTGTGTTGGCATTCTTATGCACTGATCACTTTCGCGCATGCGCGCCATGTCTTTCTCGATGACTCAAACTACTTGTATTTCCGCAGCTCACAATAGACTAGCTTACTTAATAGGTATCCTAGTGTGTGTATAGCTCTGTGCTTATTCTTAGGGGACCAACGGTATATGGAAAATAATTTCATTTACCTAGTGCGTGTTTATATTTATCGCGCATGCACGCGTGATGAACACTGCATTACCGGGGTCCCGCGCATGCGCATGGATTCCGAATGTAGTGTCACTCGTCATAGGCGAGAGTTCATCTCACTCTCCTGCCTAAATTGCATTGCTTTATGTCCTGCCCTATTGTATGAATATTAAACAGGATAATATATAACAGGGTAATTTCATTGAACAATGTGCAATCTCTCCAACTTACCTCCTCTAGTATAGGGGTTGTTTCTACTTTAGTGTATATAGTCTTTTATTCCCGAATTCACTAACTGGGATGTATATGCATTAATGTAATTGCCTAGTGCTTTAATAATGCTGTGACCGTCAGTTTACTGCTTAAAGATACATAAGTGAAATCCTCCTTCCTATGCTCGAGCTTACATTCATATCATGACCTTATGATTTGATATCGCTACAACTCTCAATCTATCACTTTTCAACTCACATGTGAAACTATTTATCTACCGCATGGGTATGAGTATATTCTGCATGAAACTATATACATTTATATACATTTATGTCCATATCAAGATGTTCGATAGAGGGAATCCACTGTGGGAAGTGGGGTCACTGCCTTACGTCCCACAGGGGGTTGATTCCCTGCGGAACATACCGTGGGCCCTCACTTGGTACCATATTGGGCTAGTCCAATACAATTTTCTGCAAATTTTGCATCACCATGTCTGAAAATCACAAAAAACCCATAAAGTTCAATTCCTCATTTATACCTCCTGGTCTCAGGGAGTCGAGTCGATCTACCCAAAAAGATTCTCGTTGATTCAACCTTTTCCCCAAATCTTCAAGTGTATTGAGTTTGATGGTCTCAAGAACTTGTATCCTCATCTGGCTGATGTTGTGCTTCATTAAGTTCCAATGTCTCGCCACCACTGAATTCACATTGTTATTCCGAATACATGATCTGTGCTCGTTCCATCGTAGCTTTCCTGGTCTTTTTGATTGACCTACGTAATAAATGCCACATGGGCATTTGATTGCGTAAATTATGTTTGGTGTGTCACATGTTGCATATCCTCTTAGTTTAATCTTTTCACTCGTGCGGGGGGTGGTCTACGGTATCTCCTTTTGTTATAAAGTTACAATTACTGCAGTCTAGGCATGGATATGTCCCTTTTCTTACAGTCTCCGGTAGTTTCTTTCCCGGGTCTTGTTTTCACCAGTCTGTCTCTTAGATTTGCGCTCCTTTTGTAAGCGAAGGTAGGTAATTCTCTAAACAAATGCTCAACTCTCATATCGCTTGACAATGTACTCCAGTTCTTCTTAATCACACTTTTGATCTTATTGCTCTGTGTTGAATAACATGAAACGTAGACTATGTTCGATTCTTTCTTCTCTTTCCTAGTATCATTACTCGGGGAGAGGGGGAGGGTTTATCTTCAAATGTTCTTTAGCTGCTTTTATTTCTAAGGGTTTGTACCCTCTAGCTTCAAATCTTTCCCCCATGTTCTCAATTTCTGTTTTACATGTCATTTGATCACTCACAATCCGCTTTACTCTCATCATCTGACTGTAGGGGAGGTTCCTGATTAGACTCGGTTGATGGAAGCTGAGACGGTGGAGTAGGTTATTACGATCTGTCTCTTTTCTGTAAATGTTAGTTTGAAAACTGTTGTTCTGAATTTGTATGGCTATATCCAAGAAATGTATTTGAGTCTTTGAATTTTCATGTGCGAATTGTATGCGCTGGTCTATGTTGTTGAGATATTTGATATAGATGTAAAGAGCCTTTATACGTCGATCCCACACAATCTGGGCTTGGAATCAATAGTGGCTACTCCTCAAAGAAGGAGATTTGAAGGCAATGAAGGAATTTATTTTAGTATTACTACAATTTATCTCTGAAAACTCCCATTTTCAGTACAGAAATAAATTCTTTATCCAAACATCCGGTACAGCCATGGGGGGCATCAACGGCCCCAACATATGCAAATACTTTTATGCATAAATTTGAGAAGGATCATGTTCTTGATCATGCAGTATGGAGAAATTATATTTCAATGTGGGTTAGGTTCATCGACATTTTTGGAATATGGGTTGGTCCAGAGGAATCTCTCAATGATTTCTTCAAATATCTCAACAACATAGACCAGCGCCTACAATTCACACATGAAACTTCAAAGACTCAAATACATTTCTTGGATGTATCCATACAAATTCAGAACAACAGTTTTCAAACTAACATTTACAGAAAAGAGACAGATCGTAACAACCTACTCCACCGTCTCAGCTTCCATCAACCGAGTCTCATCAGGAACCTACCCTGCAGTCAGATGATGAGTAAAGTGGATTGTGAGTGATCAAACGACATGTGAAAAAGAAATTGAGAACATGGGGGAAAGATTTGAAGCTAGTGGGTACAAACGCTTAGAAATAAAAGCAGCTAAAGAACGTTTGAAGATACCCCCGAGTACTGATAATAGGAAAGAGAAGAAAGAACCGAACATACTCTATGTTTCATGTTACTCATCACAGAGCAATAAGATTAAAAGTGTGATTAAGAAGAACTGGAGTACATTGTCAAGCGATATGAGAGTTGAGCATTTGTTTAGAGAATTACCTACCTTCGCTTACAAAAGGAGCACAAATCTAAGAGACAGATTGGTGAAAACAAGACCCGGGAAAAAACTACCGGAAACTGTAAGAAAAGGGACATATCCATGCCTACACTGCAGTAATTGTAACTTTATAACAAAAGGAGATACCGCAGACCACCCCCGCACGGGTGAAAAGATTAAACTAAGAGGATATGCAACATGTGACACACCAAACATAATTTACGCAATCAAATGCCCATGTGGCATTTATTACGTAGGTCAATTAAAAAGACCAGGAAAGCTACGATGGAACGAGCACAAATCATGTATTCGGAATAACAATGTGAATTCAACGGTGGCAAGACATTGGAACTTAATGACGCACAACATCAGCCAGAAGAGGATACAAGTTCTTGAGACCCTCAAACAACTCAATACACCTGAAGATTTTGGGAAAAGGTTGAATCAACGAGAATCTTTTTGGATAGATCGACTCGACTACCTGAGACCAGGGGGTATAAATGAGGAATTGAACTTTGTGTTTTTTGTAATTTTTAGACATGGTGATGCAAAATTTGCAGAAAATTGTATTGGACTAGCCCAATATGGTACCAAGAGAGGGTCCACGGTATGTCCCGCAGGGAATCAACCCCCTGTGGGAGGTAAGGCAGTGACCCCACTGCCCACAGTGAATTCCCTCTACCGAACATCTTGATATGGACATAAATGTATATAGTTTCATGCAGAATATACTCATGCCCATGCAGTAGATAAATAGTTTCACATGTGAGTTGAAAAGTGATACATTGAGAGTTGAAGCGATATCAAATCATAAGGTCATGATATGAATGTAAGCTCGAGCATAGGAAGGAGGATTTCACTTATGAATCTTTGAGCAGTAAACTGAGGGTGACAGCATTATTAAAGCACTAGGCAATGACATTAATGCGGACATCCCAGTTAGTGAATTCGGGAATAAAAGACTATATACACTAAAGTAGAAACAACCCCTATACTAGAGGAGGTAAGTTGGAGAGATTGCACATTGTTCAATGAATATTACCCTGTTTTATATTACCCTGTTTTATATTACCCTGTTTTATATTACCCTGTTTTATATTACCCTGTTTAATATTCATACAATAGGGCAGGACATAAAGCACTGCAATTTAGGCAGGAGAGTGAGATGAACTCTCGCCTATGACGAGTGACACTACATTCGGGATCCATGCGCGTGTGGGGGGCCCCGGTAATGCAGTGTTCATCATGCGTGCATGCGCAATAAATATAAACACGCACTAGGTAAATGAAATTATTTTCCATATACCGTTGTTCCCCTAAGAATCAGCAGAGAGCTATACACACACTAGGATACCTATTAAGTAAGCTAGTCTATTGTGAGCTACGGAAATACGAGTAATTCGAGTCACCGAGAAAGACATCGCGCGCATGCGCGAAAGTGATCAGTGCATAAGAACGCTAACACAGACGGCGGCAGCTCCTTTCGGGCAGCCGGCACGTCTCTACAGCAGAAGCCTGTGTCGGGTAAAAATGACACCAAGAGAGACAATACGATGGGTATCTTAAGGAAAGAGATTAGACCTATAAGGATAGTTGAACATGGATATTGGATATTTAATTTACAGAACAAGAGCTGCTTAGAAGTGCTGCTTAGAAGTTTATACAGCAGAGGTGAAGATATTCTCTGGGAGTTAGAAGACCAACAGGTAGAGATCCACGAATGTATGACTAAATCGTTTACAACAACAAATAGTGAATAACAACAATGTTCTATAATCTTTATTTTTTGTATTTTTGCTCTCTTGGTATTTCGTTTTGGATTACAATTACAATCTGGTATGTGTGATTTATGTTTTAATATTTACGAATTCACTTAATGGTGGACAATTGGGAATTAATTATAATGGTGGGATTGTCACTGATTAAGTATTAGTAGTGTTAACAGCCCTGATGATGGACAGAGGTCCGAAATGCATTGGCTATAATTTTGTGACACTGACTGGTCAGGAATAAATAAGGAGATTTGAAAAACCATACAAGGAAATGTGGATTGATGATTTAGAAAATAACTACATAAGAAAGAACTAATTACTCTTTGTATTGATTGGAACCCGAAAAGGGGAGTGTGAGTGAGCTCATCCAGGGATGGAAGTTGTCCATTCCTTCTTTGTGGATTTAATTGGCTAAGGTCCATTTAATAGATCTTGGGCCAAAGCCAAAGTGGGCCAGTGTCTCGCTTATGTACCCCAGTCTAATAGGTCAAATGCCTTATGTGCGTCGAGTGAGATCACTGCTAGTTCTGCCCCTGTCCTGGATGCGCTCTCAATTCAGTTTAGGGTGCGTCTGATGTTGTCCTGCGTGCGGTGCCCCCTGGAATGAACCCTGTTTGGTCTGGGTGGATAGTTCGGGAGGACCCTTGCCAGTCTGGTTGCTAAAGTTTTTGAGAAGATTGTAGCTTTGTTGGTCATTAGTGTTATAGGTTGATGGGAGGGACATTGCTATGGATCCTTTCCTGGCTTTGGGATAAGCACTGTTAAGGATTCTTTCATAGAGGGGGTGGTGCTTCCTGTTGTCAGCAAAGAATTAAATAGTGTCACGAGTCCGGGGGCTAAGATGTAAGCAAATGTTTTATAGAACCGTGCTGTAAACCAGTCTGGGCCTGGGGCTGCATTTTTCAGGGATTTGATGGCTTCCGTTATCTCCTCTGTTGTGATTGGGTGCTCAAGGGAATCTAGTTGGTGTGGTTTTTACCCTTTATGGGTGTCCTTCATGGAGCAGGCTTGTGCTGCCCACCCAGACCCACACGCCACCACCCCTAAAGGATGCTTGGATAGGTGGGGCCAACCAACAGGATGGACACTAAGGGACAAGTGCTGTCACCAAAACTACACCTGGCTGCATGGCAGGGGAAGTAGCAGTTACAAGCTAGATGCACAAACCAGTGGTGCGACACAAAAGAGAGCTCCCCCTACGCAGCATGGCTGCCAACTGGGTGGTCAAAGTAGAGTACCAAACACACAGGATAACCATAGAGGTTGAGTGCAGAAACGCAAAGACAGAGTGGTAAGAAATCGACAAATACTTGAAAACCATTATAACCGTACCTTAACATTTCTATTTTCTGCATACTCAACATACAGAAACTGACACAACCACCCCTATGCACAGCAATCTGCACGCACTTCACCACATTGCAACAACAGACTAACAACACGTGACCCGTCACAGCTACACAAGGAGATTCTGGCACCGATCGAAAACTGCACTTAAGCTTAACGAACGGTGCAAACCGAACTGTAGCGGCCAACAGTACATCACAACTCTAATTTCCTATTCCCACTACACTCTACTAATCTCCCAACTCCTCCCCTTTATTGACACCCTCCTTTTCAGATCTGCCAGAGCGCCAGGGGCCCACAGCAGTGGTGACGGTGCACGGTACAAATACCTTTTAACCTTAACCTGTTACACTTAAAAAGCCAAGTTCCCGACTCATCAGTTGGGAGAACCATGCTCCCTTCCCTTCTTTCTACCTAGCGCAACTGTGCAGGGTCTCCAGCTCATTGCCTGTTTTCCCAGTCCAGGACAGCGGGGCACTGTCCTAAGAGGCACCAGAACATGCAGCAGGGTACGTTCAAGAATTAATCGGGCGCAGTAGTTCCACATTTCGTGTGCTCCAAACTCATACAAAATAATGTACAATACATAGGGTGTTGATTTTATTTTTAGATTTGCGTTAGGGTTGTTATATGACAAAATAAATAGTTGATGAGCTTGGCACTTTATTTTGGCTTATTTTGACGGCTATACATACATCAGGCAAATCAGTGGCAAGTTCTCTGTTGTCGAATTCATTGTCTCACTTGTGATTAAAAACTGCTTTCTGAAAGTTGTTGAGGGAATTGCAGATATGATTGTTCCCAGTGATATAAATACTTCTTAACCAAGTGTGCCACTTGCTTTATAAGCAATACAGCATCCCACCATACAGCCTTAAATACCTTTGCTTGTGGTTCTGGAGATTATTCTGCTGGGCCGTGTTACAGCAGTTAAACGGTAATACGCCTGCTCCCAAATGCACTCTATTGATCTGCTTGTGCTCAAGTTAACTAGTCACAATTTTCAATTTAGTTAAATTGTGTCTTTCTCTGGCTACTTTTCCACTCGTGGCCGTTTACTGCTGCTGGCTCGGATGTATTGATTACAGTAAGTAATAAAAGGCATTAATAAAGCCAATAGTTTGGCCTCAGGTCTAGGTTGTTACTGTAAATGGTAGATTAAGCTCATGTGTATCTGTTTTCTTTTTCATAGAAAAATACTAACATGTCCATTTTATTGGGGTGGCTTGTACACAATTGTAGTAAATATAAAAGTTGTAATGCTAAATATACACAAATGGGGGGGGAGAGGAGGTCTGCCTACAGAAAAGCCAAAGATGTTGCTTTTTGACAATGCTTGTTTTAACTGCTAGTGAGGTCACACTAGTCGGTCAAGTTAGAAACACTGCTTTAGAGGTCAAACTTGTCGATCCTAGACCACTGTCTTAATTACCAGCCTTCTCCATAGTTTAACTTTTAAGGGATGAATTCTTGTCATATTTGCATAAGCATTGCTTGTTTTCTCCGGTCACACTGTTTCATAGTATTAAGAAAGATCTTCAGATCCTCCGATGACCTATTTTGTTTGCTTTCAGTCGATATTTGCACAATTTCAACACAGCCGAGAGAAAGCACTCCCTTCTGACATCATGAGAAATGCCCTAGCTGAGAGCTTTAAGGATGAGCACCGTTTCCAGCTCGGCCTGATGGATGATGCCGCAGAATGCTTTGTGAGTATTACTTTTAGCACTTCCGGAGCTTTTATCCACGTTGAAGTTGATGCTGCAAAGGGTGTGGTGTGTTTTATTTTTTGTTGTTGGTTTTGTTTTTTTGCGTTTTTTTGTGGTCTGTCAAGTAGCTTGCAACTTGATGTGTACCCCTGATCACACTTTTCCATTGTGATACTACTTATAAATAATATACTGACTTTGATTAGTTCCTTAGGATTTCATGTCTTGCTGCTAAATTTAATATCTCAATTATTCTGCCTTTGGGCATGGTGAAATTCGTCTTTGCCCCACCTAAGGTTGTGTGGATGCTGAATCTGCTGTCTAGATTTATGGTCCAAAGCAAGTTCCTTTGCAATTTCAGCCTGCCACCTGCACATGTGATTCTAGGAGTACTAAAGCGGATCGGGCCTCCACCCCTTGCTTTGGTGATTTTTGTAACCACATTTCTTTACATTTTATAACTGTATTTTTCTGTGAGCTTCTTGATTTGTACTTATGCCATGTGTAACCTAAGCAGCGAGTCTTCTTGTAACCTCTGCACCCTGTTACCTTCGGGTCCGGCGTGCAATATAAATAAACAAACACACCATTCATCGGGGAATAGTCGTATTGAGGAATAATAGGATGCAGCTTTAATGAGGTTGCTAGTGCACTGTAATCTTTGTGCATTTAAGGGTTACCTACCAAATCTTAATCTTAGAACGGGCCTGCAATGCAATTGGTAATGAAGAACTTGCAAGAAAATTCATTTCTGGTGTTTTTTTTATTTTTTATTAAACCTTCCAAGATTTGTGAGTCGGGAAAACTTGGTTAGGCCAGACTAAGGATGCCAGAGGGTTCTCCAGTGTAATCCCGGAACTGCTTCTGGCTTCCTTTCACCCAGGCCCAAGCGTCCCTAATTCCCCACAAAAGATCTTATAATGAAAGACTAGTGACTGGTAACTCCTACTGTCTAAATCTATGCTTGTCTTGAGGGCGAGCCTAAAGTCTGGGGCATTTTCTTTCCAACTCCTTCAGGGTATTCATAAGGGTTCCTAATGCTAATGTCCCCATAATGCATATTCTCATGCTCTCTCCTGCCATCCCTTTTCTTCCGCTGCCTTTCTCCTCTAACTCGCGTCTCCCTCTCTTTCTCCCTCTCTCTTTCCTCTAACTCGTGTCTCCCTCTCTCCTCTAACTCGCGTCTCTCCCTCCATGCCCTATTCTCCTTTGCTTTCTCTCCTTCTACTTCCTCCCTTTTTTCCCTCTCCCTACTCTTTCAGTTCTTTTCACTCTTTCCAGCACAGGGATTCCTGTGTCTTACCGGACGGCTCTGTTCACCTCTGGTGAATTGGGACTCTAACAGTTGTCTTTTAGTTTCAGCTTGGATTGTTCTTGGCATAGCGCAGGAGTTTGTCTTGACGTCCTGTAAGGGACGAGAAAGAACTCTAGCCAGAAAAGATGCTTTGAGGTGTGGTGGAAAGGACAGTAGCACCAATACAGACATTGTTGTTTGGAAGAGAGTTGGACACTGCAGAGCCCCTCTTTCTCCAACTCTGCCTCTGGGGTACACCAGACTCTAGCAACGCCCTGTTAGGCTATCTAACCTAGGTTGAGAGGAGCCTTGCTCTCCTCCGATAGCTGACAGGGTCATGACTCTGACCCTGTCAGAGAGGGTTAGCATGAACAAGATTAATGAACCTTAAAGCCTATTTGTGACTTAAATTCACCCTGACCTCCATCGAGGCGACATTTAAAGCTGCGGGAGTAAGATTTAAGTTTCAGCATCCCATGTCAAAGCCTTCCTTTTACCAAATCTATAACTGAAACCAAATGGGTTGAAAAAGGGACTGAAGTAATGAAAAGAGAGGAAGAACATGGAATTCCCTCTTTAGATGTAAAAAAAAAAAGGTTCCTTTCAAAACGTTACATTTTTACAGGTGCAACACCATTGGCAGTCTAGACATCACTTTTAAAAAGTTTTCGATTTGAGATCCATCTGCATCGGCCCGTTTTGAAATTGGGTGCGTTTGATGCCCTGAAAGAGGATGAACTCTGTTTAGGTAGGGTTGAGTTTCAAGTGTGCATTGCACATTCAGGGTTGGGAGGCAGTGAGGAACGCCTTGAGAATTAACTCTATAGCGGCAGTCTTTATATGATGCTACTTCTAGCTGTTGGTTGCGTGAGGAACACAATTATTTTTTTTAAATCGTCTGATGTGGAAATTATTTTGTTGTTATCCTCGTTTATTTTAAAGAAAGGATTACCATGATTGAGTTATGCGTTACTGTTAATGTTAAGGTGTATAAGTAGTGCAAATATAGTTCTGTGGGCGGAGTGTCTAACCTCAGACTGGCAGGCCAGTCGTAAATCTTTTGCTGAGACATTCTAAAAGATGCTATTAAGGACCCAAAGGACAAATCGGTGTGTGGTGTGTGGTGTGTTTTGGGGAAATAGGCCTTACTGTAAGCTTATTCCTTTCTTTCTTTTTTGTTTACATTTGTATAGCGTGCGCACACCTTCAGGCATCAGGGCGCAGAGAAAAAACAGTTTACACGTTCTCTTTCATTTAAAGAGATCACATTTTTTCAAATCATAAAGGTGATTTCTTCTCCGTGGGCACTGTCGGGGAAAGCTGAAAATGGATTACCTTATGCATGCTTTCACTGATGTGTCGCATCAAAGGCATATATCTAGCTCCTTATTATAAAGCTGATATTTAATTGTTTGTCAGTCAAATATAAATATATATGCCAAGTACCATGGTCCATGTAAATGTTCTTACAGGACCATGGTACAGTACAGTTCGGGCAATGATCTTTATGAATGTCTATTAATGCTGGCAAATACATATCAAAGGCTCATTTTCTCGTACACTCCTGTAGTTGTAGCTAAAACACTGATTTAAACATCTTTTTTGATGGGGAGACACTGATTATGTTAAAGTGGGAGCAATCTTTAGTTATGCATTTCTCTGTAGTAATTAGTTTGGAAGCCTGAGTGCATGGTATTTGTAAAATGGGAACCACTTATAATAGTTTGGTCAATGACTAGTTGTACGGTTTTAGGTTAACTTCACAGTTACCTTAGTGCCTGTCTCAAGACAACAATTTGGATACAGTTCTTGGGGAAACTCTTACTTTGTTGACTATGTCCAATGGCATGTCAAGTTACTCTACCTTCTACTCACGGGTGCTGTGATTCTTTCAGTCCTCAAGCAAGCTTTGGCGGCACTTGGCTTGCTGGACCCTTATTTTGTTGGTCTTGGCCTGGCCATGGTGAGGGCTGCTTTTTTCCAGTCGTATGATAGAAATGATGATCTTGACTGAATGGAAAGGTGATGGGGGTTCTTCATTACTCTTTCTACTCGTTCAATTTTTGTAGTTTTATGTTGCTGTCAACAACTTTTGTAGTGCATGTTATCCAATGTTCAGGTGGTGACAAAGGAGCAAGCAGGCACAAATAAATACAACTTGCATACCAACATGGCAGAGTAAAGGCGAGCAAAGGCCTGAAACCAAAATCTAGGGAATTGTACATTTGACACTTCTCTGTTCGTGTATGCTACTGCAACCCTCTGCCTCCTCAGCAGGGCAATGCACATTTTAAGTGAGCAAAGATAACTTCCCTTTGGATGTGTAAGGCCATGAATGATGTAGCAAAATTGTACACATATTCAAGTATACATGGGGGTCATGTTGGCAGTAAAGAAGCTAATTTCTCCAAGCCATAATCTTTTCTCACATACCTTGAACACCGCTCCTTTCTCCTGGCACTAGATACGCATCATAGACTGTTTTTTATTGTAGGATAATCTGTTCTCAGTATGAAATGTAAGCCTCTTGGGTAACTATCTTCCCTTGGAATGTGCATTGTCAGTGGGAGATCAATGGTGCTATGTTCTACTGCAAGGACACTTGTGCCATCTTCCGTGTCGCTCTTTGGTGACCCTCTTGTGTACTGTTAAAATGACAATTCCACTCTATATGTGGGACCATTAAAAAGGTAATCGGTTAAGAGTTGCACGAGACTGCTTAGCAAGGAGCCTATTGCACCTATCTGTATTGTTTTAGAACCTTTCTTTTTGTTCAAGGTGGTTCCCTTTGTTTTCCTCTTTAGAATTGTTTTTGTTATTTTGAATTTTAAAATCGCGTTCCTTTAATTCTACTGGGAGGATCAATGTCTGATGGCGAGATTTCACTTTGCAGATTAGAAACCAAGGTACTTGCAAATGAACTGACTCGGTACTCGGCTTTATGCACGGCCCTTCCTTCATAATTAGAGTACAAAGCTAACAGAATAGGAACCATTTTATAATTGGTTGGAAATACTACCCCATGCTCCATTTCTAGCAAATTAAAAGTACTTGCAATTAAATAGGTGACTTTTTTCCATTGAAGCACAAGTGCTGCAATCAAAAACAGATACGTGTCCAGAAGTACCCCGAAGGAGACGAGTGTGGCACTATGTAAAAGACCTTAAACGAATAAAAAACAACTATAAACTGCAGTTTGAACAATACAGAAGGGAACAAAGTACATTCTCTCAACACAGTGGGGATCTTTTGTAGTAGACTTCACAGAATGATTGTTCATTTACCCAGCGCACACTGATCCAGCTTCTTCTCTAAAACAGCTACAATTGTTTTGGCTCGTTTGATCACCAGAACCTTAGTAGGAACAAACGCAAGCAATACTGGATCATCCTCAGGCACCTGTCTGGCTACCTTGTGATGAAGTGGCATGACATTTGGGATTTGTTATGTTCAGCATACTATCGGCCATATAAAAGGGAATAGTCTAGGATTTAGGATTAAATGAAATTGCAGTCCGAATCTATCGTTTATGGCCAAGATTTTAGAATAGAGGTCTACGAAACAACTCATTGATTACTAAAAAAAGAAAACCCACTGATTTCAATCGGGGTTCCAACCAGCACACTGCACAGACTCTGCTCTGCTGCACATGACGGGAGCCCTACTGTCCCTGGCAGACAATAGCTGCCCTGCTGATAAAAACTCCCCTGCTGTCTTTTTATTTGACCCTGTTGGCTGCTTTTGACACCGTGAATCACTCAACCCTGCTCCAAAGGCTCCAGCATTGCTTCAACTTCGAGAGTTCGGCTCTACATTGGATCTCCTACCCGCATGGCAATCACTGAAGTGTAATTAGTCTCTTTCCACTCCAAACCTTTCACTAGTACCACTGGCTTACCTTAAAGTTCTGGCTGCATGCCCCTCCTTTTTAATTTCTAGATAAACGACTTGTTGATATATTTGATACCTTCAATAGATATTTCAAACGGTTCTAGATGCCACCCAATCGTCTTGAAGATACGTAGGTCACCCAGCGCATCACTTGACATTACTAAGTGCTTGATTAACCGCCAAGACTGGTCTGTTGACAATCACACCTGCCTAAATGCTGCAAAAACACATTCTCCTAGGCATGAGGACCCCCTGTACCCTTCTTTTCGCCTGGCCTCCCAACATCCCCAGACAGCCCCTGTAACAAAAAAGTTTCCATATATTTTAAAGATAAACTTTCTTTCAGCAGGTAGATAAAGTAACTCTCCGAAATGTGTAATTTCCACTTGCATATGCTTAAACGATCCTGCAGTCCCTAAACCTTCAATACAAAATTGAAGTCAACAAGGCTATGGTCTTGCTAGACTACTGCAACAACCTTTACCTGCGTCTCCCAAAATATCTCGCTCAGCTGATTCAGAATAAAAGGTCAAGGCTTATTTTAGTACTCAAAACCTGCAACCACATCAAGGTACCCCTCAAGACTCTGGACTACGTTTCTGTGGAACGAAGAATTGTCTTCAAATCCCTGTGTTTTATCCGTAAAACGCTCCAGGGCAAAACTCCTTAAAACTTACCAGCTCCTAATACCCCAACCAGAATAAACCCTAAGATACTTGTCTGCTCCAAAACCTTCACCTTGCACCTTCAGGAAAAAACATCTAGCACAACGTTCTATCAGCATGGGCGGTGCCTTTCTGTGGAACTTTTTTTCCATATGCAATTAAGCAAGGGAGGCATTTTGTTAGTCAGGAAAAAACGAACACACCTTCATACAAGCTTTCCCACCTGAATGGCAGTTTCTGCCCAGGATAGCTGTCACTAGTGCCTGTCTCTTATGAAGAGCTGCAGAACTTTTTGTTTTTACCACCTAAAAATTCCTACCCCCAAATTCTACTCACTTTGATGGCGATTGTTTCTAAACTCCTCCCTGATGTCCTCTTCCTCCAGCTCTTATTCTGATCTGAATATAGCTAGTCCCGTGAATGGTCAGCAAGTGTGTCCTGCTTTGTCTTCTCCTCTCCCCACCTTCTTGGCCTCTGAGAAGTCCTCTTTTATATTGAAGCTGACACTATATAAATCAACAATAAATAAATAAACCAGTGAATGCTTGTTGGACTACTCTAAGGATGATCGAGCATCCTAATGTGCCGGCTTACCTAAATAAATCAAAGTAGTACTCAGATTCGGCCTCATGAATTGCAGTCCGATTAGTCCCCCATTTTTTTTCCTGTGAAATGCCGAAATCAAGTTCTTTAAATGCTTGGATATCGTTGCATTGATTGGTCCAATTGTATTTAATGTGTGGTTGAAATTAGTGCATTTGTTATAAGCAGACAATGTTTATTCAAGCCAAGATTGAAATGCTTCATATTGTACTGGACTTTAGACACAGCCACTTTTTCTAATTGGAGTTTAGATCCAAGTACCCGGTCTGGTCACTCTTAAATCAAATGCCCACCCTCTATTTTCTGAGGGTTGATATTCAGACATTTATAATTCCTATGGAAAGTGAGGAAACTTTGTAGACAACACTCAAATTGCCTTCTTTTAATGACATTTTACCAGAGATCAGTGAAGTTTCTCATGTTGATACTGCTTCAGGTTAACATTTAAACAAATGGATGTATCACAAGACTAAATGTGGCCACTCAAATCATTATGTAGATGCAGGATTATTGGCTTAGACTCTATACCAGTACGACTACAATGCTATTAGAAGATGCCCCCATGCCTTGATTTAATAGTTTTGAAACCCTGGTTGGATGGGAACAAAAATCAAAAAGGAAGCCCTTTTAATCAAGCATTTCAAATCTTCTTATTTTACGTATTTTTAATTGAATATGTAGTTTTATATTTTAGTATTGCTGCTGTTCAAGCTAGATATATTGAATAAAGCAGATTTAAACTTGTCTTACAGTCTAAACATTTGTTTCAGGAGAACATACTTGAGCGGATTCATTTCCATATTGTGCCAAACTGTGAGGAGGACATGTGTACATCAAAATCATGCATCACTCATCAGAAGTTTGCCATGACTCTTTATGAACAGGTCAGGGGTGTTTGCTGCAGTTTTATATTTGAGAACTGACTATTGTCATTTGTATCAAAGAATTAACTTGTTCTTTCTTCTCTCATCTTCTCAAAAGTGTGTGTGCCGTAGCTGTGGGGCATCATCAGACCCTTTGCCTTTTACAGAATTTGTGCGATACATTTCGACTACCGCCCTCTGGTAAGATGCTCCAGATATGTTTGCTCTCCTTCCAACCTGTTCTTTTACATTTAATATGCTGTGTTGACACACATGTGACTGATACAGAGAGCTGTAAAAGATATGAGAAGTGGGGGGGGGTTATGCTTTTCCCATTGTCAGATTTGGATTTGGTTAAGGTAAAGACTGTGGTAGAGGGCTGTAGAAAATAGTGTGCAAGAACAACACTTTACAAGGAGAGGTGCCCTATGTAGGTGCCCTATGTAAGGGTGAAGTAGACATGAGATACAAAGGTGGCATCTTTGTTGGCATAAACCTTATAACAGAAAATCAGGAAAAACCCTACCTGTCCCTATAGCTAGGATAGCTATAGATAGAGTTTTCCTCCCTCAAACAAAATGAAGGATGGTGTCAGAATGTCCGGAAAAAACAAATAGTCCACTGTCCTATGTCCCAAACCTATTTCTGTCCATTATACTTCAAAAGAAAACTATAAAGTAGGCTACACCCTGACTCCAAAAGGGTGGCTCACTCCTTGGGGTTGATTTCAGGCAGTTTTGGTGCGATGTGGGAAATATCCTTCTCTCCCCCCCCCCCTGGTTTTTATTAGGTTCTTTTCTGTATTGTTCCATGCAGATGGGGAGGAAGTCTCTTCCCTAGACCTTCTCGGGTGATTTGATTATAGTTCCAAACACAAGATTTGGGAAGGAGTCTCTCTTCCCCAAGCCTTTCTTAGACTTTCTTTCAATATTGTCTGGTTTTTGACATAAACAGGATATATATTCCTTCCTCTGATATTCTCATAACCAAAGGATCTCTTTCTCTTTGCCTGGTCTTTTCTTGATTTTAGTTAGAGAATCTTTCTCTCTGTTTGTGCTTCATCTGTCTTTCGCAAAGGATACATTTCTCACCCCTTGGTCGTCTCTTCTTGTTATGTGGATCCTAGACCCCCTGCTCAACTTTGCAGTGTCTCTTACTAAAGCTTGGTTCACTATCCTGCGAGACGTTCTCTCGCATGTTCAGTGTCTTTTGCCAAAGGATACCTCGCCCCTTGGTCTTATCTTCTTTCTTGCCAAGTGTTATTTTCCTCTCCCCAACCCCGTGTCTTCTGATAGGTTTCCGCCAAGGGTTGTATCCCTCTTCCTGTGGTCTTGTCTTCTTTCTGTCTTCTAACCAGATCTTCTTGTCTGTTTTACAGTCTCTCACCCTTAGGCCTGGTTCGCTATCCTGCCAGGCATCAACTGTCCTATAATAGTCTTTAACCGTATGGGTCGCAGACCCCTCTCTCAAGTTTGTACTTCTCTACAATGAGGCACAGTTCCCTCGCCTGCCAGGCACTGCTTTTCACATTATATTCATCATTCGCATGTGGGTCCCAGACCCTTCTCTCTTGTTTACAATGTCTCTTATGCCTATTCCAGCCTGGTTCACTACTCTGTCAGGCACTGTTTGTCACATCTCTTCTATCACTCTTCCCCGTACTAGCACAAGGAAGACGATGCTTGTTGTTTGGTAAATATTGTTTCTCAAAATTGGGTTTCTTCCCCAACACTGGCTTTGTTCAATTCTTCCCCTCAAGGCTTGACCGCGGTTCTCGTGGTGTCTGCTTTCCCGGGCCGCCACCTGATGCCTGCTTCTCTTGCTGCTTCCCTCGGTTCCCTGCAGCGTGCTCCGCAGGGCCTCAGCTGAATGGGCAGCGTCCAGGTCTTGCCCGTTCTTCTCACTGCAGCCTCCAGCTTGGGGGTTCCTCCTGGGAAGATCAGTCCATGCATGAAGTCATTCCCTTTTTTTGTCCGGCCAGTATAGTTCCACTTCAAAAGAGCTGGAGCGCTTAGTGGTTCTGCAGAGGGTTCTTCATTCCTCCGCTCCTTTTCTCCGAGTCAGTGGTTATAGGCAATACAATCTTCATACTGACCCTACTCTTCCTAGTCCCAGTGCTGCCTATCTTGGAGGGATAGACCGGCTTATTCTGTATCAGATAACTGTATGTAGAGGGATGAGGTAAGGATGATGTGGGTGTTTTGTTCTGTTTCTGAGGGGGAGGCATTTTGGTGGTTGTTATACCGCGTCTCATCCAGACCGTCATCCCTTATTACACAGGGGTCTTCGCTGCCCATGTCATCCTCCCGCAGTGCACCACCCCCAGGGTGACTATTTGACTGGGCTGCACCACCCTGGTCACACAAAAAGGGGTTCACCCTTCCGGGAGAAGGACGACATCCTTGGATTCGTCGCACCTATTCTTGATAATTCAAATCGTGAGGGCGCTTTGTTCTTATTAAATACCAATAGCTGCTTTGATTCACAGCCCTATCGCCATGAATTCCTCTTTTCACAATGTACACCTGGTTGATTGTTCTCTGCCGGTTCTGGCCGGATATTAACATTCAGCTTTTTCTTCTTCACCCAAAAGCCTCAATGCCGTGTGTGCTTGCATTGGTGACCAATTGGATTACACAGACTGCTTGAACACGTGTTGAGCATGCTAAGGTTGCAATAACAGTACATTGATGCCTGGGTTGAGTCAAAGGCGCTCCCCACTGTTTGTTAGGGAGACATTCATGGGGGATGGGTGAGGAAGGGTCCCTCATGCCAACTATCTCCAGAGACCAAATAAGTTGTCCTCGAGAATAGCCCTGTGTGGTCTTGCACCTAGAAACTTAATTTCCTGAGTGCGCTAGAGGGGAGCAAACTACAGAACACAGAAGCAAGCAATGGGTTGCTTGCCAACCATGTTCTCCAGCACCCATACCGTGTGAGATGCTACACCCGACCGAAGAGACCATGCAACGCTGCGGAGCAGCCAACCTCCAAGATTGTGCCTCACGTCACAAAGGTCCTAGCTCGTATGCTGGGCTGCAAGATTTCCAATTGGAAAAATAAACTATCTATAACAAAGCGTGACTAATAACATCTTAAAAAGAGGTCATAAAAGTATAAGAGAGGCTATCTAATCCCAGAGGAGAAAACACAGTAGCATGACGCCCTAAAAGCCTCACGTGTGAACCCAGAGGAAGCAGACTTAACTGCTGATGCTCCCTTGATACAAGAAGAAACTACTGGAAAGTGAGAAAACTGGAAAGTCTGTTGCCTGGAAGAAGGCTGTGCCCGCCGGGGATGCGGAAAGGAGAGGTGAAGTGCTGGTAAGCCCTGGAGGGCACAACACCCCTTCTTGAGTTCATTGGAGGGGATTATTGGAAAGCTAGCACCAAAATATTTCCACCAGAAACCCGTGCCCCTTGTACCCTCCATCTCCCTCTGGGAAGGACTGAGGCCCATGGCAGAAGGGCAAGAAAACATTGGCTGCCTGAAAAGGACCCTGAAGAAATAGCCATAAATTCCAAGGCCCAGGAAGGGCTAGTCCTAAATCCTGAAGTCAAGGTTGAGGATGGGCCCATCATAAACCCTGAAGCCAGTAGATGCCTGCAGCAAATCCTAGAGGTCTAATTTGAAAACTGAGCAACCCAAGGTCTAGGAAAGGCCTTTGTTAACCCTGAAGGCCTCCAAGCAGACAAACCTACGTGTGAATGTTTCAATATCCTGCAGAGGCCTAAAAAGAAAAAGCTGTGGAGCCAAATACCTTTTGAGAGGTGGTGAAGGCAGAGGGAGAGAGATGTGCAGACTTTGAAATAGCTCCTGAAGGATCCTTCATAGGAACAGTTGTTTTTTTGGGGGTTTGGTTAATATAGGGATGGACATTTTTAGTTTACTGTTATTGAGCCCTTGCTTTGGCCAAACGTTGGTGCCTTTTGTGTTGAAGCATGGGGTAGCCTTAACTCTGAGGACTCATAAGACTAGGTTTGAAGATGTTCTGTTGGCCACAGCCTTTTGGACATTTGTTTGTAGAATATGGTGTCCCAGGAAGGGGAAATGCTTATTAGAATAGGTTTGAACATTTGTTTGATCATAAGGGGATCAATGGGAGCTCTAAGGGATCACAATTGAGTTTAGCCCATCCTGGAACATTCCTATTCAGAGGTCCTGCTTTAATTGTATTTTTTTCCCTAGTCCCTTTTTTCAAACCTGATTACTAAATCCCTGCAGTCGTAATGCTGGAAATGTTCCTAGTCCTTGAACTACCACTTCTCTGTTGCCAGTTTCGGTGTGTCTTTCTGCACAGGAGCCCAGTTTGGACCACAGGCAGTGCAGCTCATCATTTTTACCTTTTGCTGAACAGTACCCATGGAATACCCCTGGGGCACCCATGGGTAGGGGTACACGCTTGTACCCCTAGTGTATGTTTCTGGGTGCATGTGTTTCCCACAGAACAGGGTATGGGCTGGTGGCAGCTACATTCTGATTTGGCAGTGGTTCTGGGCAACCTTCCTTTTTGGGGTACCCAGGCCCTGCCATAGGAATCAATGGATTCCTACACAGAGGCAAGATAGCCTCTTGGTTTGCCTTGGCTTGCTCCCTTGTTTCTCAAAGTCCTGAGAAGCTCTCGCTCTGTTCCCCTAGGGTGTAGCCGCAACAAGCTGTCCCTGTGAAGGCTCCATCGAGTCTGGCAGGAGGCAGTCCCAGTGCCATATATGGTGCTTCCACCCAACAGGTGTAAAAAAGGGTTGAGACCCAATGTTTTGTTAAAGGGGGGATTGAGCTGAAGTAGGGACTAAGTTGTGAAGTGTCAAAAAACACGCAAAAGAGCTCAATTACCCCACTTTTAGTCCACCTTGCACTTGGGTCAGGGACAAAAGGAGAGCATATTGTGATTATCTGTTTTATCTATCTAGGAATCACATAGAACAAACATTATTTTCCAAAGAGTAGGCAGAGTAAAAACACATTTTTTAATTAAAGAAATATTGATAACACAAAGAAATATATGTGATGGGTGCTTTCCGCAAGACACCTCATAAACTTAAAGCAAATTGAAAACTCAGAAGTTAAAAAGTCCAGCAAAAACACATTTTCTACTAGTGGTGTCTAGAGTTAGTATAGTGACAT
The DNA here is from genome assembly GCF_040938575.1 of Ambystoma mexicanum. Taxonomy (NCBI): domain Eukaryota; kingdom Metazoa; phylum Chordata; class Amphibia; order Caudata; family Ambystomatidae; genus Ambystoma; species Ambystoma mexicanum. The sequence goes on along the minus strand of NC_090937.1, from coordinate 227,763,715 downwards.
TTGTAACAGATCACCTTGGTAAACTATTTCAAACAATTTTGGTTCGTTTACAATTTTTTCGTGGGGGAGAATACTCTACGTATACAGCATAAAATTCTAATGCTGCAGAGAAAAGACACATTAGTTGTAGTGTCTGTGGGATGTCTACATATTTTTCGGCACACAGATTACATCAACACCATCCCTGGTGTTCTGCTGTTTTAGTTGTGGCCCTCTTCAGGACGGTATATTGTTTTTCAGTTGACAAAAAGTTCAAAAAACAAATCCCCAGGTGTTTCACACTTTTTTTTCATGCTGTAAAAAATGGAGAAGTGGAATTTGTGTTCATGCTTGGTCTACAACGAAAGAACACAATAAAAACTCTTTTGGTAAAAGTTTGTGTGAGTTGGGCTTTTTTATTTCCCATTTCTCAAGATTTCACTGACCTTTATATGCTCTTGTGGTTGGACTAAAGGTTGATTTCTAGAGCGGGGGAAGTGGCAGATCACTTCTTTTTCATGAATTCCGTTGTGCAGCGAAATTATTTCTGTTCTGCTTTCGCGGTCAATGCGCGATTTTGTCAGCCAGGAGGCACTTGTGAAAATATTTTCTTTCAAGCCAAAGATTTCTTCTCCGAACCTAGTTATGAAAAACAATCATATTTTTGATTTTGCTAATTGTTTCTTAATGTGCAGGATAGCACATGTTATCTAGCGTATGTACTATCTACAAGTCATTAGTAGGTGGAAACTCCATTGATTATGGAAACTGTGAACCTAGTATCCTTCACAGATGAGTACTATAATAAACCAACCATTAACAATGATCCCTGATGAAACAAATGCAACCAACAATATCACAGGGAATGATTTTGAGCAGGTCTCGGAGTGGGTCTCATCACTCCTCGAGATCGAAGCACTCGAAGAGGAGACGTCGAAGATCCCCTTCTCCGTCTTCCTCTTCCTCTGTTTCGCCAAAAAGAATCCCTTGCCCCACGAAACATAGTTCCCGGGCTGAATGGGAGGAATTCCGAAAAAATATGATGAGCGTCTTCGAGAAAGCGGCCTCGACCCCCTCGAAGACTGCCGAGAGCGATGCTCTGGTCGAAAGACCCGAAGGTCAAAAACGCCGCGAGTCGCAGTACCCGGCGAAAGAAACCTCTCGAGCGCGTCTCGAACCCTCGAGCAGGACTATGACCTCCAAACCTTCCTCGAAGGTTCCGTCGACGCCGTCGACGAAGGTTCTCTCGACGTCGAGGTCGATGTCTTCGACGCCGTTGTCGAGGGGACCTTCGACACACGGGTCTGTAGACTCGGCGTCGACGCCAAGAAAAGTCACGGTGACCACACATCCAGTGACTATCCCCAGGCCCTCGACGTCGATATTGTCGAGTAGAATTCCAATTCTGTCGAGGTCCTCGAGGCCTCCACCTCTGTTTTCGACGCCACGCTCGAAGCCTTCGACGTCGGCGTCGACGACATCGACGCTTTCGAGGCCAATAATGACAAGTTCGGCACCCTCTGCCTTGGAAATGGGATTTACTCCCTTTATGAGTTCAGAACAATTGAGAACTATATCCTCAATTTTAGAAGAGGGTGATTTGTCTGAACAAGACACATTTGAGTTACAGGGACCTGTAACCCCAGTTAGAGAGGAATTTTCCTCTAAAGAGCGCAGATTAAAGGATCTTCATGATTCTTTACATGAGGCAAGTGGATTAGACACTTCCCCTGAGGTGGATTTTGCCAAGCCAGAACCGGGGGAGCATGCTGAAACCCCCTACAGAGCCTTAATGGCCAGGATTACAGAGTTCATGGGGTGGTCTGCACCTTCACAATCTTTCCAGCAAGATGACCTCACGGATATTCTTGACAAAGGCCCACAAGAGGATCCGGTGGTGCCCTTTCATAAAGCTCTTCAGAGAAAGATCATGACAAACTGGGAAACCCCAGATGTAATACCAGCAGTAAATAAAAAACTGTCTGCAAAGTACAGGGTATCTTCCACAGACCCAGAGTTTTTGTCTAAACATCCATCCCAAGAAAGTCTGGTGGTACAAGCAGCATCCTCTACCGATGTCAAGACGGCTTATCCTACAGTCCCACAGGACAGGGACGATAAAAAATATGATGCTATGGCAAAGAAAGTCTTTTCAGCATGTAGCATGGCGTTAAAGTCGGTTAATGCTACGTGCACCCTTGCTAGGTTCAGCCATACACTTTGGGAGTGTGCTTCTACAGCGGCTGACTGCATCCCGGAGGGAGAAGAAAGGGATGCGTTCCTGAATATTATACAGGACGGTAAAGACGCTATGTGCGAATCCCTCCAGACGGGCATTGATTCGGCTGACAGTATCAGCAGAGCAATGGCGGCAAGTACATCAACCAGGAGATTCGCTTGGTTGAGAAAGTCGGGTTTTGCCCCAGATGTGCAAGCCAGGCTCTTGAACATGCCATTCGATGGCTCTTCTTTGTTCGGGAAAAAGGCGGATGACAGTTTAGAGAAACTGCAAACTTCAAAAGCTGCAGCAAAATCCCTAGGAGCTGCAATCCGTCAGACTCATTTTCGTCCCACAGGAACCTCTGCGAGGGGCAAGTCCTTTCGCTTCTACTCCGCATTCGGAAGAGGTAGAGGACGACCGGCTCAAAGGGGTCAAAGAAGAACTACCCGAGGTGGACGGGGTAGATATTCTAAAGCCGCAGCAACAGCAGGTGCCTCTTTACCATCGGCATCTGCATCAGCGGCCCCAAAACCACTCTGAGGACTCCCCTCACAGGACACCTGTAGGAGGCAGGTTGACTCAACATCTGACGGTATGGCAGGCTATCACGTTAGATGCTTGGGCATTGGAAACAGTCGCCCATGGTTACTGCCTGCCTTTCCTACGTATACCTCAGAGTCATCCACCGGGGATCAGCTCTCAGAAAGCTCCAGATCCGCTCCTCTTGCAGGAAATTTTGGACCTGCTAGAGAAAGGTGCCATAGAACCGGTACCTGTAGCGGAGAGGAACAAGGGCTGGTACTCCCCTTACTTTCTCATTCCGAAGAAAGATGGAGGACTGAGACCCATCTTGGACTTGCGAGAATTGAACAAATTCCTCAGGAAAGACAAATTCAAGATGGTCACTCTTTCTCAGATCCTCCAGGCCCTTCAGTTTCAGGACTGGTTGGTATCTCTGGACCTTCAGGACGCTTATTTCCATGTGCCTATCGATCTCAAACACAGGAAATACCTGAGGTTCGCAATTGGCAACTCTCACTATCAATTTCGAGTACTGCCATTTGGGCTGACCTCCGCCCCGAGGGTCTTCACCAAGTTAATGTCGGTAGTGGCTGCAAGTCTAAGGAGGGAAGGGATTCACGTCTACCCCTACCTGGACGATTGGCTGATCAGGGCTGTTTCTCCGGAGCAAGCTCAGATCCAGCTAAATCACGTGTGCTACTCCCTTCACAAACTGGGCTTCTCCCTCAATTTAAAGAAGTCTCAAATGATACCATCGCAGAGACTCCAGTTCATAGGAGCGATCCTGGATACTTCCCTGGGAAAAGCCTCGCCACCAGAGGTGAGGGCTCAAGATATTCTACAGATGGTTACCAAGTTCCAACATGCCCAACGTCTCCCAGCCTTCGACTTTTTGAGGTTGCTAGGCCTCATGGCATCCTGCATTTTCCTTGTGCCAGAGGCTCGCCTGAGAATGAGATCCCTCCAGTGGGCACTGAGGACTCAGTGGTCACAATTCTCAGGGAGAATGACAGATCTTCTTCAGGTTCCCGGCAGGGTGGCTCGAGACCTTCAGTGGTGGGCCTGTCAGGAGAACATTCTGAAAGGAGAACAGTTTTGGCAACCCTGGCCGGAGATGACAGTAGTCACGGATGACTCACTCACGGGGTGGGGAGCCCACGCCAACGACTTGACCATCAGCGGTCGTTGGTCTCCATCGGAGTCCAGACTACACATCAACCTGTTAGAGCTGAGAGCCATCAGACTTGCGCTGAAGGCTTTCCTGCCAGCTGTACAAGGGAAGAACGTCCTGATAATGACGGACAACACGGTGGCCATGCATTACCTCAACAAAAGAGGAGGCGTAGGATCACTACCCCTGTGCAGAGAGGCGATGCAGCTCTGGTTTTGGGTAATCCAAGAAGGAATCTCTCTTTCCGCAGTTCACCTAGCCGGAGAGAAGAACTTGACAGCGGACGCTCTGAGCAGGCAGAACACAGTCTCCCACGAGTGGGAGCTAGCTCAGGAAGTCCTTCAAGAGATCTTCGCCCTTTGGGGAACCCCTCAGGTAGATCTGTTCGCCACCAGCCTAAACAGGAAATGCGACCTGTTCTGCTCAAGGGAATTTCCTCCGAGAGGAGCTCTGGGAGACGCGTTCATAGTGGACTGGGAGTTTCCGCTTCTGTACGCGTTCCCACCGGTCCCTGTCATTCCTCAAATGATCAGGAGGTTGAGAAGATTCCGGCGAACCATGATCCTAATTGCCCCGGATTGGGCCAGGATAACGTGGTACCCGGACCTTCTAGACTGGTCCATCTGCCCTCCAATTCGACTTCCTCTCAGAGAGAACCTACTCTCACAGAAGGGAGGTCAGGTTCTCCATCCAGACATCAAAACCCTCAACCTTCACGCTTGGCTTCTGAACGGCTGAGGTACAAGGATTGGGACCTCCCTGATGATGTTATGGAGGTGTTGCTTTCGGCAAGGAGGCCAGCAACAAAGTCTTTATACCGCTGCCGTTGGAACAGATTTTGCAGCTGGTGTAGAGAACAGAATATCGACCCATTTTCATGTGGTACACCAATGGTTTTGTCCTTCCTACTATATTTGGCAAATTCAGGCCTTCAAGTTGGCACCATTAAGGGCTATCTCACAGCGCTATCTATCTTTAAGCGTACTGCGGAAGAACCATCCTATTTCAAATTACCCTTGGTAATACAGTTTCTAAAGGGGTTAACCAATGTTTATCCCCCAAGACCATTCCAAGTTCGCCTATGGGATTTAAACTTAGTACTAACTTTCCTGATGGGTACACCTTTCGAACCTCTCCATTCTTGTTCGTTAAGATTCCTTACCCTTAAAACTGTTTTATTAATAGCACTTACATCTGCTAGAAGGGTGAGCGAATTACAAGCTCTTTCTTGTAAACCCCCTCATACAATCTTTCACAAAGACAAAGTTGTCCTGCAAGTGAAGCCTAATTTCCTCCCAAAGGTAGTTTCTGAATTCCATATCTCTCAGAAGATTACCCTACCATCTTTCTATCCTCCTCCTCACCCGGGGAAAGAGGAAGAGAGGTTACACAGACTAGACTCTAGGAGGGTTTTAAGTTTTTACATTAGTAGACTAGCCAGGATAAGACAGGCAGACCAGCTGTTTGTAGGTTACGCAGGTCACAAGCTGGGGTTACCAATAACTAAGCAGACCATTTCCAGATGGATCATTCTAGCCATTCTGGAATGTTATAAACTGGCAGGGAAAGAGCCCCCTCAAAACCTTAGGGCTCATTCGACCAGAGGTATTGCAGCTTCATCGGCCCTCAAAAGAGGCGTGCCGGTTAAAGACATATGTGCGGCCGCTACATGGTCGTCTGTCCATACCTTTACACGTTTTTACAATCTGGATTCCTCCTCTAGTCAAGAGACTAGGTTTGGAAGGGCTGTACTGCATTCTATTCATCAATAGAAGACAGCGTGAAGTCAGTACTCCCTCCTCCGAATATAGAATACTGCTATGGGAGCCTATCTAAGATGAGGAATACGTCAGAGGACACAATCCCTTCGAAGAACAAGTTACTTCTTACCATGTAACGTTCTTTCGACGGGATGTTCCTCCGACGTATTCCTCATCGACCCTCCCATCCATCCCCGCAGTTCTACTTCCCTTGTTGTTGCAGCTTACGCTCCTTCAGGGTGATTAGTCTAGTCCAGACAGTAATACTGTGGGCTACAAAACGGAACTGAGCAACGGACGCTGCGCGCGGCCTTTATAGGCAGGATGATGTCGAGCGTCGATACGGCGGCTGTCGAAGGACATCGACTCGAGGGACGTCGACGCGCAGCGCCCTCTAGAGAAAAAATTTTCCGAGGCCAGCAGAGCTGGAAGGATATATCTAAGATGAGGAATACGTCGGAGGAACATCCCGTCGAAAGAACGTTACAAGGTAAGAAGTAACTTGTTCTTCAGTCCCGTGCCTAGGGTGAAATCCAGATTGGCGTAGTCCTAGGAGCTTGTTTTCCTCAATGAAGTGTTGCACCTGCAGGTAGGCTGCTTTGTCCAGTATCGGGAGTAGGAATGGGACAGTGGTGATGGGCTTGTAGTTGTTTGGAGAGGTGGGGTCCAGCGTGTTTTATAAAAAAAAAATGTAAGAGGGGGTGGACCCAGGCTTCCTTGAGGCAGGAATGGACTTTCCCTGTGGCAAAGCAGGCATTGACGAAGGCTGTTAGGAATGGAGCAAGGGTATCAGCACAGTCCTTGATAATTGTGGCAGGGCAGGAGTCAGCCTTGCAGTTAGATGGCTTTATGGATCTCATGATGTTGATCATGTCTTTCTCCTGTATGGACTTGAATGGGAAACGCAGGGAAAAGTCGGGGGGGGGGGGTAGGAGCTTTGGGGAATGAGTCTATAGTGGCTTGTATTTTAGTTTGGAGCGAGTTTAGCTTGTTAAGCATAGCTGCTTGGATTTCGTCACACCATGTTTTATCCTTAGTGAGGTTCTGGGGGGCAGGGGTAGGGGTCTCTAATTGTCTGAAGATGGAGAAGAGTTCTTTTGTATTAGATTTGGCTTTGGTGATCCTGGATTCAAAGGATTTAGCTTTGGCATAATTAATTGCCTTCTTTTACTCTTTGGAGCGGACGTTGAAGTCAAGTTTGTCTTTGTCAGAGTGGGAGGTTTGCCATCGTACAAGGGCAGCCCATTTTTCCGTGTGGAGTGTGAGGAGGTCAGGGGTGAACCAGGAGTCGGAGTGGCTGGCAGGTTTGGTTTTGCGCGGTTTAAGTGGAGCTGTGGTGTTGATGGCTGATTTGATAGTGGCATCATAAGATAGGGCGAGGCCCTCTGGGACAGTGGAGAAAGGTGGCCCTGGAGGAAGGGTAGAAGCCTTTCCTAGTGAGTTGGTGTGAACTTCTAGCTAGGGCTTGTGGAAGGGGCTGGGGAGGGCGGAGGAGGAGGAGTAGGTGGTGGGAATGCTGAATGTGATAATGTGGTGGTCGGACCATGGTGTAGGGGTATTGCCTGTGATGAGGAGTGGGCAGTTATGCTGGGCAATCCAATCCAGGGTTCTGCCTAGGGTGTGGGTGGGGCCAAAAATAGAGTTCCTGAACCCTATGGTCTCAAGAGCAGAGTTAAGCGACTTGGCTGCTCGGTCCTTAGCGTGACATTAAGGCCTAGGTTAATGTCACAGAGTAGGATGACTTTGGATGACTTCTTGAGGTTATCGGTCAGAAGGTGGGTGAGGGAAGCCTGGAAGTCGCCTAGGGGGCCTGGTGGGCGGTAGATGAGGTTTATGGCAATGGTGCAGTGATGAGAGAGATTAAATTTAATTTGAAGGTAGTCGCTGTTGTTGTTCATGGATTTACCAATTTTAGGCAGTCTTTGGCAATAAGTGCTACGCCACCACCTTTGGATAGGCGATCTTGCCTGGTAATAGAATAGCCTGGCGGGAGAGCAATAGAGAGTGCAGGACCTAAGGCTTCGTGCAACCATGATTCAGTGACCATGAGAAGGTCTAGGTCATGAGTGGTGATAAGGTTGTGAATGTCCAGGGTATGTGCGTTAATGGACTGGGCATTGATCATGGTGCACTTGAGATGTGGTTTAGGGGTGACTGGGTGAAGTGATGTGGGTGGGATGGAGGTGTTGAGTGGGGTGGTGGGTGCATCAGTGGTCGTGGTAATGGCGGTATTGGTGGGCCCAAGTATGGCTGGTGGAGGCACAGATACAGTGGCATTCAGGACATTGCAGTTCATAATAGGGTTGGAAGAATGTGGCATCACAGTATTAGCATTGAGGCAGCCGTTTTCAGGAGTGGCAGACACAGATACAGTGGTATTCATGACATTGCAGTTCATAATAGGGGTGGGAGAATGTGGCGCCACAATATTGGCATTGGGGCACCCATTTTCAGGGGTGGCAGACACAGTGGCATTCATGGCATTGCAGTTTACAATGGGGGCAAGGGTGTGTGATGTTCTGGTCAAGATGAGGTGAGCTGTTGGGGTGGGCTCAGTGGCCACAAGTTTAGTGATCAGTGGGATGGGGCTGGAGGTCTTTGTTTGGTGAGTTTTGCGTATTAGGTAATAGTGTTCCGGCGTCATAGTTTTTTGGTCTAGATCCATAAGGTTTGTGATGCATTGCATACTGGTCAATGCGAGGGATTTGTGCCTGAGCGGTATGGGAGGGTGCACGCTTCTGGTACGGGCAGGGCCCTGACATCTGGTTGGTAGGCGTGCGTTCCGGGCACTCGTGGGCTGAGGCTGTGATGGGGGCTGCACTACATGCATGCGCAAGCGAAGCCTCGTTAGTCTCAGGGCAAGGGGGGGTGCAGGACTCCTTACCTTGTGGATTCGGCTGGGCTCATGGCTAGTGACAGGCGAGCAGCGAGGAGCCTGTGCTCTCAAGATTTCAGAAGGCCTGGACGTGGCATAAGCGTCCTGGCGCGGCAGCGGAGATCAGCAGAGAGAGAAGGCCTTTTCCTCAGGCATTCTCCACACGGCTTTGCCTGCCGGTGCTCTCCCACTCCTTTTAAGGCAGGAGGCGAGGCGCTGGCAGGCGGGGAGGGCACCCAATCCGGACACGTGCCGGCGGTGGCAAAGCTTCTGGGGCGGATCGTGTTGTTGGTTTCCACGGCAATGCGGTCCGCCATTTTGATCGCGGGTGAGACCGAGTGTGCATCAATGGGCTGACTGGATGCTGGGGGCACGCTGGAGTCCTCCTGCATCGCTTCCTTGTTTCCTTTTCCTTTTTTGCCTTTTCCTCAGGCCTTCTCCACATGGCTTCAATTAAAACCAATTTCCTCTTGGAATCGTTCCTGCTCAGTTCAGTAGGAAATATATCTATTAAAGGGGTTAACTACATTGGGACTAATCACAGCTTGGACATTTGTACTTCTGCTCTGAAATTCAAAACAAGTATTGGCAACTGTTGTGCATGCCAGTGGTTTGGTCTTATTTTGTTATGTGCTGTGTTTTGGGAATCCCTTTTTCTAAATACTGCTGTTTGAAGTTTTCTTTTCGGAATTGCATGTTTAGTAGCAATTCGGATATCTAGGTTTAACCCCTTGTAAAATCAGTGGTCACTAATTCGAAGAGCTGTTCTCTTAAACGTAGGTGTCAGTATATTTCAGCAGTTGTTGCCTATTAAAAACTCAAACCATGACAAGGGCACGTTTTTGTATGTCAAATAACTGATTGGACTTGGGTGGTACAAATGTGTTTATTATTATTTCTAAGTGCATGTGGCTAAAAGATTTAACCTTTTGCACTGATTAGAAAAAACACATTTCCATTACATATTGACATCAAAAAAGACAATCCAAATATTCCAAGATAGTAAAACCAAACATTTAAAAAATTCCTTGCTACATCAACCATATATCGAAATCCAGCAAGTTCTCCATGAGTGCTGTTGGGCATCATTCGGCTCATGGAATTACCTTTCTACGTTCTTCTCCCATTACCCCCTTCACCAGTCAAAATAGGTCCTCTGGGTGAACCTGATGTGGGGATTAGTGGTGGAGAGGGGGCACGGAATGTAAATTCAGAGGGCAGTGTAAGTACTTCGTCTCTACCACCCTCGATTATCGAGATGGGTTCTGTACTAGAGGACATAAAAAAACAAATTATGGGTAGGAACCCAAATGAGTTTGTTTCTAAGATCAGCTTAATGGGTCTTTTTTTAATTCGCCCCCCCATTTTTGGTACGCGGAATAACTCTTCTTGCTTTGTCATCTCACCCATTAGGCATTAGGGAAGAAGAAAATTGTCTATCTAATGCCCGCCGTTTTGTCAGCTCTCCAGTGCTGATTGAAGAGGACCCTAATGCAGTGGTTTTGGCTATATTAAATCTACGTGACCATTTTTCAATGGAAATGAAAATTCAGACTTCACGTTTAAAGGAAATCCGCAATTAACTGACCTCTCTTATATATTTAATAAGTGAGTCTTTGTGTGTCCCTTGTAGAAGGTTGGGTGTTATTGCAGGCAAGGAACTGGGAAACATGTTTTCTTCAAAATGTGATGGGGTCAGTGTTATTGTTGGTTATTGTTAGTGTGAGGAAATCCATGCCTGAGGCACAAAATAGCAATGGAGGGCCCATATGGACTCTATCACTACCAATAGTATTCAGGCTAACAATGTAAAAAATCCAGAACTAAAAAAGCACTGAACAGATCGTCTTGAAAATTCATGCGCAATATTGCACAGTCTGACTCAAATTATTATGTGGAGTTCCTTGACTATTTTGTAGAAGTCGATCCGGAGGAAGAAGGGAGCACTAATTGGAAAGGGAACTGATAAAGGTTTTAACTCCAGGGATCGGGCAGGAAGGTTCCAGGAGGAGATTCGGGGAGGGTAAGTGGGCGGGGGGGCCTTGGTATCTAATGGGCTATACATATCTTCTGATTTCAAGCTGGTTGATGCCTTGAAACTTAAGGGCAGGGTAAAGGGAAATGTGGAGGAGGGAAAGTAGAAAAAGCCACGTTCAAAATATGTGATGAATTGATCATATTAATTGAAAATGTGTAATTAAAGTTTGTACAAACTATACGTTACAATAAAAAAATATATATATTCTATTGGAACAAGGGTGAATAGCAGAGGCACTGTTGTAAACATTCACCTAAATGGCCCTCATTTTATATAAAAATGATAAGAGACATCTCAAGGTCCCCACGTTGAATGAGACGGAAATTAGAGATCTCATTAAACTGCTAATATTGCAGGAAAGACCTAAAGCAGTAAAAGAGGAAGGAAGGGCCAAATGTGAGTCAGAGATAAGGATTGGCCTCCAACATGAAGAAACATTAGTTGTGGTCTGGGAAATTTGGAGACTCAAATTTAAAGGGGTCACTCTAACCCTGATAAATGATTAAACCCAGGAAAGCACTCTGGTGTTTCCTTGGTGATCTGTGAAACCTCTTCATCTTCCTTTCAGGGGCGATCAGAGGTCCATTTGAAACGGGCAGTAAAGGAGGAAGCTAGAGACTGCTTCATGGAGATTATCAAGACCACCCTAACTGATCGCAATATCCCTATCAAAACTCAAAAGGAATTGACTATGGAATCAAAGAAATCCCCTTACCAGTATGAGGATCTCAGTGGACCTAACGGGGCCACCCTCACAGGAGGGGTGTTATGATAATCTCCCAAGAAATAGACCTTTGGAGACCTGTTTCAGAGACCCTGTCTATCCGAATGAAGCACAACTACATGTTTGGCAGAGGTGGAACGGATTACCTTAACAGGACCACAGTCTTATCCCTGTTTAATGAAATAACCTGCTCTTTGGCTAATCACATCCAATGACCTCAAATTGGTAGATGTTTTGCATCTTGGAAGGTATGACTGTGAGTTTGGTAATTCCCTCAAGAATGGTTTATGGGGTACTAATGAATGAAGTAGAGCATCTCCACGAGTTAGGCTATCATCTTAGTCCTTTTAATTCCTCTTTGAAGGGGGTTAAAGAGGGTAGTGTCTGGGAGGGGGTAGATCCACGGATGAAGAATGACGGAAGAGAGGGATTGGTTGGGAATGTACAAACTGTTCCAAATATTGGGCGGGACGAATCTAATTGACGGTGGCTAGCAATAACACTTCGAGAAGCCATCAAGCAATTAAAAAAAATCGCCGTTAGCATAGACTCTGATCTCACACAAGTCTTTTGGAATGTGCAAGGATCTTCTACATTGTGTTCGAACATAACCTTGTATTGTTTTTTTCGTTCCTCCTCCCTTATCTGCCTATAAGAAACTTGGTTGACGGAATTACCGTCATTTCATGGCTATGAAATGGTCAGTGAACCAGCCACTCGGGGTTTGAGGGGCAGCCCTGCTAGTGGTCTGTTTGTTGCTGTCCGCCAAGGAAGGGGAATCTACATCATAAACCAGTATGATGTATTTCAGGGTGTTTTAGCTGTGGTTATAAAAATAGAAAATGGAGATCATTCCAATCAAATTTTGTTTAACATATATTGGAATTCGGATGGGAATCTGGAAAACATGCTATTGCTGTTAAATCAAACGATGAAGACTGGTACCTGGCATGTACGGGTGGTCAGGTGGTGGTGTTTTTTTTATTTTTTTTTTATGCGGATTGTACCAGATCCCCATCAACAGATTGTGACCAACTATTAGGGATTCCCCCCCCCCACAACTTCTACTATGTGGAGGGCTGGGGTTCGAGTTCTGGGGTGAATGCAGCCAGACATAAAAAGATACAGGGACAAAGGTAGCGTTCTAACTTGGAAGGTTGGGGTCTTTGATTATTATGTGTAACCACGGAGGGGCAGTGCAAAACTTTGCTACTTGGTTTGGTAAGAATACTTCATCATGCATGATTATATATTTGTATCGAAAGCCATCTCTAATCGAAATAGATCTTTTGAAATCTGGCATTCTGAGTTTAGGGACCATGGGATAGTGTTGGCAATCTTGGAGTGGAATACATTTGATCATATTGTATATATCTATAGTTCATCTGTAAAGATAAATCAACGCGGCAACTGACTGAGATGGAATAAAAATAATGTATGTTTGTTTATGTCTATTCTAAAGGATTTAGAGAACTCCCATCTAGAGTTGAAAAGGTCAGCGAACACCTCTACGTCTTTTAATAACTATATAATGACCGTATTGGCTACAATTGGGAAAGACAGGTCAATATGTATTCGAGCAAAAACTCATTCCCATAAATACGATCCTGGAGTACAACAAATGAAAAGGAGCATTCCGAAAAGAGTTAAGGCAAGTTTAGAATGTCACACATGGGGGACTGGAGGTAAAAACCATTAAGATTAAAACAATAAAGCAGAAATTGAAGAATTGGACCAAAACCCATCGGTTTACTTTGCTTCAAAATGATAGTGAGGCTATGCTGACCTCTTTGAGGGAGGGGAGTTCATGTACGTTTTGGAGCCTGATCAATGACATAGAAAGGACACAATGTTCCCTACAAACTAATCCTATAATGGAGGAGTTGTGGTCTGTGCATTTTAGGGATTTGTACAAATTAGACAATATATTAGTGGCAATTACCCTGATGTAAATCCCGTCTTGTGGTCATTGGAGTGTACCTCGGAAGAAATGGCAGAAAGAATATCCAAGGCCAGTTCCTCGAGAGTGGGTGGCCCTAATTCCCTAATTTATGTGATATTTAAACAGAATATTTATTTGTGGTCCAGAACATTGTATGTACTCTTTACTGACATGGTTAACACACAACAAATTCCCACATCCTGGAAAATCTCTTATATAATTCCAGTATATAAGAAGGGGGACAGGTAAGAATGGCCCAAGGGCAGGCTGAACTCTTGAGAAAGGATGTATGAAAGCAATCTAAACAATAGTACTGTGGTGCCAAAATAAAAGAATGTTTAACCAAAGTTTTATAAAAATAGGATAATTTAATTAAACTGACAATACAAAAACACTAGTCAAAAACACATGGCATACCCCTCTAATAGGAGACACAGAATATGCAGACTTTGTAAGGGCCAGGGCCCCCTGGGTTCGTAGACATGGATGTAGTGGCTATAAATTCAGTAGCAATGTCAAGTTCACTGAAGATGTATTTAAAGAAGGTACCAAGTAGGGTTGTGTTAATCATTAGGGCCCTTTAATGCAAGTTAAGGGCGACCGAATCACTTCAAATGTCTTTTAATGCTTCTTTTTTGGGGCTTAACCAACACCATTTAGCTAGGCTTGTAGGCGCTTTAACTAGGTTGATTTGGCATCAGGTAGTTTAGAATCGGGGGTTCGCAGTTGGTCTCGGTGGTTGAGATAGGAGAGTTGGCTTGAGACTGTCCATTGTTGCGATGTGGTCCTGTAGGAGTGATTGGCTCGAATCAGCATTTCAAATCTGTCGAGTTTCCTTAAAGAGGTCCAGCGATGTAATGCAGGTTTTGTGGGTTGATCGGCTCAAGTGGCAGGAGCTCAGGCAGGCATTAAGTCAAGTCCTTATCTAGATGGCTCAATAGCGCATCGAAAAATGGTTAGGGCAGGCAGCTCCAGGTTCATGTAGCGGCTCAAAGCATCTTGAGATGGTCAAAGCTGGAAAAGCGATCCCAGAACTATTTCTTGACTTCTGGGTGATGGAGGCTCTCCAAGGCAAGACAAGTCCTTTTTGTGCACTTTCCAACCATGAATGTTTAAGAGAGCACTTGCTTGGACTGTCGCCTCCAGTGAGCAGGTTCCTGAGTAGGGATGGTCTAAGTTTGCAGTAGGATTATCCTAGTTCTCCCTACACTGGCTTCCATTGGAATCCAAAATTATGTTTAAATTACTATGCATTACCTATATAGGCAATTCATTGGCAAACATCTTGTCAGGCTGAGAACTCATCTCTGGGGGTTCAAGAGGCCATCTAAACTAGACTTCTATCTGCCTGGAAGTATGTAAATTCAAGTCGTCCTCTTCTTTGAAAAGGTCTTTCTCAGGGGCTGAAGTCTCAGCTTGGAATGCTTTACCCATTGACCTCCATTTTATCACTGACATTTTGAGGTTTAGAAAATCTCCTGAAAGCCTGGTTATGTTAATCAGTCTTTTAATGTGTTTCAACAATTTAATCTCATTTACTTTGTGAATTTTGTGATAACTTTGGAAAGGTTTTAATTGTTGTGGGTTTTGTTTGTTCATATATGTTGTATATTTCAAACCGTAAAGCGCTCCGATGCAATTGTGTCTGGTTCATGCTATGAAAGAATTTTAAATAAATAGGTCTTGTACAGCGAGAGGGTCACCCCCAATGTTCCTCTAGGATAGTTGAGGGAAGGGTCTTTCTCCCTCTTTCTCCCTCCATGGAGTCTTTATCTTTACCTCTGTGCATAAAGCTTTGGAACAGCATGTACCCCCAATAAAGATCCAGATAAAATCCTTCTTCTGTGGTACAAAAAGATGATTCAACATGGTTGCGGTCCATCCCCTTCAATAGTCAATCTTCTACATGGTACTGGCTGCCTTTTAGCCTTCTGTAAGTGGTTCAACATGGTGATGTCCTAACCAGTGAACCTGGTCTGCAGGAAGTGGGGAGTAGGCACTTTACCCCAGCAAGAATCCAAGACGGTGGGACCTTTCTGTGGAATGAGGTTTCTCTGCTGTGTAATCTAATGCTGTCCCTTTCTCCTGTCTGCCAACATAAAAATTACCACTCTGGTGTAATTTCCTTTGGCCTGGCATAGCCTGTTTTCTGAAGTACTGGTCCTCTTCCCTGCCCCCTGGGAGCGGTTTGTGTCCCCCTAAAGGTGACAAACATTTCACATTGAAGACCATAATTGTATCTAGGGCACAGCCCAAATGGTCTGCTTTCGATGAAGCTCTGCCCAAGACCGTGAATACACAGGCTGCCCTGACAGGATGATAACTACAAACAAAGCTCATAATAAAATGACACAAAACAGTTTGGCCAGTAAAATTGTGGATTCCCAGAGACCACGATATCTTAGCCAGACATAGCTTATATTTCGATTTGTTATCTACCACCAGGTACTGGGACCACAAACTTCTGATTTCATTTAGGATCAGAACCACCAAAGATTACAGTTGTTGGAGCTTTGTGCTCCATCAGTCTCTTGGCAGGAATGCATGGGTCACTTTATTCTGCTGTATTGTCCAACTACAAGGCAGCTGCATGCTTTTCAGCATGGAGCATTAAGAAGGGGGTGGGAGGGGTTCAGATTAGCAGTTCTCACTTTCAGAGACAGATTTACATGCATGATTTAATTGATGCATATGGAATTTGCTCAGGCTACTACACCCAGGCAGATTTCATTCTGTCAAAGGGGTGCCCTGTGGCTTGCACTGTTGATTGCTATTTTGAGAATTTGTATATGGAATGGTGGGTGCTGAAATAAGGTAAGTATGTTGGGGGGAGGGGATAGATGTTAGGGGGGAGGATGGCGACTGAGGCAGCCGGCCATCAGGCGGCATGTAACGCAGGCTTTCACCTGCAGTTCAAGCCCGCGTTACTAGCAACCTGATTGGCTGGCACCCCCACCACGGTGCTGATGCCCATTTATTGCAAGAAAGTGTGAATTAAGAGCTGCATTTTATTTCCCATCGGTTTGCATATTATTACTGAGTTATTACCCCCTAGTTGGAGCCATGATTTATTTATTCATTTTATGTTATATAAAGTTTATCCTGAGGGGGGGGGTTTACCTACACTTTTGTGAGCAACTGTTTATTGAGATTTATTTCTGACGTTAAATGAGCAAATACCTGCATTTGGAGGGTTATTTAATCTTTCTTCACAAGTGTGACATCTGAAAGTATGCCCTGTATTCACTACTGGTGGAGGCATACTAGCCGAAGAAGTGCAAGCAGGTGCCACTGACCTCCTTAGACCAATCCCCTGGTCATATTAATAGACTCTGGTACTTGTGTGAATGTGTAGCCCATCTCCTGTTTCCCCCCACCAACAGGTCGCCTGAGCCCAGTTTTACCTGAGAGACACTTCGTTATGGCACAAAGAAACATGTTACATAGAGAAACCCAAACACTTAACATAACAGGATCAGAGTTAAGTTTCCTACATCCAGACCTGAAATGTTGCTGTCAGAGGTGTGGGGAAATTGAAGCAAATGGGGCCGGAAAGGAGCTGGTTGGTGGGTGGAACCTAGTTTTTCAGGTTTGTTTTTAGTAGTTGGGCACCAGTGCCGGCCGTAGTGGCAGCAGCGCCCCGGGTAGAAAAAGAACAATTTGGCGCCCTCCCGCCGCACCCCTGGTAAATTGGGGGGGAGGGGGGTGCAGGCGTCAAATGTTCCTTTTTGTGGTGGGAGAAATGTCATTTTAACATTAAATGCGCTCGCGGGAGCCAGCGCATTTAACAACAATAAGGGGCTGGGGTGCCCTATTAAGATGATTATCACCCCACTCCTGCGCCCGAGCAGGGTGGTAATTATCTCAATAGGGTGTCAGCACCCTATTGTTAAATGGTGCCGCAAGCGCATTTAATTTCAAAATGACATTTCTCCAACAACGCCAGCTCTGGGTAGCCCATGAAAGGCTCCAATGAGCTGGAGGACTATGGCACACCAGGCGGTCGCCCGGCCCGCACTCCCCCCAAGTCCGGCTCGGTTGAGTATGGTGTAAGAGTTGTTTGCTTTCTGCACTTTTTTGTAACCTTGGAGCAGCTTCTGTTGTTGTTGGCATAGTGACCAATATTTATAGTTCAGTCTATTCTGCACTGTCAGGGCTGATGCTTGATCCTGTACTTCGTTTGCAGTAATGAAGTTGACAGAATACTGGAGAGACACGAGCGGCTGAAGCCTGAAATGTTTGCAGAGTTGCTGCAGGCGGCAAACACTGCTGATGACTTCCGGAAATGTCCCGTAAGTACATTGTGCAAATCTCAGCGGATTCATAGTGCTTTTTAAATCTATGGAGTAATGTTGCCTTACCATGGCAATTAGTTTGACTTTCCTAAGAAACTGTGTCTAAATAATCTTATATTTTGCGTCACTCAAGTAGTGAATGAAACAGAACCCCAAACATTTAAATGTATAAATCAATAGGTCACATTCACAAGGATGTTTTGCCAGCACAAATACTTTTGAAGCTTCTCAAAGGAGACAATTGTCTGACCGAGCTAGAACTACGAGTGTTCAGACTGGCCTGTATTTATGGCACTGACTGAATGGATGGGAGGAGGCTGGCTCTCCACCTTCCCCAATTTATATATGTAAACTGGGAATGGCCAAGGACAGGCATTGTAAATGAGGGACACAGCTACAAACTAAGCAGCATGTGCAGATTCATAAAAGCAGAGAATCACTTCCTCCTCTTCTCCCATGTCACAATTTGTGGCACCTTGTTTCACTACCTCCAAAGTGTAATCTTTGTTCACGTTTGATCTTTCGGTGTGCATGTTATCTGATAGAAACTTTCTCCTGGAGATTTGCACCTTCGTCGTGACTCTGGGTGCTCTTACGTCCAACATTTGCAAAAGGGTCAGTCTGCAGTGTTTACAGCTCAGAATTGTTGAAAGTTGCGTAATATTGTTATTTGCAAATCTTTTACTTGGCTTGAAATGTTGCTGCCAAAAATAGGTATGGTTGAAAGTAGGACAGTTGCTAAGGCACCAAATGTGCTGTGTCCTTAACCTCAAAAGTATGAACTCCGATGGATTATCAGTTTGTTTAGTGCCAAGAGGCTGACAAAATGGCATGAGGCATCCTATACAAGGCCAGTCTACCTTATTAGTTTCTGTAAACAACTCCACAGTTAAAAATATTGCAAGTTAGTAAGTAAGATTACAGGTACATTGCATGACCAAGAGGAATCATGCAGGGACAGCATTGGGATTCAAATATGTATAGATCTTGTGCAAGGGTTAAATGGCTTCAAGGAGGAGGAACGTCATTGTGTCTTGATGATCTTACTGTAACTGTCCTTGTACAGCTGATTTCTCCATCCTCAGACACTGCAACTTATACTAAACATAGAATTGCAACGCAAATGACATATGGGCTTTTCTCGTAAATGAGCAGTTAACATTGTGTACCCCCACTTTATAGAGGAGTATTTTTTGACTTGTTTTGTTTGTGGAGCTTTCCCGATATCTTTAAGAGTTTATTTATTTAGCATTTATAAAGGGCGCTAAACCCAAGGGCACCTAGGAGGGCGCTAAACCCAAGGGCACCTAGGCACTGCTTTATCCTTCATTACTGGAACTCCTTCAAAGATTTAAATCAAGCTAGCTCTTGGGCAGAGTTCATGCATCTACTGATTGCTGTTTATAGAAAAGCCTCAAACACCCATGGTTTCATGTTAATTTACTCTGCAACAGTATACCTATGGTATTTTTACCAGTGACCACTCCAGCCAAGGCCAGGAGATCCCTCATAAAATGAGTCACTCGGTCTCCCGAAAATACATTTTGAAAGGGCACTTTTCTCTGCCTATTGGATCACTGCAGGAGCCAATGCAATTTGACAATTTATAAGTAGGAACCAACTGTTTCCAGCCCACCCCTAAACATTTTGACTTCCTGAGGACATTCATTCTTTCCATAGGGTAGCAGATGTTTTCTATAGATTTGTGTATGGGCCATCTGTTCATGCTGTCTCGTCCCCAACTATGGGGGGCGTAATGGAAGGGGTTAGCTATTTGCCAGCCCAGGAGTATGGGCATTTTTTTTGGCAGCTATTGTGAATTATTTCGTTCTGGTCTATCCATGGTTGTTTCTAGTGTGACCAATAATAATAATCCGACATTTAAACAGGAATTATGCACTTTATACCATTGTTTTAGATACATGCCAAACTCTCTGGATTACTTCGCAAAACAAATAATTATTTATATTTTTGGCTAAATCTGATCTGTTGTTGTGTAGAAGGGCTACTTGACAAGGATATCCAAGCGTTTCTATATTAATTCCTTAGTAGTGTGAGCTTAGTTTCATAATACAAATGGGACACGCAGCCACCATAACAGTAGGACTACACTTTGCCAGTGCCTACCACGACTACTGTCTGGTGGTTGGAAAAGGGATGCGTCGGAGTCGATTCCAGACAGTCCGCTGCCAATTAACTGTGTGATTTGGGTGAAACTGTAAGAAAAACAAGGAAACGTGTCCCAACAGGAAAAAAGATTCAAAGAATGCTAGATAACCCAATTAGCTGCATCCTGTTTCTCTATATCGATAAATAAATACATCCACACACTCTTTCAAATAGATGTGTGATGTAAGATCTAGTCCTATTTGCTAGAATGTACACCTTAGGCACCCATATATCACACCCAAATCACATCTCCTGTGTTACTCAGTCATATTCTCGGATTCAAAAAAGGGATGATGCATTGACTTGTGCAAAGTGTTATATTGATGAACACATACAACCTATTGGTCTTAAGCACAACATTTTTTCTGATAACACAATTTATTGAAAACAATGCAAAAAACACAACATAAACAAAAGGGAAATCATAAATGAACCCAAAATATTCTCAAAATTGAGAAATTAACATAAGCTTCACCTATTGAAACAAAAACAAAACCAAAATATTTCAGAAAATTGGCATCAAATGAGTTTGATATGCATGGATTCATTGCATGCAATAATGCTGTTATTAAATATAACAGGTCTCAATCACAATGTGTAGGCACTATAGCCTCAGAGTTAATCAAATCAATCTACTCCAGGTCAGTGTCCAGAATAGTACTAAATAATCAAATCGGTCTACTCAGGGTCTACGTAGAGTGGCTGAAAAAGATGAAAACTCTGCCAACTACCACTCGCTTGGGAGAATGTTATCCAAGCAGGTGTATGCTACGTTTCAGCGTTGATAGTTGTGTATAACGCCTTCCTCAGGAGCAGAGTTAGATGTATAGAAAAGGTGACCCCTGGGGAATAAAATGCAATATTTAAACAAATGCAAACAAGAACAATAAAGGCTAGAAATACAAATAAACAACACTTTAAAACAGGGACAGTTGGCTCCTGCAGCAGACCTGAAACAAAGTCTGTAATACAGTCAATGCTCCCTGAGTGGAGATAATAATATAAAATCTGCATCCACCCGAAATACAGTGGGTGCTATCGCATGTGAATGCACTAAAAAAACTATTTGGACTAGGACTTAAGCATGGCAATGGACATGAAGCAGAAAGCAGGGAGACAAGGAAGGAAAAAAGGCAAACTGCACTGAACCAGGCTACAGGCATCCCTAAGTGAAATAGCTAATATGGTCATATGAATGATACGAAACACCAAGAAAAGAAGGGAAAGGGGTTAAAATACATGTCGAATCACAGATGACTTACGGTTCTCAAATCTGCCGGGCCTCGGATGCGGAGTGGCACGGAAAAGAATTCCCGGTTAGTGCACCGTGCCTCTCAGAAAATTAGAAGTAGGAGCTGTATCCGTAATTAATTGCCGACGAGGAGCACAACAGTGCGAGGTGTCCGTGACCTGTATGGAGGAAAGCCCAAAAAGGAAGCTATCAAGAGGGCCATTAAATCTACCAGTGCCGAGGCCCATGCTCGCCAAATAAGAAAACAAAAAGGCAGGGCTTAATCAGTGATTAAGTCCATAATTTGCCTAACTACCGTCGGTCTAACCTGCTAGATGTATGATGTGATTTGTAAATTCATGCTGCAGGTATAAAGTGCATCCCAGCGTGTGGATGCAGAAGTTTTGAAGAATAGCGGGTGCGTGTTAAGTTAATGCATTCCCGTCTACAAAACAAACAGAGAGAGGGACAGCAAATAAATGCCAGTATCCCAGACAGCCAGTAGCTACACGATACTATGAGGCAAGATGGAAAAACTCACCCTTGCCCCGGAGCCCTATGCTTCGTGTTTGTTCTTGGCTACTGTATAGCGTCTTCTTACTGATTGACGTCTGCAACCATGGAAACGCCAATATTTTAACTACTAAATGTGGTCACACATGTAATCCTCTCTTGGGGCAAACTTCTTATTTTGGGTTCAAGAAGATTTTCCCTTGGCGTGAACCTCGCTCTTTTGAGGGCATGTGAGACCAACTTTCTGGCATACCCTCTCTGCCTTAAATCACTAGCTAATCTGTTAGCATGTTGGTAATAGTCTGATACTTCTGTGCAATTGCGCCTCAGTCTCGAAAATTGACTGTAAGGCAGATTTTCTTTGAGGGACCTCGGGTGGAAGCTGGTGAAGTGGAGGGTGGTGTTCCTGTCTGTTTTTTAATACAAAGTACAGTTAAGATGTCCCATCTGTGCCCTAAGCTCCAAATCCAGGAAATTGATTGATGTCTTATCATGTTCCATGGTGAATATGATAGTGGAATGTTGACTATTGAGATAAATGAAGAAAGCATTGAGAGAGTCTACATTGCCCTGCCAAATGAAGATCACATCGTCTATATAACGATACCACTTCCTGATTTGCAATCTAAATTGGTTGTTAGTTGGTAGCACAAACCGTTCCTCGAACACAGCCATAAAAAGAATGGCTAGCCTAGGGGCAAAAGCCGCCCCCATAGCAGTACCCCTTATCTGCAAGTAATATTGTCCTGCATATACAAAGACATTTTTGTAGGGCAATGGTCATTAGATCAATAATGAACCCTCCTGGGACCCTCAGTTGTGTCCCCTGATGGATCAGGAAGCTCTGAATGATCTCTATGGCCTCCTCTTGGGGTATGTTAGTATACAAAAACTTAATGTCCATTGTAACCAGGAGATCTTTTTCGCTATCAAATGGTTCACCTTTGAAGATGTTATTCGTGGCCATAGTATCTTTCAAATACGTACCGGTATTCTGACTTATGGGTTGCAGGAAACAAATCGATAAACCTACACAAGGGTGGGTTCAACTAAAGAGCCTCAGCCCGATATTATTGGTCTACCCGGGGGGGGTCAGATTCATGTTTGTGAATTTTAGGGAGGGCATAGAATGAAGGTGTCCTTTCCTCTGAGTGAGTCAAATTTTCCAGTTCCTCTCGTGTGATCCAAGAGCGGTCAGCTGCAAATTGGGTAGTTTCCCTAATTTCCTCTTTGATCTCTGGAGTTGGATCCTTGCGTAATGGCCGATCGCACCCATTGTTCTCTAATAGGTCCATCACCATTTTGTGGTATTTAATCTGGGAGAAGACCACAATGCCTCCCCTTTGTCCGCAGGCTTGATTATTAAGGCTGTATTAGCTGTTAGTTCATCCATAGCCTGTTTCTCAGTGTTGGACAGATTGTGTCTAGTTTTTTGTGTATCTTTTTGCAGCCTCTTGAGGTCCGATATTACACATTTTTCAAAGAGAATTATTTCTTGTGGTACTTGATTATCAAGTGGAGTAAAGTTCGACGGGACCCTTAGGCCTGTTTCTGCTGTATTCAGTTCTTGCTCTTTGTCACTAAAGAAATTACTGAGGCGGACCTTCCTAAAGAACTGCCTAACTTCACCCTGAGCGGTGAACCAATCGGTCCGATTAGTCAGTACGAATGATAAACCTTTACCAAGGAGTTGGATTTGTATAGGTGACAGTTCAATATCTGATAGATTGAAGACTGGAATATCACTATCCACAGTCCTCTGAGGTCTGGAATTATTCACAACTGCTATTGAATGTATCCCCTCCTGCGGGGCCGTTGAACCGTCTGCTGCCCCATGGGTCCCATGTCTGATAGTATGGATCCCCTTGGAAGCCTCGGAACTGGGTGAACTGTAAGCATGTGAAATGAAAAGGAGCTTCGTTCGAATTGCTATTACATGCTTTCCAATGTAATAATGAATATAATAATCTGTGGCACAAGCCGATGTAGCATGTGGCTGTTACCTCAAAGCGTGGGGGTATGATCCCACCCCTGAGTGGCAGAGCTCTGGCTTGAGTGATAATGTAGAATGATGATAACCCAGGCTTACACCGCAGGGAATCTTGATTCTATTAAAGACAAGGAGGTGCGCATTTTGTTTAAACTTTTTAATGCCACTGCTGACAGCAGCTTTTTTCAAATGTTGCATTATTTCTTAATCCGTAAAACAACCACTAAACAAAACTTGCACTACATGACACTACAAATCCCCGGAAGTCCACTGTGCCTCTGTAGTTTTGTGTCTAGTTTCATAACCAATCATAATCCACGACCGCACCTGTAAGACTCTCCACAGCTCTGAAGAAGCCCTCTGTTCAGTTGCTCTTAAGATCATCACCCAGGAGTCAACTAGACACACAATTAGGGAGGGAATACACAGCAAAGTCCAACACAACCAAATTACAACAGCCTTAGCATACAAGTCAGTACAATCAAGGCACCCACCCTGCGTATGTTGGGTGGGATAATGCTTGCCTCTGTCTCTTTAATAGAATCAAGACTCCTAGCACTGTAAGCCTGGGTAATGTCAAGAACGGAGGCGAGCATTATGCTTTTTCAAAGCTGTCTAAAACCAGTATTTGCGTACTTGATCAAAAAAACATTTTACATTTTCTATTTGACCGAATTATTTTGATAGTTTTTTCGGTCAAATATTAAATAAAATAAATATATGGGGAGGGGTAAGGGAATAGGTTAAGGTAGGGGGGAGGTTGCATGGGGTCTTCCCCTGAATTTTGGACCCCAAAAAAGACCCAAAGAAAATGGTCAAATTGAATAAGATCAAATATTAGACTTAAACCTCTAAAACCATCACAGCCACTGATGATACAGGCTTTAAGTAGGTGGTCTTAAATGTAGCCTCCGTGGACCAATCAGTGGATTTCAAAATGTCATGCAGGGAAGCACCTGCCTCGAAGGTCTTGGATGCCATCGCTGCTCGGACAGAATGGGCCCCAAATCTATTCCCGCTAAGTGCATGTGCTTCTCTAACTCACCTAGCTATGGTGGCTGAAGCTACCGCATGAAAAAGCTTGATGTGCACGATCAGCAACTGATGCACCCCTCGAGGCCTCACCCCCTAAGTAGCGTTCCCATAGTCTTTAATGCTCTGAGCTACACACAGTTTGGGCTCATCTGGGAAATACGGGTAAGAAGTGACAGAGGAACCGCTCTTAGTTCTTTTAGCAATCTGAAAAGTCACCCCTTCCAGGTACAACATCTTCCTGTTCACTTCAGCGCCTTAACATCGGACACCCTCCGACATGAAACTAAGCACAGCAACATCGCCAGTTTACTGGAAAGACGATGTATAGACAACTGCTCATTGACCGGCCACTGCTTAAAGAGTCAGAAGACCACTTCCACATCCCAGTCTAACCACAGCTGGGTGTTCTCATTTCTAGTGGATGCAGAAATAGCCGACCTGTATACTCCTAAGGTGCAGAAAGCTCGCCCATCCTGGCACAATTCCTCCAGCAAATTCAGAACCGGAACTACAGGTGCAGAAACGGGATGAACATGTTGCTGCATGCACTATTTTTCCCACTTGGCTCAAGCGTCGTCTTAGCTCCTAACAGTCGAAGGTGCACTAGTCTCTGAGGCAGCCCGCAGCGTCTTTCGAAAGGACTGTCAAATCCCATTGTTGCCTGAAATTCTGCACGCCAATAGCTGCAGTGCCCCTGCCTGCACCAGGGGATGCTCCTGGCCTTCCTGGCTGCTCAACAGGTTTGGCCGACACGGTATGACCCTCGAAAATCAGAGCAAAGTTCCATCAGAATCGGAAACCATACTTGCGATTTCCACAGCAGCACCACCACAATCGCCATTTCCGTCTGCTCCCTGCGGACCTTTGCTAGAGTCCTCGCTAGCATGATGAATTTGGGGGGGGGAAAGGCTCCCAGCGCTCCCGTCCAAATGTGGAGAAAAGCATTTGTCCCCAGCGGCCACGGGTCCAACCACCAGCTGAAATACCTGGGCATCTGTGCATTCAACCTGGAGGCGAAAAGATCTATGTCTAACTGCCCCCAGAGTTTCTTTAACTGGAAGAACACTGGCTTGTGCAACTTCCAATTGCTGGCATCCTTCAGATAACTAGAGTTCCAGTCTGCAATCACGTTCTGCTTCTCTGGAAAATATTCCACCGCTACTGCTAACTTCTTCTCTAGGCAGTAATGCCAGAAGCCCTTTGCCTTCTGTACCAGCAGTTTCGATTGAGTTCCCCCTAATGTATATGTATCGCACTGCTGAGATGTTGTCCATCTTCAACAGAAGGCAACAGTTTGCTTTTTCTTTTGCAAAGGCCCTTACTGCGAAGGAGCCCTCTAGTAGTTCTAAACAGTGTAGTTTCAGCTCTTGTGCCCCAACCAGCTCGCGTCCGATTCTATCACAATCTGAAAATTGCTGTGCCATGCCAGGCTTCCATGTTTTGCAACCACCAACCGAGTTGTGCTCTCCCGTCCTCCTCTAACAGAACACACTGGTGATATTTGACTCTTCCCCAACGCCCCACCCCTACAAGTGCCTGATTTTCAGCCTCTGCAGTGCTCTGTATGTAGGATCACCGGGAATATGGACTGAATCGAGGCTGCTAGCAGCCCCACTATACTTGCTAGATTCCGAAGTGAAATAGGCATCTTCTGAATCGCTATTCTCGACTTTCTTTATTGCTTTCATTGTCTGCTGCAGCAATTCCAGAGAGTCTTTTCTGGTGCCTATCACAAACCCCATAAACTCCATACGTAGCCTCAGAACTAGCTCTGATTTCTCCTGATTGATGAGAAACCCTAATGAGGTCAGCAGGGCACTCATCGTTTGCACCTGACTCACTAATTTCGCTTTGCCTGTGCCAAGATCCGAATGTCGTCTAGTTAAACTTTAATTCTGATTCTGCCACCAATCTCATGACTTTGGTGTATGCCCAGGGAGCCGAGGCAAGTCCAAAAGGGAGGCACAAGAACTGCCAGCTCTGCCCTCTCCATATACATTTCATGAACCTCCTCTGGTCTCGTGCTACCGGAATGGTCTAAGAGGCGTCTTTCAAGTTGACCCTTGCCAGACAATCTGCTTTGCTCAGAATATCCCTGAGGAGGTGAATACCCTTCATCTTGAAGTGCCTGTAGACAAGTTGTTGAGCTCCTTCAAGTTGATGATTGGCCACAACTTCCCTTTCCAGTGCACCAGGTACATATTGCTGTAGAAGCCCGCCTGCCTTGATGGACACGGCTCTATCGCACCCTTCTGTAACACTCCACTGCTTTGCGTCAAGGAGCCTCTCCTCCCTCGACATTCTGAGCCGCGCTGAGTTAGGGCCCTTGTCACAGAGCGCGCATAAACTCTAGCCCGAAGCCTGCTACCGTCTGCAATACCCTAGCATCGCATGATGGCGTTCGCCTTTTGGTTATACACAGGAATGTCTGACCCCCCCAACCCTGGGGTAATGCTTTCATTGCGCACTTAATACTGGCAGCGCTTTGTTGTCTGTAGCCTCTGCGACCCCCCCTGCCTTTGCAGGGGAAAAAGGCGTCATGCTGCCTATTCTCTCAGTATTGGACTCTGGGTCCTTGGGGCCTCCTTGTCCAGCTGAGAAGACTGGCCGAACGGCCCCTGTGTCTGCTGGTTCCCTTGAACACCTGTCCAGGGAATCTTTTTCGAATGGGCGTCTGTGCTTTTTCCTGGACTGTATAAGTCCCTACGAACTGGGACATCTCCTTAACAAGGACCTCCCTGAAAAGCATATCCTGTGCTGATTCGCCCACTTGATAGTTGTCGAGATCCCCCAGTTTGCCATCAATTTTCAGCAACAGACTGCGATGCCTCGCAGAGAAGAGAGCAAACTGCCCTCTGTGCCCAGCTGGCCAGGCTGACTGCTTCTACGGGCTCTCTCCGCCAAGTCCATTATTTTGGCCATGGGACCTGCTATGTCCAGGACCATGTCCTGGCAACTCTTCCAGGCCTGGTCAACACCTCTCTTGGTGTCTTTTTGCTTTTGGCTTTGGTGACAAAGGTAACCATTTTTGCGCCAGACTCCAGTGTTTCCATAACCTTACCTGGGGAATTCTGCCCTCGTTCTGAAACGCACCTCCTTCTCCAGCGGTTTTCTGATATGTTTTACCATGTATTGGGCCACTCTCGGGGAGGGCACCATTCTGTAGACTTCGGGTGTCTAATGTTCTCGGGGTCGAACATGTCTGCCATGTCGTCCCCATACTCCAGATTAACTTTGGCCAACTGCCCTTTCTTGGGCTCATCAGCGGTTTTGCCGCCATTATTCTTGTTGCTATTGTCCACCTCATCATCGTCTGACTGGAGATCATTTCCATCCTTCACCTCATCTTCGGAGGTGACTTAGCCCTCATTGACTGCCTCTATACCCCTGGGGTAGGGGGGGGTAAGAGGTTCGGCACTGCCGTTTTCCCTAAAGTGCTCTTCAGCTTTGCTAACAGTGGGGGCTCTTCCGGGCCTTGTCCTCCTCCTTAGATGCAACCCCTTTTCTGGGCTATTTGCCTGGGGTTCCCACGCCAGCACTGTGCTCTTTCTCTTCTTATGAACCATACGCTTCACAGCCAGGAGAGATTGTAGTGCCTGGAGGTGTTCCTGGTTGGGATGCACCCCTTGAGACACAACTACCACCAATGAGTCACCTAGGACCTTTTAAAAAACTTAATGATAGATCTCTGTCTATCTCTGGCTCTCTTCTTCACTGAATTCTGGTGTAGTGCTTTTAGGCTCCATTGCACTTTAACTGCCACACGAAGTTCAATTGGATATATATATATATATATATATATATATATATATATATATATATATATATATATATATATATATATATATATATATATATATATATATATATATATATATGCTTTCTGTGAGAGCTCCCGTGGACACCAGCAGATTGAGTGGTGTGATTCTTGCCCCGATCTGTCTGAAATGCTGAGAGATGCACTTGCTGTGTCACACGCAGGCCGCGCTGCATAACAGCGATTGAAAACGCAAGGTCCTTTGCTCAGTGCGGACTCTGAGGAGTCGGAAAGGACCTTGTGCTCGATACAGCAGTCGCGCTGAGCCCTGGGTAGTGCCCCGGTTCCCAAAAGCAGGCAAGATGACTAGCGGATCCAGAGTGCTCCCCGTAGGCCGCCTGACACATTAATAACGTTGTCAATAGCCCGCAGCCACCGCCGCCTGTAATAGCTTTGGAAACAAATACTGCACTACAAGTGTCCGTGTGAGTCGTTGCTCGCTCGCAATAATGTTGGAACTTAAACACCACTGCACTTATGAGCTTGAATTGCTGCTCGCCACTGCTAACAAGCGTTCAAGCTCGTGCTGCCTTGCACACCCAATACTAACAATAAATACACAGGCAAATTACCCACAATAAGGTTTATAATCCATGAAAAGAACAGTAACTAAACCTAAATCCCCATGCTATTACTCATACAGAAACATATATCACTAAGCAATGACCGGGTGACTTATCTGCTTGGAAGAGCAGCAAAGAAAGAGGAGGCGGCACAGACGGGACAGGACATGACATTGCAGTTGTGCTGGATTATGATTGGTTTAAGAAAATGGATACAAAACTACAGGGAATTGGTGGACTTCTGGGTATTGGTAGTCATGTGCAGTGGAGGTTTTGTTGAGTGGTTGTTTTACTGTTTAAAAAAAAAAAGGTCAAAGTTAAGATTTGAAAAAAGGTACGGTGAAAAGTGGCCTCCGTTCTCGACATAGAATTGAAAAACTGTTATAATGTTTAGTCATTATGATTTCATTGTTGCTAAATGAACATTGTGCATCGAGATAACCCTCCCTTGCCCCAAAACCAGGACTAGGTTTTTAAATGAAAAACCTTCTCGGAACGAGTGGTCCAGAGGGTCCAATTCTCAGACAATCCTGGGTAAACTGTGACATCTTTACTTTGCTTTTTACTTTAATGTACATACCACGCCATGGGAACTCGAAGGCATAAGGGCGCTTACAAAACAAACATCTATACATTCAAGAGCCTAAAACGAAGAATAGTACATTCAATATAAGTAATTCCGAATTAGTCTAGAAAATTTCAACAGACCAGGTAGCCGAGATTTAAAAAGTCCATGGGCCTCATTAGGACCCTGGCGCTTAGTGTTTAACGACGCCGTAAAAGGCTGTGGCGCAGTTAAACACTTAGCGCCTTACTACAAGGTCCCTTTGCGGGACCTGACCTGAACCTAGGGTCTAGACCAGCCGTTAAAGTAGGGACCCGCAAAGGGACCTTGATGCTAAGTACGGTACTGCAATTTGTGGTACCGTACTTGGCGCCTTCCCCATTCCCATAGAGCCCTATGGGGCAAAAATGGGAATGGGGAAGGGCCATGATTCAATGGGGAATTACCGCCCCGCCAACCTTGGAATGGGGTGGTAATTCCCCA
The DNA here is from genome assembly GCF_040938575.1 of Ambystoma mexicanum. Lineage (NCBI taxonomy): Eukaryota > Metazoa > Chordata > Amphibia > Caudata > Ambystomatidae > Ambystoma > Ambystoma mexicanum. The sequence continues at coordinate 227,733,822 of NC_090937.1, read as the reverse complement.
TTGATCCATGGCGGACCTGTTACAACACCGGCACCAACCATGGTGCTAATAGCGCCATGGTTTAGCGCCGGTGTTGTAATGAGGGCCCATATCTTTAGGAAAAATGGGTAAGGAGAACATCAGATGATCAAATTACAAATTGAGAGCCCTCTAGGGAAATATTTACAGCAATTGAGAAACGCAGGTAGGGTACTGTCCCCACAACCCACTAAAACACAGTCGCTGTTAGGTTGTGAACACCAGTCACTCTGGTCCATTCTACGCAAGGTTTTTAAATTGGTGCGTCTGACCACACCAGGCAAGATTTTAGATCGGTGTCTCTGCCGCAACCATGCAAGGACCTTATTGCGCAGACCTTCTTTAGTCTCTCTTCCACCTATTTTCCGAATGTTGTTTATAACAAAGTTTCCTTGGTCCATAATGAAGTCATGCATATTCGTATTCTTTATTGTTGGCATTTGTGCCTTTTTTAGGCGAGCATTCATGCGGGTATAGTCTCACATTTAGCCTTCATCGTTGTGGGAGGTTTGACCCCTTTATGGTCAGATTTCTGGTCATGGATCGAAGAGGGGAGCAATGGTTCCTGAGTTAGGCTATTGGAGACCACAATGGGGATTGTTATTTTCTCCCTACTGTCCATTATTGGCATGGTGGAATTAGGTGGCGCCTCATTCCAGACGTTAGTTTGTAGAGCTTGATCTTTTGTCTCCTTTGGGATAAGAACTTGACAGGCGTTGTTGACCTTCAATATCTGTGGTAGGACAATAGGAATGGACAGCCCGTCTGTCTGTGAAGTAGTATCTACTTTAGGCGGTCGCAAGTCCGCCCCCAAATCATTTAGGGCATCAGCCAGGAGACCAAGGTCAAAAGGATCCTTACATAGGAGTAACTCTTTGGCCATAAGAGCAGATCATTGCAAGGGATCAGTGTGCTCGAATTGAGCTAAATTAGGCCTAGCCCCGCCTTGGGGGACATGGAATATTGGGGTAGAATGGGCTAAATTACTCTCAGCGTGGTTGGTGGATTTTTATGGGCATTTTTCCAGGCATGGGGATTTGACTGGGATAAGTACTGGCACCATGCTCTCAACAGTGCCAGATTTAAGTAAACTGTCTGGGAATACGAGTTCTAGGGGACCAGTCTTCAAGAGAGGACTATATGGTTCCAGCCTTGATCTTGTCTCTTTTTTTTTTTTATTTTGAGGCATTGTTGTAGTACGAGTACTAAGTGCCAAGACCTCCGAAACACAGTCTCTGTTGATCAAAGGGGAGGAGGCCGCAGAGCCCTGCGAGGCCCCTACAGCCTGTTCCTGGTGCCCATTCAGCAGACCACCAATATTGCTCTTCTTGTTTATGGCTATAATGACCCCAGTCTACGCGGGCTGAGAACTAAAACAGCAGATTGGAAGGTGCAGAGGAGGGACAATAATCGGGCACCCCGCCGCTCACGTGACACAGAACTGTCCTAACTGGTAACCCTATCATAGAGTAACAGGATAGGTTGGACAAACAGATTTCTCATGCCACTTTATACACTACATTTGTATAATACGTTGTGGGTGCCAACATTCAGACTTTTTTCAGGGAGGTTGTAAGGGACTGTTGGGAGGCTAAAATGCCTTACCTGTAATCTTCTCTCCTCTTCACTAAGAGGATATTTGTTCCTCGGTATCCCTGGTCAGCCTGTTTTAGTCAAGCTCGAATAGCCTACTTATTTAGGTTGTTAAAGGGCCTCTGAATCAATGAATTGCAAAGTCATCAGCCTCAAGAATAGATGTCCATGCGGAAGGGTAGGTGCCACGAGGGGCCCAAATAATAACCGCAAAGCCAACTGTTTTAGCTTGTGTGGTTATAGGATAGGCATTTGCCAGACACTGCATAATGGTACTATCTTGCCATAAGCTGGATATTGTAACCACTGCAAAATGTTGAGAGTAATGGGGCATATGAAAGCAGTGTCTGGCAAATACCTATACCTGTACAAAAGCCAAAACTTTTGGTTTTGCCTAAGCTTGTTTTTAACAGGACATCAGTGCTGTTTTTTGTTCCTTTTTCTAATTTAGTGCAGGCAGAGATGCCCCTATAGTGTATGCTAGTGATACTTACTTTTTACATTTCTGATGCAGATTTCTAGAAAGTTCTGGACTCCATAATTCCTCAGTAAGTGCTTGTTCCACCAAAGGATTGATCAGCTGAGGTTCAAAAACATGGCTCGGATGCAATTTAGCAGCTCAGCATATAACGCAATGGTCCTGACCAAACACCTTCTACCCTGCTAGACACTAAAATACAACAGGTTCTCTGTACGTACTCCTCTTTCTGACAGCAGTTTCTCCTCAATTGACTGTTCTCCTGGATAGGGCTTATTGCAGGTTTATATTGTAAAATGTGCAATACTCTCTGTCACAATGACTGGCCTTTGCAAAGTCCTCCTGAGCATCTCCTCCAACCCCCTCACCGCCTGCCCACTGAAAAGAGAAGACCAGATGAAGTCTGGAATTGCTGACCTTCCCAGCTATTACAGGATTTGACTTGTTACAAACTAGTTAGCCTATGGGTGATGGCACAGTGGCTACCGATATGTTATGATGTGGCGAGCCTGCTGGTAGGTAGTGCACAATCCTTCAACCATGCCTGATGAGGGTCTCTGCAGCTGCTGCTTTAGACTCTGAGGCAAGGACAACTACTGGGGAGCGACTAGGAGACTTTGGCTTTTTTAAGATTTCGTGGCCTTTTCTATTCCCTCACACAGCCCCGTTTTTCTATTTTGCTTTTTGTTGGAGAAGGGGATTACTGCAAAACGTCTTTGTGTTTAATTGTGGTTGACATACAAAATAACAGGACAGTGTCTACTGTCCTAAAACGTGGATGGGACATTTCTCCTGAAGCTGAATGCGAACAAAATCATTTCTTCTCCTATCCCCAAAATGTTTTCACCTTCCAGCTCAATCCCAGATTGAGGTATTTACCCATAAGTTACTGTTGTAAGAGGCAAAATAATAAATAACCGAGCAGTAGATCGAGGACATTGGAAGTTTTTATTTTGGTCTTAATTACATCAGAAGATGGTGTTATCAAAATATTATGGATCATATTTAAATTGCTTAATTGGCTCCTCTTGCAAAAGAAAATGTGGCCCAACTCTTTACATCAAAAGTTCAGGGTCAAGCTAGACATTTGGCTTGGGGCATCATTAAGGTGCCCAACTGTGAACCTCTGGTTACTGCGATTGCTCTCTTGGCTTAGGAAGAGCCTAGAGTATTTCTATTTGGTCAATACTTAAATATGTTTGAAGCAGTTTCATCAGTTAATGTCACATTTACTTGGTTCTTCCCTCAATCAGCCAAAAGAGGACTAATCCTCCACACCAACTACCCCTCCATTCAAGTACAAGAACCTATATGAAGCACGGACTTTGAAACTGTTCTCGCCGATGCTGCCAAGTTCATTCATGCTGGTCATTTTTATACATATGTAACGTGATCTGATGCCTTCCATGATCCAGAAGAAGCTATAATCTTGTAAAACCTTTAGCACTCATTTTGGATATTTCCGGTACTGGAATAGATTTAGCCAAGCAAGGCACTTGAGTTTTGAAAGGGGAAGTGACATCTCTACATGCCCTTCATCTTTAAAAAAAGAACCTTTGACGCACCATTGCCTAGGACAGAGGTGTGATTGCGTACACTTACTCCTTTGCTGGACATCTAAGTCAATGGTGCTTTTAGCCTTCGAATGAAGGAATGTAACTGAAGTTTAATTACCCGCTTTAAGTTTCTATACATTAGGCCTTGTAGTAACCGAGGGTGCTCTGCAAAACTGATGCCTTTATTTCACTCTTAACCTGTTAGTCTGCATGATTTAAATACCAAACCATTTTTCTAATGACTTTTTTTCTTCTTCTGCCTTTCCCTTCTTTTGCAGAGTAACTGTGGACAGAAAATAAAGATCCGCCGGGTTCTGATGAACTGTCCTGAGATTGTCACTATTGGTCTAGTGTGGGATTCTGAGCATTCAGATTTGACAGACGATGTTATGAAGAATCTGGCAACACAGCTTTATCTACCTGGGGTATGTTGAATATATTAATCTTTGTTGGCTTATACATCATATGGACAGTTCCTCATCAAAAGGTCTAATGGAACAAGGCTTGATCCCCAATCTCTCACACAGACTCATGGCTCACTTGTGCAACTAAATCTGCAAGAAGGAGAATTCGCTGGCCAATGCCCCTATAAGGCACCACGTATTTCCATGAATTCAGATTTGTGTTTCATATTGGCAGTGTTTGATTAGCAAATAAGTTATTGATAGTTCTTAGTCACCATTAGTCTTCTCTTTAAGCAAAAAGTGAGTTTATTATGCTTAACCTATTTATTATGTTAGGGCATTTATAGAGTGCAACGCCTTCCACCGCATGGCATGTTGGAGTGAAAAAACAAGAGCAAATACAAACCAGTTACTTCCCAGGAATAAACCTTCAGTAGAAGTGCAGAAAAACAAACACATTCTCGGTTGTGAGTTTGAGCATTTGGTAGATACGCAGTATAGACCGCAAACATATAGTGACAAAGCCTACAGTTTTGGGTTTTGTGCAGACATCGGATGGGCATTTGGAAAGCACTTCCACAATCTTACTTACTGGTCATAATGTAGCAATAGCTGGAAAATGGCATGATTACCTGGGCACATGACAGCAGTACATATGATACTTCTATTCAGACCACAGTTGTTGGCTTTGTCAGTGCTTATTTTTAACAGGATTTCAGTGCAAAAAAAAGGTATAAATCAAGAGGCTGAAGGCACACTTTAAGACATATTATTTATACCCAGCACCATTTACATCTGCAATAACGCCATTAACTGTCAGCAGGCTGCTTAGAAATCACACTGGCACACATGTTTGGGGTTACTGCTTGATGGAGCTAGCTCTGCGATCCCAGGCAGACATTTATTGGACCGAGAGAGGCAGGTAGTGGGTGGGAATGGTCATGGGGATTATCTTGGCCATAGGTAGTCAATGGGTGGTGTCACGATGGACACTAGCTATCGACAGACAACCAAACTCACTTTTTTTGGGGGCTCCAAAACAACAAACTAAGGAATGACAGTAATTAAAATGTCTCAAATTTTCATAAGCGGCCCCTTCCTTCTCTTTCGCTCACAGCTGTGGTAGTCTCCCCTCCAATCTTCCTGAACCCTATTTAGGGAAACTCCAAACAGTTGTTTCTGAGCCGCTTGAAGAGAGCATAGTTTCTCATTGAGAGGGAGCTGCTTCCTGGGGATCCTGGCTTCCCTTTAGGGGCTTGTCCTGGTTCCGGCCATCCCTTTACCAGTTACTCCCTCCTCACCGCTCTGCCACAGCCTCATTCCTCCTCCAGCCTCTAATGCTGTCTTAGGGCTAGTCTGTCCCTCCCGTACTGCCTGGGTACATGGCTTTCCCTAAAATAAACCGCTCACTCCTGCTCTCCCACTTTATCCTTCTGATATCTTTAAAGGGGCTGTGATTCCAACTCTTTCAACCTACTACACTTCCTCATCATTCCCCTGCTTTCTTTTCTCCTCCTGATCTTCATCTCTTTCCTGCTCCTAAACGCAACCCTCTCCTTCCCCTGCTATTTTACGTTTCTCGTTCCTTTCTGCTCCCTCTCTCCTTCCCCCTCTCAATCACCGCCCCCCCCTTCTATTTCTCTAATCAGCGCATGTCCAAACTCTTTATCTTTAGCTGCAAGTTATTTTTCTTCTTGGCCACCTTTCTTTTTTTCCTTCCTCCTCTTCCCTCTCAGTCTCTTGCTCCTTCGCTACTTTGAGTCTCATTCACCTTTTTTTACCTATACTGGATTTGTTTTCATGATTTCAGACTTTATCTGACAACTCTTCTTATCCTCTTTAATGTGTTCTCCAACCACCACTTTCGTACTCTTCTCTTGAACCTCCTTGTAACTCTACTCCGCAACCTTGATCTTTCCCTCAGTCACAACCTGGACCTCTCCTTCCATCTCGTCCTATTCTTCCTGTAGCCCCTGCTTTCCGGCCCTGGTCCAGGCACATGAGTCCAACGCCCTCAACCCGGACCAGGGACAGTCCCCATGGGAGCCACTACCCCCCCCTGGGAGCCTGTAGGGAGGGCGCTGCACCTTAAAATAAAATTTGTGATAACCGGAGATGGGCTACATCCCGAGTTCTTATATTACTAACTGGGCACTGAAACTACAGTAGATTTTATAGGCATCCCAAAGGGGATCTCTCTTGGGATCCCTATAAAATCTACTCTAGTGTCTGTGTGCATTTAGTAATCTAAGAACTCTGGGTGTACCCAATCTCCTGTTAGCAGTACCAATTTAATGGGAATCTGCTATGCCGGATCATCCTTCCTTGGCAGGGTCTCGGGACCGCTGGGGCGAGTCTGAACAACAGACCACTTCCCTATCTTCAGGTACCACCCAAATGGAGTGTTAGGCCAGAGAGAGGCCTCTCTGGGTGTTCCCATCCTGCTAGGTGGCCTTGGGCAGGCTGCCACGACCTCCAGCTACCCCACGCCAGAGTGCATCCCCTCTACTCCTTTTCCTATAATCACAATATCAGCCCAGATCTACTTAGCTTTTACTCAACTTAACATTCCCATAACACTCTTATGCCCTACATAATATTTATAATACTTAACATTTATTAATTAACATTTTACATTAATCAAATAAAGACATACTGCATAGAAACACATACATTACATGATGCAGTCAGTCTCTCCCTCTCACTACCTCCTGAGCTGCCTCTGGTGACTACAGCTGTAGCTGGCTGAGAATTTGTGGCCTGTCCCTTGGTGATATCTGGGGCCTGGCCCCAATTCTGCCGTTTCTTCTTGGAGGCCCTGTCCACCACATGGGGCTAGCCATGAGCACTGTGCAGCCGGCCTTTCAGCTCCTCCTGTCTACTTCTCCAGGCACCTTCCTGCTCCTTCTGCATGCCAGCTGTCTCCAAACCTTTCTCCTCCTGCTTCAGCCACCATCCTCCATCCTTTCAGCTTCCACACTGAATGACATGGAGTCTGGGTTTGTGGCCCCCTCCTTCTAGTCGCTTTTTGGAGTAAGAGGACTCTGGTGTGCTGACTTGTTATAGGAGGCTTTAAAGTTGTAGTTCATTGGGCCTGAGTGGGTCTTCAGCAACTGTTAGGAACTTCAAAATGGTGGAAATATTTCCTTTCTCCCTCTTCAAGCTAATGGTGTATTGGTTGGTTTCTTGGTCCCTTCCGGGTGAGGATTTCCAGTTTTGCGGTGGGACTTGGGGTTGGTTGACTGCTTCCCAAATTCTGAGTAATCAAGAGGGCTTCTTTGCACCAAAGCTAGGGGAGCAAAGCATGTCAACTCCACACGACTGCTGCTCTTGGAATCCCTTCAAGGTGTCTGCCTACTTGTTTACTTGGTTCTACTCTGACGCCAGAGATAGTTGGACTTATCCGAGGGATTGATAAGGGAGGACCCTATCTTTAGGGTGTGCCTTAAAATGCCAGTATTGGCCCCTTTAAGAACACACTTGTCATGGCTTTGCCCGAAAATGCCAGTATTTAGCCATGTAAGAACACACCTTTGGTTGTTTTGCCCCAATGTGCCAGTTCTTGCCCCTCTAATGACACACCGGTGATGGCTTTGCCCTGGCATGCCAATATTTGCTGTGTAGGAACTCGCCCAGGAAGGCTTTGCCCAAAAAGGCAGTGCTTGCGCATGCAAAATCACACCTGTGATGGCTGTACCCCCACATGCCAGTATTTTCTCCTACATGAACATGCTTGTGATATGTCGGTAACAAATCTGGAGCAATTAAAAGGTCTATGTCGGAGTTCCTAGTTTGGGCTTGTCCTGGTCATGCCCAGATGGCTAGTGAAACACCCAGTTATTATTCTTTGGGTTGTGGGCTTTCAAGGTTCCCAAACACGCTTTCACTGAGTCGGTGGTAAGAGCCCTCTGAGGCCCATACATCGTGAGCTTAGCAAAGTCTTAAGTTCCCTTCCAGACGTCTGAGATCGAGATACCAGTCTGTTCTCCCAGTCTTTCAGCGGCATGCTTGCGGGCTGAATGGTAGCTTGCTACCACCTTCCTGTTTTTATGGTTCTGGTCTCCAGGACACTTCCCTCCTTACTTTCCCTGACATGATCTCCTAGTCCCTCAGTGCGATTGCACTGTCTCATACTTGCTCCCACCTCTGAAGTTTGCTCTAGATCCGACCAGGTTTGCTAAAGGATCTGACTAGTAAGGGTCTCCTTCACCTCCTCGCAAATATTGGCAGCAGAGACCATGTAGAATGTGTTCTTATGTTGCGTGCATAATGCCATCAATAATACCATGAGTATGTTCTTCTACGGGAATACTGTCATATATAGGTGCAGTCAGCATGGAAACTTATGGGCACAGGCAGTGTGCTTATTTGTTTCTACTGCCATATATTGTGGTTAAAGGCATCATACAAATGCACTGGGAAATGCTTTTGTGCACAGTTGACTTGCAACTATTGGATTATTTTCATGAATTACACTGCAAAACTGATGCTAAACTGTCTGGCTTTTTACCCAATTTTTCCCAAGCAGTGTGCTGTGTAATGCACCATTTTAACCTATTAACATGTTCTTATGGGGAGAACCCCAGACTTGATTGGTTCAGCCTCCATCGCTACGCTCGATCACTCTTGAACATTTGTGACAAAATATTTATGCTCCACCAATTAAAAAATTCACCAGCCGCCAGTGGCAATGTGGAAAAAAAAAAACAAAGTGGGTTCTTAGAACCCGCTTTATTTTTGGAAATTGCGCTATGAAGTTTGTATTTCTCTAATGTGCCACATTCGCAAAGGCAAGACTGAAGAGTAGTATTTGTCTGTACAAGATAGACGGACCGGATGCTCCAGATGAGCTGCTTGTTTAGAGTCAACTTATTTGTTTTATTTTTCTGAGGCTTATCAGTCTGTGCAAAAATACTCAGTTCCTGTGGCCTAAATTTTCCCATATACATGTAAAATAGTTAGTATTGTATCATTATTTTTACATATAGCACTTCACGTCTGACTCCTGATATCTCCTGTTTTTAAACACTGTAAAAATAGGAGTTATAGTACGAAATGAAATAATACTTAGTGTATCAACCTTCAAAGAATGAAGGACTGGTTCAGCGCTACTGGAATTTAAACATGGCACTGGTCAGAGATGAGCTTTTAACTCAATGAGCTATCAAATTGCGGCACATAATGCTGTTTAATCAATTGTGCAGTTAAAAAAAAATTATCTGGATATCTACCATCACCCTCTCCTTTACCCACCAGAAAATGTACTACTATTATCAGGTTTACTAGTAGGACATGACATTACAGTATTTGGTATTTTATGAAATGCATGCTTTCAAGCTTTCTTATGTTTTACACCTGCTATTCACTTCAGGGTATGACATAGGGGTTAAATGTGATTTCATGTGATGTCACCAGAGTCAAAGATCATATGACATCCCTTCCTGTGATCTCATTCGGTGTGTGATATCACTTCTGCTACCCCTGGCATTTTGGTTAATTGACGTCCATGCAAGTTGTCCTATCTACTGAAAATTCAGGAGTAGGTTGAGAACAGTCAGTTGGACCTACCCTTAAAACAGAACCATCTTGCCAATCACGTTGAGACTGCATCCAAGGCCAATTTATTAGCTTGCCATCGGATTAGCTAAACACAGCATTCTTTTTGCTTAAAACCTCACTGCAGCATTTAAAAGGCAATGGTGATGGGTGAGGGGAAAGTGTGTCCTGAAACGAGGGATGGAAAAATCACAAATAACACGACTGCGTGTGTGCAGGGGTCTAGGAGCAGAAGGGATAGAAGACGCATTGGTATCATGCAGCATTGTACCATGACCAGATGATCCTGATCCTTTTACCCTAATTAAGGAAAGATAGCTGTTACTTTGTATTTGTTATTTTCATTACTTTGCACAATTAAGCCTTCATTCTCGATTTCCCCATGTTATTTCCCATTAATTCTTCTCGCTCAGGCCCCAACACCTCGGGCTGTTCCAGCGCATGTTGGTGAATGGCTTCTCGCAGGGTATGTTGTGGAGTTCCTGGGGTCCAAGCACCGGAGTCGAATACACTCTCGCTGAGGTCATTAAAGAACCCCATTCAGCACTGTAACACTTATTTTTTTGTAGCTCTAGGTCCTCCCTGATCTAATACCAGGGCTCGACCTATGGGTTGAAGGGAACCTAGTCCTTCAAGCTCCAGGCCGTACTCTAGTTTTCAAAGGGATTGTGTCCTCTGACGTATTCCACATCTATGACAGGTAATCGCAACAGCTGTGCTGCTTCGAAAATAATTTTCGGCGTCTGAGTCCTACATCGATTGTCGATAAGTGACGTCACCGGATGTTATAAGTAGGACGCCCGTAGCCTCAGTTCCGTTTTTCCGCGAATGTGTTTGCTCCGGAATCTTGGCACGCCTCGGCTCTTATCCTGATTGAATCGGTTCTTCGAACTTGGTTGTTTGTGAAGTATCAGGTCTTTGTCTTCTTCTACCCCGCAGTCTGGCTTCAAGAAGTGTCGGTACTGCGGTTCCAAGATGTCGCTGACGGACCGGCACAACGTCTGCCTCTGGTGCCTTGGCAAGGACCATGCCACCGATGACTGCAATGAATGCCAGTCTTTGATGTCGAAGGCCTTTTGGGAGCATAAGAAGAACTTGACTGTAGGTAGGGTTTCCAAACCCCGAAAGTCAAAATCCGCAGGGCTTTCGACCAACGATTCGAGGGGCGACTCTGCGTCGGCTTAAGTCCAGGGGGTCTCAGTCCTGGAGTGGTTCCCGCCATTCCTCTGCCTCTTCTAGGCACTCTCGGAAGCGCCGCCACCGGTCGCCTTCCTCGTCCGCCAGACGGCGGGTAGCTTGTCCCAACAAGCAATCATCTCTGGCGGAATGGGACGCATTTCGCCAGGAGATGATGGCAATTTTTGGATCGCATGGCTCTATTGTGTCCGCACCTTGGAGAGAAGCCGGCAAAGAACGCGCTAGGGCCACCGCTCGCACGCCTTCGGGCTCCGCTGGTCGGCGCGATCGGGAGCCATCGAGGTCCCGATCGGACAAGGTAGATGGCTCTAGCCATGCCCGCTCCAAGTCCCGGTTCTCGACGCCCTCAAGACGCCATTAGCGCCATGTCCGTAGAGGGGCTCTCTGGAGGCTCCGCCGCCGAGGCCGTCGAAGGACACGCTCGGGGCTCCGGCCCCGAAGCCGTTGTTGCTTCGCTCGACGCCGATTCCTTTGATGCTTTTTGAGGAGGCTTTATCAGAGTTGCCCCGGAGACCGGTGGAAACCCCAAGGAAGGCCCTGAGTAAATCAATGAGGCCTGTGTTTGAACCTTTTTCTGTGCCCTCATCCAGGGATTCATTTCAGCCTTTGAATTATATCTCTGAGGAAGACCAGCGCCAATCCTTGCATGACGCCAGTGGTCTGGACACCTCCCCGGAGCTTGAATTTGGCAGGCCTGAGACTGGTACACACGCCGAGTCTTCGTACAGGCGTCTCATGTCGAGGGTGACGGAGTACTTGGGGTGGTCGGCTCCACCTGTGGATTTTCTGCAGGATGACCTGACAGATATTTTGGACCAAGGTCCACCCACTGACCCGGTGCTGCCATTTCATATGGCCTTACAAATAAGGGTGGCGGCGGCTTGGACTGCTCCGGAGAGTCTCCCGGCAGTGAATAAGTCGTTGCTGAAAAAATACTGTCCAGCCAGTGGCGCCCCGGCTACTTGTCTTTGCACCCCACTCTGGAGAGTTTGGTGGTGCAGTCGGCTACGGCCCCAGCGAAGCAGGCGGCGTACCCTACCATCCCTCCTGATAGGGACGACACGCGCTTCGACGGTTGGGCAAAGAAAGTATTTTCATCTGGGGTATGGCTTTAAAGGCAGCCAACTCTGTTTGTGTCTTGGCAAGATTCACTCACACGTTATGGAATTGCGTATCTTTGGTGGCTGAACATATTCCCGAAGGGGAGGAACTGGATGGTTTTCTTGCCCTCGTTCAGGATGGCAAGGATGCCATGTGTGAATCCGTTCAGTCGGGTCTGGACGTGGCAGACTGTGTCAGCCGGTCCATGGCGGCGAGCACCGTGATGCGCAGGTTTGCGTGGTTGCGGAAGTCGGGGTTTGCTCCTGATGTACAGTCCCGGCTTCTCAACATGCCCTTTGATGGTGACCATCTTTTTGGCAGCAAGGCTGACGAGAGCCTTGAGAGGTTGCAGACCTCCAAAGCTGCAGCAAAGTTGTTGAGTGCTGCAGTTCGTCGACCTCTGCCTTTTCGTCCTAGGGGACAGCAATGGAGGGGAGGTTCCTTTCGATACTACTCATCCTTTGGTAGATCGAAGGGAGCTGCCAGTCAAAGGGGCCAACGTAGGAGTACCAGAGGTGGAAAACAGGGTACTCGAGGTGCCAAAGCCGCTCGGGCAGTTGCCTCTTTGCCCTCAGGCACTGCCGCAGCCGCTTCAGCTCAGTCATGAGGCCATGTCCCATGGTTCGCCGGTTGGGGGAAGGCTGGTGCAGCATCTTGTAGAATGGCGTGCCATTACTTCAGATGTGTGGGTTCTGGAGATCATAGCCCACGGCTACTGTCTTACTTTCCGGCAGAGGCCTCACGACAATCCACCAGGGAATCTCTCTTTGAAGAGTCTGGATCCGCTCCTTGCACAGGAAATCAAATCCCTGCTGGAGAAAGCCGCCATAGAACTGGTGCCTGTAGCGGAGAGGAACAAGGGATGGTATTCCCCATATTTTTTTATACCGAAAAAAGACAGGTGATTGAGACCCATCATGGACTTGCATGGTTTGAACAAGCTCCTCAGGAAGGACAAGTTCAAGATGGTTACTCTCTGAAGTCCTCCAGGCCCTTCAACTTGAGGACTGGTTGGTGTCTCTCGACCTCAAGGATGCTTACCTTCATGTGCCGATTCATCCCAAGCACAGGAAGTACCTAAGCTTCGCGGTTGGCGACTCACATTTTAGGTTTCGGGTCCTGCCGTTCGGATTGAACTCCGCCCGAGGGTCTTCACTAAGCTCATGGTGGTGGTGGCAGCGTATCTCAGGAAAGGGGGGATTCATGTCTACCCCTATCTGGATGATTGGTTGATCAGGGCGTGCTCTCCCGAGCAAGTCCTGGATCATCTGTCAGTCACCTGCCACTCCCTTCACAGGCTGGGCTTCTCCCTCAATTTAAAGAAGCACCACTTGACACCTACCCAGCGGCTCCAGTACATTGGAGCAGTGCTCGACACATCCCTGGGGCAGTGTTTGCCTCCCCAGGTGAGGGCTCATCACATTCTGCAGATGGTGGACAAGTTTCAACGTGCCCAGAGTCTCCCAGCGTTTGAGTTCTTGAGGTTGCTCGGCCTCATGGCATCCTGCATTCTACTGGTGCCAGAGGCCAGGTTGCGGATGAGATCTCTGCAATGGGCTCTCAAGATGCAGTGGTCGCAGTCCTTCGGCAGGATGCCGGATCCCCTTCAGGTGCCACTCTTGGTCGCCCAGGATCTTCTGTGGTGGGCCATCGAAGGCAATCTGATGAAGGGGGCTCTATTTTGGCTACACTGGCCGGAGGTAACAGTCGTGACGAATGCATCCCTCACGGGATGGTGAGCTCATGCCAACGAGTTGACAGTCCGCGGTCGTTGGTCTCTGTCGGAGTCCAGACTCCATATGAATCTTTAGAGCTTAGGGCCGTAAGGCTAGCTTTGAAGGCTTTTCTGCCATCTGTGCGGGGGAAGAATGTCCCGATTCTGACAGACAATACAGTGGCCATGCAGTACCTCAACAAAAAGGGGGGGGCAGAGTCTCTCCCACTGAGCAGAGAGGCGATGCAGCTCTGGTTCTGGGCCATCCAGCAGGAAATTTTGATCTCGGCAGTTCATCTGGCCGGAGATGAAAACGAGGCGGCGGATGCTCTGAGAAGGCAGGACACGGTCTCTCACGAATGGGAGCTGGCTCAGGAGGTTCTCTTGCAGATCTTCACCCTTTGGGGGACCCCACAAATGGATCTCTTCGCCACCAGTGTCAACCGGAAATGCGAAAGATTCTGCTTGTGGGAATTTGCTACAAGAGGAGCCTTAGGGGACGCGTTCGTAGTCGAGTGGTCCTTCCCACTGCTGTACGCGTTTCCTCCAGTTCCTGTCATTCCGCAAGTGCTGCAGAGGTTACGGAGGTTCGGTTCCCGAATGATCCTCATTGCTCCGGCATGGGTCGGACCTTCTCGATATGTCCATCTGCCCTCCACGCCGTATTCCCTACCGAGGTGATCTGCTCTCAAGGGAGGGGGGGGGGGGTCGGGTTCTCCATCCAGAGGTCATGTCTCTCAACCTTCATGCTTGGTTTCTGAAAGGTTGAGATACAAGGATTGGGACCTCCCTGAAGACGTGATGGAGGTGTTGCTTTCGGCCAGAAGGCCTGCAACAAAGACCCTGTACCATTGCCGTTGGAGAAAGTTCTGCGACTGGTGCAGGGTAAAGAATGTAGATCCTTTTTCATGTGCCATTCCTGTGTTTTTTTTGCTTTTGTTAGCCCACAAGAGCCTGCAAGTGGGTACCATTAAGGGTTACCTTGCAGCGCTGTCCATATTTAAGCACTCGTCTGAGGAGTGTTCTTATTTTAAGATTCCTTTGATTTCTCAGTTTCTTAAAGGGCTAACTAATGTGTTCCCACCGCCACCTTTCCAGGTGCCTGGTTGGGATTTGGACTTGGTTCTGAAATTCCTAATGGGAGCTCCGTTTGAGCCCTTACATTTTTGTCCTTTGAGACTGTTGACCTTTAAAACTGTATTTTTGGTTGTGGTTACTTCCGCTCGCAGAGTGAGTGAGTTGCAGGCCCTATCCGCCAAGCCACCTTTCACGGTGTTCCATAAGGACAGCGTTGTCCTTAGGGTCCGTCCTTCTTTTCTTCCGAAGGTTGTGTCGGAATTTCATTTGAGCCAGAAGGTCATTCTTCCGGCGTTCTATCCTCCTCCGCATCCTGGTAATGAAGAGGAGAGGCTCCATAGTTTGGATCCTGGGAGAGCATTAAGTTTCTACATCTCATGCATGTCCCGGGTCAGAGTGGGCGATCAGCTCTTTGTAGGATACGCTGGAAGGCGTTTGGGTCAAGCTGTTACTAAGCGGACCTTGTCCAGATGGATTATCTTGACAATCTCTGAATTTTACCGTTTGGCGGGTAAGGACCCTCCTGGGGGTTAACAGGCCCATTCTACTAGGGGTGTGGCTGCCTCTACTGCTCTGCAGAGGGGTGTTCCCATTCGTAACATTTGTGAAGCAGCCACATGGGCCTCTGTCCATACTTTTATAAAACACTACTCCCTGGATTCTATCCACGGGCAAGATTTGGCCTTTGGCAAGGCGGTCCTCTATTCTGCAATTTAATTGGGCATTCTAAAATTCAAAATTCTTTTCCCACCTCCATACATTGGTACTGCTTTGGGAGTCTGTCAGAGATGTGGAATACGTTGGAGGACACAATCCTTTCGAAGAACAAGTTACTTTCTTACCTGTTAGCGTTCTTTCGATGGGATGTTCCTCCGACGTATTCCAAATCGCACCCTCCCAGCCTGCCTCTCTACAGAATTTCTTATGCGATTGCAGCTTATGTTTCCGCAAGGCTTTCTGTAGTCATACTGGCAGAAGATTGGTGACACACATTCTGGGACAAAACTACAACTGAGGCTACGGGCGTCGTGCGTCCTCCTTATAACATCCGGTGACGTCAGCTCGACGGAGGCCCTCGAGGGACAGCGTATCGACGTAGGACTCCGATGACAAATATTTTTTCCGAAGCAGCACAGCTGTGGTGATTAGCTGTCATAGCTGTGGAATACTTCGGAGGAACATCCCATCGAAAGAACGTTACCAGGTAAGAAAGTAACTTGTTCTTCTACATGTTTTCTACATGTTTCGATCATGTAGCCCCTCACCAAATCTCACAAAATGGTGGCCATAGTACAGGTATTGGATTTTGGAGAACACATCATCACTGTCGAAATTAGCAGAATGCTCCATACCCAGGCGGGAGGAGAGCCTGGGGAACGTGCCGGTGTCCCTGCTGCCGAAGGTCCTCTGGAGTCTTATTTATGGTTTTCACCCAGTGTGACTGACCAGTCTTTGCACCACATCTACATCTCTGTGCTACTATGATTTTTAGTCCACGTGAAACTGGCAGCCCATTTGTTTACCAGCCTTTAGTTGCTCTACAAGGCCCCAAGCAAAGACCACCAAGGATTGATTTTATTTTTTTATTTTTTTTAGATTCATGGGTCTAATGAAATCCTAACCTAAATGAACACCTTCCTCAAAGGCCTGATAAAGGACATGCTTATGGGTCCAGGACACTGCTGATTGTTCCGGTGTTGCCAGTGTAAGAGCCAGGCTCTTTGGAACTTTGCATTAAGCTACCCTCTTTGGTTCATGTGGCCCCTCACCCAAGCCCCCATCACCAGAACCTGTGATGCTGGTTTCGCTAGAAACTCCCCTGGCCCTCCTACCTCTCGACCTCATTGTGCCAGTTACCCTGGTCCTGCCTACAGACCTTGCATTAGTTTGGGGGGGTTCTTCTATGCAGGACTTTGCTCTCATTCTCTTTCACAAGGAGCCTCCAGGCACAGATGGTGAATATTTTCTTTTACTAGTGCAATCTTTCCACAATCGGTCTGTAAACATTGCATAGTTTCTAGGCATTTCATCTGAGGAAACCGAAGGGCGGTTTTTAGCTTCATCCTCTGACAAATCGGCAGTGCTCCTGCCCTAGACCTTTTAGCTGAAGCTTTGGAAAAAACCTCACTCTGCTCAGACGATAAACACAAAGATGGAGGCGAAGTTACGGCTGGCTTCCTCAGAATCGGTGTGCCTTTGTTCTCCTCTGTGACCCCACTCCTTGTCCGCAGTGGCCTCCATGTATTCTAAACTTTCTTCTGCTTTCTCTTCCGCCACTTGATCCTGTCGCCTGTAAGCTCTTTACCTAGTCTGCCTTGCAACTCAGCCAGATAATGTGGTAGCAATCAAAGGCCCTAGAAGGAAATGGCTGACTTTCAGTTCTTTGACGGGGATAGGGACCCCTTTCAACCTGGGTCAGGAAAATGAGCTGGGTGTTTGCTGGATCCAATCCTAACCCAGTGGTGGGGTTGAGGGAGTTTGGAGGGCCTCAGTCTCTGCCCCCTCCACATGTGCCTAGTTACAAATGCAAAGTACCACTTGCAATCACTTCATACCTGCTGTAAAACATGCTGGGCAGTATTTTCTCTTTTCCCTTTCAGGGTCCCCGCATCTAGAGGCGGAGGACAGCACATACAACGTACAGGTGAGGGATGAGACTGAGGAACGTTGCTTGTGGCAGACTAGAAAAAAAGGAGGCAGGACTACTTTTTAAATTTTATTTTTGCATTTATATCAGTACACAAAACCCTCAGGCATCTAGGCGCTAGTTACAGAAAGTGCATAGTACATTATGTAAAGTGCAATAACACGCACATGAGTTACAGACAAGATGGGTGTGTGAACACAGACTGGCAAAGCCTCACCTCATGGTGCGGGGGACTACATCAGGTGTACAGGAGGGCATAGTAAGAGTAATTTGGTCAGATGCATAACAATATTGCTGTTGTAAAGAACGTATATGAAAGAAAATAGTGATACTGGTTGCACACGTCGGCCAAAAAATGACGAAGACTCAGCGAGTCAATCAGGTGCTATACTTTACAAGTCCCACACGCTGCACCGCAAAGTTCATTGTCAGAGTGGTTGCAGCAAGCAAGTTTGGGGAACAAATGAGCATTGGCAGATGCTTCGGTGACCAGGATCATTTAATGCGATGGTCAAGACTGGGCATGCTGGCAAAGCCTTTCCCAGTGGGAGTGTGGGGGGGCACATCAGCTATGCTTGTTGGAGGCAGCAGCAACTAGTCAATGTTGATAGTTTTGTAAGGCCGCGTGATCACGTTGCGATAGCATACGAACCATAGACGTGAGCTGCATTGTCGAACGCTGTGTGCGCATGGCATACAGCAACAGAAGGAAGGGTGCAGGAGCATAGAGAGGTGGGAGGGTTGGTAAAGAAGCTGAAGTATGAATTTTAGCAGCCAACAGCATTATTATCTGCCAAAATTGTAGACGGTTGCAATGAATCCTTTGTGGCTGGATTTGGAGTACGATGATGAGCGCTAACTGCGGGGAGGGCGTAAAGCCCCTCCATTCCCAGACAGGAATACATGGATTATCAGACAATTTGATTTCCCATCTCTGTAATCTTTGAAAGTTGAAAGGAGATAGTTAGAACGGGTGGGCTTAGTGAGGGCAAGGGAGAAGTCTGACAGAGAGACCAGGCGGAGAACAGATGGTGGAGCAGTGTGTGGAAGAGAATTGGATTATGTGTGCAATGTGAAGTAATGGTTGATGAGAGAAATTGATATTTGAGTATTAGTGTGCATGTGTGGTAAGTTCAGTGACTACGTGCGAGAGTAGGGGAGTGTGTGAGTGAGTAAGACTGAGCGAGATGGGTGATTTGGAGATTGAAACGCGGGTTACTGGGAGAATGAGTGGAGTCTATAGTGGGGAGTAGTGGAAATGATAGGATGTATTAGTAAAGGGCAGTGGGAGTAGAGAGTAGTAGTATGGAGTATGAGAGTAAAAGTAAGCCGGTGAGGGTGTAATAGCAGACAGACAGAGAAAAGGAAGAGAGCGGGAGGAAGGCAAGGCAGAGAAGAGTTAAATAAAGGAAAGAACATCCGGAAAGAACATCAGGGTAAGGAGTAGAAGGGTGTGAGAGGAAAGGAAATAAGTAAGACATGGGCAATTGGAAGGGACCAATTCCTTTGATCTTTTTTTTTTTTTTTTATGGGACCTGTAAAGAAAGCATGGTATTAAACAGTGAAAACGGACGCAAGTGATCACAGTTGAAGGGTGTTTATTGAACTTCAAATAGGTTGGTTGAACGCCTATCTAAACCTAAATCTAAGGATGGGAGCAAGCTACGACCATCAAATAATAAATAACACAGTCCTAGTGGAGTCTCTGTCAAAATAAAAGGGCCCTTGCTAATAAACCTATTCCCAATCCTTACTTCTAAATACAAATGTTGTGGGATAACAATGTATGCAAAAGGAAAGTGTTCTAGAAAAAATATGTCAGGATGGTTGAGAAGTTGGTTTCCCTTCCCCACGTTTTCAGCACAAGGCAAGGCGGCACTTGCGAGCTTTACACACACTCTGGCTTCTTGGCCATGTTGTAACAGTTCAAAATAAAGGCATCTGGCCTTCTGCCAAGTCTCTCTCCCAATGACGGTCTCTTATAGCAGAAGGCCTGATGTAACAAACAAAACCCAAAAGTTCCTCTCCTTTGTCAGGGTTTTCACATTCACAAGTTCGCAATTGGTCTCCCTCGTTCGAGCTTGGACCACGTGTCCCCCTCGTTCGGGTTCAGACCCCTTTTCCACAATGTTCGCAATTGGTCTCTCTCGTTCTGGCTCGGACCACGGATCCCCTCGTTCGGGCTCAGATCCTCTTGATATCAGAATCGAAGACTTTCGATTGTGTGATGGGTTTTACTTAAACCGTCGCAGGACCACTTTGATTCACTTCACACAATTGTTCTCATCTTCTACTTTCGTTTCTCTTGGCAGGATATCTTAGAGACTTTCCATTGAGCACATTCACAGTACCAAACCACTCTTGTCAAAAGTATTGTATCTTTTCTTCACAAATTCAAACATTCATCAGCAGTTTAGCGTTACTCACATATTTCATCACACACGTTTAACAATGTTCATTTCAGTGCTCATTATACAATGTTGCCGCTTGCAACCTTGACTTCAACACAGACCAGTCTTGCATCGGTCTCCCCAACTCACCAGCTGTGTTGATTTCTCGGTCGCGTCTTTGTTCGCAGAGCCAAGGACGATACCACAGTGTGTGCTGCTCCTCTCCGCCTTGGTCAGTTACGCGGGAGTCCCCTTGGTATCTCCCACACCAATGCAGGATTCTACAGCCTGGTATCCCGGCCTTTTGCTTTCTGCCTTGAAGGATTCTTGACAGTAACAGCATCTTGCCGAAAAGGTCAAGGGTGCTCCCCCCCCCCCTTGTTACGAACCCTCCTTGGTTTGCCATCTTTCTCCTCTCGTTCTGCTGCTGACTGGAGACTGCTGTACCTCTGTGTGCTTTGCCTCGCTCAGAGTGTGCTCCGCCTTTTATCCGTGTGGGAAGGTTTAATTGCAGTCGGGTGTGAGCTATTGTTAGTAATTGCCTGACCTTGCCTGACCATAGTAGTGGGATATGTCAGTTACACGGCTCGGGTGTGAGTGTGTTTTCTCCCAGAGCGAACTGTCCTTGTGAAAGTGTTCGTGCAGGAAAAGGGGGTCGGGGGGCAGAGTTGCCATATATCCTACCTGGTAGGATGGGATAAAGATGCTACCGGGAAGAGGGGGATACCGTGTCTCACCATTAGGCGTCCCATTCCCCGAAGACCCTTCACCCAGGTGATCGTCCAGCACTGGTCCACCCCCAGGGTATGGATCCAAAGGGGATGGCTGTGCCCTGGCCACCTGAGAGAGAGAGAGATCCACTGGGATTAGCGGGTGAGCCACCTTCTGGTTTCTCAGAGACCCCACGTTCGGATCCATCTAGAAGACCCCAGAGGGAGCAAGATGGATACAGTGGTTGCCCTAATGCCTTCACCACTAGCCAACCAGATTCTAGACAGTAGAGGTTACCGACATCTAGTGATCCCCCTATGAATTTAGACGAGTCTTGCCTATATCGAAGGGAGACCCAGGGGAGAAGAGGGAGAGAGAGAAGGGGTTACCCGCGAACCTCTGAGCGTCTGTGTGTTCTTGGGGCCATCTGCTACACTTCCACCACATAGACTGACATTCCTCAAACCTGCTCTATCGGAAACTAAACAAGTGGCACACAAATTTTATTTTCTTACTTGTATATAAAGGTATGCATTGTGCTGGTTCTGAGGCTCAGAAGCTGGTAGAGTTTCTAAGAACTCTAACATTGAGGAATCTCTAGAGCACCTGGTCCTTTCTTGGCCTGCACTTTTATCATGGTGTATTTTATATTTTCAGAAGCTGTTTTTTAGAATAGATGATGTTGATTCTGAAAATCTATGGTTTATATTGCAAGGGTTGGGGGGGAAATCCCACCTCTGTTTTACTTGCTGTTTTGGGCTTTCTCAAGGCACTTAATTTAGAAGATTTGGAGGCATTGTAACTGTGGGTGTTTTTAAAATTAAACTCAAAAAAACTTTGTGATATCATGTTTGTTTTTATGTAATGGTTAGTATGAATTTCCTTTGTGTTTTGAAATGCAATCATTTTAAATATGCAAAAGGTTAGATTTCTGTTGTATTTTAATCATATGCAATAAAAAATATATTGTATGTATTTAAAAAACAAGGACCTCCACTTGGTCTGCTTTGATACCTGAGCAGCTAATAATGGGTCTTTTAGCAAACATCATCCTTTCAGTCCCCTGTGCTAGACTTGATATGAGGGACATTCAGCTATCATTGACAAGTTGGTGGAACCAGGAATAGGGTGATCAGTCGGACAGGATATTGATTCTGTCATATCTTCTGGGCAACCTACGGTCGTGGTGGGGCACCCACTGTTGCAATGAGACCACCCTTGCACAATTGAAGTCCCGTTGGAGTCTTTCTATGGCAGGGGCTTGACTTTTGGCAAGTGTTCGATCCACGGTATCAACGTTCTCGGTCAAATCGAACTTCATTGCTCTTTCTTTGGTTGTGCTAATCCCCACAGGCAATACCACATCCATATTTTAAAGAGATTTTGCTAAGGGCCGTTCACCTTGTGGGAGAACTGCATACAAAAGCACCAGGAGACCCCACTCAGTTTGGGGACCTTCATTTGGTTTGGTGGACAAATTCTTTCACCGAAATTGCCATGGCTGTGATCATATTAGTCGCCTCGAATACTGTTATTGATGGCTCTATCATCTGAAAAGAGAGTTAGTAAGATGCATGCTTTGGAAAGGACTCTGTATTGTGTTGAACGGCTTTGACATTATTTTTATCCTTCTCCAAGAATGTTTGTAAATATGATGCAATTTTTGTGACCTTTTGTGACCCTTCTTCTGGTCATCCAGTATCTAAGGTTTCAGTAGCAAGGTGAATGGTTGGATGTATTCTTGAATGCTATAATCTCCAAACGTGGTGCCCTCTCAAAGAGCTATATGTATATGCAGTCAGGGCAAAGACCACAGGAGTGCCTTTCAAAGGCAGCTTTTGAGGAACATGATTAGCAAGGCTGAGCTACCACATCCACTTTCCCCATATATTATTGTATGGTTTGGAGTTATTCGGAAGACAATTTAGTTTGTCAAGCTGCCCTGAAGAATCAGTTTGCTTAGGATAGTTTACGTTACTCTTCCTGGGTGCAGTTCATGCGTTACAATGTTCCAGTAGTATGAGGGAACAGGGCTGGGGAGGTAGGAGCATGTAAATGTTACTCACCTACTCAAATCCATAGTCCACATCCCTCCATACGCCCCCTGTCAGCTCTTGTAAAATGTATCCAGCAAGCATCGAAATGATGGGTGGGTAGAGGCGGCGCAGTCGCAGGGTACTCCCACGCCCTAGCTACTGCACCGGTGCATGCTGACATTAAAGGGAAATGCATTTTGGCAGTTCAAAAGCCTCCTGTCTGTCCCTCTGGAGGAACACTCTGAGTAACATGGAGGAAAGGGGAGTATGGACTAGCAGTGCACTGATTGGTGGTGTTTTGTGTATGGATTTGCTTTCCATTGGTCTATATCTTCAGATGTACAATTATGCTCATCTTGGAATTGATAGGCAGTTGTCGTAACATGTGACTGTCGTTGAGTTCGTCATAAAAGGACTGTAGTATTTTAGTGCTGTGTATTCAAATTTGTGATCTTCATTCTTTGTCCTTTTTGGTAATTTTGCCCTAAATTCTATTTTCAGCTCTTCTACAGTGTTACAGATGAACAAGCGAAGAATAGTGAACTTTGCCTTGTGGGCATGATTTGTTACACAAGTCACCATTATTGTGCCTTTGCCTATCACAATAGGAGTTCGAAGTGGGTATTTTTCGATGATGCAACTGTGAAAGAGGTGAGATTTATATGACCTATACTGCATTCCATATTTGTAGTTATTAAAATAGTGTAAAAGCCTCTGTTCTGGTCTTGCTCCTTTCTGGGAAACCT
Organism: Ambystoma mexicanum; assembly: GCF_040938575.1. Classification (NCBI taxonomy): domain Eukaryota; kingdom Metazoa; phylum Chordata; class Amphibia; order Caudata; family Ambystomatidae; genus Ambystoma; species Ambystoma mexicanum. The sequence goes on along the minus strand of NC_090937.1, from coordinate 227,710,598 downwards.
AATATGAATTGCATTCGATATCCAGATACTTCTGAGTTCAGTTAATATGCCTTCCAAAGTCCCAACTTCTGAATATTCACTAATCTTTGGAACACTCCTTTGATCTTATGTGTGTTTCTGCGGGGGAGATATCGAGGAGACCCTAGCTTTCAGTTTTGCAAGTATTAGCATGGGGCAAGTAAAAGGCAAGTTTAGCTTCTGTATCCCTAGCACCTATTAAGCACCTCCGTCGGTTGAAATCTCACAATCACTGTCCATGATGTGGTAAACAAGCAATCTGTTTTTCCAAAAACATTGTTATAATTTGGCCAGTGGAGTAAGGCGTTTCATGTGAATATATTATAAAAAAGACAAGCGGGTTCCAGAGCCTACATTGCGCTTAACTCTTCACATTGCTGAGTAAAAATGAAGTGACTGAGTTGGTAAGTTCCTTTTTTTTTTTGTTCTCCTTTCCGTTTCTTCGCCAATGTTGTCTTTGCCCAGTATCTTCCCCACTACACTTTCTTGTGTACCTATCCATTGTGGTTCTACAAATGATGCATCACCTTCCTGTTCCAGTGCAGGGCCATTTGTATGCACTTATTAGATATATCACTATTGACTGTATCTAAAAGTAGTAGCAAGCATCAAGATGGCATATTATATCTCTGCTGCCAGCTGGAGTATGTTCATGCATCGGTGCTGGCTGACACATCTTACCTTTCTTTCACTGGCTTCTCTGCACTTCCCCAGAATCTTTTTATTATCAGTTCCAACCAAGGACAGTGCAAAGCTCTGCAACTTTAAGGATTAAGTAAGAGGACGTTTCAGTAGACACCAAAAAGTGATAGATGGAAAACTTTTAATTAACCATGTTCACTGGCATTTATCTTAACGGCTTCCATTCCAGTGTTTTTTCTTTTAACATCCTATGTGGGCCATTTTAGAGGGCGACCAGCCATATACAAACGTTTATTTTTTCAGTCCTTGATTGGTGCAGTACATCGAGAACTGGCAGGTCTCATCCACTTTTCAAAGGGTTGCAAGGAACTCGCAAAATGCTTAGACTTTGTTTGATCTCATCAATGCTGCCCACAGTTCGCTTGTAACTGTGTACTCCGAGCATGAACTGTGTGGTTTTAAATGGTCTGTTATATTTATATTTTGTGCTAATGCTCCTTTGACATAGGAACTTGGACATCACACAATAGCATTTTCTAGGCAAACAAATTGCACAAATCTAACCATTTATGTTCTGTTGTTTGAATATTATTATGCCAAGTGGTGGGCACATTATGACACCCTGGCCACATCTTAATGGGAAGCACTTGTAATCATTTTGAGGGTTACATTCTTTGCACTTCACAAAGTTTAAATCTTGGCATAGTCATTTGGGGAGAGGTGGAGGGGCGTAACTGCTGAGGCCACATTTAGGAATGGTGAACATTGATGGTGGCACCAATAGAACATTTAATTGAGGCTATGCTAAAGTAATGAGAACTATTAGATTATACCATTACTGTCTTCTTGCTGGGCATTTGTTATTGAATGCTTTTCTTTTTAACAAAGGAACTGCTAACTAGTTAACATATGTTATCTAATGCCATGTTGTATGGCTGTAAATAACATATTTCCATCCTTTTTGAATCATCTGTGAAACGCATGAACAGAACAAACAGTACATAGAGTAACATGTTTCCCTTCTGAATGACCTCTATATATCTGTCAAGACCACAATGTTAACCTGACCTATATGACAAAACACGTATATGTATAATAAAATGACTATTAAAAAGTTATGGTGTAACTGTGAATGAGGTGATATTTAATGACCTATACTGCATTTCATATTTGTACTTCTTAAAATAGTGTTAAAGCCTCTGTTCCGGGCTTACTCTGGAAACGTAATATAAATTTCATTTGATATCTAGATACTTCTGAGTTCAGTTATATGCCTTCCAAAGTCCCAACTTCTGAATATTCACAGATCTTTGAAACACTCCTTTGATCTTATGTGTGTTTGTGCAGGGGAGATATCGAGGAGCCTATAGCAAAATTGCTTATCTCCTGCTGTAGATATTTGCAAGCGCAAATACAACTCACCGCAATCATAATCTAATGAGATTTCATCTAATTGAAAAGACAATTGGACCCTTGGCCAAATCCGGTCTATGACAATTAATAAAATTCAGTAAGCTTTCGACATAATGTTCTGTCATATTGTCTTATTGCAGCAGAGCAATTTTTTTGAAATAATGTATTGGTTTAATAAAAGAAGGACATACATTACTGCCAAAATGTGTCCTGGTGGAGGTGGGTTTGGAGATAGTAAGTTGAGGATCTCCCTTTCCTCTATTCCTCCCACAGCACTGTAGGCCTGGTGCAAGGGAATACCACGTTTAATCCTGTTTTTAAGGGATTTAATACAAGATGCAGGATTGACCATGGCAGCCCTTGGCCAGCATGCCTTGCACTGCGGAAATCAAACTAACAGGGGAGGGGTCGGATTTTACTGACTCTAGTCTCTAGCATGATCGCTCTCTGGCAGGCGCAGCAACCGGCTGGTGGGACGCAGGTAATTGCTGGTTCTGCTCACTCACGCTTGTGAGATCCAGGTGCTTGCACATGTGCAGGAAGGACTACAGGACAGTGTACCGGCCTGTTAAAGGATCAGCCCATGCAGCTAGGCACAAAGTGAGGTAGTCCATAAACTCACCAGATTCTCTTGAATCATTACATGCATAATAAACCTTTGTAAATGGAGTACTTTTCCTATACAGGTGGACTTTGTTAGAGGAAGACTGGCCTAGGGGGAGTGAAACAAACCCTATGAAAGCCTGTGCTGAGGGTGTACAATCTAGCCCACATTAGCATTTTGCATTTTTGTTTCGGTATACAGGTAATTCCGTGCCTGGCGACTCATCCATAATGGGCAACGGGGCGTCAACCCGGTGGCACTCCCTAAGCTACTTTTTCCAGCTGAGGAAGTGCTCTTTGGCTTGCTGAACTGTCAAAGGGAAACACGGTTTCCCTTTGACATTTCAGTTCCCCAGCCGCACATGCTCACTGAGCCATGCAAGGCTGGGGGCGTTTTGCTTTGCAAACTTTGCATAGCTTACTGGAAATGCAGGCTGGGGAATCTGTATGTGCGAGGGGAGCTCTTGCGCCTCCTCGCACATACGACAGAACAGCCTGGAGCGGGGCGTTCCAGCACCCATACGCAGGCCCCTACACACATGTGCAGGAACCCGGAAGCTCTTGCTTCCTGATTCCTGTTCATGATGCAGGAGCTAGAGCGCTGTGGAGGAAACTTCAGGACTGGGGCAGAAGGTACGTTTATGTTAATTTATTTTTTATTTAAATATGTGTATGGATGCATATATGCTTGTGTTATGATTGAGTGTATGATGGTGCTAGTGTGAATGATAAAGTGCTTGCTGTGTGAATGCCTTTGTTGCACAATCCCCCTACACACCTGCCAAAATCAGCACACTCCTTCGCTAGATCCCAGGGGACATGGATGGTATTTTTTACTTGACATCCATCATAGATGTCCAGTCAAAAATACCATGCTTTCCCCCTGTGCCCCCCAGCAACTTGCATACACACATCATGTTGATTGTGTTAGGTAGTGTGGGGCCCAGGGGACAGGGATGGTATCTTTTACTGGACATCTACCAGCGACAATTGCAAACTGGTTGACTTTTTACCCAATTTATTTCAAAAGTATGCTCTAAAATGCGACATTTTGACCCATTATTTGAATTTGTTTTTAAACAAACTCCCGTTGATTGGTTTGGGCTACCTTGCTACGCTCTGTCGCTATGGCATATCTGGGGGAAATATTTATGACCCATCACTTAAAAAATTCTCCAGCAGACACTGGTGCTGTTACTGTGGTGGGAGCAGGGTGGGGGAGCCTAGGGACTGTGGTGGGAGCAGGATTGGCTGGGAGCCATGGGATAGTGGTGGGAGCAGGGTGGGGATAGCCCACAGTCTGTGGTGGGGTGGCGAGAGTCCAGGGACTGGATAGGGGTGGGATGAAGGAGCCCAGAGACTGATGGGAGCATGTGGGGGATCCCAGGGACTATAGTGGAGTAGGGTGCAGTGACAGCGCATGATAGTTCATAGCCATTTGGACTTACTGTCCATTCAGAATGTTTGGGGGGGCCCGGCCTGCCCACATTTTGCTTGAAGACCACTGGTGTAGATGCTTTGTAGTAGCAGGGAAGTGATCAGTGGAGAGGAGTGAGGATGCAAAGAGATCTGAAGGTGCACAAGGAATTGAAGGTGCAGAAGACTGGGAGAGAGCAGCAGTTGGAGGACGTGAACCTCTAGACTGAGGGGAGAGGACAAAAGCGGTTGAAGGGGGTAAGATCAAGCAGAGGCGAGAGGGAGAGAAAGTTAAAACATTAAGTGAGAGGGAGAGGAGTGAGGGAAAACTAGCCAGGAGGACACTTCATTAGGTGGAGGTGTGGAGGAGGAGCCCGGCCTAAGAGTAAGACAGTGCTAAATTGCTTGGTGGTCTGGGACAGCGATAGTCATAAAGTATGACAACCCTAGTCTACCCATTGTTTGGAGGAGGAATGAGCATCTACAGATAGTGAGGTTAGTGGACAGCCATCCAGGCGGCTGGAAGTGAAACCATCCCATCTGCACAAGTGCGAAACAGCCAGATGAGGAGAACATTAAGACGGACTTGGGAGGTGGAGGGGTTATGTTTAGGACTTGGAGGCAGGGAGCTAAGCATAGCCCCTTCCAGCACCTAGAAGTTCTCCTGGCCTACCTCACCTCACCTTGGGGAGGCTATGGATTTTCTCATAAGAAACCTCAAGCTCCAACAGTAGTGCCTGACATACCCCACCAACACCAGCTACCAGTGCCCTGCTGCGAGGCCACCCGCCCCCAAATTAGTCCTCCATCAGAATATAACACTGCGAGTGACACCAGTGAGAGGCGGTGACCCCCCCCCTCCCCAAGGTGAAGGCCTCAAACGCGCCTAAGGCGGTGAAGGCCTTGATTCACCTGGCCAAGGCCTCTATCGAGGGAGTCGCGGCGGCCCTGGCGCAGCCTGTGGAGGCTACATCAGTGGAGGCGACCTCGGGGCCCAGAGTCTCCCTGCCTCCGCGGAGGGAAGCCTCTTTCAGACCTATCGAAAAGACCCCCGTGAAGACCCCAGCGGAAAAAGAGGGGTGGGGGGGACCAGTGGCCATTGTGGACACGGACACAACATCCGAAGAGGATTTGGCAGAAGTCCTAGAGGGCCTCGACGAGGGTGTCGAGGAGGCCCGTCCCCATGGGAGGGATCCCGACGAGGGTGACTATATGAAAGTGACGGCAGCGCTGGCCAGGATCCTAGTCAGCCGTCGCTTCCGGAGCCGCAGGATAACTCGGCGGCCATTTTGTTGGCGATACAATCCTTCTGTTCAGAGATGAGGACGAGATTGCCCTTACCACCGACAGAGGACCCGGTACCAGGTCCGGCCGAGGAACCAGAGCCGGGCCCGGCGGGAAGCTCCCCGCACAAGAGAAGACTGATCCACCCAGCCCCGCCTCCTCGGCCCTCGCGGCCTGCTCAGCCTTTACCCATGTCCCCCGTCCCTGGGGATGACACAGGAACAGACACGGCCACGACGGGTACCGAGGACGACGGCGGTGATGACTGGACGGAGCTCCCGTCACCAGCCCGGGCCTCCCCGTCCGATGAGATCGGATCTTTCCACGCAATGATCGCCAGGGCAGCCGAGCTTTTTCAGCTCTGCCCCGAGGAGAAGGAAGGTTTCCTTTACCAACGGCGCGAGGCCAGGAGGAAGTCAGTCCTCGCCGTGCCTCTGCTGGATGACATCTGGGACGAGGGTCTCGCCCTTCTCAAGAACCCTTCTACGACACCTGCCAAGAAGAATCGGTACGAGAAGAAGTACTGGGTCCCCGATGCGGCCCCTCTGTGCCTTAGGGCACAACCTACCCTCGTCTCAGCGGCAGCCAAGAAGAAATCGGGGAGGCGTCGGTCTCAACGCCAACTTCCCCGCCGGACGGCGAAGGGAAGAAGCTGGACGCAATGGGACGACGAGTTATCTTGTCGGCGGCAACAACGATTAAGGCGGCCAACGCCCTCACGATCGTGGCCCGCTACGACAGAGTTATGGTTCAAGATCGCCCCTCTGTTGGACTTCCTACCGGATGACAAGAGGGCCGAGGCCCTGGAGATCTTGCAAGAAGGCGCAGTGGCGTCGGACCACGCCATTACGGTGGCAACGGACACTGCCGACACCGGTTTCCGCCAGCTAGGAAACAGCGTTTGCCTTAGATGACGAGGTTGGCTCAAGGCGACGGATTTCCGCCAGGATGTGCAAGCCAAGGTGTATCATGATGCCTACCCCCGGGGACCCAGACCAAGTCCAGCAAACCCGCAAGCAGGCATCAAGTTATTCTAATCAAGCCCAACAACCTCTGCTAGGGGCTATTTGGGTGCAGTCCTGGCGTCTATGGCGCCAGGCTCATATGGAGTCAGTCATGGCGCTATAGGCGCCAGGCTCATAGATTAAAACTTACCTGATGCAGACCATGCTGCAAACTCACTTGATGCAGACCATGCTGCAAGAGCTCCAAGCCAAAAGAGGCTGGGAAGGGACTACTTTACCTAGGGCTATTTTTTTTACTCGGGTGGGGCTGGGGAGGAATACTTACCTTTGACTACTTTGGCGGCTATTCACGCCCAAAGAGCAGCACACGCTTCGCGTTATTCTGCATCCAGCAGCATAACGCTCACCGTGCCTGCAAGTCTGCACCCAGTCTTCTGCCACGCCCGCCTCGAGTCTGGAGCTCCTAGAAAAAGGGAGAAAGAAGGAGAAAAGGTTAGAACAAGAGCAATACCTTTTGATCCTTACCTGAATTCCCGATCCATGGTGCCTTCGAGCTGGAAGAAAGAAGTTATTTTATGTGCGTCGCCTCGCCTGCTGCAGCGCCGCGCTGAACTCACCGGCCTTCGCAGCATCTTCACATTCCACCGCATCCTTCTGCATGTTCCCGCCACACTCCGGCACCTAAGGGGAAGACAAGAACAGCAAGGTGAGCCAAGGGAATACACAGAGGCAGTATTAGTTACCCCCCATAGACTTACCTGATTTTATCACCGGGGGTACTATTCCTCTTCACAGGTCGGCGCAGCTTCCACTGCATTTTCGCTGAAACCCAGCCCCTAAGGGGAAACAAAAGGACAGCAAGGTGAAACAAAGGGACAAACAAGGGGAAACCTCCTCTCCACAATAGACTTACTTGATTTTACCGCCGGAGGCATTATTCCCCGAGACTTCATACTTTCTCTCAGCGCCTGAATAAGGGAGAAAGCAACAGGTTACATATGGACATTATTTTATCGAACTGTGTTGGATAATACAAATCCTTACCTGAATATTACCGGTTGCCACGAGGAACTCTTCGTTAGGGTCAAGCTGCAACCTGCAAGGAATCGGACAGAGTGAAAGTCAGACATTTGAACTCTTACGAACTACATACTTACGGCGTCTTGCCGGGACTCTGAGTTAATATTGTTCTGGAACTCACCAATTCCTTCGAGCCAGTGAAGCAACTGGTTATCTACGCGCCCCTGTGCTCAATGCAGGATCGAGAGCTCATCATTCCAAACCATCAGGTGAGACTCGAAGAGGGGACATCAAAGGTGATTAGTGGGGAGATCAGCGGGAGTGGGGGGGAGGGGGGAGGACGGGAGTTAATGCTAAACTCCACGGGTGGTTAATTCCCTTTCTCCATTTGCAGAAGAATATTCCTATGGGCCAAGCAAACGAAGCTAGGTGGGCCAGTCCAGTCCGTCATCTCGGCACTACGTGCCACATTGGTGGAGACCGTAGCTGTCCAGTTCAGATCGACGCCCCTGTGGGAGCCAGGTGAGCGTAACAAGGTGCTGGACATGCCGTTCGACGGGAACAACCTGTTTGGGAAAACTGTGGATGAGTCCCTCCAAGCCATCAAGGTGGACACAGAGACTGCTAGGGCCCTAGGCGTCCTCCGGTAACGGAGGCCCTCCTTTCGGAGTGCGGAGGCAAACAGAGTGCCTCCAAGGGATACAGCGGTGGCTCCTCTACGTACCGCCAAGCGGCCCGCTCCTCATCGCAGGAAGCCTATAGAGGACGAGGCAAGTCGGGGGGACCCCGCTGTCGTCGCCAGGGAGGCCAAGGCGGCAAGGCATCCACCAAGCAAGATTGAACCGACAGTGGGGTCGGGCCCCCACCGAAGCACCCCGGTGGGAGACCGGCTGGTAAAGTTCGGCAGCGTGTGGGAGTCCATCTCCACCGACCGTTGGGTGCTGAACGCCCTGGCCCAGGGGCACGCCCTTGAATTTCTAAAAACGTGCCCCCGCATTCCACCCGTGGTCAGGAAGGAAAATCACTTCCCTCAACTGCTCTTGGAGGTGAGGGCTTTGCTCAGAAAAGGTGCCATCGAGCTCGTCCCGAAGAAGCTCCGGAGTATACTCGAGGTACTTCCTAGTAAAAAAGAAGACGGGAGGATGGCGCCCCATCCTGGACCTGCGACGGCTGAACAAATGCATCAAGGCACAGAAATTCTGGATGGTCACCCTCCAGCACGTGCTGGGACAGCTGGAGGAGGGAGATTTCCTGTCGCCGTTGGATTTGGAGGATGCGCACTTCCACATCCCCATTCTGAAAGGTCACCGAAAGTTCCTCAGGTTCGTGGTACAAGGACGGCACTACCAGTTCAAGGCCCTCCCGTTCGGATTGAAGTCGGCACCCAGGGTGTTCACCAAGTGCCTCGCACCGGTGGCAGCGCGGCTGCGCCTGCAGGGGATCCACGTCCTGCTGGCCACGGACGTGGCCAGGGTAAGGTCTATCATGTCCCTCCTCGGGATGATGTCCTCCTGCATATATCTCGTGCGCCTGTGCAGGCTTCGGATGCACCCTCAGCAAGAGTTCCTCGACTCCCGCTGGATCCAAGCGACGGGCAGCTTCGAGGACAGGATCCCGCTCAACGAGACCTTCCGACGAGCGATCCGGTGGTGGGGCACCCGCGCTCATCTGACGGCGGGCACCGACTTTCAGACCCCATCCCACCAGATAATGGTAACGACGGATGCCTCCCTGGAAGGGTGGAGAGCGCACACCGGAGAACTTCACGCGAGAGGCCTTTGGCTCCCGGAGGAGAAGACGCTCCACATCAATATCCTGGAGCTCCATGCAGTGTTCTGAGCCCTCAGGTCCTTTCTCCCATCCCTCAAGGGCAAGGTAGTGAGAATCTTCACCGACAACAACACCACCACGATGTTCTACATCTGGAAGCAGGGAGGAACCAGATCCCCAGCCCTCTCCAAGGATGCCCAGGATCTGTGGCATTGGGCCGTCGCCCAAGGGATGTTTCTGGTGCCCTTTCATCTGGCAGGGATAAAAAAAAACATCGCCGACTCACTCAGCAGGGAGCTGCGCTCGTGCCACGAGTGGGAACTACGTCAGGATCAAGTGGATCGACTCTTCAGACGATGGGGAAAACCCCAGTTCGACCTGTTTGCGACAGCGACGAACTCAAAGTGCCAGAGGTTCGCCAGCAGGTATCCCCCAGCCGAGGAGCATGGGCGAGGCTTTCTGGGAAGGCCTGTTCCTTTATGCGTTCCCTCCGTTGCCGTTGCTGCTCCGACTCGTCAACCAGCTCAAGAGGTCCCGGTGCAGGATGATCCTGGTCGCACTGGCGTGGCCGAGGCAGATCTGGTTCCCGGACCTTCTGGACTTGTCAGCGTCCCCACCAGTCAAGTTGCTGGCACAAGCCTCTCTCATCAATAAGCCCATTGAGGAATCTAAGCTCTTCGGGAAAGTGGTGGATGAGGCCTTGGAATCAGCTAAGAAAGAGCATGAGACTCTTAAGTCTCTGAAGCAGATCACACACACCAGAGAGGTAATAACTCTCGGCGGTCCTTTCAAGGGCAAGCCCGTGCTGGTCAAAACAACTATGGCACGGGGAACATCAACACAGGACAAGCTTCGGGAAGCCCCGCATACTACCCTTCAAGGGGTCAGAAACGAGGCAAAGGTAGAGGCCCCAATCCCAGAGGAGCCACAGCCTCTGGTCAGAAATGACCACCAGATCCAGGTCCCCTCCCATTTCACCCCGGTCGGGGGGGCGATTAACATCTTTCCTCATGGCATGGGAGGGGAGAACTTCAGACTAGTGGGTCATAAAAACGGTCGCCCACAGGTACTGCGTGGAATTCGCCCGACCTCCACAATTCAGACCGCCACGCTCACGGTGCCTTTCACCGGACCATCTGGAGATCCTGAATCAAGAGGTGGAAGCACTGCTGGGAAAGGACGCCATAGGAGCCGTGGAGTAAACAAGGGTATTTATTCAGTGTACTTCCTTGTACCCAAAAAGGACCTCACCATGCGCCCTGTTCTAGACCTGCGCCCAGTGAACCAGTTCATAAAACCCCAGAAGTTTCGCATGGTAACACTACAGGAGGTGATCCCATTGCTGAAACAGGGGGAATACATTGCAACATTGGACATGAAAGATGCATACTTTCATATTTCAATGTTGCCAGCGCACAGAAAATATCTAAGGTTCAGGATAGAGGACAGGCATTACCAATTAAAAGTACTCCGCTTCGGCATCGCCTCGGCGCCAAGGGTGTTTACCAAGGTCCTGGCAGTGGCTGCAGCACACCTGCGCAGACTATCCGTCCCAGTTTACCCTTGCCTCGACGACTGGCTCATCACAGGGGCTCATTCGACACATTGTTTTTTTCGAACGCCCAAAAAACAGTAGATCTTCTCTTCAGTCTGGGTTTCTCGATCAACGAAAAGAAATCCAGTCTTGTCCCCAGTCAAACAAAACAATTTCTGAGCGCTTTAATTCAACGGAAGATGGTCTCGTCTTCCCCTCCAACAAGAGGGTTCAGAACATGCTTTTTCAGATCCCTCAATATGTGGCCAGTTGGGAGGTGACGGTGCGCAAAGCCATGCGCATGCTAGGAATGATGGCGTCATGCATATACTTGGTTCCCCACGTGCGGCTGCGCATGCGTCCCATGCAAGAGTGGCTCAACAGCCAGTGGTGTCAGGCCAGCGGACACTGGGAAGATCTGGTAGCTGTCTCGCCAGCCCTCGTTCTCTCTGCAGTGGTGGTCAAGAGATAACCTCTTGAAGGGGAAGACCGCACCACCCCTGTAGTGGAAGCCACTCTCACTACAGACACATCTCTCACGGGGTGGGGCGGCTCACCTGCTTCAGACAGCGCACGGAGTGTGGTCCCCTCAAGTAGCGTCCAACCACAACAGCCATGTATTACCTGAGCAAACAGGGGGGCACTCACTCTCTAGGGCTATCCAAGCTGTCCCAAAACATTTGGATATGGGCTCTCAAACACAAGATGTCCCAACATGTTCCAGGGGAACTCAATCTTCTGGCAGACGCGCTCAGCAGAGATTTTCCTCTGCCCGAAGAATACGAATGGCAGCTACACAAAGACATTGGGCCTCATTACGAGTCCGGCGGTAGCCGCGGCGGTAAAACCGCGGCAGAAAAACCGCCTGGTTAGCGCCGGACTCGTATTACCATTCCGCCTCCGTGACTCCCGGAATTACCAGGGCATTACAGCCCTGGTGTCCCGGGAATTCCAGAGGCGGAATTCGGTAAATCCCCATTCCCATTGAGTCCAATAGGACTCAATGGGGAAGTGGAAACACCGGCACCATCTTGTGATGGTGCCTGTGTTTCCACGTCCGCCTGCAGGCAGGAGGTGTTCAAACCGCCAGGTCAGACCTGGTTTACCGCCACTGTTAATTCCGGACCACTCGACCTGTAATGAGGCCCATTGTGTCCAACGTCTTAGCAGAATGGGGTTTCCCAAAGACCTGTTCGCTATTCAGGAGAATGCCCAATGCTAAGACTACGCCTCCAGGTACCCCCAGAACCGATCCAAGGGGAAAAGTCTCTCGATAACATAGTCAGGGAAATTTGTCTACGCTTTTCCCACCCGACTCCCCTGCTCAGCAAAATAGTGCACAAGATGCGCCAGGAACCAGTTACCATGATACTGGTGGCCCTCATGTGGGCCCGCCAACCCTGGTTCGTTCACCTGATGGAAATGTCCCTCTCCCCACCAGTGAAACTACCCTGCCCATACAACATGTTGTCTCAGGACAGGGGGGAGACCCTACACCCACCCCACTGCCCTGCGAGCTGAACCTTCCCTGACCACCTTCCGCAAAACCTTGAAAACCACCCTGTTTGCTTGATTCCCTACCGTCTATCACCTACACTCGCCACATGTATACCTGACCTCTTGTACGCCTCCATGCATAATATCTGTTACACCTAAATGTCAATGCCAAATGATGTAACCTATGCATAATGTAACTAAGCTGTCTGCAAGTAACAGCGCCAAAATGCCCCTGGGCTGCCTGCGCGCTATACAAATGTAAAAAATAAAATAAAAATAAAAAAATGCCCACAAACTCTGAATTTAGCAGCTTGGCTCCTGAGGTCATAGAGTTTGGACACCCACAGCTCCCTCAGAGGTGCATGGACATACTCAGGGAATCTAGGAAACCGAGCATACATTATTGCTATGCCAGCAAATGGAACGTTTTGTCATCTGGTGCAATTCCAAGGGCATCGATTGCTCACCCACACACATTGTGCTGCACCTAACCCATCTGTTGGACACTGGGTTAGTCTTCAATTCCCTAAAGGTTCATCTGGCTGCTCTGTCAGCCTACACCAGATCACAACAAAAAGTGTTGTGGTGGAAGATACCAGTGATTAAGGCCTTTATGGAAGGGGTAAGAGGATTTATCCTCCCCTTTCTCACCCAGCTCCTGGATGGGACCTAAATGTGGTTTTGACCAGGCTCATGGGAGCTCAGTTTGAGCCTATGCATAAAGCAAGTCAGAAAAACCTGACTTATAAAACGACCTTCCTAGTAGCTATCACTTATATCAGAAGAGTTAGCGAACTACATGCACTTTCTGTTCTAGACCCCTTTGTTACAGTCAACAGGGATAAGTTAGTTCTGTGCACGCACTCCAGATTTGCACCTAAATTCATATCGAAGTTCCATGTGAACCAGTCCATTGAACTGCCTACCTTTTTCCAGAATCCCACTAGCATGCCCGAAGGAAGCATACACACACTGGATTCTTAGAAGAGGAATCCATAGGAGGAATGTCGGTGAGAATATTACCAAAGCTAAGTAATTTGTTCTTTTGGTAATAAGCCTGAACTGAATGAGACTGAAACACGCTGATCTGATCATTAAGGGTAACAGATTAGATTTACATCTTGTGTTGGCCTCGTTCAGTTGGATTTGTATCAGTGATGTCATTCAGTTATTTGCCAACTGACCTTATGTCTTTTTGAAACTTGGAAATGTTGCACAATTCTGCAATCTGGTTCCAAAGCCTTGTACTCTGGCATTTTTCATCATCAGGACAGTTATCAGCAAAGGTCAATAGGACGTTCAGTAAATAAGGGTTGGATAACAAAGCTTTCACAGTAATAGGTTTTTGAGAAATATGGCAGTATATGTGTTTAAGAATATTGAGAAGAGCAGGTAGGGCACTAGAATGTATAGAGAAATGCGCTGATCAGTAGTGCTTATGGTGGGACCCTGATGACTGTGATGGGGTTCAAAAGAGACAGTGCCGATCCATCCCAAATTGCGTTCAACAGAAACAAAGGTAGAGCCCTAGTCAAATCAGCGCTGGTTGAGCAATTGGTTCAATGAGAATATTGTATGGTTTCGTGGAGTTAACCCAGTCCAGTTATGTTGATCATCAAGGTTTTTTTAATTAAAATTCCAGCCAACGCATGTTTTGACCCTCATGGGTCTTTGTCAAGTCTGGGTGCGCAAGAACACAGTTGGGGCCCTCGGGGGCAAGGGATGATGGTGTCCTGGGAAGTTATCTTAAGATGAGTTGGCTCCTTAGGTTGGATATTAAACACTTATTCTGTCAGGCCGTGTCAGACCTGCTTTCAGAAGTCCATATGGTAACAGTGATCTTTGGATGTTTAAGGATATGCCAGGTACCTTGTGCAAAATCTGTGTATTTATGCATAATAGAACAGTTTATTTTGGATAGTTTAGCTTTGTCCTCATTAATCTATAGCACCATTAACCTAGAGAAAGGGAACTTCCAAATCATTCCATGCCGTGCTTGATTGTGTCCCTTAAGAAAAATGTAAATAATATACTAAAAGGAAAGCTTTAGAATCCATAGACACAAGTTCCACTTTTAATTCCGAAAACCATAAATAAAAGGGGGTTTGGTGGTTGCAAGTTGAACATATTTCTAAACTGAAGGTGTGGTTGGGGTGGGGGATTGTTGGGGTATTATATTACCGCGACCATGAAAGGTGTATTATATTGCCATGAACAGTGCGACGATCCTTCAGATGCCGTCACTACTTCTGAGGGGGACACCCCTCTCCATGAGGCTAGGGAGGTGAGGCCGCTAACCGATAGTCCTACTAGGGCTGATAACATGCAGGAGGATCTCATGAAGAGACTCCTCTCTTGGGGATAAGGATGCGTTTGGGAGGCACAGCCCCTTTAAACTGCAACCCGGTAGGCTGAGGATAGTACCTGAACCGTATGAGTTTAAACGCCTGTCCAGAACCATGTGTTTTTGTGAAACATTGAACTATCCTTATGACATAGTACTGCGAATGATGCAAGCAACCGGGAAAAGTACCAGAGAAGCTGTTTTCAATGAAATGAACGTTATGTCATGGCGGGCCCTACTATATCAGGGCGTCTGAAACAAATGAACGTGGAAGGGGGTACCGAGGAGAATATCAGCGAGAGGAGAGTACCAGAGCAAGTACTTTGAACCGGACTAAGGAATCTAGAATGGGAGAAAGAATGAAGGCGAGAGGAGACCCAGAGGCAGGCTCGAAAAGCTCGAGCTAGAGATGTGAGGATGCAGTTCAAGGGAAAGCACAAGGATGTCTCGCAGGCTTATGAGGTTTTTGGCCGTGGCGAGAGCTGAAACAAAGAATGGAATAGGCATCCCGCATGGCGGCAGAGCGCCAAACATTTTACAGATGAAACTTGGTGGCCGGTGGGTGAGAGTCAATTCGAGCAAGAGAAGTGGCACAGCACCCCGATTAACCAGAAGTATGTTGTCCATAAGACGGTTGGAAAGCATTATACGTGTCGGCCGAGAGTCGGCCCAGCGGTGGTACAGAGATTGGGTCATGATGGCGTGACCTATAGTGGCTGGATTGGCCAGTCCAACAACTACGCCGAAACTGCGAAACCTACCCATTCCAACAGCCACTCACACAGACCTGAACAGTATCCAGAGTGGTGGTGGATGGACGTTCTGTACAGTCAAGAAAGGTCGAGTCCTTGGTCCACTTCCAGTGTGCCAGCTGTACAGGGCAAGAGAAGCGAACTGCGACGAGAGTGGAAAAAGGCGATTGACTGTCATGAAAACCCAGGCCGAACCAGTGAAAACTCCCGACAACCTGCATAAGGCAACAGGAATTATTAAAGTCTGGGAGAGTGCCAAGGGAAAATTGAGAGCCTCAGAGGGTGCCAATAACATCAGGAGGGTGTAAAGAACAGTAAGCTGAATATGCATAAAGACTAAACAGTAAAATAATTAAGCTATCCCTCACCTTGGCCGTTGGGATTAAAGTCTGTCAGTTCTTCTCCGGAAACCAGACGCCCCTTGAAACCTGTTCAAGGGGTTACCTTCTTGTACAGCCCGAAGAAACTGACACCCATAATTAGTCGTCCGGAGTATCATTGACAAGAAGAGCGTTCTCAAGAGGGCAATCGTTGATGGAGACGTGGAGGTCCTCCTGGGCACACCCCAAAATCAAGGGCTGGCCCATCGAGCAAAACCCCAATCGCCTCTATCATCCGTCTGTTACATCTTGCTGATTAACACCAGATTCTTCCAGAAGTCTCGTCTTCTCAGCTCATGACCTTAACTTTGCCTTCCACAAGATAAGAAGAAAAATAATTTGTTTTTTTGTCATTTTCTTTTCGCTTGAAAAGCCAAGAGAATCGAGAATCCTTTGAGATGTAAACCATGAAAAAATGGAGAAACCCGTAAACCTTTTTGTGATACCGTTCTCAGGTCAAATTCACAACAGGGTGATACTGGAAGGTCAGAACAGCTTCATCGTCCCAGTGGGGGCGGAGCAAAAGACGTACCAAAACCCAGATATTGTGAAAACCTCCATAAGGGAACTACACATCTCATCAAGAACTGTGAAAGACACTGGAGAACCAGCTAGGATAAGGGAAGTCCTTCTCCTAGTCTCACGAGAACTTTGTGATTATTTGATTTTCAGTTTGGTTATAGAGAACCCAGAACATTTATGGAACTTTTGCTTTGAGCAAACTTGATCTGCTTTTTGGACGCTCTGCATGCAGGAGATGGATTACTAACAGTAGCTGGACTTTGGTATCTTTGCTGTAGCGACAGGGATAGAGTAGGAGCATTTGTGACTGCCATGGTACTTTTTTGTTTTGACTCACACATACTTGCTGACGAGTGCCCGAGTTTCTTTAGTTCAGGTAGGGAAATCCCCTTAGCATTACGGATAGATAGGTTTGGTTTTTCATTTAGTGCAATTCTATAGCAATCACTACAGCACCACCTTTTCAATCTCTTGATTCCTTGTCGACACAACAGTTGCAATCATTTGTTTCCAAATTGAATTTATTGGTGTTTTATGGCACAGCAAAACATAGAAGTGTAGCAAGTTCAAGACAAAAACATTTGGGTTTGGTTGATCAATTCCAAATCACAGCTTGCATGCAAATCTTGAACAGTGCAGGTTGATTTTTATGGCCCTTGTATCCATTTGTTAAACATTTCCAAAGCTCCCTGAAGAATTAAAAGGAAAAACCCAGCTGCGACAGACAGTTGCTGCTATGATCATATTACATGGATATAGTTCAGCAGAGAAGGTTTAACGACCTGTTGAGAAACGTTGGTGCAATATTTGGTAAGGGGGCCGATTGCTGAGATGCCCTGTTCAATGGTGGTTTCTTTGTCTGCTGCCCGAATAGCCCAGACCTTATACCTCCATATGTTGGGAATGGCCCCTGCGGTTGTTTCCAGCATTTAACTACTGTTTTTCCCGCTGCCGCCAGCAAGTGTTACCAGGGAGGATTTTGAGCCTCTCAAAGGATAACTGCCTTCAACTACATTGCCCAGGATCACTGCTAAGAGGTACTCCCCTGATGGCTTATATGTGAGAGGTCCTCCATCCAATAGACTATTTAGTCTTCAGAGACGATCAGCACATTAATCGTGGTTCATCGTTCCCCACATCAACCTCTAGCAAAGAGGTGATATTGAAGTTTTGTAAGTATGTAGGTGTGCTGGATACAGATGCCATCTGTATAGAATCTTAAACGCCCATTATTTGAGCCACACAACATGAAGAGCAATGTGCTCTTTTTCATATGCTCTCTGATGGTCCTTTTACAGTCTCCACATTCAGTTCTTTCCCATGCCTGTGTGCATGGGACTTTTTGGGTCGGGTCCCCTCTGTTCAGTAATAAATATATATATGCCTTTCTGGTCCACGTCTCTAACTATTAGAGAGCCGATGGTGGACGAGTGCAAACCGGTCTTACCGCTGGATGTGAAATACAGTGCCTCACCGGAGTATAGCGGAACCATTCTCTTTCAGTGAGGCGAAACATATACTTAAATTCAACAAAAGTAAGAGGGGCCCCTGGGTGTATATTTTCTACCTCTCCAACAGTACGCTGTTTAACCATTCATTGAAATGTTTTTTTGCACTCCAGATGAGAACCCCAGATTGTTTGACTGGGCAATGTGGACCAAGGCCACCCTGCACTAAGCCTAATTTGATGGTTTTATCCCTGTAGAACAGAGATGTACAGGTGGAAGGTATTGGCGTGCCCTGAGTATTTCTCAAAGCTTTGTCAATCTAGGGTAGGTCTTGCAGATCACTGATTGTTCTGTTTCCACCCATCCATATTGGGTTCTGGAATTGCCCCATGTCATTACATTTGATGAGTCTGCTGCTGTTATGTACCCGAGTGGATCCGGAAAGCTCGGGCCACCGATGAAGCAATCTGTGAGCAAAATGGCTTTATGTACCCTCTGTAACGCTCACCTGATTCCCGTAGCGGCGCCGGTCTTGACTGGGCGTATACCGTATCTTCAAAGGTGATGTGTAACACACGGCTGGCTCTTTGGGCTGGACCTCTGGGCACTGTATGTCTGACTCGAAGGGTAAGATGTCTCAGGTAAGTGAACGCCATGCTCTCCATCTGCCTCGGGGCAGGGTGCTGTAACCAGTTTCTTCACTGGATAAGGGGAGCAGGCCTCTTGACTTCAGAGGACTGCTGTCCGTCGTTTACTGCACGAACGGTAAGTTTCGAGTAATTCTTATGTCTTTAAAGTCTTTAGTAATGATGTCTCTTGTTTTGCAGGGTTCCGGCGATGGTGGATGACGGGCTGAAGTGAGTTGAAGATGGAGCCCGTGTGATGAATAGAAGCGCCTGAAAGCACGTAAGTAAGCGCTTGTTGCCTGCTTCACGATGCGCTCTAACTGTCTTTTTATTTTGCAGGTAGAAGTTCGGAGCGGCTGCAGGGTGCCGGAATACCCACTGGGTTAGATGTGGAAAGGAGTAATGGCACGTGAGTATTAAAGTTCCTCAATGTCTTTAAACGCACCTTGTTTTGTCTTTCAGATGCGGGATGCGTATAATCGTATAATCGTTCTTGGAAATACAATAAATTGTCCTTTACTGCAAAGTCCTTTCCCTGCAGATGCCAATTCTGTATGTCTGCTGGAGTTACAGCACCCTGCCCTGAGGCAGATGGAGAGCACGGCGTTCACTTACCTAAGGTGAGAGTGTTAACCTTTGGGGTTCTACAGGAGAAGAGAAAGGGAAGAAGAGAGAGACATTCAATAACCCATTTCCTTAATCCCATATTTTCTATCTGCAGACATCTTACCCTTCAAGTCAGACATACAGTGCACAGAGGTCCAGCCCAAAGAGCCAGCCGTGTGCTACACATCACCTTTGCAGATACGGTATACGCCCAGTCAAGACCGGCGCCTCTACGGGAATCCGGTGAGCGTTACACTGCCCTGGATGCCAGCTTCAGAATGTTTTCAAGGAGGACGAGCATTCGTTATGCCTCTGTCTCCATGAGGACAAGACGCACACGGAGAAGGACTGTGCGTTTTGTGGGAACATGTCGGAGCGGACCATGAAGGATCGCCACCTCCGTCTCGCCAACTGGCTGGAAGGGAAGAGCTGTCGGGCGAGAAGAAGAAAAAGTCCGAGCGGTCTTCTAAGTCCTGCGAGGGTGCCCCGGCGATGGGGGCCCAACAAAAGGCTAAGCACTGCGAGTCTGCGGGCACCGGGAGCGCCTCCTTGGCTGCCAGGCAGGGCGCATCCTCCCTGGCGCCATCAACCACGAGCCAACGCTCTGGCTCGGGTAAGAGGAAGTCTGAGAACCCGGCGAAACTTCTGGAGAGGCCCCGGTCGATCTCGAAGATTCCGGCAGAGGGGGAGCGAGGCTCGGACCCTCCCCCCAAGGTGAAGGCCCCAGGCGTCCAGAAGGTAACAATGGCCTTAATTCACCCTGCTAAGACCTCGATTGAGGATGTCGCCGCGGCCCTGGCTCAGCCTGTGGAGGCTTCACCAGTGGAGGCGACCTCATGACCCAGAGTCTCCCTGCCACCGCTGAGGTAGTCGTCTTTCAGGCCCATTGAGAAGACCCCCACGAAGTCCTCGTTGGAAAAGGTGGGGGAGGGGCTGGTGGCCATCGTGGATACGGACACGACCTCTGAAGAAGAGCTCATCGAAGTTGTGGAAGAGGCCCAGCCCATCGGGAGGGATCCCGACGAGGGCGACGACGAGGGCGACGACGAGAGCGACGGTGTCAAGAGCCCTCGCGCCCGTCGTTTCCGGCGCTGCAGGACACTTCGGCGGCCATTTTGTCAGCGATTCAGTCCTTATGCTCGGAGATAAGGACAAGGTTGCCCCTCCCCCCGACGGAGGTACCTGAGCCAGACCCGACGGGGGAACCGGAGCCAGGACCTTCGGAAAGTCCACCGCATAAGAGGAGGACGACGCATCCTACGCCACCTCTGCGGCCTGCTCTGCCTTCCCCCAGTCTACTACCCACGGGGATGATACAGGCACGGACACGGCTACGACAGGTACAGATGACAACGGAGGCGACGACGGGACGCGTCCCCTGTCACCCCCTGCTCGGGCGTCCCCGCCCGATGAGATTGGATCCTTTCATGCCATGATTTTCCAGGGCATCCGAGCTCTTCCAGCTCTGCCCAGAAGAGAAGAGAAGGGTTCCTTTACCAACGGCGCGAGGCTAAAAGGAAGACGGTCCTCGCCGTACCGCTTCTTGATGACATCTGGGATGAGGGGCTCGCCCTCCTCAAGAATCCTGCCACGGCGCCGGCAAAGAGGGACCGGTACGAGAAGAAGTACCGGGTCCCCAACGCTGCCCCCTTGTGCCTTCGACGCAACCTACCCCGGATTCGGTCGTCTCGGCGGCGCCAAAGAAGAAAGCTGGGGGTAGGGCATCGGCCTCGACATCAACTTCCCCGCCGGACGCCGAGGGCAGGAAGTTGGACACCATGGGACGGCGGATCATCTCATCCGCAGCGACGACTATCAAGGTGGCCAACGCCCTGGCTATCCTAGCCCGCTACGACAGGGAGTTGTGGTTCAAAATCGCCCCTCTGTTGGACTTCTTTCCAGACGCCAAAAGGGCTGAGGCCCTTGAAATCCTACAGGAGGGTGAGATTGCTTCAGACCACACCATCACGGTGTCAACGGACATCGCCGACACCGGTTTCCGTCAGTTGGGCAACAGCGTTTGCTTGAGACGACGAGGTTGGCTCAAGGCCACGGATTTCCGCCAGGACGTACAAACCAAGGTTTTGGACATGCCCTTCGATGGGAACAATCTGTTTGGGAAGGCGGTTGATGAGTCACTTCAGGCCATCAAGACAGACCGAGACTGCCCGGGCACTGGGAGTGCTCCAACAACGACGGCCGTCCTTTCGGAGCTCCGGAGGCAGACAAGGTGCCTCCAAGGGATCCGGCAGTGGCTCCTCCACGTACCGCCAAGCGGCAAGATCTTCGTCCCAGGAAGCCTACAGGGGGCGCGGCAAGTCAGGTGGTGCCCGTCGTCGTCGACAGGGAGGTCAAGGAGGCAAGGCGGCCTCCAAACAAGATTGAACCGACCGTGGGGTCGGGCCCCCGCCGAAGCACCCCGGTGGGAGGCCGGCTGGCGAGGTTCGTCAGCATGTGGGAGTCCATCTCCACCGACCGTTGGGTGCTGGACGCCCTGGCCCAAAGGCACGCCCTCAAGTTTCAGAAGAAGTGCCCTCGCGTTCCACCCGTGGCCAGGAAGGAAAATCATGTCCCTCAACTACTGTTGGAAGTAAGGGCGATGCTCAAGAAGGGTGCCATCGAGCTCGTCTCAAAGAGGCTTCGGGGCGCCGGAGTTTACTCAAGTTACTCCTCGTAAAAAAGAAGACAGGAGTATGGCGCCCCATCCTGGACCTACGACGACTGAACAAGTACGTTCCGTCATGCGATCCGGTGGTGAAGTACCCGCTCCCATCTGTCGGCGGGCACGGACTTTCAGACCCCAGCTCACCAGGTAACGGTGACGACGGACGCCTCCCTGGAAGGTTGGGGAGCGCACTCCGGAGATCTTCACGCGAGAGGCCTTTGGCTCCCGGAGGAGAAGTCTCTTCACATCAACATCTTGGAGCTCCGCGCAGTGTTCTGGGCCCTCGGGTCCTTTCTTCGTCCCCCAAGGGCAAGGTGGTGAGGATCTTCACCGACAACACCACCACCACAATGTTCTACATCCGGAAGCAGGGCGGAACCAGGTCCCTGGTCCTATCCAAGGAAGCCCAGGATCTGTGGCATTGGGCCGTCGCCCAAGGGATGTTTCTGGTGCCTCGTCATCTGGCAGGAATAAAAAACACAATCGCCGACTCACTCAGCAGGGAGCTGCGCTCGTGCCACGAGTGGAACTACGCCAGGATCAAGTGGATCGACGATGGGGTGAACCCCAAATTGATCTCTTCGCGACGGCGATGAATTCCAAGTGCCGGAGGTTCGCCATCAGGTTCCCCCAGCCGAGGAGCATGGCCGATGCTTTCTCGTTCCTCTGGGACGGCCTATTCTTTATGCGTTCCCTCCGCTGCCGTTGCTGCTCCGGCTCATCAACCAGCTCAAGAGGTCCCGTGCAGGATGATCCTCGTCGCACCGGCGTGGCCGAGACAGATCTGGTTCCCGGACCTTCTGGACTTGTCAACGTCCCCACCAGTCAAGCTGCCGACGGACGCAGACCTTCTCTCCAGAGAAGGAGGCGCCATTCTTCACCACAACCCGGAGTCTCTGAACTTCCAGGCCTGGCTCCTGCAGCACTAGAGTTTGGAGGGTACGACATCCCGGCCAACTGCAGAGAGGTTCTTGCAAAGGCCAGGGCGTCCTCAACTCTCAAGTGCTACGGACATAAATGGAAGAGGTTCTCTGTCTGGTGCTGTGCACAGAAGATTAACCCTCTGCGGATTACGGCCCCTCAAGTACTGCCGTACCTACTATCGCTGGCCAAAGCTGGACTGGCTTACGCCTCCATCAAAATACATCTGGCTGCAATCTCCCGATATACCAGGACTACGGGATGGGCGTCCTTGTGGTCTCATCGCCTGGTGAAAGACTTCATGAAGGGACTATTCCGATCATTCCCTCTGGTGAAGGCTTCTGCCCCAGCGTGGGAGCTTAATGTGGTGCTGACCAGGCTCATGGGGGCCCCATTCGAGCCTATGCATTCGGCACCTTTGAAGTTCCTGTCATGGAAGACAGCTTTCCTCGTGGCCATCACCTCTGCACAATGAGTGGGAGAGATCCAGGCCCTATCTTGCAAGCCTCCATACTTGACTTTTCATGACACAAGGGTGGTGCTGAGGACACACCCCTCCTTTATGCCCAAGGTGCCGTCGGACTTCCACCTCAACGAGCCCTTGGTGTTGCCAGTTTTCTTCCCGTCGCCTTCGTCGCTGGCCGAGAGGACTTTGCACTCGCTGGATGTAGCTAGAGTGCTGAAGTTCTACGTGGACCGCACGAAGAGTTTTCGGAAGACGTCACAGCTGTTTGTGAACTTTGGGACTGTGAATCAAGGGAAGGCTCTCTCGAAGACTTCCATTTCCAGATGGCTCTCCAGCTGCATCATGCACTGTCACCGGTTGGCAAACTGACCGCTGCCTGGCCGTCCGAGAGCCCATTCGACCAGAGCGATCGTTGCTACCACGGCGTTCCTGTCTGGTGTGCCCCTGCTGGACATCTGCAGGGCTACGACGTGGAGGTCGACGCACACCTTCACAAGATTCTACTGCATCGATCGGGACTCCAGGTTCTTCCAAGCAGTGCTGAGCAACCTGTTTGCCTAAGGTGAGCCTTGTGAGGAGGTAAGAGTTGCTTAATGTTGAGCCTGTTGCCACCTCCCATGGTTGTACATGTGTGTACTGCTATGTATTCTCTTATTCATGAGCATTTGAATCCATGCCAGACCCCATGCTGGAGAAGGAACAAGTTACTTACCTGTAACTGTTGTTCTCCAGCATGGGTCTGGCATGGATTCACATGCGAACCCTCCCGCCTACCCCTCTGCGGCTCTTCACTTGGTCATACTGCCACTTTACGTGCTACCAAATTTGAGGATGGCTGCCGGAGGCGGGGCTTAGGGAGAGGGCAGTCATTGGCTGGGGGCAGTATGACCCAGAGACCAGTGATTGGTTACTACTAAGAAAGACAGATCAGAAACGAAACTGATACTGATTTTTTTCTATACCGAGGATTCCCGGCCTGACGACGGGGAATATTCATGAGCATGTAAATCCATGCCAGACCCATGCTGGAGAACAACAGTTACAGGTAAGTAACTTGTTCCATATCAGATGCCTCGTCCTTCTCACCGCTCCCACGGATTTAGATTCTACTCCTATGCTGATGACAGCCAGCTGTTGGTTAGTCTTGATCTCACTCGTCCCCACACTGCTGCCCGGTTTAGGAGCTGCCTGGAGGACTTGGGTGCATGGATGGCTTTAAATTCACTTAAACTTAACGGGAACAAGACAGAGGTCTTGCTTGTGGGCACTACCAGTCCCCTCTCCTTCTGGACCCCTGACTTCTGGCCCTCTTCTATTGGCCTGTTTCCCCGTCCGTCCACTTCTGTGAAAACTCTTGGGGTTAAGCTCTCCTCCTCTTTATCTATGACTGATCAGGCTGCTGCTGTCATTAAAACTGTCCATTTTAAACTCTGTGTATTGAGGAAGGTTCTCCCCTTCATCCCAGCCCAATTCCACAGTCCTGTGGTTGCGGCTCTAGTTTTGAGCAGAGTTGACTACTGCAACTCACTGTATCTGGGCCAACCTGCCTATATTATAAATAGACTTCAGCTGCTTCATAACGCTGCCGCTAGAGTAGTCTCCCGTCCTCCCCCCTCGTACTCGCATGTCGCCTGTGTGCAGAGAACTTTACTGGCTTCCTGTGGAGAAGCGCATCTTGTTCAAATCACTGTGCATTGTCCACCGTGCCTTTTTATAAACAAGGAGCTGAATACCTCCAGGAAAGTTTCTCCCAATATGTGCCCTCCGATCTCAGTCTGCTCTACTGCTATCGGTGCCCCGTATTAGGCTGGCTAGGATGGGGGGGATGTGCTTTCTCTGTGGTGGCCGCTAGGTCCTGGAACAGATCCCGTTTACGCTGTGTGCCACTACTGACCATCTCTTTTCGATGATCTCTCAAAACAGTTTTTTTAGTCCCTTATGTTTCTCCTCCTCTCTCAGCGCCATGGTGCCCTCGGGTGTACGTGCACTTTATAAATCTGCCTAACATAACATAACAGTAAGTATAGGGAGATGATAACCATCAGGTGGCTGAATAGAGTTCCCTTTAACAGCAATTATCTACCTCCTGGGTCTTTACGAATTTCTTTCTTATCAAAAGGTTTAGCTTTAAAGAATAAAATAGCCTGTTTTGGTAGAAGCAGAAGCGAAAAATGGCTTTGGGTAATTTCTTTTCCATAGCATGTATTCCTCCAACGAAAGGAGATGGATCTTCTGCCACATGATGACATCTGCCTTCAATGCTAGGAGACTTATGACATTTTGAGGATTGATTTCCTCGTTTCTGAAAAATTCAGGCCCTGTTCATTCATGGTCAGAATTTCAGTGTGAGTGAAAATGTAGGCACCAAGAAATGCAAGAGCGTGCGTTGGCACAGACGCATTGGTAACCAGCAATCCACAATAGATCAAAAATACCAAACCAATGAGGATCTTGCAAAACAAACCCAATGGTACCTATAAACAATTTCCCACCCTACCCACCTGGTGCAGCCCTATGGACTTCATATTGAGATTGGGATGATTGGTTGCAAATCTCTCGTTCTGCATTTTAGCTCGGGGTGTGGGGCCATGGAGCCCGGTTCGGGAACGCACATAACGCCTGGCTATTACGGAATGCCATCCAATACGATTGCAGGCAAATATTATAGAGTATGTCAGCAGGTAGGCGCGCAGCCCTCAGTGCATGCTAACAAAGATGGAATATGGTCAAACTGTGAAAGGAAAATGGAAGTGAATAAGAGTGACAAGAGAAGAAGTACCTCATCAAACAGATGTGAATGTTAGATTAGTTGTGTCTATTATCAAACTTTGTGGACTGGTCTTCCTCCTTGCTCCCAGTCTTCCAGCTCCCCCCAAACCCGCCAATTTTCTGACTCTGGACTAGGTATTTGGGCATTCGTCTGGGATGCCTTTCTGAGAGGGCTAATCCCAGAGGGTGCCACGGCGGTCTCCAGGTGCATGGCCTTCTGGATTGTTAAAGCTCTTTGTTGACCCTCCAGTGTCAAGATCACAGAGCAGGGAGCCCATCTGTATTTAATGTCCTTGTGGGGCAGGGTTGAGGGCACAAGGTCCCACAGGAGCAGTAGTTTAGTCCCTCGAAGACATGTTGGTGATTCTCCTTGCTGCCTGGCTGAGAACACTCTGTGGGTGTGATCTAATTCTTGAACACAATTCTTTTTCTTAAATCGTGATAACACATATGTGAATGGGTTTGTGCTGTGATCTGTTCTCGGCATCCTCTTGTTTCAATTGCAAATATGTGCACTGAGCATCTAAGACCTCCCATATGGTTGGTTAGTTGCTAGGTGTCGCAGGTAAGATTTTTTGTCTCTGCAATGAAGATTCTGATTCCTCTGCGCAATTGTCAAGGTCGGCTACTTTGTGAAATCATTCTGAAATGCCAGTATAAATCTTCTTTAAAATCTGCTAATGCCTGCATGATGGTGGTTCTTTTTTTTTTCTTTTTAATTTTCTTTACATGGGGCCAAAAGATCATCCTCCTTTTCAGGGGTTGCATGGACCTTTACTGCTGCAACAACCGGACGTTTTCTTGGACTTCTGTTGCATCATGTCCACGATGTCTGCCTCTTTGGAGTGTTTGGGGGGGTCATTCGGCAGGTGAATTATGGAAGTCCCAGCAGCGAGGCCAATGAAGCCGGGCACGCAGTGCGCACCTGCTATTTGGGAACTCAAGAAGCCCTTAATCGAAATCCGAGTGACTCATCCGCCTGCGGTATATAGATTCCTCAACTTTGTGTAATTTAGGTGAGCTTACCAAATCCCCAAGCTGCTGTGACAGCAAGAGGCTGCCAAGCACACCAATATCGGTTCAGCTGATACACCTGTGATCACCTCGGTGCACTGACCACGAGTCTCCAGTTAATGGGGAATAGGTTGCTTCATATTTGAACAATGTCCACCTGAACCTTTTGCTACCCTTGCTTCACTAGCAGCAGTTTGGTCTCTTGTTTATGTACCTCCAGTGGCACAGCATTTGTCTAAAGGGGCTACTGCTATATGTGCTTCACGTTATAGGGTGGTTCTGCCCTTCTCCCCTGTTCAATGTGCTGGTGCCGATTTGATCCTACCCTGCACATGTTATGGGAACTGGTGGCGCTGAGTCTTCCCCCCTCATCCGTCCCGTCGCCTCCATGCACAGCTTGGATCGGCAGTGTGGCAGGCATCGTGCCAGAGCCAGCATGGAACGACAGTCTGCGTCGTCCGCCATGTTGGGTGGATTCAGGCACACCCATCTGCATGGAAGAATCTCTTCAAATCGCCTCAAGTTCCGGTATCGGAGTCTCCTCCAAGTGCTCCACGCTGTACAGGTCATGGGTAGACCTCAATTGTGAATCATAAGCAGCTGGGACCGGTGAATGGGCCCCATTAGCTGCTTGGCTCTGAGGAGCTCTCATGAGACATGACTTGCTCCGTTTGTCATGCCCCCATACACAAGCATTTTCTAGCAAGTCTACACTATGCTCTGCGAAAGTGTGCTGCCTTATCTTGAACTCTTCCTGCATTTGCTGAGAAGTTTAAAGTTAGCCCGACTGACCGTATGGTGGTTTACAAAAATTATGTCCACAATTTGGTGCTAGTTTTATCCTGCCATTTGACAAGGTGTATTCAAACAGCCTGTGCCAGTAAATATGCCATTTTCACTTGATAATCACCAATGGAAAGCTGGATGACTCAATAAAAGTTGTTTCCTTCACCAAACCAGGCTACCAGAAAGGAATCCTAATACTTTCATTATGAACCAGCGATACTTGCTTAAGGTGTTGAACAAATGGAGACAGGAGGGCGCAAGATATATTTTCTTAACTGTATATTGAAATGTTACTTTATTGTATTCAGATTTTCATCCATGTGTTCAGCAAGGAATAAGACGTTTGCTTTATGGTGCGGCTGGGTATGCCTCTTAGATCTTGTTCTTATTTTGCCTATTACCTGCTACTTGGAATCTCTGTGCCCCATTTTATGTTTCAATGAGGCCTGCTCCCTTCTCATCATTCGATTGAGTAATTCTGTTCTTTGAAACTTT
Organism: Ambystoma mexicanum; assembly: GCF_040938575.1. Lineage (NCBI taxonomy): Eukaryota > Metazoa > Chordata > Amphibia > Caudata > Ambystomatidae > Ambystoma > Ambystoma mexicanum. Next base: position 227,682,642 of record NC_090937.1, on the reverse strand, counting down.
GGAATGCGTTCTTGTTATATTTTTCTTCCTTTTTAACTTCCTCGTTTTATGGCCGTTCGAGTGAAAGACTGTCACTTCACATGTTTGTCTTAATTTACAATGTTGTCAAATTCTAGGAGTTATCATTGCATATTTAAATTGTGAGACAGCCGACCAGATTTAATTGAAGTAGTCTATCTTTAATATGCAATTCAAATAGAAAACACATTGTGAGAATTGCGGTTTTGACTGACACTTCGCCATGCATATGTTTTAAAATTAAAAATATGCTGCAATTGTTTCTCAGGTTGGAACAAAGTGGAAGGATGTGGTCTCCAAGTGCATTAGATGTCACTATCAACCATTGTTGCTGCTTTACTCCAACCCGGACGGTACATCTGTGTCCACAGAAGATGCGTTAAGGGAGGTCATCCAATGGTCACACTACAAAACTGTGCCTGTCAGCAGTGAGGACATAGGTACTGCACATATCTTAACATGCTATGTTTGAAATTAACACACTCTATTAAAAGATTGTGTCAAATTGCATTTGTGTGTCCGTTCTTCAAATCGAGCATTTTAAAAAATGCTGATGTATAATTTTCTTTTTGAAGGAATTGAAAGAGTGTCACCTTATTCAAAGCCGCCAGATCGGACTAAACATTTTGCATTTGCTGAGTCTGGATATCAAAGCATTGGTCAGCGGACTGAGCCTGAGAATGTCCCTTTTAGAAGGGGTCCTGTCCAAGCAAGTGGTGGTCGCGGGCAAGGTATGTACACATTTATACTACGGCATACAGCTAGCACTTTTTTTAGGATTCAGCATTATATAGTTGGAAGTCAAGGGAGCATTTTGTATTGTTTGCGCAAGCACAGCTTTACGAGTTAAGATATTAAAAATGCTACTATTGTTGCTCATTTTGTAGATGGAATGGCATTGAGCAAGCTTACACCTCATAAATACCATGAGGCAACCAGGTCACGTTTTTAAGTCCTAACATAACTTTTCAGATAATTGTTCAGCACTGTACACCTGGGAAAAGCACCATAACAGTACAGTGTGGGGTCGCTTGGACTACTGTTGGCAACTGCTAGTGCCTACGCTTTGGACAGATCACGCCTTGATCGTTTTGATCCCGACAACAGAAGTACTCTGAGGCCACGCTATAGTGCCACATATCCGCCGCCCTGGACATCGATCTGGTATCACCAGCCCTGCTCCTTTGATAAAGTCCTACAGAGCTGCAATCCCGCTCCAGTCCACCCTCTAGCGGCCTTTGACTGTGTATGCCTTTGCCAGCCCCTAGCAACCTCAAAATGATTTTGACCCTTGCCAGCCTCTAGCGGCCTCTTGATTGTGTATGCCTTTGCCAACCCCTAGCGGCCTCCAAATATTTTTGACCCTTGCCAGCCTCTAGCGGCCTTTGACTGCTCCACTGATACTATACTAGTGGACTTGCCCAACTAGTCCTGCACAAGCATTATACAGCATTTGTTTACAAATGCATTCAGCTGCCCACCTTACAGCGCCTACACCTCTCCACTTCCTCCATTTTCCTCCTTACTCTCTGTCTCTCTGGGCCACCCGCAGCTTGCTCCCTGCACACCCAGACCTTACACCACCACCACCACCACCAAACATCATGCACTCTGCTTCATACACAACACTATACTACACACTTAACCACTGCATCTCTAACCAGCCTGGACCCCTCCTTAGGCGCTACAAACGCTCCATCCATGCCCATGCTATTGAGATCGATGACCTCATCATTACCCACAAACTAGACATACTAGCCATATCCGAAACATGGCTCCATGAAGCATCCAACCCATCCATACACCTCGCCCTCCCTCAGGATTACACCATCCTTAGACAGGACCGCAAAACCTCTAAAGGTGGGGGCGTTGCCCTCATCTATAAAAATGTCCTTGCCATTAGGCTCTGTAACCAACAATGGGACAACAACGCTGACCTTCTCTCTAGCTCTCTCCCCTAACTGCACCATTAACTTCATAGTCACATACAGACCACCAAGCGCCCCCCACAGACTACCAAAAGCAACTCCTCCAAATCTTAGGCAGCAACCTGAAAAGCTCTACTAAAACCATCCTACTTGGCCACCTTAACCTTGGTTTAGATGACCCCAAGGATAAGGCTGCCGCACACTTAGCCAAGGATCTCTCCCAGATGGGGTTCGAACACAAAATCACCAGACCAACTCACTGCAAAGGTCGGACCATCGACTGGTTAGCAGATAATAACTGCGCATCGACCATCACCTCCATCTCAGCCCTCCCTTAGACGGATCACTATCTCATCCAATTTGCTATTCCAGCCACAGCCATTCGTAAAACCCTTACTCATGCCCCCCCGACTAAACTCCGAAGCTCCAAAAAACTCACTGCTACCAACCTCGCCCCTCTTCTTTATATCCCTGAACTCAAGCATGCTTTTAACCAAGACCCCACCCCTCTCGCCAACATCTATAACCATGCCCTCGCCTAAGCCAATGAGTCAATTGCCCCATTAGAAGATAAAAAAGAAAAAAAATCCATGCTCTCCAACTCTGGTTTACAGAAGAACTATCTGCCTTGCGCACCAAGAAACGAAAAGCCCTATCCAACCGGCAATTAACACCCAACCAATCCTCTCTCAACAAGTTCAAAGACATCTCACGGACCTACAAAAATGCCATATTCAAAGCCAAATCCGAATCCTATAATCAAAATTACCAAAGCTAGCTCCAAATCTAGAGAAATATTCTCTATAGTCAGCGAACTCGCTACTCCCGAGTCAAGCCCTGTCGAAATCATCAAGGATGAAGCATGGTGCACAGGCATCCAGACAGCCCTCCTAAACAAAGTTAAAACGCTCCAAGACAAAATAGCATCCCAACGTAAAGCACTCAACAACCTCCCCATGTCCCCCTCACTCCCCCCCCTCACAACCCTCGCCTGCAAATACATCTCTTTGCCTTTAGAGAAGTCACAGAGCTAGAAGTCTCCGCCCTACTGAAAATATCAAACCTTCCACATGCAAAGGGGATATATGCCCACCCACCATCATCAAAGAGTGCACAGAATCACTCACCCCTATCATCACAGCTTTCATCAATGCCTCTTCCTCCGGAACCGTACTTCAATGCCTAAAAGAAGCCTGGGTTCGCCCACTCCTTAAAAAAAAAAAAAAAAAAAAAAAACCCTCTCTAGATCCCACTTCCCCCAATAACTATCGCCCCATCACCACCTTCCCCTTCTTCCTCATAATCCTAGATAAGCCGCCCATAACCAAATCCAACACTATTTGGAAACCCATGCCATTCTAGGCAGAAGGCAATCGGGATTCCGCCAAGGCCATGGGACCGAAACTTCCCTCCTTGATTTGAAGAATCAAATTACCAAAATAATGGACACCGGCAAACCTGCTCTCCTCCTACTACTCAATCTCTCTGCAGCATTTGACCTAATGGACCATGGCATCCTCACATCTCACCTATTCAATGCAGCTCACTTCTCTCACAAAGCTACTACTTGGATCACATCATTTCTAGAAGGTAGAGCCATGAAAGTGTACTCTGACCAGGCCAACGCTCCACCTACCACCATAAGATGTGGAGTCCCACAAGGGTCATGCACTGCACCGACCCTCTACAACCTCTTCACTAAACCCCACTTTGACTTACTGGACTCTTCTTGGCATGGCCTACACAAACTATGCAGATGACACACAAGTTCTCTTCCCCCTCACTGGAGACTATGTCCAAGACTCAAAAGCTCTCCACAACATCTACACCACGATCCAAACCTGGATGCTATTAATGGTCTTTGCCTTGACGGCGACAAAACAGAGATCATCATCCTGGCCCCCAGCGACACTCTATCCAAGCTCAGCCAAGAATACTCACACATGACCATTAACAACATTAGCATACCTGTCTCCTCTGCCGTGAAGACCCTAGGAGTCTACCTAGACGCTACACTCTCCATGACAAGACATGTCAGCACCATCTCATCTTCATCCGCACTGACCACCAAACTCATCTATGCCATAAAACCCTACCTTACCACTCCTAACGGCCTCTCCATCGCTAGAGCCACCATAGGAGCCAGACTAGATTATTGCAACGCCCTTTTCGCCGGCACATCATCCAAAAATCTAAACAAGCTCCAAATAGTACAAAACAATGCGCTCCGTGCTGCGCTACACATCCCCAAATTTGATCATGTATCGCAGGCCCGAAGAAATGCTCACTGGCTCCCAGTCAAGGAAAGAATCAATTTCAAAATACTCACCCTCGCACACAAATGCATCAATCACACTGCACCTTCCTATCTAACAGAAACCATAACCAGGAAATCTTCCCTCCGTCCTCAAAAAGCCACCATGCCAACCTACTCCAAGTTCCTACCATAAGAAGAGCCAAAGCTGGCGGCATTGGCTTCCCACACATAGCACCCAAGCTCTGGAACGACCTCCCAAACTCTCTCAGAGCTGAACCCTCTCTGTACTCCTTTCGCAAATCCCTCAAAACCACTTTTTACATACTCTTTCCCTCCTCCCCCCGCTGACATGAACTGTACCTTAATGTTTTGATGTCTGTACTGCCAGTTTATGTAACTAGAAATGCTACTGTAAAGCAAAATGCCTTGTAATCATTATCAACCCTCCTTTTGTAACCAGCCAATGTTTTATATGTAACAGCGCCACGATGCCCACTGGCTGTTGTGCGCTTTAAAAATAGGAATAAATACATAAACTGTGGACCTCAATTTGCACATGCTAGCCAGCCTGTCATATCGTATTTCATCAGTTCCTAGGTGCAGAATTCTTATAGTCCTCATCTTGTGATTTAATGACACTGTACCCCCACTGAGCCTAGGAACATCTACAGGTTTTTTTGGGGGAAAAGTGATGACTCTTCAATTCGTCTTGTTAGTCAGAAATAACATTCCTATCCCTGATTTAGACTTACCCAGACCAGCTTTTAACTTACTCCCTAAGAGCAGTGCGTGCAGAAACAGTTGCTAGAACAGCATGGCTTGCTCTCCTCATGTGCGTTCCCCCCCATTCCAATAATTGGAAGTCAGTTGGAGAAATGGCATTTGCAACAAGGAGCGAGTTCTGGAAACAGGCGCAGCCTTCTGTATTCTGGCCTTGGAATGTGTGATGTGATGAATGGCACTTCTGCCCCTATGAGGGCAGAGACAGAGCGGAGCACCAGCACTGACACCACAGTCCCCATGTTCTACATTTGAGGTTCCCAGCTTATAGGCCTAGTGTACTCCCTCCCATGTGTTGCCCATGCCTGGCTATAGTTGCAGAGAGGTTGGGTGAGAGACTGTATGGTCACCCTGCTGTGTTCCAGGCCTTCTTGAGCTCCAACAGAAGGGAAGGAGGAGAGTGATGCTGGCGTCACTTCTCCCAGCCAGGTGTCATTTGGGCTCTGCCCTCTAGCTCCCTCCATTGGCTACAGTTGATGGCACATTTGCAAGATGAGCCCGCTCCACTTAGTTAGATGTTCCATGGACTTAATCTTGATAAGTCATTGTGTACCAGCACGGTTTACCAACTCGTACAGAGTCAGAAAAGACATTTGACTCTCCTCTTGACACATTCGATAACGTTGACTAACGTTTATGAATGCTTGTCATAGTCCGTCTTAAACGGTTGTCGAGGAGCAAGCTAGAAGTGTGTTAACGTGTCATCAGTTGCTTTTGGGATGATTAGCCAGATATAGCCCAGACAGCAGTTTTAATGCTCTGGCCAACAAAATCTGAACCTTGTTTGTCCCTATGAGACCTGACAAACCGTGTTCTTCCCCTATGATCATAAAGCACTCAGTTGCTTTCCTGAAACAAGGTATGCTCTTAAGTAATATAATACAAATAATAATAAGCTAAGTGACAAAGGAAGTCCAGACTGTGAGTAGCTCTGTGGAAGGAGCCTTCTGAGGAACATTTCTATTTTGGGTATTTTGACTTGTTATAGGGTTGGACTCTTAACAATAGTTTTAGGAACTCTTGTGTTGACCAGCTTTTAAAACATTTGTGTTAGCACAGGGTAGGCAGAATGCTAAAGATTAGATTGAGATTGTTCGGTTGCTCACTTCGTTTTGGGATCTAGTTTTTGTAGAGTGCAGTGAGGGGCATAGACTAGAACCAATAGGCTTGATCTAACCCATTCCTTCCTGAAACTGCAAATCGAGAATTTTCTTTTACCACTTTAACATGCGAGTCAAGCTCGTCATTGTTCGACCTACCACACTTTGCATATCCTTTTTTGCCCTGCCCATCCTAAACATGTTTTGTTTATCATGGACAGCCCCAGCCATTCCGAACGTTCTTGCTGAAACGTTTGTTGCCCATCCATGCATTTGAGCCTTTTCCATTCCCTTGTACCTAAATTCAGTATATTTGTTCATGTTTGCTACCTCTTTCCAATTATGTGCATGAAATGCCAATTGCTAAAAGTGTTTAAATTAAAACCTCTTACTCCTTTTCCAACTCCACCCCCTGGAAGGTGTGTGTGTGAGTTGGTGGGGTACTTGAGTGCCCTGATCCTCAGTAATTTTCCCAGATCATAAACTCTGATCTTTGAGTCTCTTGCGTCCAACTCCTGTTTCCCTGCATCTGCAGATGTTTTGGACTACAAATACCATCAGCCTTGGCCAGTAAATTCTCTGGTGAGGGATCGTAGAAGCTGTAGTTCAAAATACCTAGGGAGCCGCATGTTGCAGACCCAGGGCCAGGTTGCCCATAGGTGCTTCGTCAGCCTTTGCTGAAAAAAAAATATACTGATATAAAATGCTACCATAAATCTATCTTTGCCAATAAATGTACTGTTCAACACCCTGGCCTCGTCAAGACGTGATTTTGGGAACAGCTACTCACATGTTATGTTAAAACTATGTATAAATTGCAACGTACGCCTACGGGCATCTGGGTGATACAAAAAAGAGCCAGAAACAGGAGGTCCCAGTCCTAAAAAAGGAAGGTTTTTAAGGGACTGTCGAAACAAGAGATGATTCTCAATGGCACGGTGTAGGGGAACATGGACCTCTTCTACTTCTCCTCTGCAGGCTCATGAGAATCCAGAACTCTGATGCTTTCCTACATTTAATATTTTGTCGATATTAACACTTCTCCCATTGATCAAAGAATGCATTTGAAATCGCTCTGCACAATTTACCAGGCCTTCCATGAATAAGGCTCACAGTTCCTCATCCAAAATCAAAGCACTATTCACCAACCAGGATTCTTCATCATCAATAAGATACTTTGGAACTTGACATGTGGTGTAACCCTCGCTCCAGCTTCTCGCCCCTTCTATTCAACATGTACATTTCGTGGAGCACATTAGTAGCACATACAAATTCCCGAATGATGCAGTAACAGACACAACTGACCTCACATGGGTGGACTCCTGGACGACCTCCAACAGACTTAAGCTCAACCCATCCAAAACAGAAGTTGGAATTAGCGGCACTAGGCCTTCCAGTTCCCTGGCAGGAGGTAATGGGACATTGCCCACATCCTTCACCTACTGTGAGGACTCTTGAAGTGAAAAACCTCATGCTAGAACCACAGATGAAAGCCGCCGTCACAAGGGTCTGCTTTATTGAACTCTGTACCTTAAAACGCTTCATGCTGCACCTGACAATCGCACAGTTTCCACGGCAGTCATCTCCTTGCTACTATCAAGATTGGATTATGCCAATGGCCTCCACGTCTTACTCCTAGACTACTTAACACACTCAAGTGTCCAAAACCGCAGCAAGACTACTACTTGGACAGAAATGGCCTGAACGCGTCATCCCAGCACACCGCAGACTTCACTGGCTCCAAATGAAAAATAAGATCAACTTCAAAACCTTATGCATTGCCCACCTCTCCCATTACGTCAAAGGCCTAGAATCCACCAGAAGGAAATCTGAAATTTCAACCGGATATGACATGAAGGCGACACCTTCATCTTGGCAACCAAACTGGCATCAGATACCCAAATAGCGCTGTACAGATGACCACCTAACCTTCAGAAAGCAACTAAAAACATGGGTTTTCAACTGATCTGCTTACAGGACCATTGTCCAACAGTGCCGACCAGTGGACCAAATATCCTCATCCTCCACCCATGGATCTCAACTTTAAAACTTCACAAAATAACGCAAACACTCACCCCACCAACCAACCTATCACACTGAACCTACAAGTATTGCACACTATGCAACCAAAAGGGAAACCGACCACTACCACTGGAAAGGGGCAACAGGCAGCCTACCAACCCCACTGACAGTGCAAAGTGCAACAGATACAAGTGCCCCCCTAACCCAATTCAGAAAGACCATTAAACATGGTTTCCTCACTCTGTAAGTCACCCTTCGTCTCTGCTTCTTCCGTTTTTCTGCAATAGCTTACGCTTTGAATATTACAGCACGCTTTCAGTTTCCTTGTGAAATTGCGACATTTGAGAAAATAGCCTCTTCATCTGCTTCATCGACCCCGAAGACAGGATTTAAGAAGTGTCATGACTGCAGCACCAAGATGTCCATTACAGATCCCCATTGGGTGGTGTTGCGCATAGGACAGCAGACTGTGGGTCATGCTAGTTCATGACGGGTAAGGCATTGAAGAAGCAGGGGAAGTTAGCAGCGGGTAGGCCTTATATGAAATCTCCTTCAATGACACTGTCGAAAAGGCGCTCGTCGGACAACTCGTGAGGCGACTCCACGGAGGAAGAAGTCTAAAACGCTCTCGCTCCCAATGCAGTTCACACCACTCCTCTTCATCTGGAGCGATGAAAAAAAGGCGCCAAATATCTCCTTACTCATCCTCGGATTCCTCACCGGAAAGAAGAATAGCCTGCCCAAGTAAGTCAGTGACTCCAGCCGAATGGGAGATTTTCAGACAGAAAATACTCTAAATGTTCGACAAGGCGGCGCATGTTCGACAAGGCGGTGCCAGGACCCCTCGAAAGAGAAAATCAAAAGCCCTGTCCCTGTCGCACTGTCAAAGGCCAACAATGAGAAATCTAAGGACAAATCCTGCGCATCCTCGAGCCCGGTAGACGAGCCCTCGACACCTCGAGAACCGTTGAGGTCTCGACTCGATGACCAGTCCCCTTCCATCGAAGACTCCATGGAGTCAGAGGTAGAGTTATTCGGGGACACAATTGACCCCGATGGCGTTGAACAAAACTGAAAGGTGATGGCTGGAAGGTTTTCAATTAATCATAACCACGGGCAAAGCTCTGGGCAACCCTCCAGACCATCGTTTTTCAGCCTGCCAAGCCATTACAGAAGGGGAAAAAACCATATGCAAATCAGGCTTGGTCCTACCCCAAAAGGGGCAGTCCAGCCCGAACTGCTAGGTCACATCCCTTCTGCACGAGACCACAAGCATCCCCAGACATGTTTCAGCCTTGTTGGGCGTCATCAGTGAGGAGTAGCTTGGGTCTCTAGACAGGCTAAAAAACGGTGGTGTGGAAGGTTGTCCAGAGCAATGCCAGTGGTTCAGATTCATTCAAAACCTTCCACCCATCACTTTTGTGCTTACTGTTTGTCTCACTATGTGAGAGAGGGTATGCCCAGATGTGGGTCCCTTGCTCGCTGCGCCATAGGGAACCAAGCTGCACCTCACTGAGGAGGCCCAACAAGGCCGAAACATGTCTGGGGTTGCTTGTGTTTCCGTGCAGAGGGGACCTGGCCTAGCAGTTTGGGCTGGGCTGCTACCATTGGTGGCAGTACCTGACTGATTTGCATATGGCTAGACCCCTTTTGCAATGGCGCAGACGGGCTAAAAAACAGTGGTGTGGAAGGTTGCCCAAAGCAATGCCAGTGGTTCAGATTCATTCAAAACCTTCCACCCATCACTTTTGTGCTTCCCAATAGCATTCGCCAAAAGCGTCAAAGTCATTCACTATGTTTGCGTCAAACCTTAGATTACATTCATGGAAATAGAGAACTTTTAAACCACTTACTAGAAATGATTTTAAGTACTTGTTCTCCATATATCAGGAACATGAGCCATCTGACCAGGATACACCGCTCTTTGAATTCGGGTTTGGAATGGCTAATGTTTCTGGGGCCCTCATTTCAGAGGAATCCAGAATGAAGGACCTCTATGAAAATGTACAATCAGCAAGTGGTATTGATACATCCCCAGAGCTGGAATTTGGCAAGCCAGATCTGGCAGAGCACGCAGATGCTTCCTACAGACAGTGTCTAGAGTAATAGAATTCTTGGAATGGGGGAGGCCAGCTCCTCCATTTGAACAGGACTATATAACTGATATTTTGAATAAGGGACCACAAAAGGACCCTGTATTACCTTTTCACATTGCTCTGCAAAAGAGGGTTAAGGCAAATTGGGAGGCACCGGATACAAGTCCGGCTGTCAACAAGAACCTCGCCAAAAACACAGACCTTCAAGTAGTGAACCAGGCACCAGACACCGGAAAGCTTGGTGGTCCAAGCGGCAACTTCCATGTCTAAGCAAGCGGCATATCCCACCATACTGGGAAATGGAGACGATGAGCATTTCGATGCAATGGCGAAAAAAGTGTTATCAGCTGGGCATATGGTGCTGAAATCAGCCAATGCCACTTGTGCACTTGCAACGTTCTTGTTCATCTTGTGGGACTGTATCTCCATGGCGGCTGAACACATTTCAGAGGGGGAAGAAAGAGACGGCTTCCTGAACATTGTGAGAGACGGAAAGGAAGCCATGTGCGAGTCTCTCGAGTCAGGTTTGGACTCTGCAGACGGCATCAGCAGAGCCATGGTGGCGAGCAGTGATGTGCAGATTTGCGTGGTTGAGGAAGTCAGGATTTGCACCGAACGTGTCGTCCAGACTGCTCAACAGCATGCCCTTTGACAGCGTTCAGCTGTTTGGCAGCAAGGCTGACGAGAGCCTGGAGAAGCTGCAGACCTCGGAAGCAGCAGCCAAATCACTCTGCGCCGCCATCAGATAGCCACAACCTTCACACCCCAGTGGACCAGCTTGGAGGGGTAGGTCCTTTTGTTACTACACCTCTTTTGGGAGAGCGAGAGGACTGGCCGGTCAAAGGGGCCAAAGAAAATTCCCTCTTGGTGGACGGGGGAGAGGTGCCAAGCCCGCTCAAGCAACGGCTACTTTACCCTAAGGTGCTGCTTCAGCTGTCTCAAAACCTCTCTGAGGCCTTAGCCCACAAAACCCCAGTTGGAGGCAGACTCACATAAACTGCCACTCGCTCCACATGCTGGGCTTCTCCATTAATTTCAAGAAGTCCCACATGATACCATGTCAAAGACTCCAGTTCCTCAGAGCAGTCCTGGAGGCGTCCTCTGGAAAAAGCCTCGCCCCACGAGGTGAGGGCTCAACACATTCTGCAGATGGTCACCAAATTTCAGAGTGCACAGCGTCTTCCGCCCTTCGACTTTTTGAGATTTCTGCACCTTATGGCATCCTACATTTTCCTGGTGCCAGAGGCTTGCCTGAGAATGAGATCCTTCCAGTGGGCCACCAGAACCCAGTGGTCTCAGTTCTCAGGCAAGATGTCAGATCTGCTTCTGGTTCCAAACAGGGTCACACAGGATCTCCTATGGTGGGCCTGCGAGGACAACACACTGAAGGGAGATCCTTTTTTGCAACCATGGCCGGAGATAACCGTAGTTACGGATGCCTCACTCACGGGGGTGGGGAGCCCATGCCAACGATCTGACAGTCAGTGGTCGTTGGTCTCCATCGAAGTCCAAACTACACATCAACCTTTTGGAGCTGAGGGCAATAAGACTAGTGCTGAAGGCCTTTCTACTCTCTTTACGGGGAAAGAATGTCCTGATAATGACTGACAAAACAGTGGCCATGTACTACCTCAACAAGAGAGGAGGTGTAGGGTCACTACCACTGTGCAGGAGACAATGGAGCTCTGGTTCTGGGCAATTCAAGAAGCATTCTCCCTATCAGCAGTTCACCTAGCCGTAGAGAACGCAGCAGCAGATGCTCTGAGCAGGCAGAGCGCGGTCTCCCATGAGCGGAACCCCTCAAGTAGACCTATTTGTGAGCAGTGTCAACCGGAATTGCAAACGTTACTGCTCTAGGGAATTACCCCCAAGAGGAGCTCTAGGGGACTCGTTCGTAGTGGACTGGGAGGTTCCACTCAGTCCCACATTCCTCAGGTAATCAGAAGGGTGAAAAAGTTTGGGAAATATATGATCCTAATTGCTCCGGTTTGAGCCAGGACATCACGGTACCCGGACCTTCTGGACATGTCCATCTGCCCTCCAATTTGTCTTACACAAAGAGAGGACGTTCTCTCGCGAGAGGAGGGTTGGGTTCCCCCTCCTGAGGTAAAGACACTCAACCTTTGCGCATGGTTTCTGAGAGGTTGAGATGCAAAGACTTGGACTTCCCGGAAGACGTAATGGAGATTTTGCTTTCGGTCTGCAACAAAGTCCCTGTACTGCTGCCGTTTTAACTAATTCTGCCGCTGGTGCAGGGAAAAGAATGTGGTCCCTTTTCCGTACGATACACCTATGGTTTTGTCTTTCTAGTTGCACCTGGCAAATCTGGGGCTCCAGAATGGAACCATCAAAGGATACTTGCCAGCGCTTTCAATCTTTAAGCGCACGTCGGAAGAAGTTTCATATTTCAAAATGTCATTGAGTATTCCATTTCTAAAAGGGCTCACAAATGTGTTCTCTCCATTCCCATTTCTAGTCCCAGTTTAGGACTTCAATCTAGTGCTGACTTTTCTTATGAGCCGCTTCACTTGTGTCCGTTGAGACTGCTGACTTTTAAGACCATCTTATTAATCGCTTTGACATCAGTCCGCAGGATGAGCGAGTTGCAGGCCTTCTACAGTAAACCTCCATTTACAGCTTTTTATAAAGACAAAGTTCTTAGGGTTAAGCCCATATTTCTTCCAAAGATTGTATCGAACGTTCACGTCTCAGAAGATTGTTTTGCCAACATTCTATCCACCTCCAAATCCTAGCTAATAGGAAAGGCTTCACAGCTAGATCCAAAAAGGACCTTTGTTCTTACATCTCATGGATGGGTAAAATAAGACAAGATGGCCAACTCTTTGTGGGGTACAATGGAAACAAATTGGGTTTGGCTGTTACAAAGCAAACATTATACAGATAGATAATACTAGGCATCGCAGAATTCTACCGGCTTGCAGGAAATGATCCCCCAGAAGGTCATAGGGCTCACTCCACAAGGGGCATTGCTACGTCTTCTGCCGTGCGAAGCCGGGTGACAATAAATGACAGCTGTGCGACAGCCACCTGGTCTACCATTGATACCATCACAAAACACTACTGCCTGGACTTAGTCTTCATGCCAGGAAAGAGGATTTGGAAAGGCCGTTTTGTATTCTGTCCATGACAAAACATAAGAATGAAATTCATGATTTTAAAATTCTTACTCCCCCCAAACCTTACACTGCTTTGGGAATCTATCTAAAGAGTAATACGTGGGAGGACAAATCCACTAGTAACTTTGGTAACGTTCTTTCGACTGGGTGTTCCCTCCTAGCCTACCCCGCAGTAGAATTCCCCTACATTATATCTAGCGCTCCTTCATTGTCTGATACTGTCTTGGACACGCTAATACCAGTAATCCTGTGGGGAAAAAGGCAAAAAATATATACATATGACTGAAGGCCCTCGAGGGGCATAGTCGACTGCATCAACGCACATCGCCCTCTGCCCGAGTTTATTTGGCCAAAGCAGCTGACGTTGGAAGGAAGATATCTAAAGAAAAAGATGAATACATGGCAGGAACATCCAGTCGAAAGAAAAGGGAAAAGTCAATTGTTCTTCTCATTGGTCCTGTTCTGGTGCCACAAGAACCCATTGTCACTGTATGCTGCGTGCTATAGTTATTCAACCAAATACATACAAAAATTCAGTCATTTGAACATTTGATTGTTTTTATGGAGCTGTAATCCACATTCCTTGTGCAGGTTTAACTCCTTTCATACCATACTTTAAGGATAATATCACATTATCGCACGTTATGCAACAGGTGTTCTTATAGTGTTTAGGTGTACATATTATTGGAAAGGAATTCTTTGTGATCGTTTTTTTTTCTTTAGTTAAGGTAGGACCCTTTGATCAGAAGGACATGGTGAAGGACATTTCCAAAGAGTGTGCACAGAAGGCAGCCTTGCTGAAAGGAGCATCATCCTCTCATAGGAAAATTGGCGACCGAAGCCAAAAGAAAGATGCTGGTAGACAAAAAGGTAAGTTTAAGTAACCATTCATAGTGAGTGTACCTGTAGAAGGCAAAAAGGGATAGATATAGGGTGCAGGAAGAGATGGGGGCAGGCAGAATGTAATGGAGCATGAGCTCAAATACGCAGGTACATGGCATGCATGGAATCAGTGAAAGGGAGGGGGCGGGGGGTAGCTGAAGTCTGGGGAGGGAGGATGGGGGAAGAGAAGGGTGGAAGCCAGGGATGTACCCAGGGGTGTAGGGCGAGGGACATGCATTGCGAGAAATAGCAAGACCAGAGAAATGAAGCACAAGAACACACAAAGTTGATGTGCAGGGATGTATACGGATAAGGGAACACAGGATGGAGGACAGTTTGTTGGCCACACCTTCATCCCCAAAGACTGAGGAAGGCATGTCAGCGCACAAGTCTGCTGCAGTTTTATAATAGAATACAGGACTGCACTATGATCAGGGGAGGTTTGGAAAAGCAACAGTGAATCGGAGGAAGACCAACTTGCACACAGAAGCTTCTGGGGTTAGAGGCCTCAGGAAGCAGCAGCCTAAGTTGTGTTGCCTTGTACCAATACTAAGGGAAGCAAGGAGAGCATAGAGGGAAAGACGGGTGCTGCAAGATCCTGGTATGGATATGAGATTGCTCATTATATAACCTAAATCTTTCCAAGAGCCATGTGGGGATTGTTTGGGCATAATGGGGTTCCCTGCCTCTCCAAGTCAATGATTTAACAAATGTGGGATTCCAATGGAAAAGGTCCAAAAACATAAGGAAAATATAACGGATCAATGAATGTGTTGCCAACACCTAAGCAGGTATTGCTTGATTTTGTTTAAATAAGAGTTTTATTTCTGTCCTTTACATTGTAACTTGTGGCTAATGATTCCATGGCCCACCCTATGGGTAGTTTCGTTTTTCAAATTTGCTGAAATACTGGGTAGGTGCATTACTCCAATTATGAGAATTGGGCCTTGTTCCTGTGGTGATTCATTTGTTTGCTGTGCTATAAGCCATATCCTGCCCAAAATTAATGAATGTTTCGATTGAGGTAGATTGTGACCCGGTCCGGGACGTTGAATGTTTGTGGGTCCCATCCCTGTCAAACGATGCCCCCCAGTTCTTTTCTGGCCAGAGTTCTCCTTTGTCTTTTTTTCAGGAAAGTAACTCCCAGAATGCACCTAGGCACAACCAAGGAAACCCATTGGAACAAAATTGAGAACAGATATTAAATGGACTGAAATGTTTCTTGCCAAACCCGAGATGAGACACCCAACCTACCAACCCCAGAAGGACCCAAGGAGAATGGTGGGGCAACAGAAAACAAACTGGGTGAGAAGAAACTGCAGGGGAGATACAGAAATCCTCCCCAAACGGAATTGGAATTAAATCTTACCAGCACATGAAGAAAACCAAAAGAAAAAAGTGCAGCCATAGCACCTGGTTTCTACTCTCCAAATGGAGATTGAAAAGGGGACAGATATCAGAGTTTTTACACCATTTTTAAAGCTGTTCCCTTTTGATGGCTTACTCTTTTATTCGCCCACCGGTCTTCTCCTTCTTTGTCCTTCTCACTCTCTATGCTTCTCCCTTGATCTTACTGGTCTCTCCCACTGCTCCTATCTCTGCCCTGAAACTCTCCTCTCCCCTTCTCTCTACAGTCTGCTCCCTATTCTCCACCCTTTTATGTCCACACACTCTCTCCTGCACACCAACACTACTCTCTCCCACCACAACACTTCCCTCTTCTCTCTACTACCTTTCTGCCTCTCACTTCTCCCATGGTCTCATTTCACAGACTCTCAAACACACTCGCACTCTCTGCACCTTTTCTCTCTAATCTTCATGCAGTCACTCACTCACGAGCCAACAACTAAATTGTTACCACTGTACCACCAAATACCTAACCTTCACTCTCTCACTGCACACCCACAACCTGCTCAGAACTCTTCTTCATCTTCCGTTCTCTCTTGTAGCTGGTCCCCGCTCCTGACCTCACCTGAAGATATTTCATCTGCTTCTGAAACTGCTGGGCTTTTATGGCCTAGCCGTTCCCATTTTGGAGTTCCTCCCGTCTCCTATTGGTCCATCATGATGCATGCTCCACTTAGCCAAGCTCTAGGGTTGGGACTGCCTCTGGATACCTTTTTTAAAAGGGGGCAGCAACCTTGTTATATTGGTTGCTAGTGAATCATTCACTGACGAGGCCTTATATGTACCATTGTCTGGGAACTGGGCTTCACTCAAAACCATTTGGTACCAGCCAGAGAAGCGTTCTTTTGATCTTTCTGAGAAGGTGTGGCACTACTCCAGAATATAGGACATCTCCCCAGAGGATTAGCTGTGAACCACTGCTTCAAAAGTAAGCACTGCTATTACTTCTCACCCCAGGGTGGTATTTAACAGATGCACTGATGTAGGCAGACAGAGGAGGTGGGCTGAGTTAGAGTAGCCTGGAGAGAAGCACCAGTCCACAAAAAGGTGTCCCATCTTGAATTCCTCCGGGTATCCCAAACGTCCGGTACACCCTTGCCACTTCCTGCAGACAAAGCACTCTGTGTATGGCATCACAAGACAAAAGATAGCAGCCAGGATTGGACATCTAACTGAAGGCTAGAAGGGAACCAACCCAATGTCGAAGGTTGCATATTTAAGGGGGTGAGGCCCCCCCTCCTTTGAATCATCTTTAGATTACTGACGAAGGGTTACTCCTTTGTTTGTGGTAAAGTCCTCTTCCATAGAGGTGAAGGTATAGGCTTTCAAGAAAAGGGCAAACCTTTCCTCATAACCTTCCCAGTGGGAACATTTGGGGTAATCTGCCAGCTGGAGACCAGGCCTACTGCACCTTGAGATCAGTGAGCAAGTTCCTGGCCAGTGAAGTGTCAGACCTTGCAAGTTCTGTCTAAATACTTCCCTGGATGGGGAGTGATGTACCAAAGGACTTTAGTACCTGGTCCCTCAAGAGCCTGGCCTGGGTCACCCAGCAGCCAAACCTCAAAGTCAGGACCCTGTTTACAGCTTCTATCCATTTCCGAGCCAGCTTGACCATTTTGCGACTATTTTCAAGCATCGTTGGACCGTCTTGCGCATACTCTACTCTCTGACGCATGCGATACATTGAGAACAAGCGACTCAAAAATATCCTGATGCCGAACAAGCATTAAACGTATTTGAGCTGATTCTGACATGACTGAAAGGTCCCTAGTGATTAGTTGACACCCACTCAGTAACTTTAAAAAAAATCACCTTTGTGAACTTGACATCACTGCTGAAATGTATTACCTGTGCATTAGTCTTCAGACCCAGTGTGCCTCCTTCCATTTTCTATTTCTTCTCAGACAGCGGTGTGTTACAGTGTTTTTGATTGGTTTGTTTGTATTTTTAGTTTAATTAAAGTATCCTATTTTCATAGAACCTTGGGTGGATCTTATTTTGTTTTTGGTACCACAGTACTATTGTTTTGTATGCATCTGTGCTATCTCATTTCTGTCCTGAAGAGTATAGCCTGCCCTTGACCCATGCTACCATAACAACGTGAGCGTATGCTTCTCAGGCTATGCCTGCTTCACCTTTATGATTGGGACCACGGTTTGTTTATTAGTAGTTTTGGGCTGGGTAAGAGAATTATCCATTACTTCTCTTCAGATGTTTTGGACTTACTCTTGTGGTCCGTCACCATTGACAATGCTCGCTAGTGCTGATGGGTTTTTGTCCTAAACATCTGCAGAGCCAAATGTTGCTGATCCCTTATTTACAGAGATCTCCGCAAACTCAGTCTTCATTCTTGCAAGAGATGACTTTCTCCTTAAACATGCATCAAGGCTCTCACCCAACTCTAAAGACCATTGATCTAAAGTTTACTTTCATGTTGTAGTTATGCCATTGAGAACCTTCATTGTTAGTAGTCTTAGCAAGAACCCCATATAGGCAAAAAATGTTTCGAGGGGATTGGGTCCTCCGACGTATTCCATATCTATGACATGTAATCACCACAGCTGTGCTGCTTCGGAAACTTTTTTCGGCGTCCTGCGTCGATGACGTCGATGCGCCGTCGTCGAGGACCTCCTCCGACGTCCGACGTCATCCGATGTGATAAGTAGAACGCACGATGCCCGTAGCCTCAGTTCCGTTTTTTCCGCGAACGTGTTGCTTCGTGATTCTCGGTTCACGCCTCGACTCTTTAGAGTTCTGTTCTTCTCGGTTCTTCGAACCTGTTCGTTTTGTGAAAATCCTTTGTGTGAAGATGTCTTCTACTTCGTCTTCGACCCAGCGTCCGGGTTTCAAGAAGTGCGGGGAGTGTGGGTCCAAGATGTCGGTGACGGACTCGCACGACGCCTGCCTCTGGTGCCTCGGGGAGGCCCACGACACGGATGACTGTATCGACTGCCAGTCGCTCACATCCAAAGCCTTACGCGAACGTAAGAAGAAGTTGTCGGTAGGTCGGGTGTCCAAGCCCAGGAAGTCGAAGTCTGCAGGGCTTTTGACGGATGATTCAAGGGGTGACTCTCCGCGTCATCGTCGGAAGTCTCGTGGGTCTCCTTCTAGGAGTCGGTCTCGCCACTCCTCAGCCTCTTCGAGGCATTCTCGGAAGCGCCGACACCGGTCCTCTTCCAGGTCCTCTTCGGAGGACTCCGCCCGGCACGTCGCTTACCCCACCAGCCGTGCGACGCCGGAGGAATGGGCTTCCTTCGGGAAGAAAATGCTGGCGATTCTTGAGTCGCAGGGTACTCAGCCGTCCGCGCCCCCGAGTGGGGGTCGGTCGTGAGAGGTCGAGAGACACCGCTCGCAAGAGTGGTCGACACGAGTCACGGGAGAGGTCCCGTTTGGACAAGGGGACTCGTTCTTGACGTACCCGTTCCAGGTCCCGGTCCTCGACGCATTCGAGACCGTGTGCACCTGTGAGGTCTTCGGGGAAGACATCGACGTCTGAGGCGTCGAGGGGGTCGGCAGGCTTTCTCGAGGCTCCGGCTTCGAGGAAGTCGTCAAAGCTGTCGACGCTCAGGTCGTCGAGGGACACGCTCGGGGCTCCGGCATCGAGGGCTGTGTCGACGCCGCCGATGCTGGAGGCGCTGCATCTGACGTCGACGCCGATTTCCTCGACGCCGATCCTCTCGGCGCCGATGCCGGTTCTCTCAGCGCCGATTCGCTTGACGCCATCGACGCCTTTCGTGTCGGAGGTACCCCGTGGCACGGAAGGACCCCTTAGGAAGGCTCTTGTTAAGAGCAAGCACTCTCGGGTGCCTTCTTTTCGCCACCTGGACTATATGTCAGAGGCGGATGAGGATTCTGATGGCCTGGTTCCTAGTCAGGTTCCAGATGAAATTGTCTCGGGCCATAGTCAGTTTGACGATTTGAGACAGTCACTGCATGATGCCAGTGGACTGGACACCTCTCCGGAGGTGGAGTTTTGTAGGCCTGAGCCTGGCTCTCATGCCGATTCCTCGTACCGGCGCCTTATGGCTAGGGTTTCTGAGTACTTGGGATGGTCTGCTCCCCCAGGGGAGTTTGTGCAGGATGATCTGACGGACATCCTTGATGTTGGTCCCCCAACTGATCCGGTACTGCCGTTCCATATGGTTTTACAGAGAAGGGTGGCGGCGGCTTGGACTGCTCCGGAGAGTCTCCCGGCGGTGGGCAGATCCTTGTCGCGAAAATACCATCCAGCCAGTAGCGACCCCTGCTACTTGACCAGGCACCCCACTCCGGAGAGTTTGGTGGTGCAGGCGGCCACGGCCCCGGCAAAGCAGGCGTCGTACCCTACCATCCCTCCTGATAGGGACGACAAACGTTTTGATGGCTGGACGAAGAAAGTGTTTTCTTCTGGTGGTATGGCGCTTCAGGCGGCCAACTCCATTTGTGCCTTGTCTCGTTTCACACACACTCTATGGAACTGTGTTGCGTTAGCAGCTGAACATATTCACGAAGGGGACGAACGGGATGGTTTCCTTGCTATGGTTCAGGATGGTAAGGATGCCATGTGTGAGTCCGTTCAGTCGGGTTTGGACTTAGCTGAATGCGTCAGTAGGTCCATGGCGGCGAGCACCGTGATACGCAGGTTTGCGTGGTTGCGGAAGTCGGGGTTTGCTCCCGATGTGCAGTCTCGGCTCCTCAACATGCCCTTTGACGGTGAACACCTTTTTGGCAGCAAGGCTGACGAGAGCCTTGAGAGGTTGCAGACCTCGAAAGCTGCAGCGAAGTCGTTGGGCGCTGCAGTTCGCCAACCTCCGCCTTTTTGTCCTAGGGGACAGCAGTGGAGGGGTGGTTCCTTTCGCTATTACTCGTCCTTCAGTAAAGCGAGAGGAGCTGGCAGTCAAAGAGGCCAACGCAGGGGTACCAGAGGTGGACGACAGGGTACCCGTGGTGCCAAGGCCGCTCGGGCAGTTGCCTCTTTGCCCTCAGGTAACTCCGCGGCCGCTCCCTCTCAGTCATGAGGCCATGTCCCATGGTTCGCCGGTTGGGGGAAGGCTGGCGCAGCATCTTGTAGAGTGGCATGCCGTTACTTCAGATGTGTGGGTTCTGGAGATCATAGCCCACGGCTACTGTCTTCCCTTTCGGCACAGGCCTCGCGACAATCCACCGGGGAACCTCTCTTTGCAGAGTCCGGATCCGCTCCTTGCGCAGGAAATTCAAGCCCTGCTGGAGAAAGGCGCCATAGAACTGGTGCCTGTAGCGGAGAGGAACAAGGGATGGTATTCCCCTTATTTTTTGATTTCGAAGAAAGACGGGGGATTGAGACCCATCATGGACTTGCGCGGTTTGAACAAACTCCTCAGGAAGGACAAGTTCAAGATGGTTACTCTCTCTCAAGTCCTCCAGGCCCTTCAGCTTCAGGACTGGTTGGTGTCACTCGACCTCAAGGATGCTTACTTCCATGTGCTGATCCATCCCAAGCATAAGAAGTACCTGAGGTTCGCGGTTGGCCACTCGCACTTTCAGTTTCGGGTCCTGCCGTTCGGATTGACCTCCGCCCCGAGGGTTTTCACCAAACTCATGGTGGTGGTGGCAGCGTATCTCAGGCAAGGGGGGATTCACGTCTACCCCTACCTGGACGATTGGTTGATCAGGGGGAGCTCTCCCGAGCAAGTCCTGGATAATCTGTCCGTCACCTGCCACTCCCTTCACAGGCTGGGCTTCTCCCTCAATTTAAAGAAGTCCCATTTGACGCCAACACAGCGGCTCCAGTACATCAGAGCAGTGCTCGACACTTCCCTGGGGCAGTGTTTTCCTCCCCAGGTGAGGGTTCTTCACATTCAGCAGATGGTGCACAAGTTTCAGCATGCCCAGACGCTCCCAGGGTTCGAGTTCTTGAGGTTGCTCGGCCTAATGGCATCCTGCATTCTTCTGGTGCCAGAGGCTCGCCTGCGGATGATATCTTTGCAGTGGGCGCTCAAGACGCAATGGTCGCAGTCCTCCGGCAGGATGTCGGACCCGGTCCAGGTGCCGCCCTCGGTCGCCCGGGATCTTCTGTGGTGGGCCGTCGTAGGCAACTTGATGAAGGGGGCTCCATTTTGGCTTCCCCGGCCAGAGGTGACGATCGTGACGGATGCATCCCTCACGGGTTGGGGAGCTCATGCCAACGGGCTGACAGTCAGCGGTCGTTGGTCTCCGTCGGAGTCCAGACTCCATATCAATCTGTTGGAGCTGAGGGCCGTCAGGCTAGCCCTGAAGGCTTTTCTGCCGACTGTGCGAGGAAAGAGTGTCCTGATCCTGACGGACAACACAGTGGCCATGCACTACCTCAACAAAAAGGGGGGGGGCAGGGTCACTTCCTCTGTGCAGGGAGGCGATGCAGCTCGAGTTCTGGGCCATCCAGCAGGAAGTTTCGATCTCGGCAGTTCATCTGGCCGGAGACGAAAACGTGACGGCGGACGCTCTGAGCAGGCAGAGCACGATCTCTCACGAGTGGGAGTTGGCTCAGGAAATTCTCCTGGAGATCTTCGCCCTTTGGGGGACCCCTCAAGTGGATCTCTTCGCCTCCAGTGTCAACCGTAAGTGCGAAAGGTTTTGCTCGCGGTAATTTCCTCCAAAAGGAGCCTTAGGAGACGCGTTCGTGGTGGAGTGGTCGTTCCCGCTGCTGTATGCGTTTCCTCCAGTCCCCGTCATCCTGCAAGTGCTGCGGAGGTTACGGAAGTTCGGTTCCCGGATGATCCTCATTGCTCTGGCGTGGGCTCGGAGGACGTGGTACCCGGACCTTCTCGACTTGTCCATCTGCCCTCCGCGTCATCTTCCCTACCGAGACGATCTGCTCTCACGGGAGGGGGGTCAGGTTCTCCATCCAGAGGTCGGATCCCTCAACCTTCACGCTTGGCTTCTGAAAGGTTGAGGTATAGGGATTGGGACCTCCCTGAGGACGTGATGGAGGTGTTGCTTTCGGCCCGAAGGCCAGCAACAAAGTCTCTGTACCGTTGCCGTTGGCGTAAGTTCTGCGACTGGTGCAGAGTTCAGAATGTGGATCCTTTTGCATGTGACATCCCCATGGTTCTGTCCTTTTTACTTTCTTTGGCCCACAGGGGCTTGCAAGTGGGTACCATTAAAGGTTACCTGGCAGCGCTGTCCGTCTTTAAGCGCTCGCCTGAAGAGTGTTCTTACTTTAAAATCCCTTTAATTTCACAGTTTCTGAAAGGGCTCACTAATGTGTTCCCTCCGTCACCTTTCCTGGTGCCCGGTTGGGATTTAAACCTTGTTCTTAAGTTTCTTTTGGGTGCTCCGTTTGAGCCTTTACATTCTTGCCCTTTGAGGCTGTTAACTCTGAAAACTGTGTTTTTAGTTGCGGTTACTTCCGCTCGCAGAGTGAGTGAGTTACAGGCACTTTCAGTTAAGCCACCCTTTCTCTGTATTTCACAAGGACAGGGTTGTCCTTGGAGTTCGTCCTTCTTTTCTTCCGAAGGTAGTGTCGGAATTTCATTTGGCCCAGAAGGTTGTTCTTCCGGCATTCTATCCTCCTCCGCATCCTGGTAAGGAAGGGGAGAGGCTCCATAGGCTTGATCCTAGGAGAGCTTTAAGCTTTTATGTTTCACGCATGTCCCGGGTCAGAGTGGACGATCAACTCTTTATTGGTTACGCTGGAAAGCGTTTGGGGCAAGCTGTGACGAAACAGACTTTGTCTCGCTGGATTATTTTAGCCATCTCGGAGTGTTACCGCTTGGCGGGTAAGGACCCACCGGCTGGCTTGCGAGCCCATTCTACCAGGGGTGTGGCTGCATCTACTGCCCTGCAGAGGGGTGTTCCTATTCGCAACATCTGTGATGCAGCCACCTGGGCTTCAGTACATACATTTGTACGTCACTATTCCCTCGATTCCATCCGGGGACAGGATCTGGCCTTTGGCAAGGCGGTCCTTTGCTCTGCTATTTGATTGGCTATTCTAAATTTAATTCTAAATTCTTTCCCTCCTCCTTGCTCTGGTACTGCAATGGGAGTCTGTCATAGATCTGGAATACGTCGGAGGACCCAATCCCCTCGAAGAACAAGTTACTTTCTTACCTGGTAACGTTCTTTCGATGGGATGGTCCGACGACGTATTCCATATCGCTCCCGCCCTGCCTTCCCCGCTGCAGAATTTCTTTTGCGATTGCAGCTTACGTTCCGCAAGGCTTTGTGTCTGACTGGCAGTTGACTAATGTCACACGTTCTGGGGGAAAAAACTACAACTGAGGCTACGGGCGTCGTGCGTCCTACTTATCACATCGGGTGACGTCGGAGGAGGTCCTCGACGACGGCGCATCGACGTCATCGATGCAGACGCCGAAAAAATTTCCGAAGCAGCACAGCTGTGGTGATTACATGTCATGGATATGGAATACGTCGTCGGACCATCCCATCGAAAGAACGTTACCAGGTAAGAAAGTAACTTGTTCTTCTTGCCAGGCAAATTTCTACATGGTTTTTCTTTTTTCCAGTTTGAATTTAGGAAAGTGCTCACTTTGGTCTGATTAAAGAAAAAAAATAACAATAAAAAAAGAAATGTAAAAATGTCTGAACTAAGAGAAAGATTGTTTGTAATGTCTCTACCTTATTGTGGTCTAGTCCTGCCTGTGGTGTTTTTACTGCTACAATATGAAGCTGCAAAGGGCTTTTCATTTGCCTCTTTTCCAATGGAGAAAATCAGCCAAGGTCTGTTACCAGGCCAGAAAGAACACATGGCACAAGCTTCAAAAGTAACTACACATTTTATGGTAGTTTGTATTGTGCAGCAGACTGACCGGTTACTCAGCCCTACAGCTATACAGTGTACCAGCCACTTTTACTCCCAAGAAATTGGCAAATACTCCCAATACAATAAACGGGAAGTAAAAATACTCCCAACACGAAATAGGAAACTGACATCCAGCATCCTTCCCCCCACTTCCATCCACAGTGCTCCCAGCATAGACACCCCATAGGAAAGATCTCTACTGTAATTAATGCTTGCTCTTCATAGTATATTTAAGGTAAATATGCATCTTTGAATTTGCATGAATTTCTAGATTCGGAAAAGTGTAGATTTTAAAATCAATCCGTTTAGAGTTAGAATATTTGACATGCTTAAATAGTTCTTTTGGGACTGGGATTTGATTTTTTTTTTTGTTTTAACTACATAAAGAAATCTTTTTGCTCCAAACTTCAAAAATTGGGGAATAGAACACAAAATCCTATCTGGAGCCCTGGATTTACATAAATTAAATCTTAAAACTGTTTTCTCTGTATGTAGTCAAATTGCTGCAATTGGAAACAATTAAATATTCTCTGGCTTTGGAAAAATGATCTAAGCTTATGATTTCTACTCTTAATTGGACCTCATCTCTTAATTTCAATTTTATTTTCAATTTCGCAAGATTTATATTTATGCAATAACTAACCGAATCATCCTAAAAACTAAATTTCACAAAATCATTAAATGTAATATACAGTTACATCATTTTGGAAGGTTAAATCACAGTTAAAATCACGGTTGTGATGGTGAAAGTCATCTAAATTCATCGTTCTTGAAAGCTAGAGTTTGTTGTGGGAAGGAAGTCTTTGTTTTTGATGACAAACTCCTTTTCATTTAATTCCTTCTCATTTACCATTTCTATAATTTGTTAATGCATTTTATCTGGTTTGGACAGGACATGTTTGCTCACGTCTTTAGAAACATAGGCCTAGCCATCATGCGTGGCGGTAAAGTGGTGCAATCTTAATGAACACATTCAGGAGCATCTCCACTTAATCTGCTAAACCTTTGCTTTGTTATAGGACCTGTTTAAAGGCTGGACTTGTGCCAACCGAAATCCCACCGCTTGACGTTTCATTTGTGTTCATACCCCTAAACTGTGCCCTTTTTTGTCCCTGCTAGAAGCAAAGAATAAAATTTGTAAACTGTATCAATGAAAGCTAATGCACATCTAATTATAACTTGGCATCCCACAATTGTTTTTCGTGTTGCACAGGACCATTACACATGTGGGATTTTTGTGGGAGGATCACTTTCTACTAGTATGTTAACTCTTCATCACATTTGCGTTATTGTGGATTGGCTTTTTATTTTTTTAATTACTTGGTGATTGAAGATGAGACTGTTGATATTTTGCGTACAGTTAAAACGGCACGTATGTTTCAGAGGTGTCATTTCTCCTTTCTTTTTTCAGATTTAACAGGAAACTCAAATCTGTACAAACCTGGATCGCCTCCAGTAACTTACCAAATTAAGTCTGCAACACCTGTTGGAAATGGATTCAGACCTTCAACGGATCACCACTTTTTTTACAGCCAAGGACGGGGTCCTTACAAACATGAACGTGTTACACAGCCAGCCAAGTCTGCCCAGGTGCCGACATCCAGTAAATCACAAGCTCCATCTGTGGAGAAGACTGCTAGTAAGACAAAGAGTGATATTTCCATGGGTTCTGAAACAGAAAACGGCACATACTCCAAAGATAAGGGAAATTGCAAGAGCCATAGAGCTTGGAAGCCTATGCGGGAGACCCTAAATGTGGACAGTGTTTTCCATGAAACTGAAAAGAAGCAGCCACTCAGCCCTAGGCACAAGTCGAATCTAAGCAGTAAGCCACAGTTCAGTAAGGAGCAGACTTTTACCTGGCAAAGAGAAGGTCCCAAGCAGAAGGGATTAACAACAATTTATGAGGATGAGGGCAAACTGGATACAGGCAGCAGAAGCTCATTGGAATCAGAAGGGAAAGGACAGGGAGAGCGGGAAAAGGGCAAGGTACTTCCAGAGCTTACAGCCCACCACCAGGACAGCTGGCAGATGCAAAGGACAGAGTCTGGCTATGAAAGCAGTGACCACATCAGCAATGGGTCAACCAGTCTGGATTCACCTATTACGGATTGCACCAGCCCAGTAGACAACAAATGCATAAAAGAGGCATTTATTTACAGGTAAGACTGTTAAGTGATTGATAACAACCTGGTTGCATGGAGTGCTGCTTAAGGACAACAATAATCTGTTTCCGAAGACCATTCCTTAGTGCATTTTTAGCCTGCCGATATAATTATAATAGTGTCATATAAGAGTCCCAATCCTTCTTGACAATGACAGAAATGTAAGAAATTATAGGTCTGTGTTCAAACAAAGAGCAAATTGCTTGGTATTAATTGCACCGTACTTGAAAAACATCTAAATAAAACTGTGTTTAAGAACAGTACAAGAAATAAACTATACCTTCCAGGATGTGTTGTAAAGGGGTACCTCTTATTTTAGACTGTATGTGGCTTATTTGCAAGGTCAAATCATGAATTTGGGGTTAGATTCTCAACTTATGAGAGTCTACCACTTTCCTAATATAATGTTGAACTATCACTAAACTTTTTGTTGTACAACAGAATGTATATTCATCCATCATGGACAAGCCGGAGAGGTCAGTGAGTGAGAACCGCTCGAGTAGGAGACTGGGTGATTTGAACATCAACCAATATTTTTTGTTGATTTTTTTTTTATTATTTATTTCCAACAGTCTACCACAGTTTTATATTTTAACAAAGAGTATTGTAATGTGTGTTTTCTTCTCCATTGGATCTGTGTCCGCTCACCATGGGCCACCTTTTACCTGGTGTTTCTGCCATGGGTATTAACCAATTCAATGCAGCTCACCTGATTAGAACAGAATTTCCAGGTTCTTGTACCCAACCGGCGTTTCACACGTGTTCTAGCGCGAACGCCATTAATGTAGTCTCAACATTTACGTCGTAGTGGACATACGACATCACACGCTCAATGCGGTTGGTGCGCACGGTGTTACACGCATCAAGTTGATGACATCATATGTTTGCATATGACGTGCGCATGCACATCAATACTGCATAACAATTTGTACCGATGAAAATGCTCTCCAACAGGTATAAGTAACATGAATAGAGGCATTCAATACTTAAGTCTGGATTCCGATTACTTATTAAAGTTAGTTATGGAGAGACCATTTCAATAGGTCTTTTGATTTCTCATCTATGTATTGGAATATGTCAAATATGTGTATAATGTCAGCCTTGACGACGACCCAGAGGGTTGAAACACGTGTTGGCTGAAGAACTTGTCTTTGGGACACCAATACAATAATTCAAATGAGTGCACAATGCGCTTGATCAATGAACTTACCATATCCGATCATTTGTTTGGGAAGAGCGCTGACACCCAACACCCAGATCATTTTCACTGTTTATTGAATTTTATAGGCTCACACGGGTGGCCTATGGGTTTGGAGCAGGCGGCCTACCGCTGTTGATAATTTACAAAGGCCTTAACGCATTCTGATCAGGGTCGTAGCCGTGCATTTTTTATGCCAAACTTTGAGTAGCCTTCGCCCAGAAGGAAAAGGACAATTTTACTCCATCTTGCAATGTGAATCCCGATCTGTGCCACGACATTCATAGACTTTATCCCACATAGATAATTTAAATGAGTCCACATCGTGCCACCAGTAGTAATATAAACTAAAGGTTCTACGTTCACGTACATGAGAATTATGGAATGTATACAACGGTTTCTGAAATTTGAGAGAGAAAACTGAGGACAATGAGGTGTATTCCTCTAGCCATGCATATTTATCCATGGTTACTTTAAGATTGTTTCCTAAATTTTTGACACTGTTAAATTGAAATGTCTCCACTAAAGAAATGTTCATTGCAAATTGTGAATCGACGTAATAGTGTAGTCTCAGTTTTGTGATGTGGCTTTCCTTGTAGCAATCAGTAGTTGGCACTGACATGGAGGGGGGGCGATGTGTCTACTGCTGCCTCCCTGATTGGAAGGAAACACGCTGCCTGCTATAATGGAGCCCTGAAGGGCTACCAACACAGACAAAGAATAATGCTCTGCTACCTTCCTGAGAGAAGAGAAAAATTCCACCTGCTGGAAGGTGGATATTCTGGTGGATTTGGTAAAGCAGAAACTTTGGCACTTGAGGGCTGGCAAGTGAAGACTTAGGATATGTGCCTTCTAGAAATCTAAGTCTAGAATAAAGTAACTGAACTGAAGTGATGTGATGGCAGCCAGGTAAGGATTATGCCTGGAGAATCCAGATATGAGGGAATTGCAACCTGCGGGCGAGACTGGAAGAAAGCATAAGAAAGAAAACCGCATAGACCACGGCTGTAGCTGTTTGGGAGACGATGTCCTGACCCAGACTTGAAGCTGTAGCTGTATGTAATCACTGGAGGCATTGATTGACCATGATGGTCAGAAAGGTGCTCCCACACCCTGAGGGAATTGGAGCCTCCAGCCTAATGGCCTCCTACCAGCAATCTCAAGGTATCAGGGAGATGGACTAAACCTGTGGCATGAGGGTGTAGGAATATCCGCTTCCTACTGAGGGGGAAATACCGATTTCACTGCACAGAAACCAAAGCTGAACCCAAGCTTCAGGTCTGCTAAGGAACCAGATCCGCGTTCGAAGTCCAGGGGGACCTTCTGTGAAAACAAAACTGAACCAATGTTCCAGGAATGACCTCATAAAACACCAGAGCTGAACCAAAGGTCTAGGAGGGACCGGCTGAGAAAGCAGAACATATCCCAAGGTCCAGGAGGGACCTTTAAAAGGTCTAGGCAAGACCCCCAGAAAACGCAGACAAGACATGGTCTATGGGACACTGGATAGAAAGGTGAACTGAAACCTAAGCAGCTGGATGGCCCTGAGGCACCACTGAGAAAGTAAACTAGATAGTCTGGTGGATCGGAGGAAGAGGTCCAAGTGAAAACCACTGGGTCGGGGCTGAGAGTGAGGTCTTGGAAGTGGAAGAGGACGAGGAAGGTGGAGCGGGAGTATATCCATACTCATCCGATTGGTTATCAGAGAAAGGAGACGTGTGGGCGTCTCCCTAGACGGATCCTTACGCGGAAGTAAACGGGAGCGCGGGCGTTTCCATACACGCCTGGATCAAATCCGATCTGCCTATTCTCAAAGGTGTGGATGCACACATTCTAGCCGCGTCTGGTGGGGGAAAAGTGTCAGACTGCGTACCAGTTATCAGTCGTAAGGGGGCCTATTGCGAGTGTGCGCCTCACCAAGACAGAGGTGCACTGGGCAACATGCTGGAGCCAATTACAGCGCTGTAGTGCAGCTAGTGTTGGATTTTGGAGATAAAACTTCTCCCCGCTGCAGTCTAGAAGCCCGGCAGTCTAAAGGCATTGCTCACCAAGGTGCTTTAGGGAACATCCAAGGCCAAGTACATTGCTCAAGCACCTGGCAAGGATATTGTTCTGCACAGGTCGGGAAGGATGTATACTGACTCACACAGTTACTCAGCTGTTTTTCAATTTGGTTGTACCATGCTGCACACTGCTGCCAGGCTCCCCCACCCCCTGCCTTCTTGCCGTCCCCTGGCAAACCAGCATCTCCATGGGACCAGTGGATTGATGCTTTTAAGGTATACTTCAGAGCGGCTGAGGGTGCAAACTTTAGCGACGATGAGAAGGAGGCTGCGCTCCTAAATTGCATTGGTACAGAGGGTTTGCAAATATTGTGCCATTTGCCGGGTGAAGATGTGTACATTCATGTTGGTGGTGATGGCGACAGAGTGGTCAGTGCCTATGTGTAACGCTCACCTGACTCCCACGGGGGCGCTGGCCTGGTTCGCGCTGCTGTGTCCTCGTCTAAGGTGATGCGCAGGGTTCGGAAGACGGACTGGACCGGGCCCCAGATCTGGTTTGTCTGACTCGCAGAAGTATCCTTCTTAGGGTCTGGAAGGACGAGCTCTCCATCCTGCTTCTGATGCAGGGGCGCGTTGGTATCCAGTTACGTCACTGGATTTTCGGATGGGTGAGAACCAAACTTGCTTGGCTTCCAAGTAAGTTTTCTATAAGTGGTTCCCCTTGTGTCCATGCATTAATGTTCTAATGCTAGTGTCTTTTTCCCCATAGGGGCCGGGGTACGGAAATGCCTGGATGCGGCGCGGACCCGAAATGAAAAGGGAATGACCCAACAGGTAAGTTTTGACATGGAGTTTTAGCTTCCCTTTTCCCTTCTTTCTCTCACCTTTGTTCTTGCTTTTTCTCCCTAGGCGCGGGGGCGCGACTGCGAATCCGGATGGTCGCTGCAGAACATGGAGGCGCCCTGTAAAGGTGAGTAGAATGCGGCGCTGCAGCGATTGATGCGATGTGCTTTTAAAAATAAATGTCTTCCTTTTCAGGATTGTCGGCGAAATGTCTCTGGGATGCAGATTTAGCAGGTGAGGCCTTTTCCTTCTTCTGTTCTCTTGTTCCCTTCCTTTGCAGGTGATTCAGGATGCTGGCAGGTGTGGCAGAAGTCAAGATGCAGGAGCAGACACGGTGAGCGTCCAGCTGCTAGATGCAGAACAACGCGAAGCACGTGTGGCTGATCGGGTGTGGTTTAAATAGCCTTGGAAGAAGTTCCTAAAATGTGTCCTTCCTCCAATCAGGTATGTATCCTTCCCCGACCACGCGCGGGTGGTAAATGAGTCCCACAGGTAAAGTAGTTCCTTTCAGGCCTCAAGGAGGCCGGGGTTCTGCAGCATGGTCTGCATCAGGTAAGTGCACCCAAACACTTTCATAATGAGCCTGGCGCCTATGGCGCCAGGACGCTGTCCAAAGGGCCCCTTTAAGGGGTTGCTGGGACCTTCCCCGGGGACTTGATGTCCGCTTTCGGGGACGCAGGGCCTGAGTCGGCTCCCTGGGAGCGGGCATCGTGACAGCCCCCCCCCCAAGGCCCCTCCCAAGGTTGTTCCCTCCGGGGGTTTTGGTTTGTTTGGGAAGAGTCGGTGGAATTTCTTGACTAATCGAGGTGCATGCACATGGTCACTGGGTTCCCACGACCTCTCCTGAGGTCCGTACCCCTTCCAATCGATTAAGTAGAAAAGCTTTGACCTAAACATTTTTGAATCTAAAACGTTCTTCACTTCGAATTCGGGTTCCCCATCTATTTGGATAGGTTCTGGAGGTTTGAGTAGTCGGGTTCCGGGGACCACTGGTTTCAGAAGTGACACATGAAAAACAGGGTGAATTCGCATATTAGCTGGTAAATCAAGTTTAACCGCTACTGGGTTAATTATTGCCATAATAGAATAAGGTCCCAGATATTTTGGGTTAAAAGTTCGAGGTCCTTTGAGCCGTAAATGTCTGGTAGCTAACCACACTTGATCCCCAATCTGATACGGAGGTGCTTCACTCCGATGTAGGTCAGCATTCTCCTTGTATTTTCTCTTGGCTTGTTGTAAATGCGTGGTTGCCTCTTTGAAGGCTCGGGTAATGGTAGAATGCAGATGTTCTACTGCGGGCACTCCGAGGTTCTGAGGTGAGTCGAGGTTTGAGGTTCGAGGGTGATGTCCAAACAAGGTATAAAAAGGACTATGGCCAGTTCCAGAGTGTACCGAATTATTATATGCGTATTCGGCTATCCAAAGAATGTCTTTCCAGTTGCTTTCAGATTGCTGTAACATACACCGTAAGTACTGCTCAAGGGTCTGATTTGTCCTCTCGGTCTGACCATCGGTCTGAGGGTGGTGACTGGTCGATAATCTTACGTCGATTTGTGCCATTTGACAACATTTGCGCCAGAAGTGGGAAATGAATTGGCTTCCCCGGTCAGAGATTAGTATAGATGGGAATCCATGTAGCCGAACAATATTTTCGAGGAATTCTTTGGCTAGGACAGAAGCTGAAGGTAAACCTTTCAAAGGAATGAAGTGGGCCATTTTGGAAAACAAATCCACAATTACCAGAATGGTATTGTATCCCGAACAAGGAGGCAAGTCCGTAATAAAATCCATTGATAGGGTGTGCCAGGGTGCTGGCGGTATGTCTAGAGGTTGAAGGAGACCGGCTGGTCTTTTCTTTTGACCTTTATTTTGGGCGCAAACACCACAGGACATCACAAAAGATTTAACATCTTTTCGCCAAGAGGGCCACCAGAATTGTCGTTTCACCTTTTCCATTGTCTTGGCAATCCCGGGGTGTCCCTCTATTAATGTATCATGATAACCTGAAATAACTAGTTCGTGTAAATCCTTGTGCGGCAGGAATAAGCGTCCTTGGTAATAAGGTAAACCATTATCTATGGTAAAGTCTGATCCCTTTTGTATCCAATCCTGTAGGGTCCAGGAGTTGTTTCACTCTGACTTGAATGTCTTCAAGCGTTTGTAACGAAGTCATGCCTAGAATTCTCTGTTCGGGAATTATTGGTACTGGTTCTGAGTTTGTATCAGATTCTCCCATTCCAATTCGGGATAAGGCGTCTGCTTTGCCGTTCTTGCAGCCAGGTCGATAGGTAATCACGAAATCAAATTCAGTGAAAAACAAAGCCCATCGGAGCTGCCGTGATGACTGAGCCTTGGCGGTTTTCAAATACTGTAAATTCCGGTGATCAGTGATCACCGTGATGGTATGTCCAGCGCCAAGCAGGTAATGCCGCCAGGCTTTAAAAGCGGACTTTATGGCTAACAGTTCTTTGTCAGTGATTGCGTAATTAATCCCTGGTGCCGAGAATTTTCTGGACCAAAACGCTACGGGATGCAGTTGGTTGGTTTCAGGAACTCTTTGAGACATAACTGCTCCCATGGCTAGGCTGGATGCGTCAGTTTCGACGACATACGGGAGATCTGGACGTGGGTGTTTCAATATAGGTGCGGAGGTAAACTTAGCTTTTAAATCCTGGAAGGCCTGCTCGGCTTCTTCAGACCATTCAAAACGTTTATTTTTTCTCAAGAGTGCAGTAATGGGTTGTACTATGCGTGAAAATTCTGGGATAAACCTGCGATAGAAATTGGCAAAGCCGAGCATGCTTTGAACCCCTTTTACAGAGCTAGGTGATGGCCATTTGAGGATGGCATCCACTTTTCTTGAGTCCATTCGGACTCCTTTGGGTGTCAGGATGAAACTGAGAAACTCCACTTCTGTGGTATGGAAAACACATTTCTCCAGTTTAGCAAATAGTTTGTGTTGGCGCAGTTTTTCCAGAACTGCCCTAACGTGTTTTCTGTGATCAGATTCCGAAGAGGAGTACACTAGAATGTCATCGATATAGACGACAACACAAACATCGATGAGTTCACGAAGGACATCATTCATGAAGAATTGGAAGGCAGCAGGCGCATTGCACAACCCGAAAGGCATTACCTGGTATTCGAATAATCCATATTTTGTACAGAAGGCTGTTTTCCATTCGTCGCCTTCTTTTACTCGCACCAGATGATATGCCCCCCGGAGATCTAACTTGGTGTATATGCAAGCGTCCTTCACCTGGTCAAGGAGTTCAGGAATCAGAGGCAGAGGATAACGTTTTTTAACCGTTATCTGGTTCAATGCGCGGTAAACGATACAAGTTCTAAGGTCGCCTTCTTTTTTAGGCACGAAGAACAAAGCCGAGGATGCCGGGGACTTTGACGGGCGAATAAAACCATTGGCGAGGTATTGATCCAAATATTGTCTCAAATGCAGGTTCTCAGGTTCGGTAA
This sequence comes from Ambystoma mexicanum, assembly GCF_040938575.1. Classification (NCBI taxonomy): domain Eukaryota; kingdom Metazoa; phylum Chordata; class Amphibia; order Caudata; family Ambystomatidae; genus Ambystoma; species Ambystoma mexicanum. The sequence goes on along the minus strand of NC_090937.1, from coordinate 227,648,571 downwards.
GGGCATAAATCCTGCTACAAGGGGGTTGTGCACCGGGCACCAGATCGATTTGGCAATCGTACGATCGGTGAGGAGGTAACGTGTTGGCCTGTTCCTTTTGGAAGACGTCCTGAAAGCCCTGGTATTCCGGAGGTAATTGCATGGAGGCAGAGGTTACAGATGCTAGATTAATCTTCAGGTTTTCTGAGTAGCATGTTTGTGCACAATCCGGGAAGGTTATTCTCTTAGCTCGCCAATCAATTCGAGGATTATGTGTCTCTAACCAAGGAATTCCAAGAATAACCTGAAACTGTGGAGCCTTGATTACATCAAACACAACTGCCTCCCGATGGCCGTCAGGACCAATAAGAGTCACCCCAGTAGTGGAATGTGTTACCGGTCCAGAGGTAATTTCAGTTCCATCGACTGTGGTGATGACGTCTTTGCTGGTTTTAGGACGGAGAGGGAGGTTAATCCTAGAGGCTAATTCACGATCCACATAGTTTCCAATAGCCCCACTATCGATGTATGCCTTTATTGCATGCAACCGCTTAGGCTTTTCTGGATCTACGAGAACCATTGGCACAATGAAATGCGAGGTCTGAGAGTTAGTTTTCAAGCTCGGCAAGCGGACGCCTACGCTTGTCGGGCTGAGTCGTTTCCCGAAACAGAGTCCTCATGGTTTTTATCAGCGGCTCCTATCACTTTTCGGGGCGGTTTTGCCGGGCAATCTCGTAGAAAGTGTCCAGAGTTCCCACAATAAAGACATAATTTTAACTGCCGCCTCCTTTCACGTTCCTTTTGAGTTAAGGGTTCTTTAACCCCTCCAATTTGCATAGGCTCAGAGACATCAACTCCCTTGGGGTTAGCATGGGTCTTGACCAACACCCGGGTCTCAAACCTGGACCGATCTGTTTTTCTGTTTTGAAGTCTGTGATCCAATTGGACCACTAAGTCTATATATTCTGTGCATTCTTGGGGCGGATTTACAACTTGGGCCAAGACATCTTTAAGTTCTCCGCGTAGACCTCGATAAAATAACGTGACTCTTTTATCCTCTGGCCATCCCGTTTCCACAATTAGTCTATTAAAGGTTGCAATATAGGATAGGAGGTCCTGATTGCCCTGTCGCAGGGATAGAAGTTCGTCATCCAGAGCCTGCCCCTGAGAGTGTCGAGCAAATAACCTTTCCATGCTTGCTTGAAATCCTTGAAAATCACGGAGAATCGGGTCATCTTGAGTAACCAGTGGAACTGACCAATCGGCAGCGCAGCCGCTGAGATATGACAATACAAAGGCTACTTTGGTCTGATCATTAGGGAAGGCCCCCGGTCTGCATAGGAAGTGCAAACGACACTGATTCATGAATACGGCGAATGGTTTGGGGTCCCCAGCAAAGCGTTCAGGTTGGCCAGCGGCATGTTTCCAGGTATATTAATCTGCACAGGGTTACTGGGAACCTCAGGAGCGGGGTTCCCTCCGGAACAGGGTAGAGGAGTTTGTCCAGCTTGACCTTGCAAAAGCTGTCTGGCCAGGTCATCAGTTCTTTCCTTTGATATTATTAATTCCCTCTTGAGGGCATTAGTCTCTTGACGAGCGGCATGTACTTCGGCCCATAATACCCCCAGTAATTGGGCCAACAGATCAGTCTCAGAAGTTTCCATAGCGCCTGGGTGGGAGTTTGTAGGAAGGCTTCGCGTTCTGTAACGCTCACCTGACTCCCACGGGGGCGCTGGCCTGGTTCGCGCTGCTGTGTCCTCGTCTAAGGTGATGCGCAGGGTTCGGAAGATGGACTGGACCGGGCCCCAGATCTGGCTTGTCTGACTCGCAGAAGTATCCTTCTTAGGGTCTGGAAGGACGAGCTCTCCATCCTGCTTCTGATGCAGGGGCGCGTTGGTATCCAGTTACGTCACTGGATTTTCGGATGGGTGAGAACCAAACTTGCTTGGCTTCCAGGTAAGTTTTCTATAAGTGGTTCCCCTTGTGTCCATGCATTAATGTTCTAATGCTAGTGTCTTTTTCCCCATAGGGGCCGGGGTACGGAAATGCCTGGATGCGGCGCGGACCCGAAATGAAAAGGGAATGACCCAACAGGTAAATCTTGACATGGAGTTTTAGCTTCCCTTTTCCCTTCTTTCTCTCATCTTTGTTCTTGTCTTTTTCTCCCTAGGCGCGGGGGCGCGACTGCGAATCCGGATGGTCGCTGCAGAACATGGAGGCGCCCTGTAAAGGTGAGTAGAATGCGGCGCTGCAGCGATTGATGCGATGTGCTTTTAAAAATAAATGTCTTCCTTTTCAGGATTGTCGGCAAAATGTCTCTGGGATGCAGATTTAGCAGGTGAGGCCTTTTCCTTCTTCGGTTCTATTGTTCCCTTCCTTTGCAAGTGATTCAGGATGCTGGCAGGTGTGGCAGAAGTCAAGATGCAGGAGCAGACACGGTGAGCGTCCAGCTGCTAGATGCAGAACAACGCGAAGCACGTGTGGCTGATCGGGTGTGGTTTAAATAGCCTTGGAAGAAGTTCCTAAAATGTGTCCTTCCTCCAATCAGGTATGTATCCTTCCCCGACCACGCCCGGGTGGTAAATGAGTCCCACAGGTAAAGTAGTTCCTTTCAGGCCTCAAGGAGGCCGGGGTTCTGCAGCATGGTCTGCATCAGGTAAGTGCACCCAAACACTTTCATAATGAGCCTGGCGCCTATGGCGCCAGGACGGTGTCCAAAGGGCCCCTATAAGGGGTTGCTGGGACCTTCCCTGGGGACTTGATGTCCGCTTTCGGGGACGCAGGGCCTGAGCCGACTCCCTGGGAGCGGGCATCGTGACAGTATGAAACTGCTTTAAAAAAACTGGAGGGCGATTTGGGAGAAGGATCAATGTAGTTTTGGAACGTTTTCAGTTCTTTTCAAGAGCACAAGGTGTGGGAGAGTCCATTGATGCTTATGTCATGGTGTTACGTACACTAATGGCTATGTGTAATTTTACTGGTATCCTGGATGAATACATACGGAACCAGATCATGATGACAACAAGCAGTCAAAAAATTAGAGAGAGGCTCTGGAATTAAAGTGATCCAACCTTAGAGAAAGTGGTGGAGATTGCAAGGGCCATTGAAGCATCAAGGGCCAGTGTGCAGATTGTCACTGAGAAGGAAGGCTCAAGAGATATGGTACAAGCAGTTTTACCGCAGCATAGGAGGAGCAGCGCAGATGCTAAAAAGAGACTTCAGAAAGGGGACAGTCAGGGTTGGAGGGAGTCGAAGGGTAGAGAAGCTTGCAAAAAGTGCAGTTGGTTCAGTCCTCCTACTGGCACTAAAGAATGTCCTGCCATCAGTATTGAGTGCAGGAGATGCAAATTTAAGGGACATTACGCACGTAGGTATAAGGCTAATAGTGATTTGCAGATCAAAGACGTGGTAGGTATGGTAACGTCTGATGGCGGTGTGTTGTGTCAAGATACCGAGGCATGTAATAAGCCTAATCAAGGTGTCATATTGCATGTGGATGCTGCAGTACGAAAGAGACAGTGGGAGACTTTGGTCGTCAATGGTCAACCTTTAGAGATGTTGGTGGATTCTGGCTCACTGTATACCATGATATCACCGGAGACGTACAAGTAGAAATGTGAAAGGGATGTGTCAAGTTTGTGTCCTTCAGATATTAATCCCAGCGCTTACGGGCAAGTTCCCATTAAAGTACTAGGTTATGAGAGGGCATGTATTTAATTCAAAGGGCGTGTCACTGTGGGGAAGCTTTATGTGGCACTCAAAGGGGCAGGTGTCTTAGGTTGGGATGAGCAAGTTGCTCTCAAAATTCAGATTCACCCGGGAAATGAGGTGCCTCTGTTGAGTATTCAGGAGGGTCCCTGTGAAGATGGTGGTGCATTGACTGCTGAGTCCTTGCAGAATAAATATCCAGGTGTATTTTCTGACAAGTTGGTAAAGCTTAAAGGCTTTTCTCACCGCATTGCCCTCAAGAGGGGTGTCACTCCCAAAGTGCATAAGGTAAGGAGCGTGCCTGTTCTGGCCAGAGAAGGCCTAAGATGTAGTTGGAAAAACTTAAAAAGTGAAGGAATTATTGAAGAAATGGAGTGCTCCGAGTGGCTGTTTCCAGTGGTGTTGGTTAAGAAGAGTGACGGGGGCTTGAGGATGTGTGTTGATCTCCGAGAGTTAAATGCCAGCATATGGGTCGATTGCCACCGTTTACCCAATATCAACGAGTTGTTGTTGACTCTGGGTAGAGCTGAATGGTTTTCAACATTTTACTTATCGGCAGCATATCATCAGATTGACTTACATGTGGGTTCACGGCCTCTAACCTCTTTCATAACTCATTTTGGTGCTTACCTCTTTTGTTGCATGCCTTTTGGCTTGGCGTCGGCATCTGCGGTAATTCAACGTTTTATGCAGGAATTGTTTAGTGGCATTAATGGTGTCCGCTACTTTCAGGATGACATTCTAGTCTGGGGTAGCAGCCATGAAGAACATGATGATAGAGTACATAAGGTCATGAGGGTGCTTAGCCAGAAGGGACTTACTGTGAAACTCTCTGAAGTGCCAGGGTGGCGTTTCCAGTGTATCATACTTGGGGCACACGCTTAGTGCAAGGGGTGTCAGTCCCAAACCTGAATTAGTCAGAGTTATGAGGGAGACAACTCCTCCTACAAACAAAGATCAGTTAAGATCATGCTTAGGCTTAACGGAATATTATGTGAAATTCATTCCCAATTATGCTGAAAAGACAGTGTGCATGAGAGCTCTGCTTAAGAAGTGTCAGGTTTGAATGGTCTGGCAAATGTCGGGGAGTTTGATAGGGTAAAGGATGAAGTGGATCATGCCCCGTGTCTGATCTTTCGATCCCAAATGTAAAACAGTTCTCACAGTGGATGCCAGTGAAGTGGGGCTTGGAGCTGTGTTAGAACAGTGGGGTGGTGGTGGATATGATCCTGTGGCATTTGCTTCTAGAGCCCTGCGGGATGCTGAGTCTAGATATTCTGTAATTGAAAGAGAGGCCCTAGCAGTTACATGGGCTTCCAAACATTTTAGAACGTTCCTATGGGGTATTCCCTATGTGGTTAGGACGGACCATAAACCATTGGTACATGTATTTTCCACCAAGGGTACCACATCTGTCTTGCCTAGAATAACCAGATGGGTAGTGGAACTACAAGAGTACAATTTCACCATGGAATATTTGCTGGGGAAGAAGAATGTAGTGGCTGATTGCTTATCTCGCTTGCCAGCCGCTGTATCCAATAGTGAACAGGAATTGTGTGAAGCGGGTATGCAAGTGGCAAGTATTATTCCTGCTGTCAACAGGGATGAGTGAAAGGTGGAAAGTGATAAGGATGTTGAGTTGAATTGGATTAAGGAGGGTCTAGTCAATGGTGGGATGCTGTCAGAGGTAGGATAGACGGAAAGGTTTACGCCCAGGTTTTGGATGAGTTGGCTGTTGGTCCTTGGGGCGTGTCTAGGGGCGAGAGGTTGGTTCCGCCCGTGAGTGTAAGGAGTAAATTGGTGGAGTTGGCAAGGCCATTTAGGACGTTCATTAACCAAAAGAAGGTTGCGGGAGGAATATTGGTGGCCGGCCATGGATCGGGAAGTTGAAATTATGGTCAAAGAATGCAGAGTGTGTGCTCTAAGTGATAAGAGCAAAATGGTACATCCGCAGCCAATATATCCGGTGAAGGTGCCTAAGGAAGTTTGGTCGAAGGTGACGCTGGATATTATGGGCCCATTTTAGTGCTTACAACCTTTTTAATGGTGTTAGTTGATTATACTTCCCTGTGGGTAGAGGTGGCGGCTTTTGACATGGTGACCACAGAGTCTGTCATTGCTTTTCTGAGAAACGTTTTTGACAGGGAGGGTGTGCCAGCCAGCATAGTGACGGACGATGGTGTCCAATTTGTGTCAAGAAAAATGTGGGAGTTTTTGGAGTGGTTTGGTGTAGATCATCATCGCACTGCGTTATACAACCTGAGTGCCAATGGGTTGCTAGAAAGGGTAAATGGTGTGATTAAAAGTGCCATTCAGCTTGCTCTAGCTAACGGTTTGGACTGGCAAGATGTGGTTGGGGAATACTTGTCTGCATATCGGAGGACGCCATCTGTTTCCACAGGGAGGACGCCTTTTGAGTTGATGAGATGAAGGAAGGCGGTGTCAAGGTTAAGGTCCATGGCGTTGGGGGGGGGTTGGCCCTTGTTGTATGGATCTTAGTAGTGTGAGGGAGAGGGTGTTAGCGCGCCAGGAAGTGGTAAAGGTGAGTCAATTGGGTAAGAAGAGGTTACAGGTGAAGGTGGATGATGTGGTTTGTGTCAAGAATCCCAGATTTGTGCCGAAGGGTAGGAGTGCATTCTTGCCTTCCCTAAGAGTGGTGAAGTGTGGGGAGGGGTATGTACAATTAGAGGATGGTTCAAGGTGGAGTAAAAAACGCATTGTGGTTCTGGATGGTGCAAAAGGTGGTGTGTTGGGGGATAATCAGGGGAATGATGATCTTGATGGGTCTGTTTAGATTTTCATCTGAGTTTACAAGGAAGTCAGATGAGTGTTCCTGTTGAGAATGTTGTGCAGTCAAGTGATGAGGTTTACACTGATGTGGGTGTTGATGGTGGTGATGGAAATGGGTCATTCAATGATGCAGTACGGGCTGGTTGTATTTATCGCCCGGTGAAGAGGCGTGGTTCCCCCCCATCAAATTTAGAGATTGTGTGGTAGGGTCGTGTGAGTTAGTTTTCATTATTATATTTTGAGGTTTACTCTTACACTAGTCTCTTTAATGTATTTTGATGGTCATCCTGTATTTTGATGGTCATCCTATTGAGAGACTATGTGTTGCATTGCTGGCATTGTTTCATTGCATTTGTTTTAAATGCAATTGTTGTTTTTTGCTCTTAATTTAAATGTGCTTCCTACTGCGTTATGTGAATGTTTATGTTAAGGGGGAGAGATGTGCCAGTCTGGCACGTGTGGAATGTGGTTCTGCTTCGGAGAGCAACATTCCAGACGTGTCAGTTGTTTGGTTGCTGAGTCTTGGCTGGCTCCATCGGCTTGGGGTCCAGAATAAACAGTTATTATACTACTGTGTCTTTGGATTTTGTCACTATCCTTAGTAATCAAGAGATGCTTGCACTTCTGTTGACCGTGATGTGTGCATGGGTGAAGCTTGTGCTGCTGCTCTTCCTACTATCCCTGCACTTTCAGGGATGTTAAATTGAGAGATGTCACCCTGCATTCATCCTATATATTAAATGGAAGCTTTGACCGCAGTTGGTCATTCTATGTTTGAGTAACAATGGCACTGATGTCCTATCCATTGCTGAAGGTTTCTTGTGCGACTGAGGGGACCATGGGTGGATTGGCCATTAAAGATGGTTTATCTAGCTAGCATACCCCCATTAAATCCTTCTGGGCTGGTCCCCTGCTCGTTTAAGACTGCTTTGCCTCACACCCTTCTCCATCAATGCAGAGGCTACCTCAACAATAAAATCACCTTATTAGCATAACTATACTACGTGTCACTTTCTGCTGCACCTCCCTCCCAGATGGCTGGTCAATAGTCTTCTCCATCTAAGCATACAAAACTCCTGCCTACCCAGTGACGCTAAATACACACAATTTCACCCATTCATCAGTCCACATAACACCCATCAATCGCAAGCATCCAGCTTTCCGCCCATCCCTGCTAATACACGCACTCATCCACTCAAGTACATCGATCCTCTCAACCACACACCTCCATCCTTTCATGCTACTATCCATCCATAAACAAAATTCTTTTAATAATAAAAGTTTTAAATAGTGTGCTTTTTGTACTAAAACTCAATGAGGTTTGTTAGGCACCCCTTTATTTAGGACGGTTGCATCTTTAAATGTTCCCTATTTATTTGCGATTCTTGGGCTGCACCACATATTTCTTTGTTCCTGCTCCCCTAATATTGTCTCTTGACCAAGATTGCATATCCTACTTAAAACATCGCTGATCGGTTGGATCAATAATAGACCGGCAACCCCCGTTTGCCCATCTTGTTTGGTGTAGAGTATGACATTGCCATAGGTTAACCATACACCACTCCAATAATATGCGGTTTGCTATCTCTGCCAGGTGTTCTTGTTTGTGTTTGAAAACGGAACTGCAAGGGCTTGGGTAATGGAAGTGACAATAGTGCATGTTTTCACTCGGTCAAGTTTGATGGAATAGTGCATTAGGTTTTGCAGATGGATTCTGTCATCAAGCAAAATAGTTATATCTTCGGCCACTGCTAGCCTTTTCACACTCAAACGGAATGTTTTTAATTTCACCGCTAGTTTCTCACATGTCCCTTTGAAGTAATGACTGTTCTAAAGCCACAGTACGTGCGGTGAAGTCAGTTTTCCGGATTCTGAAATGAAAAGAAGTCCTGCTGTTTTGTATGAAGCTCCAGTGCGGCGCAGGGTGCACGTCTCTTTCAGAATGTTATTTTTGGCTTGTCTGTTGTTTTCTGTGCGAGTTCAGTCTGCGGAAAGAGCACAGGCATTACTTTTCAAAGGAGCTTTCCCCTTTTTAAAGTAAAGTTGCACTCCATGTAAATAATTGTGGGTGGGTCCTACGAAATGAAATGCATTTCTTTAGTTTTTTTTTAAGTGTGATAAGCTCTTATGGACACTTGCTTTTTCCAGGCTGTGTTTGGATTCTTGCCAAATTGATCGCTCTGCAACACCTTAGATTTATTTATGTGAAATGAGTGATTTAATACCGTTAGTAAGACAACTTGTAAAATCAATTTTTACCTGCTCTACACATTCTCTTACCTAGTTTGGATAGGTACCTATGATAGTACCTTCACTCGCTCTGACATTTTGCAAACTTCATATTACAGTAAGTTGTTCAAGAAGGCAATTCCTTATTTTGTATGGGATTTGTCCTATCCCTACAGTTCCTAAGCATTATCTTGTGCCTACTGCCACCCCAACCAAAGAAGTGCTTTCTGATTCGGCAAGTACTGGTACCACCTTCTTTGCTTGAAATCTGGTCTGCACTATTGCCTTATTTTTCAATGCCTGTTTTTTCCACGGGCAGGACAAGAAAAATCCAACTTACTTACACGAACTGTGGAAGAGCCTTCTTCACATTAGTTTTATAAGAGCATGACACAAGTTCAGTATTTTGGGGAGCCTTTGAACAGCTTTCACAGGCAGTATTTGACATAGATTGTGTGCATTTCCGTTAACCAATTAGACAATTGTATGTGCCGATTCTGCCTGCTTCCAGGCAGTACCCTACATCAGTTGGTACCAAAAAAATATTTTCTTTTGCCACTATATCTTATTTTATAAAAAAATAAAATTCAGTGGTGCAGCCCTACTGGTAAGCAGTGTTCTAGCCACTTGTACTCCCTAAACAAAAAAATAGTCAATGACACATGGGAGCCTTCTGCTCCAGTGCTCTCCCCCCGCCCCTCCCCCCAGTCCAATCCACACAGCTCTAGGTACATGTTTGGATCAATGGCATCAGCAGAGCAGTGCCACAGGAAGAAGCTCTAATGTTGATACTATCTGATTTCTGGTCTTTAAGGTGAAAATGTATCGTGTAATGTAAACAGATGCGTTACCACATTGGGCATGCAGATTACTTTTTCTCCCTTAAAGAAAAAATGTATTGCCAACATCCAAAAATAGACCGTAAAATACTCCCACTCCAAAATGTTATTTGAAGCCCTAACTGGGGGGTTATTTAGTGTTTGGGGTAAACTAAGTGTCATGAAAAAAAGGCTTATTCAAGAACATATTACCCAGGCACAGCACAAGTTGGCTGTTGCAGCCTTTAGAGCTTTGAGCCATTTTATTTGCCATTTTGCCCAGTATTTCAAAGGGTAAACCTGCACAATTTTAGTTGCTCAGGGGGTGTTTCACCCAAAGTTGACAGGGTGCACCTTGTTGTGTGCGACTACATAGGTATGGAATGTTCTGCACCTTGCGTTCAGATGCACAACAAGATTGTGCTGGTTTTTGGTATGCCATAACACACATTTCTTGCTGGGCCATAAGACGCAATTCTTCTGTTTGATGGTTGCTTCTTGATGTAGAATGTAGATTTGTTGGCGTTTCCTTGTATAGTCTTCTGTTGCCCCTTCCTTAGTAAGGTGTAGTTCATTTTTAGTGAACCAAGAAACTCTAACACGGAAAAATGTAGTGAATGCACAGACCAAAACACATTAATGCATGAGAAAGCATGGTTTTTAGGGAACCTTGCTCACCAACATAACCATACTCTTAGCAGCCACTGTAGCAAGTCACTTTTCTAGGTAACGAAAAGAAAGTAGGCACTGAATGCTCCATCAGCTCCACAGTGAGCCACGGGAAGTTTTCATACTAAGTCTAGATCCTAAATGTCGGACAATGTTGGTTGGTGGTTTTTGACCAACTTAATTTTGTCTGAGATTGACCTCCAAAGCACCTGTTGCCCCAGCTTCACCTCCCGTACATCCCTCTACCACCCATCTAAATGCTACCTCTTTTCTTTCTCTGCTAGTGTTTTTTTCCATTTGTAAACGTAGCGCTAATTTCCTTTTCTATTGTCTCTTGCCCTGCGGTGGTGCAAGTGCAAAAAGGCTGTTGGTCATCATCTAATGTGCTTATTTTATTTTTTTATTTTGGTTTTGAACTGCCTGTTTTGTATTATTTTTCTTGAGTCACATAAAATATCAACTAGAAGACTGGCAATGACATTTAGAGTGGACAATAGCCAATGATGACATGGTGACTAGATGCCAGCAGTTAAAGTGATTTGGCACAATTGTAGTTTAGAACGATGGCACGCAAGGTCTCTTACTAATAGGAAAATGGAAGAAAGCACAAATCCGTAGTCCCTAGATAAGTGTTCCACGAGAAGGATAATGCTACAGGACGGGGAGCTGATCAACCCGATTACAACAAGACAACGTGTGCTCCTCCTATGTTATGTTATGTTAATTGGCTTTTAATACGCACATCACCACCGTAGTGATCCATGCAGAAACTTTTTTAAAAAGGAGGAGCAGTTTGCCAGTACAGCAAATACATGTGCTACGCTGTACCCGGCTACTTTCTATGTCTCGCAATCTCTTCACCTTTCTGTCGACTAGAGTCGCATTGTCAGGTGTGCATTTTCTACTTAAACTCACCGTTGCTCCTGGCTGTGCGACCAGAGGATCCGATATCTAAAGGTGGTGCCAAACAGGTTTTTAAAATGACATTATTGAATTGTAATGACATTGTAAACTTTAAAATTTTACAATGTTCATTTGTAATCACTTACAGTATATATTTGAGTCCATATGCAAATATTACTTTTCTTACTTAGCAAAGCACATTAGTAATACCTCTAATAGTCATATAAATTATTCATGATCAGTTTTCATTCCAAGATGGACAGTCAAGCACACTTCTATTCTACTAATTTGGAGTACCATTATGAGAAATTTGGAGGGGTAAAATCCAAAAGTGAGGGAATGGGCATGCTTTGGATACAATAAACTTGCATTTTGGAAACCAAAGAATGACCAAACACCTTTATGTGCAAATGTCTGTGTTGAAAGGGTTGCATGCTTGAATCAATAAGTATTGTGACAAGTCTAGCAACATCATCACTGATTCTGTGGAGTGAAGCTTATTTTATGTTGCCAGGGAAAGGCAGAAGATACCTGACTCTGACCCTGGGGTGGCTCTCTGTGAGAGGACCACGTGGGTAGGATAAACTCCAGAGAGACGGGAAAACACGGAATCAAAATAAACATTCAGATTTCATTCTTAATGACACCCATGTGCCTTTACATGGTGATGCCTGTGTCGCTTACTGTGATGCAGATAAATAATTCCCAGGTTTCCTTTACCAACAACCTTCTTTGCCTTGACCCCCCCTTTATTTTTAGTACTGAGGCGAGAAAGAGGGATGGAACAATGAGGATGACCAGAAGCAGTAAGCAAGTGCTGCATTCTAGTCTTTTGGAAAGTGTTAACTAATGCCGGGAAGTTTGAAACACAAACAGCTGAACAGAATACGAGTGAGAGGCAGGGACTGCAGCAGAATGCAGCTTTCGCTGATGCTGGTTGGCGCTCTGGAGGCGAGCACACTGTGGAAGGCAGCACAGAGACTAACAAGAACACCGCGCACAGAAGCTGGGCCAAGAGAAGCTCACCGCTTGATTGCTATATGGAGCTGCCAGAAGCAAAGGAAGATAAAGCAGGAGCCAACCAGCTAATGTGGCGCACCCCCCAGTCAGAGAACCAAAGGAGAAGATGGAAGGCTGAGAGCAACGCCACAGCTGCCTGGAAAGTGGGTATCCGGAGTGCTTGAGAGCGAGTGTCACATATCATTAACAGCGCGAGAAAGCTCAATTAAATTGGAGGAACTGATACAAATACGAACAGTGTGAAGAAAGTGTTGGTCACTCAATGCTTTGAAAAGGACATTGACACGAATACGACCAGTATAAAGAAAGGGTCAGTGACCCAATATTTAAGAAGAGCAGTTGTTGCCAATAAGAATTTTGCTGAGAATTGGTTGGTTTCCCAATACTGGAAAAGCATTCCTTCTTGAATGAGAGAGTGCTGAACAGAAAAGCCCTGCCAGGTGAGTGATCCAGGCAAAAGGTGAGTCTGGGACACGCATGCATGAAAGGATATAAAACCTTGGCTGGAGAGTAAACCATGCACTCTGCAAGTCTGGGACCCGTACCCTAGAAACAGAACTGCGATATCCTGGCAGGAGAGTAAACCAGAAGTAAATCTGAAACCGTGGAACAGTGAGAAGAAATACGAAAGGGAAGACCCATACCCCTTTTGGGGATCAGTGACAGTCGCCATACCATGGCAGGAGGGTAAACCCGGGGTAAAAAGAGAAACAGGCAAAGGAAAAGGGAAGAACCATACCCCTTTAAGGTTAAATGAGGTGTGGTCAAAAAATGGTTGTAGTGGCCCCTTTGCGAGAACGAATACAGCTAAATGACCTGTTCTCTGGGAAGGTACCCACTTGAGAGTTTGCAGCCACACTTTAGCTCACTGTACTGTGAGAAACCGGAGGGTATTCTCCCAAGCAGATCTTGATAATCCCTTACTCAGGTGGCCAGGAAGGGGCTCTCGTTCTCCGATCCCAACCCTAGGGGCAGGCAAGCGAGGGAGGATCACCTGGGTAGGGGAACCTGGGGTTGTGCTCGGGGAAATACCCCAGGTGAGACACAGTATTATACTGGGGAAGGAGAGGAGGACAAAAATCCCGGAGATCTTTGCAGGCTGTACTACATCTGCCTCCCTTCCTCCCATTGAATCTCTCTTGCCCATATCCAACGACCCCTCTGTATATAACAAATCCCCCTAGGAACCCAAACCCTGTTGAACTCAAACTATCTCTCCCAGAATCCCTATTTTCCTGTGTCCTAACCAAACCTTCCCAGTCATTCTCCTTCACACCCCTCTGATTATTATTTCCTGAACTCCCATTCTGTTGTGACGAAACACTACCCCTCCCACGATATCCCCTATTCAACTTACAAATGCTACAAAGCTCACCTTTCCGAGTTAACCAACCACCCCCTTTCTTATGACACTTTTTTTCCCCATCCTACCCTGAAGGATACTAGAAAATCGACCTCCCCCTTGTCCGACACAAACACTTTCTCACACTGTGACAGACAACGAACTAACAACAAAGCTATTTTCCTGACATGTCCCAACACAAGGGTCAGGCAGAGTCAGGCAATTGACAAAAACTACGCACACGTGACAGCCCTTTGCCTTCCCCACAGGGATAAAAGGTGGAGCACAAAAGCACACTTGGAGCAAGGCCGAAAGCACGAGGAAGCAGCCATTCCGGACCAGCATTTCAAATAGAGGAGAAAGGCAGAGAGACCTGGAGGGACGACGAGCAGGGAATTGCCCTTGACCTTTTCACTTCAGACCCGCAAAGCCTCCAAAAGGGAAATAATACGGACAGGAAGTCCATCTGGCGCGTGGTGTGACAGGTGTCAACAGCACACAGGGCCCTCCCCCGCTGATAGTCAAAGCGGGGAGAAGCTCTTGCCACCGTGGTGCTGTCCTTGACTCCCAAGACAAGAGACTCCAACAGTTCAGCACAGCCGGTGAGTCGGAGAAGACAGATAGTGAAACCAAACTGTGCTGGTCCCAATTTGCAATCCCCGACCTTGTTGAACAAAGAACTTGTGTAACTGAACTTTAAAGAAACCCTAGTAAAAGGTTCAGAAGCAGAGTGCGCAGGCATTGCAGGGGTGCTCATTTGAAGGACTCTGACTGAAGCCTTTTTGGGGTTGTTGTTTTGCTGAAAACTACGAAGACCACAAGGCCTTGGGAAAGGCTAGTGTAACCTGTGGGTCAGCCGAGGGTCAAGCAAAACCCCTCGTACACTCAAAGTCTTTGACACATAATTGGAGTGAACTCTGAAATTGGCAAATGTGAACCCGACTGAGATGCAGAGGCAGAGCAACTCTTTCTGGGCTATGGAAAATCTCCCCCATCAGTATCAATCCCAAACACTACTTCTATCAGAACACTTTTTGTACAATTGGAAACACTATCCAAGCAGGATCTTTCCAAATGGTGGTAAATCAAAACTCTACAAATGTACCTTGAGGTGGGGAGAATCCTCAGAGGATTAAGAATGTGCATCTTCCCGTCATTCGAGGAAGAGGATTTAGAAGCCCTTAAAGATTGGGAACAACTGCTTGTCAACACGTCGAAGGAAAAGATAAAAAAATTAATCGACCAGTCAAAGAAAAGTGAAATCACAACAGTCAAGGATTCAATTGAAGCATTAAACCTACCAGAATTCACTTTTAAGAATTACCAAATACTTGATGACTATATTGCAAACTATAACAAAGAACTAAAACTTAAAAAGCAAAGTATTTTTACGTGATGAATTAGACTAGACATTCAAAAGGGTTTACACCTTTCAAAAACAACAAGAATATAGAATCACAAGATTCAAAATAAAACAATTACTAACACCAGTTACAACACCTGTGCCATCTCCCCCATCAGACCTGCAGTCAACCAGTGGTAGCGAAACAGAATCAGCCACAGCTTCCACATCAACTGCAACCCCAATGGATTTTCCTTTTTTTGAGGAAAACAAAAAATACAGATCCGCAAGAACTTTTCCTACATCCACACATACTACTCAGTCAATGAGTCACCTCACAACCAAGCCACACAATGAGTGGAAGCCGAACAAGAGGGGCAAGTGGGGCAAGGACAGCCTCGCCAGATCCAGGAAGAAACGCCACCGGAGGAATGTAAATCAGGTCAAGAAAAACTTCCATCAGGAAAACCTAGTAGTTAATCTATCCAATTTGATACCGTCTCAAGACCTCTTGGCAGCCCTCAACAAAGGCCTCTCCTTTAGTCCATCTAGACCATTGGACTGTTTTACAACAAACCTAGATCTTTTCATATTTAGCAGACGACTCAAACTAAAATAGTATTTCTCTAATAACACTACACCTAAAGCTTCAACCTTAAAACAATGTCCTTCGGACTTATCAGTAATCCACTCTGACAGGAAAGCGGCATTCAAGGCGTCTCCCACGTTGATACTGCCAGCAGGGACATGTGCGTGGGGGTGGAGAAGCAGAGGAATGCTTGGATGCATGCAACCAGGCTCTCGTCGAACGTCCTGGATTGGATCCTTGACTTCCCCTTCGAATGTTCAGAGCTGTTCCACTCCGTCTACTGACGACAAGTTGACTAAGAAAAAGAAGAAAGACATCCATTCAAGCGGCCAAGTCTCTAGCTATTCTAACCAAACCTGGTCTAAAGCGCTTCTTGCAGGGTCCGGGCAGGTCTGTCCACAAGCAGAGAGCTTTTGGTGGATTCAGGGTTTTCCAAGATAGGAAGACCCGCCAACCAAACAGATCTCCAAGTTCCCACAGGAGTAAGCAGCAATGCACCACAATGTTTTTTTCCCCACCCATCCTCCACACCAGCCTTTTGACTGCAAAAAACAATGATGTTCAGGTCGAGAACCCAGCACTCCTGTTGGGTCGGTTGGCTCTGTTTGTAGACAGCTGGAAGGGTCTTTTCTCAAATACGTGGATCCTCTCAGTGTTTTCAACAGGATTCATTCTTCCAACCCTCCCTCTTGCTCCCCACTGCTACTACAGATCGGTTCTCCCGCCTTGATGACGGCTTACTTCGGTAGTGGTTCTTCATGCAGCAGGGTCTGCGTTCTCATCCTCTGAAACTCACTGCCTCTGCATCTGAGATACATTATGCTCTGCCACAGTCTTTCCCTTCCTAGATTCTTCTGGTGCTGACAGCTTGAGGTCTGACGGGCTCTCCAGATTCCCTTCTCTTACTGCTGTTGCTGACTTTTTTCTCCTGGTGACCAGCTCGCTCACAACTGGTTGAGCCATATGACACAATCATGCTCTCCAGATTGGCTTTTAGAAAATGCTGTATCGGGACTACCACCACTGAAAAATTACTGATTTCTGTTTCCCGTATTCACTTTTTTTCCAAGTGATTTATCACCAGATGAAATGGAAGATTTGTGCAGTTCCAGGGGTGAGAGCAGCTCGCCGGGCAGCCCAGTTTCAGGATAGTAATCCTGCCGGTCCATCTGGGACAGTAGTGAGTTTTCCTTTTTTTCCATTTGTTCTGACTGTTTTCGTGCTCCGAGCGCATTGTGTGTGTGTTTTTCTCCCTCCTCCCTCCCCTTGCAGCCTCTTCCTGCTTCCCTCCTCCAGACCGCCTCCCTGACCGCCCACCCCCCCTGATCTACTGACCCTCCTTGGCAGCCCCACTGCCCGGCAGCCCCCACAGCTAAGGGGCCCTCAAGCAAAGGGCGGCTCCTACTGCTGCGGCTCCCTTGTGTCTGTAGGTGTCCGCAGGGGACGCCAGACGCCAGTACTTGGCTTCTCCACCTCTCCCGGCCCACCCCTCCTATACCTGGTCACTTCATTCGCTTGGTGTCTTCACCCCACTGTGTTCCATAGTTGTGGTAAAATAGGGTCTTTCTCCCCTTCGCAGGATTCTCAAACTTAGGTGGCCTCTGTACCTAACACGCTTTTTACTGTTCTGAAATGTGGTAAAATAGGGTCTTTCTCCCCTCACAGGATTCTCAAACTTAGGTGGCCTCTGTACCTAACATGCTTTTTACTGTTCTGAAATGTGGTAAAATAGGGTTTTTCTCCCCTCGCAGGACTCTCAAACTTAGGTGGCCTCTGTACCTAACACGCTTTTTACTGTTCTGAAATGTGGTAAAATAGGGTTTTTCTCCCCTCGCAGGATTCTCAAACTTAGGTGGCCTCTGCACCTAATACGCTTTTTACTGTTCTGAAATGTGGTAAAATAGGGTTTTTCTCCCCTCGCAGGATTCTCAAACTTAGGTGGCCTCTGTACCTAATACGCTTTTTACTGTTCTGAAATGTGGTAAACTTGGGCTTGCCGCTCACTTCCTGCCTGCGTGCTCTCGTATCGTCTGTCTCCCCCCCACTCCCTCCTACTCCATGGTGCTCTCTATCTCGCCTATCTTCTCTAACTGCTTCTCTATTGACTATCCTGCTCTCCTCACTAAATCTGGTAGGAAAAAGTTTAAAAAGGACATCCTGGTCTCCAACCCAGGCCTCCCTATCGCTGACACCTACATTAGTGCCTGCTCGAAGGAAACCTTCACTGACATCCTCTTTTTCGTGCCTTCGCCTGACCTATGGACCCTTCATATGGTCTCTGTGCTCTCTCCTTTCTCCTCTTCTCCCATTAATGGCGGCACCCGTTGGGATGTCCTCTTGGCCTCCTTCCACTCCTCTAAGGCCATCATTAATGTCTACGCTAATGGGACCGTCTTGGTCCAAGGCCCTCAGGCCAACCTTCACCTCTTTGATAGACGCTTCCCATGCCTCATCAACTTCCATGGCTTGTACATGATTTAAAGAAAGCACTTTAGATAACTAAGGTTGAGTCATAAAGATTTTTTTTTTCAAATCTGGTTGTTCTGGACATGCATTCTGTTTTAAATCTGAGCAGGGATGGGTTTTGTACCACATGTCAGTTGGCATACATCCAAACCGTTGCATTGATTTTTAGAACTGTTCTTGTATCTTGCAGTGATCCTATACAGTTCAACAAACCCGACACTGTGGTGGCAGAAAATGGCCTCTACTCAACGTCTCTATGCACCAGAAACCATGTGGATGGTAAGCAGTTCTTCTGTAAAAAAAGCAACTTTCTTTATTGGTGCCTCCCTTGAATTGTGTGGTGAAAAATGTGTGAACAAAATAGGACCACATACATTCAAGCAATAGACATACATAGGTTTTCTATTGTGCCAAGGTCAAGACTCCATGGTCCATTCTGCCATTCCCTTTCTCTCCTCTAACTGATCTTAATACTCCCTCTACTCTACTCTCTCCCCCTTTCCCACAATTGCTGACTCCCTCAGGTTATCTTAAGCCCCTCCTCTCCCTGCACTCTCCTCATATGTCCCTCTGATATTCAAACACTCTCTAATCACCCCTCTCATCGCCTCACCTCTCTTCCACACTTCTTTCATCTAATCCATCCTTTCCTCTTAACACCTTCTCTCTCACATTCACAGTTCCACACTTATAAATGGAACCACTTTCTCACAACCAACAACTTCACTCTGCACCAAGTTATCCATCAACTCCTCTGTCCTCTACTCCACTGTCCTTTCTACTCCTGGTCTTTCGCTCCACCTCTTTCCGACCTCACTCATACACCCACACTCTGACTCTTTCACTAGTCTCCTATACTGTTCTCTTCCTGGTTCTCACCCCTTGCATTGGTTTCAATACTCCCCTATGTATGGCTATTATTTCCACGGGGACTGGGTTACACAGATGTAAGGCTTTACAATCCCTTGTTAGCCCCGCCTCCTTTCCCAAGCGGGCCTGTCTGCTGTTTCTGTGATGTGCTGTAGGTCTTCAGTTTCAGGTTCTCTTTGCCAAAGTTTGCTTTTCCACTGAATGCAAATCGTGTTGTGCGGTCCCTCGTCCTTTTTGCTTGCCTCATTTGTGCTTCGCCGGCAAAATATCTGGTACTTGACGTACTGGAATACAAAAGGGAGAACTGTGGCTAAAATAGGTACTTGGAGGCATTGTGTGACAGACCGTGGTACCGGTATTTCCATTCAAAGCACATGCTGGGGTTTCAGGACCTGCCCCGCCCCCATCTCCCACTCCCTGCCTTTGGCGGCAGGGCAGGGCTGGATATGGCTTTCGCCTTGGTCGGTCCCCTGCCCAAGATTGAGATGCTCCTGTTCTCACCTGACAGGGTCCAGTCACAGACCCAGTAAAAGACGATGCATTGGCTCCCTGCTGGCATTTTCCTATCCTCAAAATATGTTGCATAAAGTGGTGCATGTTAGTATGTATTTACTTTCCATTGTAGTCCTTCAAATAATGATGAATCCTATCCTCTGAACTTTGTTTCCTTTTAAGTAGTCTAAAGGCATCCATTCATTTTTTGCTACATAGAAGAAACCAGTAGAGGACATTAATAGGAGGATATGGAAATGACCAAACAGTCTGTTTGCTTTTTGATGAGCAGGAGAGGATGTGGATTAAAGGATATGGGCAGTGACTATGGATGTGCAAAGTAACAGATCATTGCACAAAAACCTTGGTTTACTGCATTCATAATTTTTATAATTTGCTCATTGGGAAACAAAATGTACGAATAGCATACAATTACCTATACAGTGCATGGTAGGGTGGTTATCAGACACTGATATGAATTTAGGAATGCAGTTATTAGAACAAACGTTTTAATTAGACTTCAACTTGAGGGGTTTTCTCTCTCTACCATTTCAACACTAGTGTCCCCTTCCCCCAATTAAAAGCCCAAAATGTGATGGTGGAAGTCGGAACTATACCCCTCTGTGAGAGGGAGAATCTCCCTGTACATCAAGTCCTGTCGGTCCATCACCTCCAACCCTTGGGGGATTTCAGTGGCCAGCAGGGGTTTCTGGTTGCCATTTTACCTTGTCCTACCTTCCCGTCCTCCCCTAATTCAGGTTAGATCTCCTTCCTTGAGCGGAAGACATCTTAAAACTAATAGAGATGAAAGTCATAGAGGCCACTCCCAGTAAAAGGTTGAGGTTTTTACTCCCGGCTGTTAAGGATGCCAAAATTGAACCATACACGCCTGCGCAACATCTTGGGTTTGGCAGATCTCAACCCTCATCTGCCCCTAAAGAAATTAAATGAAACACTCCGGCATGATTTTGGGCTGCTTTTCAGCATGGATCGGTGCGTTGGATCGGAAAGATGCATATATTCACATTTGAATTTGGCCCCCCACCACTGATTTCTGCGTTTCTCCATAGGAAGACTTCACTTAAAGTATCAAGTGCATCGCTTTGGCTTGAATTCTACACCTATGTTTGCAAAATGGTCAGCTGTTGCAGCATACCTTCTCCTTCAGGGGGTCCATATATACCCTTACTTGGATGACTGGCTGGTGAGGGCACGATCTCCCCAGATAGCGGAGGCGCAACTCAAATACCTATTGAACTTGCTGCTCGGTCTGGCCCTGTCGGCAAACTGGGGGAAGTTGTCCTTTGCACCAGACCTGACTCATATAGGCTTCCACTGGGATACTCTCCCAGTAAAGATATTCTCGCCGGCAGACTGAAAATGGGCCGGTCTAATGGCCCTATGAGATTCCTGGACTCGGGCTTCCAATTCACAAAACAAACACATTCCGAGTCCTTGGCAGATGATTCAGGACTTGATTTGGTGGTCGCACTCTGAAACGCACCGGATTGCACCCCGCAGATCTGCATTACCATAGTCTCTCCCCATCAAAATTTGGAAGTGACCACGCCTCTCCTTCATGTTTCCGATATTTGGTCCCTGGAGGATCTTGGTCAGAACATACATTTTCTAGAATTGAAAACGATATTCTTGGCTCTGAGGGCCTTGGCAAGCATTCAGAATGAGATGGTCTCGATAAGAACGAGCAATTCTGTGTCGATCTTTTTTTTTTTAAAACTTTATTTACACAACATCCATAACAAATCCCAATACAATCAGCGTATATCAAATAACACATGAAAAGAAAAAAAAACAAGAAAAGCACAACATTTTACACAGTACTATGTACACAGCGAGATATACAATACCCTAAATCCCAAACATCTCAAATGCATCTCTCAATTACCCCCCCACCAAACAACTATAATGTCAATTTAAAACAACTGCAAAAAATCTACCTCATATCTTCTCAAACAAAGCCAATTTACCAAGTCTCCTATACATCACTCTCTCCATATTTGCCAGTTCATGCATCTCAGACAACCACGTCTCCACATTCAATGTCAAAGCATTCTTCCAGTTCCTCAATATAATTCTTTTACCAGTCATCGCCCCTCTGAACAACCACTTTTCACTTTCAGTGAGATCTTCCAAAGACTCATCACTCCCCGATATGATCACACTAAAATCCAAGACCGGGAGGCCAACAATCACTTCATCACACACACGTCCAATCTCACCCCAAAACAGTCCCACCAGCCTACAATCCCACAGCAGATGTTCCATCGTACCAATCTCACATGAACATCTCCAACAATCTGCACTCTCCAACAACCCTCTGTTACACATTCTCTCAGGCGTCCAATAAATTCGATTAAGAATTTTAATCTGTCTCGATCTTTCCGTGAGTCCCAGCGGGCACAACTTCACATTAACACACATGTTTTGCCATAAACCCTCTGTGATATCCAATCCGATTCTCCTGCCCCATTCCTCTCTTAAAGAATCATTCCCCTGATAACACGACACAAATGCTTTATACATGCGACTGGCCAGTCCTCCACCCGAACCCACCAAATTCCTTGCAAACAGATCCAATGCAATTCTCCTCTCCAAATCCACAACTCCAATCGCACGTTTAAGCTTCACAAAATCAGAGGGTCTAAAGTTTTCTATACCATATTGTTGCTGCAATTCCCTTGCATTCATCCATCGACCATTTGTAAACAGATCTTTTATCTCAGCAAACAAGGCAGCACAAAATCTAGTCAACGTACGCCATCCAGCACAACATTTGACTTTTAGCAATATATGTAACGGGATTATACAAAACTGATTCAGACCACCTAAGTGGCATATCGGAAGCCAGTCCAAGTGGGAGCTGCATCCGCAAGGGATTTAGTCCCTCTTTTCATCTTGGTGGAATCCACAAGTGGACTTATTTGCCACAAACACAAACAAGAAATGTCTCTACTTTGGTTCCAGGGAGGGCCAGGCCTTAACTCTGGAGATGTCATGTGAGGGCATGATGCTTAAGCTGCCTCTCCCTTGTGATTCAACAGGCTCTGCACAAGTTCCGGTAGGTGGCCCAGTGCTCAGTAATCTAAGCGGCAACTAATTTGGTGAACTTTCATGGATTTGAGGAAAAATTACAAATAAAAGTATTTTTTTCATTTTTTGATGTAACCCAAGTATGCATTAAGACTGTGGATCTATAATAAACGCATAAAGGTTCATGGCTGACAACAACATGCTGCACATGTGACTTAACGTATGTAATGGGATACTGAAGCAGGCCTCAAAATGTTCAGTTGGGTATTGATAAGGGCCACTGGGTATTGATAAGGGTCTCTTCGCGAGTAGGAACTTGTTTGCAGTGTGCATCTGGAGAATTGAGATGGCAAGCCACTTTTTGTACCTGACAAATATCTTGCAACTTGACATTTTACCCCTGGGTGAAGGGCGAAATGCAGGTAAATTGACTGGCAAGTTAAGCACCCGCATCAATGATCTGTGTATGAACTACAGTCAGTTAGGTTCATATCCCAGTAGCACTCAATCCTTTGTTCTTTGGTGATGTAAAAACAGAGTACTGTTAAATTGATAATACATCATCATTACAGTATTTAAAGTAAAACCCGTAGCAATCCACCATGAACTGATGTTTGAAAAGGAGATTGTTTTGTCAATTAAAAGTTGGAAAAATACTTTTTATTCCCACCCATCTCATAGTGGAGCCCTGCACCCAGACACACGAGATACTCCAGCATGGGATCTTTCATGTATTCACATGCTCATGAATGTTACCTGTCGTCAGGCTGGGAATCCTTGCTAACCTTTAAAGCAGGTGAGCTTTCAGGCTTAAACTGCTTGTCACTTGTATAGCCTACTTGTTACGCTCACCTGGACCCCACAGGGGTGTCGGTCGGACCCGGACAGCTGCGGTCTCCGTCAACGTGATGCATAGTGCAGAGATGACTGTCTGGACTGGCCCGCCTAGTCTTGTCTGCTGGACCCGAAGAAGTATTTTCCTGCAAGTGGAGACAGGGATTAGCCACCTATGGGTTTTAGTGATGGCCTCCCAACTGTTCTCGCTCTCCCCCACTAATGACCTCCGATATCCCCTTAGTAACCTCACCCTATGTTTGTAAAAGATGAGCTCTCCATCCTGCGTGTCTTGCAGGGGCGCGTAGATACCAGTTACTTCACTGGTTTGAAGGCGTTGGGAGAGTTCCGGTAAGCATTGACTCTGAAGTCCCAGGCGGGATTGGTAAGTATCAAGTTCAAAGAGTTCAATGTGCCCGATGTTCACTCTTGTCCCCTTCCTTCCTTAAGTTGCAACTGAGTTCGTGAGAAGAAGGTCTCGTAGCTGCTGCTGGCGTTCAGGTAAGAGTCTGTGTTACCCAACGCTGTCCGGTAACTATTGCATGCGTTAACGTGTTGTTTTTCTCCCCTTTACAGATGCGGCATATGAAGATATGGAGAATAATACCGCCGGTGGTAAATCAGGTAAGTCTATGGTGGTAAGAGGTATTTGTTGATTCCCTTGGCTCACCTTGTTATTCTTGTGCCCCTAGGTGCCGGAGTACGGCGAAGAAATGATGGAGACAGCGCCGTATCGAAAGATGCTGTGAGAACTGGTGAGTATGGCGCCGTGCTGGAGCTGACGAAGCGACGAGTGCAGGACTGATGTACTTTCCAGGTCGGGAGTTGAAATGGATCCGGAATCGGGTGAGGAATTTGAAATAAGTTTGTTTTCTAACCTTGTCCTTTTCTTCCTCTTTATTCTAGAAGCTCCGGATTCGAGGCGGGAGTGGCAGAAGACCGGATGCTGGCTGCAGGCACGGTGAGAGTTACGCTGCTGGATGCAGAAAAACACGAAGCATGTGCTGCTGTTCGGGCGTGGTTTAAATAGCCTCCAAAGTAGTCCCGTGAAAGAAGTTCCCCAGGACCACACCCGAGTAAAAAATAGTCCCTGTAGTAAAATAGTCCCATCCAGGTCTCACGTTGGCCTGGATTTATTTGCAGCATGGTCTGCATGAGGTAAGTAATGTATGAGCCTGGCGCCTATGGCGCCAGGACTGATTTTTATTATGAGCCTGGTGCCTACGGCGCCAGGACCGAACCCAGACAGCCCGTAGCTGGGGCTGCTGGGGTTTTTGTAAATGTCTGGATGCCTGCTCCCGGGGCTGATGGGCTTGATCCGGATGCCCGGGGGTAGGCATCATGACACTACTGCTGCCACTTTGGGGGGCTCATACTGCCTCAGCCAATGGCACTAGACCTCCTTAGCTCCACCCCTTGTGTCCATCTTCACATTTCTTACCACACGTAACATTTTGGTAGCCCTCGTGTTTCACTCCCCCAAAATGTTGACTCATCTGTTGAGATATGCTTAATCCTTTTCTCTTCATTATTGATCCTATCTGGGACTGCTGGTAGTAGAGATCTGTTGCTGGTGAACATATGGTCATCAGAAGATCTTCTAGCCGCAAATGACCTCTACTCGACTTTGAGGCCTCCTCCACGTGGCCATGGCGGACGCCAGCAAAAAGAGCTTTTTCAGGCCCTGCTCAAAATGTAATCTCAAGACAATCTTTGTGGATGATCGACACAAAAAATTTATTTATTGCCTGCACCCAGACCACAATGTGGATGCCTGTTCGATCTGCCAGTCCTTCTCCACGAATACACAGAAGGATCACCATAGAAGGTTGGTGACTTGGCTGGAGGAGGGTGCCATGGCTTCTGACTCTGCCTCAGTGCGAAGTTCTGCGGCTGCCAGGGTTGGCAGATCTATGGAACAAAGAGGTCTCATGAGGATACTTCCCTGGCGAAGAAACAAAAAAGGGGACATGGGCATAAGTCAAACAACTCAACTGCCTTTCTGTTGACAACTAAGATGGCTGCCAGAACCCAGTTGTTCGTATCACCGGCTTTGTGCACAATACCAGCAGCCACAATCACAACAAGATCATCCTCTTCTGCAAAAGGCGTCCATTGACATCCACATCGACGACCACTCAGTCGATGGGTCGCCTGTCGATAAGCCACAAATAAAGATAGTTTAAACCATCTTCTTCGACACTCACGCCGAAGACCTTGTCGATGAGTTATAGGTCTAAATCTACCACAACAGTGCCATCTATGATTGAATAGTCGAGCACCTTATCCACGGTTAAAACCATATCGAGGGTTCTCATTGCCGCCCAGATGCGCCCACAACAACACAAGCACCTTTGATTGCTTCTTTTGATAGAAATGCTAATGTGGAGAAGGAGGTGCTGTCACACTTTCTTTTGCCACAACCATCAAAGGAAAAACCTATGTTTTTCCTGGTGCCTATGGAAACTGCATCGCCACCTGTCCAAATGCAACATGAGGGTAGCGTGTCAGAAGAGGAGCCTCTGGAGGCCTTATTGTCAGAGCAGGAGGAGATGAAAGAGGAACCTGGCCCTATTCTACCACACTACGACGCCTGGTGCCTCCTCAAGCACCTCATCAACCGGTACTTCCACCTTTTGCACCTGCTGCTGTGCCTACAGTTCCTGTGGGAACACCACTGGTACCTAGAGATTTGTCGTTGGACATCTTGTCCACTTTGCAGACCTTGGTGATGGAACGGCAACACT
The DNA here is from genome assembly GCF_040938575.1 of Ambystoma mexicanum. Taxonomy (NCBI): domain Eukaryota; kingdom Metazoa; phylum Chordata; class Amphibia; order Caudata; family Ambystomatidae; genus Ambystoma; species Ambystoma mexicanum. The sequence continues at coordinate 227,622,722 of NC_090937.1, read as the reverse complement.
GCTTACCTCCTCTGGCACCCTCAAGGTGCCCCTAGTAGGAGCTCTCCAGCACTGACTGTGAGGGAAGATGCATTCCCCAGCCTCTGCCTCCTCGATCAGCACCTCGTTTGATATGCCCTGTGGCTGCTGTCAGGGAGACCGGTCCAGACACCTCCCAGGGTACGCATGCTACTACTGATGTCTATGATGACCTACTGCCTGCCGATGATGAACCTCCTGAGGTGCCTACTACTAGTTCTCCAACATACGAGAGGTTCCTTCCATGCACTGCTAGCGCAGGCAATTAAACTGTTCGACCTGTTCCTGGTGGAACAGAAAAAAGGATTCCTATTCCAGAGGTGTGAAGCCTCCAGAAAACCATGGTTGCTATCCCTGTGCTAGGTGTCCACTTGGACAATGGTTTATTGGTCATGAGAAACCCTTTTTCAGTGCCACCAAAGAAGGATCATCTGGAAAAGAAATCTACTTCCAAACACTGCGTCAAAATGTTTCCACCACTAGCCATCTCCAGACTCTAGTCTCGACTACAGCAAGAAAGAGATCCTCACCATCGATGGTTACCCCTGACCAGGAGGGTAAACATCTGGGTGCCGCCTTCGGAAAGCAGGTGATTACCAGGAATGCTACTAGGATCAAGGCCGCAAATTCCTTGGCCATTCTTTCCAATACAAGTGGGAATTGTGGCATAACATGGGTCCCATCTTGGATTTCCTACCGAACGACAAGAGGGATGAGGCTTTGGCCTGGCTACATGAAGGTGAAGCAGCATCTGATCATGCCATCACCATGGCTTTAGATATGGCAGACACAGGGTTAAACCAGATGGGGAAATGGGGGCTGCTCTGAGGTGCCCAGGGTTTTTGAAGACCATCAATTTCCGCCCTGATGTGCAGTCTAAGGTCTTTGACATGCTCTTTGACGGCATAAACCTCTTTGGTAAAAAGGTCAACAAGACCTTTCAGGCGATCAAGTTGGCCACTGACCCTGCCTGCTCCCAAGGAACCCTGCCACAGCGGAGGCAGCCTTTTCGTTCTGGGAAGGGAAGATTTTCAAGAACCTCCAGAGATTATTATCCATCATATTGCCAACTCTTTCTCACCACCTCACAGGAGGCATACCGAGGGAATTCGTAGGTGAACAATGGAACACAGAGATGGCACGGAGCCTCCTCCCTCGCTCAAACGCCCAAGCAAGCCTGACCACCGTCCGGTCCTGTGTCCCCACTTCAGTACCCCATTGGGAGACTGGTTATCGCAGTTTGTCAAGCAGTGGTGCAACATTTACACCGACAAATGAGTGCTCAACATTGTTTAACAGGGTCACACCCTTGAATTTCTGGGCAGATGCCCTTTCATTCCACCAGTAAACCGAAAGGAACAACATCGGTCCCTCCTCTTGCAGGAATTTCGGTCCCTACAAAAAAGGGGGCTATAGAAGCCATATCTCACCTGCGGGGCTCCGGAATGTACTCCAGTTACTTCCTGGTGAGAAAGAAGTCCGGTGGATGGAGACCCATGTGGTCACGCTGCATGTTCTCGGCCAGCTGGATCAGAGAGAGTTTCTATCGTTTTTGGACTTGGAGGATGCCTACTTCCACATTCTTATACACTGCAAGCAGATGCTTCCTTTGTTTTGTGGTTCAAGGCAAGTATTACCAGTTCAAGGCTCTTCCTTTCGGCCTAAATCTCCAAGCGTTTTCACAAAATGCTTAGCACCAGTGACTGCCCATTTGCCCCGTACAGGCATTTACTTACCGCTACCCCCACCTAGATGACTGGCTAATATGTGACCCCCTCACCGACCCAAGGCATGCAGCATAAAGAAGAGAACATCCAATGCCTGACTTCTCTGGGATTCACCATCAACTTTCCAAAGTCATGCATATCTCCGCCTCTGAGCACTCTATTCTAGAGCTCACGACTGGACACACTGCAATGTCTGGTGACTCCCTCTGAGGAGAGAGTCCATGCCATAATCCACAAGGTCCAGCAGCTATCCTCCCTCTAGCTAACAACTGTTCGCTCCATCAAGTCACTAATCGGGATGATGTCTTCATGCATTCCTCTGGTACCTCACTGCTGGTTGCATGTGAGACCTATTCAGGGGTTCCTAGACGCCAGGTGGAAACGGGTGTACGGCTCCTGGAATGACAAGATCAAACTCAACCCGGCGTTCTACTGAACTCTGCAGTAGTGAGGTCATCGACAGCACCTCGCACAAGGAGCTCTTTTTCACCCACTGGCGCACGAAGCTACGATGACAGCCGATGACTCTGTGGAAGGTTGGGGCTCACACACAGAAAGCTTCCACGCTTGAGGCCTCTGGCAGCCAGAGGACACGTTGCTTCACATCAATGTGTTCGAGCTTGGGCGGTGTTCTAGGTCCTCAAGTCATTCAGACCCCATCTACAGTGCAAGGTGGTTTGCATCTTCATGGACAACACGACCACCATGTTCTATATCAGGAAGCAGGGAGGGACTTGCTTTCCCATTCTCTTCAAGGAATCGCAGATGTTGTGGAACTGTGCGATCTCGCACAATATGTTGCTCATTCTGTTTTATCTGACCGGAGTCCAAAACACCATCACATATACCTTCAGCAGGGAACTGCGATCATGCCACAAACCGGAACTCTGTCAAGACCAGGTTGTTAGTTTCTTCTCGTCATGGGGTGGCCGCAGATAGACCTGTTAGCCACTGTGGCCAACTCGAAGTGCCCCCAGTTTGCCAGCGGGTACCCTCAAGCGACAAGTCTGAGGGACGCCTTCTCCATTCCATTAGAGGGCCTTTTCATCTATGCATTACCTCCAATCCTGCTCCTCCTACGAGTAATCAATGTACTCAAACAGAACTGGTGCAGGATGATCTACATTGCTCCGGCGTGGCACGCCGAGTTTGGCACTCCGACCTTCATCTGTCGGTAGCGCCTTGCATCAACCTTCCCCTACTTCCAGAACTGCTATCCAGAGAAGGATGATCCATGCTGCGCCACGACCCAGCATCGTTGTTGCTGCAGCCCTAAAGTTTGGATATTTCGCAGTGTCGTCAGACTGCTGTGCCATCCTGGTGAAAGTTAGACCGAAAGTTAGAGGTCCATCCACTCTATCATGCTACAGTCAGAAGTGGAGACGTTTTACTATATGTAGTCATTTGCAACGGCTCGACCCTCTTCGAATCAAGACTTCTCAGATCCTTCCATATTTGCTGTCTTTAGCAAAGGCAGGCTTGGCACACACATCCATAAAAGTCCACCTGCCTGCTGTCTCTCGTTACACTTGCATGACAGGCAAGTCTCTCTTTGGACTCCTCACCTGGTTAAAAAATTTCTCAAGTGCCTGTTTCGAGCTTTCCCTCCAGTAAAGGCACATGCCCCAGCTTGGGAGCTAAATGTGGTCCTCCAAATACATGGGCCCGCCTTTTAAGTCTCTGCACCAGGCTCCTCTGAAGTTCCTATCATGGAAGACTGCCTTTCTAGTGGCTATTACTTCTGCCAGACTTGTCGGAGAGTTACAAGTTTTCTCCTGAAAACCACTGTATTTAATGTTTCATCCATCCACATTTAATCTTTCACCCATCCATCTTTGAAACACAATTTACTTGATAAATGAGCACCTTACAAATGCCCAATAAAATAAAAAATAAATCCAGGTTGGTGCTGCCCACTTATCCCACAGTTATGCCTAAGATACCATCAACCTTTCATCTCAAAGAACCTCTGGTCCTTCCTGTGTTTGGCTCTCCCACTTCCGGCAGAGAGAACCTTGCATTCACTGGACGTTGCCTGTGCGTTGAAGTTCTATATCGAAAGCACTAAATATGTTCACAAAACTACTCAACTCTTTGTGACGTTTGCACCTGTTGCACTGTGGTGTTTCTGTCTGGTGTTCCCTTGCTCGACATGTGCAGGGCTACTACGTGAAGGCCTTACCCACACCTTCACAAGATTCTACTGCATTGACAGGGATTCCAGGGAGGAGTCTGTGTCAGAAAAGGAGTGCTTTGCAACCTATTTACTTGAGGTGAGTGTTCCAGAAGTGATTTTCATTGCTTCTGTAGAGCTGTACCACCTCCCACTGGTTGTGATATATGTACTGCTGTGTATTCATATTCATGAGCAAATGAATCCATGAAAGATCCCATACTGGAGAAGGAGCAAGTTATTTACTTGGAAGCCCTGTTCTCCAGCATAGATATCTTTCATGGATTCACATGCAACCCTCCCTCCTACCCCTCTATGGCTCTTCTTGGTTCCTACTGCCACATTACGTGAGCTTCCAAATCTCATCAAATAGCTTTTATTCGATAGTATAGTCTCCAAAAACATTTGATTACAACTATATATAAAAAAAATAAGAAATTCCTAAGAATTTTGCTACATTTTTCACTTCGCTATAAATATATAAAATCATGGAAAAGCCTTCCAAATCTGAAGATGGCCACCAGGGGCGGAGCTAAAGGGGTCTAGTGCCATTGGCTGGGCCAGTATGACCCAAAGGGACAGCAAATAGTGGCAGCTCTTATTGTGCAATGTGGCGCCACCAAGCAGGGGCCCGCTGAAATCAATGGGGGGGAGGGGTGCTGGTGGTGTTTGGGAGGAAGGGCCAGGAATCCTATGAGGATCAGGTCACCAGACACAGCGGCAGTGGGGTGATTAGCAGGGAAGGGAAAGGGGTGGGGGGAGGTAGAGAAGTTTTGAGCAGTTTCCCGAACTTAAGGAGGTCCGGCACAAGTCTGAGGGGGGGCAGGGAGGCTGTTCCAAAGGGCACCAGCCGAGGAGAGTGACCTGCCCCCCTCCCCCCCTATCTGCTTGGAGAAGCATTTGACAGTCAGTTGGACAAATATATATTTACAGTACATTGCCTTTAAAAATTGTATGTACGGCTTGAACATACTCGATGTATCATAAGCTCAGCATTGGCTACTAATGAAATTCTTATTAAATAGTAACGCTGGATTTTAACTGACCCGTTTTTATTGAAGAGCTACAAGCATAGTATAGAAATATATTTCTCATACAGGTGCAGGACAATACTGTTCTTGCTGCCAGGCTTAACGAGTTTGTTTCACTCGGATATGCTGCTATCAGTAGGAAACACTTGGCTCTGACAATTAACATCCTTCCTCATACAAGTACTTGGCGGGTTCTCATAAAGTTGATGCATATCTCTGCAGCTGTTTATTACAGGAAGCTGTTCGTAGGCGAATTAGCCAAAAATCATAGACAAATGTCATTGTGCCTGAACAATACCATATAGTGTGCATTGTCTTTGCAGCCACTGATGTCACCAGGCAGCAATAAACATTAGGCCAGAAGTGCAATCCGAGTTAAATATTTAAATGTATGCCAGTTGCTTGTGCGGTTTCGTGGGGGTAATAAATATCTGATGTATTAGAATCTCTCTCTGCAAATTGTTTTTTTCTCATCCCACTAGTTGGAAGCGAAGAAAGGGTTGTCTGTCTGTCCATACAGAAAGCTTTATTGCTCTCAAACAGACTGGCATGCTCTGTTCTTTGCTATATGGGAGCTAGCCAGCCGTCTGAATTAACCTACAATCCGATATCTGGTTATTCATATTTTATAGTTTTGTTCATTGCTATCATTTAGTATTGGCTACTGGGTGAGGGACCATTTTCACAGGATAACCCGTCCGCCCCCTCCCCATCTTTGCCCATAATTTGGAGAAGGGTCTACTGCACGTGATACGACCACCTCTTGAGGTCTACAAGCTTGTGAGCATAGTGATACCGCAATCTAGGTTTTGTAGTGTTGAAGTAAAAAAACATAGTGGGTAAAGTAAAAGTGTTCTCTTTATTGGGTAAACATTTCATTATGAACTTGGTTACAAAGGAACAGTTTGGCCATGGCCATGCATTAGATGTAATGTAAACGTGAACGATTTCTCTTTACGAAAATGAAAACTTTGAATTTGTTTGACTGACTTTGATGTGTTCAGTTGGATGTTGGCCCGTCAGATTGAAAGTCCATTGAAAAAAGATTCTCCCTGAGAAGAACGTAAACTGGTTTGCAAATTGCATTGCTGTTACTTGGATGCAGAGCCCTGCTTTGTTTTCCTGTCTGCTTCTGAGGCTGGAGTGCTGTCAAATTATCAGTAGTTAGCTCGTGAGGAGCTGCAGCAACGTGTTCCCTCTTTCCCTGCACTGCCGGCTGGAGCCGCAGTATATTGTGCCTGTGCCTTTAACATCGGCCATCGAAAATTGGAGGCGGATCCTATTTAGCCTCGATTCCGGCGCGGAGTCGTGAGCTGAGTCAGTCTACGGCAGTCAGCTACGACTTTTTTCTCGTGAGGAGCTGCAGCAACGTGTTCCCTCTTTCCCTGCACTGCCGGCTGGAGCCGCAGTATATTGTGCCTGTGCCTTTAACATCGGCCATCGAAAATTGGAGGCGGATCCTATTTAGCCTCGATTCCGGCGCGGAGCGCGCGCGGAGTCGTGAGCTGAGTCAGTCTACGGCAGTCAGCTACGACTTTTTTCTCGTGAGGAGCTGCAGCAACGTGTTCCCTCTTTCCCTGCACTGCCGGCTGGAGCCGCAGTATATTGTGCCTGTGCCTTTAACATCGGCCATCGAAAATTGGAGGCGGATCCTATTTAGCCTCGATTCCGGCGCGGAGCGCGCGCGGAGTCGTGAGCTGAGTCAGTCTACGGCAGTCAACGGCTGGTCTCGGCAGTACGATTCAGCTATTCATGACGGCCCACTCCGGCACAGGCGGCCAAACAGGCTCTGGCCCCCTTACCCGACGGAAAACCATTCAACAACGCCGTATGCAAAACCCTTGGACAGCGCTAAAAAGCGACGCGAGAGTGGAGCCAATAAAGGTAAGCTCCTTGCTCCACAAAAGTGCACCTAAAAACATGTCTGAACTTCAATCTCTTAATTCATTGTCAATCGACCAAAGTACTAATGACGACACGATCGCTGTTAACCCCTCGCCCGTACTGATGATAATGTACTCAGACGAGCACCACACTGAGGAATCCACTGAGACTTCCATCGAAATATGTGCACCAGTTACCCTTGATAAAAAGGGAGACACCGCGCCTCCACAAAATTCATCGGCTACACCAGACATTGCGATTAATGAGACAACATTAATTGATCTGTCAACGTCAAGTCTAGATGATGCTGAAATCAACGTACCTAACACTGACACGTCTGGTGGAATCTCCATATGTGCCTTGCCCGCAGCTATTACCAGCGAAGTCAGCGAAGCTGAAACTATGGTTTTAACTTCAAACGACGGAACCGACGTGGAAGTCACCATCAGTTCTCCACAACGACCGCTACTATCATTACTCGACCTCACCCCCTTAAACAGGAGTACAGACTCACCTACCTCTGTTAAACCACTATACTCTAACAAAGGAGACGAGTTCTTTACGCCATTTGACTTAACGGATGTCGAGCTCTTGGAAGCCTCACAAGAAAACGAGGATCTTGCCTCAACAAGTTATTCTGAAGCAAAAAATGCTATTGCATCAAATTTAATTGCAACTGCAACCATTGAGCACGACGAAACCACTTTGGCCGTGAGCTCCTTAAAATCAAACTTGAAGCACATTAAAGCTCAAAGCGCGGTCAAACATCGAGCTGCCGAAATTTTTGATAAAGTTCCCACACGTACCGTCTTTGTCTACACAAAGCCAAATTCCTTCAATGAAAAGGACATTACACCATCAAAAAGGACCTCCCTTAGAACTCTAACAGAGCAAGGAGACCAAAGAAATAACATCGATTGGTCCCACAAGAAAAACGGTGATGTGCAAAACTTAGCAGGGATGCCTCACACTAGTGAATCGACGCGACAAGCCCCCCATCTTGGGCTGCCAATGCATCCCAAATGCGTGACTGACGGCAAACTTAATCACGCGTTACGGCATACGAAGCATTATGCCCAATCACAACATCAAAACACATCATCCGTGCATCTAACAAAAAACAAGAATTTGTCTTCAAACATTCAACCTGCCCCAAAAGCAGTTCCGGCAAATGTAACTGGTGATGCAACATCAATACCAGACTCTCATTCAGACTCCATAAATAGTAACCAGTCTAATCTAGGTGAACAGACTGGAGAAGGCCCCAAACCGAGTCTTTCATCAGCAGCAGCAATGCAGATTTATAACAACGTACTAGCCGCATCATCAACAGCACTCTTGCCTTTTTTAAAAATGTACGAATCTTTGCTAGATACTTACAAGGACCAGTCCACACTTATCATTTCATTAAAGGAAAAGATGGATAGTTTTGAGACTGTAACAAACTTTCTACAGGAACAGCTGACTCAGGAAGCCGAAAAGACAATGCGTTGGCAAGAACGCTTAAGCGACCTTGCTGCCCGTCATCATTGCCAAAACGACTCCTTGTCCGACGGCCTTCTTGAGGCGGTGAAATGGATGCGACATTTCTCAACCGAAATCTACTCCAAAACTGAGCACCAAACTACAGACTCAACGCCCACGCGAAACCCTGAATCCCAAAGAATTATAATGCAGGACGCTTCCTTGCAGGCCACAACAAAGACAATAATTCAGACAATAGCGAATCAAACTTCAACCTCATTTGAAAAAATATCCAACTCAGTGATCTCTGCTTCACAACAAGCATCTGCGACCAGCTTAAACAAATCTCCTTTAATTCAGGAAGCTTCCGATTGTGACCATTCAAAAAATCTCCCAACAAATGGCCTTTCATCTCAGCCTCCGGCAATGAAATCTGTGGCCTCCTTTGGCATCTTTCAAGGTCCTTCAAAACAAATAGAAGTAAAAGACTTTAACGCTGTAAAGCACATCAAACGCCAAGCTCAGAACTCACGCCAGACAATACCAAGACCAGGAGTCAAAAAATGCACATCATCTCTGAGCTCTCGAAACCTGATTAGAAATTTGCCAAAGGTCCCCACCCCCGGACTATTTAACCAAGCCAAAGCAGTTAACCAAAATGACTCAGACACTAGGAAAAAACAAACAAAACAGGGAAAGAAGCTCGATGCCCCAGAAGCCCATCCGAAAAAACGTCAAAGAACTGACTCTGATTCAGTAATCGTTACAAACGATTCTCCCAGCTCTACAATCGATATCTGTGACCTATCTACATACTCTGAGGACTTGTCAATCGACCACCAAGACTTGGCTCCAGATTTTGCTCAAGAAACTTTACAATCAACTCACTCACCAACGACCGCGAACGATCCCAATCGATCTACGAACATCGACAAAAATCCAATAAGAACGAGGCCAAATAAGGAACAAAAGTTATCCCATTTGAATCCAAAACACACAAACTCGCATGGGAACAGGCCAGTCCATTATCGTTCTCAGGCATCTACTTCACTGGGTTCTAGTGCCGGCTTAACACCTTGCAAACTCAGATTGCAAAAGCTTCATCACGATGATCACGATGTGAACATGAACAGGAAGAACGTGATGAAACTACTCACTTGCATTCCGTCATTACGAACGATTGTGTCAGCAGACATAAGAATTGTAGAATACGCAACGGAACGACGTTGTGATCAAGTGCTTTTGCATATTCCATCTGCCTTAGTACGGAACACTATTCTGCAAGCGGCAAATGATCTACTGAGCTATGGCTTTGACGTCTCAATTGAACCGCAAAACCTGGGCACAAACAATCAGAAAACCAGTCCGCAGTATTCTGCTCCCTGTCATCGTGAACAAAGACACATGGAGCACAAACAGAAACCATCACGAGTAGAATTTCAAAGATCTGAGACAAATCGGATCCTGATGAACAACATGACGCACAGCACAACAGATCGGAATTAGCCATCAGTTCGTGCAATAGAATGCACACGTGAAATTCTCTCTTGGAATACCAGGGGGTCGTCTCACCTATTCAATCGGTTTGATGTCAACCTGGACAAGGCATTTATCATTTGCCTCCAAGAAACTTGGTTAAGTGAACCCCCAATGAGAGATGGCTTTACGACCCTATTAAATCCCGCTGTCAAAGGACCAAAAGGCCGCCCCTCTTCTGGTCTATTAATGATGATTAAAATTAATACATGGTGGCAACCTAAGGCTTCATTCGCTCCAAATCCCTTTATACAAGGCGTCCTATTACAATCAAATCACCAATCAGTTGACGCCAGGTCACATCTGCTCATTTTAAATGGTTACTGGAATCCACATAAAATCAGTACCAAGCTTTTTCTTAGTTCTATGCTCCACATCCTCGATGAGGCAATATTGAAATATAGGAATCTCTCAATCATTTGTGCAGGAGACTTAAATTGTGCTTGGTTTAAATACGAGCGTGAAACACAGAGCTATAAGCCTGCTCTAGACAAAGACATCCCTACCCGTGGCATTTTATGGAGCCGTGCCCTTCGCACAAGGAACTGTTTAATGGTTAATGGGAACGTCATAGGAGACCAACCGCCAAGTCAAACGTGGTCAAACAACAAGACCCACTCAATCATTGACTATTTCTGGGCCTCACATAATCTATTTGAGAAAAACCTGTCTCTAACAATCTTGCCTATGTCAACGAGCGATCACAACCTTTTGCGACTTACTTGTCAGCTGGAATGGTCATTGGATACTCGTTACTATGAAATTCCGATTTCAGTGACGGCAGGTGGCAACCGTCTCAGAATAAATAGAAGGAACCTCCAGGAAATAAGACAGAATTTTGTCAACAAAGACGACTCGTTGATTGAGTATATTCCTTTACTCTCCGACTTTGTCACTACACGTACTTCCAATGTAACTATGGGTCATCTACACAAACATGTCTCATCCATGACAATAACGTCAGCAAAAAGAGAAATGCGACGAGACGTGAGGAAGCTAAAGAAACTGATTAAGACCACCGACAATAGAAGTGCTATAATTCAAGACATCCAAAATCGACGACGATCGTATCGTTCCTGGCTTAAATCACAAAAAATCATAATTGAACAAGATAAAGCGGAGTTGCTACTGAAACAGCTAATTCAGAAAAATTCCCGCGAAACTTGGGCCATCCTAAACACTGGGAACTCCAAACATCAGCCAACAACGATAAACGTAATTGCCCCCGAGCAATGGACACAACACTACGCAAAAATCTTCAGTAATACACAACAAGAAGACCAAAATGCTTCAGAGACAAATTCAACTTCTTGGGGGCTACGAGTCACCGCCGCCGACATAAAAACTGCAATACAAGCACTGAAAAACTCCAATGCCGCTGGACCTGACCTAATAACTAACATCATGTTAAAAGATAACGCGGAGGAATGGGCTAAATTGATAGAAATCCTGTTTGTCAGACTGTCCACAACAACAACAATTCCTGGATCCTGGCGAGAAGCAATAATAGTCCCAATTTACAAAAAAGGCAATCGGGCAGATCCATCCAACTATCGCCCGATAGCCTTGTTGGACACCATTGGGAAAATTTTTGCATCGTTTTTACGCTTACAGCTTACGTACTGGTCAACGACAAACTCAATCCCTGACATCCGGCAGACCGGATTCACAAAAGGAGTCGGGGTGGAAGTAAACCTGCTCTTAATGACAATTCTAAAATTGGAAAGCATAAGGGCCAAAACCAAACTGTTCGTAGCCTTTATCGATCTACGTAGTGCCTTTGACACCATTAATCGCTCAAAACTCTGGGCCAAACTAAAGAAATGGAATTGCCCAAGAAACCTGATGGATCCAATAAAAGCGCTACACTCAAACACCTCAATCAGCATTCGACTAAACAACCAAGGTGTTCTCTCCAACCCTATACCAACAAACACAGGGGTGAAACAAGGTTGTCCACTAGCAGCCGAGTTATTCAAACTGTTTATTGCCGACATTCCTGAACACCGGAAAAACGTGAGATATTTTCCTCCAAATTTAAATAACATCGAAGTCGGTCATTTAATATACGCAGACGACATAGTCCTTCTAGACAAAACCCAGATAGGCCTACAACGGCAATTGTCCAACCTTAAAGAATACCTCGACTCCAACGATCTGTCAATAAACATCGACAAGACCAAAATCATCATCATCATCGGCAAACCAAAATCTAACAATCAACGTCCTTTCACCTGGTATATAAATAAAAAACCACTAGATGTGGTCGATTCAATTAGATATTTGGGGATATCCTTTAACAACTCACTCTGCGAAACTCCGTGGAAAGCAGTCTTGAAAGCCCGAATGGTGCAATTTGGAATTCAAGCCCAGCTTCTGGACAAATCGTATGGCAAATTCGCACTCACCCCAATCCTGAAATTTTATCTGCAGAAAGTCGTTCCAGCGATTACTTATGGATCTGAAGCAGGGTGGTCCATCGAAGCGGTCTTTTGGCAGAAGCTTGAAGCTATTTTTTGGCGACGTGTCTTGAAGTTACCAACCTACATCTCAATGATCCAACTAAGATACGAACTTTCCATAAACTCGCTTCACGCTTGCGTAATATGGAAATCTCTGATGGCTTTTAGAAAAATGATTATGCCATCTAAACCACCTGCCTATCAGCCCTTTTCCATCAGACCTGGCCCGGGGAATTCAGTATTACTCGAAGAGTGGAAACAACGTCTGAAAAACATTCTAGCCCATGCTAACTCAAACACTGATGAATTGATAAAGCGACCGCAATTGGTTAAGAAAAAGGTCGACACAATGCATTGGATCCAGAATTACGACCAACGTTGTAAGATGGTCACAACTCTAGACACCGCAATTGGACAACATAAGTTGGGCGTTCTATGTAAATATTTGACAAACTGCCCTTCCCGCCACCACCGGGCTCAGTTTTTACGAATTCGGTTAAATGCAATCAACACAAAAGCAGCACTGTGGCTTCGTCATTCAAATAAAGTAAACAACGACAGATGCCGCTTCTGCATGAAAGAACCCGAATCCATCGAACATTTGATAACTAAATGCACGCTGCTCACAACAAAACGAGCCTTACACCTAGGCAACTTTTATCCAGCGGATCCAGAAGCACGTGATTGGTGGTCGCAGGCAATGGCCGGAAATGTTGTAAAACTTTGCTGTGCGATAGTCAACTTCATAGACGCACTTGATTTAGAGAACATAGAAGGATGCTCTTAATGGAGAGCTCATCAATCGAACTTTTGTCTACAAAGAAACGGACTAAAGGAAATGAATCTTCGGATGAACCTCGGTTGTAATAAAAGTCTGATGTCGCGGCATTATACTGCGACATATTTCGACTGATATTTCAAAAAAAAAAAAAATGATCAGTAGTTATTGACTGTATTAAGAGCATTCTGATTGGCTGAGAAAAGGTAAATAATGACCTCCATGTGCTAATGTCCTAGATTCTCAGGTGAGATTATCTATTTACATAACGATTTTCATGCATGGCCACTAGTGAAGGTTTAGTGATTAACAACAAATTTGTAATCCATTTGCTTTTATCTGGTATTGCCAGTAGTTTTGACTCCTGGTTCACAGAGCAGAGGCCCTTCCTCTCGGTCGATCTCTTTCATGCCTGTCTAACTCTGCTCTGCAAAATAAATTACCACTTTTGGGCATTACAACTGTTCATTCCCACCCACACCCCTTCCAGCATCTCCTGGTCACTTCTCAGAATATTGCTTAAAGACTATCTGAGGTGTAGTAATGTCTATGGAGCAATAATTTGTATGTATGCTCCTTTTATGTTGTATTCCACTGGCTACTGATGTATGCCTCTAGAAAGACTTCCATTTTGCATCATTTCCAGGATAATCATGGTATCTGTACACTTCTCCATATGTAACTAGTGTGCCATGCTGGAGAGGTTGAGTAAAAACATATCTTTTACAGGTTTAGTACCGGAGACTAGTCTCTCGGGTGCAGGACCGGAATTCAAACCTGTGTTGCTCTGCATTGTCTTGCTTCCAAGACGGGGGCGTTGCCCCCGAGATATCTTCTCTTACTCTTTGAATCTATCAAAAGATCTTATCTGCTTGAATCTTCTTTTCCCCCACTTGTGCAAGACAAGATATTCTATGCCAGTGGAACGTCAGGAGGAAAATAGCAAAGGCATTTGGTTAACCTGCTCCCATTTCCTACAGTTATCCGGACTTCAAGCAATGAACAAATATAATTAGTTATTTATAACGTGCTTAATACTGAAGAGGTTTCCAAGCGCTGATCCGGAACTCGAACCTGTGTCGCTCTGCGTCGTCTAGCTTCCAAGACGAGCACGTTGCCACTGAGCAATATTACCCGTGCCAAGTGACAGTGTTAATATACATAGAAACGTGGAGGGTGCTCAAACGTCTCAAGGTTGTCAGATCAACACCACTCCATCTGTCTAAGCAAGGCAAAACTTATAGCACCATTCATTTCTTATGCTTAAGGTATGCCAGGAGCATGTGAGCATCCTGTGTACCGTTAGTATATTGTCATTCCAAACGAATGACATTGTTTTTCTGTAGTGCACTCTGATTTTTATTTTTTTTTCTTTCTTAGGATTTCAGTGGGAAGATATTAATAGAAATGGCTGTGTCACATGAATAGTATCATGCAGAAACCTTAAAGAAAAAATGGTTTTCAAATCAACATGACTTTTTTGTGTGCGATAGATTTGGGTTTGGGAACATGTCTAACCAAACCGAATGCTTTTGCTTGACTGTAAGGAGAACTTAATAATTGCATGGAATGAACATAAAGCAGGATGCCAGTCTGTCAGGGTTCCCCCAATGTAAAGTTGAACAGTTTCTTGTCACTGTTTCTTGTCACTCAGTTCATTGGTCTGGATGCCCGAGTTCCAACCAAGTCTCTATACATGCAACTTCATCCCCAGAGGCCTATGTTTTTCAGTACTCTTCCATCCTCTGGAGGTCAGGCTCCCGAGACTAGTCGGTTTAATACTAATCGTTGGGGCATTGGCTGGCCTTCCTGGACTGTGATTGTCTGCCACTAACATTTCTATCCATTTCCCACCTGTCATGGGTTAATTTGGAGGCTGCTGTCATTATTATCCTCCGGCAAGGGTTGTCTCTTCTTTGCCCCGTCACGTTTGGCTTCTTAGTCTTTCGCACCCATGCTCAAACTTCAGGCAGTTCACTGCTCTATGGTACCCAGGAAGATTCTGTGTTAATAGATAGGCTATTCTTCTTTGACTCCTTTGGTGCAGTGTTTAATTTGTGTGATGGTTGTCACCTGCTCAACCCAGGACTTTTTTGAATGACGGACTGAGCACTTCTGCAATTTTGTTTTCCATGCTTGTTGTTACACTGGCAGTGGCGACTCCCTTCTGTTTCGTCCCTTAGCAAGCACTTGCTTGAAATGCATTTCAGAATGCTTCTGATAGGTACACCAATTGTTTTCCTGATGTGGAATACTACCGTTGGCTACTGTGCCACATTTTACAGTATTGGGTTGTTACACGGGCTTACCTTCATAGGTGTATTAGCTGTTTATCAAGCATTGTTTTTTAATAGAAAATGCTATAAAATGCAGCATTCAACCACATTTTCTTGAATGTCTGGAAACTAGCTTACTATGCTCACTTGTATATCCCCACTCCCCATCGCTCAGTTGCACGTACACAAGAAAAAGTATCCTTACACAAGTATTCCATGCCTGCACATCGAGGAAAAATGAATTATAAGAGACTGTGTTTTCCCTAGAAGCACAGATGTGTGTTTATTTAGAGAATATGGCACTGAATTGTCTGCATTCCTTAGTATTCACTTTTGTTAAATTTCCTCAGCCAAAGATCTTTTTAATGAATCATTTTGTTTCTTACCACTTCCAAACTCTTCCGGAACTCTAGTCAGTGGGACACTGCACCGTTTTGCCAGCTAAGACTAATGTAGAGACATGGGAGTTACTGTTTTACAAATGAAGCCCTGCCTTGTGTGCATGCTTATCCCGCCAGGTCGAGATTAGGTTCTCAGCTAGCATGCTTCTCTCTCCTTGTCTGTCTTTTTATTTGAGGGCAGGCGTTCTTTACTGTTGATGGTGTTCTTGACAGTTAACGGTGTAATAAAAATATCTTAACCAATTCTGCCTTCAGCCGCTCGAATTATAAGCACTATGGATATCATTGACGGAAGTCCGTTTAACAGGCATTAGCAAAGCCAACTGTTTTGATTTGTGCACAAGTATAAGGCATTTTCCAGGCACTGTTCGATGCCCAGGTACTTGGTCCTGTTACCATCATAATACCACTACATCAGTCCTTGGCAAGTGCCATTCCTGTGAATACACAAAAGCCCAAACTGTTGGCATTGCCAATGCTTGTATTTTCCTGGTTGTAGCCCTATGCTGCTTTTCATGGCACATGTAAATGATACATTTGTGTGGACGGATGAGGCTCTATGTCCTGTTGGATTGCTTAATCTTAGTTTCAACGTATCCTTCTTAATGATGAGGTGGGATACATGTCCCAAGTTCTAGATTCAAGCACTCCAAACTTCTCAATGTAGCTACATTTTCTCCACACGACGCAGCACTATCCCACCAGCGTTTTGGGCTTAACCACATAAATAAGTTGAGTAGTTTGGAGTGCTTGAATCTAGAACTTGGGATATTTATCCCACCTCATCATTAAGGAGGATATGTTGAAACGTTATGATTAAGTAATGAAACAGGACATAGAGCCTCATCTGTCGGATATCACCATCTCCACTTCATCGGAGAGCACAGCCAGTGAGATGGCAGGCACAGGAGGTACAGCTGTCCTCCATTTTGTGAGCAGATTTCTAACCCTTGAAGAGACTGCGACCTCAGGAGGAGGAGAGGAAGCGAGCACACCCATTAAATTGCACCTGATGAAGGGACATTGAAACCCGAAACGTGTTGTGCAGACGGCACTGATTATAAATACTTTTTTACTACTTACTGGACCATTGTGGACTGAATTACTCTATATTATTTCTATGAACCCTACTACTGTGACATTTTGAATTTTGGACTTTACTTTGTTTTAAAATATCTCAAATTATATTGGCTGATCTTCAGCACAAAGGTGTGCAGGGGACAGCAGTATTCCATTTTCAGGGATACCCAATTCTGTTTCCTAATTTTTTTGAAATGCCCATGCTCTTTAGGCTTGTGAACGTTCGTCTAAGGTGAAAGGTTAATTGAAATGTGTATGTTTCACTTTAAGGTATGTTCCCTTAATGCACATTTATTCATAGGTGCCAGCTTTTGAATTTCGCTCTGGGGCATAAGTTCACACACCGCGTGAAGCGAGGGAGCCGTACCCATCCCCAGGTTGAAAGGCCATATTTTGCAGCAGGAATAGGAAAAAAGCCATAGAATTTACATAAAGGTATAAACATAAAACCTCTTTGCACACTCAGCTTACTGTCTGAGTTGCCTTAGCAGCATTCCGATATAGGATCCCCTGCTTCCCCTCTGCAGTTTCCGCACCCGCCAAACGGCTTTGGCCTACTCAACCCCTCCAATCAAGGCTTAGGGTTTACAATGATTAGGTTGGTGCCCCTCCATTGTGAAATGAGCGGCACCTGATACTTTTGTAAGAGGCATGCTAACACATCATCATGCCTGAACTCGGCAGGAAAATAGACAGAAATCCTACCACGGCCCGTGATTTAGAGCAGTACAGCACTCAATCCGGATTTTCTTTTTCCAGTTTTGGTTGCCCCATGCAAATACTTTGCATAATCTCCACAGGGGCAAAATGACATTTCCCCTCCATTGTTGAAGGAGAACTGGCGCATCTCTGCCCTCTGTACTTAGCTCCTATGCAAATCGTATTGAGCCCCCCACTTTATTTAGGACTTGAGCCCTGTTAATTTTGTTATTTGAAGACCTACGAAACTGCTTACTCTCTCAGCCTCAAGACCACCCAGTTAAATAGGCATTGTCATACTATAAGGCATTCCTGCAGTATACACAACCTGCCTGTCTTCCCCAGGCCCAGTTACTGACCTGATATTCTTTGAACCTGCTTGGAGTTTATTTCTTTTGACAGTCAAAATAATCCTTCTTGGTAGCTTTTGAAATAAACAGCATATTGCTAGTTTGAACAATATGGCCAAATAAAAACAATAAAAACAAAAATAATGGGGATACTTCCGCAAAAACAGCCGTTGGCTTCAGTTAGCAAAATGCAATCACCATATTTTTGCAATGTGTTCCACAGTCGGATGGTGTATTCAAATCAACATTTCAGAAAGACCTTTTGCAAACAATATATCTGCCAATTACATCTGGGAAGAGATGTCTCCAAGTGGCTGAATTGAATTGCAGATATGTCTAAAATCCCTGCTTTGCCAATAAACTGAAGTGCGTGCTCCCGGGCAAATTCTTTTATTTCACTATCTGCCAAAATGAGAAGTCTATCCAAGGTATTCAGCACGCATTGTCTGCTACTTCAAAAAAAAAAGCCTTAGCCCCGATATTGTCACATAGGTAAACATTAACAGTGCGAATTCATATACTGGACATCACAATGTATTTGTCTCTTTCCTTACTCATGGCAACGTGTTTTTAATTTAAGTTCCCATGATTCCTTTGTATTTTAAAGACTCATTCGGTGATATAATTTTCTGTAATATCATGGATGTCCCTATTTATGGAAATAAAAAGGGCCGATAGAACTTTTGAAGCCCAGGGCCTCGCCAATCCCAGGGCCGGGCAAACTTTCAAATATATATTTCACTCTCGTTAGAGCACCTCATTGGAGCCTTTACTGTATTTCAGGTATGGTAGGACAGTGTTTTACTAATAATTGTTTACCCGCACTCCTACCGTCTCCTACTCCGTCATGTGTTCCCAACAGCATAAGTGTGTGTGTCTATTACAGGCTGAGAAGTTTTATGTAAGCTCAAGTATGGTAGCTGCAGGAATGAAGAGGCATTGGCTTGATGGATGTGGAGAGGCACAGGTGCATATTGTTGATTTGGAACATTTGTAATACGCCCAATTGCAATGCAGACGCTTCGAGTCACATGCGTGGTGCAGGGGGATCATCAAAGTGTGCATGTATGCAAAAGGTGCAATCGCTTCTTACAGCAACGACATAAAGCACATTCCTTGAACGGAAACGATCAAGAAATCCAAATAAGTAGACAGGGGAGGGAATATGTGAAGTGTTAGAATGTTACAAATACCAAAAGCCCACAATCAAGAAAGTGGTGGGACAAACTCTTGTCCCATAAGGAGGGAATGCTGATGGATCTGAACGGGTGAATGGAGTTTGCAATATATTACCTGTAGTAAGAGATGGGCGCCCACTCCGAAAATCATCACAGCGTCAAGGAAGTAATAGTATTCTCTGTATCATTTCAGCAAGTTAGATTGTGGGCGTAAGTGTTTTGTTTTAACAAACCACGTTGTCTCAAATTAAACAGGCACACTGCACAAGCAGCAAGAACATTTCATAGAGTTGTCTTTGGATATCGAGATACGGCGCAAGTCCACACACAACTGCACCAATCACAAATGAGGTCCAAACATTCACTAAAATCTAAGCAGGACTCCGGGTGCAGAAGCGGGCTGAGCCAGGCATTCCCTCACTGAATGCCTCCTGACTAACAGCTCAACCTCCAAAGGAAGCAGACCACGACACACCGGCCACCTCAGCATCTTCAAAGGAGAGTTGGCTGGAGCAACGCTAAGGGTTTATTAACCTGAAGCACAGCAATGTCAGGGCTGAGGGCAGCAGCGGGGAGGAACAGACAAAGCATTCTTAGAACTTCACACCTTGCAGACCAGAGAGGAGGCCACACTCTACTCTAGAGCATTGCTGCGGCCAGCAAGCAAACGGCGACGAGCCGGTGCCCTCTGGTGTATATTTATCAACAGTCACTGTCCAGGAGCACGTAGTATCGGCACCACGATCAAGTTCGGCACGTCGTTTGCTAAAAGCCCACCACACTTCCCCGTTCTCTCTCCCATGCCAATCCGCGTTTCGTTTCTTTCCGAAGGAGGAAGCCACAAGTAGCAGCAGGTGGCTAATGGGATGGGCATCACCGGGTCATTGGATCCATGGGTTTTCTAACCACCAGCTCCCCCGCACATCTCTCCTTCCCTAACATGCTGGCTAGCCATGAGTGCAGCCTATCACAGTAAAGACGTGCTCTAAAGTGACGGTTGCGTTCTACACCAGTGTGCAAACACCAACCAGGCCCCTGTAGTCATTTACAAATTAGTGGTTGTGGTTCAACGGATTCAGCATTGGCAGTACGAAAGGCTCACCACCTGTTAAATGTCCATATTTGTCTGCGGGCAGAGTTGCTAGATAGCTGCGAGTTGGCTTCTAAAATGCAGCTTATGTGGCAAATGGCTCTTTTTTCTGCCACTCCACCTTGAATTGTCTGCTGGAATAGATAATAAATGTTGGAATAGCTCTATATTCTTGTTTAAGTAGGACTACTAGTTCTGCTCGGCAGACGTTGTTTGGGGCCTTTCTATGTACGGTTTACCGAATAGCAGATGCATCTTTTATTGTGTGTTCATGTCCCACTTGGTGCAATCATCGTTCAAGGTAGAGGCCCAAACTTGCCTGCAATGGAAGAATATTGATTTAATGGTAATGTAAAATTGTCAAGCCGAGCTTTACAGAAGTGTTTGTATTTATAAAATACTAGAAAAAGCAGCTCGGATATTGTAAGTGCCTCATTGCTTCAGCAAAGTTTAGAGGAGCTAAATGTTCTTTCCAGATACTGTATGTGTATTTGTGTTTTAAGTCCTGCTTACATTAATTTAGTACTGCCATCCGCTGTTTCCACTTCGCTATTTGTTTCTGGAAAATGATGACCTTACTCTTGGCTTACTTTTAGGTACAATATGTTGTGGTACTTTTGCCATATGTTGAGGTTGTTGTGCAGGTCTTTATTTCCCAACAGTATCCCAGGAGCTGGTGAGACTCCAGTCCCAAGAAGTTTGCCAGAGTAGATGTGTATGCTGAAACAGTTGGGCGAAGTTTTATTCATTGTACCTGTTTGAAATGGTCCGACTTTGTGTGCTTAGTTGTTACACTTCATTTTGTCTGAGAGTTCTTTCCTTTGATTACATAGGGCCTCATTAGGACCCAGGCGGATTTCGCGGTGCTAAATGCACCGCGAAGCACGGCGGAAAGCCGTCGATAGCGCCATGGGGGTTGGCGGATTTACCGCCCCATTCCGACCTCGGCGGAGCGGTAAATCCCCAATCCCCATTCTGCCCTTCCCCATTCCCATTCTTGCCCCATAGGGTATAATGGGAGTGGGGAAGGAGTTAATTACGCCACCGTAAAATACGGTGGCGTAATTAACAACGAGGTCCCGTAGCGCCATGGTTTTCTCCGCCTGGTAAAACCAGGCGGAGAAAACCTCCATGGCGCTAAGGGAACTCGTAGTACGGCGGACGGGTCCGCCGCGATTAGCGCTGGCGGAAACCCACTCCGCCTGGGTCCTAATGAGGCCCATAGTCTCCCTCCTCACCCTCTCTTCTCCCACCATACCCTTTTAAAGTTTTTTTTGGATGAGCCGTGTCTGCCTGAGATTAAAAACCTTCTGGAAGTCAACAAAGTATGCAACGATTTTCCTGATTTGTGGGATATAATTAATTTTATTTTTAAAGTATTTTATTGGCATTTAACTGTTGGTAACATTTACAAAACAACCTGTTAAAGCATCATTTCTATGGAGGTCAGGGGGGGGGGGGGAGTGGGGGATGTCAAAAGAAAAGGGAAAGGGGAAGCAGAAGAAAAGCAAATGTGATACACAAATACTAAACAATAGTAACTAAACAACTGGTCTCTTTGACACTTGAGTACACTGGGGGTGCTGCCCCGGTTCATTTAGCCCTTTGGACATCGGAGTTCCTTAGGTGTTGGACTGGCGGAGAAGTGCCAAGTCTAGTAATTCTGCTGGTGCTTTCGTGGGGCATTGGCTTTAAGTCTGATTCAATAATGTTTCGGTGGGTGGGGGATGGTTCAGGGGGGGTCTGTCATCCGATGGAATAGTTAATTCGTTTTATGAATGCAGGATGTACATATGTGGTTGGGTGCCCTGTGGATAGTGGGTAATTCTATATGACTCTTGTGCAGTATTTCTTTATCTCTGATATGTATGGATCTTCGTGTTTGGGATGGTGCACAATAACATTCCCAGGGTATTAAGTCATTCAGACTGTGTTTTGGGCAAATGTCATGATCTGAGACCCGGATTGAATAGTTCAGCATTGCCAATTGTAGATTGGCGGTGCCATATTTGATCCTTTTTGTTCAGTATTGTACCTGGTCTGGGACCTTAACTTGGTTTTTAGTTTTTTGTTCGTGTAAAGCCTTTCTTGTAATGGTAATATCTAGGAGATTTTGTGAGATCTTAATTACATTTCACATGTGCATTACTGACTGCTGCTGGAACACAACGTTTCTGCAGGCAGAGTTGGCTTTTTTTTCTTTTGAATCTTCTGTACATCTGCTTTCAAACTTAGTCTGCCTTAATACACCATGTGTGGCTGTGGCATGGTGACTATTTGGTGCATACAGCCACAGCAATTCGATTTCACACTAGTGTTAATTCTGTGAGCAGGCCTGCAGCTATGACAGGGCTGATGTGCATTCGCGTCTGGTCCGACTATCTCCACTACAGCCATGTGGAACAGTGGTCAGGATGCTGCCGCTTTGATTCTCGCGCAGTATGGGTAACCCCTTCCCTCAGGGCATTGCAACTTCCCCCAGAAGGTCTCCTGCGAACCGCTGCCTCAGCAGCAGTGCTGACATAACACAGCCATGCTCACACCAGAGTGCTGACTACTGGAGTCCCTTTCAATTCAACAACCATTAGAAGGGGGTGCAGATAGAGTTCCCATAAGGGAGTGCGGAGCTTAGAGGGGAGCCCCACTATATTTCTTTCCGTTAAGGCTCGCTCTCCCTTTTCATGTCCCCTCCATTTCCTGCAGGCAAGGTACTCTGGAGGTGATGTCATAAATCAAGGGGCACTTGTTGCAACAACCTGTATTGAACCCCTTGCCACATGCTTGCTGTGGACCAATCTCCTGTGACATTTTGTGTTTAAAAGGAGAGGGCCACCCCCTCATTCTTTACATCTTTGGACTCATACACTAGCCCTCTGTTGGAAGTACTGGCTGATTCAAAGTCCTCTGCCAAAGTGGTGAAGACAGAAGACATCCAAGGTAGAGGAGAGCTCTGTCCCTTGACCATCTCCAGGGAACAGTGTGGATGACTGCTCTTGGACCAAGGCTTCATTGCTGGCTGCACTGGAACCAGGATCCTATTCACTGGAGGTGAAGGACCCCCTATAGGTGCCAGTCAAACTCCCTGGAGTTGGAGTACAGAGCAGAAGGACTCGCCTTGTCTCTGGAAACCCTGGGCTGTCTCCTTGCAACCACAGAATCAAGGAAGCTACCCCTGGTGCTGCCTGAATCTCTGAACCGCATCAGCGTCAGTTTGGGCACCTTTGCCACAGTTCACTCTGCTTTAAGGGAACCACTTGAGTCGTCCTTAACCTTCACGCTCCGCTGCATCCGCACCTCTGTTTGATGCCAAAGCTCTACTGTTTCCACATCTGTGACATGAGTCTTCTAGTATCTCAAACTCGACATCATGGCCTGATCAAGCTTTTTCAAGCTCCGAGCTGACGCTGCTGCACTGCTCAGACTCCATATTGAGCCAGCAGAATCTGCACACTTCCAAAGGTTAGTCTCTGCCTCTCAGTCCAATAGGCAACTGTGTCTTGCAGCACCTCAAACCCACTCCCACCTCCCATTCCCAAGGTATTTGACATCTAGCTGACACTGCTGCCGAACAGCACTGCATCATTGTGACCTAATGCCACTGGTCCATGTGGCAAACCGGTTCACCCCTGTTCCTCCAAAACTATCAAGGACCACATCGACTCCCTGGCTCCTGCTGTGGCTGATTTCTGCAATCACTCCTTCGCCACTGGAGTCTTCCAATTCCCCCGGAAGCACTCCCTTGTGCACCCTCTTCTTAAGAAACCATTTGCTGACCCCTCCTGCCCGGCTAATCGCCCAATCTCCATCACTCCCTTCCTGGGCTAGCTCCTGGAGAAACTGGCTATCTTCCATCTTAATCTCCACACCGAATCTGTTGGTTTTCTTCATGACCATCAGTCTGGCTTCGGGGCTATCAGAAGCACGGAAACTGCTCTCCTGAACATCCGTGAAGACCTTCTCTCCAACCTTGACTCGAACACCCCATGTGTCCTTACCTTGCATGATCTCTCTTCTGCCTTTGACACTGTCAACCACGCCATCCTGCTCAACTGTCTCCGTGATAACCTGGGTATCCCTGGGCAGGCTCTGGCATGGCTGACTTGTTTCCTGTTCGACCGACCCACCCAGGTCCAACTTGGGTCCTTCCTCGCCAATATCTTTTTCTCTACCTGTGACGTCCCCCAGGGTTCTAACCTCTGTCCTTGGCTGTTCAACCAATACCTGGCACTCCTTGCCCAGCGCATCGCCGCTCTCTGCCCCAATTTTCAATGCTATGCGGATGATACCCAGCTCATTTTCAGGCTACCCTCGGCCTCCTCTCCTTCCCTCATCTCTAACTGTCTGCTATCCAGGAGTGGTGTGCCGCCAGTGACCTCTGCCGTAATGCTAGTAAGATCGAGATACTACTCATCGGCACACCCTCTCCCTCCTTCCCTTCAGCTCTCTGGCCGGCCTCTCTTGGCCCTATTCCTGCTCCCACCTGCAAGGCTAAAAACCTTGGGGTCATCTTCAACTCCACACTCTCCTTCTCTCCTCACATCTCCGACGTCTCTAGGAAGTCGCACTACCAGCTGCACCTCCTCAGAGGTATTCTTCCTCTCCTCTCCTTCCCCCAGAAGCTCACCATCTCCAGAGCCCTGGTTCTCTCTAAGCTGGACTATTGCAACAGCCTCTATCTAAATCTGCCTGCCTCTACTCTCCGCCCTCTGCAACTTATCCAAAACAGGACTGCAAGATGTGTCCTTGGCCTCAAGCCCAGGGATCGTCTCTCTCCAGGACTTTAATCTCTGCACTGGCTCCGAGTGGCTGCAAAGATTAAGTTCAAAACCCTCTGCATTATCCACAAGGCCTTCTGGGCATGGGGCCGCATTACCTTCAACTCTCTCTCTTCCTAAATACCTTCCTTCTTGGGCTCTTCGCTCATCTGCCTCCAACTTCCTCAGGGTTAGCCGCTTCTCCAGGCAACGAGTTGGTGGTCGATCTCTCTCCTTGGCAGGGGCCACCCTCTGGAACAGCCTTCCTGCCTCCCTGAAACTTGAGGAGAACCATCTCCTGTTCCAGAAACACCTCAAAACCTTCCTCTTTGCTTCTGCTTTCTCTGCCTCTCTCCCCTGCTGAAATTCCCTGCAGAATCTGCACTGGTTACCTGGCCACCCTTTCTGATCTTGGGGCCAGGTCCCGCCTTTTGCACATCTGCCCTGCCTCCCTGGAAACCCCCTGCACTTGGGGACTGGTTCTGTATCCCTACAGTCCCCTTACCAGCATTTATGTCTGCTCTTACCTTGCACTTGCCACCATCAGGCCGTTTTTATTTATCATATTTATTCTTCTTTCCTATGTACTGCACTTTCCCTTCCCCCTGGCACTCTTCCCTTTCTCCCTACCCTCGCACTTGCGCGATTTGAATGACACCCGGCCTAGTAGGATCGTTGTCTGTCTTCCACTGTTTTCACCTCCCTTGCCACGTCGCGCCTTGAAACACTTTTGTATAGGCGCTTTATAAATGCCATATCATATCATATCATGACTCAAACTTGGCCTGGCAACGAAAGCACCTAGACTGCTGGTACGACATTGAAAAGCCTGGCTCAACACTGAGCCCTGAAGTCGAGTTCAAGGGTACTGTGAAGAGGTCCTGATCCATTGGTCCTTTTTTGGAACTTATAAACCCCTGCTCCCATTTTTTCTACAAGATCTGATCTGATTGTCTGACCAGCCCTGCTCATCTGCCCAGAGTGCACCTTTCACAAAAGTCTGCATTCTCTGCGTTTTCCTCTACAGGGGTGGGTTTTTCTAGTTAATTCTTTTGCATTTTGTAATCCTTTATTTTTATAGAACTTCGATTGAACTTCCTTTTATTTTGGACCCATTGTAACTAAGTCGTTTTGGGTTGCTAATGTTATCTGCTCTCACCCCTCCTGAAGATATAGCCTGCCCTCAGCCCACGTTACCAAAAGAGGAAAGAAGGTATAACTTTTGGGCTCTGCTGGTTTTTACCTTTGTTTTGGATCACTGCTGGTTGAGTAGAAGTGTGGTGCTGAGTAAGTGGTTTAGCCACTACTTACACCTGTATTCCTGCACAGCAGTAGCTGTTTCGTCACACCTGGCAGTGTTACAATGTTTATTTTTAATGATCAATTCCAGTGCATTTTGTAGCCATCTTGAGAATGTTACACTTGAATTTCTGAGCAAAGCTCATTATCAAAACCTAGAATAACAACAAAAATGATTTTCTATTCTACTCTTTTGAAATGGGAGACTGATGAAACTAATTCACCCATTCAAAAGGAGTAGCCTCACACCAGGGTACTGCATCACTAAAGGCCTTTATTTCGCAATAAGAAGTGAAGGGGGGCATGATTATGATGGGAAGAAGGGCTCTGGTCAATGGAAGGAAACTTCCACCATCTTCATTCTCACGGTCCCTCCCTTTACAGTCCCCCCACTTCCTCTGAAGGAAAGCTTTTTTGGGTGTGACATCGAAGGTTGAAGTCCATTCTGTTCAAGAGCAGGGATTGGACCACTAAGGCAAGCTAGCTTTAGGTTAATCACCTGAGTTCTTTCGCCTTTGGGAGTCTCCCTCCCCTTCGTCAGAATTTCATTCCAGTCCTCTCGGATCCTTTAAAGCCGCAGATTCGTTCTTAAAATCTCACTGGACTTTATTTGGGAAAGTTGCACTTTCCAAAGCCCTCAGCCTGAGGTGAAGAAGGAATCGTCTAAGACAGAAGAAATATCTGTTCCCTACCCCCGCCAGGGAACATCATAAGTAACCTCTGCTGTGGATCAGGACCTACCACTCTGCACCTGAATCTCCAGAGCTTGGAGAGCAGACTCTGAATGGAACTCATCCTGTCCTCTAGTGCCCCAGAGTGGGCCTCACAGCAGCCGAGGACCAGACAAGCATTTGCAACGCCGACATTTTTGTTTTTTGTGTAAGCATGTGATGGGCAGTTGGTAGGCATTCCCACAATTGCACTGCCTGGCCAGAAGATGGACAGCTTGGGAAGATGCAGAGAGTACCAGGGCATATGATCGCAGTGCCTACAATGCGTATAACAATTATGTTCAAGCCAAAACTATTGGCTTTACCAATGCTGATTTTTTCACATAATTAAGCCATGTAATCTCTGCTTAGAAATAACTAAAGCATCCACCACATAGAAGCACAAAGTTTGATGTTACAATGTAGATTACCTAATTGGGGAAAATCATGACCTAACGGTGCGGTTTTTTATATTTTCAAAGAGCGTGGTATCATAAAGGAGCAAAATACCATGGAATCCGCAGGATTACAAGTGAAACTTGCAGCTGGCAACATATTTTGTGAAAACAAGTGAGGAGTACATTATCTAACTTCCGCGTTTTCATAGATCGACTCTGAGCACCAAAAATAGGCAGAGTCTGACACCTAGTGGCTAGGGGCGGGAGTGAAATACTCCCACCATAAAATCTTAACTGACTTCTTCCCAGATTCGATAGAATCCATGAGATCCTTATGTTTTAGCGCAACAAAAATGTCTTAGAACCAGGGTGCAAGCCGAGGGCACACGCGGCTGTACGCCGCCCCCCTGTGTGTTTTTAAGTAATTAGAAAAAAAAAATCTGCCCCCACTTACACTGCGTCGGAACATGGATCCAAACCCATGTCGCACGGCTGGAGACCAGACACTTAGCTGCAAGAGTCAAGACCACCAAAATTGCGCACTGGAAAGCTGTAAAATGTCTTGTATCGATAGTCTGCCATACAGGGCAGAGCAGGTTTTGGTACAGATTCTTAGATCTAAAAGGTGCGCACCTTTTATACATAGCAATGTTATAGGGAAATCTGTTCTCTTGACAACTCCGTTTCTGTCCTTTGCATAGCAATGTTCTAGGGAAATCTGTTCTCTTGGCAACTGCTTTTCTGTCCTGTGCACTTTCGTCAGTTGCGAAAGAATAACTGCAAGATTTTGGCATGTTTCACTTTTGTATACCTTCAGTTAATGTTACGTCACTTACTTTCTTTTGCCTCTCGCTGCTGTGTGCCTCGCAGCTTGAATATTTTTTAAATTCAGGCTCGGTTTTGCTAAATTAAACCCACCGCTTTCCGATCCTTACACCCACCCCCTCAGCATCCCCTTCACGATTCTGATGCTCCCGCCCGCCTCTCAGCCCTCCCACCACCCCTTAAAGGCCCTCAAACCCATTAAGACATCTTTCCCGGGCAGCCCATCCCGGGCAGCCCTTGGTAAAGGGCGCACCATCCCCAAACAAGCAGCTCCACACTGTTTGACCGGGGTAGCCAGCCAGCCGTCAACCTGCAGCGACCAACAAGGTAATTTTTGCAGTCTGCTGCTCGTCAGTGTTCTTATCCATATCTGCATTAGGTGAACTGTCGTAATTAACTCTCGGCCTTTCACCCTCTTTCTAGGAAAGTTTGATTTGGGTGTTTTTGCATTGCTGTTGTGTTTAAAAACTGGCCTTTCTAGGAAAGTTTTGAATCTGGGTGTTTTGCAGTGCGTGTACTGCAAATTAAACACTTGTTTTTAACTTCCTCTGTCTCTGCACCTGCTGTTGCTGTCTACTACTGTTGATTACTGCTGTGACCACTGGACCCCCTTTCCGCTTCCTGGGCTGTTGATCTCGGCTGTCCACCCCCCCCCCCTTCCGTCTCCCGTCTGTCCATGCTGTTTCCTGTGTTCCCCTTGTCTTGTGGTCTGTTACCTGCTTGTGCTTCCTGTGTTCTCCCTACTGTGTGAACCTTATTCTCCGGTGCATCCTGTATTGCGGGTCTCTGGGCAGTGCTTCTCTCTTCCCCTCTGCCCCCCCTCTGTCCTCCTCTCCCTGCCCCCTCTCTCCCTCTCTCCTGCTAGCACCCTCTATGGTGCTCTCAATTTCTCCTATCTTCTCTAATTTCTCCTATCCTATCCCTCTCACAAAGCCTGGTAGGAAAAAAAAAATGATATCCTAGTCTCCTGCCCATTGCTGATGCCTACATCAGCGCTTCCTCCAGAAAGACTCACTGACATCCTCTTTGACGTTCCCTCTCCTGTCCTATGGACCCCTCATATGGTCTCTGTCCTCTCTCCCTTCTCCTACTCGCCCATTAATGGCAGCACCCATTGGGAGGTCCTCTTGGCCTCCTTCCACTCATCCATAGCCATCATTAATGTCTATCAAAATGGTACTGTCATGGTCCAGGGCTCTCTGCCCAATCCCCAGCTTCTGGCTAGGCGTCTCCTGCGTCTTATCAACTTTATCCCTTCTCCTGCCACTCATTCTACCTCCTCTCTGGCCA
Organism: Ambystoma mexicanum; assembly: GCF_040938575.1. Lineage (NCBI taxonomy): Eukaryota > Metazoa > Chordata > Amphibia > Caudata > Ambystomatidae > Ambystoma > Ambystoma mexicanum. The sequence continues at coordinate 227,593,299 of NC_090937.1, read as the reverse complement.
CTTTGCCACCTCCTTCTTCCTTCTCTGCCTTCTCTCTGGCCACTATGCCACCTCCGATTGCTACCTGCATCTTTCTATCTCCAACATGCTGGGCATCCTTGCTCCTGTCAGGAGCGGAAGTGGAGGGCATTGGGTGCTTCCTCTGACAAATTGGCCTGCCGCCTGCTCCAAAGGCAATGTCTTCTCCAAGAAGAAGGTCCACATTCAAGCCTGTGTCTCTGCAGCCTCTAACAACACAGCCAAACTCTTTAAAATCTGCAAGTAGCTGGCCAATCCTACTGCAGTCTCAACCTCTCCTGTTCCCTCCCAGGCCCTCTGCTTGGCTCTGGCCTCTCATTTCACCACTAAGACTCAGGGCATCCTGTCCTCACTTTTCTCTTCCTCCCGCTCTCCCTCTATCTCTCTCAAGCCCCCTTTGGTCACCTCTCCCCTCCTCTCCTTCTTTCCTCCCTCTCACCCTCCGATAACACGATGATGTTTCTAGACAAGTCCGATCTATGAAAGTGTCTTCCAAACAGGTACTCCCCTGCTCTTCCAGAACTGCCAAGGACCACACTGCTTCCCTCGCTCCATCCTTGGCCGATTTCTGTAATCACTCTTTCGCCACTGGATCTTTCCCCTTTCTCCGCAAGAACTCCCTTGTGCACTGCCTTCTAAAAAGCCTTCTGCCAATCATTACTGTCTAGCAAACTATCATCCGATCTGCATCACTCCTTTGTGGGGCAAACTTCTGGAAAAGCTGGCCATCTCCCAGCTAACACTCCACACTGAATCTGTTGGTTGTCTACAAGACCATAAGTCTGGCTTCAGAGCAGCCACAGGCACAAAAACTGCTCTTCTGAACACCCTTGAAGATCTGCTCCCTAACCTTGACTCCAGCTCTCCCACTGGAACTCTCCTCTGCCTTTCATAAGGTAAATCGCTGACACCATCCTGATTAATTTTCTCTGCGAGAGCCTGGGCATCACGGATCAGGCTGTGCCGTGGCTGATCTTCTTCTTGGACCGACACTCTCAGGTCCAAGTTGGGTCCTTTCTCTCCACCACCTCTCTCTCTCATTTGTGGTGTCCTCCAGGGCTCTATCCTCTCACCCTGGCTCTTCAATGTCTACTTGACCCATTTGGCCCACCTGATTTCCACCTTCTCTTCCAACTTCCAGTGTTATGCGGATGACGCACAGCTTTCTTTCAGGCTTCCCTCAGCCTCCTCTCCTTCCTCGCTCATTCCTGACTGTCTATCCGCATTTCAGTATTGGTGTGCTTCCAATGAGCTCTACCTCAGCGCCAGTAAGACTGAGATTCTACTCATTGGGACCCCCAGAGGCAAAAAACCTTAGGATCATCTTCGACTCCTCTCCTCACATCTCGGACCTTGCCAAGAAGGCCCACTTCCAGCAGAACCTCCTCAGAGGTATTCTGCCTTTTCTCACCTGCCCTCCGAAGCTCGCTGTCTCCAGAGCTCTGGTTCTCTCCAGGTTGGACTACTGCAACAGCCTCTTTCTCAATCTGCCTAACTTTACACTTGGCCCCCTTCAAATAATCGAACAGGACTGCAATACTTAACCTTGGCCTCAAACCGAGGGACTGCATCTCTCCAGTCCTGAAATCTCTGCGCTGGCTCCCAGTGGCTGCAAGGATCAAGTTTAAGACCCTTTGCATCGACCACAAGGCTTTCTTGGGTTGGGGGACGCACTATATCCAACAAGCTCTGCCTAAATACGTTCCTTCTAGAACCCTTAGCCCTGCTACCTGGAACTCTCTGAGAGTGGGGGGTAGATCTCTCTCTCTCCTCTGCAGATGCCTCCTGCTGGAACTGCCTCCCTGCCCCTCTCAAACATAAGCTGGACCACCTGAAGTTCCAGAAGCTGCTCAAGACCTTCCATTTCTCCTCTGCCTTCTCTCTCCCTTGCTAACCTGCTATCCTGTCTACCTACCCTGACTGGCTGCCGGTTACCCTAGGAGTCTCACATGGTACAAGGCCCTCCATGGCCAGTCTTCCAGGACTGCCTTAGGGCTTACTGCACACTTAGTGGCTGTAACTGTAACTCCTACTACCCCATGGTGTCCATGCACTTCCCCAGATATGTGCTACCCTGACTGCACTGTCCCCTTCCCTCTACCCTGCACTTCCCCTCTCCCTTTCCCCCTGCACTTTTGTTGACACACTTGCACAATCCGAATGACCCAAGGCCTAGTAAGATTGTCCTGTGTCCCCTCTGCCCCCCCGCACCCTATTCCTTGTCTTGTTGCGCCTAGAAACACTTGTGTACAGGTGCGTTATAAATATCATATCTGTAGTAGGTTCATTAACCCATTGAGCTTTTTATCCCCCCCGCCCCCCCAAAACCCCTCAGCCTCTGACACCAGGAGACTGAATATCTATTCAGCCTTCCTTCAGAGCATTTGATCCATAATTAAAAGGATATTTCACTTTACAAAGAGATGGTAATAATCGGAGGTAGAAGCCACTAAAAGCTGAGCAGAGCAGTTGAGTCGTTGGCTTCATCATGGTGAGGGTCGGGTACATTGATATGGGAAGAGGTAGGCTTCTCTCCTCTACCAGCCCAGCTTTCACCTACCACAATTTAGGGGGGCATAATCTCTCCCAACCCAATGGCTGGCTCTGTGCCTGAAAAAACAGAATACTATGGAGGTGGGGGTGCTAAAGAAATGTTTGAAGAGTTACTGCATGTGACTACTGGATTTAGTGGTTTGTACCCGGCCCTTTGAGTGGATAGTCGAAGGGTTCATTTGCACCAAAATAGTATTTTAAGTGGAATTTGCAGAGTTTTGGTGCCAGATAACTCGCACAGTGCTCTCGTAAATTCACGTGGAGCGTTGACTATCCTTGTGATGGGTCCATTGACCATACCTTGAACTTAATGTCGCAACATAAAATGCGGCTCACATTCGTTGAGCATTGATTGCCTGGTCATTGCAGTGAACTTCTACAAACTTAATGCTGTCAGTTATTTGCATGAAGTAGCCAGCCAGAGTAATAAACCATGAAGTGGTAATATTGCACAACTTGCAGGTACTGAGTGTGCCTGCCGAACTTCTCTGCAAAACAAAGCCAACTCTGACACGAAGAATGCTCCAAACTTGCGTCAATAGTGTCTTTAAACTTGTAGATCTGGTTCTGATGAAGTGTACAATAGTAAAATTGTATTAACTGTAAGGAAATTGTGGTCAGGAATGAAAGCCCTGTAAAAGCGGTAAGTTGCTGCTTTCCCTATGGATTGAGATGAGAAAAAGAGTGCAAGACCAGCAATGCCCAGAGTTTATTACCACCACCACCACATCATTTCATTGACTCATGAACTCACCAACTCGCCAATAGTGAGGTTTTCACACACCAGTTATTTAAATTTACCGGGCGGAGAGTTGGTGCGTATGTGAGGGAGGGGCAATGTGCTGTGTCCGTGTGACTGCCATGCTTTCTCGGAGAGTACTTCAGTGGTTTCTTCAAGTCTAAAGATTTTTGAGGGAGATCGGGGAAGACTGGTTATTCAGATGCAAGCATACTTAGCCTAGTTTTTGGTTAAGGGTGCCTGCCATCTCTCTAGCCTACCCTTACGTTGCTAAAGTACACAATCAGTAATGGTGAAGGACTGAGACGTGTCAGGTCTCCCTTACTTTATGCGTGCTAGCTTTGGGGTGTGTTCAGAATAGGTTTGTGGTCTTTATATGTACTCCACTAAAAAACATGTTTGATATACTTAATCAAAAACTGCAGTGACGCCGTTTGATAAGAGTCCACTAAATCACTGCAGATGCACCATATTACAACATTCTTTTATTTATAGCTCTGCAGCGCCATTAGAAAATACCATCTTATGCAAATCTTTCGATGTAGCACTGGCGGGTGTGTATTGGCCCCAAACGACTCCATCTCCAAACCTGCCTTGCTCCTCCTCCTCGATCTATCAGCTGCTTTTGACCTGGTAGATGACCAAACACTCACCACCCACCTCACCCATGCAGCCCATTTCTCTAATCAAGCAGCATCCTGATCACTTCCTTCCTTGAAGGAAGAGCCATAAAGGTCTACTCAGACACAGCTAACACAGATCCTACCACTATAAACTGCGATGTCCCCCAAGGATCTTGTACAGCCCCCACCCTCTATAACCTCTTCACAAAACCCCTCTTCAACCTACTTGACTCCATGGGTGTTGCATATACAAACTATGCAGACGACACTCCAGTACTTTTACCCCTATCTGGACTCTATCACCAAGACGCCACAGCCCTTCACAACATCTATCCCACTATCCAAGCTTGGATGGCAGTCAATGGCCTCTGTCTTAATGGGGAGAAGACTGAAATTCTCATCCTGGGCCAGACAAACACATTATCGAAACTAAGCCCCCAATATAACAACTTCAACACAGACAACTCAACCATCTCCGTATCATCCTCTGTCAAGACTCTAGGTGTTCACATTGATGCAAATCTATCGATGAACAAACAAGTCAGCACCATAGCCTCTGCATCAGCACCAACTCATCAATGCCATTAAACCCTACTTATCAACCCCCAACCGCTTGGCCATTGCTAGAGCAACTATAGGAGCCAAACTCGATTATTGCAATGCCCTTCTAGCTGGCACCTCCGCCAAAAACATTCACAGACTGCAAACCACACAAAACAATGCCCTCAAAGCCGCGATGAGCATCCCTAGAAGAGACCATATATCCCACGCCAGACGTGAAGCACGGTGGCTCCAGGTCAAAGACCGTATTACTCTGAAAATCCTCACCATCACTCACAGGTGCATCAACAAAACCGCTCCAGCATACCTATCTGAAGTAATATCAAGGACCACATCCACTCGCCCCACCAGAGCTCAGTGCACCAACCAGCTACACATACCACGCATAAAAAGAGCCACAGCGGGAGTTCTAGGCTTCTCCTATATTGCACCGAAACTCTGGAACTCACTCCCTGCCACCCTTAGAGCTGAAACTTCCATCTCTGTCTTCCGCAACAACCCCAAGGCCTCTCTCCTCAACTAGCAAGTGGAGGACTGCCTCCTCTACTTCTGCCATGTATATTGTAATACAACACAAATGTAATAAAACTGTATTGTAACCTGTAAATGTACTGCTAATGACTATGTAACTATATTGCAACCTGTGTGTATATATATATATATTTCTGAGGCTTGTGGAATCTGCTTAGATCACATGCTGTGCATAGGCCGACATCTAGTGGAAGCTGCGGAGTATTACAGTTTGTTTTTCGAAAGTCGAAAATGGGCGTCGACACAGGCGTGCCAGTAATACTATCCCTAGTGTGACGTCCACTGTACCCAAGATCCCTCACGCGTGTAGGATCCTCAGATTGTTTTTTTCCGCCATACTGGTCGGAAGCATCTTGCGGAGTTCCCTGGCCTTAGCCATACTTTTGCTGTTATTATAATTATACTTCTTATTCATTCCCTTCCCCACCCCAACGTCGACCCTCAACCTCGACGACGGCTGGAGAAGTCATCGACCGTCGGCTGCTGCACGACGGATCTGGGCCTAGGAAGGCCGCCGGCCTCGGCCCGGGCCTAGTAGGCCGCTGGCCTCGGCCCTTACAAGTAGGGAGAGTGGGGGGTGGTACATACTCTTCACTCTTGATATATAGATTTACATTTATATATTCCTACACTTAGCAGCCCGCTGCCTTAAGGTGCGTATGGAGGGTACCCCTTTTCAATTCTGCCCCAAGTGCAATCGCAAATACCCTTGGGTCGACAGGCACGCCACGTGCAATCTCTGCTTGCCGAGGGATCACCCCGAAGCGAACTGCAGAGCGTGTAGTAGGTTTAAACCTAAGACACTTAAGGACCGTTCGACAAAGCGTTGGGCCCACCACGCCAGGCAGGAGGCCATGGCAGCGGAGGGCGCCTTCAGCGATGGCAGCGACGCCGTACTTTCGGACGGCGAGGGCATTATGGCGTCGAAAGACAGCCGACGAGCGCAGGTCCCCGACCTCGGAAGGTCGTCCGGCAGGGCGGCTATGGGGAAGACCCCCGGCGACGCAAGCGCTACACACATAGCATACACTAAACACACTAAGACCAACCGGACCTCGACGACGTCGACTTCCCGGAAAGAGGCACAAAAAGAACGGTCCGACTCGGTGTCCTCTGGGCGCTCTCGATCGAGATCACCTCACGACGCAAGGCAATCATCCACTCTTGCCAAGGGTGCCTCGCTACACACATTAACGGAAGTTCGATCGTCGGGAGACGAAGACGACTTCCACCCCCAGGCCGCGCTCCAAGATACCGAGACCGCGGTTAACACCAGTGAGGCCCCACGCCCAAATACCTCTCCAGACCCTCGGCGCCAGGCGTCGAAAGTCTCTGGGGCCTCCAAGGGACAGGGAAAACATTTTTCCACGCACGGGGAGGGGGGGAAACAGCGGAAAGCACAGCCTTCCACCCCTGTAAAGCCATCCTCTCACCCTAGGCAGACAAGTAAACTCAAGTCTACCCTTGAAAAGTCCCATAAATCATCACCTGCTAAAGTAATACCCTGTTCCAGGGAATGGTCCAGTGTAGACATAGACAGAGTTATGTCTAGGATGTCTTCCTTGGCTGATTTTTATGACAAGAACCCAGAACACTTTCTTTCATATAACCCTCAAGGGGCCACACCCTCAGGCTCCTCCGATCCTATCCCGCTAAGTAAAAAGCCCCGGGTCGAAAGTCCTGAACCCTTCAAGGTTCAGCCTTACTCCACTCCATATTCTACTCCACTCCCCAGTTACCAGGGACAAGTTTTCCCGAAGGAGGACCAGGAGTTAGAAATTATGGAAGAACAAACCGGGACAGATTACTATGCAGAAGATGAGGACCTGGAGGAGGAAGAAGATGAGCAGGAAATGTACAGAGTAGATTCCCCAGTACAAAGCGAAGCCCCAGTTACTGACTCTCCAGTTGATAACCAGCCCCTCCTTAACGAGGTTCTCGCGCGAGCAGCGGAACACTTCCACATCGACACCCACGGTGTACAGGAGGAAAGGGACTTCGCGGAGGAGTTTGTAGGAGAGAGAAGACCGGTCGCTCAGACCATCCCTATCCTCAAATCCATACAACGAAGAATAGATCCTTCCCTGGTGAATCCTAACCTCACCAGAGCTGTCAACCCCAGAATTGAAAAGATTTTCCGGGCAGCCCAGTCTGACCCTCTGTATATAAGGGGACATCTTAGACCAGATTCCCTAGTGGTGACCAACACTAGAAAAAGGGCTGGCACGCCCTTATCTTCATCAGAAGCTCCTCCCGACAAGGAGAGCAAAAAGCTTTACGGGTTTGGCAGGAAGGTAGCCTCAACGTCCGCCTACCAAGCAAGGATTGCGAATTCCACCACCCTGTTGGCTAGTTACAATTGCCATCAATGGGAAGAAGTCGCGGCGCTCATCGCCTCTGCTCCAGAACCGTTAAAGGGCCAGCTGGCTCGGATCTCGGCAGAGGGGAGAGCCGTGTCTGGTTGCATTTTAAAGGCAACTTTCGACGCCGCTGACAACGCAGGGAGATTGATAGCAGAAGGTACTGTTATCAAGAGACATGCGTGGTTACGGCAGTCGGGATTCAAGACAGAGACCCAGGCTTCTTTAATAGACAAGCCAGTGGAACCCGACCTATTGTTTGGGAAAGCGGTCGAAGACGCACTTAAAAATGCCAAAGATGAATATGAGACTCTCAAATCCCTTGGCCAGCTTACCAACAAACCCCCTAACCAGAGGGGGAACAATAATTTTCGTCGCCCACGCGGCCAAAATTCACAAAGAGGCAACTATGCCCAGGGACAGGGTACACAATGGAATAACAACCAGCAGTCTACCCAAAGTTACGGCAGGGGTAACAAGAGAGGTCGTGGAAGAGGCAGAGGCAGCCCCAACAAGGGAGGGGGCACGCCTCCACCAAAACAGTGATGCTCAGTTCAGGGTCCCTTGCCACGCAACCCCAGTAGGGGGACGCATTTCCACCTTCACCCAGGCTTGGGAAGGGATCACCTCAGACAGATGGGTGCTGTCAACAGTATCCGCAGGATATTGTATAGAACTACTGCAGCGTCCCCGGAATCATCCCCCACGACAAAGAGTGCACTCCCTAGAGCATCAAAGGATCCTTCTCGAGGAGATCGCCATTCTGCTAGAAAAGGACGCGATAGAACTCGTCCCAGGACACCAGGTAAACAAGGGTATCTATTCAACTTACTTCCTTGTGCCAAAGAAAGATTTGACAATGCGCCCAGTATTGGACTTACGGCCTGCCAACAAGTATGTCAAGCCCCAAAAATTCCGTATGACCACGCTACAAGAGGTAATCCCCCTCCTAAAAAAGGGGGATTACATGGCAACCTTGGATATGAAAGATGCTTATTTTCATATTTCCATGCTCCCAGCGCACAGAAAGTACTTGCGCTTCAAGGTAGACAGTCGCCACTACCAATTCAAGGTACTGCCCTTCGGGATAGCTTCAGCACCAAGGGTTTTCACCAAGGTACTGGCGGTAGCGGCTGCACACCTACGCAGGGAAGCAATCCCGGTGTACCCTTATCTGGACGACTGGCTCATAACGGGGGAAACCCCAGGAATTTGCAGATCAAACATTCAGAGGACTATCGACCTCCTCCACGAATTAGGCTTCTCCATCAACGAGAAAAAGTCAAGTCTGGTGCCAAGCACCTCAAAACAGTTTCTAGGAGCTATCCTAGATACTCAGAAAGGATTGACCTTCCCTTCGGAAGAGAGAATTCGGAATATACTTCTGCAAATTCCGCATTATCAGTCAGGTCAACAGATAACAGTACGCAAAGCAATGCGGTTACTGGGCATGATGGCGTCATGCATTTACCTGGTCCCCCACGCGCGTCTGCGCATGCGCCCCATGCAGGAATGGTTGGCGAAACAGTGGTCTCAGGCAAGTGGTCAGTGGGACGATCTAGTGGTCGTTTCGCCAACACTAGTACAAAGCCTACTCTGGTGGACAAGAGAGAATCTCGCAAGGGGAAAACCCTTTTACGATCCAGAAGTACAGGCAGTGGTGACTACAGACGCATGCCTGACTGGGTGGGGAGCTCACCATCTCCACCACACAGCTCAGGGTCTCTGGTCTCACTCAGTAGCCAAGAACCACATCAATCTGCTAGAGCTTCTGGCAGTATTCCGAGCGCTAAGGGCGTTCGAGCCCCATCTACTGAACTTGTCGGTGCAGATCAGGACGGACAGCACGACAGCCATGTTCTATCTGAACAAACAAGGAGGGACTCGTTCGCCAAATCTGTCCAAGCTTGCCCAGAAAATATGGATATGGGCACTCAGACGGAACATCTTCCTGTCATCGCAACATGTTCCAGGGGAGCTCAATTCCCTAGCGGATGCTCTAAGCAGAGACTCCCTCCCAGAAGAACACGAATGGGTCCTTCACAGAGACGTAGTAGAAGATCTCTTCTCTCAGTGGGGTTTCCCCACTATAGACCTATTCGCCACAAGCGAAAACAAACAATGCCCAGGATTTGCATCCAGGTTCCCCCAACCGGACTCCCAAGGGAATGCCCTGTGGATGAACTGGTCAGGGATGTTTGCGTACGCTTTTCCACCAACTCCTCTCATCAGGAAGGTGGTGTACAAGATGAACAAGGAATCGATGACGCTCATCCTAGTTGCTCCCATGTGGGCGAGACAACCATGGTTTCCACACCTACGCAGGATGGCGGTGTGCGAACCCATCAGACTCCCAGCCTGGTACAACCTACTGTCCCAGCAGCAGGGTCAAACAGTGCATCAGGAACCCAACTCTATGAACCTAGCAGCATGGCTCCTGAAGTCATAGAGTTTGGACATCTCAAATTACCTCAGAGGTGTATGGACATTCTAAAGGAGTCCAGGAAACCAAATACAAGGCACTGTTACTTTGATAAGTGGAAAAGATTCGTTATCTGGTGCCAGTATAAACAAATCAACCCGGTTGATTGCACTCCTTCCAACGTTGTAACATACATGCTCCACCTGCTGGATGCAGGGTTGGTTTTTAACTCGCTGAAAGTACACCTGGCAGCCCTCTCGGCTTACACCACATCCCATAACAAGGTCTCGTGGTGGAAAGTACCAGTGGTTAAAGCCTTCATGGAAGGAGTAAAGAGACTTCACCCTCCTATTTCTAACCCACCGCCAGGATGGGACCTCAACGTGGTGCTAGCTAAGCTCATGGGACCCCCATTCGAACCCATGCATAAAAGTAGTCTCAAACACCTGACTTTTAAAACGGCCTTCTTAGTAGCCATTACCTCCATAAGAAGGGTCAGTGAAATTCAGGCTCTGTCAGTGCAGGATCCTTTCTTTACTATCCACAAGGACAAACTGGTTTTACGCACACACCCTAGGTTCTCACCTAAATTCATATCCAAGTTCCATGTAAACCAGTCCATCGAGCTTCCGGCTTTCTTCCAGAACCCGCAAAGCTCGGCTGAGGTGAAACTACACACTCTAGATGTGCGTAGGGCGGTCCTATACTATGTAAATAAAACCAGACCGCTAAGGAAAACAGATCAACTGTTTGTCTCCGTAGCTACAGGCAGAGAGGGGGATCGCGTCTCTAAGGGCGCTATCTCGAAGTGGATTATCAACTGTATACAGCTGTGTTACTCTCTTTCTGAAAAGACTCTGCCTTTTACGCCAAGGGCCCACTCTACTAGAGGCATTGGTGCCACTCTGGCTTTCATTGCAAATGTTCCCCTCGACACCATTTGCAAAGCGGCTACTTGGAGCTCTATTCACACTTTTACTCAGCATTACTGCATTGACACTCATTCCAAGGCAGATACACAAGTGGGACAAGCGGTTCTAAGACACCTGTTTGCTCATGACCCTTCTCACATCCCACCTCCTTCTTCTGGTACTGCTCGCTAATCTATGCACAGCATGTGATCTAAGCAGATTCCACAAGCCTCAGAAGGGATACATTACTCACCGTAATCGTATTTCTGATGCTTGTATCTGCTTAGATTCACATGCGACCCACCCTTCCTCCCCTCCGAGAGAAGGCGCATGATTGCTTGTGGTCTTACCTTTCTGTCTATCTGCTTGGATTATCTGTACTCACGCTACTCCTCATGCTTCCTCATGTCAGAAAAAATACAATCTGAGGATCCTACACGCGTGAGGGATCTTGGGTACAGTGGACGTCACACTAGGGATAGTATTACTGGCACGCCTGTGTCGACGCCCATTTTCGACTTTCGAAAAACAAACTGTAATACTCCGCAGCTTCCACTAGATGTCGGCCTATGCACAGCATGTGAATCTAAGCAGATACAAGCATCAGAAATACGATTACGGTGAGTAATGTATCCCATATATATATATATATATATATATATATATATATATATATATATATATATATATATATATATATATATATATATATATATATATATATATATATATATATATATATATATATATATATATATATATATATATATATATTGCTAATGACCATATAACTAAGTAACAAAGCTTTGTACTGTAACAAGTGCCACGATGTCCTCGGGCTGTTGTGCGCTATATAAATACGAATAAAACAAAAAACAAAACAATCTGTAATGTAGAAGTACAAGCTCAAGAGATTTCATCACTTTCTAGGTATGTGTTATTAAGCATATCTAACCTACTTGTCCTTTTGGGACCAGCCACAGTTTTTATTTAAACTTAATGTTTTTCCAAATGCTGGGCTGTGGACTGGATTTCAGGGTATTCATATTTTCTGAATTCTGGGACGACTATGAAATCACTCCTGGATTTCATTGGCCAGCTTGCAGTGAGATACTCTTCACGTAGCGGTGTTGTGTACCAGGGGAGGACCTGTTGCTAGGTTACAGAATATTGACAGCTTGCAGGATCAGTGACTGAAGGCCAGAATTACAGATTGAGAACTAACAGTTATTTTCGTAAGGAGAAGTCGACTGGGGGGGATTGACGGGACAGATTGGTTTAATTTAATAAAAGATATGAAAGTCTGCCCCACACGCAATGACAGGCTAGTTGAGTTGTGTGAAGTATGCCACGCATGAAGAGTGAGTATCTTTGGATTAGCCAAGCAAGACTTTGGTGCCAGGAAGCTATGGATGAAACCAGATAGACTGATGGGTAGTAGGACTGAGATAGAAGTGCTTGTTAGCAAAGAGGGGAAAGGGTTCATCAGTACACAACCCCCGAACCTGGTTTGAAGCAGTCATTTGTGTCATTAGTGTGATTTTCCACAAGCCTGGAATATCTTAAATCAGTTTTTTTTAATTGGCAAATAAGGTTATTTTATCTATTGGTCCCCGACTCCTTAAGTGAAGTGCCACTGAGGCTGAGGATCCACCCACAAGTAATTCCTAATGCCATGTATCGCTCATTTAGGAGGTTGAGGGTCCCACAACTTCCTTTACAAGATGCACATGCATTAATAATTTGCTGCACCACCAGTCAGTGTTGAATAACCAAGCTCCTTTGGGGCTACTTAACAGGAGAGGTGTATGTTAGTAGGAGAAAGATCGAGAGAGATGCTTTCAACCCTTAGGGGGGCATGTTCACTTTACTCGCTGGCATACATGGCAACATTTATCCATTCCATTTGGGGATGATTGTACAGTCCACCTGATTTTAACGTTCCATTATGGGACTGGTAGGAATGGATTTCACCATTGCAAATCATGTGGGCAAGTATGCCATGGAGTGCTAGGGTTTGGAAAGTCTCTGCCGTTCCCATTATGATTGTGCGTTCCTAAAAGGGGAGCTAAATTGTAGGAGTAAAGATGAGTCAAAGTGAAAAAGGACTAGTAGATGCCCTTCCAGTGCACCAGTGTGGTGCCCGTGTAACACGGAGAGGACTTGCGTGGTGTGAAATAATAGATCTGGTTCATCCCTCACGTTCAGCCCATGATAGACTTGGTGGTGGCAGTGAAATGCTCTTCAGTTCTCTAGCTTGCTTTTAAATGTTTCAATAAAATACAGGATTATATCACTTAATGCGGACCCATTTGTGGCTTTCGGCCGTGTGGAGAGGTTTTGCATGGCTGTTGTCAAACGAAAATTAAATGGTAAGCTGTCGGCATGCAATGATTCGTTTTGTTAGTGGTTATCAATATTAGATACAATTCTGCCTATTCGAAAATATTAATTGAATTGCATGACTGTGTATGCAGTTGTCTGTGGTGGTGTTTCACTACTTATGTCTCTTTTAATGCAATGTAGGTATAAGGGCAGTGGTCATTCCACATGTTACTTTTGGTGGGATTACTACATAGGTAGTGCTTTTAAGTAGGTGTAGATATGTTACTATATAGTGTCGCTCAGGCAGGCATTCATGGGGTGTAGTGGGGGAGGATGCTTATGAACTCAGGTGGCTTATCCCACGATATCACATCTATTGAGTATTAAGAAATTGAGGTGCGAATCAAATAAGGAGTGACACAAAGTCTACATTTACTTTGACACAAACAACAAAATGGTAGTCTTTATTTGGTTGTTTATTTGGAGAGAACTCGCCCCATAATTTAATGGCTTCTTAGAGCTCTTGGCAGATTCCAGCAGTAGTTTCCCCTGATAGTTTTAATAGATAGAACAGATGGGTCTCGGGTTATGCCATGAAAGACCCCGATTGGGGGTGACTCTTGTGGGAGGTTATTCCAGAAGTTATGGGGAGTGGGATTCTACCGAATAGTTGTGCCCCAGGGCATTGCACACAGTTTAGGGGTTAGTCAGCAGTTGGCCGGCGCTGAGCATTGGGCTATGTTGAGTCCTTTGAGTGGTTGAAATGCTAATTCCTAAGGTAAAGAGAACAATATTTAGAAGGGAATGATTCTTGTGCGAGTCTTTTTCCCAATGTAAACAGACTTTCAGTAATGATGGGGATACTATATTTCTTTATATTAGGAATCACACAAACTGTTACTTTTATCTTTCAGAGTTGAAGACAGAAAAAAGGTCTATTGATGTCCGCTGTGGGTCACGGAATAACGTCCCTTCAGAGTCTGAGCTGCACATGCGTAGTCCTCGGCTTGAAAGGTAACGGACATGCCAGAGACCAGGCTAACATGTTTTTATGCTGTTTGCTGCTATTATATCAACTAAAATGTCATGAAAGCCATCCAAATCTATGTTTGTTAGTCTGTTTTGGGCTGTAGTGGGATATTTTGTAATCAAAGAGAGGAGGCGTTATGTCCATAGCAAAAATATGGGTGCAATAGTAACGTTTAATGCTTCATATTCTTGTGCACAACCTAATTTACTTCTATCTCTGAGTGCCCACTTCAGACGTGTAGGAGGTTCCTACCTTAGCCAGAAGGTAATGGGTTTCATAGTGCACTGCATCTGCAGAATGAACCTTTGTGCCTTTGGTAGTCCTGTATCGCATTCGCTCTACCACACCTGGCTTCTACATATGCTTTAAGCACTATTTGAAGTTCCCTCTCTCATAGATGGTTTACGATGCTTCTGATCAATCCATCATAGGTGCCTGCTATATCAAAGTCTCTTAAGAATAGACTACACTGTGGGTGCGCATTTTCAGGATCTGCTTACCTCAGTATATCCAGAACGCATTCACACAAAAGCAGAAGATGATTAGCTGCCATTTCATTTTTGTACCCTTTCCAGCAACCATCATCATTTCAAATTGACTGTCCTAATGAGTGAAACATTTGTGTGTTGTAGGGACAGATCACACCACAGAATGATAAACCTGGGTGCAACCCAAAGATGGTGATTTGGCCTAACTCAGGGGCCCAACTTGGGGACCAAGGTGGTCGAATGCCAAGGGTTGCCAGAAGTGCCATAAATGCCTGATCTTGTTTCATGATGTGCTTATGTGGCCTTAGGATAAGCCTTAGCAAGTGGTGCTCTCAAATCCTAAAATGTATGGAAAAGGTTCTTTCACATAGTAGATCTTGCAGAGAAGGCAAGTTCTTCCATGTGCTAATGTGAAAAGGTTCTGTTTCGAGACATTGGTACAGCAAACACATGTTGTCTCTCCATTGTAGGTTTACATCTCTCCGGGGCACAAAACGCTAAGTTCTGAGCCCACAAGTTCCCAAAAAGCCATAAGAAGAAGGATTAAAACTTGTATCATTTGCTTGGATCTATTCTGCTAAATTGGTACATTTAAGCTGAGCTTTAGTAGCCCCTCGCAAGTTCCCCATTGGATTAGGTACCACCTTTTTTTTTTTTTCAAGGAGGGCAGGCATTTGTTCATTGTCACCCAAATTCCCACCCAATCTTTGGCCACTTCGTTGGATCAGGTGCTGACTGTATTTGTACCATTGAAGGGCCAGTTCATGTTGCTTGCTTTTGCCTTCCTCTGGGAATGTGCCTGATCTCCTCATGTGAAATAGCAGGGTTCGGAGTAACATTCATTCATGTCGAAACTCTGGATTTAAAATCCCCTACATATTCCAAGGATCATTGGGATGCTTGTACGTCTGGATCCACCACTCCCTTCAATAGGGGTTTGGATGAAGCTTAAACAGCGTTCGCTTGTAATTTATTTTACTCTGGTTTGAGGATAGTTTATGGGATGGTATTTATCCCTATTCCCCCCCCCCTGCCACCGGTTCACTCCAGGCCTCCTTTTAATGTCCTTTAAACATTTTATGAAAATGATTCTTTCAGGAGCTCATTCAGCTGTTCAACCCACCAGTTCTCACTACTATGGCTCCTTCTTTGGCACCAATATGCGCTATCACTATAGTACCTTTGGATCCTCCAGAGGCTCACCTGGATTCCTCTTGCCCCGCACCACAGACACTAGTTATGAAAGGTTTCAAAACCCAACCACCCTGAGTTTTCAGACTCAAATCCACGCATCTTCATGAATCTCCCAAGCAAAATTCCCCCATGTCCCTCAGTTGTCTTAGGTCTTACAATCCGCTGCATATTTTTACCACTATTTAATCGCCTAACAATATTTCCTGCTCATTGCCAATACCCTTTAAACCCATTGCATTTGAAAAGAGCCCACCCCTGGCCCAGGTATAGAAGGGTGGAAAAGGCTGGGTTATGCTGACATTCCTAGAAGACCCAGCCTCCACCCTTGAGGGATCCAGCCTCCTACTCTACTTTACCCAACCCCCTAAAGCTCCTACCTAGCCTTTAGCTTCCAGGCAACAGATCAAGGGCATTGCTTCCAGGGGGGCCACAGTTCATAAGGCACCTTCATTTAAGAGTGTGTTGTTACTCCCAGCCTTTTTTGCCTGTCCTAGCCATTTGGGGCCTAAGGAATGGTCAGGGAGGTACTTACTCGTTTCCTCTGTTCCCGACCAAGCTGGAATGAGGCTCTTAGCAGCGCATAGTGAGGTTAGGAGAGGGCACCACATTTCCCCATTCTGCTTGGACCAGCAACAGTATTGTATCTGCCTAGTTTTACAGGGAGGCGAACCAAAGCATACATTTCAACCCACCCTCTTGCTGAGGTACCTTGCCTCGCTATAGAAGAAGAATTCAAGACAATGAGGGAGGCCAGTCAAAATGAGGCGATACTTGTCCACAAGGCGGGCAAGTGCTTAGAAGTGGACGCAAGGTGACATGCAGTATGTTGTTTGCTATTGGACTCTCTTGCTACACTCATCAACCTGCACTGTCACCCATTAATTTAAGAACAAAACCTGTACAACAAACCATTCACCAGGACACAACCACTGATCACACATACAACCATTGAGTAACCCCAACATTACTGCAAATTAACTTGCAAAACCTAATGATTTCATGATGATGTTAATGGACATTTATAGCGGGAGACGGGTAGAGAGAGAGTTGTGATGTGCTGTTGACTGCTTCAGTTCGGTTAACCCTGTTTGCTTAGCATGGGTGCGGTTTGCGGATCGGTAGACTACCATGTGCTGTTGTGCGAGACTGTTTTGTTGCAGTGTAGTGAAGTGCATGCGGTTTGCTGTTAAAGGAAGAGGTTGTGTTTGTTTAGCGTTTGAGAGGTGTATGCAGAAAGTTGAGGTTTTAGCGGAGGGGTTAGTGGGGTTACCTCGTTGCTTCGGACATGTTGGGTCTCGCTGCCCGTTCTGTCTTTTGGAGTGTTCCGTGGTGTCACTCGCTGGGTTCTGTGTTTTGTGCAAAGCGGTGACATGTCTATGTAACTGTCTAGTGATCTGTGGGTATGAAGGTGGTGAGGACCCCCACCCCCAACCTCTGGGTCGAGATTGGTAAGGTTGTGGGTTGCTCTTAGGTTGTCAGTGGGGTGTGCCTGCAATCGCCTCCTCGAGCTCCTAGGACAGGGTCCCATCCCTCTGAATCCCAGTCGCTCCCGGTCTTAATGGGTGCTGGTTGTGGTTAATGCTCCCTCGTGTGCAGCTTGGGTGCCGTGCCATTAGGCTTTGCCTAACGTACCGGTTTGGTTTGGGAGAGGGTGAATCCTGGGCTCCCTCCCCAGATACTTCCTGCAATGTGGGCTTGTGTGTGAGGCGTTTTAGTTCCATTGGTGTCTTTGTTTTTCTAGTTGTTTACGCCTGGTTCTGAGGTGAAGCGCCAGGTTTTGAGTAGTTTTCTGTATTTTAGGTAATCCTTCGTATTGCGTATTTCTTTCGGAAGGGTGTTCAAAGTTTTTGCTGCCAGGTACGTTTTTTTTCTTGTGTATGGTTTTGGTTCCAGGCGGATGGCGTTGCTTGATCTGAATTTTCTTTTGTAGGAATTCTGCTCCTTGGCCGTGGATTGTTCTGTGCATTATGCACATCATTTGGAACGTGATTCGTTTGATTGGCAGCCAGTTTAACATTTTTAGCGCTGGGATGATGTGGTCCCTTCGTGATAGTTTGACAAGTCTGGCTGATGCATTTTGGATACGTTGTAGTTTTTTCAGCAGTTGTTCCAGCGTTCCGAGGTAAAGACTGTTTGCTTAGTCAATTCTGGACATGATGAGGGTGGTGATGGTCAGTGTTTTATGTGTGAAGTACAGGAATGCTAGGATTCTTTTTATCGAGTGTAGGAGGAATAAACCTTCCTGGATTGTTGTTTACTTGTGGTTCTAATGTTAACACGTTGTCCATTAAGACTCCAAGGGTTTTTACTTTTTTCGATGGTGTAGGTGCTGTCCCTAGTTCTGTGGGCCATGGCATATAAAGGTTATTTTCCAGGTTTTGGTATATAACCATGACTTCTGTCTTGCCTGTGTTGAGTTTGAGGCTGTTTGTGTTCATCCAGTCGTAGAGTTCTTTGAGACATTCTTCCAGTGTTATCTTCTTGTGCATCTTTGATTTTATAGATAATTTGTGTGTCGTCTGCGTAGTTGTAGTAAGTAAGGCTGTCTTTTGATGAGCTTATTTAATGGAGTTGGGTAGATGTTGAAGAGCAGTGGGGATAGGGAAGATCCTTATGGTACTCCAGTTGGTGCTGCATGGAGTGGATTTAAAGGGTTTATCCAGAAAGTTTCCGTTCTATTAGTTAGGAATGATTTAATCTAGAGCAGGGCTAGGTTGGTTATTCCTATTTCTCGATGAGGATGTCATGGTTCACTGTCTTACGCTGCAGAGAGGTCGAGTAGTATCGGGGCAGAGTTTGTGTTGGTGTCTGCATTTGTCTTTAGGTCATTCTAGATAGACAGGAGTGCCGTTTCGGTCCTTCTTGCGGTTTCTAAAGTCGACTTGCGCCTGGTCCAGCAACTGGTGGTGTTCTATGTGTTCCTGTGTTAGTTCGTAGACCTACGTTTCTATCAGTTTTGCTGGGTAGGAAATGTTTGAAATAGTTCTGTAGTTGGAGAGGTCTTCCACATTGCATACTGTGTTCTTGAGGAGTGATTTGATGTGCACTGATTTGAATGACTGCAGTACTTTCCCTGTTGCGAGTGATAGGTTAAAGAGGTTTCTGTAGCATCCCAGTGGTGCATCCTGTGTGAGGATTGACGTGTCCTGTATTTGAGCAGCCACTGGCAGCGAGTGCATGTCTTTTCTAATAGTAAAAATATGGTCTCTACAATGAACGTCTTTCATTATGCGGATGGCATCGTTTTGCAAAACCGAGCCTGTGAAGACCACTTTTGCCTGCACCTGTTAAGAGTGCATTGCAATATTCAAGCCTCGGCAGAATGATAGATCGGGCTAAGGTGACGCAGCTCTTTTCAGAATCAAAAGGTTTCATGTGTCTAAGAATCCTAAAATGGCATTGGCAATTCTTTGCCACCTGGTTAACATGTATGTCTGTGCCAAGTGAAGATTCCAAATGGACACTCCAGAGTCTTTACTTGCCCAAGTGTTTGGATGTTACAATCCTCAATGTCAAAGCTGGAATATCTAAGATCTAATTTGGCTTGAGCCTGCGAAGAACCAAAGGTTTTGAGCTATTGAGGCACATCCAATGCGTAGACATCCAGTTTTTGATGGGGTTTATAGATCCGGGTGAGATTCGTGGTGTCAATTTCATAGACTCCATCGGTCTCGAGTAACAACTGTGTCATCAGCATAATTAGTAAAGTACACTCCCATCTCAGTCAAAAGGAGGTCACAGAGTAACTTTATATAGATGTTAATGCTGGTGACAAGCAGTCGCCTTGGGGTACTTGTGATGAATCATATATGATTATCCCAGAAACCCTGGCCTGGTACCCCTCTCATCTGGCCAGGGAAAGTTAGACGATTCTTGGTACCGACCCTGGGGGTGGTGTTCTGCAGGAGACTACATGAGAGGGGAAATGGGTCAGGCGAATTGGGAGAACCCTTCTGATAACTTCCCTAGAGATCCTACACTTTTAATAGCTTACTGTTAAACTGAGGTCTTTGATGAAAAACATGATCGGAACATTGGGGACTTCAAGTCCTGCAATGCCCCAAGTACTGGGACGAAGAAGAGGAGCTCAGAGGCCAAAAACTACACAGCGCAGTTTAATGGTTGTAATGATCCACACCTGAGTGGGACTTTGGACTATGTAAATCCTCCTCAGGTTCATTAGAAGAAGAGGGGGGAGGTGTTTCCAGTCGAAGTTGCAGAGGACAGAAGACGCCAGAACTGATGCTGCTGTTAATGCAGAATCAGGTCCCGAGAGGGTCTTCAGTGTAGAGAACCTGAATTGCAGAGGTCGCACAACGGGAAACAGTAAATTGAGAAGCTGTCCTGTGAGAGAGAGAAGCACTTTTATCAGGCACTTTATCCCGGTGGCTGGCGAGCACCAGAGAGCAGGAGGAGCACGGCAGGCTCCTTTCCCAAGCGGTGCAGGTCGTGGTAATGCGACTGAAGCATTACCCAACTCTTGTGAGTTGGGGTCACCAACTCACAAGAGCACAGAAAAGACAGTGGCAGCAGCACTAGCGGACGCGCATGGAAAAGCCGGTGAGTTTGCCTAAGATAGGAAACCCGGGAACGTTGTGTTGTCGAACGCTGCCCGCTGAATATTATTTTGAATATCTAACTAATGTATGAACGTTACCCAAACAATATAATCAATTGAAAAGAAAGACCGAAAATAAATCTTACAATTACCATTTCCTAGACAAAGAGGGGGTAGTAGTGAAAGTGTTTAAACACTTGCATTCCCAAAGTAAAGAGGGAGGGCAATTGCAAAGGTAAGCAAAAACATCCATTGCCAAAGTAAAGAGCGGGAAATACTGTGGAAAACCAAGAGCCCACATTGGCAAGCTAACCAGAAAACAATATTACAAGGACATTGTAACTATTATTCCCAGAGTAAGGAGGAGACCATATTTAATTTGTACACCAACAAGCATTACCTAAACCAATGAAGGACAACTGTGACCGAGATATTATTAACAGTTGTTTGATGTGGGGTTTAGAAATCAAGAGTGGCATGAGAGAAACCATCCTTGAAAGAAGTATCAAGGAAGAGAGGAATATAACCTGCATTGCCTGTGGCAGATAAAGTGGAACAAACCGCACTGATGTTTATTGGGTCCTTGCAGAAGAAACTGTATCTTAATTGTCGTTTAAAGGTCAAGTATTGAGAGTGTTGAAGGAAAAACCTTATCACGAAGTACTGGTAGAAGTGATAGGAGTGTTTAGTCCTGGCAGGGGAGTACACCAGGATATGGATTGTTAGTGGTAGGCCTGGTAGGTTAGTGGACCAGGAAGAAGATATTAAGGTACTGCATTGTGGTTAAAGGTTACAAAAGAAAAACTGGCAAGACCGCTGTGGTGTTCGATGAACTGTGGTAAAAAACAATTGGATACAAATATTGTTGTGAAGTCAGAAGAATTGTGGAAGGGTTTTTTTGTTGTCTTAGAAGACAGCCATTATGACACATTATTATGAATCAAGAAGAAGTGACAATCAAATATTGCAACTTGAAGATGGACTGTTCGTTTTGTGGGAGCTTGGTTGAATACCAAGTGAAAGACCTTTGGAGTAAGAAGAATGTTGTGAATATAACTTGGCTATTTAAGAGGAACTGTGTATTCTTTGGAAATGTTGTTGATAATCCTGCCTTGAACCTGTGGAAGGAAATTCAAACAAGATAAGGATATATTGATATCCGGTTGATGTTTATAGTTATTGTTTCTGTAAAACCATATTTAACCTTTTTGAGTTTAAGGTATGTATAAGTGTGAGGGACATATTCCTTTGACTAGAGTGTTTTTCTTTGGTTTCCTTTTGATAGGCAGGGAAATCCTCTTTAGGTTAGGGATAGCGCAGCGTTTATCACACCCCTTTCAGTTAATAAAATGGCTACTTGTGAAAACCCTTTACCAAGCACTCCGCCTCGCATTTCTTATTCCTCACATACGCCACAAGATATGGGGAGCAGGATATGAAGTAGCATCGCCTTAGCGCACAGTAGACCTCCGATTTAGTTAGTAAAGAGTAAATCCTGCACACAACCTCTTGTGAGCAATTGCCTACAGAGGCAAGGATGTTTAGAAGTCGCTCATGGTCAAGGTGGTCAAAATCTGCAGATAGATCCAATAATACCAGCAGCCCAGTTTAGCCTTTGTGTAGGATATCGAACATGTGTGTTTGAAGATCTAATAGAGCACTCTCCCTACTATGGCCCAAATGGAAACCTAATTGCCTTACGTGCAGCTTGAAGGCAGTGTCCAGTTATTCTTGAAGTTGGGCCGTGTCAACTATTTTTTTAGAAAATAGGAATTGATGATGGGTCTGAGATTCTTTTCTTCTTTCGTATTTAGTCCAGTTTTTATTACTAGTGGAGTAATTGTAACTTCTATCTATCTATCTATCTATCTATCTATCTATCTATCTATCCTATAGCGCCACTAACCCATAGGCCTCGGGGCGCTCACAAGAGTGACACCTCCAAAGACAACAAAATGAGTCCACAGAAGAGACGGGAAGAAGAAAAAGGGATCCCCTAGAGCAGGCCAATAACTGGCAGAAAGGTTTTATAAATGGCACAGGCATGCTTATGGGGTGGATACCGGAAAAAGTGAAATCAGTTAACCCTGTCCAGGGTCGCACAGGAACGTTTTTAAACGCTTCTTGTAGTCTGGAACACAGTTCTGAGAAAAAGATGCGGTCACAATTCGCACAAGAAACGTGAAAACAATTATTGTTTATTTATATAGTGTGCCTAACCCAGAGGTATCTGGGCGCATTTACAGGGTTACATATAAGCGAATAAAAGAGATACAGGTGAGCGATATACAAAAAGATTATTTACATTACATTGTAATGATTAGCATAGAAACACTATATGTTAACACGATTACCATACAACTATTTACAGGTTGTTATTGGTTTTCGAAACTTATTTTGGAAGGAATAACATCCCCAAAACAGAAGGTGAGTTGCATCTCAATCAAATCTTTCTCCATTTCAGTCACTGAAATGGGTTTGAATGAACATTTTGAAGAGCCTGTGAGTCCCATTCATTTATAATGGGGTCACCAACTCTTAGAAGTGCAGTAGTGAGTTTATCTTGAAAAGCTTGTTGACTCATCATACAGTCCAAATTAGTTGGATTGAAAATCTGTGCCTATGCTTTTGGTTTCTCGAGCATTTTTAGCATTTCAAAGAGCTTTTTGGTGTTATTCCCAGCGTTATCTATTTGCTCGTGAAATATTTTTTATGATTTCTCATGCTTTTTCCAGACTATTTTAAGTGCATCTTAGTTGGTTTTCTGCCACTTCCTTTCCTCTTGTCTTTTTCTTTTTAAGGATGTCACGGTCTAATGTGAACCAAGCGTTATGATGAGTACTATCTCTTACTATTTGGGCACAAACGGGTATTTGCTGCTGAACATATACAACTTAGACTTCCTTATGCTGTAACATTCTCATATTACATGCACACAAATACATACACGCAGACGCAACTGTATACGGACATTACTATAGCACACATGCGGTTCATTTGCACTAGTGCAGTACGTTCAAGTGCTGTGTAGACCTGTGCATGCTAACCTTCTTTGACAGACTTTCCTGGTCACATACTCTCTTCAGGCACATGCAGACCGACTCAGTGATTCATGAAACACTCATTCCCCTGTCCAGGGACACCCCAAATACATCCATCTATCTGCACTTAGTTTTAACCATCTATTACAGCTGTCCTGTATGTTAACATTAGGCAAACTCCAATTAACTCTGCAAGGGCCACAGTGGCCACCACGAATGCCTAAAATGCATAGCTGCATGTGCAGAGCACAGCTTTTCATCACGCATCTCGCTCCTAACCGACACATATTCCTAGATCTAGGTAAATGCAACCCTCATAACTACATTCAGGCTACACTCGTTAGGACTGGTTTTCAAGTGCAGGTCTTTTCTGGACGCTGTGTGCAGACCCTTTCATTTTGGCAGGGTAAAGGCTTCTCGCTCTCTCTCGCTCTCTCTCGCTCTCTCTCGCTCTCTCTCGCTCTCTCTCCTGAGCAGGTAGATGCAAGATCTGGGAAACAAATGGCATTGGGGAGAGGGTTGCACAAACCCTCTGGAGAAAACCTCTAGCAGTGAATAAACCTCCTCGAAGAGCAGAGAAGATAATTCAAGGGGTGAATGAAGGTTGAGAAAAGTCAAGTACCAGGAATATATGTATCCAGGCAGAGTCAGGGCAAGAAGAGACTCCAGGAGGCTTGCAGTACTTGGAGAAGGGCAACTACAGCAATGGGTCACCTGAAGACACGAGGAGAGGAAGCAGCGTGGAAGGGTGAGGGACAAGAATAACTGGGGCAGGAGGTGGGGGGGACAGAATGAGGCAGGAGGATAATACTCTAGCAGGAAAGTCAGTGGTCCTCATTACGATACCGGCGCTAAACCATGGCGCTATTAGCACCATGGTTGGTGCGGGTATCGTAACGTGTCCGTCATGGTGAAATGGGGAAATACCGCCCCATTCCAAGGTTGGCGGGGCGGTATTTCCCCATGGCCCTTCCCCAGTCCCATTTTTGCCCCATAGGGCATAATGGGAATGGCGAAGGCGCTAAGTACAGTACCGCAAATTGCGGTACCGTACTTAGCACCAAGGTCCCTTTGCGGGTCCCTACTTTAACGGCTGGTCTAGACCAGCCGTTCAGGTCAGGTCCCGCAAAGGGACCTCGTAGTAAGGAGCTAATGGGTTAACGGCACCGCAACCTTTTACGGCGCCGTTAACCCATTAGCGCCAAGGTCGTAATGAGGCCCAGTATCTAAGGCACAGGACACATAAGCGTGGAGGCGTACCACATGAAACATGAAGTAGTTAACAGTATTGTTCTACCTTCATGCCCCGGGAGTTGCCGTCGGACATCTTGGTTTGGCTAAGGCTCTTTCTGTTTTATGGACACTGACCATAATGAAGGGGGTAAAAGATTGATGTGCAGCGGCTCAAGTGCTGGCACAATTAATGATGTCCTTCTCATCTGTGTTCCTGCATGCTGCAAGCCCCCACCAGACTCTGGCCCAGTGTTTCCCTTGACCATGCTGCTGAGACGGTACTTTCCCGCTATCTCTAGCACTGCAAAAAGGTGCTTAAGAGGGTAACCCATGACCGCTTGCCCCCCTGCCAAGCTAGAAGCTCCAGGTTTCCAAGCATTCTGCCTGTATAATCATGTGACTAAACAGGATGCTCTGAAATTGGTTGCAGGTTCCCTGGTATGTATGCTAGGCACGCATCATTTCCGATCAATCCTTAAACAGTCATCCCCTTTTGTATTGGGAGTCGCAGATGTCTTGCACTTCTTACTAAGTTTGCCCTGGAATTAACAAGGTAGGCGGTTTTGAACAAAAGGACCTGCCATGTAGGGTTTTCAATGGATTACATTCTCCCGCAGATCCAATAGAGATATCCCCCCAGCGTCAGCTGCTTTGGAAACGTTTCAACAGGGGGCGTAGTGCACATTGTCTCGGCCGTCTATCCATCTTGACTTGATGCAGCGGTCGTCGACTCCAGACATGACGTCGGTTGTCGTACATATACTACGTCATGTCTATATATACGTCAATATACTTTGCCCGGTATCTCAGTTCCTTTTTAAGAGGTGCACAGACTGCATGGTGTCTGTTTGTGGTGACTCAGCACAGATCACGTCACCGAAGACTGCAGGGTCGTGTCAGCAGATGAACCTGAAATCACTACAGAAGCGTGCAGGAAAACTGAAGTTGGGGTGCCCCCCATCGAAGTCTCCAACTCAATCGACTACTTGGTTGTCGGAACAGAAGACAGAGGGACCCACGCCTGAAAAAGGGGACAGGCACTAAAGGCTAAAAAGAGGTCACTGCAGGAGCCATTTGTCGTCCTCTTCTCACAAGAAGAAGCATTTCCATCGACGCAGGCATGACTCGTACACATCCAAGGAGGGATGTAGTCTCAATCAGGCACATCCAGAGCCGAATGAGAAGAGTTTAAGGAGCAAATGGTGAAATGGGCTACTGCGGGTACGGGGGAAACCCTCGAAGCAGAAAGACAAGGAGACCCCAGTTGTGCCCGGTAGAGTTTGGGACCTTCGGCCAGAGACCGACCGCCACCAAGTCGACTGTTACATCAAAGCCACAATATGCGCCGACAGCCCCAATACCATCGACACCCAGGCCAAGATTGGTGCTGATGTTCAAGAAGTCCTATGTCCTGGTGTCAAAGCGTTTTTCGACACAATGTTCTCCATTTTCAGAGAGCAGGGCCTCGATTTTCATCCGGGAGGGTCAGCATTTTTGCTGATCGCGACGACTTGTTGACTTGGATGAGGGCCTTCACAACGCAAGTAGCTTAGACACCTCTCCCGATTTGGACATGCAGCAGACCCATCCCTATGGCCATGAGAATGCACAGTATCAGAAGACAGTGGAGAGAGTGGTGGATGTCGTAGTCTTATGTGCCCCTGCTAAAGCACAATTGGCCCATGAGCTGACTGATTGATAGGCCGGACCACTGAATGAGCAATGCCGTTCAATGTAAGACCCTGTTCCACACCTGAGGTGCACTCAGACTTCACAAAGGTATAAACCTGCAAGGGGTGACCCTGCATATTTGTCTACTCGTGCTACGCCTGATGGTTTAGTGGTTCAGGCAGCCAAGGTGAACACTATAATGTCCCCATCAACCTCCAATTTAGCCACTAACCGAATCAAAGAAATAGGACACATTAGCGAAAAAAATATTTTCTTCTAATAGTATGGCTATCAAGGCAGTTAATGCTTTGTGCACCTTTGCCAAATACACACACAGCCTTTGGGGGCTGATTAAAGAAGCAGCAGAACACATCCCGAAAGGGGAAATGCAGAAAGGGTTACTACGCTTAGTGGAGGATGGTAATGAGTTAGCCTGTGAAGGGTTGCAATCAGGCCTGAATGCTGTGTGTTGTCTGGGCAGGGCTTTACGGTTGACTAAAGTCATACGCAGGCAGACTTACCTGAACAATTCTGGGTTTTCCCCCAATGTTCAAGCCAAGTTGCTCGACATTGCCTTTGATGGCGAGCGTTTGTTCGGCCCGAAAGGTTGATAGTCCCTGGAAAAGATCAAGTACTCAAAGTTTGCTGCAGAGTCGCTGGCACTGGCTGCCCAACAACCGATTAAGTCTACCATTAGCTTCTCCACTAGGGGAACAGGCGTTCAACGGTTTGTCCCCTTTTGGAAGAAAGGTGCAGCCCCCACAATCCAGTTACAGGCAGAAGCATTTCCTGCGCTCCGGGAGGGGCAGAAGGACTTCTAGGGCCCAGCAGACAACAGCAACAGCGGCTGGGCCAGCTCTGGTCTCAAAGCCTCTTTGAGGTCTCCCCTCCCATTTGCCCAGTTGGTGGGAGGATTGGCGGGCACGTGCCCCAGTGGTCGAGAACCTCCGATGCCTGGGCATTGCAACTTGTTCAAGGGGAGTGCCGTCTTCCCTTCTTACGGAGACCTCCAGACAAACCGCCCCCTCTCCCCAACAACCGTAACAGGGGCTCCAGGAAGAACTGTGAGCCCTGTTGTTGAAGGGTGCTCTGCAAGAGGTACCTCCCCAACAGAGAGGGTCAGGCTGGTATTCCCATTATTTCCTGGTACCCAAGAAAGGAGGCGGACTGCGTCCTCTTTTGGACCTCAGGGCCTTGAACAAATTCCTGAGGAAAGACAAATTCAAGATGGTGACGCTCCAAGAGATTCTCCAGGCTCTGCAGTTAAAGGACTGGTTGGTGTTGTTGGATCTGCAGGACGAATATTTCCACTTGCCAATCCTTCACAGGCACAGGAGATACCTAAGATTACTCATAGTGGACATGAATTACCAATTCAAGGTGCTCCCCTTTGAGTTGACCTCCGCTCCACAGGTCTTCAAGCTGATAGAAGTAGTAGCAGTGTATCTCCAGAGATCCGGCATTCATGTGTTCCCATACCTGGACGACCCACTGATCCAGGTAAAGTTGTCTGTGCAGGTTTTGTCTCACCTCAAAGACACCTGTTCACTGCTGCACAGGCTGGGCTTCTCCATAAATCCTCATAAGTCTCACAAGGCTTCAAGTGGATCTACTTTCCATCACATAGTCAATCGGCATTCAAGATGCCATCCAGCCAGAAACCCGTCATAGACCAGCAATGTGAGGCAACTGTACTTTTTGATGCCGGTACCAATGACAGCTATGCACTATACAAAAAGATTTTGACAAGGACATTCAAAGGGGACTCTCCATAACCAACCACATGGTTGGGACCTCATACTAACTGTTCACTCTTGGGTTTTGTGGAAAGCTGCCAGCCCCAACCACCCTGAGACATTCTTATACTCACAGTTACACTCGCAAGTCAGGGAAGGGGGACAAATTGATCATCCGGGGGAACACAAGATTACTCTTGTGCCATACAATGTTAGGAAGCCTAACCACCCTGAGGGAAGACACTATTGTTCAGAGTGCAGTCTCTTGGAAGGTTGAGAAAATGTCAACATGGGGGGGGGGGGACATAACCTTTCTTTTTGCATTTTCCCATAATAATCGCTCTGGATTATTGTAGTGAAACTTGACCACCCATAGAGAATCGACTTACACTAGCATTCACATGCAAATGTCCTCAAAAGGCTGCATAGCCAGATAACTCGAAAAGAACAAGCCTCAGTCACCAACCACACCAGGGTGTCTGGGAGCTTGCCAAACTGCTTATTCACTTAGTAATCTGGTCCTTGCAGGAAACCCTCCTTGGGTGGATAATGATCTTGTCCACCCAGCCTGCACCAAGGAGACCTGAAAATGGCAGGTGATGTGTTGTGCAAATGTAAATACATCAACAAACCGTAAAAGACCTAACTGATGAGCTTCAATCAAAGTATTTGTGCAGCCTTGGTAGAAATGTCATTTTTTTGTAAACGTTTACCAATCCTGCAGATGGCATTCAATTTTTTGTGTACCTCTAAACACTTGTATTACAGGAGCTGCCTCTGACTGTTTCTGTGAGAATAGGATTTTGTTCTGTGTATTTTCATACAATCCGATGCATTTACATATAATACATGTTAAATGACTAGAATGTTGGTAGCTGGTCACCATGTCCGTGCCACTGATCAGAAAATGTTCAGAACACAACCCACCTCCATAAACCTAAATAGTGGAAGCCTGGTTGTTACGTCAGTACTGCACTCACTTATATTTGTTCCCTAAGGTGGAGAAAAGATCAATGCTGATATTTGGCCATAACGAGTCTTAGGGAGACTGGAGCAAAGTCAAGATTTTACATGAGTTTGGAACAGTCATGTAGTTTTTATTCTCTAGGAAATCTATCAAATGGCCATTGCCGTGTGATTTGAGACAAACCCTATAAAAAGTCTTCAGATACTTACAGCTACATGTAAATATTAAGTAATGTCAGTCTCTGCATTGAAAGCAAATGCACCTCTTTGAATGTATTTTGTGAGATTGGGCATGTGGTTTAGGTCTAATAGCGGCCAGTGATGGAAATTGAAAAAGACTGTTAGATGGTTTAAGGAAAGCTAAGGAATTAACCAAATGGATTGGTTGGTTGTTACACTAAGTAAGCAATATAGAGTTTTAATTCTAAGCACCTCTGAATAGCGAACTTACTCCTACTTTGTTTTGTTACAAATGTGTTTTATGTGTGTCGCTTTCTGTCCACATTTGTGAGATTATTCATGGAGTTGGAATCGTAATATTTTGGCGTTTGTGTATTAATTTCCTTTCCCTTTTCAGGAAGGAGGGTTCTGATTCAAATAAGAAGTTCTTTCCGTCTTCCAATCTTCATGGAGTGCCGAAATACAACAATGCAAGAGAAGCACAGATTAACAAATCGAACCCTATCCGTTCCGAGTGGCTCCATCCAGAGGAACAGACATGTTCATTGCTGAACAGTGGCGGTCCTGGAAATGTATTCATTAGTGAAAATTCAGGGGCTTCTGCCAGAGTGTCAAATCAAAAGGAACGTCTCTCGTCTTTTGAGTTTACTCATGCTAAAACTGCAGTGCCGAAAGTAAGTTTGCCATCATCAGTGCAGACTTGGAATTTACTAGATCAATCAACCACTCATCAAATGCTACCCCAAGAACCAAATAACTCTCAGCCCCTCGATAACAGTGGTAGCTATCGAGGCCCTGAGACTAGCAACCTTAATGTGCCACCTGCTTTGCCCCCAAAGAAGCATGTGAGGAGAAATTTGCCTGCAAGGGAAGATAGTGCTGAAACTACAAACAAAGTACACATAGTGACTGGAAATGAGAAATCTGTTCCCCCAAAGGATGCACGACTGAATCCTCAAGAGCATGATGTCCATCAACGCAAACCGAATTTGACAGTCTCTGCGCCGTATGACTTTCGAGCTGTGCCCGACGGTCCATTTGCTTGTGAAACTACTCAAAATGGTCAAAGTAATTGCTCTACAAATGAAAACGACAATGTTTCATTGACTACCTATTTTTCAGTGGACAGCTGTATGACTGACACTTACAGAATGAAGTATCATCAGAGGCCAAAACTCTATTTTTCAGAGAGTGACGTCCAAAGATATCCTGGCACTCTACCACCAAGTGAAAAGGAATCTGGTGCGACTAATCACAGAACTCTTAACAGACACCCCCTGCCAGGCCCAAGATCGAAACCCAGCTCTGGTGTCATATATTGTAATAGATAGTATTTTGAACATGGTGTCCAGTGTATTCATTTATTTTGTCAGGCCAGTGGCAATAGTCCTGTGCTTCCTACGGTTTGATGACAATGAGACGGTTTCTACCAAGAAGCG
Source organism: Ambystoma mexicanum (assembly GCF_040938575.1). NCBI lineage: Eukaryota > Metazoa > Chordata > Amphibia > Caudata > Ambystomatidae > Ambystoma > Ambystoma mexicanum. Next base: position 227,562,720 of record NC_090937.1, on the reverse strand, counting down.
CAGGAACCCTCGTTTTAGACCAGAGTTATAGAATGCAGGCTTCAAGCTTCCTTTTCAACAAAAAGTTGAAACACTATTTTAATATGACAATGTGATTGATCTACCTGTTCTGAACGGTTCTGCACATGATTCTATGAACAGATATTGTTTCAAAATGCACCTTAAAACTGTAGTTCTATTTCGTCCACGCCTTTCTCTTGTGTTTTTTAACCCTCTGGCGGCTCTAACTGTTCCACAGGATAAGGTGAGTTATTTTCCCAGAAGATGATTGGGAAAAGATGTTTTGAGATTTTTACCATGGCACACATGGTAGGCCTGTTTAAAAAGTTGCTGTTGCAGGCACTAACTCGTTGCTTACATGAAAAGATTAATTCCTTAACTATGAGTCTTTACATCCTCTTTGTGTAGAAAATGTATAAGACAAAACAGTTCCAAAGATTTGCACATAGTACAACCAAATGTTTGATTTTATTTTTTTAACGATATTTAATATAGCTTAAACCAATATGCAATTTTGTTCTGGGCTGCTTCAGGTGCTGGTTTCACCAGGAAGCGTAATTCCTCATTACGAGTAGCATGAATTGGATTTACATTTTTCGATGGGACTTTTAAGTAATGAGTTGGCTTTGTTTTCTGTCCCAAGATGATCATGCTGTGACCACAAACCACGAATCAAAGCCACGTTGCCTAACTGCTGTAATCCAATAAGCACTGATATTTTACCAGGCTGTGTTCAGGCTCTTGCACTTGTCTTAATTTCCATAGTCATGCAAAGGATGAGGAGAAGCATATGCATTAAACACTTTATAACTGAAATCAGATTCTTCCTCATGTTAGATAGCTGATGTCACTGAACTGCAACAATGACCCTTTTCTACAAAGATGGTATCTGAACCCTTTGCAGCCTTTTGCTGTTTTCGCCCCTTTCCAGACTCATGTCAAGGGAAATAATCATTTTTTCTCTTCCATCTGTTTTATGAATCCTTCCACATTTGTTTTTTAGCAATTGAAAATATGGTGCAAGTACTCAGTGCTGTGTGCACATGCATTGATGTCAAAGGCTTGTCAGGCCAGTGTAACCCAGCCTGACAAGCCATATGTGCTCGCTCATGATGCATTTTCCCCTTCCTCGAACTCACTGCCATACAGTGTAGTCCTTTTGACGTTCCATACTTTTTTGTGAAATTCCCTTGCTACAGAAGTCGGGAAGTGCCCATTTTAAATTGCATAGGGCACGTGTACATTTTTGCTTCACATATGCAATTTCCCCTTTTTCTTGGTTGCCAATATTGGAATATTTTCCGTGTCCTGCGTGTTGTTTCTGCCTTGGAAATGTAGGAGAGTACTCATTGGTTTCCCACCCCACACCGAAAATGCAACGGGTAATGTTAGAATGGGATGGCGAACTCTGGCCCTTAATTTGTCGACGTACCTGTTAAAGGTTTGCTCCCATCTTCCTTCTCTGACTGATCGATGAGACCTGAGAAGCCATTTGTGGTAGGTGCGCCTGCCTCTGGTGCTTAAATTGAAATTCACTGACAAGCTCAGGCCCAATCTATCTCAGTGGATCATTCTCAGAGCACCCTCACCTCCCCCAGTTTTCTCAAAGAAATTAACATAAAACGCATAACTGAGCAATACATCATAGTCTACTAGCTGAGCTTATTTGGAAATGGTGCTTCTGCTTTTTATTGTTATATGGCAAAGAAGGGTAGGATTGCGCTTGACACCATTACAATGCTACAACCAGCAATCAAGGTACAGTATTTTAATGAGGTAGATTGGGCGCCTTTCTCAATCTACCTCATTAAAATACTGTACCTTGATTGCTGATTGTAGCATTGTAATGGTGTCAAGCGCAATCCTTCCCTTCTTTGCCATATAACTGTTAATCTAATACCAGCCTGTGTGGATTGGTTGGTGGGAATTGGATTGCTGCTAACACTTCTTTTTTCATTTGATGATATGTCTTATAAACTTAGTAGTGATAATTAGCGCACAGGTACTCTGATCGTGACTCCACACTCTCTGTTCCTCTGCTTTTTATTGACTTGCAAATCAAAATTATAAAAAGGAATCTAGTTCCACGTGCAATATATCACTTGAGAAAGTCAGTTTTACAAACCTTCCTATAATTAAAAAAAAAACTTGGATTAATGTACATATTGGGTTTTATTGAGAATGGCATTACTGGGGCCGGAAAATAAGTACACATTTTTTTCAAAAGTAGATGCTGCAGAGGTGATTTATTGGACGAGCTGATTTACTGGTGCCAGCAAAATTTGGGGTAATTTTATTAGTATGCAATCGTGCTGTCTAGATTGGAGTGTCTTGTTTTACATTGTTCAACTACACTGAGAGCATTGTAGAAGTATTTGTAACTTTCAAAATAGTGTCTTGGGGATTTGAAAGCCTATTTTTTGTTTGTTAAGAGATGTAAATATTGGTACCTACTCGGCCAACACCATAGCTTATTGCTATGCAGTTAGGTATGTAGGTGTTATATACTTCAAATTGGTAACTGTATAGTAAAATCCCAGAATTTCAGGTTGGAATTGGTTTGGTTTTAAATATGTCCTTCAGTTCAATGCACTTTTGACCACGAAATGCCTTCTTTTCATATATTTGCTTTTTGGTAACTAAATTAAAACTCTTCTACTCTTTCAGTTTTGGTTCACATGACCTGTAAGCCGAAAAAGAAAGTCGTTTTTCTGTCCAGGTTGGCAATGAGGGCGCATCCTTAATAGGTCAGTGGCATAACTACAATAAGAGTCAATGCAAGTACAGTTTTTCCGAAAATGCCAGGGAAAACAACATGCAAGGGTAATACCTCCATTATGCTAGTATGTATTTTTTGCTAGCTTTAAAGGCCATATATAAGTCACTTTCTTGGGCATTACTGGCCAAGAAAGGCACACACCTGTTTGGCCTTGGAAGCTAGTAATGAAAATGAGAACCTGGGGGCTGGGTGGCACTGCCAGTCGGGCTGCTTCAAGCGCAGGCTATATTTTTACTAGTATAAACCCATACTGAGTGCAGCCTAGAAAGCTGTGCACCTAGAGTCTCATTCACGGATGCCCCATTGTACCTGGTGTCATCTGCCGGTGCCCTATTGTATCCCTGCTTCACCCACAGATGCTAAATGTTTTTAAGACTCCTTCTTGGTGGTGCCACTCTTCCTTTCTGTCGTCCGTTTTCTGCATTGTCATTCATCAACACAAAAAATTGATTTAACCAAGGGGTGGTGGCGCAGAGATGGAAGCTAACTTTTAATTCTTTGTTTGCTAACCAAATCCTTTAACAAATGTCCTGACGTTGCGGTTGCAAATGGTGATCACCAGGACAGAAGGTTCGGCCCATCATCCTGGTGATCGGCACATTATGTGCTCGAGTAGTAAAGTATCCTACTTGCAAGACTGCATATTGCTTTTCATTTGAATTCGGCAAGGTGGTTTCCCTGGCTGTTCCTATATCATTTACTGAATTAATTTGCTAAAGAATAGTGAACAGGTACATTGGTGGTATCCTTAAAGCCATGCAGGACATTCAATATTGTATATACATCCAATAAACTCTTATTGTAAATATTAAATCAATATCTATTCCGTTTGCACTCAATTGAATTACAAAGTATACTTTGGTTGTTCACTGGTTAAAAATCTTTTGTGATTTTGGCAATGCAATAGAACATGTTTGTTTATTCGCTATCACTCACCCTAGAGCTGTAGCTCACATACAATGGATGCCTTAAGTCCAGAGTTGTTTGCAGTGCCATAGAGCTGTTTAAGGCAATGCACACAACTGAATATGCTGAACGTTACTGCAGTGGTAGATTTGCACAGTGTCGCTCGAGGCTCACTGTATTTGGTCAAAATCAATATGAGGGGGGTGAGGTACTTAACAAGAAAGTAGTGTAGGCCCTCCACTGTTGGCTAATCAAACCTGTGTCCACTAATTACTTGATTCATCCAGATCCATTCCAAACCTTTTTTGACTGTAAATGAATATGGTTTGGAACCACAGTCTTCGCAGGTTTGTCCAAAGTTGGTTAATATTGTCTAAGCTGTCAATGTTAGGCTTTGCATTATAGAACTAAACTGAATATCGCAAAATTGCGATTGAATGCATGTAGCCTATTGAGTAGCACACATCTACAAAAGTAAAATGACAATGTTATTCAGCGAGGTTGTCTATGCTCTACATTTAAAATATGGGTTGAAACACACCTAAAAATACACCAATTGTTAAACACAAAATCTACTCAAAACTATTTGCCTTTCAGATGAGTGTAATTGATTATCAATTGGCATTCTTTGTAATAATAATTTGCTGATTTTATATGTTGTATTGTTTGACTTTGCTATTTAGGTTTGATCAAATACATTTTTGGACATATTGTAATCCTCATTTCAGTGTGCAGCAAGCCTGGTATAAACTGTGGTCTGTTGGACTTCATAATATAATTTCATAAAAAATACACTATTAGGAGATGATTGCCGCAGTTGCAAATTCATCAACGCTACTAAATTGACAATGGACAATTGGAAATACCACACTTTTACTTCTACTTCTTAGACTCTTCTATAAAACGTAAAAAGAATATTTGTATTTATTATTTCTTTCATTCTTAAAGAACATTGATTATTTGCACAAACATGCTATGTAGGAAGGGGATGTAACCGAACCAGTTTCTTTTTGTCCACTACTTGGAATTTAACCTCAACTATGCACTCCATTGTACATGAAGCTAAATATACTTGTGTAAATTGTTGGACTTTATTTTTTGGATGTTCTTTGGTGCCTATTTATTTATTTTTTAATGAATATTTTCATGTGCTTGTATAGACTTTATGAAAATGTGTATTTTGAAAACATTTTTAAATATATCCAGTGAATACCTTCTTACGTATAGATGAACAATTTAATACTTTTTCAGTCTTTTGGGATGTTTGCATTGCATTTTCAGTTTTCCCGGTCCTAAATTGGATTTTTTCTAAATATATTGATGTATAAACTGTTACATAATTTTTTAGAATATTTGAAACATTTTTATCTTTAAGGGTGAAGGCTTTGAAAAGAGATGATTAGACCTTCAAAATGTAAAAAATGAAACCCTGACATTTGATTTCTCTTTTCCAGAGAATAGTCAAATATTGCTATGCAATATCTGTAGTAACAGTTGGATGGTTGATATGACCATTATGAATTGTTTTGAACAAAGTAGGAAGAGCAAACGATCTTTGATGTCTTAAGACTTGTAATGTGTGAATGTGTTCATCTGTGCTTAACATTAAGCAGCAAATTGTTAATGTTGGTTGAGCTATATTGGGTAGTCAGTCAACTAAACCCACATAATATTTATAGCGTTCAAGTTATTCAATTATTTTGCTGCCTGTTTATGCATAGAACAAACTATTACATTGTGGTCATTTGAAATCTACATTACGAATAGCAGTGTCACAGTGAGGAATGAGTCAGTCCAATAATACAGCCTACAGCCCATGCCATAATGGCAGTTAATTGTGATTCCTAATAAGTGGTCTTATGTATAGCAAACCGTTATAATAACTTTGTGTAAGAGGAAAACAAGAAAGGCACAGAAATAAGTTTAATAAAGCATTCAAAAAGTACCAATTAAACAAATGTAAATTCACCTAATAAAGTATTTTTAGAAAAGAAATTGTCATTTTGATGTTTCATGTTTTTCACTTCTCTAAACAAGTATTCTTGACACTGTCTATTGTGATTATGTATGGGCTCCAAGTTAGTCATCCCAACAGACTTTCCTTGCTCACCCAACCCCAGACTTATCCTAACACTAAGCAAAATGGCACAGCCATGTAAGATGGATCTCTAGATCAGTGGTATCCAAACAGGTTTATGCTGGACCCTTCCCCCATACTGTTGCCAGGCCTCCCAAATGCCAGGACTGCTTATATTTTATATTTAAGCATTATGCCTCGAGCAGGGGGGGCATTACCACTTCAGGTAATGCCCTGGGGCCCATAGTTACATAGTGTGAGCGGACCTATTGCTCTTAGTATCCCAGGAAAAAAGTAAACGAAAATGGCCACCATGGAAAGGAGAAAAGGGACTAAGTTTCCATGGCAGCCTGTCGCTCGGGAGCACAGGAGCACTTAACTCATTCCCCGGCGGAGGAAAATGGCGGCTTCCAACTGTGATGCGGCTCGGAGTGGAGGGATTACCACTGGTAATTCCCCCAGCTGCCCCCAATCACCCTGCCGGGTACTAAAAAAAGGTAGTCAGTCAAGATTCCTGCGCTGGCTCCCCCCGACATCTGCCCCCCCCCCCAGCAGTTTGAAGACCCACTGCTCTAGATTGTGCACGATCCTACTGCCGTGACCTTCACAGAGGTAGTCAAAACTGCCTTCTGTCCTGACTTTAGCACCATTTAAAGTATCGATGTGGACAACCCTCCTGTAGCCTGAACTCCATTTCTACCTTTATTAGCCCCCCAACACTTACCCACTGAGGGACTGCTGTCAAAGCAAAGTCCATTCATAAGAGTACAATTTATGCTCTAGTCCATTAACCTCTGCTCTTATGCAACCTCCTATACTGCTTTGATCTTGCACCATGACAGCATATCAATCTGCTAATTCAGTTTGTTGATTCTTGATTATTCAATTTGTGAAATATGTGCTACACACTATTGAGAAAGATAGTTATTTGAGAAGTTGTCTAAATATGTGTTTAACTGATAACCTCTCAATAACAGGGAATGGTAGGTATACTTTCTTTAAGGAGAATATTTCCACCATTAACCCCGAAGACACTGTCACAGTCTCTGGAGCCTCTATAGATATTGCTGTGCACGTCAATCTACTCTGCACCATCTGAACAGTGATTGACTGATCTATTGCCGGAATATTGATCAAGCGCTTACAGACAATGGGATTGAGGCATTTTCAAGGATCGAGGCCTTAGACACTCTTGGTTGGAGGGGGTGAGGGGGGGAGGCTTTGAGGCTTGTCCTGGAGTGGGCTAATGCACAGCTCAGAGTTCAGACATAAATATGGCCCTATTACGAGTTTGTAAGTTGCCACATACCAAGGAAATATCACCAAAGTCCACAGGAATTTGAGCCGTGCGGAAGCATCAGTCTCTAGGACTCTATGGGGATTTCATATTACTGTATGTGGTGATTACAGCATGTAATTGTAATAAGTACTGAAGCCCGTAGTTTGGCAGAGTGGTAAAACATCTGGTATTCTAAAATACCAAATGTTTTACCCCTAACGCCACATTTGTATTCCGACACTTAGTCTTATTGAAGGAGTAGGGTGTAATCCGTGACAGATGCAACAAAGTTTTTATTTTTTCTAGAAAAGGCAAAGAGCTCCAGTGTCAACCAAGCAGGCTTTGCGTTTTAGACTAATCTGCTGGCACTCACAGGTATTTTGAATAGCACTTTTAACACGAACATCCTTAAAATGTGTCATACGGTACAAGAGTGAGATAATGTTTTTGACTTGATCCTTTTTAACGCAAACGTTTTGTAATACATTCTCAATGGGAGCACATCATTTTCATTTGGTGCTTCTGCATTGTTTTCTACTTTATGCTATGGGAATTTTACTCGCGGACACCTACACTACTTGCTGGCTGCACCTCTCCCCCATCTCCATGTTGTGGCACTAGTGGCAAACTGCACTGTCTGTGTGTAAGGTTTTGTCCATCCCAATATGTCGCATTGTCATGTACAGCAGGCACTGAATGCCGTCACTGCAATTACACCTAATATGGCCAACAGTTGAAACAATACTAAAAAGTAATGTGATCAGTTGTAAGAAGTATTGCATGTGTAGTGTGCAGTCTGCTGAAGAGGTCAGAAGCATCCGCTAAGTCTTCAGGTGAGTCCTTTATTAACCCTATGCTCCATCCCCCTTCCTCCATACGTATAGGAGTTCCCTCATAGCAGAGATAGGACCAGAGCATAGCAAGCCCAAGTGTGCTTTCCCTTTAAGAATTTAGAGAGAGCGTGGCAGTTGGACATGTGCGCATAGGATGACTAGGCCCTGAACCCCATCTCTCGTCTCATGGGTCAGAAACCGGAAGCAGCCCTCTTTATTTTTTTATTTCACTTCTTTCCCACGGTAACTTAAATTTGTTTTTTTAACCACTTTTCCTCTCGCTCCCTTCTATTTTTATGCTGTGTAAAGCAGGGTTTTCTTTGTGCACCAGATAAAACAGGTCATTCTTGACGGAGACTCCCCTCATAATCAGTAGTGCTTAGTATTTAGGCCTCCATCTCTGGAAAGCCTGTGCGCTTGGTGGCGCACTTTCTTTCAAATCCTTCAGGAGTCGACTGACCTTTTGGGAGGACATCTTTTTGGATGAAGGCTCTGGATCACCTCAAAAACATCAAGTCCAAGAGGGTAAACTACATCAAGTCCAAGAGGGAAAGTACAGGGTTTTTTTTTCTTTTCTTTTTTTTTTTACCTTGGCAGCCCCTCCCCATGTTACATTCTCCCGAATGTTAGCCAAAGCAGGAGGGCTCCTTTAGGGCCTGTTGCGGTTAGCCACCCAATACCGGGGGTGTGCCTGATGTCTGTGAAGAGACTTCTACTGGCTCTAACGCTGAGGACCCACGAGGGTCTGGTACTGAGCCTTGGCCCCGGTGGACTTCAATTCCTGACAAGGCTTGTACAGGGCACTCAGTTACTGAGGGTGTTTTGCCTCACACCGACTACGGTCTGAGGCCTCCTTTGCTCCGCTCACTGGGCAACCACCTGAGGGTCCAAAAATGGCCTGCAGCAAAAGTAGGCCCTGCTCCTTGGATTACCCCTGGGGCACCGCAGCATGTATGGTGTCCAAAACCATGTCCCACTGTTAGGCAGAATCACATGCAGTACCCTTTGGGAACACCACATGCAATTTAACACTACAAGTGTAAGCACAATTTCACCTTTGGTACAAGCTTGTACTACACAGCAAAGTGGTTGCAATGGCTGAGCAGCCAGACTTATCTCAAGAGTTTAAGTGAGCAGTAGAACAAGTTACACAAAGGACCAACCAATACAGTGATTCAAACAAACACTCAGGGTTTCTTGGTAAAAGAATATACTTTTATTTACTGTGACAGTTCTATTACAGCAACAATCTCTGGCAATACCAGGCAAGACAGCTGTGAGAGGGGTTGAACATAAGCAGGCAGTACAGACTGGGGTGATGGACAGATGAATCTGCCAATGAAATATCAGTACGAACGTGCGAGGACCCTTCTTCTAACTTGTATCTCTCTCTGTCGGTTGCTAGGAGACTAACGAGAGTGAGCCGAAAAGCGTCCGTTATACATGGGCGTATTGATGATTGAACACAGACGAGAAGACTTAGGATAAATATACAATTATTTTGGTGTTTTTATGACATTTGCGCCGTTGCGCTGAGTGAACTGTTGAAGTATCCGAGGTGACGTATATCCAAGAACGTATGGGTTTCGGAACTCCATAATCCACCTTTAAGAGGAAGGGCCTCAAAGTACGGAACACTGCAGAGGTGTGTTGTGGCCGCGACGCCGATTGAGGTTGAAGTTGACAGCTGTGAGCCACCTGAAGTGCCATGAGCCAATAGGACGGCTTAGGGGGGTGTTTTCCTCACAAAGCTGTGTGAGGCTGAAGTTGTCAGCTGAAGCGCAATGAACCAATAAGACTGCATGGGGGTGTGTTTACCCCATGACGCCATCCAAGCCTGAAGCTGACACTGTGCGCCCGCTGATCTTCCCAATTCAATAGAAGAGCCAAACCGTCTCTGAAGAGAAAAAGAAGCAGAGGCTCCAGTATTGGGGAGAAGCAACCTTCGACAAGACCGACGTATGAGGCAAGTGTCAGAAAGCTGAGTGGGTGAACGAAAGGGGCACCGTCTCTGCTAGATTTGTTGGAATAAAACCCTATCACATGTGTTTAATCAAAACCATGACAAGAGAAGGGTGAAGAGGATAATAAACTGTCAGCAACAGACAACATACAGTTAGCTGAGTATAAAAGATAGCGGTAATGCCTAGAGAAACGTGAAGCTAATGAAAAGGGAACTAGAAAAGGGACTACATGTTAAAACTTGTTGCCAAGCCACGAAGCTATCCTCAAAGTCACAGCTGCACAGTGTTTACAAGTTGTGAAAGAAGAGACATTAACAACCTACACGGAAGGTTCTAAAAAAAACACTCTGAAACCGAAAGCTGTTAAAGACTTTAATAGGATATAGACTATAAGAAGAGAGAAGTCTAGCTTTTCAAGAAGAAGAAAAATAGGAACTTAATCTCAGGAAATTAAAGGACTTACCACTATACTTACCAGCAGGGAGAGGGTTTTGCTTCTCATCTCGACCAGGTCTTTAGCAACCTGTATCCTTTCAGCCTAAAAGATAGAAAAACAAGTTGAGAGTAAATTTAATAGAGAGTAAATTTAATAAAGTTATACTGTTGACAATTTCCCACTGTTTCAGCGTATCACTCTTATCCTTACCTTAGAAACAGTGACATTTAGTGGCAGCGGTGCGATAAGAGTGGACACCATGGAGGCCTTAAGACATTAAGCGAAGGACAACATCTCCTACAACAAGCTTTACAAATACAAAGCCAACAAGCACCAGCAGATAGACAAGCTTTTCAACAAGCTCTTCAAGTACAACAGGCACAGTTGATTGAGGCTACGAATGTGCGAAGACACTCAAGTACCAGCATCTGTTTTACAAAAATTTGCTCCTGGCGAGGACCCCGCACATTTATTTTGTGAACTTTGAACGTGTGGCCAGAAATGCCCAGTGGCCAACTGACAGGTGGTGCCACTACATCGCCCCACTCATGACGGGAGGAATGCAAAGCGCCTATCGGGCAGCAAATCCAACAGGAGATACTAATTACATCGACATGAAACAAGTCGTCTTGGAGTGTCTCGGACACAATGAAGCGGCATATAGAATAAAATTCAGGGAGATCAAGTTACAGCCCGAAGAAACTCCACATCAACTCTTCTAAAGAGTAAAAGAGCTAGGTGATAAGTGGTTACAAACAGCCACAACCAACACTCAGGAAATGGTCGAATAATTGGGTTGGAACAGTTTATAGAGGCACTGCCCTCACCCATACAACGATGGGTACGTCGGCATCACCGTCCAAGTCTAATAGAAGCTGTCAATATTGCCTCAGCTTATCAGAAAGCAGGTCAAGGTCGACTAATAAATTATACAAGAGGTTCCAGAGCTATTATGAATCCCTCCAATGTTTCCAACAGACTCCCAAGTAATCGCAGGTTGCCAAATTCGATGGTAAAAAGAGTTGAATGGGAAAGTAATAGACAACGTCCGACTAGCGAAGCTCCAGCAGTAGTCGCTCTATCAGGCTCAACCCCAAGGGACTTCAATGCCTCGAATGTGGCGACTGGGGGCACACAGCACGGTTATGTCCTAAACGAGTCTAAACCGAACCCATGGAGGTGGGAACAATTGAAGTACCAAAGGAAGAAGACGGCCCAGAATGTCCTCTTACCACAAGATCGCCTTATGTGTACACATGTGAAGCCGAAGTCGATGGAAAACCCACCAGAGAAATTATAGATTCGGGAAGTCTTCAGACCGTCGGGAAGTACTGAGCTAGTAGATGGAATATTAGATTCAACTAAAAAAATTCCCATTAGGTGTGTAAACAGGGACGTCAAAGTTTATCCTACCAGGGAGATAAAGGTGTGAAGGTGGCTGGGGAGCAAATGGGGAGTTAGGGCAGCTGTATTGCCAGAGCCCCTTTTGATTGGCTCAGATGTCCCTAACTTTACCCAAATAATAAATAATTCGGAAGATAATTGGTTAGAAAGTGCCCCTTTTTATAATCCGGAATTATCTGCCACGGTCAGTAAGGAGAGAAAAACTAGAGCCGACATCAGAAGGTTGAAAAGAGAGTGGGGAGAAAGAAATGTTTTACCAATTGCTGTGGATTGGAGGATTGATGAAAGAGGTGATAGTTTTCGAATGGCACAAGAATTAGATCCACTTTTGAATCATGCTAGGATGGCAGCACAGGAGAACAGCCATAAAACCGAACCTTATTTTGTGCACGAAAAAGGGTTATACTATAGAGTCAAGAAAGATGTAGCTGGAAAATCTGTTCATCAGCTATTAGTCCCCAGTAAGTTTTATAAAGCAGTATTAGAAGTGGCTCATGTACAAGTTGGAGAAGGACACTTGGGAACTGATAAAACTAACCAGAAGATTTTGGCAAGGTTTTTTTGGCCGGGAATATATGCTCAGATTGCCAGATTCTGTCAGGCATGTGAAGAGTGTCAAAAAAAGAATAGGGCAAATATTTAGAAAGCCCCTCTACAACCCATGCCAATAGTACTCGAACCATTTAATCGTATTGGTTTGGATATTGTAGGTCCGCTGGATCCCTCTTCTAGAGGACACAAGTATATACTAGTAGTTGTGGATTACGCCACCAGGTAACCGGAGGCTTTTCCTCTTAAATCCGCCAATGCCCAACAGATTTGTGATGTACTAAATCCACTCATCAGTAGAGTGGGAATACCCAAAGAGATTGTAACCGATCGTGGAACCAATTTTATGTCCGGTATTCTAAAGCAAGTTTGTTAAATTTAAAAAATTGAACACTTGAAAACTGCAGTTTACCACCCTCAAACAGATGGTCTTGTCAAGAGATACAATCAGACCATCAAACAGATGTTATGAAAAACTGCTGAACCAGGAGAAAGGAATTGGGACAGACTGTTGCCCTGGATATTATTAACTCTCCAAAATACACCACAATCTTCAACAGGATTCTCTCCATTTGAGCTTTTGTTCGGAAGACCAGTAAGAACTTGGTTAGACATACTGAAAGAAAATTGGGAAGAACAACCAACTGAAGAAATTACTCTTACTGAATATGCTTGTCAGCTCAGAGAACGAGTGGAGAAGCTACAATCTGTTGCTCAAGAAAATGTAATGCAAGGACAGGAAAGATTAGAACAATATTATAACCTGAATGCTCAATTATGAAAATTTCAAAAGGGGGATCGAGTCTTGGTACTAATTCTCACTTCAGAAAATAAAATGTTGGCTGCCTGGAGAGGACCATACGTGGTAGAAGTAGTAGTGGGCCCACTAACATATAGAGTGAGACAACCAGATAAAAGAATACCCCTACAGACGTATCATGTGAACCTACTTAAGAAATGGGTAGAGCCCGCTACAATACTAGCTATGATCAATACGAATGAGGTCCAGGCAGAACCTTTTCCACAGCTCTTGAAGAAAGAAGGAAAAGAAGGTTTGAATATAAATCCAGACTTCTACACAAAAATATGAACGGTCAAAAGTTTTAGACAAACATTCAGAAACATTCTCATCCCTACCTGGAAGAACGACCCTCACACATCATTATATAAACACTACGTCTCGAAATATTGTTAAATTAAGACCTTATAGGATACCTGAAGCAAAGGTACAGCTGATCAATAAAGAGGTACAAGAGATGTTAGAACTCGGTGTAATCAAACCTTCCCACAGTGATTGGTCTTCTCCATTGGTCCTAGTTCCCAAGCCAGGTGGGAGCGCCCGTTTTTGTATGGACTTCTGAAAATTGAATGAGATCTCAAAATTCAATGCCTACCCCATGTCCAGAATAGAAGATTTGTTAGATAAACTCAGTAAAGCTAGGTATCTAACTACGATCGACCTCGCTAAAGGATATTGGCAGATACCATTGCATCCCCCAGACCGAGAAAAAACAGCTTTCGCTACACCTACAGCATTATATCAATTTACGGTATTGCCATTTGGTTTACATGGGGCCCCGGCAACTTTCCAAAGGTTGATGAATTCACTCATTACAGGGCATGAGCAATATGTGGGTGCATATCTGGACGATATTATATTGTTTAGTCAAACTTGGGAAGATCATTCAGTACACTTTGAGGCAGTACCACAAGAGTTAAAAACGGCAGGTCTTCATATAAATCCAAAGAAGACTTATGTCGCCAACTTCCACACAAATTACCTAGGGTATTTTGTGGGACAAGGAGTTATTAGACCTCAAGAAGAAAAGTTGGCTGCAATTCAGCGACTGCAGTTTCCCATGAACGCCAGACAGGTTCGGGCTTTCCTTGGGTTCATCGGATATCATCAGAGGTTCATTCCTCATTTCTCGAGTATTGCTTCCCCTTTAACCAATCTGTTAAGAAAATCCGCTTCTCCAAAGAAAGAATGGCGGACAGAAGGGGCTGAAAAAGCTTTTAATGCGCTTAAAAATGCCCTTACAGAAGAAGCTGCTCTGCGTTGTCCGGATTTTTCAGCCCCGTTCTCCTACACACCAATGCCTCTGGAATTGGACTTGGAGCCGTTTTATATCAGAACCAACGCGAATCTGAAAGACCAATTCTGTTCATTAGTAGACAACTCTTTCCACATGAAATGCACTATGCGACAATTGAAAAGGAATGTCTCGCAGTGAAGTGGGCCATAGATGCGCTAAGATATTACCTGTTAGGAAGAGAATTCACTTTGGTGACAGACCATGCACCCCTTGTATGGCTTGCACGAAATAGACACCAATCCCAGGGTTTTGCGCTGGTTTCTTTCCCTACAACCTTTTTCTTTTAAAACGGTACATCATCCAGGTAAATTGATGGCTCAAGCACATTTTTTATCACGTAATCATACCCTTCCCGCACGTAAGGGCCCGGAACAGGGGGGTATGTGACAGTTCTGTTACAGCTACAATCTCCGGCAATACCAGGCAAGACAGCTGTGAGAGGGGTTGAACATAAGCAGGCAGTACAGACTGGGGTGATGGACAGATGAATCTGCCAATGAAATATCAGTACGAACGTGTGAGGACCTTTCTTCTACCTTGTATCTCTCTCTGTCGGTTGCTAAGAGACTAACGAGAGTGAGGCAGAAAACATCCGTTATACATGGGCGTATTGATGATTGAACACGGACGAGAAGACTTAGGATAAATATACGATTATTTTGGTGTTTATAAAGACATTTGCGCCGTTGTGCTGAGTGAACTGTTTAAGTATCCAAGGTGACGTTTATCCAATAATGTATGGGTTTTGGAACCGTATAATCCACCTTTAAGAGGAAGGGCCTCGACGTACGGAACACTGCGGCGGTGTGTGTTGTGGCCGCGACGCCAATTGAGGTTGAAGTTGACAGCTGTGAGCCAGCTGAAGCGCAGTGAACCAATAAGACTGCATGGGGGTGTGTTTACCCCATGACGCCGTCCAAGCCTGAAGCCGACACCGTGCACCCGCTGATCTTCCCAATTCAATAGAAGAGCCAAACCGTCTCTGAAGAGAAAAAGAAGCAGAGGCTCCAGTATTGGGGGAGGAGCAACCTTCGACAAGACCGACATATGAGGCAAGTGTCAGAAAGCTGAGTGGGTGAACGAAAGGGGCACGGTCTCTGCTAGATTTGTTGGAATAAATCTTTATCACATGTGTTTAATCGAAACCATGACAAGAGAAGGGTGAAGAGGATAATAAACTGTCAGCAACAGACAATGTACAGTGAGCAGAGTATAAAAGATAGCGGTAATGCCTAAAGAAACGTGAAGTTAACGAAAAGGGAACTAGAAAAAGGACTACATGTTAAAACTTGTTGCCAAGCCACAAAGCTATCCTTAAAGTCACAGCTGTACAGTGTTTACAAGTTGTGAAAGAAGAGACATTAACAACCTACACTAAAACCCATCAATAGAAGGAAGGTTCTAAAAAAAAAGACTGAAACCAAAAGCTGTTAAAGACTAATAGGATATAGACTATAGGAAGAGAGAAGTCCAGCTTTTCAAGAAGAAGAAGAAAAATAGGAACTTAATCTAAGGAAATTTAAAGGATTTACCACTATACTTACCGGCAGGGAGAGGGCTTTGCTTCTCATCTCGACAAGGTCTTCAGCAACCCATATCCTTTAAGCCTAAAAGATAGAAAAACAAGTTGAGAGTAAATTTAATAAAGTTATACTGTTGACAATTTCCCACTGTTTCAGCGTATCACTCTTATCCTTACCTTAGAAACAGTGACACCAACCAATACAGTGATTCAAACAAACACTTACTCAGGGTTTCTTGGTAAAAGAATATACATTTATTTACTCAGTCAGTTAGAAAACATTAAACTAGAGTAAGCAGCTCAATATTGCACACTAATAAACCACAAAAATACAACCGGTAAGCAAGTAAACAAGTTTAGCTCCCCCTGAAGTGGGAGCAAAATGGTACTTCAGATACGTATAAAAGGGGTAAAAAGACAAGGTTATAAGAGACGGCCCAAGTACATTCATAGGCAGGGCAAAGGGTTTCAGTTAACTAATACCAGCAATTCTTCTCATAGGCCTGGGCCAAAGTCAATGGTTCAGAGTCTTTGTATAGGATAGCACAGTTCTGGTAGGTAACGGTTAAGTCTTTGCCACGGAGTTTAGAAGGATTTGGCTAGGTGAAAAGTTTGATGAATATTTAGGGAAGGACAAGCCTTCGAAGTTGAGGAAAGTTTCATGCACTTTCTCGATGGCCGAAAAGATTTCCGTACCGCGTTTGCACAGTACCTTGTTAATGAAGAAGAGCTGTAGCTGAGGCAGTTGTTCCTGGCAGTTCGAGCAGATCTCGCTGTTCCTGAGCTTCAGTCATGGGGACAAGAAGGACGACTTCGGGAGGTTCCTGCACTGCCCAGGGATAAGGCCAAAAGCTTAAGCACGACGTCGGTTTAAGGTGCGAGTGCCTTAAAGTCCACAAGCTGGTTTCCTTCCCTATGGCTATCCGGTTTTCAATAGCACTCTGATGAAAATTCGACCAGATGGGGACAGTGTCCAGGTGGCTTGCGAGTTGGTTGTTCCCACCAAACTCGAGGGAAGAAGTTAACCTTTAAGGGCTTCTCTGCCGATGGAGTTTCAGGCAATTCGGACCTGCAGCAAGGCTTCTCCGGTCGTCCAGGAGTTGAAGCAGTCCTCTTCAGTTCTTTCGTTCCAGTGGTCGACTCTGCTTTCCAAGTCCCAGAGACCTGCTTTTTTCCCCCCATTCATTCCAGCCTGGCTGTAACTCACACAGAAGGGTGGCTGTCCTTGCCGGACAGCCAGCCGGCCAATCACGCCAGAGTGCATTCAGGTCTCCTAGGAGACTAAGTACAGGGAGTTTCGGGCACCTCCCTCGCATCCTGTCCACCCCAGACACTCGGGCACCAGAGGAGGGCTTCAGGACTGAATCCCGCTAAAGGCCAACAAACAAAGGGACCAAACCTGGTTTGGCGCGCAGAGAGCAACACAAGAAGGACTTTTCCTAAAAGAAATGGTGAAAAAAGATGACTGGAGTTTGTTTTTACAGACAGGTCTGGGGCGCCATATTGAAAAACATGGCTGACCCGATTTTTAGCTACCATTGTTAGCGGTCGGCAAAAATCACGGTAGTTTATCTAAACCACTGCCATCAGCCATTTAAAGTAGGAAAAGGTAACATTTGACTGTTACATGAGTGTTTTGACTCAGGGGAAGCTAGGCAACCCCTCCAGCACTCTATAGGAATATAGGGTTTGCTAGGTCAGTACATTTAAAGAGACCAGTAAAGCCAATTTAACTTTACATGCTCTGGGAGACAGTAGTCAGTCCCAGAGAAGGTATTTAAACCTTGGAAAGTCTGAAAGACATCCCTGTACCTCTGCACGGAAGGTGCTGTGTGACACACAGAAAAAGATGATGCCTATGGAGTTGTTTTAAAACTCCATAACCAAAGAACACAAAAGTAAAACACACATCAGAATACATGGAAGAGTGGGGGAAAAAAAGGCTCACACTCTTCCCATGTAAAAAACAATCAAATCTTAGAAATCCAGCAAAGTTGCTGGGGGTCTCAAAAGGTAAGGGTAATTAGCACATTTTGAGAATTATCCCCAACACCTACCCACTGCAGGCCATGGCTCACCGTAGCACAGCTGTCACTGTCTCTGGGTCAGATTACAGCCTTCTCCAGGTGAAACATCCCCAGCTACGTCTAAGCATACACTGAGTGACAGACACATTTCTTCACCTATGCCCCCCGGTGCTTCTCAGCTCCCGTCCTTTTCTCCCCTGGTAGAATGGTCACAGAGTGTGTGGGGGATGTTCTGTTCCTCCTCACTCAATGCCTACCAGCAATTGAGCCCCGCCCCCAAGATCCTCAACAAGGGCTTCCACTGAAGGACCCTCAGCGGAATACCAGTTCTTCGACAGGTTCCAGGAGTTATTTGCACTCCGGACCCACTCAGAACCAATATTTTAAGTCCTCATGAAGGAAGCAGTGACTCCCTACTTCTCAGCCAGTGAACCCTCAAAATCAACCTAAAGCTCCTCAGATAGTGATAGCAGATACGCCACCACATCCTTCTCCATGGGGGTGAAGGGCATATACTCTCAAGCCATGGTCTCTGTTAACCCTGCTTCCTAAAGATTCTTCTCCCACCTCCTTATGGTCACCCACAGTATGACAAAGCAGACTACCAGGATGGTATGTCAGAAGACAATGATAAGGTGCCCATGTCTGTTAAAGCATTCCACTACAATGCCTTATGGAATACCTGGGGATTTCAGTTCCAAAAATCCCACACACTGACCAAGGACTCCTTTCATCAGACCTCTCAAGGAAATCCACAGAGAGGTCAGGTATGCATCTTCAACCCAACATGCTGGGGGAGTGGGGGGGTGTACAAATTTGGCAAATAAACAGCCTCGGTTCAGCCAGTCGCAAAAAGCCTAGACATTTGGTCCAGATCCCGCCCAGTCGGAGCAGCGAACGAGGTTAGGAGGAATCCCCGAGCCCTCTGAGGGTGAAAGATCAATTAGGGCAGAGGACGCCAGGTGAGAACTGCACCCCAAACCCTGCAGAGGCTGCAGGGTTGAGAAGCACACACCCCCACCAGCACTGAGCGGACGGAAGCCTTTGGAGCGCTTCAGGCCCACCTCCTCCCACTGAACTACTGGGCCTGTGATGGTGGAGGACATCTTGAGCAGCCATGCCCATCAAAGGTGAAGAGCAGCCCCGGGCCCTGGGAGGTGGAACCCATTACCACAGCAGGGTGGAGATTAGCCCCCCACACCCCAAGGAGAGACTCTGACCGGAATGTCAGCGGGGGAGATGGTAACATGAGGAGCCTTTGAGGCCAGAATGCGCCTGTGAAGCGCAATGAGACTAGTGTAGCCTGGAGCTAAGCAGCTAAGGGGTCTGGCATATGGAAGAGGGATGGCCCTGGGCCCACAGAGGTGAAACAATAACGTTACTGGGTCTCTCCCTTTGCCCGGAACTACTGGAGCAAGGCCTCTCCTGCTGTGACACACACAGGACCAACGGATCGGATTAGTGAGGGACGCGATAAGGACCAGGGGAGGCTCGGAGATACCCTGGGCTCAGCAGGCACTTGAGGCTGGGCCCAACGTACAGCACCCACTCACGGAGCACAGCTGAAAGATGCTGGGCCCGGGGTTGGGAAAACAAGGGCCAGATCAACATAGGCTAGGGCATCATTGAGTCGCAGATACCCCGCCCCCCCCCACCAGCCCCAACTGTCAACACAAGACAGTCCGTTCATTGGGACCCTGGAAGCATGGACTGGGGGAGCCACAAAGGGTCCCCACTACATGGCACAGGGCCGCATCAGGGCTCAAGAAAGTATCCACCACTAGTGAGCACCCAGCCCTAGTCATTGGGACAAACTGCAAACTAGTCAGAGGCGGCATATGCAAGGTGAGGAGAGGGGGTGGGGGGTTGGGCACGGGTCAGACCAGACCTGGTCCTTCCACGCCTGGCCACACTGGAGAGCCATCAGAGCCAGGCTCCGCTGCTGAGGTGTCTAGGGCAGGGGATAGGGTCCCTACAACGCTACAGGAGGGAACCATAGAGGGACCAGGGGAACATCACGAGTGAGAGGGACACCATGGCCGAGGGAGGCAGTGCCCCGGCCCTCACCAGAGAGGACCTGAAAGAGATCTTCCAAGAAATCAAGGTGATCTGGACAGACATTCAGGCATCTATATGTGATCTCAAGGGAAGGGTGGACAAGCTTGAGGACAAAATGGAAGGAATGGAAAACAACCATCTGCAGGTCGTTCTTCTAGACATGAAAGATGAGGCGCGGTTAATGGACCTGGAGTCTAGAGAAGAAGACACACAACCTCAAACAGAGAACATCGTAACAACCTGCAAATTCTTGGAATTACCGAACAGGGGAGAGAGACGGCTGCAGGCTTGGGGAGAAAGATTCAAGGTTTGATCAATTCCCTTTTTGCGGAAGATGGAGGAAAAGAGGTGCAGTTGGAGAGAGCGCATAGAGGGAGGTGGTGGTGGAGGGGGCAGTGGCACGAGGTTGATAGTGTTCTGCTTGCTAAGATTTAGGGAGAAGATGGAGGTACTTGAAAATGCCAAACGGCTGGGCAGCGTCCAATTTGAGGGGGGCACAGTTAAAGTATTCCTCCGCCACTGCCTACTCTTGTAAGCTCATTAGGACCGCCAAACCTTTCTTGTCGAATGACAACTGCATGATCCTGGCCAGAGCTCTAATACTCTCTAGGCGAGATTATTGCAATGCCCTCTACATCAGCGCCAATAAAGCCATTATTCAGAGGATACAAATCCTCCAAAACAACGCCTTAAGAGCTGCACTTGGTGTGACCAGAAGATCACATATCTCAGCGACCAGGCGCCAAAACAACTGGCTATCGACCCATAATAAATTCCTTCTAAAAACTGCATCCCTCACCCACAAAGCACTAAACAATACTGCCCCCAAGCTATCTCACAGACCCACGAGACTTGGCAGTGCCAACTGCCTCATACCCAGATTTAGGCTCGATAAGGCTGGTGCTTGTAGCTTTCCTGTGAAAGCAGCAAAACTTTGGAACTCCCTGCCACACCCCCCTTTTTTTTTTTAGACGCAACTACACTAACTTGCTCAAATCCACAGATCTTTAGGTTTTCATTGCTGTACTACTTATACCTTGGTGATGTATCTTTATATCTCCTCAAAGTATTTCTCAACACATGCCTGCTGTATTTATGTATCGTTCATGCTCATAACCTGTATATATGTTTTATTCTTGCCTATATCCTGTAACTTAAGCCTTGCACCTGCTTAATGCTGCGCTCTGATACCTCCGGGTCTGGTGCGCATTCAAAATGAATAAACAAACAAACCTTTGTCTGGCATCACCCTCACCTGGCGCAGAGACTGCCGCCCTCTGACGCAGCGGCTCACGGAGAAGGGCATTAGATATCACTGGTCCTTTCCCTTTGCCCTGACCTTCAAAAGAGGAGAGGTTTACTATAGGATTAGGAGTTGCCAGGGGGCGCAACATGTTCTACACCTCCTGAAGGAGGAAACTTCCAGGGAAGTCCCACTGGAAAGATGGGTAAAACGGCAAAGGAATCGAGTCACAGGGGTTTCCGCAATGCTAATAGAAGAATGGCGGGGGCAGGAAATACAAGAAGATCAATACTCCTCCGGTGGTAAAATAGGACCGGGTCACCAGCTGACAGCCATTGACAGATATGCATACAGGCCCAAAGGGGCCCTTTAGGGATGAGAACAGATATGAGAGAGGGTGGGTCGAAGCACTGACCACCCGGATGGCCCATCACAAGGTGGGCATCTTAAAAGGTGGACTGGGGTCCCGGGGGGAGGGGCACCCAAAGAGGGGTTGGGTAGAAAGGGGGGGGGAGAAACA
This sequence comes from Ambystoma mexicanum, assembly GCF_040938575.1. Taxonomy (NCBI): domain Eukaryota; kingdom Metazoa; phylum Chordata; class Amphibia; order Caudata; family Ambystomatidae; genus Ambystoma; species Ambystoma mexicanum. Next base: position 227,541,027 of record NC_090937.1, on the reverse strand, counting down.
CGACAGGAGGGGAGAGTCGGGGAGGGGTGGGTTGCCCACATCAGAGCTTACTATTAATAATTGCATGGGGAGGCACACAAGCTCAAGGAGACTCCAGGGGGGGGGGCAGAAGGGGAAGAGGGGAGTCTGGGGTGGAGGGCGGGGGGGAACAGTCTGGGGAAAGTTGGGAACTAGGTGGTCAAACCATCAAAAGGGTAGAGATGGTTAAATGTTTGGAATGTAATATCCACGCTTTCCCATCACTGTCCAAAGCTGAGGATGAGGTTTCAGTAAAGATAACCCAGAGTGCATCACAAATGCTCAAGCTGAATCAAAAGATTTGCAATTTTTCCACCTCTCTGCTAATTAGATACTACCTGGCTAGAATAGTCCCAGGTGTTCTTTATGGACTGGAAGGAAGATATCGACTCTGGCCTATAAACTGGGAGATATACGAAGGTCGGCTTGGAAGAAAGTATTGGGACTACCCACTTGTACACCGATCTGGAGCCTTAGATTTGAACTGGGCCTAAAATCCCTCAAATTTAATCTCCCTATGTAGGGAGATCATTATTGGAAAAGAGACTACTCTTTATGGCGACATAAGGTGGTATATGGTAAACAATAAGTCAGAAATCTTGTCATTGGGGGAAAAAAAGTAATGAAGTCCCTCTCCAATGTTGACCTTGATGTGGAGACTCATCTCCAATCCGCTTACTGCGAAAAAATGTGTCACTCGACTGGATTAAACAGTCAAGAAAGTAAGAATGGTCTCTGTTGAAAACCCCTTTTTAAGTGTGGGGGGTGGGGGGGACTTGGCTGCCCTTCGAGTTATCTTGTGAAATTTCCTTCCAGACTGTTGCGAAAAAACTACCTCAGGTTGAGACTTCATCTGGTCCATTGTGGAGAAGTTTTGAATAAGAGAATGCAGGGTGACAAGGCAAAACAGCTATGTAGAATCTGTATTGATCCAGCAAGACAGACATAAAGGCACTTGTTGATGGACTGTGAAGGCACATGGAATGAACGATCAATGCTATTTAGGAGTTTTGTACGCCGTGAAGAGGATCTCGTCTCAGAATTTTTTGGGGACAGAATAACTGCAGGATCGAGTGCCGCACTAATATTCTAATATTTGCAGCAGTTCAGGTGCTGGAAAATGGTGGAATCAATGTGTAAACACAACATTTGTGTATTGTAATCTTCATCACACGAAGCTGGGAATGCAACACCAAAGCAAACCATTATTTTATCTTTTTTTTTTTACTTTACTTTTCATCTTATTCTAAAGGATACGCGGGAGTCCACAAATACTAATCCTTCTAAGTGCCTTAATGTTTTTGTTTTAACTGTTGAAGTAATTTTATGAAGAAATGTTATAGTTTTAAAAATCTGCTTTTTATGTTTTGTATTTTTCAAACTGTTGTAAAGACTCATGGAGTCATAAACAAATTAAAAAGAAAAGTTTATTCACAGGGTATCTCTGGTGCTACAGTGGTCAAACGTGTTGATTAATGCTCGGAATGGCACACATTGATGCTGGGACTCGGGCCGAGGTACTTATGATGGGGACCCTGAATGTTAAGGGTCTGAACTCGCCCACAAAGCAACCCTAATGGGGGCCTCAACGTTCGATGGTGCAGGAAACAAGGTTGGTTTGAGGTGACGAAAAGCCCATCCCCGGGGCACAAATTGGGCAGGTATTTTGGGCGTTAGGACCCACTAAGAAAGGAGGAGTGGGCATCCTTATCAGTCAGAGAATCTGGATGGGGGAATCCACGGATCTGGAGGAGGGCAGATGGGAGGGCCCTTGTAGTCTCAGGGATGATAGAGGGACTCTGGTTGACCCTTGCCACAATATATTGTCCAAACACAGGACAGTCCCAATTATTTGTGGAGGTTATGAGATAGTTACCTGAATGGTGGGACTTCTTCTTTTGGGGCAGGGGACTTCAAAATGTGGGCAGATCAATCCATGGACCACATTGAGGGCACGGGTTATGTGAGGTTGATGGCACACCAGTGGAAGGGAGCCTTCTTGGGTACATGACCGATCAGGGATTGGTGGATATATGGAGGGAATTACACCCGACCACAAGAGCTTATACCTTTTACTCCCATGTCCACGGGTCTAGGACGCGGATTGATTACTGTTTTGTTCACTATCAATAGGCCCAAAGGGTAGCTACCAGTGAGATTACCCCGTAAGTTAGTCTGACCATGACATGGTAAAAGTGGGGCTAGTGTTGACTGGCCTTGGGACCAGAGACTCATTATGGCGCTGCATCGATATGTTGCTAAAGAATGTGGCCTTTAAAGAAGAAATCCAGGGGGCCATAGAGGAATACTTTATCCTCAATAACACAGGGGAGGTTGACTTGGGAATGGTCTGAGAGGCTGCTAACGCCACCTGGATAGGTTTCACAATAAGGGAGTGCACCGCTAAGAAGAGGGTTGGGACCCACCAGATTGAAAGGTTACAAGGGGAGATACGTGGGCTGGAAGCCAGAGAAACGGGGTGGCAAGAAGGACAAAGACAAATTGGGAAGGGCGAGGAAAAAACAGTGTGAATTGAGGGAACAGGAGGTTGGGAAAGTGGTCTCCGGCCTACAGTTTCTCAAACAAAGGTACTATGAGAAGGGGGACAGGCTGATGCACTACTGGCGTCGAGACTGCTGGGACAGATGGCTTATACATGGGTGGACACAGGGAAAGCCCCCCCCCTCATTTGGCAGAGCATTTATTACAGTTATCCCTAAGGAGGGGTTCCAAAGAAGTGTAAGTCACGCTGTCCAGTTTCCCTCCTGAACGTTGATGCAAAGATCTTTACTAGTTTCTTGGCCACCAGAATGGAGGGGCTTATGCCTAAATTGGTTCACTCTGATCAGGTGGGGTTCATCCAGGGAAGACAGGGGCGGACAAAGTGCGCAAAACACTGCACCTGATTGAGGCGGCAGTGAAAAGGGAGGGTAACCCAGTGCTGATCACCCTGGATGCCGAGAAGGCCTTCAATCGGGTTGGTTGGAGCTTTCTCTGTGGGGTATTGCAGAATTATGGGCTGACAGATCAATTTCGGAAAGGGATACAGGCCCTGTATACAACCCCAGTAGCCTGGGTAGCTGTCAATGGGGGATTATCAAGACCAATCAACTTGATGAGGGGTATGAGGCAGGGTTGCCCACTTTCACCACGCCCATTTGTGCCTACGACGGAGGTCCTTGCAGAATCCCCAGGTAGAGAGGATTAAGGTTGGGGATCGCAAATTCAAAGTTGGTCTCTATGTGGATGACGTACCGTTACACTAGGGTAACCCATTGAGTTCTACCCCTGCGGCCCTAGAAATAATAGAGCAATACAGGTCTTTTTCGGGTTTTAAGGTAAACCGAGAAAAGAGAGATGACCAAAGGGATGTGGAGGCCATTTGGCCCTCGGGGTTGGAAATCCAAGCCGACAGCATATGTTACCTGGGAGTCACCATTGTTAGCCCAGGAGAAGATCTGGGTGAGGCTAATTATCCTGCGCTCTGTTGTTTAATCAAATGGCAGTATGGGAGAAGGGACATATTTCATGGATGGGAAGACTCAATGCCCCAACAATGAACCTCCTCCCCAGGATCCTATACTTGTTTCAGATGCTGCCAGTTAGGGCCCCGGGGACCCTACTGAGGGAAGCTAAAGCCTGAATGCTGCGGTTCTTGTGACAAAACCAGAAACTTAGGGTAGGATACCACACATTGATATTCCTGAAAGCCAGGGGGTGGGGTGGGGTGGGGCTTGCAGACCTGAGATTGTACCATATGGCAGCCCAGCTCAGAGCTATGGTCCCCCACTTCAGGGAAGACCCAGAGCAACAGTGGGTTTATCTGGAAAATTGCCACGTGCGCCCAGCGACAATCGAGGGATGGCTCTGGGTCCCCAGGAGACCACTCCAGAAGAGAATTGGAGAACACCCTTTCCTGGGTGTTTACTGGGAAGTTCTGAAGAAGGGTCCTACAGCACAAGGGTTCACCTCATGGCCCTCCCCTATGAGTTACATCTGGGCCGTCCCTGTGGGGGACGAAATACCTGAGCCAGGAAGGTACCAGACATGGTTTGAGGCAGGACTCTCTAAAGTGGGACACCTTTGGGTGCATAGGAAATGTATAGGGCTGCAGAAGCTAGAAGCCGGGTTGGGGATCAGAAGGTAACCAGTGCTTTTATACCTCTGGCTGAAGGGAATTTTTGCTGCAGAGAAATGGAGAGATAAGATCCAAAGGGACCTCACTCCCGTAGAGAAGGTACTTGACGGGCACACAGAGATTATTATTACAAAATGTATAAAGGGCAAACTATGGCCCGAAGGCATTTAGGCGCTGAACGAAGGGGAGGGCAGGCTCATTCAGACTCAGGGAGGCCAAAAATAAGAAATCTAACAGTGAGGAAGGAAGAGATTAAACAGATGGGTCTTCAGGGCTTTCCTGAAGGGAAGATAATCCTCCAGAGTTCTCGGGCTCAGCGGCAGGACATTCCACAGGGTGGGCGCAAGAAAATAAAAAGAGTGACCCCCTCCCCAGCCACTTCCGCTGAAATTTGGGAATCCTGAGTAGCTGGTGGGAATTTGACCACAGATTTTCCGTTGGGCAGCATCTCTGAAGTTTCTGTTTCAGAAAGATAAGGGCCTACATTTTGCACGGCTCGGTGTACAATACACATAACCTTGAACTCTATACAAGTCGCCACTGGAGGCAAGCGATGTAACAAGGTGTGGGAAGGAGACAACCAAGGTGCCTTACACGCCAGACAAGCTGCAGCATTTTGGAGGCCGTGCAGTCGCTGGATCTGATATTTAGGTTGCCCTAAATAAATCCCATTACAGTAATCAAGCGTTGATGTCACCAAGGTAGTCCGACTTTCAGAAGGGAGCTGAGGGAGAATGTTTCTTAAGGCCTTTCGTTTTCAAAACCCAGCGCTATATATAGCGGAGATCTGCACCTCACCTGACCTGTCTGCTAGTAATTTAACTCTAAGGCTTTTCACAGAAGAGCACGGGAGGGGGCACGGGCCAAGTGACTCTGGCCAGTAATGTGAGTTGCAGACGTGGGCCCTCTCCTGAGGGCCAACCACCAGGACCTCAGTTTTACTGCCATTCAGTTGCAGCCAATTGGCTGTCATCCAGCTTCCCACTTTCTCAAGGCAGTCGCGTAACTTCTCTGGAGGCGCAGCTTGAGAGGAGTCCAACCGGAATATAAGCTGCATGTCATCTGTATATGAGTAAAAAAGCACTCCACATACAGTAATAAGATTAGCCAGTAACCGAACATATAAATTAAAGAGAAGTGGGGAGAGAGCTGAGCCTTGTGGGACTCCACAAAATAATTCTACCAAAGCAGAATGACAAGACTGAAAGGACACCGTTTGAGAGCGGCCTGTCAGAAACGAACGGAACCAAGCCAAGATGGAACCTGATATGCCTGCTTGCTCAAGCTTAGTCAGCAAGATCTCGTGATCCACAGTATCAAACGCTGCAGAGAGATCAAGGAGAATAAGAAGTCCAGTCTCTCTGTGGTCCTGAAGCAATGCGAGGTCGTCCAGTAAAGAGATAATTACTGACTCTGTCTCCATCTTAGGACGGAAACCTGACTGAAACTGATGGAAACAGTCATTCTCTTCCAGAAACTATGAGACCTCGGGGGTGATCACTGCCTCTAGCAGTTTCATTATTGCCGGGAGCAGGGAGATGGTTCTATAAGTTCCCGGCAGACTAGGGTCCAAGGTAGTTTTCTTAAGAAGGGGCAGGACCACTGCATGTTTAAGGACGGGGGGGACCAACCACTCTGAAAAGGAAAATTGGACTGCTTCAGTCAACATACAAATAGCTCTGTGAAGGCTTTCAACATAAAATATGCAGAGGAAGTGCATCTGATTGGGAGGCTGACTTAAGGCTCAATAGGGCCTTCCTGACCACTTCCTCCGTTATGGGCTGAAGTTGAAATTCGCTCAACGGGTATGCAAAGGAGGGCTATTACTAGCCTGATTTTGCACAGTCGACTCACCAATGTGGCACTCTTTAATGCCCCTATGGATACCAGCAATTTTGTCCTGGAAGAAAGCTGATTGCATTGCATCTCAATTGAGCATGTGGTTTTTTAGTAGCACTACTAATGGTGGGGGGCTGATAGCTCTTTGGCTACGAAGAACAGTTCTCTAGAGGTACAGGATGCCTCCATAATTCTAGATGCATAATATTTGGCATTTGCGGCTTGCTTATAGAAATTACGTGCAGCTATATCTTATGACTGTCACCATTTCATCTCCAGTCAATGGCACACTTGTCTCTGAGCTCTCAAATCTGGAGTATACCACATCTCAGAAGGATTGTTTCTGCTGAAATGGGGCTGACTCGGGGGTACTTTATCAGCCATTCTCTCAAGGGCATTTAACAAAGACGACAGAGGATCAACACCCTTCCCTCTAGAGGACTGAAACTCCACATGCAGGGTGTCGCTTTAGTCCAATAGATTGCCTTTATGCCATTGTCTGTGAAATTGAAGTCCATAAGAAGGCTCAGAGAGCAGAGATTGAGCCTTAAGTAAGAACGGGACCAGAAAATGGTCAGACCAAGTTACCGGTACCGGAGTGCAGCTAGAGACTTAACCAGTCACGCCAAAAAATAAGTTCCAATATGTTGCCACTGCCAAGAGTGAGGAGATTATTGCATAGTCCCAGAGAAAGATCTGACATACAAGTCACTAATTTGTTCACATCCTGATCTGTTGGATCATTAGGATGAAAGTTAAAATCGCCCAGTGCTACCAAATTGGGGTGCAGCAGAGACAAATTACCACCAGTTGAGCAAAGTTGATAGCAAAGACTGTGCTCTTTGCAGAGGGGGGACGATATACCATAAAAAATTACAAGTCATGTTTCATTTATCTGTATTCTCATAAGTAATAGTTCACAAGGGAGCGAATGTGACACAGAAATAAGCATGCACTGAAAGGAGACCTGGTAGATAATTGCCAGACCCAGCCTCTATTAGGAGGGGCCCTGTCTATATGCACTAAAGAATGGGATACTGGCATTAATTGGCAAATGTCAGGACCAGAACATTCTGAAAACCATGTCTCGGTGACACATGAAATCAGGCATAGTGTCCTTCAAAACAGTAAGTAAATCATAACTGTGTGCCACTGCTGATCTAGCATTGATCAACAGGCAGGTCAGCAGGCTAGAAATATTGCATGGCTTCTTAACGCCAAGTGCCTTTCCCCTAGTAAGGACCGAGCCAAGTCTGGTCCTTTTAAGGACCCCAAAACTGAGATCCCACCAAGCACAGTGTCTTTATGGGCTTTGTTAAGTAAATCCGTCTGAGATGAGGGGCCTCATTTCGTGGCTTTATGGCACTTTGCTAGAGACCGCTAGGAATGCAGTGATGGGTCTCAGAAATAGATGCAAATGGGATTTAGCCATGGAGCTGGACGAACACCTCTGGCAGCTAATGGTTAGGTGTGCCTTTAAAGCATCAATATCATGTCAATATAAACTCCACAGCCTGAAGCTACTACATCAGTGGCAATATGACCTGATGAAGTTATCCAATATGTTCCCTGCAGTGAATCCTTAATGCTGGCATGGTGGGGCTAGGGCCAATTATTGGCACATGTGATGGGGTTGCCCGAAGGTCCAGATGTATTGGACGGAGTTCTTGGGGTGGGTTGAGGATGCGGGAGGGGGAGACTGTGAGTGTGAACCAATGTTAATACTTTTTGGACTAGTTAAACACAGGTACAGTGGCAGGAAGGGTCTACTTTCTTCTATTAGTGGTAAGAGCATGTTGTGCAAGATATTGGAAGAGAATGGACCTAATGAGGGTGAGGGAATGGTCAGACACCGCAAGGGACATCTACCGCATAGCAAAGATCACAGCTGCAATTCATGGTGATAGTGCAAACCTGGAAGGGGGATGGAGGCAATTTTCCAAAAGATTTGGAGGGGGGGTGAGGTGACTTGGACAGGACCACGATAGTCCGGCCCAGCCCTGGTAGAGACAGAATTAGTTAAACGAGCACAGTTAAGAAACTCTGTAGACTGGTACTTGACCACTACCAACTTGCATTGTTTAGTGCTTTTATACCCAAAAATTCACGTTTATGTTAGGATGTTCCCCGGACAAGTGGGGTTGGGGTTGGATGGGAGGAGGGAAACAAGAATAAACAGAAGTTCTAGAGTTTGAACCACTAGAAAGAAGGGCATGTGCCCTACAGTTGTTTTGTATATCTTCAATGTTTTCTTGAAAATAATAAAATTCAATTTACAAAATAAAAGTTGTTCTCCACAATGTTTGTACACTTCGTTCAACAATTCCTAATGTCTTTAGTTCCTGGGGATTCACTTAAGTTATCAAACAAAAATATAACAGTTTCTTCCAGGCTTCACAGGGTTCCCTACCAAGCTTTTGTCTCCCTGTCTCACCAAATAAAAGTTCACCTCTGTTAGGCTATAGGGTTCCCTTCCCTGAGCTCAAGCCCCTTTAGTTTCAAACACAAGTTCAACTTGTCAAGATGTTCCTTTCTCTTGTTTACAGTTCCTTTAACATACAACCTTCTCATGGGGTAATATGAGAGACTTTTGAAAATGCTAGGTTCTTGGCTCATCCTAAGCATGGCCACTCTGATCCTGCCTCCTATCTGTATTTCCTGTCTTTGCTTCTGTTCTATCCTTCCCTCTTCCCGGTGCTTCCTGCAACCCTTGGATATCTTCTACTTTGTTGTGCTCACTTGCAGCTTCTTTGTGTTGCTTTCTTTCGGCTTGCCATGCCACTGGCACCTTCCCTTTGGGTTCACTGTCTCTACACTGTGCCTCTCGCACATTCATTACTTTGCTTTCATGCACCCTTACCCTTGCACTTGTCCTTTTCCTTTCCATGCCTCTTGCACAATTGTTTCATTCACTGTTGCTCACTTGCACCTTCCCTTCACTTTTGTGTCACTCGCACCCTTCTTGTTTACTTTATTTTGCTTTCCAGTGCACACTTGCACCTTTCCTTGACTTTCGGGTCACTTGCATCCTTCTCATTTGTCTTCAAGCCTTTTTCTTCATTTCTACTCTCTCAGTGCCTCTCTCTCGCTTTCCTTTTACTTTCTGCTATTTTTCTTGCTTTCCGCTTGTAAATTCAGTCTTTTCTCCATTCCCGCTCCAGCTAGCTGCACGCTCCCGAGTGTCTCTCACTTTCCCCTTTAAAACTCACTGGGTAGCATTGCGCTGGTGAGTGGTCCTCTCAGGGCATATGGGATTGAGGTCAGGGCCTCCCCACTTGCTCCTCAGACCCAATTGGGACGGGCACAAGGGAACGAGGACTCCTCCACACACCGCCAACAGGACACGTAATGCCTCAATCGGGCTCCCTGAAGACACGGCTCCCTAGCCACGCTACAGCCCCTCAAAGGCACTGGACCAGCGCTGCAGCGCGCTGCTCTCCTCTGGATTATCCAGACTCCTCTGCTTTCAGCTCCCTGCACCTTGGCTTCCTTCAAAATTCACAGCTCGCCCCTCTGATTGTGCAAAACCACACCTTTCATACTTAACATAAGAGTCAAGTGGAGTCAGGTGTGAGTAGTCATTGTGAAATGCCTGACCCTGCCTCACCATAATAATGGGGCAACCTGATGGTAGTAGGTGGCAGTCTTCCTTTTGTTTCTCAAGGTGTTTCACGCAGGTAATCCTCACTACTCTTGGTTGCCTCTTCTTCACAGTTTTTGTCTGAAATGGGGAGGGGATATTGAATGGTATTGCAAATACCCCATGAAAGCTGAGGAAGGGGTTTCAGATGGAAAATGGGGAGAGGGGGAATACCATGTCTCGCCCTCTGGTATTCTCTGCCCAATCGCCCTTGCCCCTCCACTCAGGTGATCTTCCCTCGCTTGTCCACCCTCACGTTCGGGATCCAAAAGCAATGGCCCTTCCCTGCCAACCTGAATGGAAGATCCTGGGGGAGTAGGTGATAGAACACAGTCAGGTTTTTCACAGAGTGGGCCTCATTACGACCTTGGCGGAGGACCATGGCGCTATTAGCACCATGGTCCATGCCGCTAAGTTCCCAACTCCGCCATGCTGGATGGCGGACTTACCGCCCCATTCCGACCTTGGCGGGGCGGTAAGTCCCCAATCCCCATTTACCCTTCCCCCATTCCCATTTTTGCCCCATAGGGCATAATGGGAGTGGGGAAGGCGTTAATTATGCCACCGTAAATTACGGTGGCGTAATTAACTCCATGGTCCCTTAGCGCCATGGATTTTAACACCTGCTAAAAGCAGGTGTTAAATCCGCCATGGCGCTAAGGGACCTCGTACTCAGGCGGTAAGGGTCGGCGCTGTTTACGCTGCCGTAAACCCCTTACCGCCTGGGTCGTAATGAGGCCCAGTGTATGTTATGTCTGTTTGTCCACTATAGAAATGAAGTGGGGGACTATCTAGGGGGCTCCAAAGGGGTCTAACACAGTAACTATCTATAAGGAATGTATGTGTTTAAAGTTACTAAAGTGATGCTCCTTGGTGGAGAAAATCAAAATAAATGCTTATTTTGCTTAATTTAAAGTTGATGCAGTTGATGAAGTGGTGCCCCTGGTGGATAAAATTAGAACTGATGATTATTTTGCTTAACGAACGACCATAGCTATTTTGCTTAAGAAACAACTATAGCAAAAGCTAAACTTTTTCTAAAGAAATAACCATAATAAAAGCTGAAAGTACACCAAACATTAGTACAAGTAATCTGGGAAACTTGATACAAAGCAATCCAGGAAATGAGTCTTATCAACACCCGAGAAGTACACATCCCCAGTGATAAAAAACCTGTAATTAAATCATCGTGCCACCCAAGAGGGTACAATGTCCTTTCATCGCGGGATGCTTTTTCGCAGGCTTTTTTACTGGGATTTTCTTTTAGAAAAAAACCCATCGAATTTTTTAGGGGGGGTTAGTAAATTATATATATATGGGGTGTGGGTGTTTGGGAATAACAACAAATTAAAGAAAATGGGGGGTGTTGGGGATACCCCCCAAAAATAATGTTTTAAAAATTCTATTTTTTTTTGTTAAAAAAATCACGGTAAAAAACCCTGTGAAAAAACATCCCGCAATGAAATGACATGCAACCCCCAAGAGACCATCTTTTTTTGGAAAGTCATTGAATGCTCAGCTTAAAAAGAGACTCATGCATACAAATATAGGTTCCACCGTGGGGCCTGATTAGTTTACTTTTTTATGAGTTAAATTTCATAGGCTTGGGTATCCATGCCAGATATCCCGTGGAGTGTTACTGGCATGATGGTGTAAAACGACAGGTACTGTGAACAATAACTAATTCAAAAGGACTGTTTTTTGGTCAGCAACAATGCATTTGTGCAATGACATACAGCATAAAGCAAACAAATTGTACATCAACAACAATTAATATGTGTGTAAAATATAAAGCAAACACATTTCCTTAGGGAGATTTTCTTAGGTTACCCTTGGTACAGTACCTTGGATAAGGTCATAGTATTGCACAGGAATGGAAAAAGTGTCCACAGTGTGTAATACAGAAAACAAGGTGAAAATGAGTTTGACAAAAATAGTGTTCATGAATTTAAAAATGAGTAAAGAGACAAACCACTTATTCTGTGGTTTACACAAAATGTCTGTCTCTTAAATTGGAGACTTCAATGTTCAAAAGGGTGTTATCCTAGGATAGAGTCTTCCCAAAGTGGAGACGTCAATGTCCTAAAGTACATTTTCCTAGGTTAGTGTCTGCCAATGTGTTAGTAGCATCAAGATAATCTTTTTTGGGAATATTGCAAAAGATTCAAGGGAATCCCTGATCCGGCACGTTTCAGCAAAAAATAGGAGTCAAATTGCATCTTCGTTGACCCTATGAAGTGCATAGTAGGTGTGTTTTAGTCTCATGCAAGGACTAGACTGACTGTCATTGAAAAGGCCTGTATAGATTCAGTTATCACATACCCTATAATGGTGGGTAAAAGAGGGAAACTGCAGCGCTCTACTTCACAGTCAAGTAGGGCGGCAGTGGGTGGGCAGCCAGGCAATACTCTTGTTGAGGGGAGGCAGCGCTGGGTGGGTCGCCGGGGTGAGTCCTAGAGAATATGGAAATTCTCTGGTATCTAACAGAGAAATGTGAACAGTGCAATGTAAGGGGATTGCCTATATCAGCAGATGTAGTCAAAATTAATATTCATAGTTCATATCTCTATTAAAGTAGCGGTTCCCACACCGTGAGCATGCACCCTCTGTGAGGAAAAGACAAATTGTGGATGGGCCTGAAATTGGCGCTGGGTGCGGCTTGGTACAATCTGATGTACTGGCCGCATTGTGTGTGCATACCTAAGTACATATGGGGAAAGTAGCCATTTTGGTTACAGTCCATGGGAGAAGCCCACATAGCCTATGTGCATCCGGGAGTGCAGCATGAAGAGGCGCATAGTACAAAAAGCTTTTATATGTTTGTGCGAGTCGACTCGGCCTTATATATCTATACCTACATTGAGGTGAGGAGCCAGGTTCGATCTAGATCCACCGTTTTATCTTGCGGTAGCTGGTGCTTGCTCATGTAGGGGAGTAATGCATTTAAATATAAGAAAACCTTGTCACTGGGACATGTAGCCTGGTGCATGGTAAAAGTACTGAGATCTAGCATTCAGTAATGGTGTATAAGCTGTCTCTTACCTGCAATGGCCATGTCATTTGGCTCATCCGTGTCGGCTTCTAAAAGTCTGTGGTAGTGTGCAAGGCGTTGTCAAGCATGCGACTGGAATAAATCAGTACGTGCCGAAAACAGTGTTCATGTGTCTGTGCATCGTAGTCAAGGAAACCGGTTTTTCCTTTTCTTGAGGAGTGCGTCAAAGGGTCTGTGTAATGACTGGGCAGAGATGCCTGTGTTCATTGGGCCTCGTCACATGTACGTGCCCATGGCGTCCAGTTGTTATCGAAACAGGAGTTATATTGGAAAATGCAAATGCACCAGGGATACCTAGCCACATGTTGTGGCAGCAATTGCATCTGCGGTGGTTGCTGTGGGAGTATGGGTAATGCTGAAAGATCTAAACAGCATGTTCGTCAGCAGTCATTCCTGCAGATTTGAAAATAATGCTAATGTGGTTGGAAACATCCACGTACCGAGATCCCGCCTGGGATCACATTGATCGCGGTTACCACTGCTAAGTGCTAGTTCTCGTTGGTTATTCTGAAGAAAAAATCAGCCCTTCATACAGTCCTATAAGCACGCCTGAGTTGTGGAAATATGCGCTGCTAGGGGGCGCTGTGGTGTCAAAGCCTGATTTGTCACTGCAGAGTATCAAAGCGCGGTTTAGCTGAGGGGTGAAAATTCCTCATTCAGACCATTGTTATATGTATCCAATCGGTGTATCCATCGGGTCTCTTTCTACAACAAGCTTCTCTGCACATTAGGTCTACTTTTCACTGTGTCCAGAATCCACCATAGTAAATTGTTCGGGGAGTGCTGATATTCCATGTAGTGGCTCACCAGTGGGGCTGGTACATTTTTGCAACATATTCTAGATCTATGTTCAGAAATCCTTGTATTGACCAATCTCATTGTTTGGCCAACGTAACGTAGTCCACAGACATTCAATGTAGTAAATTGCTTGACTGGTTTTGCAATTGGTCATGCTGCGAAGTGACCAGCTTAAAGAGGGATCCAAGGCAGGAGAGACCGATGAACAATGCCATCAAAGACTTCAAGCGCAGGCAGAAAGGTAGCAGTGAGACGGCAAGACACACCAGAACAGAGGCAAGCCAGAAAACAGGCTGATGCAGCCGTCTAGTGCTCGTTGCAAAGAGGCAGACAGGGCAGCATTGAACACCATATGAAAGGTTTTGCTATGCTGGGGAAAATCTGCTAATATTTAATAGATCCATTTTATCTCTGACATATGAACCATGGGGCATTGGAGACCAAGGGCTACTGGAGTGCAGGAAAAAAACAGATGTTTTAATATCTTCTGGTTCTTCCCCATAGTGCCATACTGCTCCTTTCCAACCAGAAATGGGCACTAATGGGATAGCACAAGCAGGAAACCCCCATTATTTTCTTAGTTGAAGATTTGGAGACCTGGTTCATTAGTAACATACAAATCAGCCTTAGTTGATTTCCTTCAACAACCTGTGGCCAAATCACTAACATGGTTTAGGCATACACAGATAATGACATGGAATTTAAAACTGAAAGCTTATTGGGACAACCCTGCAGTCCTTCGACATCTGGTAAGATAGCTCAGGGGGTTGAGCTCTCGCTGCTGCGAACTGAGCGTGATCTGCAGGTCGCAGGTTCGAATGCCGGTAAGGCCAACTCAGCCTTTCATCCTTCCGAGTTCGATAAATGAGTACCAATTTTGGTTGGGTGATATTATATGTAAATATGTGCTCTGTAAAGCGCTTTGGATTAAGGCGCTATATAAAAATAACACATCACCATTCTCAGAAAGTTATCTATGCAATGCCAGTGAGCACTAGTCACTTGTTTATCTATATATATATAAAAATGTAAATGTTTGTTTGTTCAAAATCTTAAATCTCTGAAAGTTCTTCACCGATTGCTTTGATATTTTGACACAACGTTGCATTTGAATAGGCACGTGTTTTTATATACTTACTATACATGGATGTCACACCTGTGGCAGGTAAAAACATGATTTTTAAGAAAAGCAGCGCCATCTGTTGGACGTAAAAGCAACACACGCTATACTGGATATTTTACGATTCCATTTCAATGTTTCCGATTTAGAATGGCTCAAATACGTGCCCACGAAGCAGCAGAGAGACGTGCAGCTAGACTTCAGGATGCACAGTTGCGAGCAATGCAATTGCGTTCTGCAGCTTCAGATCTGCTTTGTTCTCAAAAGAAGGAATGCGACAGGCTGAGAGTGGCTGAAAGACGTCAACGAGAAACAGCAGATCAGCGTCAAACACGACTCCGTGCTCAGAAATCACGCGATTACAATCGACTTGCATTCTGGTACAACCCAGCTGATGATTATACTTTGAGCCAGCATGTTCTCATCGGCACCATGACTGAAGTGTGTCCTTATTGCAAGGCTCTGGAATTTAATGGAGAAACGAAAGAAATGTGTTGCGCCACCGGGAAAATTAAACTGCCTCAACTTGGAGAACCGCCAGAGCCATTAAAAACTTTGCTTGCCGGATATACTGCCGAATCAAATCATTTTCTATCTAACATCAGGAAATACAACTCATGCTTCCAAATGACATCGTTCGGCGCAGAAATTGTAACAGCCTAATTCATGGCAACTTGCGTTTGCAATCACCATCAACAAAGCTCAAGGCCAATCATTAGAAATGTGCGGTTTAGATCTAGATGCGGATTGCTTCTCACATGAACAATTATATGTTGCTTGTTCTACAGTCGGCAAACCAGACAATCTCTATATCTGCACAGACAATGCAACAACAAAAATATTGTATACCCACAAGCATTGTGAAATTAAAAATATTAGAAATGTGCGCTTTCTCTTTTCCATTTAACCATACTAAGCCACAGCAATGCGTGGCCAGGGACAGCTAGCAAGTTATAAAGTTGTACAAAGAGGGCTTTCTGAGTGGCTATCAATTAAAAAAAAACACGTGGTTCAAACCCTTCTTAGATATTGACAATTCATTCAATATATGAAATAATGAGCCTGCAAGTCTTTCCCATTGTTACTTTTGTGGTTCGCTCGATGGGAGAGAGAGGTCCACAGGCAGTAACGGCTGGCAATGCAATACCACTCAATATCTGTTAAGGTGTATCCTTATTTGACCCGCGTGCCATCTCTTGAGAAAGGTTTGGCTCCGGCACCTATGCTGGGATTTTGGAATCACATCTACGAAGAGGCACTTTTATAGTGTCGTTCTACCGATCATAGCTCTGTTCATATTTGTTGTCGCTAATTATCTGTATACGGGTGTGTCATTCAGAACAAAATGTATGCGTCGTTTAATGAACTAGTCAAATATGCTGTTTATGGCTGCTAAAGCTGTAATGTGATGTGCATACATATTATGAATTATACCATTTTTGGCTGCTGGCTATTTCCTCTTTTTTAGAATTATTTATCTTTTTAACATATTTTAATTGGCGTGTTAAGGATTTTATATATTATTGTGATAATGTATTGTATGGCTTGCTATTGGCACTTGCTGGATTTGATCAGAAGAAACATGACATGTTGATGATGATCTGACATATGCTGGTAAAGCTGCTACATGAGGATGTAAAAAGTAATCCATGCATTCTGAAATCTCTTCCATTTACAGGGCTAATCTCAGAGATGAGCCTAATGGGTGAACATGTACTCTTGTGTGCTTTGCCCAGCAAGCATGATGCTGGGGTCGCTGGTAACCTGCAATCCAGATATTGCTGCGCATCAATGCTCCACATCCAGAGTATGTCAATTCTGAAGCATATCATATATTGGCAGATTCTTCAATAGGGTTAGTCTGGCGTTTGATGTAAGCTTCAGCATCCATAAACTGACAAAGTACTTCCTCAATGAAAACAGCTGCATTCATTGCCAACACGTTACCCTCTTTATCAGCTTCACAGATCACCAGGTCCTCATTGTCCTTTGATCTCTCAAGTGAAAGTAATTATTTTGGCAACTTGTGATTTCTGAACCTGAAAGCCCTTTCTAGTTTGAGATGTATTTATTTATGTTTGTTGGTTTATTTATTTGTAGTGCGCACCTAACCCTGGTGTTGCAGGGCGCAAGAGCAACAAGAGGATTGTACAGCTTAAGTTACAGAGAGCACAAGAAATGGGTCCAGCTGGGTTACATTGCTGGGGGCATCAAAGCATTAGAAATCGAAACATCAAGTTAGAATGACAGGCGATATGCATAATTTACAGGTTATGTACTAAGTGTAAACATAGAGGAGCGATGGGTATCCTCGGTATATACACAATTTACATTATATATTATGTTCCTTGATCCAGCGGATGGTATTGGATCTGAACTGTAGGTAGGGAAGGTCTTCCCTGAGGGATGATGGTAGGGTATTCCAGAATTGTGCTTCATTGACCGGAAAGCTGTTCCCACCAGACATACTGTGTTTAAATCTTGGCACAAGGGGGAGGTTAGAGTTGGCCTTTCTAGTGGGGCGGCAGGATACTGGTCTAGTGAATCTTGCTATCAAGTATTGAGGGGCAGCTTGGTGGAGACATTTGTGAGTCAGAGAGACTGATTTAAGGAAGATTTTGTCTTTTGTTGACAGCCAATTGACAGATCTTCTAGTCTCTGAGATATGGGCTTTCTTCGGGATGCTTAGGGCAGCTCTTAAAGCATTATTTTGTCAAATTTGAATTTTGTTCGTGATGTATTTATTACTGCCTACATAGAGAGCATTACAATAATCCAACTTGGACAGGATCAATGCTCTGGCTAAAGTGATGCAGTTATTAGGAGAAAGCAATGGTTTGGCCGCTCTAATGAGTTTGCATGTGTAGGATGTGGCAGATGCCATAGCATTAACTTGTTTTTTAAAGGTAAGTGTGAGGTCTAAATAGAAGCCTACGGTTTGACCTCCTTGGCTACCGCGTTGTTGTTATTGTCGCAAAAGAAGAGTAGTTCTGGCCTAGTTTATTCAGGTTGGGTGTGGTGCCTAGAATGAGGAGTTCTGTTTTGTGTGAGGCCATCCATGCCTGAATGGTGAGGTACACTCCATTTACAAAGGCCAAATCCTTGTCATAATCCCATGTCAACAGGATGAGGATCTCGGTATCATCAGCATAGTTTGTGTAGGTGATGTCCAGACCATCTAGATCATTGGAAAGGGGCTTTGTGAAAATGTTGTACAGTGTAGGGGAGACGCAAGAGCCCTGTGGCATGCCACAAGTGATGGGCGTTGGGTCAGCAGCTGCTAGGGGTGAAAAGACTTGCATAGTACGATTGTTGAGAAAGGATTGAATCCAGTCGGTTACCTCTTGGGAGAAGTAGGCTGCCGATTGTAAATGATTGCAGATGATCTCATGTTCGACCAGGTCAAATGCAGCGGAGAGATCGAGAAGTAGCAGTAGTGCTGTCTTACCTGCGTCCCTCAGCTCATCTATCTGTGCCTTGAGATCTATAAGCGCAGTCTCAGTTCCGTGCTGGGGTCTGAAGCCTGACTGTCGGACTCCTAAAAGGTGGTTGTGTTCAAGGTGGTGTTGGATTTGTTGGTACGCTATCTTATCAAGGATTTTGAGAAGGAACGGCACAGTGGTGATGGGACGGTAATTAGTGGGAGTAGAGGGATCTAGATTAGGTTTTTTAAGGAGTGGGAGTACCCAGGATTGTTTCAGATTGTTAGGTATAGTACCTGATGTACAGGATGCATTTATTAATTTGGTAATAAATGGTGAAAGTTTGCGAGCTGCATCTTTTATCAGTTGTGCAGGGCATAGGTCCCCATGGCAGTTCGAGGGTTTGAGAGTAATAATGACTTTTTTAACCTCTTTGGTGGATACTTTACGGAAGTTAAAGTGAGGAGAAGGCAGAGGAGGAAGCGTCAGGGGGGTGTGTGACATTGGGCTGGTGTTGCTAGGATTGGAGGTAGAGAAAAGGGATTCTTTTTTGTTGCTAATTTTGGTTTGCAAGGAGGTAATTTTGTTGGCTAGAGCATTTTGTATACCTGTGCACCAGTTGTTATCCTTATGGCATGAGTCAGGTGACTGGACAGGGGATTCTACCTCTTTCATAATTACAAAGAGCTCTTTGGTGTTTGATTTGGCTTTAGAAATTCAAAGGTTATAGGAGGTTTGTTTAGCAATGATTATTTCTTTTTTATTCTGGGAGGCTAGTTTGCTAAAGTTTTTCTTATTATTTTCTGAGGGATCTGATCTCCAGATTTTTTCATAGCATCGTTTCTCCTGTCTAATAGCCTTAAGATGGGGAGAGAACCAGGTATTCACATGTTTACAAGGTTTACTCTTTCTCATCTTCAGTGGAGCTATGGCATAAAGAGATGATAGCATTACTTTATTATACAGATCTACCATGGTAGAAGGATCTGTGTGGTCCGTGATGGCGTTAAGAGTGGGTAGAATCAAAGGGATAAGGTTTTCCAGAGTAATGTTTCTTTTATTTCTGGTTGGTACAGCTGGTGCTATGCTGTCTGGCTTGTATGTATAGCAGTGCACAAAGCCCACAGGCCTCTAGGCATTTCTCTCACTACTTTCTGGAAAGCATCCATGGTGTTAACTGAAGGTATTGCAGGTGTGAATACAGCTTTGGGTTTAAAAGTAGTATCTGAACTGCAGTTCATATCAATATCTAACACTTGATTCATGGAATTTTTGTGCCGCAAAACGGGGATTTGTGCACCATTCTGCCTGCAAATCGATGTTTGTTAAACAGGGGTTTGCAGGCAGAATGGCACACAAAACTCTGTGTTTCGGCGCAAATAATTCCATGAATCAGCCCCCTAGTGTCTGACCGAGACAGAATAAATTAGTGAAGTCATCTGGGTCATTAGCCCATGTGAATTCTACATTTGTTAGTAGATGTATATTCTGCAAATCAGCTACTGTAGTTCCAGAAGTAACAAGTGGCAGCAAGTGCAACAAGGGCACACATAGTCCAGTGCATATTTGCGACAGGGCAATGTTTGCCCTATTCCCTTTCGTTTGCCCTGGTGCAAAAATGTATTGAAAGAATGTTTTTGGAATACAGCAATTTTTGTTCTAGTTCTAATTGTACTTCACCAATACAAAGTTTCTGTAATATGGCCCATGACTCCTATGTACCTGCTGATTTGTTTGTGGCATCATGGCAAATTTAAGTTTCAGCTTTCATTTATGTATAAAACAAAAGAGACCTATTTGAGTGCCTGTTAAATTAGTCCTACAAGCAGGACAAATAGGTCTTTATTGAGGAGAGATAATTTTGCAATGAAAGATTGTAAAACGGCTTCTCTATAGTATTTGGTTTCAGGATATGGCTTTAGTTTTGCTCCCAGCACTTAGGCCCTCAGCATGCATTTACACCTTTGCTTGGGCTTTGCGTTTATTTTCTTTAGTTTATTGTAATTAGATGCTTAGTCAGAAGTACTGTGCCTCAGCTAACAAAATAAGTGTCCTTTCTGGCAGTAGGTTGCTCCACATCACTGGAAGCCTGCTCTATCTCTGACAAAGTTCCCAAAGCGGTCACGTCTATGTTACTCAGTGCCACTTGCTTTCGGCTATTTCATCAATGTTCATAGCATATGTGTAGATCCCATAGAAATCGTTGGAGGGGGCACCAGTAGTTCTTCAAAACCCACTGATTTTATGTTTAGGCAAGTATTTGGTGTACCCCAAAACCAGAAAATGCACGGTCTCACTAACCAAAATCTACATAATAACTGATGGTACCCCACCAGAATTGGTGACACCTTTGTAGTATAGAAATTACAACACAATGGACTAGTAGATAGAGGATGACAATATACTCCTACTCCCTTATTAACTCAAAAACATTATTTTACTACAAATACAACAAATTGACATTTAATCTGTTTTAAATATACAATAGTTTTTCCCATCACACATTCATACTCACACTCTCATACCAGAAATCTATCTTGACTACAAATCATGATAACATCACATCTATCACCATCTGAAATAGTTGATTAACACATTGTTATTCACCCTTTCTTCAATACAGGTATATCTTTAGCTGAAGGACCAGGGATTAGTTTCAGCTACCCTTTATATTTTTGAAACCTTTGTAGTATATACTACTGCTGTTCAATACATTAGTAAATAGGTCGATCCTGATAGCTTCTTTTTATTAATAACATCCGTATTGGTGCTATCCTTTCACCATTGCTTGAGTGGTAGGATCACTAGCCAATGCATTTCGGACTGTGTCCATCAACAGAGGTGATTATGTCAGCAGCAGAGAAAATGGCTCTGGTTATCACACCTTCTAATGGGTTTCCTCAAGTGTCTAGAAATGATAGTTGGAAAATATGTAAAAATATCCTCAGCACGACACGCGAGATACTGTATTTTGGGGTTCCATCAGTCAAATAAATGTGCGTAGATCTTAGCAGTTTTTTTTTTAAAAAACACATTTTTATCATAGGTTTTATATTGAAATTTACAAAACCAAGGAGAGGAAAATAAATACAAAAGTAGAACAAGCTAACTCAAACTTCATCTTTTAACCCTCCACCTCCCCAAACCACTAAATTGGCCAACATCCTAAGCATTTGAATGAAAATATCATCCACGGCACAAAACCAAATATACAACCAAGCACATCTGTACAATTGCAAGTTAACATATGAAATACCATATAACCTCAGAGCATGCATGCTTTCAGGGCAAGTAAGATCTGTGTTCTTCTGTACCATAAATGTGTTGCTTTATTTATTTAAAACACGCTCAGGATTGACTGAATCGTATTTAGGCGCTGAAGGTATATTGTGTCGACAAAAGCGGCAAACTCAGCAACTACAGAAGTAGCCTGAATGCCCAGTTAAGGTGGTATAACCACCTATCCATCACTTAAACAAGTGGGTTTTTAAATCTTTACGGAACAGCAGGTAAGATTTAAGGGCCCACATTTTCATTGGCAGCCTATTCCACAATTTGGGGCCAAACACTCCAAATCTTCGGTCACATCTAGAAAAACACACAAAGGGTGCAACCACTAACAGTAATTTATCGCCCAAGCACAACTGACGGTGGGGGGTAGGTACCTGCCAGTTTTGTGTGACAGATATGAAGGGACAAGATCATTTAGACATTTAAAAAACGAAACAACGGTAAGCCATTGAAGAGATTGCCTCAATCCTGAAATAGGGGATGACTTTCTCACTCTGAATATCAATCTAACTGCAGCGTTTAGCGTTCTTTGCAACAGCTGACATTGATTAGATGGAATACCTGCAAGCAGGCCATTGCAATAGTATATCTGGGGCTGCTTGATCCATTTAAAACTCCTGGGACTGTCCTTTAAATCTGCTGTCAGTCTCTGCATGGCCATTTTCAACCAAACCGTGTTTAAACAAACATCATTCAATAGTGGCTCTTTCTTTGAACGTTCAATTACTAGATTGACAGCCCAAAGCTTTGAAGAAATTGGTCTCCCTCCCCACAGAGGGAGCAAAGGAAAAATGCCCCTGACCTGTACACCCAACAGCACCACTCCTTGGTCCCATGGAATGCCCAGATCCAATACTTCCCCTATAAATCATAAGCCCCCCCCTCTAGAACGCGACCAGAGCTGGGCATAACAACCGAATACGAAGAAATTAATTTAACCCTTCCAATAATTCCTCCACTATTTCTGGCAGATGCTAACATTCACTGTATGCAGTTTCATCTGATGTGTGTACCATCTGTATGTTCGCTGTTCACTGTGTTGGACAGACATGGATGAGAGGTTTGCCCTAAACCAGATTGACTCCCATTGTTCTGACTGCAAAGGATGTCCCAAGTCTTGCTCCCACCTCCACTGAAGTTTGGAGAACGGGGATCCCAACAGATTTACATCCCTCTGCATAGTTCCTGAACTGTCTTGCTTTTCGTACTTTTAGTTCTTGTTTGTGTTCATTCAGTAGTTCAACTTAGATGCTAGTCACCTGCCTCATCTATATTTTTGAGCTGAGCATTCACTTCCCTTTCAGCCTTTTGAACTAATCTCTTCTTAATTATTGTTTTTACCATGCCTCTATGAACCTGGTACAAATGTGTTTCCCATTCTTCCATTAAATGTGGCTCCAAATTCTCAAATGAAGGAAAGTATTCATCAACATCTGGGCACTGTCTACACAGCAAAGCAGTTCTTCAAACTTGTGAGCTTCTTCCACTTTGAAATCTCTTTTTTGTGGGTCTTTCTAATTTACAGAACGTCGCTCTGGTAATTTTGGTTATGGTGTTGGTAACCATATTGTACGGTCTGCCTTCCCCACCAATACAAGTTCATCCCAATGCAGGCTTTGCCAGTGTGTGATAGTTATCCATGAAACTGCCCATTCACATATATTGTCCGTTTTAAATATCAGCACATGGTAAGCTATGTAATGGCACACACGGAGGTTTGCTGCCTCTATGTTCTGGTAAAAAGTCCTAAAATCTGTGAAAATGGATTTGTCCAATCTTGATACCAAAAGCAATGGTGAAGGTGAAAGGCAAAGCAATTGCTATGGGTCCCTTCGAAATACTCTCTGGTATGCAAACAGAGAAGCCTTACATCGCAATTTTTTAAAGTCCATGGGCCTCATTACGACCCAGGCGGTAAGTTACCGCCTGGGCCGTGACTTTACCACCATGGCGTAAACTACGTTTACGCCATGGTGGTTGGCGGACTTACCGCCCCATTCCGACCTTGGCGGGGCGGTAAGTCCCCAATCCCCATTTACCATTCCCATTTTTGCCCCATAGGGCATAATGGGAGTGGGGAAGGCGTTAATTACGCCACCGTAAATTACGGTGGCGTAATTAACTCCATGGTCCCTTAGCGCCATGGATTTTAACACCTGCTAAAAGCAGGTGTTAAGTCCGCCATGGCGCTAAGGGACCTCGTACTCAGGCGGTAAGGGTCGGCGCTGTTTACGCCGCCGTAAAACCCTTACCGCCTGAGTCGTAATGAGGCCCCATGTCTGGAGAGCGCTCCAAGCAAGGCACTGGCCTTCTGGTTCTCTTTGAATGGATAATGGAGACAGCCTCCGCATGGTTAATATTGCCTGCGTGGTGCTGGTTCTGCGTGTGAAGTACTTCTGCAAACTCAATAATAAGGCCCAGTGATACAAAGCATTCCTTAGCTGTAGTATTCAGGGAGAGCAACAGCTTCATTCAGTCAGGACTAGGAGTGGATGAAAATCCAGCCAGCAAAATTCGCCAACAATTCCGTCCTCTGGCTGTGGATATTTCCACCTTTTCGGCAGGATATTTGGCTTTTTTTTTTGCAGTGGAAATTTCCTTTTTCACCAAAATTTAATATTTTCTGTGATCCCAAAAACTTGATTTCGGGAGGGAAAAGGCAGCAAAGCAGCCAATTCCGCTCAATTTATCGCAGAACAGAATTAGCCATTTTCGCCCACCCCTAGTCAGGACGACTCCTGAGTATCTGACTTAATCTGATTGAAATGGAAGAGGCGCCACACAAGGGATATTCAAAGTGTGTTCACAAACCCATGGACAATGCAGAGATGCTTGATGGCATCAGAACGTTTTGGTCAGAGGTACTTTCGGAAAACATTTGCTCCAGGACCATGAGCAGTGTTAAATGGGTCCTACCAGTGTCAACTGAACAGAATATGTACACTGATGAAATGTCATTTTTATCCAGGTTTTTCCCAAATAAATGATAGCTATTAAGCATATTGATTATTCAGCTCTGTCAGTATTTACCTCCCAATCCCATACAGAATGAGATGCATTTTTTTTTATCAGCTAGAGCCTGTAGACAAAAACAGAAACGTGTGGTTTTAACTCCTGGTTATGTGTCACACCTCTAGAAGGTACAAACGTTTGCTTTAAAATTATACCTACTGGCTGCCACAACATCCCATATCGACGCTCCATGTCCTTCTGCCTTTCCCAAATGTTCAGGGGGCAGAGGCACTCTTCCCCCACCTCAACTCCATCATTCTGCATGATCATTGATTCGTTACCATTGTCTTCAGACTCCATTCTGCCATGTTGCACATCCAAACATGATGGCACAGGCTCTATGCCCATGTATTGCTGGAGAACCACGGCATTAGCACTGGTAGCCATTTCCAAATTAGCCACATTTTCGGCTGCACTTGCCTGAGTGTTTTGACTGACATCTCCAGCAGACTGCTCCATGACAGTGGCGATGAGAGGCAGTGGACTGCTCACAGAAAGTGTATGTTCTCACTGAGCTCCCGCTCGTCCATTGCATCAAGATTGTTGTAGCTTCTCATAAGGCAATAAGGTAAATAGCTATCATCGGGATCGCTGGGGGATGTTTTATCTTTTCTCTGTAACTGTAGCTGTTCATACTTAAAGTGTTTGGAGCCCTTAAGGATCAAGACAGTCGTAGGTTTTGGTTCCTTGTCAATACACATATTAAGGGCAATGGTAACAATGAAATTCATTGTATACCTGAAAAGAATTGGGTTGAATATGTCCAATCACTTTATTATAAAGATCATGTTTCTTTGGTACAAAAATCCTTGTGTGGGAATGATGTTGATGTTGTCTATAATGGGGACTGGTACACCTTTAATGATGAGGATCTGTCAAACACTGTTGAATAACTTCTGATTCTCTAAGGACGCCACTTCCGGGATTAATTCATTCCTCTCAGACCGCACCTTCAGGGTAGCCATAGGAGATTTAGCAGGGGACCCTATACCAGTCCCCCTTGGAGTTCCAGAAGGCTCTTGTCTCTCCCCAACGCTACACAATGCATATACTAAATTACTCTTTGCAGCGCTAGATGCAATGGGATACAAAAAAGGTAGCAGGCGCCCCTCTCTCGAAAGAACATGGCATGATAACCTGTTCAGTGGTTTTTAACCACTTTGAGAGTTCGCAGCCATCTGCTTTTTGCTCACTGTACCTTTCACAGATGGAAAGTATCCATTTGCATATCAGTCTTTGTCCCACCCACATGGGCAGTCCAGCACCGAAATGCTATGGCAATTCCTTTCTGAACAAGAGTACCAACAGTACCAACAGCAACCCCATACACGTGTTTCAGCCTTGTTGGGCCTCATCAGTGAGGTGAAGCTGTGCCTCTCTGAGCACAGTGAGCAGGGAGTCCACGTCTGGTTGCCCCCAGGTAACTCAGGGTGACCAACCCGAAGTTCCTTGCAAATATTTCAAAAAAGGTAGCAGGCGCTCCTCTCCAGAAAGAACATGGCATGATAAACAGCTGCAACTGATGATGCCCAACAAGGCTGAACAACGTGTATGGGGTTGCTGTTGGTACTCTTGGTCAGAAGGGAATTGTCATAGCATTTCGGTGCAAGGAGAAATCTAAAAACAATGAAATGGCAAGTGGGAGATGAGCCATTGGAGCAAGTATCTGCCCATAACTATCTGGGATACGAAGTTGTAAACTCTGTGTCCAGAGAGAGGGGTATAAAACATCTAACCAGCAAATCGGGTCCACTACTCGCAAAAATCATGCTGGTATATGCACAGTTATGTGCATTCTCACTGACTCCCCTGATTAGATTTTACCTAATGCAAGTGGAGCCGACAATTTTGTACGGAATGGATATCAACTTATACGACTTAGGGAAGCAGTTAAATTCAATCCAAGGTTTGTTTGTTTATTAATTTGTAGGCGCACCGAACCCATAGGTAACTGGGTGCAACGAGAACAAGAATACTTAAAGCTTAGGTTACAAAGTGAGATAAGGTTACATGGTGAGGCAGGAAGGCATCAGAAAATATACAATGAAAGATACAGCAGAATTGTACAGTAGGTTGCCGGTAGCAGATAGGTAAGACATAGGCAGGTAATAGGTACAGCACAGTAGAGATCATATGTAATTGGACTGCAGCCAGTTCAAAGTATTGCGCCTAAAGCTGAGGTAGGATTGGCCAGCTCTAGGAGCTAGGGATAATGCGTTCCATGACTGGTCCGCTTTCACGGGGAAGCTGTTTCCTCCGGATTTTTTTAGCTTGAATCTGGGTATGTTGAGGCAGAAGGAGTTAGCTACTCTAGAGGGATGGGTGGATGTTTTTCCTAACAATTATTTCCGCTAGGTAAGGGGGTGCTGCATTATTTAGGCATTTGACCATCAGGGAGACTGTTTTGAGCATGATTCTGTCATTTATCTTCAGCCAGTGGTGTTCTCTTCTTAGTTCTGAGACATGTTCTCTTATGGGAATATATAGGGCCGTTCTTAAGGCATTGTTCTGTAAGATTTGGATCTTGTCTAGGATGTATTTGTTAGCACCTAGGCATAGGGCCTTACAATAATCCAGTTTTTTAAGTATTAGTGCTTTGGCGAGGATAATGCAGCTCACTTTGGATAAGAATGGCCTGCGGAGGGGGCGTGGCCTGGAGCGCGGACTATGCAGTCGCCTCCTTGATGGCCTCCGTGGGAAGCCCGCTGCATCCCAGCTTGTGAAGGTTCCCAGGCAGCGTTTTCGGACCCAACTCAGTGAGGGGATGTGAGAAGGTCCGGAGCCCCGCCGCTGAGCTGCTGGGACCCGGATTCGCTGAGACAAAGATGATCGGGCCGCCTGCATTTCGCGGCCCCTCCGCCGCGTAATCCAAGATGGCGGACGGGACCCAGCGACGACGGCCGAGACGCGGCCTCGCCATCGGAGCTCCTCCTATGGACCCCTGAGCACTCCGGCGATCCAGCTGACATCCCGGGCGGCGGGAGACGAGGTAGGAGCTTCGGGCCCCGGGCCCCCCCTTTGCTTCCCCCTCTGTCCCGGACGCCCCCAGGAGAAGAAGACCTTGCAGCCGCCCCAGATACACCGGGGGCGCGCCACACCACGCAGCTGCGGTCCCCCGGCTCCCGCCCTCCGCTACGCCCCGCTGCCACTTTGGAAGAGGGGGCCGGGGCCAGAGAGTTCTCGATCAGACTCTGCACCCCTGCAGGAACAGATCTCCTGGCCCATAGTTCCGGATAACGGCGCCACGCTCTACTGCCCTCCTAACGGTGACATAAACCCTCTACTGCCACCATTACCACCAGGAATCCGGCAGGCACCCGTGGCGATCTGGACCCGCGCCCTCCTCTCTGAGAGCCCAGCCTGAACTGGCGTGCCCCGGCACCTGAGCTGCTCCCGCTCGTCCCTTTGTTTGCTTCCTGGGGCGCCCCAGCCCACGCCCGCCATCCCAGCTTGGTACCTCCTCCCCTTCGCACTAGAAGCCCTTGCGTGCAACCAGGACATCGGAACACTCATTCCAGCCCCCGGAGTGTCTCAGGCTACCCTCAAGCCATCGCCACTTTTGCGTATGAACTGCCTGTGGCCCTGACCCACGCTTGCCAGGCCACACCATGTCTAGGCAACCGAAATCCGCCAAGTCCTCAGACATAGCAACAATGCTAATGTCGTCCGACAAAGCAAAGAAACTGGACACTCTTCCCCCCGCCTCACGAGAATCTCTGGACAACAGGGGACCGTTAGCAACTAAGGAGGACATTCGTGATTTCATGGCTGACATTAAAACCGAATTTCGATCATGTATGTCGGAGCTTACGGCCAAGTTGGAGACTACCGATAAAAGGGTCTCGGAGATAGAACAGAGAGTGGGGGAGATTGAGGATCGAGCCCAGGACCACGCCTCCTCCCTGTCTGAGATTCAGCGCTCCGTGGGGCTTTTGCAGGACAAATGCGAAATCCTGGAGTATAAGCAGGAAAACTTGGAGAACAGAGCCCGGCGCAACAACCTCCGCATCCGAGGGGTTCCTATGTCAGTCCCAGACCAAGAGCTTGCCGGATACGTGGGCCTCTTCTTTCAGTCTCTCCTCCCAGATATGGAGGATTCACTGCTGCTACTGGATCGCACTCACAGACTAAACCCCCGCCGTGGAGTTGAGTCAGACGGCCCTCCTGATGTGATCACCAGGGTGCATTTCTTTACAACAAAGGAAGCCATATCAGCAATAAGTCGCTCTGAGAACGAAATCACCTTCCAAGGGATCCCTCTTCAGATTTACCAAGACCTATCTCCGTTGACCCTCCAGAAAAGGCGAGCCCTTCGCCCACTAACCACCTTCCTTCAAGCCCAAAAGGTTCGCTATAAATGGCTCTTTCCTACAGCCTTGCAATTCTCCTATAAGGGTACCATACGCAGGATCAATCATCTAGACGACGCTGGAAGTATATTGCAGCCGGTCCCCGCTAACTCCTCGCCCTCACAGGCCACTGAAGCGGCAACTGACTCGGACCTCATAGCCTCCCCTAGGTCCAAACAAAATACATGGTCGAGGGTTCCGAGATTTAGGAGGAGAAGATAACCTGGAACGACCTTGCAAGGGACCCTTCCGACCCCTATGACCCAACTCAGCGATCCTGGCGCAGCGGAACCAACCGCCACTCTTGTAAACACGGATGGATTTCATCCCCGATGCAGCGGGTCCCCCCCCACGGCTCATGCCCAGCTTCAAGGTACATTCCACCTATGAGTCCTTGGAGCAAACCACTCACATTTTCAGCCATGTTGGCTATTCTTTGGTTCACGGCCCCGTTGGCCAGGGGAGGGCCCAACCCCATAATGGGTCCTCTATCCCCAGTTAAAACTTGGACTTCCCGTTGGCGGTCCGAGCAAAAACCCCAGAAGCAGGATAACAGATGGTCACATCTCCCACGACATAATGGCTGATTCCTCAGTAGCTCCCCCCCTCCCACAAGCTTCATCAGCGACCCCAGGTCCCGCTCCGGAACAGCAAACCTGGAAGTTTATCTCTCTAAACGTCAAGGGCCTGAACTCGCCGGCTAAACGCAAATCAATTCTACAAAAACTCCAGAATGAGGCCGCCGCCGTGGCCATGCTACAGGAAACTCACCTGCTACCGGCAGACTTCAGCCGCCTACACTCTCGTGACTTTCCAAAACAACTCTTCGCATCCGGCAACTCCAAGCGAGGTGGCACTGCAATCCTGTTCCGGAGGGGGCTGAATCCCCAGATTCTGGACACCATAAGTTGCCCGGAAGGACGCTACATAGCAGTGAAATGCCTACTAGCGGGACAACTGTTCTCACTGGTCTCCGTATACGCGCCGAACCTGGGCCAAGCACCCTTCTATGATTCGCTAACCACAACTCTTTCGCCCTTTCTGGAGGGCCAGATAGTGATCGGTGGGGACTTTAATGGGGTCCCGGACCCCGTAAAAGACAAATCGCACCCACCCTCCCCCGGAGACTTCACCACGGCCTTAGCCCTCCTGCGCTTGTTCAGGACTTTGGGAGTGGTGGACTCATGGAGAGTGCTCCACCCATCTGAAAAAGACTTCTCCTTCTACTCTTATGTTCACCGGACATTCTCCAGGATAGATCTCCTTCTAATATCCCCGCAAATCTTCGCCTTCACTGAAGAGGTGACCATAGGCTCCAGAATCCTATCCGATCACGCCCCGGTCACCTTGGAACTCCGAGTTCAGGGTCCCCCTGATCCCCAGCGACGCAGATGGACACTATACGACCCCATCCTTAATGAGATGCCACTCAGAGACGCTATCGCAACCACGATCGTCAATTTCTTCAAGGAAAACCCTAGCGAAGATACCTCCCTAGCTAACACCTGGGATGCAATGAAGGCAGTGGTGCGGGGAGAACTGATTGCCAAAGGGGCAGCCTATCATAGACATAAACAACAAATTCGTCAGGGCCTCGAAGAAGAACTGGAGAAGGCAGAAAAGACCCATAAGGAGAAGGGCTGGACCCCTAAAACGCAGCGAGCTCTCCGAATAGCAAAAAAGAAAATTGAAGCCCACTATGCGGAACATACCGCCCATCAAATGACGAAAGCCAAACAGTTCTATTATGCCAAAAATAATAAAGCAAACAAACTACTGGTGGCTAAACTGGCTAAGATAAGAAGAAATAACACAATCGTGGGCCTACGGGACCAGCAGGGCAAGACGCAATACTCAGATCACGACAAGCTTCGAATTGCATTGGCCCACCTGACCCAGGTAATGGCCGCCCCGCCTCGGAAGGTCGAAGAACAGAGGGAATACCTGCAAAGCGCGGCGCTCCCCCGACTGGAGGATGCAGCCCGGGACTCATTGGAAGCCCCAATCACCGGCGAGGAAGTCGATGAGGCGATAAAATCCCTCAAGTCTCGAGCCCCTGGCCCGGATGGCTACACGACGAAATTTTATAAAACTTTCAAACCCCAACTCCTCCCACCTCTGGTACAGCTGTTTAATTCATTCAGAACCACGGGCACTATAACCCCGTCAATGCAAGAATCAATCACCGTCTTGCTGCCTAAACCTGGCGGCGACCCAAAGAATCCTGCGTCCTACAGACCGATTGCTCTGCTCAATATAGACGCCAACATATACTCCAAAATTCTGGCAACCCGCCTGTCCCGGACCCTACCAGAGATAATTGACGCCGACCAGAGTGGCTTCATCACACACCGTTCTACAGCTGATAATATTCGCAGAGCTTTGAACCTGGTGGAACTTGCCTCCCGAGACTCCCGAGAGCTGGTGCTTCTGGCCCTGGACGCAGTTAAGGCCTTTGACAAAGTGGACTGGAACTTCATGAGGCTTACTCTCGAGGCCTTTGGCTTTGGTCCAGAGTTCTGCGCCACGGCTTTGGCTAACTATTCTGCGCCCAAAACCTTTCTCAGAGTCAATGGCATCCTTTCTCCCCCTATTGGCCTGACCTGTGGAACCAGACAGGGCTGCCCGTTATCGCCACTGTTTTTTGCATTAATCATGGAACCATTCGCCCAACGGATCAGGCGAAACCCGGAAATCAAGGGCTTCCAATCGGACACAACACACCATAAACTGGCCCTATATGCAGACGACGTCTTACTAACCATCACAGAACCTCGCACTTCCTTCCCTCAGGCCCTCGCTGAGATAGAGAGCTATGGAAGGGTCACCGGCTTTGCCATCAACTTCCGGAAATCAGCTGCCATGGGGGTGGCCCTTTCCCGAGAGATTCGAGAGGCTCTGGCCCCGCTATGCCCGATACAATGGTCAATTAAGAGCATCAGCTATCTGGGGGTCCAGATCCCAGCTGACCCGGGGGAAGTCTACCGAGCAAACTTTCCCCCACTGTTCACGGAACTCGTGGCAGACTTAAAACGGTGGACGGCGCAAGAAATCTCACTGATGGGCCGTATCACGGCCTGTAAAATGAACTTGCTTCCGAGGTTCCTATATGCTTGCTCTTCGCTCCCAGTACCGATCCCGGCACCGGCCCTTCAAAATCTGCAAAAGGAAATGTCACGGTTCATTTGGAAAGGGAGAAAGCCCAGAATCCCTAGGACCACGATGCTGGGCAATGCTAGACTGGGTGGCCTCGGAGTTCCAGACCTACAAAAATATCAGATGGCGGCCCAACTCGCCTGTATCCGAACATGGCAGATACTTACCAACCGCCCGAGATGGGTGGACCTTGAACAGGCGCAACTGCCGCTCCCGCTACGTTTTCTCCCACATATCAATCTCTCCGAGCGCCACCAGTGGCAGAACCTCCTGAGGTCCACCAAACCCACAGTGGCTACCTGGGACAAAGCACTGAAACAAAAGAAAATCCCAGTGGGACTCAGCCCCTCCTCACCGGTGTTCCTGAACCCGGCCTTTACTCCTGGCTGGGCCACCCGGAACTTCAGATCCTGGATAGCGGGAGGCCTGGTGACCCTGGGGCAACTTTTCGAAGGAGGACAGCCCTGCACCTTTAGGCGATGTAAAGAACTCTTCCAACTTCAGGAGCAGGACAGATTCACGTATATTCAGCTGCGCCACTGGTGCTCCCATCCACAGACCCGCCAAGCTGCCACCCGCCCCCCCACGGCCATTGAACTGACTCTAAATGATC
Organism: Ambystoma mexicanum; assembly: GCF_040938575.1. Taxonomy (NCBI): domain Eukaryota; kingdom Metazoa; phylum Chordata; class Amphibia; order Caudata; family Ambystomatidae; genus Ambystoma; species Ambystoma mexicanum. Next base: position 227,508,579 of record NC_090937.1, on the reverse strand, counting down.
TCCCAACTAGGGGGAGCATCTCCACCTTATACAAACGCCTCCAACCTGACTTCCTAATCTCTAAAACCCGGTATATGGCCCAATGGGAGGCAGACCTGGGCCGCCCAGTCGAGGACCAGCTGTGGGTTGACATTTGGTCGCGGGCTCATACTTCTTCATCTTGCATTACGAACAGGGAAGGCGCCTATAAAATCCTCCTCCGATGGTATTATTCTCCCCTAAGACTACACCATATGAACCCCACGCTCAACCCGAACTGCTGGAGGCAATGCGGCCAAGTAGGGACTCTCTTCCATATGTGGTGGTCATGCCCGAGAGCCCAGGCTTTTTGGGAACAATGCCTAGCAACAATCACAGACATCACTCAGGTGCGACTTCCCCTGGAGCCCGAGCCCATCCTCCTGGGAGCCCCAGTCACTGGAATCTACCCCAGATCTGGCCCTATGGCCAAACTGTTATCCCAATGCCTATTGGCGGGCAGAAACGTAATAGCTCGCACTTGGGAAACAGCAGAAGGACCGTTAATGCCCTTTTGGTGGGTAAAAATCTGGGACATCTTAATCGCAGAGAAGGTGACGGCTGCCGGGGCAGGCCGCTTACATCGCTTCGAAAACATTTGGGGCCCAATCCTAGACTTTGATCGGAATTATCCAGCCCTGACATACAAGCCCCAACTAGCCAGGAGGACTTTACGGGACGATAACTCCCAGCGGCGACAGGAAGAAGAAGAATGTTAAGACACGGGGGAGGGAAGGGGAGAGTAATCTACTGTGCTTTCTTTATGCCATTTGTCGTGATTGATCATTTTGTATTGCCTAATCCTGCCTGTTTAAAATAAATATTAAAAAAAAAAAAAAAGAATGGCCTGCGGGCCCTGGTTAGCTTGCAGGTGAGGCGGATGATGACGCCATGGAGTTTATCTGTTCACTTAGGGTTAAGGTAGAGTCAAGGTAGAAACCTAAGGTTTTTACTTCTTTGTATTTCTGTCTATGTTAAAAGCAGAGTAGCTTGAATTCCGTTTTTTTAGGTTGGCAGCTGATCCTAGAATCAGAAGCTTGGTTTTGTCGTCATTCAGGCAGAGGCCATGGGATGCCATCCATGCCTGAATGAGGAGGTAGATTTTATTTACCAAGGCCGTATCTTTGTCGTAATTGCCCGAAAGAGGAATGAGGATCTGGTTGTCATCTGTGTAGTTCGTGTAGGTGACACCCAGTCTGTCCAATTTGTCAAATAGAGGTTTGGTAAATATATTGTACATGGTTGGCGATATACAAGAAACTTGTGAAACGCCACATGTGCTCTGGATAGGGTCTGCTGATGGGGAGAAAACTCTCATAGTTCTGTTGTCTAAAAAGGATTGGACCCATGCTATTGCGTCCCTCGAGAAGTGGGCAGCTGAGGCAAGGTGTTTGCACAGAACTTCGTGGTCCACCAGGTCAAAGGCAGCCGACAGGTCGAGGAGGAGTAGCATGGCAGTTTTCCCTTTGTCCTTGAGCTCATCGATTTGAGTTTTTAAATCAAGTAATGCTGTTTCCGTGCCATGTTGTGGCCTGAAGCCGGATTGGCAGGAGCCTAGGAGGTGGTTGGCCTCGAGGTAGTTCTGTGTTTGCAAGTAGGCTGCTTTGTCGATTATTTTGAGAAGGAAAGGCACCTAATAATAATAATATTAATAGGTAATAGGCCTGTAGTTTGTTGGGATGGAGGGGTCCAGAGTCTGGTTGTTTTAGCAATGGTAAAACCCAAGACTCTTTTAGGTTAATTGGGATAGTGTTAGTCATGAAGGAAGCATTGATTAATTTCGAGATGAACGGTGCTAGGTCTCTCGCTGCATCTTTGATTATTTGGGCGGGGCAGTTGTCGCCCTAGCAGTTGAGGGTTTCATGGATGAAATAATTTTTTCAGGTTTGAGGATGGATACTTTGGTGAATCTAAATGGTTCTAAGGTGTTGGTGGATTCAGTGGGACTGGTGGATTGCGGCTCCGGGATAGGCAAGGAGGCTTTTTAATAGCAATCTTATTTTGGAGTAATGTTATTTTATTAGCTAAGGAATTTTGTATGCTTGTACACCATGGTTTGTCCTTGAGTACATTGTCTGTGGGAGGAATGGGGGATTCCAGTTGTCGTAGGATCCCGAATAGTTCATTAGTGTTAGAGCTGGCAGTGGAGATTCTTTTGTTATAAAGGTCTTTTTTAGTATGGATTATTTCCTTTTTTATAGTTATTTGCAAAGTCAGTCAATTGCAGCTTGTTATCATCCGAGGGAGTGTGGCGCCATAGATTCTAGTTTTCTTTTTTGTAGTTTGAGGGCTTTGAGTCGAAGAGTAAACCAAGTATTGAGATGTGCACGCTGTTTGCTTTTACGCAGTTTGACCGGTGCAATAGTGTCTAAGGCCTTAGACATGGCCTTGGTGAATACCTCGACAAAGAGGTTGGGGTCAGAATCGCTTGGGAGAGAGTTTAGTGATGGAAGGATATGTGTAAGTACCTTATTCGACGTGATTTCTTTCTTGCTCCTAGTTGGAAGGGGTGGTGCCATGGCTTTATCTCTGTTTTTTTTGTTTATTACTAGAGAAAAGTTAATCAGGTGGTGGTCGGTCCATGATTGTGGAGTTACCTTGGTAATAGAGGTTTCGCAGTTCAGGTCGGCCACCCAGTCCAAGTATCTTCCTTTGACATGGGTCGGTGCAGAAACTTTCTGGGTCAGTCCATATTCTGAGAGGGTGGTAGCTAGTGCCTGAGCATTTTTATCCTCCGGATCACTAAACCCAAGGTTAAAATCACCCAGTATTAATAATTGTGAGGAGTCTTTGGTGTTATTGGCAAGAAGGCTGGAAATATCCTCCTCAAAGGTACCGATAGGGCCCTGGGGTCTGTATAGCAAGTATATGGTTAGGGTGCGGCAGTTGGAGATAGGAAGTTTGGCAACAAGCATTTTGCAAGATTTGAGTGAAGGTGGTGGCAGGAGTCTTATGGCGAGGTTATCTTTCGCTATGAGAGCTAAGCTGCCTCCTCTGGCGTTGGATCTGTCCGCTCTGAGTATTTGGTAGTTGTCGGGAATTGCTAACGTAAGGGCTGGGCCAGCAGCATCATGCAGCCAGGACTCTGTGACGGCTAGAATGTCAAGGTCATCTGAGGATATCAGGTCTGCCATTTCGGTGGCATGTGCCACTAGTCATCTGGCATTGATCAGTGCTCAGGAGATTATGGTCATGTTTTTGGAATCCTGTGATCTAGTGAGAGCAGGTTTAGGTGGAATAGTTGTCTTATTGGGACGGTGGGATACAGGGTTCAAAGTTCTGAGCAGGGTTTCATAGTCTGCTCTGAGCGCAGATTCGTACCCCGGGGCATTTTTGTTGTAACTAAGGCGGGGGTTTATGATGTTGCTAATCCTATGCTCATAGAGGTAGGGTAGTCTGGCTCAGAGTCTTTTGTTTCTGGCAGATAGAGGACAGGGAGCGCACTTAGTAGGGGCCATTGTTGCGATTATGATCTGCTGAATAAAAGGTAGAATATACAGTAAAAGTGTCAACTGGATATACCTAGGGAACATAGTGCTTAGTTACTCAGTTAAACAGGTTACTCAGTAGCAGTGATTGGTGATCAGCCATGGATTAAGGCAGTCATTTGACATATGCTGATATTAGGGATGGGGTAAAGGCAATAGGTATCCTGGGCTGATAATCGGTATAGGATAGTGTAAATGAGAAAAGTGGGCAAATTACAACAGGGCAGTCGGCTAGTCGTCTGACAAGTGGCTAATTGCAAGTTACCACGATAGGCTAGTGCCAATCAGCAGAATAGGCTAGTCAGACATAGGCTGGTGCAATGCATCATAGTAGGCAGTTCCCTGCAGTAGACTAGTTGTCAGCCATAAACTAGTGCAGAGCATCAGTAGGCTAGTCAGGCATATGCTAGTGCATTGCAACACAGTAGGCTAGTCATGCAAAGGCTAGTGAAGTGCAACACAGGAAGTTCAATGCAGTAGGCTAATTATCAGGCATAAACTAGTGCAGAACAAAACAGTAGGCTTGAAGCAGAATCACGAGTGAGGCCCAGTGATAGGCCGGGCATACGGCGTTGGGCTCGATGCGGTTGGTATCTAAGAGGCACAGAGGTAGGCTAGGTGCAGAATTCAGTGATAGGCTATGCCAGACAGTCTCAATTGTCTTTTCTAGATGTCTTCTTAGGGGTGTATACAGCAGGTAGTCCAGGTGGGACTATATTGGTGCACAATCTGCGATACTGTAGAGTAGCTGTTATTAAATCAACCAGTAGATATCTGTAGGGTTTACTGGTAGGATCTACAAAAGCCTCCATGAAGAATTGCATTTTGGATGGATACATCTGTTGAGCTATCATGGCCAATTGTTATTTATCACGGGGGGTTCGAATAACACTATATAACTTACGTTTAGTGTCATAGATCTATTACTCCTATCCTTGTTGAACAGGTGCTTCTGCACAATATAGCAAATGGTTAAATTGCTGGGATATGAATATTGAGTAAAGGCTTTTTGTAGTTCAGTGCTCTGAACACCCTCTGTCATCAAATCATCGACGATGACCATATTCACCATGTTCGGTGGTAGTAGCTGATTTTCATTGAGACTGTATGGCATACCTAAAAACTGGTTGTGTTTAAACTGATGTTGTAATGTTGTACAGAGAGGCTGACAACAGCTCTAGCCATACAATATTCGATGGTAAGTCTGACATTACTGTGTGTGCATTTTCTAGATGTTTTCTGACAAAATAACTCTTGGCGGAGCTGGGTGGGCTGGCCAGCACACACGCAAACGGATGTTGTATTTTGGTATCCATAACACTGGATAATCAATAGTCATAGGGACATGCCAAGACTCATGATGTTAACGGCATTTTATCAAACATGACACTGAGTCTTCTGTAGACTACTCGTGCTAATTTCCCAATGCTTTTTGTCACACACAATACACAGCTTTGTAACGGTAATGCCCTTGGGTTGTTACGTGCATCTTCCTGTGTATACGACTGGACAAGATCTTTCAAACAGTCCAAATGTATCTCAGCTGTATTGTTAATGTTTAGCTTTGTGCCTTTCACCTTCGCATTGACAGCCCCTAGAGATACACGATAGGCATATGTTTTAAGCCCTGCAGATACAAACTTCACAATGTACGTGCCAGGGCTAGCTCTTAAATTAGATACACTAGGCAATCGCCAGTGGCTGGATTGACATACCCAGGGGCACTGACAAAAATAACACTATCGGTATCATGATACAGAATCCTCTCTTGTAATTGCTTTATCACATTGTACAACTTCAAGTGTGTGTGAGCGGTTGTGAATGAGGCTATGAATATATTGGTATCAGCAGAAGTTGTTGGGTATTCCCTGGTGTATCGCCAGCATTTCATCATCTGTGAACATGCAGCTGCTCACCTTGTAAGAATTATTGAATAAATAAGCCTGAAGCTCATCAGGGTCTCTGGTGATGACTGTTTGACAAATTAACTCTTTGTGCAGACTTACCCCATAGCAAATTAAGGGGTTGTCCTTGATGGGTTCAATACGCAAACGTATGCCCCGATGTGTGTATTAATCATCGATGTAAGCCTGTTTAGCGTCATCATCCACACACCATGCCGGAAAGCCAGAAGCTGCTGGTTTCTGCTTTAAGAACATTTAAATGTATTCACAGAAGAGCAATAGGGTGATTGCTTTAAATTGTGTATACACCCCAGTTGATAGCCAGGTTTTAAAGGTAGGAAGTTTAAGAATGCGATAAAAAGTATTTGTAACATTATCACAAACATTGACATGAGCTTAGATCCCTGTGTGATAAGTTTTATTCTAATTCGCTCCCATTTACCAATTGCGTAAGTATAAAGTAGCCATCGTACCCTTTGCCATTATGAGCTAAAAACGTCTAACCTGTGAATTTAGTTGTTGCAAAGGTGCTAACAAAATCACTCGCACACGAATCACCCTCAAACTCCAAACAACTATGACCTGTAAAATGTCTGGCATACACGTAGTCTGGCTTCCAGGTCATACACAATATACACCTCACTATTGTTTTGAGATCTACCAGCTGTCATCTAAGACAGGTGCTCAGCCATGTTGACAACAAGCACTTTGCATACTGAGCTTATTAACCCGTTATACTTAGACTCTTGGGTGTGAATATCCTGCATGTGGGAAAATCATAATGTGGTTCACACGACAGCGCCCGCACGCCCGCAACCATTTTCTCAATGTGAATGTTTAGCCAAACACGTGACCTTGCAAAGGTTTGACATTGCAGATATTTTGAAGGTCTTGCTTTAAGCGCTTTACACTCATCTCTTAAACACAAGCAACACTGATAATTGCAGCGGTGTTTATTTTTGCTGTTGAAAATATGGTGACAATGTTTTCAGCCCTTAGGATGTTTCGAAGATGTGTTCTACCTTATAAATGGTCGTTGTGATGTAAAACATATGTGTTTTTTGCTGTTTTAGCCGTTAGAGGCATGTATCACCATACACCTCTGTAGAAGTACAGTATTTTGATGGGTCTATTGAAATATTGTTCAAAGAGAACCAAATGTCCAAAAGGTACAGGTGTGTCGGTTGGAATACCCAGTATTTTATGTGTTTTCAATGCTTTGTCACATAGAGCCAGTACAGCTCTGCAGTTCGATTAAACCGATCATACTTGACAACCGACACAGATTTAATGGCCCATGATTGAAATTTTATATCCAACTGCTTTAAATAAAAAAAATAATAATATGACTGTGAATGACTTTGTTCAAAGGTTGCAAATATCTCCAGAGCAGGGCCTGACAACTACTGCAAAGATTCTCAATGGTGCAAACACATAATTTCCGTCTTCCTCTGCATGAGCCTGCATCAGATTCTCCAGAAATTGTAAAACGCAGAAGCCATTGCACATGGATTGCCTTGTATATAAATGCATGATTAATCTACAGGATCCATGCGTATCTGGATTAAATTGTTGGGTCCAACTGTTTCTATTGTACGCTTGACTAGCGTTTCCACCACTTCTGTTATGACTGCTAGCCCCTGTCCCAATGGACCGTAACTGATCCAAGTTTGCAAATCTGAATTCCTCTTAATACTCAATAGCTTAGAATGTTTTATATTCCCATTGATATGTCTGCACACTTTCTAAGTACACAGGAGCATCAGGCTGCAGGGTTTAGGGTTGTGACATATTAGGCCGATCACGTCTGATATAACCAACCTGGCCTTTTTGAAGATTTTAAACCAACGTCATTGGGCTCTGGGTCTACACCCTTTAAAGTGCCTTTACAGGCCCTCTGAACTGAATATCCACACCTGCCCTGTCCAGATGTACTGACTGTAACAGTGCAGGTGTTTTTAACTTCACATGCTGGAGCACTCCTGGTACAGTGTGCACTGGGTATATTCACGCATGCTTTAGGGGTTCACTAGCGGTTTAAAAGATGCGCCTGTTTTGTAATGGGCTGTTTAATTTTCAGATGTGAACTACTTCATAGCCATAAGTGTTTGCTGTCATTAGCCCATGTTACATCTGATGATTGCCATGCCCCTTCAGCAGGTATTGGAGGAGTAACTCTAATAGGACCAACTATCACAGCATTGTGATTTTCAGTGGATATCAGCAGCGTATAGCATGTGGTTTTCAAATGGACAGGTCCCCTCAGGCACCAATATATCACGTTACACATTTTGAGCATTGCACGTCGCGCTACCAGGATATTTGGGCTGGCTTACCATGGATGCCCCACCGCTAAGGCTGTAGTGCTATCATTAAACTGTTTTATTAATGTAGAAACTTACCTGCTCCACATATTGAAAAGAACTCCAGATATCAGGTACCCCCAGTTTACTTTTACAATAGGGCTTCAAAGTTTTCACCACAGCCAACTTGTGTGTATAGCTCTGTTTTAAATTGGGGGTGTCTACATATTTTTTTCTGTTCTTTTTCACTGGTGTTGGGGACTACGGGGGACGGAATCACACTCTACTGGGGCGTGCACATATGATGGATATATATCTGCATAGATCGGCTGTATCATCTACAGTGATGATGCTAGTGTTGAGTTCATTTTGAATGTTAACATGGTCCATCATTATCACACACCCGCTCTTCTGAGTTTCAACATTTTGATCAATGCATGCATTTGTGTCATTTACAATGGTGATACTGATGTCCCCACCATCTTGAATGTCAAAGGGGGCCACATGTGTTATCACGCACATAATCTGAAATATTGACACAGTCCTTTTCAGTTTCATCATTGTGCACACTTGTGTCTTTAGTACTTGTACCAGGGTCATCACCACATGTTCCAAGGGTCATTTGTAAGAGATTGTAAGCCATTTCACAAACCTCCTGAGTGGACATATTAATACAGGATTGTATCTCATCAGCCCTCAGCAGACCAAATGATGCATCTATACAATCAAACTGCAAACTCTCATTAACAGAGTTAACTATCACAAACCCCCACAAATACAACCTCATCCTCCTATGAGCTGATGTTTTGATATGGAGGGGGATCAGGCTCACACTGGTGAATAGTTCCTGAAGGGATGATAACTCTGTGGCAATTGGTATTTACAGTTACCGATCAATGCCTGCCATAAAGACATCTTGTGGTATTGTATGAGGCCCAGTTCCAGAGGCCCTTGATGAAGCAAGGCTGTGCACTGCAGCTTCTCCATGATGCAGATCACTCACCAGAGAAAAGGCCCACTAACCTCTTGTAGGGGCCCAGTTTCAAGGCCCCTTAATGAAACAAGGCTGTGCGCTGCATCCCCATAATGCAGATCAGTCCCCCATGAAAAAGGCCTGCTGACCCTCTGTTACAATGCCCATTGATGAAATAAGGTTGCGTCCTGCAGCATCTCCATGCTGCAGATAAGTTCCCATTGAAAAGGCCCTGTGATCAGTTGGTGGGGCCTGGGTACAATGCCCCTTGGTGCCATCCCAGTCTAGCATTCTCTACACTGCAAGTGTAGCCAATAGGCGTCAGAGATACCCTTTGACTTCTTTTAACAGATCTAGGATTGCTGTCCATGGGTCGACATCTCTTCATACTACCAGCGCCAGTCCATGGATCCCCCACCGACGGCTGTGCAGTCCCACGAGTTGAGTCCATTACATCTTTAAAGAGAATACAAGAAAATGCAGTTTTAAAACACGCTCTCAACAGGTCTATAAAACGGCTGTTTTTAACGGTTTGAAATAACTCTAGCCTACTAACATAAAACTCTAGCTACTTTAAGGACCCCCCCCCCACCCCACTGATGGCTGTGCAACCCCATTTATGGAAGCCATTACACCTTTAGAGAGAGTACAAGCAAATTTGGCTTTAAAACATGCTCCGTACACATGGGCCAACGAAGCAGGCTCTGAAGACTTATCTCTTCACCAACCCCCAACTGAGCTGTTATCTCCCTATTGCAATAGCAATGCCTAAAGAGACGCAGAAGGTTTGGATTGATTTAAAAATAAAACAATTGCCTTTAATGGTCTAAAATAGCTATAGACTCCAGACTACTGACACAAAGTATGGCATCTGGCTTTTATAAAAAGGATTATTGTTTTACCTTATTCTCACTGGAAAGTGTAAAGCCCGGACAGTCACCGGTCAGATCGTGCAGCACTGTTCTGTAGAGAGGCTGATTTATCTCCACATTGGCTCAAAAGGATCCAACTCAGTGTTATCACAATGATATAGTTGAATTGATGTGGCAGTGGGCCACCCCACGTTCCCAATATGTCTTTTAAAGGCCATGTCAACACCCTGCTAAGTCTTATCAGAATGTGTCAACATGGCTTACAAAGGGATTTGCAATTCTGCTGTCACATGCGACCCTACGGCCTAACGTGCTGTTTTTTTGAAGTGCAGACCCACCCTGCAAAACTTAAAGACTGCATGCACTGTTGATTACAGTAACATCTAAAAATGCACTAATTACATGATCCTTTAAGCAGTGTTGTTAATTCTAAATACCATTAACCCCCCATTTATTAACAGCTATCCTCTATATCAACAGTTATAAAAGATATGTATCACTCTCAAAAGTATTGATCTATTCTGCAATACATAAAAACAGCTGTACGGCGATCAAATAGCACAAAACCGCGGTGAAATGTTGCAGACAATAGCAATAGTATGTATTACATGTGTGCTTTTTTTAGTCTATCAATATCAAACCGACTGGTGGGGTCATCACATGTATTGGGGGTTTAATCACGTTTATATTAAATTCATATAATAATGTTGGGGTGCCATCAAAGGTATTGGGGTTCAATCAAATTTATCAGGTTGCAGGTAAATCTAAATCACATTTTTATATCAAACTCATTGGGATTCTCATCGAATGTATATTTTTTTATTTTTATTTTATTGATATATGGTTTCAAAATAAACCTTTATCAAAAACCTTTCAATGTGACAAGTCCATAAACCATGTCCGTTGGTTTCCACCGATAAACAATTAAAAGTCCAAGGCATCAATTAATCAAGTCAAAAGGCTCTTTCAGAAGGTGCAACAGAGAAATGGTAGTAGATATACTTTCTCCTCTCAGAAGCAATGACCACATCTCTCTCTCATCCAAGGATCCGTATGATTCCACGATTTTTATCATATGTCTGGTTCTTAAGTCTGTCAGGCCCTGGCAGAATAACGTCACATGTTTCAATGATGCCTCAATGTCAACATTCTGGCAGAATCTACATCCATTTTCAAAGGTTTTTCCATAGGTACTTAGCAGTTGGTTAGTGGGATACAAGTCAAATCTGAAGTGAAGAAAAAGATCTCTGTACCAGGCGTTAGATGCAAAGATAAGGTACTTCAGGAGAACTCCATAAGGTTTCACTTCTTCCGCTAGAGAAGCCATAAGGCGATGAGAGTTTCTCTCCTCAATTGTACAAATCCAATCACTACGCCATAACTTTTCCTTGACCTTGTTGGGGAAATTGCACAATTCGTCCCAATCGGAGTGTAAGTCATTCAAAAGCTGTTGACAGCAGTCAGACCACTGTATATACAGTTAATTTAACTGTATTGGGGACATCAACTTCATTGGGGTTCGGATACATTGTTAGGGTGAATTTTCATTTCTCTGCCAATTCCCTTTAACCGTAGAGACCCCCAGCTCTTTTGCTGGACTCAGGGCTTTTTTAATTTTTACTCCTGAGTGAGTGGGACTTTTTTCTCACTCTCTTGTGTGTTTTCCTGGCTATGACTGTGCGTTCCTTACTGTTTTATGGAGTCTGGTAAACTCCATAGGCATCTGCTTTTACATTGTGTGACACAGCACCTTTTGTGCAGTGCCACTGAGAAGTCCCTTGGGCTTCTCTTAATGTTTAAGTACATTTTCTTGGGAGAACTACTGTTTCCAAGAATAGTAAGAGGACCCCTGTCTTACTTACCTTTACTTTATGGGTCCAGCACAACCCACCCTCAGCGGAGTGCTGGGGGTGGGGGGTTACATAGTAACTTCTTTAACCCATTCCTCATGTAACATTGTGTTACACTAACTCACTTGAATGGCTGGTGGCAGTGGTTCCTTTTTTTACTGTCTAGTGACATGTATCTGCAGGCTGATACCTAAGCAGCAGTGCTGCACCCAAGAGTGACCATTTTCACAAAATGGCCCCCCATTCTCTTTTTTCGCCATTTCTTGTTGGTTTCTTCTGGGCTTTTACTCTGTTTGCATCAGGTTTCAGTTCATTGTACGTTTTGCATTTGGCAGGCTTCAGCCCTGAAACTCGCCCAGGCTCCACTCTGTCTGGAAAGGCAGAAAGTGAGGGAGGTTCCCGAAACTTCCCTGTCCTTTGTCTCTAGGTGTGCCTGAGTGAAACCAGTTCCAATTGGTCAGATGGCTGCCCTGGAGGAAAGCCACCCTGCTGTGAGATTGACAGCTTAGGGCTGTGAATGAATGGAAACTTGCATAAAAAGCGAGACTAAGACTTTTTGGGACTAAGAGCAGAGTCGACCACTGGAGGACAACATCCGAAGCAGAAGATGAGAGAAGATGGTAGCAGCACCATCCTGGACTGCAACGTGCTAGGTGAAGCCCTGCAGTTGTGCTGACCCCATTTTCGGATTAACAGGGAAGACCGTAAAGGACAACTTCCTTCCTTAGGCTAGTGGGATCAACTAGCCTCGAGACAAACTCTATTTTGGGCACAATCAGAAGGGTACATTTCATGGGAAACCTTATAGGTCTAGTGAAATCTCTGGTGCCAAACCAGAGGGAGGTTACCAGAAACCCCCATTCCAGAAAAGCTTTGGTAAATGTGAGGTTTGTGGGTCTGGTGACCATGTGACAGGGGATCCCAGGTGTAAGGGTAAACCTTCAGGGGTCCACACTGTCTCCTTATCCTTCACTCCAGAGGAGGCAGCTCCAATGACAGGTGCTCACTTTCACTTACTAGCTGATGACCCCATTGGAGTTCAAGCTAGTATTTCTTTAGTGTCTGTGGGAACAACCAAATATAGATGTGTATAACACAATACCGGACAACACAAAAGAATATTATGAGGGCAGTGTACTTGTAGATGGCCCGGAGACTGAAACCATCAAACACATTGGAGCCAGCATTACAGTGGTGTTCAAAAGTTTTTACAAACCTGAGAATGTAGCGAAGGCACCCAAAGGTCCCACTAAACTTGCTGGAGGCCCTATCCAAATGGTTCTTATTTTGCCAGCCCTCGTCCAGTACAATAACATGACTGTATGAATTCCTGTTAGTGTGCAATCTGAAGTACCTTGGAGAGTTCTCTTGGGGAATGACTTGAAAACTCTTGGAGTAGTCTTCAGCACCCCCAGTAAAAAGAAAAGGAGCTGACAAGATTGGCCACAGAGGCAACCTTAACAGACTCATTTTGAGGTCAGGGAGGAGTCAAGTACCTCAAATCAGCAGACAAGCCAACCTCCCACTTCAGGAAAGAAGAAAGAGACCCAAAGAGAAATACAGAGTCTCTGGAAAGAAAACGCGTCTCAAACCCAAACCTGCTCTGAAGACAAGGACTACACGAGAGAACAGTCCCAGGTCACACCAGTGACCCCATGCCCAGCTGAGGCTGAGTGGGTGGACGAACCAACTCCTGAAAACCCAGCTACTGGTGAAACAGAACTGGAGGAGATCCTTCCCTGCTTGGAAGATCTGGATCCTAGAGAGCATTCAGAGCTGCAGACTTTGCTTGCAGAAGGTGGACCCTCTAGGGCAGATTTCAGCAGAGGGCAGAGAGAGTGTTCCTCTCTAGAAGGTCTGAGACAACAGGCAGCTTTCCAGCTGGAAGGGCAAGAGCCAGGGAAGCATAAACTCTACTGGGAGGACGGACTCCTCTACAGTGAGCCTACAGACTCTACCCCAGGAGGCTTCATGCGACTGGCAGTACCCCAGGAGGTGAGGTCCATGTTACTACACTAGCATATGAGATACCTCTGGCAGGTCACTTGAGCTCCAAGACGACCAAAGAGGCTTTCTCTGTACTTCTACTGGTCCTAGATGGGTGCAGATATTGACCAACATTGTAGAAGCTGCCACATCTCTGGCAAAAGTGGATTGAAGAATGTGGCACCTTTAGTGCCCCACACAGTGGTTGAAGTTCCTTTTGAGAGAGTGGAGATTGAACGTGTTGGGCCCTAGACCCTCCTACATCCTCAGACAATCAATTTATATTGGTTGTGATAGACCATGCTACCAGGTACCCCGAGGTTATACCTATGAGAAGTGTTACTGCCCAAGCAGTGGCTAGAGCTCTCCTTGGTATTATTTTTTTTTACCAGGGTTGGGTTTCCTAAGGAAGTTATCTCTGACATGGGATCTAATGTTATGTCCCCACTACATGAAGACCATGTGGAAGAACTGTAGAGTAATTTACAAGTTCTCAACTGCCTACTACCCTCAAACGGGTTGGTGGAGAGGTTTAACAGAACAATGGAGAGCATGATAGGTGCCTTAGAATAAACCCCTGAGAAGAAAGTGGGACCTTCTACTGCCAAGATTTCCATTTGCCGACAGAGAGCTGCCTCAAGCTGGAGTGGGTTTCATCCCCTTCGAGCTCCTCTACAGTCACCCTGTCAGAGGCCCCTTTGCCCTGATTCAAGAGGGTTTGGAAAGTCCTCCATCCCTAAAGCCAGTCTGTGTGACTGACTATGTACTAGGCCTCAGGAGGAGGACAGTACTTCTGATGACTGAAGCAACAGAAAAACTGAAAGCTGGTCAGGCTCTGGTCAAACATTGGCATGACCAGAAGGCCAACATGGTGGCATTTACTCCAGATCAGTTAGTATTTGTTATAGTTCCTATAAGGCAGAGGGCCTTACAGGACAAATGGATTGGACCCTTTAAGGTTGTAGGCAAACTTGGAGAGGTGAAATATTTAGTGGACTTGGGAAACCCCTAGGGTCTTTCACACTAACCGTCTGAAGGCCTATGTCTCTAGACCAGAACTGGGAGCTTTGCTTCTAGCCTCTGATCAGGAGGAGGAGAGTGAGCATCTCCCCGATATCCTCAGGGGACACCCTTCATATGAGACAATTGAAGGAGAAAAACTCTCTTCAGATCTGACTCTGCAGCAACAGGAGGAGTGCAAAGCTGTGTTAACTCAGCTTGCCTCCCTGTTTTCGATAACACCAGGCTTGACCCCTTTGGGCCAGCGTGTTATCCTCACTGGTGACAGTCTGCCTGTCAAAAGCAAGGGCTACAGAATTTCCGATCATGTCTGAACACATAAAGGAGGAGGTCAACAAAATGCTTGACCTCTGGGTTATAGAACCCTCTACCAGTCCATGGGCTAGTCCAGTTGTACTACTGCCAAAAGCAGGAACCAAGGAATTCAGATTCTGTGTGGACTATAGGGCTCTGAATGCAGTCACAAAGACTGATGCTCATCCTTTACCAAGGACAGATGAGCTGATGGATAAACCTGGATTTGCCAAGTTCCTCAGTACATTTGACTTGCTCTCAGGATATTGGCAAATGACACTGACAGACCATGCCAAGGAGGAAACTGCATTCTCAATCCCATGAGGCTTATACCAGTTTAGGGTTATGCCTTTTGGACTAAAGAATGCGCCTGCTACATTTCAATGGATGATGAACCAGGTTGTGAATGGGTTAGAGGACTTCTGCATGGCATACTTGGATGATATTGCAGTGTTCAGCACCACTTGGGAAGACCATCTTCATCACCTTGGATATGTTGTGCAGGCTCTTGAACAGGCCCATCTGACCATAAAGGCAAATAATTGTCAAATTGATCAGAGCAAAGTGGTCTACCTTGGACATGAGGTAGGAGGTGGTGAGATTAGACCCTTGCCTAGTAAGTACAAGCTGTACAGGACTGGGCCACCCCTACTACTCAGACCCAAGTGAGAGCCTTTCTAGGTCTCACTGGGTACTACAAACACTTCATTGAGAATTATGGGAGCATAGCTTTTCCCTTGAATGGCATCTCCTCTCCAAAGTTTCCTATGGTCAGATGGAATGAGGAATGTGCCAAGGCATTCACAGGGCTGAGACAAGCCCTCTGCAAAGCCCCAGTCTTAAGAGCTCCTGGTTACAGCCAATCTTTTATAGTACAAACAGATGCTCGCAATACAGGGATGGGTACAGTCTTAGGTCAATTGGATGAGCAGGGCAGAGACCGCCCTATTTGCCTCATCAGTAGGAAACTGAAGGACCGAACAAGGTGGGCAACTATAGAGTGTGAGTGTTTTGCTATTGTGTGGTCTTTTTAAGAAGGTTAGGCCATACCTGTATGGTTCTACTTTCCTTATTCAAACAGACCACCAAACCTTGGGATGGTTAACGCAAATGAAGGGGGAAAATCCTAAATTACTGAGATGCTCTATCAGCCTCCAAGGGTTTGATTTTACCTTTGAGCAGAGTTAGAATGCTCAATACGTTCAGAAGGAGGCTCCCTGAAGGCCTCCTTCTGAACCTATTGGCTTTAGCAGTGCTTGTTCCCTCACAGGTGTCAGGAACCGCGGCTGGAAGTGCTGGAGATTCTGGAAGTTCTGACTTCGGTGAGACATTCTAGTCCTCACCCAACATGACGCCGGTACCTTTATATTCAGGCACCGCCCACAAGCCGGTACGTTGCATACGTTGTCCTGTGTACTCTTATTTACACTCCAGTGATTGCCATCCTTCTGCTAGCCCTCCCGTTTGTTTCGTTGCGCTTCCCCCTGTGCTATGGTTTACTTTCCCTTTCGTTCCACTCTCTGCTTCTCTAGCTATCCCTTGATTCGTTCTGCTGTTCGTTCTGTGTTCTTCCTTTTTTCCTTCAGCGTTCGCCTCCACATCTTGCAGTCAGCGACGCCCTTGGTCCACGGAACTCTCCATGCTCCTTCTTACCTTAGGGCTTACCCACCTCTCTGTCTGCTCTGTATTTCGCTTCTGCCGATCAATCTGTCATCCTCGCTGGCAGCCGCCTTGGTGATATGATATGGCATTTGTAACGCGCCTATACACAAGTGTTTCAAGGCGCGACGAGGCGGGGGGGGAACAAGGGGAGACAGACAACGATCCTACTAGGCCAGGTGTCATTCAGATCGCGCAAGTGCAAGGGTAGAGGGGAAGGGAAAGTGCAAGGGGGAAATGGAGAGGGGAGAGTGCAGTACATGGTTAATAGCATACAGGATAAATAACAAGGGCAAGCTAGTGGCAAGTGCGAGATAAGTTCAGACAAGTGCTGGGAAGGGGGGCTGTAGGGATACAGACACAGTCCCGCAGTGCAGGGGGTAGCCAGGGAGGCAGTGCAGGGGAGAGTGGCTGGGCCAAGGAGCGGGAACGGTGAGTGGCCCAGTTGCAGATTCAGTGCAGTTTCAGAAGTTTAGCAGGGGAGAGGGGGAGAGAAAGCGGAGGCAAAGAGGAAGGTTTTGAGGTGCTTCCGGAACCGGAGATGGTTCTCCTCAAGTTTCAGGGAGGCAGGAAGGCTGTTCCAGAGGGAGGCCCCTGCAGCGGAGAGAGATCTGCCCCCAACTCGTTGTTTGGAGAAGCGGCTGACCCTGAGGGAGTTGGAGGCGGATGAGTGAAGAGCTCGAGAAGGAAGATATTTAGGAAGAGCGAGTTGAAGGTATTTTGACCCAAAGCCCCAGAAGGCCTTGTGGACAATGCAGAGGGTTTTGAACTTGATCCTCGCAGTCACTGGGAGCCAGTGTAGTGATTTCAGTCCTGGAGAGATTCGGTCCCTGGGCATGAGGCCAAGGACAAGTCTCGCAGTCCTGTTCTAGATGAGTTGCAAAGGGCGGAGAGTAGAGGCAGGCAGATTTAGATAGAGGCTGTTACAGTAGTCCAGCTTCAAGAGAACCAGGGTTCTAGAGACAGTGAGCTTCTGGGGGAAGGAGAGGAAAGGAAGGATACCTCAGAGGAGGTGTAGCTGGTTGTGTGACTTCTTAGAGACGTCGGATATGTGAGGAGAGAAGGAGAGTGTGGAGTTGAAGATGACCCCGAGGTTTTTTGCCTTGCAGATAGGAGCAGGAAGAGGGCCAAGAGTGGCCGGCCAGAGAGCTGCAGGGAAGGACGGAGTGGGTGTGCCAATGAGTAGAATCTCAGTCTTACTGGCATTAATGCAGAGGTCGTTGGCGGCACACCATTCCTGGATAGCCGAAAGACAGTCAGAGACGAGGGAAGGAGAAGAGGAGGCCTGAAAATAAGCTGGGCATCATCCGCATAGCACTGAAAGTTGGGGCAGAGAGCAGCGATGCAGTGGGCGAGGAGTGCCAGATACTGGTTAAACAGCCAAGGAGAGAGGTTAGACCCCTGGGCGACACCACAGGTAGAGAAAAAGATGTCAGAGAGGAAAGACCCCAGTTGGACCTGGGAGGGTCGATTGGAGAGGAAAGAGGACAGCCACGCCAGAGCCTGACCAGTGATACCCAGGTTATCACAGAGACGGTTGAGCAGGATGGTATGGTTGACGGTGTCAAAGGCAGAAGAGAGATCAAGCAAAATGAGAACACATGGAGTGTTAGAGTCAAGATTCAAGAGCAGGTCCTCACGGATGTTCAGGAGAGCAGTTTCCGTGCTTCTGGCCGCTCTGAAGCCAGACTGATGGTCATGAAGACTACCAACAGATTCAGCATGGAGATTAAGCTGGGAGATGGCCAGTTTCTCCAGGAGTTTGCCCAGGAAGGGAGTGATAGAGATTGGGCGATAGTTAGCAGGGCAGGAGGGGTCGAAAGAAGGTTTCTTAAGAAGGGGGTGCACAAGGGAGTGCTTGAGAGGGGATGGGAAGACTCCAGAGGCGAAGGAGTGATTGCAGAAGTCAGCAAGGGCAGGAGCCAAGGAGTCGATGTGGTCCTTGATAGTTTTGGAGGAACAGGGGTGGACCTGTTTTGACAAGACTTTCATAGATCGGACTTGTCTCGAAACCTTGTCAGCAGAAAACAGGGGAAAGGCAGAGAAGGAGAGAGGAGGGGTGGCTGCAGAAGGGCCAGAGGTAGAGCAGGGAATAGAGGGGGGGAGGTGATAGGAGGAGAGTGAGGACAGGATGTTCTGAGTTTTTGAGATGAAGTGAGAGGCCAATGCCGTGCAGAGGGCCTGGGAGGGGACAGGAGAGGTAGAGACCGCAGCAGGGCTGGCCAGCTCCTTGCAGATTTTAAAGAGTTCGGCCGAATTATTAGATGCCACTGAGATGCGGGATTGGAAAAGGGCTCTCTTCTTGGTGAGAACGGAGAGCCGGTATTGCCTTTGGAGCAGGCGACAGGCCAGTTTGTCAGAGGATGAACATGAGGCACGCCATTTCCTCTCTGCCACCCTGCACTTGCGTTTAAGGGTGACAAGATCCGAGTCATACCAGGAGTTACATTTGGCTTTGGGCTTCGGGCGGATTCTCATGACAGGGGGCAAGGATATCAAGAGTATCAGATATAGCAGAGTGGAGAGTAGAGAGGGCTGTGTCAGGGTGGGAGTCAGCCAAAGGGGGAGGAAGGGGTCAGAAGGTGGCAGCAAAAGCCTCAACTGACACGTGCTTCATGGATCAGATGACCGAGAAGGAAGGTGGCAGTGATGAGGGTGGCTTTGCCTGTGGGGTAGGGAGGGTGAGGTGGGAGGAGAGGAGAAAGTGATCACTCCAGGAGAGAGGAGTGGAGAGAGGGACAGAGAGGGGAAGGTCAGAAGAGATCAGAGCATCGAGAGTGTGCCCTGCAGAATGGGTCGGCCCAAACGAGAGAATAGAGAGAGAGAGAGAGAGAGAGAGAGTCGCAGAGGTCACAAAAGAGTCCAGAGGGTCCACAGGAGGCATCCAGGTGGATGTTGAAGTCTCCAAGAAGGAGGTGTTTCCGGGTACCGCGTTCCATCGCGGCTCCTTCCTTGGCAGTGCCGGTCATTTGCTATTCCTATGCCGATCTGAACTCGGCGGCAGCCCTTCCTTTTCAGTTTTCTGTTTGGTGCTTTCCACTTACTTTCTCTTCTTGCTATTATATTTCCGGTGTACGGTACCTCTGCCTTGGTACTCCGTTTTCCTTCTCCTCTTATATATTCTCCTCTCAATTTCCTTCTACTGCATTTATTTCTTATTCATATTGAGACTCCTCCCTTTCCTTCTGTAGCTGTTTCCCTTTTCACCTTTTGTTGTTAAGTTCTCTTCTTCAGGACTTGGGTTCTATTGGAATCAACCTCTCCTGGTCTGGTACACCTATTGGAATCCTACACAATCTGGTTATTTGGACATTGTGCATAAAGATCTGTGTCATCTCATTCAACTCATCATTGAACCCATCTATGGACTAGGGTTTTTTCTGCCTTCAGGCTTTTTCCCTAAACTAGAAGCTGGCCCCCTGGGGCCCCCCTAACGCAGGTGTCCACTTCTGCCACGGTGGCCTCTGGAGGGGCCAGACCTTATCTACAGGAGAAGAAGGTTCGAGCACCTAAAGCCAAGGTTTCCAAGAAGAAGAAGGAACCTAAGAAGACTGAGTACTAACCTCCGAGGATTCAGGTGAGGAGAAGGGGGAGGTAGACTTAGATCCTGACAATAGGTTTTAAATGTTGAACACTTTAATGCTGGGATGAAAGACTGCCTGCATCTCTTTGGGCGAATCTAACTGTGTTTATAGATCACCCGGCTGTTCTGATCTAACCCTAACCTTTCCCTCATTAATAACTCAATACTGCAAAGGTGATATAAAATAAGTTTTATACTGACCTCAAATAACGTCACCTTTGGGTCCTGGAACATGTTACATATGAATGAATTACTCACCTGATTTATTGTTCACTCTTTGAATTGAATCCTGACTTGGGATTAATGTTACAGCTAATTGCTGCTTTTTAAAGAATGCTTTAAAAATCTTTGTGTATAAAGAATGTATTATATGGCTGTGTGTGCAAGTGTTGAATTGGATGCTACAGGTAAGTTTACTGTAATGTTTATTCGGTATTTAGTATGTTACAGGAACCATAGTGTGTATCCGGTCATTTTTTCAAAAACATTTTTTCGAAATAAAAACATTTTGCCAAATTTGTTTTTTTCAATGGATTTTTTTTTTGTTTATAGTTTTTTGTTTGTTTCGTAAGTACAAAAAAGGGTTACAAAAAAAAAAACATTTTAAAAAAAAGATATATTTTTTTTTTTTAGGCGAAATGTTTTCGACTTAATGCCATTCGAAAAAATGTCATTCGAAATAATCACTATAAACCACCATAGTCAATAGGATAGTTCGTAAAACACTGGCACGTCCGATAGAGTCTGCTTCCATACTCTGTCACCCTGGAACCCCAGGCTTCAGATAACAGCACTCCCCACTGACATCACGCGTTCCACTGTCAGTGACATTACCATCTAAGAAGGACATTACAACACTTCTCCCTCCTTACAGTCTTCAAAACCCACACACCAAACACCTACAAGTGCGTGTGGCCAGCACGTAAATGCACCAACACACCTGACATCCAAATGGACACCACTCAAGCACCTAGAGAACTGTCCAGTCCACCTGGAGCCTTTGCACACCACCCCACAACATGTACCCTCGCACACAACCTGAAACATGTACCAAATCCCACCTAACACAGAATTCCAATCTACACCAATAAAAACAGACTGAATGTGCTATAATAAACCTTATCCTGCACCCCTTGAACCTGCACCGTAACTGTGCTTAGATTTAACACACACTCAACTCCACACAGAACAACAACCAAAAAAGGACCCACCAAATTGGAATAAGTGGCTAACAACCTCCCCTCAACAGGACTGGCCAACATTCGAGGACTAAAAAACAAAATACGCACTCCGCCTGTTTCAAGCTGCCCCTCGAAACTTAGAGCCTACCACACCCCAGCATTCCACAAAAGTCACAATACACTAACCAACAAACCCCTCCATGCACCAACATCCTTCCGCCCTGATCTGCACCTCAGGGCACCAAGCCTGCCACACCTGGGCAATTCCCAGCTCCAAGACCAACAACAAGCACAAAACCCTGATGCCAGTCCACCACTTCCAACACGCAGAAGGAACACAACACAACCAAAACCAATTAAACACTCTACGGCACCCTAAAGCACTCACCCCTAGAACCTCACACACACACGGGACTTGTAGTCCCAGCTATATTGCATCGCAGTACACCTCCAAGTAAACAAGACACAGAGTCCCTGCCCAACGACCAACGCAGCACACCTCCGACACCACGCGACACTAAGGACCTCGAACCTCACACACACATGGGACCCCCTAGTCCCCGCCACTACTGCCACTGCAGTATTCACAACCAACACCACAAGACCCCAAGTCCCAGCCAACTGCCACAGCAACAAACTCCACCTACAACCCCTGAGCAAATAAACCGCCAATACAGGACCCGGCCGGCATCCCGAAGCAGGGCAAGCAACGCGTGATAGTTGGTACCACAAACCAAAAAGGTCATCCTCCAATCCCAACACAACCACACGAACATTAGTGAACCCTCAACGAACACCCAAAATGGTCCAACCCCGAACCAAAGACGCACCATGAACCCGCCCGGTGATCACCGCCCCAAAGCCTGGCTGTATATTTAGCCATACACCCAATTGAACTGGCACGGCTCAAAGAACCCAAGACCGACAAGAAATACCACCACTCCTCATCAACTCAACATCTACAGGCACACAGCTGCCCCAGCTGCAACCAAGTCACACAAACTCGCAACACTGAAGATGCAACAAAAACAATTGAATTAAAACGTTAATGCAGTGCTGTATCATTTCACTGTACCATCAAAAGTATGATAACATTACAAATTACCACACCAAAACAACCATGTGATGACTTGCCACCCACAAGTCCCAAGTCTCCAACCACCCACAGTTCCAGTTGAATATGAAATACACTCCGGATCATCATTAGGGGAATTGGCCCCAGCAGTCCAAACCCGACCTGCAAAAAAAAAAAAAAAACAGGTAAATAAAACCGTGGAACAATTTTCAACAATACGAAGGCCACAACATAAAACACACACACCATACCAGGCCGAGACACTAACACCTGACCTACTACACAAAGGCCACAACACATACACGAGACACCATTCGGACCGGCCTTAAACACCTGCTGCAATAATGTTCTGCTACAACGGAAGTGTCCTCCTCATGTAGAGCTGGCAGAAGTTCAATAAGTTCAGGTCCAACCCCTCCTGGGTTCCGAATATAACACTGCAACACCCACACATATCCTGGCAAAAACCTAAATGCAATACACCACTAAAACACGTTGTCCTGAATGACTCCCTCACCATGTGCTCCAGACGGAAGTCCACACTTCCACTATGTATGATTTCCACGCCTCCATAGCACACCATTGCTGGGATCCGCTCCTTACCAGTCCAGCTACCGCAGACCAAAACGCAGTTAAATATTGCTACAAAGTCCAATCCTGAGCGACTCTTTTCTGGAAATGGAAAGCCAACCTAACACTGTTCTCTATGCACTGCACACGCAATGCATTCCAGATCCCCTTCGCATTCCAGTCCCTCACACTGGGACGTTTCCTGAAGGGCCACCAACGTCATCATTCTGCTCGCCGGCTCCGTGGGGGTAACATCACCGCTGTTACACTGACTGCAGCAACCTCTTAGGAGTCCATGGCACCACACGGCCCCCACACAGGCACCCTGCATCACTGCGACTGCCAGAAACCCCACAGAGTCACAGGCCTTGTGGTCACACGCAACACCAGCACACACAAATTCTCTGTGTACCTCCTCCTTCGCCGGACACCACCCGGCTGCCGGCCAAACTCATGGCCAGCAAAGGCTCATCTTGCCTTGCCACACTCCTGCACTGCTTGACGGGCACGGTCCTCTGTGCCACCGACGACAGGCTCAGCGTGGATAAGAAACCACACCACCTGCAACTCAAGCCGCTGCCTCACTACGCTCCTGTACTGCACACCGGACTATGTGCCCTCCGGCATGGCTGCAGCGCCACGACAGAAGCCACCTCCCTTCAGCACCACCTGGCCTGCTGAAGATTAGCTCCCAGGTCCGGATTCCTGGAGCTAAGTACTACTGGCACCAACACCACGGGACGTGAGCAATGGTGGGCGATGTCCTGACTATGCTGCTGCCCCCTCCATGACAGATCCCATCCTCGTCGCCAGTGAAATGACGTGGTTCCGTAGTAGAGACCAACCTGAGCCTGCAGGTAAGTTTACCATAAGGTTTATTCGGTATCTAGTATGTTACAGGAACCATAGTCCATAGGATAGTCAGTAAAACACAGGCACGTCCCATATAGCCAGCTTCCATACTCAACTGTCACACTGGAACCCCAGGCTTCAGATAAAAACAGCACTCCACACTGACATCACACGTTCCACTGTCAGTGACGTCACCATCTAAGAAGGACATAACATACAGCTCACATCAGCCCTCTTAAGCTAAGCCCCGCCGCTCAGTCAAATTACCAACTTGTGTAGTACAGGCCTATATTAAAAGGTGGGTTACCTAATACCAAGAGAAAAGTCTTGTGTAGGCCCACAGCAGTTGGACTGTACTAATTCTTACCCAACATACATATCAAATGCTATATACGCTACAGCAGGGTTCTTATCACATTTATATAAAATGTATTTAAACATTTTTGGGGGTTAATCACATTTATAGGAGTTCAGGGGCGTGGTAAAGGGGCGGGCCCACCTGTCAACTGAAACGATTGATGAAAGGTAGCCCCACCCTACTACTAACTCCGATTAGGAACCGATGCATGTGAAATGCATAGGGTCAGCAAAACTATTAATCTCTCACTGTTACAGTCATTATCCCAAGAACCCAAGACCAGCTTGATGCGGTCTCATTCAAACCCAGCTTAGTACCCCTTTGACAAGATAGGTGTGACAGTATGGCCAAAAAAGGATAATGAAACCCGGGATTGGAAATTAAATGTGGCGTCTGTATGTCATTGCCACCCATACACGACGACAGAGGATTATAACACCTTGCTGAATGCATTTCAGATATTGAAAGAATCATCAGCTGCATTCAGCTAAGAGACAAGTGAGATCAAAAAATCTGCAAAGAACTAACACAACTGGTTATTCCCCGAAGTTTCTGCAACAAGCACTACCGAGCAGAGTATAAAAACATGAATTCTTTGTTGGTAAACCTGAGACTGCTTCTAAGATTGTGATAATCACACATTCTTGGAATAATATTGATATACTTGATGCAGTAAATACAGTTATTGAGCAAGACACTAAGCTAAATCCACCTGGCAAGAGGTCAAATGCTAAAACTACAGGGCAACCGTTCCCATTTATTGCAACACCCGATGGACATTTTCTACAGAACCAAAATGTTTCAGAAAACGAGTGAAAACATGGCTTTTCAACAAATATGACTAATGCCATCTTGTCTTCTTCACCACCCACCCTGCTATATCCCTGTACAAATGCTGTGATACCTCCGGGTCTGGGCGTTACACAAATGTTATAAATAAACAAAATAAAAATCTGACACCTTGGAGCGCATATTTCGGTGCACAGCAATGTGCACGTGGGGTTCGTGGTGTCGGAAGGGCAGGTGAATCGTCCATGTCAAACTATTAACAAATACTTTAAAATATGTACATAACAGACAACAAAATGAACAGAAGCAGGGACTGTAAGACTGGGAGGAGTTAATCTTCCAAATATAAAACCATAGTGGAAAGGGGGTGGGGTATAAGCACAGCTACCCGTTACCTCTACCTCTATTGCAGCTGTTTCCCCAAGCTGCAGAGGCCCATTTGCAGAAGCTAGACTAATTCCCTAGGAGTTTAATGGCCTGGTGCCAGTGTAACCATGCACGATGTAGAGATTTAGCTACCCATTGCGCCACATCTATATCATTAGTAGCTCTGCAGATTGTCATGGAATCAGTAGTGCTGTGGATAGACAGAATTAAAGATCGGTTTTAGATGGGCACCTTGCAGGATTTTAAGTTCTTTGCAAATTAGCATGAAATATAACAACACCGTTTCACCAGTGCTCCCACATAGCAGACATGCGCCCAAATTTGCTTCTCCCCAAGTCTATGTAAAGGATGCAACAACGTGACTCCACACACATGAGGCACTTTTATTAATCCTTGTAATGTCTCTATAGGTAATGCGTAACATTGTGAACTGTCGGAAATGCGCCCAGATACCTACGGGTTTGGTGCGATAGACATATATATATATATATATATATATATATATATATAAAATAAACTCTCAGTGTGCCCAATCTAAATTCCAAATAAAGTGTCTGTGCAAAGGATGGGGAGATTGAATCTAAATAAGGTTCAAATCCAAAGTCAGCTTTATTCATATGGTATTGCAGGCCCAATCCCAGCCCCAGCCCCGATTCCTCATCTTCCTTCTAGCTGATATTAAGGCTTTCTTTTTAACCTTCATAGGTGTTGCTTTGTCAATTGAGGACGGGTTGGTCCATAAGCAGCTCATGTCGAAGGCAGCAAGAGTGTTTTTAACATGGACCAACCATGGTAGCGCTTTGCCACCCTCGGCCATCGAAAGATGCACTAAGCCCTCCTGGTATCTAGCTAGGTCCACTGTACCCCACAGCCTAACCCAGTACATTACTGGTCTTAACGTGACCTCATCCCCAATAGTACATAGATCAATCTCCATATGCAGCAAAACATTTGGTGTGCCCAGGACCCCCTTGTTAATCTGCCCCTTTGGCAGCATGAACACATTAAAAAAAAAAATTTCTGCTATGCTCAATGGCTGTGAGTTGGCATATCCCTAGATATTTGCACCGTAGAGGGCCGAGGTTTCGGCCTGTTTCTTGTAAATTCCAAGAGCAGGGGAAACTGCACCCCTGCCATGTCTTACAAAAAAATGCCTTGCGGCTCCGCTATATTTTTCTAGGTTGGTGTGGGCGTTATCGACCTGAATTGACCATAAACTGGTCTCAGAAAATCTAATGCCCAGGTAGTCGTAAGTGGGGATTGCTCCAGCCTGCTGCCTCAGAGATATTTAACTCAGCATTTGTTATTTCAGGGCCGAAAGCTGTGGATCTTAGTTTTCCCCAACGATTAATGATAAGCCCAACCCTTTGCATTTAGACAGAAATCACTCCATGGTAGATTTTAGACCCATGGGAGAGGTAAAGAGAACTGCATCATCGGCAAAAAACAATGCAGGGTAACTACAACCGCCCAATTTAGGTGGATCCAAGCAGTATAATAGCAGCTCCTCAATGATCTATATGCAGAAGAGTAGCGGGATGAGGACACAGCCCTGTCCAACGCCACCTTCAACGTCCAAAGGTGCTGCGACCCTGCCCTCCAACCCCTAGCGAATCACTGCCAGAGCCAGCAAGATGGTTAGTAGATGTTTGGGGACTTTCCTTTGTTCCAAGAATTGCCATCGCAAGTCACAGAGGACACCATTGAAGTTTGTTTTCAAATCCACAAAGATGGCCTACAGCTTTCTTGAGGGCTACATATTTTTGTACCACGTGAAATAAACAAAACTCCTGATCCAGGGTGCGTTTTCTCCGACTGGAAACCCGCTTGGGGGTTGTTAATGATCACTTTACCAGCAACCCAATCCTGAAGATGTCTCAATATAATTTTAGCAAATATCTTTTCCGAGCTATCTAAAATTGAGATAGCTCGATAATTGCCCGGAATATCCATTCCTTCCTTTTTAGGGACGTGCAGTTCCGTTTTTGAACTGTGAAAACTAAAATTGCAAGCACCGAATAACAGCCGTGTGGCACTTACCAACTACTCATCAATGCCATGGTAAACAGGAGTTTTCTGACTGAACTGTGGACAGCGAGTTGTGCGTGCGCTTTCAATAAGGGATTAATAGCGAGTGTTGTAATAAGGAGGTTAGCAAAGCAGGGTCACCTACCTCGTTGTAGCTCCTCCAAGGGAAGGTGTTGGGAGAGTAGGAGCCAAAGACTGAGTTGCAGTTGGCATTGATGATCTACCTCCAGCTGGGGGCTCGCCACGGGTCGCGTTACCGGCCTCTGCCCCATCACCGACACTGCTAGTCTCGCTCATGGTTGTGTCGTGTGCAATCCCTGGGCAACGTTGGGCTAACACGCTCTCGTGCAGAGCTCGCACAAGTGGTTGGCACCGGTACACAGGGCACGCTCCAAGTACCAAGTCGTAATTCTTTGCTTAAGAATTCTGCACAAGGGTCCTCTTGCGATGCTGTTTTGGGGCATGCGATTTTCAGTGATCTTCACAAATTAAATTGGCTGCTCACAAACCGACTGTACTATCAGTAGGGTGAACAGATTTAAATTGTATGCACTCATCATAGCTGCAGAGGGGTCATGTGTCACGTAAAATCTTCAGCTAACCCAGATTATTTTGAGCTAACTGGATAGTTAGGTAAAGAGTGCAAAATGGGGTGTGGTTTAAGGAAAGATGGGTGGGAATGGCAGGAAAAACATATAGATTTGACTTAGAAATGGGCATTAAATGGGTGGGACAAAGCCAAACAACACAAATCCATCCTCATATGTCATTTGCATTGAAAAGCATTAGAGACCTTCATTCGAAGCCCCTAATTGAAGCTCTGATGTTAAATCTCTTATTTTAATGATAATAGTTTTGGCTTAAAGGTAGCACTTTCAGCCCCAACTAATAGCCAAAACTAAAAAAGAACGGAGGCTCACACTCACACTGGGCTGCCTGCTGTAGAGACAGGAGGGTGTAGCAAAGCAAGGGCATATAGTAATAAAGCTCTTTTTTCCATTGGAAAAAAAAACTTCAGTTGATCAGGATATTATCGCTCCCCGGACCACCCCCAACTTTACATGATGTCCCCTTCCCACCTCTAATCTGATGTGATTTCATCCTTTTCAACCGCTAAATAGTTTGTTTCACTTTTCATTTTCACATTACCATGTTAATTATCGCTTGCAACGAGCAAAAAAAAAAAAACAAAAAAAAAAAGGGCTTTTTCACTTAGAAAAGGCTCTCTGCTGCAATGAGCCATGGGAGATAGAGATATAATTTTTGGGAGAAGGAGGGCACCCTTTTCCCCACCAAATATTTCAAAAAAAAACTAACTACTGGATGGAATAACCTGAGAACCCTTCCGGAAATCGACTCAATGCTTTGTGACCAAGTTGTTTCTTATTTGTTACAATTCCGTCCAGTGTTTTTTGCCCTGCGCAGCACAGACATTTGGACTGGGAAATTCTTTCTGGGAAAATTAAGGGGAGTAGGCCAAAACAGCATTTTTTCTTTAAGACATTTCATTTTTTAACAAATCTTTCCCACAATGTTCAGTCAGGGAGCGCGAGGGGCAGGAACAAGATTGGTCTGGGACACACATTTTGTTCAAAAAAGATCTGCCAAATCCATCATAAAAGTCAAAAGTTATTAACAATTAAATTTTTGGGTTTCCTATGGATCATGCTACTCTCCTTAACTTGTGGGATGTATTGACCAACTTTTGCTATGCTATGCTGCATCACTCTGTTATGGTGGTGCCAGAAACAGCAAAATGGCCGCAAAACCCTTGTGCGTGCCAAAACCCCTGAAAATCGCGCTTTTCAACGCACAAAAAGATGGCTGTCCAATCTGCCATGCATGTTGTCAGTGGTGGAACAGAGCTCTCACTACTGAAATGTGTCACTGGGTGCCACAACAATTGAAAGTGGAGTGCAGAAGGAAACAGCAGTGCTTTGCTAAATGTAACTCCAATATTGCTTTAAATCACCTTTTCTTTGCTGCTGAAACTTCAGAATGCCGGTACAGAATACCTTCCAAATATTAAAAATTCTCACTGGGTGCTACAATTCACTTAGTTTAAGGAATCACTGAACTAGCATAAAGAGATCTTCATAGCAAAAGTGGCCTGCCTGTGGATCTGTAAAAATATTCTCTGCGCAGCAGAGGGCTACCTGTGATGACAGCTGCCAGGGGCCTTCCTGATTAAACTTTAACATGTTATAAACTAAAAGTCACATGTTTGCAATATAAGAGGCCTGTTACTGATAGTAACCCATATTGTAGTTGTTTTGATCCCTTAGGTTTAAAATCTTGAATGATAATTCTATCTGTTATTTGAGGCAACACGTTTGTTTTGTGCTAAAGAAAAGCCAAAAGAATTTAACAATTAAATTAAACCGGGCTGAGCTGCCAGGACTGGAATGGCAGGTTTCTCCCAGAAAGGGGGCATTCCTCTCAGCTGAAACTCACAGGGAGGTGCTAATTGCTGGTTAGCCCAGGACTAAACAATGGACATCCTCCAACCCAGGAAATTGGAAGTATGAAGGCAGTCGTAATCTCTCTTGGAAGGAGCTTCTGCCAAGGAGGGGCATGCACTTGGATCCCAGGAGAGACAAAGGGGTGGAGCCAAGTGGCCATCTGTTGCTGAACCTGAACAAAGGACACCTTTTAAAAGACTTATAACTTGCTATCCAAAACGGTGACAAATATAAAAATGACAGAGCTGTTAATTTAATTTCTGGCTGCATGTGTGAAGAGGCGGCAGAACTTTGTGACATGTTCTGGACAGGAATGGCAAGATATGTGATTTTACGCAAAATGTATGACTGTTAGAATTGTGAAAATTTACATGAATGTCCCCATGTTAAACACGCATATTTGTGGGAATTTGCAGAAAGTATAGCGAAAGGGGCAAAAATCTGTAGAAAGGGAAGACAAGATCCCACCACTGTGGGGTGTTGAGGAATAGCTGCTATGTAAAATATGGCATCTTTATGTGCAATTTGTATAAAGGTGACCAATGTAGAAATGTACATTGAATATAAAATCAGTCTTGGAGACCAATGGCCAAAGGGAGGACTCTGAGGATTGTAAAGCAAATCATAAAACCTGACATCACCCAGCTTTGAGCCAATAACTCAAATTGCAAGGTGGAGATAAAGTATTGACCCTATCCCAGCCCAAAGGGGCAAGCTTAGCTAAGGTGGCCCACACAACCCCTTTATGATGTCATTTTATAACATAAATAGAGACAGCTGGCCACATATAGAGACAGACTGATCCACTCACCCTCCTGATGCTGGCGGAGCACCCTGCTGCTGAAATCTACATCTTCCTTGCTCCAGACTCCAGAAACTTGGCAAAGCAAAGGCCGATTGCATAGCTGAACCATTCTTAGCTAGGCCTCAAGTTCTAGAACAGAACCCCAAAAGCCTAGGGGAAGCATCATAATACAGCCGGGCTGTGCTGTTACTGCTTGCCTGCGG
The DNA here is from genome assembly GCF_040938575.1 of Ambystoma mexicanum. Taxonomy (NCBI): domain Eukaryota; kingdom Metazoa; phylum Chordata; class Amphibia; order Caudata; family Ambystomatidae; genus Ambystoma; species Ambystoma mexicanum. The sequence continues at coordinate 227,477,919 of NC_090937.1, read as the reverse complement.
AATTGAAATATCCTCAGAACCAAGGACAGATCCCGTCCAGTCCGGTGCTGTGCTGTGACCAGAATGCCTTGCTGACCCTGTCCAGTCCGATGTGCCCAGCTGTCAGTCCCTGATAGGTCCAGAATCCTGACGGTCCAGAATCCTGATGATCCAAAATCTTAAATCCATTTTGTTTTGTGAGTATTAACAGAAAGCTAGAAATCGTTCATTCCCGTGCATTATCTTGTCCCCTCCTAACCTCTGAACTATACTTACTTCTATAATCAGTAACATTGTCTAAATCTGTAGTGAAATCGTATTCTGTCCATCTGTAAAAGCATCTTTTTCCTAGTTATTTGTCAACTTGATCTATTAATTTCATTCGAGTGACCAGCCTAGCGCTCCAAGGTGGACAGCGAGGAACCCGGACTGAGTCGCGAATCACTCCTGACTCTTACCTGTGCCATCCTGGTGGTTTAGCTTGGATGCTCTAGTCCATAGCCAATATTTTCTGATTTTAAAACTAAAGCCTCTTTCCATTCTCGCGCCTATCTCGCAAAAGCAACCTTTACTAAAACTGCCATAACTCCCTCCGTTTTTGTGATAGAAGCGAAATTTCAACTTCTACTTGTACAGTGCGGTTCTCCCGTTATCGCGAATATCGCACACGGAAAAGTTTACCGCAAATTTTCATTTTGAGAAATGTTTACACGTGTAAAATAGATTTAAACTGCTTCCGACTTGGATTTTAAGATTGCAAATGTTTTCTGCTGACTAAATCATTGCTTATGTTTGTGTGCCGTCAGTCTAGATATACGGATACCTCTATTTTGAAACAGCAAAAGCATTTTGGTGGCCGTGGGCCAACCGTCTCATGCACAATATGACAAAATATAGGTTTTCGAGTTTGCTAACGAACGGCCATTTTGATGTAACAAGAATCGCCATTTGGTTTTCTAACCATTGCTCATTGCTTTCTGTTCCTATTGCTTCGCAGTATATTTTCCGCTTACACTGCTCGATTGTGAAACATTGTTGTCTGTATGTGAAAAGGACAAGGCCGCAGGGCCGTGAGGATAACAAGAGTTTGCTGAAACACAAACGTAGGCAGCGCCAGGAAGAATGCCCGGCTCCCTCCCGAATGTAGCCTTGAAGCAGAGCTGCAGGGCATTTAATCATTTCACAGCTGCCAGCCAGTCTCGTTATATGGTAGAATATGTTAGAATAATACTGCTAAAGGCTTGAATTATGCTTTTTCTTACGGCCCCCCTTTGCTGAGCCCGTTAGAGCATGTTGGCTCCCAGGACGCGAATAGTACATGATAGATAGCAAGGTCTGGAATGCAACTCCCCCCGGATGTAGTTCGCTTCCAAGAACAGAAACGAGGTGTTCTATTCAACAACTGAAAGATGCCTTCGCTCTCACAAATTGCAAATTGTTACTAGAATAGATGTTTGAAGGTGTCATAATGGTCGGAGATGTCCATCATCACTCCAAGTTCAAAGAAACCCAATAAAGGGGGGTGTTAAACATGTCATAGCTGATTGTTTGATATGCATTTTGTATATATGTAATTGATGTACGTAATTCACTCTCTTGCGTCCCGCGAGGTCTAGAGATACACATCACGGGGCGTGAGACTGAGTTGGCCAACTGAGACTTTTGCTTTGCAATAAAACCCTAGCTTTGGGAATGCAACCTCGTGTCTGGCGTCTCTATCGTGTGTGGTGACTTGTTTCCATAGACGTCAGGGTCCCCCTAGGGGCCCCTTTCAAGATGGTGCCCGAATAGGGACCATCCCCCACTTGTTCCATCACGTAACGTTGTAATTGAGAAAGGCAGAGAACGGCGAGGACGGGACGATCGAGCCGGGATCAAGAGGTGTTCGGGGCGCCCTGTAAAAGTGATGAGACTCCTTTGCAGATCTGCACACATCTGATCCCTGATCGACGTGCCTGGCTAGAGAACAAGAAGGCGAGGGTCCCGAAACGAGGCGGAAGCCAAGAAACGCAGACACGACGTCCTTTGGTGCGTCAGTATACAGACGACTTGATTTATCAGGTGAGTCATTCCCTGATTCAAAGTATCCTGATATTGGTTGAGAGTTGACTTTGCAAAATCAAACTCCCTAGGTAAGGTTGATTAACCAGGGGGAAGGTTGAAACATGCCTGGGGTATTGTCCACCCTAGCAGGGTTTTTCCGCTGTGGTAGACAATCTTTGGAAGATGGCCAAATTGTACCACCTGGGGGAACGCCGGCATATGAGATGTATGTGAAGTATGGAGTGGGTGCGATAATATTCTGTGAGACTTGGCATAGGCAAACCAGAGAGCAACAAGACCATCAGTGGCCGATTAATGGTAGTTTTGAGATAGCGAGGATAGATAACCTGGAAAGGGTGTTGATAAGAAAGAAAGCGCGTCCTGCAGCATTTGAGACTATTAAAGACTGGAGAAAGGAAGCAATGCTCCGATTTAAAAGCAGAGCGAAGCATGCGCGCTGGCATAAATCGAAAGGTGAAGTAGAGGAAGAAAAAGAAGAGGAGGGGTGGACTGAGAGTCTAAGAAGGGCAGGTAGGCGTGACCAGTTGAATATAGAAAAGATATACCCACAACGAGAATTACACATAGCAGATGAATTGATAGAAAATATATTGACCGTTACAAAACAAGGCCCAAGATCAGAAGTAAGACTAGACACGTCAGCAGCTATTGGCCAGACCCCGCCCGTAGCTCAAGCTCCCCCTCCGGTAGCTCAAGCCCTCCCACAGCCACAGACCGCGCACGTAACACTTCCTATTAGCAAACCAGGCCTACAACAGACACTCCCTGTTCCCATTGTCCCATCTGCACCTCCCGCCTCAGACACAGACTCTGTACCGTCCGTTCCTCCCGGGGCTGAAGTTGAAACCACGGGGGCCAGAGGCGGGACTGACCAACGGGGGTGCGTGAGGGTAACGCGCAGCGCAATCAGCAAAAAAAGGAAGGTGGAATTGCAGCAACAGGCAGAAATGTATATAGACGGGAATGATGGGACAACAACATTGGTTTAGATATATGACTTCCGTAGAAACAACGAAAGACAGGTAGTGTTGGAATGCATGGGTGAATATTTGGTGGAGAAATGTAAACAGCTAATTGGGAAATTACCACCGCAGCGAATGTTAGATTTGAATGCATTAGCACGCTGTAGGGAGAGGGATGAAGAAGTGAGAGAACATGTATATAGACTTTTTGAGTTTAAAGATTAATTAGATAATGATTATGCCGAAATGTTTGCTACACCTGGGTACAGGAGTAGAGATATCGGGAGAAATAGGAAGGAAACTGTAGAGCCATATATACAACGACATTCAATGTCGTCAGTACAAAGGGGCGACAAGTTAAAAGTATGTATGCGGGAAGCGTTTAGATGGATGTCAGATCCTAGTATTCCCACAATGGAGATACACGAGATATTTGATGAATATTCCATGCCCAAGAAAAGCACTACAGTCGATGGCTGAACATCTATTAGACAAAGATATCAAAAACGATAAGGCCAGCCCACCCGAAATAATGGCAGTATATAGAAGAGCACTAGAGCGAGGGACAGGAGAAACAGCCTTATCGTTGGATCTGGGAATATTGTTACATCTAAGAGAAGGAGGGGGGACGGTAAGTGGGGCATTTCCTATGAGAGAGGTCCCACCTACCTTTGTGCCCAAAGTGGAGGTTCCCGCAGTGAGCAGTGCAGCGGCGCAGGTAACACCAGCCCATTACACCGCCCAATATGTCCATGTCCCCTTTTCCAGACAGGAGGTGAACAACATAAAACAGACGATTCCCGATATAAGAAAGAATCATGCAGGGTTTTACAAGGAAGTATAGTCCTGCCTACAATCATCCGTGCTTACCATGGGTGATATAGACCTAATATTCCCGGTGATCCTGCCAGCAGACATATGGAAACAAATAAGGAAGGTAGATGACCCAACAGCCTTTGGAGCCACATGGGCGGACTTGATAATAGAAGACAGGAGTAAAGCGGTTGGAGGGACACCAGGAGCGAATCTGGCGGCGTTACCAGCACGTATAGTGCAGAAGTTAAAAGCAATTGTCCCAGAGAAAAGAATTCAATGGGACAAATTGACTGCATGTGCACAAGGCAAGGATGAGTTGGCTACAGATTATTTTAATAGATTTGAAGAAGTATTCACAGACTTCAGTGGGCAGGATGTGGGTTCGGAAGCAGGAAAGAGGTTATTTGTTGACAAATATGTGAGGGGGGTTAAAACCTCCAATTCAGGATCTAATAATGACATCAGAGAGTGCATGGCAAGCAAAAACATTTGGCAAAGTATTACATATGGCCCAATATTATGAGCGCAGAGTGACTGCAGGAAAAGAAAAAGAAGAGAGGGATAGGGTAAATCTAAAGACACGAGTATTAATGCAGCAAGTAGTGGGACATAATAGAGGGCGAGGGAACGCACAAGGAAGGAGTAATTCGAATATGCATGGGGCAACAGAGGGACCGAATCAGTGTGCATATTGTAAAGAGGAAGGACATTGGTGAGCGCAATGTCCGCATCTACAGAATAGAGATGGGTCTGGTCAGAGGAGACAGCATAGATGACACCCAGGAGCGAATGGACCAAATAGGAATAGTATGCAGCAGCATCACAATAATGGAGGTAATCAAAACGAAGGCCAAAACCAAAATGCCCCAAACCAGAGTCAGGGACAGGAAAATCAACAATATGGAAATAAGAGTGGAGGAAATAGAGGGAAGAGTGGAAATGTTTTCGATACACAGCCAAACACGTATTACAGTAATAGTAATGATTACACATCGGACGATGTGTTATTTCCCCAATAGGACAGCCCAGGACAGGGGGTCGGAACCAGTGTCTATTCCCGTGAATCAGAGAGGACCCTACGTAGAAATGAGAGTCGGGAATGAGGAGCACCGCTTTCTTGTAGATACAGAAGTGTTCAATAGACCATCACTTGGTTCCGGATATACAACTGTCCGGGCAAAAGAATATTTCAGTAGGGTTCGCAGGTACACCAGTCATAAACCCAGTGTCCAAACCAGTCCCAGTTACCATAGGACCATTTACTGAACATTGTCCTTTCCTCCTAACAGAAAATTGTGGAGAAAATGTGTTGGGATTAAACTTGTTGAAAAAACTAGGTTCTTTTATACATTGCACGGCAGACGGAGTGTTTCTTACGATATGGCCACACGATGCCCGTGTCAGAATTCATGTCTGAAGCGTTACCAGGGGAACTAAGTAAAGTACCAACCTGTATATGGGCAATGCATGACAACGATGTGGGATGTTTAAAAATAGAGCCAGTAAAGATTATTTTGAAAGAAGGTGTTACCCTACCGCGAATACAACTATACAAAATTTCTGTTGAAGGTGAGAAAGGATTGAAGAGTATTGTTACAGATTTGGTGAAATTAGGGGTAATCGAGGAAATCACAGGCAGTACATGCAACAGCCCGATTCTTCAGGTTTATAAAAAAGGAGGTAATGAGGTACCATACTGTTTCATAATTGATCTACAGACATCACTACAATATTGACAATGATACCTGTTTCAGCAGAATATTTTAGTGTAGTAGATTTGAAAAACGCATTCTTTAGTATTCCAGTGGACAAGGACAGTAGATATTTGTTTGCGTTCTTACATTTACGCGGATTCCGCAAGGTTACACGGAAAGTCCAAGTATTTACAGTAGAGCATTAAAAGAGCAGCTAGACATGCTGGAATTACCCATGGGTTGTGTACTTTTGCAATACATAGACTATCTATTGCTAGCTGCAGACACAGAGGAGATTTGTAAAGAAAGCACTGTATTACTTCTGTCACACCTAGCGGCACATGGCCATAAAGCTAGTTTGAAGAAATGTCAGTATAATCGAAAGGAGGTGGCTTATTTGGGCTACCTACTTTCGAAAGGAGGGAGAAGACTAACGCCAGAACGCATAGAAAGTATTTCTTGTATGCCTATTCCAAAGACACAAAAAGGAGTCAGAGCCATAATGGGCATGGCTTCATATTGCCTACAATGGATTGGTCATTTTGCGTTAATTGTGAAACCATTAGTGAATTTAACTAGAAAGGATGTGGTTATGCCTTTGCAGTGGGATGAGGAATGTCAGAAAGCATTTGATGGATTGAAAACTGCATTATGCTCGGCTCCAGTTTTGAGTACGCCGAACTATGAGAACATTTTTAGACTATTTGTGTGTGAAAGTGAAGGATGTGCATTGGCGGTTTTGACACAGGAACAAGGTGGAAGAAATATGCCGTGCGGTTATTTTTCTTCTGCGCTGGACCCTGTAGCACATGCACTACCACGATGTTTGCAATCTGTCGCGGCGGCTTCTGCGTCAGTGAAACAAACGGAAGGGATGGTATTGGGGCACACTTTAATTCTGATGGTGCCACATGCCATAGACGTTCTATTAAATAGGACACAGACGCAACACCTCACCTCTGCTAGATTGACAAGATATGAGATTATCTTGTTCGCGCACCATATCCAAATTATGAGGTGTAGCGCTTTGAATCCTTCAGAATTAATGCCACTAACCATAAAAGAAATTGGGGAGAATGAATCACCCCCCCACGATTGCTTAATGGTCCCTGAGGAAGAAACCAAGGGAAGAGTTGATTTAAGTGATATTCCACAGAAAGAGCCGGATGGAGAGTTATTTTGTGACGGCTCATGTTTTAAATTACCATATGGCACGACAACTGCTGCATACACTATCACTACCCTAGAGTGTGTTGTAGAAAGTAAAAGAATCCCCTATAATTCAGCACAAGTTGCAGAAATAATAGCATTGACCAGAGCCTGCGAGATTTCTGAAAATTTAAATGTGAATATATATACTGATAGTCAGTATGCTTTTGGAGTGGTTCATAATTTTGGTCGAATCTGGGCTGAGAGAGGGTTTCTGACATCACATGGCGCCAGAATTCAACATGGCCCTTTGATTGTACGATTGCTGTCTGCACTCACGTTTCCAAAGCGTCTAGCAATAGTGAAATGCGAGGTACATAAAAAAAGTAACATGCAAAGTAGGATAGGGAAACGCGTTTGCAGACAGAATTGCGAAACAAACTTCCACTGATTTGAATACCTAGATGATGACGGTTCAGACAGAGGAAGTACCCTGTATGATAGAAGATGGAGTTGCGACTCTCAAAGAAATGCAGGCCGAGGCTACGGCCGATGAAATACAGGGATGGGCAGAGGGATCTGCTGAGTTGGGTCTGGAGGGTTGTTGGGTGGACAAGGGAACTAGAAACTGCAATGGTCACAATGGCCCACAGCCCTACGCACATCTGTGCGAAGAAAATAATACAGCACCTTTCTACAGTTTGGCAGAATGTAAACATAAAAAAGAATGCAGAGAGGTTGGTGCAGAACTGTATCACGTGTTTGCAACACAATGTAGGGAAGGGAACGTTGACTCCAACAGGCAGTTTTGGCCCGCCCTCCATGCCATTTGAGGTAATTAATTTTGATTTCATAGAGATGGAGAGGTGCCAAAACCTGAAATACGTCTTGGTGGTGATCTGTGCATTCAGTGCATTTCCTTTGAAAGACTGCACAGCAATGAGTATGGCAAAAGTAATGTTGAAGGAGTACTTTTCCAGATTTGGCTTGCCCCGAGTCCTATGGTCTGATAATGGACTGCATTTTGTGGGTGCAGTGGTATTACAGATATGTGCTGGTCTCCAGATTGATAAGAGATTCCATAGTTCAAGGCATCTGAGTTCTGCCAGTCTTGTGGAGAGGCACAACGGGATTCTTAAATTAAAGATTAGCAAGATTTGTGCGGGAAGCAAGTTGAGTTGGGTGGATGCATTACCAATAGCACTGTTATGCATGTGTACGTCTGTACAGGCTAAAACTGGGCTCTCCCTGTACAAAATCGTAATGGGGAGGCCGGCAAATGTTTGGTGCGCACCTCAGACAAAACGACAGTGAGATAGAACATCCTGTGCTTAGTACTTATTGTGGCCTTTTAATGCAGAAATTGCTTTAGATTCATCAGCAGTTGCAGGAGGCATTACCAGTGAGATACACCGGTCCGGGGCACGCGCTGGAGCCAGGAGACTGGGTGCTGCTAAAGAACTTTGAAAGGAAGTCATCATTAGCACCCAGGTGGCGCGGGCCCCATCAAGTACTTTCTGGCAACGCAGACGGCAATACGGGTGGATGGAAGGAAGTCGTGGATCCATGCCACCCATGCCAAGAAGATTCCAACTGCACTGAAAGACTTGCCTGACACTGATGACCGGAAAGAGGCAGCGGTCCCAGAAACGAAAGAAACTGTTGCCAGTAAGCAGCCACCTAATCTGCCAAAACGAGAAGTGAAACTCGAAACAAAGCCTGAGACGATTGCCAAAGAGGGGGAAGGGCAAAAAATGCCCCAACATTGCCCAGCAGAATCGACATCACTGCTGACTGACGCAAAATCTGCCTTGCAAATACCAGCAAAACCAAATCGTGTACCCCTTTGGCGCCCACCAGCACACCAAAGAACGGATCTGCATCATTGGCGCGGCGCTCACAAGCACCTGCAGTAGCGCCACAGGCTGACTTCAAGCCTGAATCTGGAAGTGAACCGGCACTGTTCACGGATCATACGATACCAGGAGCAAGGCGCTATAACCTGCGGCCTCGGAAGACAAAGTGATCCGCAGTTCTTTTTGGTGTTTATGTCAAACCTCTGGTTCAGCTCATGGACGGAGAAGGAACCAGAGGTGTAGAGGAGAGAAGCGTGAGAATTGTGCAAGTCGGACAATTCAAGACTCGCGGCTCTTCGGTGCGATCATAAAAAGTACATGTGTCCGGTACCAGAGCGGACAAGCTGGGCGCACATGATACTAAGGCGATAAGATAACTGATCGAAGGTCCTCTGAGCAGTATAAGAGGGGACAAGTGATCTCGCCCAAAAACGAATAATCGAATCCAGGCTAAGAAAAAAAAAAAAGGACAGGCAGAACTGAACTGTGACAATTCCATTGAACTTCTTAACATCAGAGCAAGCCCGACGAAGAGAGATATCCACAACGAACTGTGATAAAAAAGAAGGACGGCGAGAAACATGCCGGGACCGGTTCCAGCCTCCTCCTGCACCACCACCGCTGAGAATGAGTCAATTATAAGGACTATAAGCTTAAGAAAAACGCATAGTAAAACAAATTGTATGCTGGTACTAACGATAGTAATGTGCTTTATGAGCGTGGTAGCACCAATATTTACAGTGCCTCGATGTCCACGGGCTGTGTGAGCGCTTTAAAAATGCAAAATAAATAAAAAAAATATCGACAGCCCTATTATTATGGTGGGTAGAAACAATGCACCCATTAGAAATGTTTTTACCAACAAGTTATATATCCACTACTGAAAGCCCGGTTCAGGTGATCACTCATACCCTACCCCCAATGGAAGAAAAACACAGGGAAGGTTTTGGAAATAACACCTTACTGTTGGATAATGAACATGACACATGCAATCCTGAAGAAAACAAACTGCTGGGTATGTGCCCATTTAACACAGCATGCCGGGAAAGGAATAGGGTGGTATGTGCAGCCATTACCATTAAGTTCTGCATGTAGTGCATCTTTAGGTGCAATGTTCTATGGGAAATGGAATGAGAGTAATACGGGTCAATTAGACAGAACCAACATGAATGAGTTTGAGGAGATAATAATGAAGCCTGTGGGTTGTTCCATTTTCCATAAAGCACAAGTAATATCCCCAGAGCGCACGAGGAAAAGTACACGAAAAATAACATGACAAAATAGACGAGATAGATTGTCCCCACCAGAAAAAACATCTGTAATGACGTTTCGTGTAAGAACAGAAGGGGACAAAGATGCAATTCCCCCATTTTACACGGTGAATTATAGCCCAAGAACTGTCCCTTTTTGTCTAAAAAAGAAAGGCTCTTTTTTAGTTGGAACATATACTGGTTGTATGAATACAGTGGTACTAAAATGGGAAATAGAACCAGTATACGTAGGTGATCCAGTTTATTTTATATGTGGAGAGAAAGCATACCCTTGGTTGCCCAGAAACTGGGGAGGTACAGGTTACCTAGGGCTACTTTTCCCAGGAGTATTCCTCTTAGAAACAGCAGCCAGGGCCAGATTATCCAGAACTAGAGTCAAAAGGACTGACAAAGGTGTTTTAATAGCAACTGATGTAGCAAAATCATTCATTCCATTCTTAGGACAGATAGTGAACTTCTATAATATAAGGCAACTGTCCAGAATCCTAAAGAATACAATAAACAGAACTACAGATATATTATTTAACATGACGTTGGAAGAAAGAGGAATCAGGTTAATGACGCTGCAAAATAGAATGGCTCTCGATGTGATCCTGGTTGATTGTGGGGGAATTTGCAAAATAGTGGGATCAGCATGTTGCGTTTATGTCGATGACTATTCCCCCACGATCTTTGAAGCAATAAAGAAAATGCACGTTCTAAGCTCTGAACTCCCTACTGGACAAGGGAGCTGGGGAATAGAATCTTGGTTTTGGGGAATACTACGTTCCTGGGGATGGAAGTTGATCTCAATATTAGTAGTGGTGTTTGGAATATTCCTAACGTGCTGCTGTTGTATACATTGTCTACCCATAGTTTGCGCTGAGGTAACTGAGGGATGTACGGAAGGATGCATGCCTATGATAAAGAAAAAAACAACCTCATGATCGAACTAGCCCAGACCCAAATGAGATGAGATCAGTAAAAGAGTTGATGGCAATAGATATTGATGAAGACAATGATGTCCACGATAGCATGCAAGACTCGGACATAAGTACTTCAGATTCATCATCACTAGAGGAGGTTTCAATAAATAGATAAGACGTTTGGCATACGGCCAAAGGAGGGTTTGTCAGTCTAGAAATACGGATACCTCTACTTTGAAACAGCAAACGCATTTTGGTGGCCGTGGGCCAACCGTCTCATGCAAGATATGACAAAATATAGGTTTTCGAGTTTGCTAATGAACGGCCATTTTGATGTAACAAGAATCGCCATTTTGTTTTCTAACCATTGCTCATTGCTTTCTGTTCCCATTGCTTCGCAGTATATTTTCCGCTTACACTGCTCGACTGTGAAACATTGTTGTCTGTATGTGAAAAGGACAAGGCCGCAGGGCCGTGAGGATAACAAGAGTTCGCTGAAACACAAACGTAGGCAGCGCCAGGAAGAATGCCCGGCTCCCTCCCGCATGTAGCCTTGAAGCAGAGCTGCAGGGCATTTAATCATTTCACAGCTGCCAGCCAGTCTCGTTATATGGTAGAATAATACCGCTAAAGGCTTGAATTATGCTTTTCTTACGGCCCCCCTTTGCCGAGCCCGCTAGAGCATGTCGGCTCCCAGGACGCGAATAGTACCTGATAGATAGCAAGGTCCGGAATGCAACTCCCCCCGTATGTAGTTCGCTTCCAAGAACAAAAGCGCTGTGTTCTATTCAACAACTGAAAGATGCCTTCGCACTCACAAATTGCAAATTGTTACTAGAATAGATGTTTGAAGGTGTCATAATGGTCGGAGATGTCCATCATCACACCAAATTCAAAGAAACCCAATAAAGGGGGGTGTTAAACATGTCATAGCTGATTGTTTGATATGCATTTTGTATATATGTAACTGATGTACATAATTCACTCTCTTGCGTCCCTCGAGGTCTAGAGATCCACGTCGCGGGTTGTGAGACCGAGTTGGCCAACTGAGACTTTTGCTTTGCAATAACACCCTAGCTTTGGGAATACAACCTCTGTGTGGTGACTCTCCTTGTTTCCATAGACGTCAGGGGCCTCAAAGCGGCTCCCATAGGAATTGACAACAATTTAAGCATTTTTCCACACATTTAGAGTTCTTGCTCAGCCACTTTAAAAGTCATTCTGACAATTGAAAAGCCCACTGAGTTTTTCTCTTTCTGTGTAAGGGGGCAAGGGGGAAGTGAGACACTGTTTGACCTCTACTAGTCCTGAATACCGGCTCTCTCCTTCCATCTCTTTGCATCGACTATTGGGGGGTTGAGAAGTGTTGCAGGGGGAATTTCTAACCATTGTGCTATCTGATCTGAAACCAACACAAAAATATTAGTTTATGTGCTGCATTTGTTTTGCTCATAACTTAGTCCTAGTGTATTAAAGACATTGTTCTTTGTTCTGTCACCCCATTGGTGATTGTTTTTACCTGTTAATATATATATATTGTGTTTTTGATCTTAACTAAGTAAATAAATAATACCTTTTACAAACCAGCCTGATTTCTGGTCCAGCGTGACCCGGGGTATTCTTAAATAAGGGGTGTGATATGAGTGGTACATCTTTCAAATAATTGAATCTATATATCAAATACGTTTTTCCATTGCGCTGTACACTAGGCCGGGAGCAGAGTGTATTGCCTGATTGAAATCCTTAACAAATCATAGTGCGGCTGTAACATATATAAATATATATATTTATATTTATTTCAGTGCACTAATAACCCATGAAATTCACAAACTGAAAGGGGCACTAAAAATGAAAATGCTTGCAAGGTCAAATAAAACAAAGAAATTCACCAGTTTGGCAAGCTAAACCATAACTTGTGCCACTGCTAAGAGTAATAACCAGGACATCAAAGATTACATCCCAAATGGTCCCTGTGGGCCAGTTGCAATTTAACTGCCAGGACCAGTAGCCAGAGTTTCCATTACAGGGCATGGCCATACCACAGGCACCAAAATTATATCACTACTTTTGTACCTCCATTTTGACACTTTTGAAAAAATAAAACACAGGACAGATTTGCAAAAGCATGCATTCTGGTCTTTGCCAATGCTCCTCGCACAAGTCTGCTGCAAATGCTCCCAGCACTTCCAGCTGTAGCCACGAGCAGGAATGTTCCCCCATTCAAGACTATCCCGATTTTGAAAATGTTTGGTCCCCCCTACAGTTTCGACCCCTCTCTTGGTAACATCTCTTCACTTTGCATAAACACTCACAGTCAAGCCTATAATCTTTTTGAAAACGTTTGTATGGATTTGTTAAACGGTGCCAAATTTATAAGCAGTCTAAAAAAATGTTGGGTCCCGCCCGCCCACCCTAATTTTGGCCCTTCTTGACGAAACACCAACTTGACAACAGCATTTAAAGTCGGGTCTATATTTATATTGCAAGATTGTGTGCAGTTTTACCGCCCAGAGGCTGTTTCATTTATTTGACAAGTGTTGAATATGTTTTTACAGTGTTGTTCGTGGATTACGGGCGCAATTCGCAAATCCAACATAGCGTCAGTTTCAAGTTTTGACACACCTCACTTTTCTCAATTGACCAATCAGCGGTCGTTTACAATGTCTGCAAATGTTTTAAGACTCTCCAATTGGCTCAGAGGCATCCGTGGAATCAGTAAGTGAGTCCAAGGTCCGGACGGAGAGATCACTAATTTTGTTTAGCCTATTTTTTGGCCATTTAAAAAAATTATCAATTGGATGGATTAACATAAAATTTGCAAAAGCACACCTTCAGGACCTGTACCTTGTGCAAGCTCCGTCCAGCGGTTTGTTCTGTAGCCGCGAACACATTTATTTCCATTCAACTCTATCCGAATTTCACATTTTTTGAGAACCTCCATGCCCCCATAACTTTCCCCCCACCTTGACGAAACCACACACAACTTTGCAAAATATTTCAGAGTTGGCCCTATACTTTTTCTCTGAGGATTCGTGGAACGGCACCAAAGTTATACGCCACCCAAAAACTGCTCTTCCTAACGGAAGAGCAACTTTACCATAAATACAGGGTCACTACTGCAAACCCTCTAATACATGTATAACTAATGCTTGCAGGGTTCTTGTCACATTTGATATTGTCAATACAGCATTCACGATTTTCACAGCCTTCTCCATGTCCCCTGGCTAGCAAGCTCCTTGATGGAAATCTTTTGGTGATGAAATTAACCATGTATTTACACGCACTGTTTCTTTGAACACAAGTTTAGCATGGACATTCCATTCAGCACTGTAACTGAGTGTGCCACCTTTTAGGAGGAGATAACCCCCCAGTGCTTGCAAAGAAAAAGTCATAGAAATTAGTGCAAGCATGGGAAGATTATATTCAGTGGTTGGAAATCAGTGCCATGAAACAATAGAAGTTGCTTGCATAGAAAAAGTCTTCAAATCCTTTTAGGTCTGGAGAGTGCAGTTTGTCATTTTGTTGTGGTGAGCGAAAATACTAAACTTAGAATTCTTTGGAGGCAGGATGGGATTTTATTTTATTTAGTGGCTGTAACACAGTATGGCATCTTTTTTGCAAGGAGGCAAAATAAAGTTTTTTTTTTTAACAAATATTACATTCAGTGGTTGTAATTGAATGTGCCATCTTCGAACGAGGGAGGAGAGAATCCCAATGTTTTTCACTTTTCTGATCAGTGGATGGATACAAAATAATTTTGAATAGCAATAAGTTTAGAGCACCTATACGTGCAGGATGCCTACATTAATGCGTTCTTTCAAAATGCACAGTGTAGAGGCGCATGAAGGGCCAGGAGGAGAAACAGCACACATTTTTCTCAGAGTCTCACTGGACAGGATAAGTGAAGAGTAGGACATACGTTGGGGACAGAGAAGAGATACGCAGGGGGAACAAGAAGGAATATTTGCTGGGAAGATGTCAGCATGCCTTTAAAAAGTAGTAATCAAGTTATTGTTCGATGGTCAACTTCCGTGTTGATTGTTTTTTATGTCAGTGAGTAGGGAATGCCTGTGGTTAGGGGCAAAGAGGAAGAAGGAGCATAAGTGAAATGATGTACAGGGTGGGCATCCTGGGCAATGGACAGAGATTAAGGAGGGCACTAGATCGTTGGGTGTCTGGAGAGTGGCGAAAGATAGAAGCAGCCAGGGCGTGGGGCCTTGAAGTTCTTGTCATCAACATTTGTAACCTCGGCCAAGGCATGCTTGGCCTTGGCCACGATACGATCGGTTGCATTTCGCTGGCAGCACAAACAATTACTTTGTTGCCTGCCATGCTGCCCTGTCAACAACAGAAGTAAAAAGAACTTACCAGTCGGGGGCTGCCATCTTGGAATGGCAAATTCAGCCACAGTTTGTACAGCATCTGCCAAAGTATTTACTACATTAATTCACTAATTCCATGGCTATGTGCATTTAGAACAAGTTGTATGGTATGTTTATGTGGTGGAAGTCCACACTTCACACCTTGTTAGTTAAAATGCAACTAGACTGTTCACAATCACAACATTGTCATTTCCATTAGTGAATGAACACAGGAATGCAGCATTGTGCTTCAGAAAATTAGGCAGTGTTTTTTTTTCTTTTCAGATTGTGCTCGGAATTTAGACAGCTGCATTCTTGATGAGTGGCACTCTGTACCTATAATACAGATGCATTCACGGTCACCATTTTCCTTGGGGATCTCGCTCTTTTTGCACGCAGAGATAAGCATTTTAAGGAAGGGTAAAAAAAAAACGCGTATAAAACGTACATGTACTCGCTTCGTAGGCACGGTCAACCTTCACTCCACAGGGTGGCAGGGAACCAATGGAGGCTCATATGGCTGTGGTTGAACTTCTTCCTCACGCCCTTATGAGGTACGCCATAGTGGGAGGCTACCACTGGAGGAGGCTACCATGGCAGCAAGGGCGTATGATTGCAAATGGCTATAAAACACTGGTTTATGCCCAATTGTTTTTACAAATTGCAGTTGTGTAGAAGACATAATGCTCCGTCTTATTGCTCGGACTCACTTTCTTACTGCAGAGCCTGCACAGAACCGCAGATGACTATCTTCCCCTCAGACAGGATTCCCAATCAATCATACAGCACTTCAGTGGCCCAGTCATATCATGCAACCCAGGCACTGGTCCCCAGCGCCATCGTGCAAGAGAGTGGGCACTAGATAGCCCATAAAGCCTTTTCACATTGCAGAGTGGAGCAGGGACGAGAGCGGGCTGTTTCCAACTGTGCTGCCTGTTTGTATTCATCAGCAGTCCTTTGTTTCCTTTTCCTCTGCCGTTTGCCGCTTCCTGTGGATCTGCCGGAGTCTGAACATGTCGCATAGCCGGAATAAGGGACTTGGAGACAGAGGGCTGCCGCTGCCTTTCCTTGGACAGTGTGTATTTTGCAATTTAGTAAATCTGGAGGTTTTTGTTCAAGGGGGCTTACTAAGCTGGTACTGTCTGACATTGTCCGAGGCAACTTTTACTCTGTCGCCTATGCCCTACGGTGTCTGGAGGTGGACGTGCCGATGAGTTCCTAATTTGACAATCTATTTGGAGAGTGCTGGTCTGCAGCTGCCCAGACTGTTGCTTTACATATCTACTGTTGTGCCGTAATGTGAGGAATTCTACCATCCGCATGGGGAGTGTGCGCTCGCCAGGATTTCTAAGAGGGAAGCAAGATCCCTCCCCAAAACATCTTCCAGGAAACAGGGGGAGATACCAGACTCAGAGGTCCCATCCAGCAGCTCCAGAACCGGTACCCAGCCAGCACACAGCATGCCCTGCTAGGTACTGTCAGCAAGCTTCCTAGGTGGGAAGTGCCAGAGAGTCTCTGAACAAAGGACAAGGTTGTTGCCTGCAAACACTCTTCAGCTTTGGGCCATCAGCCTTAAAGCACAACACGAGCCCTGCGAAGAAGCTAGGAGTGCCACAACAAGCACCAACCAGTGTCCACATTTTAAAGGACATTTTTGAAGCAGTTAAGCCCTCGGACCGCGACCGGCTGCACCACTGACTATCATCATGCTGCAGTCACTAAAGCCACCTGAGACCCCTCCACCAGCGTTCCAGATCTGCCTACCAGCACAGAGATAATAATTATTGACGCTGAGTCGCCATGCAGGCCAGCCTGTAGCCGTCCATCCAGCCTCGCTTGCCGAATTGCCTGCCGCCCAATACCTGCAGCCGTCTCCCGTCTTACACTCTGTCGCAGGAGCGGAAAAGCGTCCTGTAACAGACAACGCTGTGGAGCATCAAGATCCTCTCAAGCACCAGGTACATTGTGGTTCTGTCCCCCTGGTCCTTCTCCGAAGGCCCCCCGTGACATTTACAACCCCTTTCTCCCTGGGTGCCGACACCAAATAACCTTGAACAGTTAAAACCGATTGCTTTGCTGACTATCCTCCTGCCAGTATCCAGAGTGCTTCCCTTGCCTTCGTGAAACTGTATGTCCTCTGTGTTCCTTTACAAGGTGGGTTGTATTTTGTAGTGTGCTAGAACAGTCTGTTGTAATAATAATAAAGTAGATATTTGTTATACAACCTTGACTGGACAGTTGCTTTTATAATTGGGTAATAATTGTATTTTCACTGTGTTGCAACTAACCAACGAGCCACGACTTTGCAGAGATAAGCCTGCTGTTCCGTACACATTACCAAAATTCGACAAGGAGGTTTAGAATTTGACAAAAATGAAATAAACTCCAGGACTCTGCGCCATTAGGTGTTGGTTGTATCTTTAATACTTAGTCTTCAAAAAACCCAAAAACTGGTGTAAATGAATAAGCCCTTTTCTCGATTACACGTGTTGCGGCTCCCTGAGCCTTTATCAAATCAGGGCTATAAATAAGCACAAAACCAAGCAATTCAAATCCAAACAGTAATCAAAATTTCGGACAAAGAAAATTATTTTAATCATATTTTCCACATGTAACAAAACCATTAAAACATTGGTAGTAGAAGACAGAGATACCGGGTTGGTAAAGGGGAGGATTGAAAAGGTTGAGAAAACAATAAAACAAAAAACACAGGAGAAATATAACAAAATATCTAGTCAAATGCAAATTATTTCAGGTATACTTAAAATCTGAGTTTGAATACATATTTATAGCTCTTAAATCAGAGGGGTTTCTTGCCCGAAAATGCATTCAACGGATTGATCCGTATGTTATTTAATTGCAAAGCTTGTAAATGGGTCTGATCCCAAAATCCAAGTTCCTACATGTGAAAGCGTTAAGTTAGCCCACAATCCATGTCAAACTTGGCCTTATGCCATTATCACGTATAATTCACTCATCTCAGCAAGTGATACAATCCCTAACTGACTCCAATGTTTATTCACATCAAGGTATGTATTGTTTTTAGTCATCCGGACAAAAAGCTGCAAAATTAGAATATAGATTTTTCCTTAGCTCAAAATGATTGCTCTCCTTCGTTATTCACGTGCCAAAACCAATGCGTGCAAAATGCTTTAAATTTCAGCTGCGCGTGCGTCTATAGTATAATTTATATTGCGTGGGGAATCTTGACTAATCATGACTGTTTATGTAAAGCAACTGACAATAATACTAGTAAAGTGATAGATTTGGATAGGCCAAGAATCCAGAGAAAGACAGGTTAGTATAAAGAAAGCATACCGAAAAGATACAGTCTCTCGCGTCGTCTCGTACAGCGATTCTAAGCGTCGGCGCCATTTTGATTCTTTTGTTGTTTGAAATGTAACCATAGCAACGTTTGTCAGTACGTTGCCATGGCGCGCAGCGCCCATTCTTCAAACCAAGAGGGCTGTAAGCCTGAACGCTGGTGGCCATCTTAGAATGGCAAATGTTATTATGTGACGCATACTTTGAGTGCAACTGTATGTTGTATGTTCGAAATGCGAGTTAAAAACCATCTAACCCATATTCCTCCGGCATTACTCCATAATTGAAAAATAAATAATTTTTTAGTTTTATATTAAATAAAATGTTATTCAAATACCCAGGACCTGTCACTAGTCCCTCGTGCACTCATGTGCACGGGCGTTATATCTGGAGTTGTGATGAAGGTCAATGTTGTAATTAAAGTTGTAATGAAAGTCAAGTTTATCAGTTCCATAGCATGACACCAATGTCCGTCCAGTGTTGGCAGAGCGTAACCTAGGCAACACTAAAAACACATTCTCAAGGTGCCAATGTTCACCCCGGGCTCATGCCTATGGTTAGAGCAAGGTGTTGTGTGCACATTCTAAATTACTCATTATTTTGGATATAGGATGATTTTTAACACAATATAATCCCTCAATGCTAGACACGTTAGTTAAATTAATTTACTGACTCGATATGTGATGTTCTAAGTAAGTTTTAAGTGTGAGCTATGTAATGTTTAGAAAAAAATAAAGAATAAAAGTTATTCATGGACTTGTTCCGGAGTAATTAAAAAAGGAGAGCATCATTTCTTGACACAATGAATAGTTAAGTGCTGTAATACACAGCTGTGCAATCACAAAAAGATTCATTATTCAAATGCATTTCATACATTTACAGGAATGAAGACATCTCATTATCACTATTGAGACCTGTCACTGTAGTGTTGAGGAGGCATATGATGCGTGCTTCTGCCTGACGTAAGGCTTTCCCTCCGTCACCCCCTCTCTTATTTAAGGTTACATGTTAAAGACTTATGAACCTGATGTCACTAATGATGTGCTAATGGTAATGTAGGGTCCTGACTTCCAATTTTCGTTTGATGCTCGCGTACTTTTACTCTCAATTCTCTTTTGGTACTACCCACGTAGACCTTGTGGCACACACAGATAATAGCATATAGGACAAATTTTGTTTTACAATTAATGCCCTGCTTAATCCTAATAGTTCTCCCATTAAGATCTTTGAATTCTGTGGTCTGATGTCTGATCATGCGCAAATTTGCATTGGAAACACATGCCACATTTACGGAAACCAATGTCATTTTTATGTAACCAATTCATTTGTCTTGAAACTTGTATATCCGGTAACAGTGAAGGGCTTACGATCGTCTTCAAAGTCTCTGCTCTTCTGTAAATCATAAGGGATGGTCCTCTATATGTTTACCAATATACTCGTCAAGTAACAACAAATGCCAATGTTTCCTAAATGATAAAACGTGGGGCTAAACAAGGTTGCCCTCTGGCACCTGCTCTTTTCATCTCTTTCCTAGGTGACTTCCAACACTCTGAAACCGAAGTCAGGTGCTTACCGCCGAAAATAGGCAAAACTCCTATACCGAGACTCTTATACGCAGATATCATCTTATTCGAGCAGACCAAAATTGGGTTGCAGCGAAAACTGAACAACTTGGCCAAATACATCACCCAAAACTGCCATGTAATCAATAAAAACAAAACCAAAGACTTGACGAACGAGAAAGTATAAAAAAAATAAATCGAACCAACCAGCATGGTTCCTGGAAAACGTCAAAATTGAATCAGTAACATCCATCAAATACCTTGGTGTAGACCTTGATAGCTCAAGTACATCTCTGACGATGCAAACAACGCTATGGGACAAAGCCAAAAGACTAACAGCACAAATGCATCTCATCGACAAAAAATTCGGCAAGTTCGCCTTGATCCCGGCCATAAACTTCTATAAAGGCAAAGTGATCCAGTGAAACCAGAAACAAATAGTGAGGCTTTTACACCAGACAAAGAGAAATACCCCAACACGGGCTTGTAAAGATTTCCCAGAATCTTTAATACAAAACTCAACAGTTACAAACAAAGTATACAAATAGCTATTTGGCTGCCAGTACGTCACAAAGAACACGGGTGAGTTCAGTATGAGCATTGAGCAGAATTTGCTAGCTGGACACCAGGGTATTTATACACAATTCAAAAACGATGTCCAGCCTCTTGTACATTAATGATTCACCAGGGCTAGGGTCCGTGCCTGGGTTTTCCCTCATCTACATAATTTATACAGGTAGCTGGCTTCGAATATATTCCATCAATAATGCTTATAAACCAACACTGTTCCTCTGTTCCGATCATAATACAATATTTTCTTCAAAAAAGAAGGTATGTTGATGTGTCTGAAAACCGACGGATTCCTATGACAAAGGGTATATCTGTTACTCCAAAATTCTCTTATAAACCTTAAAACATCTTTTTATTAAACTCGTAGATAATAAAAATGATCACATTACATAAAAGCTCCATGAAAAAGCACCATGACAAACCATGTAAAACAAATTTTTACACAAAACAAAAGAAAGACACAAGAATATATAAATATTGTGGGTTAAATCACTTGATCACTCGATCAACAGCATGTGAAACTTCACATTGGAGTTGTATTTCCTTTTTTACACACTGATATTTAGATTGTTTACTAGACCCAACTTGCACAAGTTTCTGTCCCTAAACACACAATCAATGTAGGACATTCATCAGGGGTATTTTGTTGCTTGTGTTCTATGGTGGTGATAGAGTCTTCTTTCCTACCACTTTTCTCTTTGTCAGGTATATTTCAGTGGTTTGCGAACCCTGTGGGTTAAAGACAACCTATTAGGTTTTTTTTTATATTTATTGGCACATATCGACTATCATTAATTTCTTATAAATAGACTAAGATAGTGACACCCCCGATCCACCTAGGGGGACTAGTATGCTTATCTCTTACATACCTTCCAAACTGTGGTGACTAAGTTCCACAGGCGGCGGATTTACCACCCAATGGTAAATAAAATGGGACAAAGATTTCCATTTCTTTGGGAATATCTCTCCAGATGTATTCTATTCTGTAAAATAGGGTAAATACAAAGGATACTGTTTTAGAAACGGAGACTATATGTTGAGACCATGGAGTTCTTTTATCACCACCAACACGGTCTTCTTACCTGCGTTGGATGGAGGTAAAAAGTTAAGTTTCCTTCAAAGTTTTCACTGATCCCTTAAGGCGGGGGAAAAAATGGCTCAAAATCAGGTCGGACGGCAGCTAAAAAGAGGAAAACCAGAAAAAATCCAGTCAGTGTGTGATTCAAAAAACCACTCTATATCACAAATACTACTCATGAAAGATGTGATAAGATTTAATAAGAGTCCCTTCACTTACTATTAGGCTGCTTCTTTGGTCAGTGTTCTGTAACTGATCTTCTACAGTAGTTGCAAAGCATGTATTGAATTGCACGTATCTGTCCCGGTGTGGATCTAAAAACATCAAAAATGTATTCCATTTTAGTGTTAGGGCTACTTCACTCACTAGTCTCATTTAGGCAAAAAAACCTTTTTTTTAAAAAAACATTAAATAGTGTTTACCTCAACTATGGCCACCTCCACGAATCCTGAAGTTTCCTGCTCGTCAACAACGCCAGCAGGGTAGCTGCTCTCTTTTAAATATGATCGTATGTGCGTGCGCGATGACGTCATCGCGTTTCATGTGTGGCGACGTCATTATGCCGCGACGCGTGCCGTCATAGTTTCTCTGCTCACGTGGGACCCATAAAATGATCTATAGCCACAAAGAGGCCATGTAAATAAGATAAGTCCTTATGGTGTTGTACGTTTCTCTTGTGTGAGAGAATCAGGGTAGTTGCATAATCTCCCATTCCACATATTTCATCGTCGTGGGACCCTTCATGTAATGTCGCAAAATCTGAATTGCAAAAAGTGTTCCCCAGTTATAATTGTTTCAGGATGGTCATCAACAACAATTGTTACTAAATCCAATATAGGTCATTTAAAGAAGACTGTGGCAAATTTCATGTGGCATCTACAAAATATCACGACTTTCATTGCAACTCTGTCCTTTTACATGAGGTGGTATTAGCGGGTAGATTGAGCAACAAAAACATACATCCCGTTTAGGCATTGTGCCATTCGATATTGTCGTTGAGTCCATGAATGTGGCTCTAGGTCAAAAAGATGAGTTTCTGTTCAAGGCTTAGTAATTTTTTGTTTACTTGTTCTTGTGTTTTGCCTTTTATGTGTTTCAAAATAGTCCAATTAAAATCATTGTGTTTGTGATTGTTTTCCACAAAGTGTTTAACTAGTGGGGCTTGATCCACTTTATTTTTAATGCAGCTTTTGTGCTCAATCATTCTCGTTTTACATTTTCTCATTGTTTGGCCAATGTAAATGAGTCGGCATGGGCATCTGATGACATATACTACATTTTCCGTATTGCAATTGGTATGTTCGGTAATCTTCCATTCCCTTTCAAGACCTATATCTACTGTTGTTGTTTTTCTGGTCTGTGCACACATAGTGCAATTACCACACGGATAGTGCCCTATTACTGGTCGGAGATCCCATAATCTTGTCTGTTGGGGTCCTCTTATTTTGGTACTGCCAATGTCGTTTCTCATCACTAGATTGCGTATAGTGGTACTTTTTCTAAATGCTATGAGGGGTTTTGCACATTCTTTAGTCATCACTTTCTTCCAGTTCTCGTTTATAATACCCTTGATCTTATATGATAGGTTGCTGAAGGTGTTAACAAAAACCAGCGGAGTTTCCTTTTTATCTCGATTTCTGTGAAGTTGTTGATCTAAAAAGGCCTCCCTGTTGTTGTTAAATGCCCTTTTAGCTGCATCCTTCAATAGACGTTTGGGATAGCCTCGTTCGGTTAATTTCTCAATTAATTTGTTGGCCCCATCTTTGTAGGATTCATTTGTACTGCTGTTTTTTTTGATACGCAAAAATTGCCCAAACGGTAAGTTAGTCTTAACATGTTGGGCATGGTGACTGTTGAAATGGAGGAGAGCGTTTTTATCTGTGTCTTTAGTGTAGGGTTTAATAAGCAGAATGCCTCTATGATGATATATAGATATATCTAAAAAATTAACTAGAGTGTTACTCATATTCATAGTAAATTTCAGATATTTGTTTTGTTCATTCAGCCAGGTGAGAAATTGATTGGCTTCATCCCTACTGCCCCTCCAAATGACGAAAATATCGTCTATGTATCTTAACCAACACAAGATGTTATCTTGGTATGGATTAACGCTACGATAGATGAGTCTCCTCAAACATGTTGACATAGAGGTTTGCTAAATTGGGAGCCATAGCGGCTCCCATGGCTGTACCTTCCACTTGCATGTAAAATTGGCCCATGAACTGGAAAAAATTGTTGGTGAGTGCCATTTCAGTACACCATTTAATGAACGAGTTGGAAACTGGGTGATCGTCCTCCCTTTGGAGAAGTGTTTCCTCTACCACCTCTAGGGTGGCACGTTGTGGTATATTAGTGTATAGAGCTTGTATGTCCAAACATATTAATAGATTGACGTCGGGATCAAACACATTTCCCTCTATCCTGTTGATTGCATCAGTAGTGTCTTTGACGTAGCTCCTCATAGTGGGTATAAATGGTCTGAGATATAGGTCAACATATTTGGATAGGGGTTCTAAAAGGGAATTGATACCCGAAACAATGGGTCTTCCCGGGGGACTTACCAAACTTTTGTGAATCTTGGGCAAAGTGTAAAAAATAGGTACTCTGCCATTGTTCCTCATAAGGAATTCTCCTTCTTGTTTGCTAATAAATTTCATGTCTATAGCTTTAGTGACTTTGTCTTTGATGATAACCAATAGTTCCTCGCTAGGATCCCTATCAATTTTCAGATAGTGGTTGGTATCTGAGAGGAGTTTGAGACATTCTGCTACATAATCAGTTCTGTTTAGTACTACTATGGCTCCTCCCTTATCCGCCTGACGGATGATAATGTTTTGGTTAGTGCCCAAAGATTTCAAGATGGCTTGTTCATTTTTACTCAAATTAGAGTGTTTTGGGACCCCTTTGGATTCCAAAGTTCTAATCTCTTCCATCACTTTTCTTTCAAAAACAATGGACTCCGGAGAGTACGAGGAAGTTGGAGCACAAAATGTTGAGGGGTTTCTAAGGCCACTATGGTTACTGTTTTCACCAAAAGGATTCTCCATGAAGAACTCTTTGAGGTGGACTTTTCTCATAAATTGTTGGAACTCAATTCTAAATTCAAAAGGATTATGATATTTCGATATCACAAAATTTAAACCCTTGTTGAGAACTGATGTTTCTTTGTCTGTAAGAGAAGTGGAAGAAAGATTAACTACCAGCCCCTGTGGCTCCGGGTCTGCATTCGTTCCGGAGCCCACTGTCTTTGAGCATCGCTTCTTTCTAAAAAAGGCTGTCTTTGTCCATTTTTTCCACGGTTATTACCTCTTGTGCCGCGTGTTCGATTGGATCTATTGTCTCCTTCACCATTAGTACCACCCCTTCTGTTATATTCCTCGTTATCCTCCGAGCCCCCACTTGAGCTGTAGGAGGTATTCCTAAAACGGACTCTCCGATTTTGTTTTTGGTTTGGATGTTGTCCTGGTTTAGGATCTCCAAATTTGTAGTCTTTGTCAGTATATACAAAAGCCTTCTCGTGTGTGAAGGTCTGTATATCCTTTTTCATACGTTTCACTCTCTCTTTGATTGTGTCTGTCTTGAAATCTTGCATTTCTTTCAAGTGTTTCTCTAAGCTAAGCTCCGATCATAATACAATACATTTATCTGCTGTAATATGTGGCACACATTTCCGCATACACTGCTTTGGTAAACATTGTTATTCATGTGTGCTAACAGTTGACATTATAGATACATGCAACCTTCTGATCCTAGGTCAATCGAAGGACACGGTCTACATGACCCGAACTTGTAGCCTGCAGGCAAGTTGGACATTAACCCTTCTACAGAGGTCGAGAAGGTTAATGCAAGGAACAAGAGAACACAGATCGGCCATTTTAGGTTACAGGGTGACTTTCACGATGACAAGACCCAAAATGGCAGTTTGACCTAAGATGGCGGCTTGGTTACACTAAGGTCAAGACCTTGCAATGTGGATTTCCCAAAGGAGCGATTAGGCATAGGCCAACATATATAATAGGAAAAGAGTAATGTTATCTCAGGTCTGACAACCCTCCTTTTGGCCTATGCCAAACGCTATACCATTCTTTTGGTCACCCTTCGAGTGATCCCATATTGCAATATCCACACACCCCGAGTCATTGTCCGAGATATCGATTGCCATTAAATCGGGTACTAGGATCTCTTTCAATACATACTCTTTAGAGGCTTTCTTAGGAGAATACATTTTACGTCCTACTGCACTTGCGGCTTGTGCGCAACATCCCCCTAAGGCCGAACAAATACCCGGAAGGCACTGCACACAGCAGCAGAGAAAAAGCAAAATTCCTAAAACAATCAGCAAACCGGAAAGCAACTTCCATCCCCATGACCGTAGGAGATCCCAAAACAATGTACTAAGTTCCCAGCTTCCTTCGAGAACATGCACCTCAGAACTAAGCACATGCACATTTTGGATTGCCCTAAAGATCGTTGGAGAAGAGTCTGGTACGTAAACACAGCAAGCGGAACCCACTATTTTGCATACTCCTCCACGCTCAGCCAGGGTGACGTCTAGTGCCATCCGGTTCTGAAGTGCCACTAATCTTATCGCCTTTTGCTCTAGAGTCATGTTATAGAGTATGCCAGTGGTCCGGTTGATGGTTCTCTCCATTACCCGTGCTAATCCCCTGATGTTCTCTGAATTTACAATTTGCCCAAAGAACGGAAAAAAGGACTTCTTTACATCCCCAAAAGTATGTGATGGAGTATCTCCTTCTAGATCTAATCGTGGATGAGTTTTCACTACTTTCTCTGTACTAGCAATAAACACCCCAGGCAATAGAATTCCCAGATAACACGTTCCCTGCCAATCCCTAGGTAACCATGGAAATGCTACATCACCGCAGACAAAATAAACGGGCTCACCTACATACAGAGGCCTGTTTTCGCTAGTCAGATTCGCAACGTTGACGCACCTTCCAAAATCACCCATTGACTGCGTACCATTCCTCTGTATGCAGAGCGAGACTGACTCAGGGCTATGGTTGACAGCATAAGACGGAGGAGTGACATCCTTATTGCCTATCTGAGCCATTTTGAAAGAAATCAAAGACTGGAACGGATGAGAAAGTCTATCGGAGAGCCTGATAGAAGCTATATTTGGCTTGCTTCTATTTGAGAAGAGTGAGCATCCCAGGGGCATCAATACACGTTTCTCAAACCTATTTAAATTCGTACCATCAAAATTCCCTGAGATGCTATCATTCCAACGGCCAAAGAACAGTACCCTAAGTGAAGCATAGCAAGCAGTAGTCAAAGGTAAAGGACGAATGTGCCAACCAAGCCCCTTATCCCTGTGCTGCGGCAGATGCGAACAGATCCAACAATTGGTCTTGTTAAGGATCGCATGAGTGGAATTCATGATAAGAAGGTGGGTGTTATTATGATAATTCTGTCTATGCAAGAGATCCCTAGGTGCCAGAGTATGTAGTTGTACAGAAGGGGTGGGAACAGCAGATACATTTTCGATAGGTAGAAAATCATTTAAAGGGTACACTCTCTCTAAGTGCCAAAACACACAACCAAAGATTACTAAGAAACCCGTTATTATTATTAGCAGACAACAAAACGTTTTCGGGGCCGCCATACACATTTGGTCATTGGCTCTCCTAGCCACATGTTTGTCCAATAGTCCAATTTGAGCGGTAGTGGGTGCGGGCATCGTAGTCTTCAATCGAAAACACCAATTGTTTGTTTGCTGGCGACTCCAGTCGCGTGTCTTCCCAACGTCTTTCCCACAACCCTTAGTCAGCAGAACCCTTTATGCAATCGGGCCAAAAAGGCAAGCCCTTAGTTCCTTTAGTTATACAACAAGAGTCGGTTACAAAGCAAGGGCCGTGTCGCAAACCTATCTCCTTGGACGGAGGTTATACCTCGCAGTTTCTGGCGGTGAAAGGTCAGCAGGGAGGATGTCGTCACTTCCCATAGGAGGTGGTGAGTGAGCGGAAGTTGAATTAGTTGGAGAGTAGGGAGACAATGTGGCCGTGTTGTCGGGTCCTTCAATTTCCAGAACGGTCTCCGATACTCTCTTTTCGTTTCCTGCCGTTTCAGATACGTTGATTACAGCGTCGGGAAGGGATTCTGCGTCTTCTGTATCGTATGGCACAGGTTGTGGGATCCGTTTGGTGTGGCTGCCGTGGATCCAATGGCGACGTCCAGCTACCCGCATCGCGGTCTGGGTGGCCAGGAGCACCTGAAAGGGGCCCCTCCAACGAGGTGCAAGACGTTCTTTCAAATGATCTGGTAAGAACCCAATCCCCGGGCCGCAGACTGTGACCTGGGCCGTCAAATTTTACTGGCAATGCCTCTCGCACCTGGTGATAAATCGAAAACAGGTTTTTAGTCAATTGGTTACAGTAGTCAGAGAGAAGTAAATTTTCCACATTTCGTAGTGCACGGGTTTTAGGTAGACCCCAGATATTAGCAGGCCTCCCCATCACTACCTCAAAGGGAGAGAGCCCAGTCTTAGTTTGAGGTGTCGTTCTCATTGATAATAATACAATCGGTAAGGCGTCTGGCCATTCCAGCTTGGTGCCAGCACACGTCTTAGCGAGTTTGTTTTTGATTATGCTGTTATGTCTTTCTACTAAACCGGCACTCTGAGCATGTCTGGCGGAATGGAACCGTTTATCAATCTGCAGGCCTGCACAAATTTGCAGTATTACTGCAGCGATGAAATGTGGCCCATTATCCGACCAGAGAACTCTCGGTAATCCAAAGCGGGGAAAATATTCCTTCAGCATTATCTTTGCCGTGGTTATGGCAGTCGCATCCTTCACAGGGAACACCTCAACCCACTTGCTAAACACACAAATGACAACTAGTACATATTTAAAACTCTTGCATCGTTCCATTTCAATAAAATCTAAGTGTATAACTTCAAAGGGGACAGAAGATGGAGCAAAACTTCCCCTAGGAGTCGAGGTACCTTCCCCCACATTATGCTGAAGGCAAACCATACAGTTTTGGATGAAGTGCTCTGCAATTTTGGAAATCCTGTCGTTAGCCCATATAGTGTGTAACATTTTCGTCAGCTTCCGAGCACAAACATGAGTTGGGCCATGGGCCATAGCGACCATCATGAGGATGTACGCATTAGGAAGCAACCACTTTCCATCAACAATGTCTACCCAACACCCATCATCATCCAATTTCCCTCTACCGTCAGCCCATTTCTGAGTTTCGACAGTGGCATCTGCTTGGATGTCTTTTACAGAATCAATACTTTCACTAACAGTGTGAAGATTTTTATCTTCGCTTACAATACACATTTCAGAACTAGAGTCGGCAGCAGTCTGTTTAGCTATGCGGTCAGCGAAAGCATTTCCTTTCCCTATATCATCTGTAACCTTCTGATGTGCCATGCATTTCACAACAGCTAACTGGACAGGGAGTGAAAGTGCTGAAAGTAACCGCACTATTAAAGTGCCATGTTGTATCTTATCTTAGTACCATGCGAGGTCAAGAAACCTTGTTCCTTCCATAGCCTACCAAAGTTGTGAACCACCCCAAAGGCATACTGGTTAACCGTATAGATATTTACTGTAAGCCCTTCGAAAAGTTCACAAGCTGGAGTCAGAGCTATAAGTTCTGCAGCCTGCGCAGAATTATGCGGAATTCTCTTAGACTCCACAATCGTGCTTAAGGTAGTGACAGCATAGGCAGCCGTGGATGTTCCATTCGGGAGTTTAAAACAAGAGCCATCACAAAACAGCTCTCCTTGAGGATTATTCAGGGGTGTATCTGAAAAATCGATTCTCCCCTTAGTTTCCTGTTCTGTAGCGTAAAGGCAATCATGTGACATGTCGTCATCATCAACAATAGTATTTTGTGGGACAGGTAAAAGTTCAGCTGGATTTAATGCACAACACATCTGAATTCAAATGTGGGGTTCAAACAGGATTAACTCATACCTAGTTAATCGTGCCGAGGTGAGGTGTTGTGTTTGCGTTCTATTTAATAGAATATTCACAGAGTGAGGTACCATTAGGGTTAGTGCATGGCCCAGGACCATACCCTCACTCTGTTTTACAGACACAGCAGCAGCAGCAACAGCGCGCAGACATTTTGGCAAAGCGCATGCAAGGGATCAAGGGCGGTCGAGTAGTAATCGCACGGCCTACTCTTCCCTCCATGTTCCTGCGTTAGAACAGCCAAATCACATCCATCACATTCATGTACGTACAACACAAAGGCCTTGCTATAATTTGGAGTTTCCAAAACCGGAGCTGAACATAGCGCAGTTTTGAGTAATTCAAATGCCATTTGATGATCCAAAGACCATGGCAGTGGCAAAGAAATGCCCTTTCTTGTCAAAGCCATCAATGGTTTAATCGTTAACGAAAAGTTAGGGATCCACAATCTATAGTAAGAAGCCATACCTATGAAGGCTCTAACTTCCTTCTGCGTTTTTGGGACAGACATACCAGAAATAGTCTTTATCCGTTCCGGTGTCAACCTTCTTCCCTCCTTTGACAGGAGATAGCCTAAATAGGCGACCTCCTGGCAACAATATTGAAATTTCTTGAGTGATACTTTATGGCCATGTTCCGCTAAGTGACTAAGCAACAATACAGTGCCCTCCTTACAGGCACTTTCGGAGTCAGCAGCCAAAAGAAGATCATCAACATACTGGAGTAAAGTGCACGTAAGGGGCAAGTCGAGAGTATCAAGTTGTGCCTTCAATGCTCTACTATAGATACTGGGGCTCTCAGTATACCCCTGTGGTGCACGAGTAAATGTGAATGAGCGTCCACCCAGGGTAAATGCAAACAAGTACCTGCTATCCTTATGTATAGGAATGCTGAAAAAGAACAAGTTACTTTCTTACCTGGTAACGTTCTTTCGATGGGATGGTCCGACGACATATTCCATATTTATGACAGGTAATCACCACAGCTGTGCTGCTTCGGAAACTTTTTTCTGCGTCCTGCGTCGATGACGTCGATGCGCCGTCGTCGAGGACCTCCTCCGACGTCTGACGTCATCCGATGTGATAAGTAGGACGCACGACGCTCGTAGCCTCAGTTGTAGTTTTTTTCCCCCAGAACGTGTGACATTAGTCTACTGCTAGTCAGACACAAAGCCTTGCGGAACGTAAGCTGCAATCACATAAGAAATTCTGCAGCGGGGAAGGTAGGGAGGGAGCGATATGGAATACGTCGTCGGACCATCCCATCGAAAGAACGTTACCAGGTAAGAAAGTAACTTGTTCTTCGAGGGGATTGGGTCCTCCGACGTATTCCATATCTATGACAGACTCCCAAAGCAGTACCAGAGCAAGGAGGAGGGAAAGAATTTAGAATTAAAATTTAGAATTGCCAATCAAATAGCAGAGCAAAGGACCGCCTTGCCAAAGGCCAGATCCTGTCCTCGGATGGAATCGAGGGAATAGTGACGTACAAATGTATGTACTGAAGCCCAGGTGGCTGCATCACAGATGTTGCGGATAGGAACACCCCTCTGCAGGGCAGTAGATGCAGCCATACCCCTGGTAGAATGGGCCCGCAAGCCAGCCGGTGGGTCCTTACCCGCCAAGTGGTAACACTCTGAGATGGCCAAAATAATCCAGCGAGAGTCTGTTTCATCACAGCTTGTCCCAAACGCTTTCCAGCGTAACCAATAAAGAGTTGATCGTCCACTCTGACCCGGGACATGCGTGAAACATAAAAGCTTAAAGCTCTCCTAGGCTCAAGCCTATGGAGCCTCTCCTCTTCCTTACCAGGATGCGGAGGAGGATAGAATGCCGGAAGAACAACCTTCTGGGCCAAATGAAATTCCGAAACCACCTTCGGAAGAAAAGAAGGACGTACTCTAAGGACAACCCTGTCCTTGTGAAATACAGTGAAGGGTGGCTTCACTGAAAGTGCCTGTAACTCACTCACTCTGCGAGCGGAAGTAACCGCAACTAAACACACAGTTTTCAGAGTTAACAGCCTCAAAGGGCAAGAATGTAAAGGCTCAAAACGGAGCACCCATAAGAAACTTAACAAGGTTTAAATCCCAACCGGGCACCAGGAAAGGTGACGGAGGGAACACATTAGTGAGCCCTTTCAGAAACTGTGAAATTAAAGGGATTTTAAAGCAGGAACACTCTTCAGACGAGCGCTTAAAGATGGACAGCGCCGCCATGTAACCTTTAATGGTACCCACTTGCAAGCCCCCGTGGGCCAAAGAAAGTAAAAAGGACAGAACCATGGGGATGTCACATGCAAAAGGATCCACATTCTGAACTCTGCACCAGTCGCAGAACTTACGCCAACGGCAAAGATACAGAGACTTTGTTGCTAGCCGTCGGGCCGAGAGAAACACCTCCATCACGTCTTCAGGGAGGTCCCAATCCTTATACCTCAACCTTTCAGAAGCCAAGCGTGAAGGTTGAGGGATCTGACCTCTGGATGGAGAACATGACCCCCCTCCCGTGAGAGCAGATCGTCTCGGTAGGGAAGACGACGTGGAGGGCAGATGGACAAGTCAAGAAGGTCCGGGTACCACGTCTCCGAGCCCACGCCGGAGCAATGAGGATCATCCGGGAACCGAACTTCCGTAACCTCCGCAGCACTTGCGGGATGACGGGGACCGGAGGAAACGCGTACAGCAGTGGGAATGACCACTCCTCCACGAACGCGTCTCCTAAGGCTCCTTTTGGAGGAAATTCCCGTGAGCAGAACCTCTTGCACTTCCGGTTGACACTGGAGGCGAAGAGATCCACTTGAGGGGTCCCCCAAAGGGCGAAGATCTCCAGGAGAATCTCCTGAGCCAACTCCCACTCGTGAGAGAACGTGCTCTGCCTGCTCAGAGCGTCCGCCGTCACGTTTTCATCTCCGGCCAGATGAACTGCCGAGATCGAAACTTCCTGATGGATGGCCCAGAACTCGAGCTGCATCGCCTCTCTGCACAGAGGAAGTGACCCTGCCCCCCCTTTTTGTTGAGGTAGTGCATGGCCACTGTGTTGTCCGTCAGGATCAGGACATTCTTTCCTTGCACCGTCGGCAGAAAAGCCTTCAGGGCTAGCCTGACGGCCCTCAGCTCCAACAGATTGATATGGAGTCTGGACTCCGACGGAGACCAACGACCGCTTCTGTCAGCTTGTTGACATGAGCTCCCCACCCCATGAGGGATGCATCCGTCACGATCGTCACCTCCGGCCAGGGAAGCCAAAAAGGAGCCCCCTTCATCAAGTTGCCTTCGACGGCCCACCACAGAAGGTCCTGGGCGACCGAGGGCAGCACCTGAACCGGGTCCGACATCCTGCCGGAGGACTGCAACCATTGCATCTTGAGTGCCCAATGCAAAGATCTCATCCGCAGGCGAGCCTCTGGCACCAGAAGAATGCAGGATGCCATGAGGCCGAGCAACCTCAAGAACTCGAACGCTGGGAGCGTCTGGGCATGCTGAAACTTGTGCACCATCTGCTGAATGTGAAGAGCCCTCACCTGGGGAGGAAAACACTGCCCCAGGGAAGTGTCGAGCACTGCTCCGATGTACTGGAGCCGCTGTGTTGGCGTCAAATGGGTCTTCTTTAAATTGAGGGAGAAGCCCAGCCTGTGAAGGGAGTGGCAGGTGACGGACAGATGATCCAGGACTTGCTCGGGAGAGCTCCCCCTGATCAACCAATCGTCCAGGTAGGGGTAGACGTGAATCCCCCCCTTGCCTGAGATACGCTGCCACCACCACCATGAGCTTGGTGAAAACCCTCAGGGCGGAGGTCAATCCGAACGGCAGGACCCGAAACTGAAAGTGCGAGTCGCCAACCGCGAACCTCAGGTACTTCTTGTGCTTGGGATGGATCGGCACATGGAAGTAAGCATCCTTGAGGTCGAGAGACACCAACTAGTCCTGAAGCTGAAGGGCCTGGAGGACTTGCGAGAGAGTAAACATCTTGAACTTGTCCTTCCTGAGGAGTTTGTTCAAACCGCGCAAGTCCATGATGGGTCTCAATCCCCCGTCTTTCTTTGAAATCAAAAAATAAGGGGAATACCATCCCTTGTTCCTCTCCGCTACAGGCACCAGTTCTATGGCGCCTTTCTCCAGCAGGGCTTGAATTTCCTGCGCAAGGAGCGGATCCGGACTCTGCAAAGAGAGGTTCCCCGGTTGATTGTCGTGAGGCCTCTGCCGAAAGGGAAGACAGTAGCCGTGGGTTATGATCTCCAAAACACACACATCTGAAGTAATGGCACGTCACTCTACAAGATGCTGCGCCAGCCTTCCCCCAACAGGCGAACCATGGGACATGGCCACATGACTGAGTGGTAGCGGCTGCGGCGTTACCTGAGGGCAAAGAGGCAACTGCCCGAGCGGCCTTGGCACCACGGGTACCCTGTCGTCCACCTCTGGTACCCCTGCGTTGGCCTCTTTGACTGCCAGCTCCTCTCGCTTTACTGAAGGACGAGTAATAGCGAAAGGAACCACCCCTCCATTGCTGTCCCCTAGGACAAAATGGCGGAGGTTGGCGAACTGCAGCACCCAACAACTTCGCTGCAGCTTTGGAGGTCTGCAACCTCTCAAGGCTCTCGTCAGCCTTGCTGCCAAAAAGGTGTTCACCGTCAAAGGGCATGTTGAGGAGCCGGGACTGCACATCACGAGCAAACCCCGACTTCCGCAACCACGCAAACCTGCGTATCACGGTGCTCGCCGCCATGGACCTGCTGACGCATTCAGCCATGTCCAAACCCGACTTAATGGACTCACACATGGCATCCTTACCATCCTGGACCATAGCAAGGAAACCATCCCGTTCGTCCCCTTCGGGAATATGGTCAGCCGCTAACGCAACACAATTCCACAGAGTGTGTGTGAAACGAGACAAGGCACAAATGGAGTTGGCCGCCTGAAGCGCCATACCACCTGAAGAAAACACTTTCTTCGTCCAGCCATCAAAACATTTGTCGTCCCTATCAGGAGGGATGGTAGGGTACGACGCCTGCTTTGCCTGGTCAAGTAGCAGGGGTCGCTACTGGCTGGACGGTATTTTTGTGACAAGGACCTGCCCACCGCCGGGAGACTCTCCAGAGCAATCCAAGCCACCGCCACCCTTCTCTGTAGAGCCATATGAAACGGCAGTACCGGGTCAGTTGGGGGACCAACATCAAGGATGTCCGTGAGATCATCCTGCACAAACTCCCCTGGGGGAGCAGACCATCCCAAGTACTCGGAGACCCTAGCCATAAGGTGCCGGTACGAGGAATCGGCATCCGAGCCAGGCTCAGGCCTACAAAACTCTACCTCCGGAGAGGTGTCCAGTCCACTGGCATCATGCAGTGACTCCCTCAAATCGTCAAATTGACTATGGTCCGAGACCATCTCATCTGGAACCTGACTGGGAACCAGGCCATCAGAATCCTCATCCACCTCCGAAATATATTCCAGGTGATGAAAAGAAGGCACCCGAGAGTGCTTGCTCTTAACCAGAGCCTTTCTAGGGGGTTCCCCCGTGCCACGGGGTACCTCCGACACCCCGGCCTCGGAGGGCGTCGAGAGAACAGGCATTGGCGCTGAGAGGATCGTCGTCGAGTAAATCGGCGTTGGTCAGATGCAGCGCCGCCAGCATCGACAGTCCTCGAAGCCGGAGCGCCGAGCGTGTCCTTCAACGACCTGAGCGTCGACGGCTTTGACGACTTCCTCGGAGCCGGAGCCTCGAGAAAGCCCGTCGACGCCCTCGACGCCTCAGACGTCGATGTCTTCCTCGAAGACATCACAGGTGCACACGGTCTCGAACACGTCGAGGACCGGGACCTGGAACGGTTACGTCGAGAACGAGTCAAGAACCTCTCCCGTGACTCGTGCCGACCACTCTTGCGAGCGGTGTCTCGCGACTCCTCACGGCCGACCCCACTCGGGGGCGTGGACGGCTTAGTACCCTGCGACTCGAGAATCACCAGCATTTTCTTCCCGAAGGAAGCCCATTCCTCCGGCGTCGCACGGCTGGTGGGGTAAGCGACGTGCCGGGCAGAGTCCTCAGAAGAGGACCTGGAAGACGACCGCTGTCGGCGCTTCCGAGAATGCCTCGAAGAGGCCGAGGAGTGGCGAGACAGACTCCTAGAAGAAGACCCACGAGACTTCCGACGACGACGCGGAGAGTCACCTCTCGAATCATCCGTCGAAAGTCCCGCAGACTTCGACTTCCGGGGCTTGGACACCCGACCTATCGACAACTTCTTACGTTCCCGTAAGGCTTTGGACGTGAGCGACTGGCAGTCGATACAGTCATCCGTGTCGTGGGCCTCCCCGAGGCACCAGAGGCAGGCGTTGTGCGAGTCCGTCACCGACATCTTGGACCCACACTCCCCGCACTTCTTGAAGCCCGGACGCGGGGTCAAAGACGAAGTAGAAGACATCTTCTTACGAAGGATTTTTTCACAAAAACGAACAGGTTCGAAGAACCGAGAAGAACAGAACTCCAAAGAGTCGAGGCGTAACCGAGATTCACAAAGCAACACGTTCGCGGAAAAAACGGAACTGAGGCTAAGGGCGTCCTACTTATCACATCCGATGTCAGAAGAGGTCCTCGACGACGGCGCTTCAACGTCATCGACGCAGACGCCGAAAAAAGTTTCCGAAGCAGCACAGCTGTGGTGATTACCTGTCATAGATATGGAATACGTCGGAGGACCCAATCCCCTCGAATGCGTTTTTAAGATCTATGACACTAAAATGAGTAGCAGAGGCTGGAATCATAGTAAGAATCGTCATTACATCAGGTACAATCTGGAACTGAGGAGCCACAATTTTGTTAATAGCACGTAGATCAATTATAAACCGAAAAGGAATCACATTATCACCTTTCTTAAATACGGGCAAAATGGGGCTATTACACAAGCTACCAGTAATCTCCTCTATTACTCCACGATGAACAAAATCAGAAACAATACATTTAAGTGCCTGCTCGCCTTCGGCTGAGATTTTATACTGGGGAATGCGGGGCAATGACACCCCATGTTTTAAAACAATCTTAACCGGTTCAACTTGCAAGAAACCAACATCATTGTCATCGATCGCCCACAAACATTCCGGAATATTGCTAAACTCGGGTGGCAAGGGACGAGTCAAAAACTGAAAAACAGGCACATGCTGTAGCGAAATCGTTAAGCGAACTCCATCTGGAGAACTATGTATTACTGCATTTAATTCCTTCAACAAGTTCAACCCCAGAAAATTCTCTCAACACTACGAAGTAAGAAGGAATGGACACTGGTCCGTGAAGGGACCCACTGTAATCAGAACCGGCAAAGAGACCGGACAAACTACAGGTGTGCCGGAAAACCCTACAGAAACGTTGGAATGCCCTGACAGTGGGATGTTTGGAACCCGCGAATGGTCAATGGAACACTTCTGTGCTCCTTTATCAACTAAAAATAGATGTTTCCTATTTCCCACTACCATCTCAACGTGGGGACCTTTCTGATGAACGGGAATAGGCATTGGTTCCAAACCCTGCTTCGGGCAATCCTAACGAAACAAAATGTCATCAGAAGGAATCTTCAGAAAAATAAGCAGCAGAGGGATGATCAAAAATATTTCTACTATCCGCATTCGGTACCTGTTTATCCTGAGAAAAAGGTCGCTGTGATTCCGGTGTGAACTGCCCTCTACCAAAACCTCCTGGCCCTGGGCGACCTCTGGGCCGCCTTGCCATATTCCCAAATGACCTCTGTTGCAGGACCGGACATTGTGCACGCCAATGACCTTCCTGCCGACAATAGGCACACTGGTTAATGGTTACAGGACCCAAGGGCATGTTCCCTTGTGGGACATTTTGACCCCTGAACTGTGTTCTACCCCCTCTGGGACTTCTAACAATTTGCTGCAGTAGCACTTTTGTTTTTAAATCACCTTTCTTTCTTTCAATTCTTTCTTTCTCGGTATTCACACGATTTTCATAGTACTGAGCCATATGCAGTACTTCTGATTGAGACTTCGCCTGCCAAGCGCTCTCAGAAGACATAATCTGTGCCTGGATGTCGGGCAACAATCCGCGCACAAATTTATCAACGAATAATCTTTTTCCTGACTCTGTACCCAAGTCTTGCCCGCTGAAGTCCGAAAATACCTGTTCGAATCGGTTGAAAAACTCAGTAGCACCCTCAGATTTATTTTGGACACAGGCAGTAAGCCTATCCCAAATAATTCTCTTCTCGGGGACTAAGGTTTTTAACTTTGTAACTATTTTATCAGGCAAAGTCAATATCACCTGAGCTGGTCGTTCTCCCGCTGGTCTGTCTCTATCGAATCTAATCATATTATCCCATGTGTCTCCTAACCCAGGTACATCATCAATATTTCTAATCTGTCTCCAAAGGTCAACGGGCAGGAGTACGGGGAATAATAGGTCAATATCACTCAAGGTGAATACTGAGGACCGAAGAACCGACTATTTCTTTGTAGAACCCCGTCGGATTCTTTCTGATATCAGGAATAGACTGTTTTATGGTGTTCACTTCCAGTCTTGAGAACGGAACGTGAACAAACTGTGACACATAGTGTGCAGGAATGTCATGGGCCAATACACCTGTTTGGGCATTGGCTGGAACCTCGACCTTGGGGGAAAAACGTTGGTGGAACCTCTCTCGTAGGCAACTGAGACGTAGGCACCTCCGAAAGCTTGCTAAGTAACAAGGCCAAGTCGAGTGCTGAGGCAGTCGAAGGGGTGTTAGAAGAAAGAGCTCTTTTATAAATACCCAATAATTCTGTGGGACAATACATTTTATTTTTTACGCATTCCTCCTGTAGATATTCCACCATGACCTGTATTACTTTCCTTTGCATCTCTGGCGTATACTGACTATACGTGTCGAATACTACATCAGGAGTTATGGATACATTCGAAATCCATCTGATCGCATCCTTTGTACAGATCCGTATTTCCTTGTTCGCCAACTCTCGGCGAGGAGAAACCCGTTTCTGCACAAACATAGCGTCTAAGCTATCCCTATCTATTTCTTCATTTCTCAACCTCTCCAACTCCTTTCTATATCCCATAATCTCCTCAACATGCTTATGAACTTTCTCCGCAGTATCGCTAGATAATGCTAAAGCATTCAATTCCCATAACCCTTGAGGAAGGTACACATCGCCTAATCTATCCCACATTATAATCAAATGGCTTCCCAGACCCTCAATAAAAACATTTTTCTCAGGAATATCTTTCAGGTTTTGAAGTGCAGAAAAAACATAATTTTGTTCACCCTTCTCCATACAGTGTTTAGCCCATGCAATCAACTCATTCTTTTTCTCCAAAGGGACAGTATTGCGTGTTATAACCCTCGATCCCGCTCCCTGATCCACTACAAGTGGCAAAGAACGGCTTGGGACATCCGGGTCATCAACAGGCGAAGGTAAAGGGGCAGGCAAAGGAGTGACAACTGGAGAAATAACGGGAAGAACAGCGGGAAGAACCGGAAGAAGTATAGGAGGAGGAACAGCAGCAGGAAGAGGCAAAGCACCTAGAGGAGGAACATACGGAGGTGGCGCAGAGGCACCAGGCCTACACAAAAGTTCATCAATCAACTCATCAGATGCATGAAAGTCTTTTGATGGATAGATTTTCTGGGTTTCTAATTGGAACGCTCTATCCGCCTTTCTAGCTGAGTCCAACTGTTTGTCTTTATCATATGACAGCGCCTTTTCGGCATTCGTCATGTGGCGGCGTATATGCTTTTCCCTACTCTTCAATTGCTGTGAAGCTTCAGTTTTCCAACTCAATAATGCGTCAAATGCCGCAGGCCTAGCCTTTTTCCTAATTAATATCGACTCTAAATACTCTAAGCGAGGGATTTCAAAACTACCATTGGTTGGCCACCGGAGATTAGAATTATGTCTGGTCTGTCTGTGCCAAATCTCATTAAACGCTATACTACCAAAACCTTTCTTACAGTACATGGTACATGCCGGCGACCCCTCCTGTGGTGCCGGACGACTAAATTCCAAAGATTGCCTGTTACCGCGGAATAACGCCCTGAAGCAGACAGACGATTTCTCAGGCATGTCAGAAAACTGGTGTTACCTGGTCAATAATTGTGCTTGCCTGTACAATACTCCAAATTCGAATTGTCAGGGTTAAATTAAGAGTCGGGGCACGACCTACCTGACCAAAGGACTGGGAGGCCCGATCGGGTAACTAAGGACAAACTAGGGACCCACGTGTTTGGTGATTTCGGCAAACTTACCCACCTCGATATATGGACCCTCGTCAAGACGACGCCCCGTACTCCAGCTCACCGTCCAGGGATCGGATCGTGCAATACTTGAGAAATTTGCGTCTCGTTTTGTCACCGTCCGACCCCAGTCCGATAGCCGTAGCAATTCTCGACGAGGCGAAGTCAATCTTGAGGGTCCCTTTCGGGCGCCATCTGTGAAACCAGAAACAAATAGTGAGGCTTTTACACCAGACAAAGAGAAATACGCCAACACGGGCTTGTAAAGATTTCCCAGAATCTTTAATACAAAACTGAACAGTTACAAAGTAGCTATTTGGCTGCCAGTACGCCACAAAGAACACGGGTGAGTTCAGTATGAGCAGTGAGCAGAATTTGCTAGCTGGACACCAGGGTATTTATACACAATTCAAAAACGATGTCCAGCCTCTTGTACATTAATGATTCACCAGGGCTAGGGTCCGTGCCTGGGTTTTCCCCTCATCTACATAATTTATATAGGTAGCTGGCTTCGAATATATTCCATCAATAATGCTTATAAACCAACACTGTTCCTCTGTTCCGATCATAATACAATACCTTTATCTGCTGTAATATGTGGCACACATTTCCGCATACACTGCTTTGGTAAACATTGTTATTCATGTGTGTTAACAGTTGACATTATAGATACATGCAACCTTCTGATCCTAGGTCAATCGAAGGACACGGTCTACACAACCCGAACTTGTAGCCTGCAGGCAAGTTGGACATTAACCCTTCTACAGAGGTCGAGAAGGTTAATGCAAGAACAAGAGAACACAGATCGGCCATTTTAGGTTACAGGGTGACTTTCACGATGACAAGACCCAAAATGGCAGTTTGACCTAAAATGGCGGCTTGGTTACACTAAGGTCAAGACCTTGCAACGCGGATTTCCCAAAGGCGCGATTAGGCATAGGCCAACATATATAATAGGAAAAGAGTAATGTTATCTCAGGTCTGACAATCCCAGCCCTGACCTACGGAATGGAAGTTTCACTCTTCATTCCACCCAAAATCTGGACCAGATTAGAAGGATTTATCTGGAAGGCAGTTTTAGGAGTCCCCAAATCAACATCAATGGCGGTAATCGGAAGAGAGCTAGGCCTAGTATCCCTCGAATCCATGGTAGATCAAGCCGCCATGGGCTTTTTTAGGAAAACTATCTTAGACAAGCCATTGCCAGCCTTTACTATTATCAAAGACGAGATGGACAACGCTAAATGCATAACCCTGAAAAAATGGACAGAAAAGAGGAGAGAGCAATGCCAGGAAATAGCGTGTTCAGATAAAGAGCTCAAAGAAAATCCTGACAGAATCAAACAAAAAATGGTAATGATGGATTGGATACGAACTCTCGAGCTCGCCGCAAAGAATAAACTCTTCTTGCATCTCCCTCCGACTTTCAACAAAGTAAAATCCCCAATTAAATACTGCAGAAAATTTCCCGACAAAAGAAAAAGAAAACTGCTCATGAAAGCAAGATTAAACTTACTACCGACTCGAGAAATATTAACCATCAGAGGCGCCCATGACAACAAAGAATGTCGACTATGCAAAAACACGGATAAGAAGGAAACGCTGAAACACCCATTATTAGATTGCCACAACAACAAACAAAACAGTCCACCTGCTACCGCTGATTGAGAATCCATGGATATTCCAAGAAAACAAGATATGGAACAGATTAATATCAGGGGAATCTACTAGGTGGTCAGTGGCAATGGCGAACCGTATTGAGATAACCTTCAAACAGATTGGTGACAGAACTTCACCTACACATGAAAAAGAAAGAAATAATGGGGTCCAGCCCACAGTGATAGAGGCAAAGCGCTGATAGACTTAGGATCTACACGTGGAACTTGAAATCACATCCCTCCATAGAATCATAAAGATGATGAGACGCTTGCAACTCCAGTAAACCATCGAAGCTTTCGATAAATTTATCAGGGGTCTCCTGAATAATAATTCGAAAAAAAAAATGTTTCTTCAATATTTTCTGGACTCTTCTGTGATCTCTATTGTATTGCGTTATGAAGAACAACCCTATGGGTTTATCTGAAATAGATTTGGATTTAATTCGTAAAGTATCTTCCTGATTAATTAGTTTACCTACATTAACATTGTACAATACCTAAAGGCAGAAAATGCCGCATTAAAGCAATTAGTCTTAGCCCGCGACTTCGCCACGAAGGAAAGAGTACTATTGGGCGGCATTGTAGACAAATACGATGGGTCTGCAAAAAACCTTAGTGGATTCATTGATTCCGGTTTGGTCCACTTTACCTTTAAGCCTTATTATTTCTCTACCCCCAGGGCTAAGGTGGGCTTTATTATCTCGCACCTTTCCGGGAATGCATTAACCTGGGCCACACCTTTAGTTAATGCCGGAGATGCCCTCCTGGATGATTATGATGGGTTCATTCAAGCCCTTAAGACCATGTTTTACCGCCCAGAACAGGTCTATACCGCTCAGGAACGTCTACTCGATTTCCAACAGGGCTCCCAGGACATGCTCACATATGTAACACGATTTAAGCAATTGGCTGAAGAAGCGGATTGGTCCTCAGAAGCCTGCTTCACTCTCTTTCGAAGAGGGCTAAATGAAGACATCAAGGATGAACTAGCCAGAGTGGCTCTCCCAAGTTCAGTCCAAGCCCTTATGGATCTCGCTCTACAGATTGACTTCCGCATCCAGGAAAGGAAAGCAGAGAAAAAGAAGACCAAGTTACCCTTCCAGAAGAACCCCATAGAGACCTCCTCGAAGTCTGAGTGTGTTCCTGTCCATAGTAACAAACCCGAACCCATGCAACTAGGAGCCTTCCGTGGACCCATATCCCCCCCAAGAAAGGATGCGAAGGATCCATACAGGCTTGTGCATGTATTGTGCCTCAGACAAACATTTAGTGAGAGAGTATCCTATAGCCCCTCTACGGCGTTTGGGAAACGCCAGCTCCCAATCCTAGATGGAGCACAGTTTCGGGAGAGAGATGTTTTCTCCACATCTATTCCATCCTTGAACTCTCCTGGACAAAACAATCTGGTAATTTTACAGGCCTTTCTATCGCCATCCAAGAAGGAAACTTACCCCATTCTGGCACTGGTGGACTGTGGAGCCATGGGAATATTCATAGAGCAAGATTGGGTCTTTAAACACCATATTCTATACGAATCCCGGAATATCATTCAGCCTGTAGAAGCTATTGATGGAAGACCCCTTTCGTCAGGACCCATAACCCTTCAAACCAAGGAAATTGAGCTTGCAATAAACCAACATCGAGAGAAGATCAAGTTTGACATCATAAAGTCCGCCCATTACCCAATGGTTTTGGGAATGCCCTGGCTACAGAGACACAACCCATACATCAATTGGGCAGCAGTATCCTGGTATCCGAACATTGCATGTCTCATTGCTTACTCCTGGATCCCGCTCCGACACCATCAGAAGGAGTTTCAGCAGATCATCAAGGCCCGCTCACAGTCTCAAATATCATCCAGGTTCCTAAAATCTATCAGGAATACTCCGATGTGTTCTCTTCTGCTATTGTGCAAGCCTTACCTCGTCATAGACCAGAAGACTGTGGTATTGATACCGAACCTTCAGCTGTGATTCCCTTTGGAAGGAGGTTCATCTTATCCAAACCTGAAAAAAAGGCCCTCCGCGAGTACCTAGATACTAACCTTGAAAACGGCACCATACAACCATCCAAATCCCCAGCCGGAGCCTCACTGTTTTTTTGTTACAAAAAAGGACACCAATGAGCTCAGGCCTTGTCTTGATTATCGAGGTTTAAATCAGTGCACCCTTAAGGATCGCTATCCATTGCCCTTGATCTCAGATATCTTGGAAGCAGTAAGAGGAGCCGTAATCTTCACTAAGTTGGACCTCAGAGGTGCCTACCATCTGATCCGTATTAGAGAAGAAGACAAATGGAAGACAGCCTTTAGAACACCTTTTGGTCATTTTGAGTACTTGGTCATGCCCTTCAGACTTGCAAATGCCCCAGCAGTCTTCCAACGCTTCATGGATCAGGTGTTTTCAGACATGCTATTCCTCTTCGTCATCGTGTATCTGGACGATTTCTTGATATT
The DNA here is from genome assembly GCF_040938575.1 of Ambystoma mexicanum. Classification (NCBI taxonomy): domain Eukaryota; kingdom Metazoa; phylum Chordata; class Amphibia; order Caudata; family Ambystomatidae; genus Ambystoma; species Ambystoma mexicanum. Next base: position 227,434,024 of record NC_090937.1, on the reverse strand, counting down.
AAGCATGAAGAACATGTTAAGGCAGTGTTAGAACATCTACGTGAACACAACCTCCTAGCAAAACCTGAAAAGTGCCTTTTTCATGTCTCTACTGTTCACTATCTAGGATTTGTCCTTAGCCCAGACAGTATTGGAATGGATCAATCCAAGGTAAAGGCCATACTATCTTGGCCAATTCCGACCACTGTGATACAGATTCAATCCTTCCTGGGGTTAGCTAACTTCTATCAGAAATTCATACCTTCCTTTTCCGAGATAGTCCAACCGATCATAGCCTTGTTGAAAAAAAGACGCTCCCTTTCGTTGGACAACAGCCCAAGAGGAGGCATTCCAACCGTTAAAAACAGTTTACACAAGCTCCCATCCTGGCTCAACCTGATATCAACCGACCCTTCCTAGTGGAGACAGACGCCTCTAACTATGCCATTGGAGCAGTTCTAAAACAGGAATTTCGACGATAGCCTGGAACATCCTATTGCTCATCTTTCACTGACATTAACTTCCAGTGAAACCCATTACTCTGTTTTAGAAAAAGAACTGCTAGCCATCCGCCAAGCCTTCACAGAGTGGCGTCATTTACTTCTAGGAGCAAAACATCCTGTCCAGGTCCGCACGGACCATCGAAATCTTCAAGTATTCTAGGCCCTGGAATGTAGGACTAGCCGACAAGCCCGTTGGGCTTTCTTCTTTGCCCAATACCAGTTCCAAATTCATCATGTCCCTGGAAAACAGAATATAAATTGCTTACGCCTTATCTCGACGTCCCGACTACGAACCCCTTGAAGACCGGTCATTCCCGAAAATGTTCCCACACACAATATTCGTGGCTCAAGCAAACAGCCTCCTGGATGATGTTCGGATACAAACACAGTCCTCTGAACTTTGGAAAGAATTTTCAGGAAAGAACCAATGGAATCTCAGAACTAAAGATGGATATCTTTTCAAGGATAAATGTTTGGTCATCCCCACACAGAAACTACAGCAAAGGATATTAAACCTCTGTCACGATACCCTTCACTCCGGACATCGTGGCATCACAAACACCCTCCATCTTCGACAAAGACAAATTTGGTGGCCGAGAATGAAAACTGACGTACGACTGTACATTCAAGCCTGTGCAGTCTGCAGTCCAAACAAACATGACAACAAGAGACCGGCGGGCCTCCTACTTCAGCCCACATTACCAACAAGGCCCTGGGAAATTATTGCTACAGACTTCATTGTGGAACTACCACCTTCCATGGGGTACACAGCTATCATGGTCACCATAGATTTATTCACTCATATGGCTCATTTTACACCATTACATAAACTACCTTCTTCCTCAGAATCTTTCTGGAACACATATTTAGACTCCATGGACTCCCTTCCAAGATCATATCAGACAGAGGCCCTCAATACATCTCAATTTTGGAAACACCTTTGCCGAATACTGGGAATACAACGTGCCCTCTCTTCAGGGTATCATCCACAGACTAAAGGGGTACCAAATGTGTGAATCAAACCCCGGAACAATATCTCTGTTGTTTCACTACCAAGGTCCAGGACGATTGGTCACTTCTAATACCTCTGGCTGAATTCTCCTATAATAATTCGGATCATTCAGCTCTCAAGACCAGCCCTTTTTTCTGCAGTCAAGGTTTTCACCCTTCAGTGCTACCTTCCGTCCTCCCACATCCTACACCTGTTCCTACAGTTGATTCCTGGATTGAAACACTCATCAACGTACAAAGAGAAGCCAAGAGCAGTTAGAAAGGGCTCGGACTCATAGCAAGCATTATGCGGATTCCAAAAGAAGACGAGGCCCTCCCTACGCAGTAGGAGAGAAGGTATGGCTATCCTCGAGACTACTGCCCCGACATCTACGACCAAATAAACTGGCTCCCCGGTATTATGGGCCCTTTCCCATAAAAGAAATCATTAACACAGTGGCCTTTCGACTCAAATTACCAGATTCCTGGAAGAAAATTCACCCAGTTTTCCATACATCTGTGATGAAACCATACATCCAGACCTCCCGGACTAACCTCAGACCCAATCCTGTACTTGTCAATGACCAACTGGAATTTGAAGTCTCCAGAATATGTGACTCTAGATATAAACATGGTCAGCTGCAGTACTTGGTGGAATGGAAAGGATACCCTCCCAGTGAACGCACTTGGGAACCAATCTCAAACTTAAATAACTCCAGGTTACTCAGAAGGTTCCATCTCGTACACCCGGGCAAACCTGGCAGGACGGGTTTTCGGAGGAGGCATGCTCTCATGAACCGTCGGACACGGCCCTTCTGGACCTCCTGGTCCTTGACACATCGGGGCTTACACTCCGTGGTACTTCCAACATGGCCGATAAGCACCAGATGCTGCCTCCCACCCTTTACATCCGATGCAGCACGTCCTATAAAGTAGCCACGCCCCCGCGCATCTCAACGCTACTGATTGCTGTGGCTAGATGTGTGCTCTGTAGTTCGCCTTCGTGGAACTCTGTTGTTTCCTGGTTCCCGGACCCTCTGCTTTCTCCTACTATCGTCCTTCCTTCTTATCCTGCTTTCTCCCCGCACTCCATGTACCCGCCTCCGAGTACACTTCTTCGTATCCTGGACTTCCTGGAAGTTTCCTATTGATCCCAGACATAGAAGCTGAACGAACGCTGGAAGCCGAAGACGGACGAGCAGGGTTGTACAAAACCCGAACCGTAAAGAAGAAAACTCCTCCCAAGGATTCCAGCAAGAAGCGAAAACAGGTGAGAAAAGGGGAAACCTGTGACACTTGCAGGAACTTGGATTTTGGGATCAGACCCATTTACAAGCTTTGCAATTAAATAACATACGGATCAATCCGTTGAAAGCATTTTTGGGTAAGAAACCCCCACTGATTTAAGAGCTGTAAATATGTATTCAAACTCAGATCTTAAGTAGACCTGAAACAATTCGCATTTGACTAACAATATTTTGTTATATTTCTCCTGTGTTTGTTTTATTGTTTTCTCAACCTTTTCAATCCTCCCCTTTACCAACCCGGTATATTTGTCTTGTACTACCAATGTTTTAATAGTTTTGTTACATGTGGAAAATATGCTTAAAATAATTTTCTTTGACCAAACTTTTGATTACTGTTTGGATTTGAATTGCTTGGTTTTGTGCTTATTTATAGCCCTGATTTGATAAAGGCTCAGCGAGCCGAAACACGTGTAATCGAGAAAAGGGCTCATTCATTTTACCAGTTTTTTGGTTTTTTGAAGACTAAGTATTAAAGATACAACCAACACCTAATGGCGCAGAGTCCTGGAGTTTATTTCATTTTTGTCTAATCAAGTAATGACGGATTAGGCTTATTACCCTCAAATTCCAGTGAATTGCGACACAGAAGGATATATGGTTCTGTTGTAATATATCCTTAAATTAATAAACAAAATAAAGGAATCAAGGATTTCCAGGAGTCGCCTACCGCATCAACTTTTAAAGCCCCTTTAATGATTGAGAGGTTTATAATTTACTTGCGTTTCCAATCTGTTCCGATCCCTTCTGGTGTACTAGAGGCATGGGGACGATTGATGGTTTCGAAACCGACATTCATCCCTGGACCACTGGTGCCCTGGAAGTTTATTCATCACACATACCCATTAGTACAACCAGGCCAGTTTCTAGGCCCGGGCGTAGCGGGCAGCTGCCCAGGGCACAATTGCTCTGGGGGGTGCAATTGCACTGCAGCGAGTTGCAGCAGCAGGTGCTGCTTCTGCCTCTTCTGACCAGCATTATGTTACGTGAGTCAGAGGCGCTCTCTGACCCTGGGACACCATTTCTTTAAGTTTTGCGCTACTTGGGGGCATAAAAAGGCACCTCTTGCTGGTGGCCGCCTTTGTCATCCACCCATCCTGCAGGATCTCACCACGGAGGAAACAAAGAAAGACAGCTGCAGTTAGTGTTCGCGTTCCCAACTCCAACTGCCCTTTTCCTCAGACCGAGAGTGCTGCTATATTTGGCTCTTTTACGTGCGTGGTGCTTTCAAGAGGTAACAATGAAAGCTTGTAAGTCTTATCTTTGCTCAGAAACTGTGCAGCAAAGTCGGACCAGTGAGTTTATCCAGTGTCTGTTCCGGCCCAGTTGCCATCCAAGGCTTTCCCTTCCACTTTCTAGTCCAGGCATTTTTGCAAACTTTCTAAGCGGGCACATTGCATGTTCTCAAGCTCATGCCATCACTTCGGCATTAGGCCAAGCTGGCCTGGTGGGGGGCTAATGCGCCTTTTGTCATCAAAAGCACCCACGGCGGAGGGGCGCATTTAGCCCGCCGCCATGGCCACTTTTTACATGAAAAGGCTGCATGCCGCGCCTTCTCCTGCTATGCCAGCTCGGGGGAGCCCTTGAAAGACTCCCCCGAGCTGGCATGATAGGGGCTACTGGCGCCCTGGGGGGTGTGGCACCCCGGGCGGTCACCCAGCTCACCCCCCCTAAGGCCAGCTCTGCTTGCAGCACAAACTACTTTTCACTGCAATGTCTGTTTGTCCGCAGTGTTGTCTGCGATATCAATCGCAGATTATAAATAATTATTCTTATTGGCCCCCTTTCAGATTACTACACCAGGGTTCAAAAGTACCTAAAAACACATTTCCTCTGTCTGAATTAGGCCTCTCTGCAGCTGGACTTTATTGCAGTGTACTGAGGGTACAGCTGTGGATCGATTGACCTCCGACCCATCCATTTTATGTTCAATAACACTTGTTCTTAGGTGTCCTACAGGTGCATCCACGAGAGCAGATTAATGCCTGGTTTAGACACCCTCACTAATACCCCACACTTCATAGATTTCTTGGGTGGGGGGGTATGATCTTGCTTATGTTACTTTCAGCCATCAGCATTTTTTGCACATATAATGCACGCAGAATGGACCCGATGTATTCCTCGTGGAGAAATGGGTAGACATTGGCAGGGCAGTTTCTACTCAATTTGGTACCTATGAATGCAATACTATTCAATGTTCAGAACCACCAAAACACCATACCCAGTTTTGCACGGAGCATCGACACACATTCAGTTGCTCTACTCCGTATATGCCAGGCGCAAGCATCCACCTATTTCTAAGAGGCCTCAATTTCTGACGAGAATGAAAATGATGGGTGGAGCGCTGCCCAGGGTCACACAAACACAGGGATGATGACTCAGGGAGCAAACTGCTTATGATGTTAAGCGATTTCCTCTTCCCAGAACAAACTGAAAGGGATGCTACCCAGCCCCTCTTGTACAGACTAAAAGGGAGCACTGTTATGCATCTCATCATTTTCACTACACAAAGATAGGGATGTGGGGGAGCATGTACACTATGAAAGGGCACTGTAGAGTTTGCCCTGCTTCCAGCCCAGGTTGAAAGATTCTGGTCATTCATCACCCTGAGGACACTATGATAGCGACTCAGTTGGGGCTTTCAGGTTGCTGGTAAGATGTACGTGGATGGTATATAGAGGAAGTGATGATTCATAGTTTCATGTTAGTTAGGTTCCAGGTGAGGTGACATGTCTGCGGTGCTCCAGGCAGGCTGGTGATAGTGGACTGGGTGATTTGAGGTTCTGTGGAAGTTGGGAATGGTGCCTGTAATGGGGTGATCCAAGGCTAGCTAAAGTCGGCTGGTTCTGGCAGGCTTCTCAAGCCTCCCTGGGTTCATGGGTGGTCTTCCAGATTGACTTTTAGTGCAGCTTTCAACCAACATTTCCATTGAATGTACAGGTTTAAACCATGTCTCTGTGAATTAGTATAACAATAACACAGATTCTCCTTATTTTGTAGGAGTCTTGGATTGGTCAGCAAACTCACCAAGCCTGATTTGATGTGGTTAGGCCAAACCTCCTTTCACGAAAATGGATAGAATTACAGCAAATCAGATTTGTTTTTCACCACAAGTAACGAAAGTGGCTATAGTTACATTGGTTCCTTTGATCTCCATGTTATCTGCCCGGATAACTTGTAACCTCACCAACATTGACTTTACACCCAGCCACCTCCAGTTCAGACATTTCCCAAAATATTTCAAGATGGAGTCGATCATTGGCTTGCAAGTAGAGTAGATTAGAAAGCTGGTTATGTAGGCAGTGATTTGTACTGGGATGGTGGGAAGGTCTCTAAAGTTGCTTGCTATACGAAGGTCTCATCCAAACAGGTGCACCCCTTCACTTCCCGAACCATTAAGGACATATCCACTCTCGTCCCGGCTCTTGCTGATTTCTGCAACCACTCCCTCACCAATGGCCCTTTCCGTCAAGTCCTCTCTTGTGCACCCTCTCCTAAAAAAATAAAAAAAGCTGTCTACTGGCCCCTCCTGCCCAGATAACTATCCCCTATCACCACTACCCTTGTGTATAGGGGCGTTACACATGCCATATCATAGCCCCTTCCTGGGTACAGTCTTGGAGAAGTTGCCCCCCTCCCTCCTAACAGAAATTACATACTGAAATCGTTGGTTGCCTACATAACCATCATTCTGGATTCCAGGCATCCAGGGTGTGGCATGCCCTGTGCTTTGTTAAGGCACTAAGGAGGGGGGGGAGGCACCCACATTTTATGCTACGCCTCGTATTGGGCTCTGCTCACCTTGAACGCATTCAAGTGTGACGTGAATGGTTGAGAGGGGCCGCAAACTCGACCAGGACCATGTTCTGGTGCAACACAGTTTAAGAAAATAAGCATTAGACGCAGAGTGTCAGAAGTGAGAGAGCCATGGAGTGACCTACTCAAACTCCTTCTTGGAAAGGGCTTTGTGGCAGCTTCATTCACGGGCCGGTCCTAAGTGGGTCATTGAATAACGCACATCGCACATACAGCTCTGCAAATCGTAGATGCATTGAGCCCCACATTTGAGAGAAGTGCAGTCCCCCTGCCACCACACCGTTAAAGATTGAAGAGTCATGTATCAAAGCCTAGGAAATGAAGGTGTTCTGTTCGGCTCTGGATTGTGGGGGGGAAACATGTGGTTGCTGGTCACAGAACTTAAAGATATATGCACACGGAGACAGGTGGCCTCAGCTTACACCCAGACAATAGGTTTCTTCTATCGTAGTGGTAGCAGACTCGTAGAAACATTTATAACCAGGGAATTTTTCAATACTAAATCCTGGTAAATTATTTCATTTTCAGGCCTTGCTCGTGCAGCATTCTGCTCCTGGGTAAACCAAGCCTCTCCATGTCAGTACTTTTAGGGGTTAACACATCAATTCCACAGATAAAGAGTACCTTTATCCATTTATCTATGATATGATAGGTTATTCATAACACGCTTAATCACGCTTAATACCCAGAGGTGACTAAGCGCGGACCCGGGATCAAACCTGTGGTGCTCAGCGTCATCTTGCTTCCAAGGCGAGCATGTTGCCCCTGAGCTATCCTCCCAAGACACTATATATGTTTCATACATTAGCTGTAGCCTGCATTAGAGATTTACATTACCCCGTTACAAATACTGCATTATGTATGTTTTACATATAGGTTCCATGTCAAATCTGGAAGATGACATTCCCCAAATGTGTGATCATGGACAAATCTCACCTCCCTCTATGCCTTGGTTCTTATATCTGGCTGAAATGAGAGCGCCTGGAAACACGGGTGTTAGACGCATCTGAAAATTGTGCCATCACTCACTTTGTTGTCACTTGCGGTTGGGTCCAATGACATCACTTCTAGTGATGTCATCAGAGGTCAAGGGTCATGTGAGGCCACCTCTGCTATCCCAGGCATTTTGGTGAAATGACGTCCCCGAGTGTAATGGGGAGCAACCATCTGTTTCATTTGTATAGCAGTGATGCATTGACATTGGGTAGGAGTTACTTAACCCTGGAGGGTAGTTTGGGAGAAACGCGCATGCCCAGCACAGGTTTGGGGGTGGGGGGCAGCACATTTGTGTTTCACCCTGGGCACCAGATGGACTAAAAACTGGCCAGAGTACAATGGTCTCGTTCCACCCCTAGTTTTGTCGTAATAGGGGAGCAGGCGAAGGAGCAAATTGCAAGGTGTAAACGAGGCAAAAGAGCTCCACGCCTCAAGATGGTGAAAAGAAAAGCTGCATCTACAGTTTCACCGGTAGAACAGAAAAGGACACTTTTTAAACCTATTAAGGATGTCAATATATTCCTAACTGAAATTTAAGATCTATTGGAGGACATCAATGGTTTGATTCAGTCAGCATTAATCCTGCTGCTGGCCCTGCCCTCGGCAAACGGTTGTCAGAACCTTGCGAGCCAGCAGGCCTGAAGAGGGCCAGAGTTAAAACAAACAGCGTTGTAAGCCTAGGTTCCTTTAAGCAAATGGAGGCTATCAGCATGGACATAGGTTCTATTAAGAAAGCTGCATTGAACAATATTAACTGTACCAAAGGCAAACGTGTACCCGACACACTGGAGGCCTTTCTGGTGGCGAACAAGACAAATAAAGATTTGTGGGGTGGGGGGGATAGGTTATTCCGGTGTCTGGGCCAGCAGTGTATCCAGGTAGGGGCACAGTTGAATGTCACCTGCATCCCAGGCTAAATCAACTGCCTGTTGTGCAGGAATTCCAGGCTAAGGTGTCCATGCTTCTCTGCAGGATTTTGTTCAAGATAGTGGGGTTGGGGGGGAGGGGCACATGGGAAAAACAAGCCATTTGTGTGTCTTGGGCCAAGGTGACTAAACCCAGCACTGAGGTATTGGGTCCATATATGGCTAAGGCAGCTTTGAACCAATATATGCGTAACTTGGCCCCGGTCAACAATCTGTTCCTTGAAAAAAGGTCAGATAGCACCCAAAATCCAGCTAAACAAACAATTTGGGTCACCGGATGCAATGGTGGAGAGTAAGGTGATTAGCATGGCATGAATCCTATGAAGTACAAGCCTTCGGTGAGTACAGGGGGGGATTTTTGCAAGGAGCATGTGGTTGTTACTGAAAGCACAGGTCCACCTTTCGTCAACTTTGGAGACCGACTGCAACCTTCCTCGTGCTGTGGTAAGGATGCTACTCAGAGAAGTACTGTTAGAACTAAGTAAACTAGAACCAAGTAAACTAAGGGAAGTTATCCTCCACTTGACAGATGAAGCAGCAAACCTCACTCGTCCTATTACCTACTCTATCACCGCACCTCAGAGTATCATGGATTCCCCTCTAGTACCTTCCCTTATGCCGCCTGGTGACCTATGACTATCAGCTAGGATTTCAGACAAGGCTCCTGACCAGATTACCAAGAGGGAGAGCTACTGTTGCACAGGGTTATCCAGCCACTAAAAAGCGACCCACAGCACCAGGTAGCAATCAAGAAGGAAGACTGGGGGTAAACTCAATGCTAAACACTGCGTTTACACAGTCAGTCTCTGCACATAGGGCCAGGATCAATCCAGGTGGTATGAGGGGCATTGCAGACACTATTGACAATTATTCCTGGTTGAATCCACCCAGCAGGCCTTCCATCTGTGGGATTCCTCCATGGCAGAGTCCCAACCTAATGAAGTCTCCTTTTTCTCGGGATTGGAAGAGACCTGTGACAGTGTGTGTTTATGTACAATGTGCCAAGGTTGCACGCAGGGCAATTTGATGGTCAGGCAGCACTGGTAAACAAATCCATCCACTGGATACACCAAGTTAGGGACTGCATTATCAGAGATGACATTCTTGGATGTGAGAGAGTTAACATGCCATTTGGCAAAGATGACTATATTTGGATGTCCTCAATCCACATATTGCTGCCGAGGGTTTGCGGTCTATTGAACTCCGTACCTATCCTCCTATTGGATGAGACCATATGCACCCACCACAGGGCAGTTTTCTGGATACTGTGGCGTGGTTGGCATCAACCTGTACCTTGTTGGATGGGGAGGGAGAGGAAGGTCTAGCAGGTGTTGACAAACCACCACAGCTAGCAGCCCGTTTACCCATGGCGCCTGTCTCCCTACCCTCTTCACCTTCATCACCCTCATCACTGCCAATATCTGAATGCAAAATATTTTCTTGGAATGTAGCGGATGTACATAGGCTAATGACTGAATCAATCTGGATTAACGTTATCCATGATTTTGATTGTTTGCTCTGCAGGAAACCTGGGCAAAGGATGTTGATATACAAGGCATTAGCACCCATATGATCCCAAGTAGTAAAGGTCAAAGGGGGAGATCTAAGGAAGGGCTATCGACTTGGATTAAACCTTTCCTTTGCTAGCCAACCCACAGAGTTCCATGACTTGCAAAGTTTAATTTTGTTAACATCTATAATGTGCCATATGGCGATATGCTTTTGGGCAGCCTTTTTAAAATGCTCAAGATTATCTTGGATTATGAGCAAAAGGATTTGTTCCCCCCTTTTGTGCCGTGGATGGGTGTTATTAATCTCCAGGTTGTGCCCTTGATGGATCTTATAGGCTTTTGGGATGACCAGGATTGTGTATGGGTATACCATCTTTGGAGTGTGCTAACCCACCGAGAATACACCAGTATGCAATCGAGGCAGCTCGCATATTTTATGATGCCAACCTGCGAGCGAGCAATGGTAGAATTAAACCCAATCAACTGGCAGATGTAACCTATGTTGGGCACAGTGGTAGCTCTAGGATGTTTTTATAATTGCTAAAGCTTGGGGGTCGGGGTGTAATCTGCATCGAAGTTTTAACGCGCAGTGAAAATGACCACTATCTGATCCCCAGTGCTATTCCGCGCCTGGGGAGTTGTGGGGATAATAGGAGTATCAAGTCCTACCCCTGTCATTCTAGTGGGACATGCTAGGTGTTGTGTGAAGTGGTCTTCTATTGACCTTCCCACTCTTAAACCTAACATCTATGGAACCATTGACCCTTATCAGTTATTTGTCATGAGAACACTATTACTTTGAGCATTTGATCTGCTTACACAGAATAGGGCAGCTCCCTGTTCTTTTTTTCACCAAACCGGTGAGCAAGATTAAGCAGGTTATTTTGTCGAATAATGGTTGGTTAGATGAGGTTTGTAACATCACTAAAAATAGATACTAAAATACCTAAAGAAGGCAACTATATTGACAAGCAACAACTTCGAACTATGAGGTCTATGTATGAAGAGGTCATACAGAAAAAGAAGGGTGCATTTGCAAACAATAGATGGGATGCTCTACTGTCTGCTTACAGAGCGGGTGACCCTATTAGCTTTTGGAACCTGGTTTTGGGGAAAGCTCGGAATGCATCTGATGTTATGCAATGCCAGATACCTCCGGACATATGGCACTCATTTTAGTGAAATACAGGGACCTACAGGAAGGCGCAGAAGGGGTGTATTCTAATGGTAGCGATTTTGCTGGGGGAAACCATGTTGTAATATGGCGTTAATCCCCCGTTCCAAGGGCTGGAACGGGGAGCAACGGCCCAGCAGTCTAAGTTATCAGCCCAAGCAAAGCGAGGGCAGATATCGCAGGCACTGGGCCGTTACCTCCTGTGCCAGCCCTTGTAACCGGGGATTAAGGCTATTAGCACCCCAGCTTACCAAAGCAGTAACCCAGGGTGCTAAAAAATAAATTTAAAAAAAAGATTTTCCTTCGTACAACGGGAAACGCGCATGTCCGCCATGGAAAGGGAAGCAGGGCTCCATGCCCCTCTTCCCTTTCCATGACAGCCTGCAGGAGCGGAGAGGAAGGAGTGGCGGGGAGTGCCACTGCCGAAATACAGTAAGTGGGGTGTGGGGAGAAAATCAAAACTGAATGCAGGCTTTCACCAGCGGTTCAAGGCCGCGTTCCTAGTGACCGGATTGGCTGGCTCCCCCCGCCAAGGTGCTAATAAGGGTTCCGTTAAGGCCCCCAGACCAGATAAAATCCCCATGGACTTCTATAAAGACGAGAAGAAAATGTGGGCACCTATACTTCGTTGTGTTTTTACCCCAATCCTGGCGAGAGGTGGAATTTTGCCCATTTATAAATAGGAGCCTCCCTGGGAATGACAGACCCATTTCTCTGCTGAATTCAGCAGTGAAGCTATATGCTAATGTGTTGCTTTGTCATCATTTACAAACCTGGGCTAGTGAGTGGGAGGTTAGCAATCACTTACAAGCTGGATTCCAGTGGGTTTAAGTATAGCAGGGTTTGAAATTGCTGGGAGCTTCTTGGTATAGCCAAGGGGAGCCTGGTTAATTTAAAACCAACAGCAACCAGGGGCCATTTCTGACTTCCCATTCAAGTGGTACCATACAAACATAGCTATGGAATAGTAACTGTCGATTTGGGAATGTGTTTAAAGGAGAGTAAAAGGACACATAAGGAACATTTAAAGCATATTGTATAATATGTAATGAACAGAAAGTCACATTTTACATCTTAGCCACATGTTAGATTTTCTGCGTGCTATGGACTGGCTCCTGGTTCGCCAGAGTTCGCTCCTTCATAACATGCGATGCCAGTTACCGAGGAGCTGCTTTTGCTCCTGACCAACAAATACTAATTTCAATCCCTTTACAGTGGATCAAAGTTTTACATTGGGTCTGATTTTAGCCAAGTATATCACCCTTAGTCGGGTAAATCCCCAGGTATTTGCTGGCGAATACAAGATCTCTTTATACCAACAATAAGGAATCAGTTAGATGGGGACTCGGAGGGGAGCTAACCGAACCACTGGAGGTCGAGAGGGTGGTTTGGCAGGGTTGCGTGCTGGCCTCCCTTCTGTTCCGTTTATATATAAATTAGTTTATTGAAGCGCTATTGGAGCACTGCCTTCATCCGCCCAAATTTGGAATTGACAAACTTCCTGCGTTTTTTTGCTGACAACGCAGTGAGTTTACCTACCTCGCCTATGAGCTTGAGGCAAAATCTAGGCATTTTTAATAGGAGAGGCAAGGAATTGTGCCTTGGTCTCAATACTGACAAAACCAAATCTATGATGTTCAGGCATTGTCAGCTAAACAGCCCAAACTAAAAATTGAAGTAGATGGCGTAGAGTTTTGGAACAAGTGACCACATATGTCAACTTGGGTATAGGATTCTCCGAGACTCTCACATCGGCTCAAAATCTAAAAACCATTGTGCCTATTGAAAAGAATTGTGGAGGAATTGGGAGTTATTTAGTACCCATGGTAGAAGAGTAATTTCACCTGCATTGTACCTGTATAGAGCGCAAGCTCTATATGCAGCTTTGTATGGAGCAGAACATGGAGCTATTTGAAAGTTCCTTCACTTAGTGCTTCAGAGAATACTTGTATTAGAATGTTGATTATGCAATCCCCTGGAGCACCCTTAGCTAATCTTAGATGGGAGTGTAGTTATACCCAACTGCCAAAGGTCTTAACAGCATATTGTTACCCTCACGTCCCAGCTCTATGTAAAGCTGGTATGTCTAAAATCCAAACCCTCACAAGGGTGAATATGCAGGCCGCTGAGACGAGGAAGAGGCGGGGAGTAGTGAAGATCACTCTCCAGGCAGTTTGGTATCTATTTTTTCCCCAAGTGATCGAAAACCTAACTTAGCCTTCAGAGTTATGAAGATCAGTAAAGACCTATAATGTAAGCCATGCTCTAGTTGTTGTGAGCACATATTGGCCGGCGGGACATTTAAACAGTAATGCCACCTCACCGGGAGGTGGCTAGAGAGGTCGAGTCCTTTCGGTGCTGACCAAGGGACTGCTGGGCGAATGAGAGGTCTGTGAAGCCAACCAGCTCATGGGAGAAACCGAAGGAAGCAGACTGCAGAGATCGGTACGCCGCAGGAGGGACGACGGCCTCCTGGCTGTAAAAGTAGATGCATTTTCCATTAAAATATTGGCCTAAGCATGTACACATTGAACCGTGCCATTGCGGTTTCCGAAAACACCATCTTGGCAGCTTTGCTCTCATTTCCGAGTTTTCATTCTGAACGCGGTAAAGGCTCACAAAGTCACTGCTTTCGATTGTTTCCCTAAAACATGCCCCAACACAGGAATGCTGAAACCGCTGAGCACACTGAACTCTGCAACAGAGAACCTTGAAGCACTGGCACAAACGTAGCTAATATGTAAATTAGGTGCCATCCTGTCTTCCTTGACTCTCGTTTTCCGCAGTTAATTTTCAACGTGTGATCCAGACAATTAAAGCAAATCACAATTTACAGAATATTCTGTTTCTAAGATGATCAAGCTACTGGTCAGAAATACAGACTGACCTTTTAGCCTAGCACAAACATAGATAAAGTAGCACAAGGAATGTTACCTTGTACTGAAGAACACAATATCCTCCTACACCCCTCTCCGCTTTGCTTCCCAGACAGTAAATAGTCTGTAGGGTGACATTGAATGCTCGAGCACATGTAGCCATGGTGAATCGCCCACGTCCATGGGTCTGTAGGTCACAAATCATTATCACATGATGAGCTAGCCTGAATCTGTCATGGTATTCTAAAAGGTGCATAAAACACCCCTAAGCCCACAAGTTTTTGCTCACTTTTCCTTTACCTGTATGCCATGCATTGCAAAGGTTGAGTCCGCTCAAGTGTGATTAAACTATTGTCTATATATTTGTTCCTCGTGACCGGTGTGTCTTAATTTCTTTACAGTAGCCTCTTATTTTTGGACTAACATGGCGTGCAGCTGTACCGAAGAGCAGCCTCAGCATTGCTGGCACCTAGGGAAGCACGGAAGAGGCAAGCAAGAGCTGCAGGAAGGACAGGAACCACGAAGCAGAGGCGGCAATCCCGAAGGAAGTAAGCGGGACACAAATGAGCCGCTGCAGGTTCACCAGGGGAGAAGCCATTCCCGCTACAGCAAACCAATGAGTCCAACCAATGGAAAAGGGGACACTCTGGCATTTCAGCAACGGGACTGAAAGCGAATAGAAGTAAAGTAACTAAATGAGAAGGAATGAAAAGTGCTATATTTCTTAAAGAAACCGAGCAGAATAAATATAAGGAACTGTCAAGTTTAAGTTTGCACAATATGCATATGAGAACGCCCTGGTAGGAGAGTATGCCAGGTATTGCAAGTGTTTTGCATATGATGAAAAGAAAGTGTTTGCATATGAAAAAATCCCAGTAGGACAGTATACTGAGCAAAAACAAATCTAACAATTCATAAAACACACTGCATGAGAAGGTCCTGAGGAGGATACATCAGGAAGTAACCATTGTGATTGAGAGAGATCAAGGAGTAAGAAGAAACCTGGCAGGAGAATGCACCAGGCAGTCTATCAATAATCATACTGCTAGCCAGGCTACTTTGTATATTAATATTTGATCTAAAGGAACCTGTGTAAAGTGAGTGAAGAGAAATCCAGGCAAAGGGGACCACACTCTGGAATTGTGAACTTTATCCTCCTCGAACCGCTGGAGTTGGGCATTTTCCTTTTTGAACCTTTGTACACCCTCCAAGGCCAAAGACATTTCCCTTTTAATCTAAAGTTGTTGTATAGAATGTGAGGGTCAGAATAGTACTCTGGACCTCATGACAAAGCACCAACCCATTCCTTGTGTTTTAGGTAGGTAAAATGCATCTTAGAGGCCATTTCCAAACCTGTATTTGTTTAATAAATGTTTATGGCCAAAACCATGATTCACCTGTGCCAAGAGTTCATCCCTGGCTCCTCACAATAGGATGCATGAATTGGAGTACTGGTAGGTTGTATTTTAGCACAAAGCAAGTCCCTGGTTTTTAATCATATTTGGATGTGATCAATTCAGGGTTTGCGCGTGCCCTTTTTACGCAGATGCGTCCCAATATCCTGAAAGTGGCATCTCTTACAGCTAAATGGAAGTTATCCAGTGATGCAAAGTGCCCGGTTTGTGGCGCTGTGGAAGAGACACATATTCACTAATTCTGTGATTTGAGAATAAAGTTCCGTCTCCCAAGATTTACATTGAAAAATATTAGAAAAACCCCATTAGCCTTGAATTTCTGCAAAGAAATACCAGTGATTTGAATGCAGTTTTCCTATTCTCAAAATATCTTACATCAGCGTGGTTGAGAAGGTCCAAGTGGGTGTAGTCTGGTGATGTTTGTTCTGTTTTATTACATTTTATTGAATTAGCTGATTATTCCTCTGCTGATTCTCCCCTTGCACCGGTGGTAAAAGGGCATGTCAATTTATGGGGGTTTAAACCCCTGAAGGATATGAACTTTTTTTTAATTGTGTAATACTAGGTTTGTTCTTTTCCCATATGTTTAAGTCTATACTGTTAATTTGTTTCTTGAACTTAGGGATTTTGGTCTGTTTAGAGTATGTGTTGGGACTGTACCGAATACTCTAACATCTTTTGATGTTAGTTATCTCGTCATGTGGCCTGTACATTTTAATTATTTATGGCAACCTGATACTGATGTATTATTGCTTTACTATTTTAAGTTTGTAATGTTTTATGCTTTTATGGCAAACTGCTGAATAAAGCTATGCAACAACAACAATTATCATGCAAGTGAGATCCAATTATATCACAAAGCTCCAGTATTAAGTATCTACCACACAAGACAGCGCTTACGGTGACTCTCCATCAAATAGTTCTAGCAGCGAACGGTAAGCACCCATCATATTACGCAGCTCTAGAAACTGTTGGGGGTGGTAAAACTTAGAATTTGTGCAGATGCAGCACTACAGATCAGAGCCCCATGTGGTCAGTACCAAGGACCGAATAGAAAACACGCACCCATGTGCTGAGCCCTGTTTCACACCCAACTGAACCCTGAGGCTACCCAAAATGTGAGACACAATGAGAAGGTTACAGACAAAAGATGTTTAGTAGGGAGTGTGCGCCGTCACTACTTCCAAATTTAAATGAACAAGCCAACACTAAAAATTAGATGCCCTTGATGGGCGATTTGTTTAATTGTAAACATATGGGTTTTATTAGTCACCCATATCGAAACCATTTACACAAATGAGGGTCTTACTTATTGCCCATTTACACAAATGAGGGTCTTATTTGTTGCCCTGAATAACAGCCCATTCAGAAGCTAATAACAGCCCATTCAGAAGCCAATAGCAGCCCATTCAGAAGCCAACACGTGTTTCCACCCACTTGGGTCCTTTTCAAGGCTCGGCCAATTTAACACAAGTTATACATTCAGTTTCTGAATCACAGATATTGTAATGCCCCTAATGTTTCAGAGATAAGAATTCCAATTTGTCATGGTTGATAGAAAACATTGTGGGTATGGGGAGGAGAAGGGAAAAAAGAAATTGACGGAAGGAACACATATAAAAGAACCACATGTTGAAAAAGCAGGATAGTAATTTTTGAGCAGGTTAAGAGCATGTTAGACAAAATCGATTGATTGTCAAAGCAATGGTCAAAAATGTGCAGTCATTCCCAATGTCAGCATCCAATAAGCAGTGATTCACAATGTGTTGCCATAGCATATTTCAATTTTCAATTCAATGCATGTGTCAGAAAGCATCGTATATAGGTCGTATATAGGTCAAGGGAAAAAAGAAAAGAAAACCTAAACAAAGAAAACATCATCAGTACATTTGTCATTTTGACTTCTTTATCACCCGAGTGTGCTTAGACCACTACAGGCACCGGTCTCCAATAACCAGCGGTTGTCATCCCCAAAGCAGTATCATAAAGGTGCATACTACATTGTCCTTCCACCACTAGACGTGCAGTGCCTACTCTATGTAATGAGGTTTCCTTAATAACCCCACCTCACATGCATGCCAGGAATAATGTATATACTGCTAACCAAGATAGTATATGACTTAAGCTGATATTCACCATGCTCCAACTGGGTGTTTCCGCATAGATCAGATGTGAGCGT
This sequence comes from Ambystoma mexicanum, assembly GCF_040938575.1. NCBI lineage: Eukaryota > Metazoa > Chordata > Amphibia > Caudata > Ambystomatidae > Ambystoma > Ambystoma mexicanum. The sequence goes on along the minus strand of NC_090937.1, from coordinate 227,416,355 downwards.
ATTCATTCCTCTCTGGAGCCTTAGTGCTCCCCCAGAATCTATCGGAAATAATGAATGCAATAGAAAGTGATATTGGGACCATTTGAGTGCATATCTCAATAATTTATGAAGACTAATGCAAATTGATATTTACCCTATGCTTTTAAGTTACTGCAGAGATCCCACAAATATCACAGCAATTGTTGTGCCACCCTTTTCTGGTAATCCGCATCCTTAAGGTTCACAATGGATAGCCCACTGTGGAGTTTGTAAAACGTGTCATTAAAATCCGAATATTTGTATTGTTACCTTCTGTCAGAAGGTGTTAGTTGGCGACATTATTAGGAAGGATGGTGCCCAGAACGTACTTGATTCGCTGGCCTAAATGGCGAGAAATATGTTGTCCGCTACGTAGTTCAGATAGTCGGGTGTGCCGTCATTATGCGTGGTTTGTCATTGCCGCGCCCGGTTATAACGTCACGTGATCACGTTCGCGTCTTGAAATCAGCGCGTTCGCGTCATCACGTGCGCATGTTCATCTCCTCTCTCATCTAGCCCGTTAACCCGAGAAAAGCTAATGCTACCGCTCAATGCAGTCTAACGCAATAACGGGATAGAAAACACCCCATGAACTATTACAATAGGAGTCTGAAAAAGAAAATGAATCCTATTATTTGAAAGGCCTGTGCTACTTCTTATTCCCAGTGTATATAACAAAAATATATAGTAATATTAGTGAAATGTGCGTGCTAAAAAAAAGAAAATGCGTCACTGCGACCAGTTCATTGGCCTGTGCCAATGTATGATGCTACTAGGGGGATGAACCTGACAACCCACTGGTTACATGGTAAAGGTTAGTTGTTGGTAGCATAAACATGTTTCTAATGCCCATAATGCTGCTGTCAATAGGAACCCTCTAGTTCCTGAACATAAATGTCACAACATTGATAGATAAGTCATTGAAACGAAAAAAGAAGTAGATCTAATATCCAATTGTGTCTATTATTAAAGAATTACATTCAGTTCATGGTCTTGGTTTAGCCCTAAGGGGTAATTCATAGAAATTCGCACAAAAGTGGCGCATGCGGCTGGCGCACAGTGTTCCCGTGCGAATGTCTGCACCAGCTGCGTGCGCTAAAATCGATTTCCGTGCACAGCGTATTCATGGATTTTTGCCTCCAAAAGCAGCCGTGGCGCAGCGACCCTGCAGCAGCGCCAGTTACGCCCCCAAGAACGCCCTTGCGCAAGGAAAAGCCATCAAAATCCCCAATCCAGCGCAAAGGGCTGTGCCAACCCTGGACCAGTTTACCGGACTGCCAAACAGCAAACGCCAAGTGGGGAACGTGTATTACGGGTTTTGCGGTAACTTCCACACGCGAAAGGGCTTGTGCAAGTGGGGTACGTGTATAACTGTTGTTCGCGCGAGTTTCTACACGCGATTGGCCTGGGTACGTGTATTTCAGGGGTGCGGGGGAAGTTTTACACGCGAATGGGCTGGGTACGTGTATTTCAGGGGTTCGAAAGGGCCTGGGCGAGTGGGGTACGTGTATTACTGGGGTTCGCGTGAAGTTTACACGTGAAAGTGCCTGGGTACGTGTATTCCTGGGGTGCGCGGGAAGTTTCACACGTGACAGGGCTTGGGCGAGTGGGGTAAGTGTATTCCTGGGGTTCGCGTGAAGTTTCACACGCGATAGGGCTTGGGCGAGTGGGGTACGTGTATTTCAGGGGTGCGTGGGAAGTTTCACATGTGAATTGACAGTGTGGGTCCTCCCAGGTGTCCCCTCTACCCCCTCCACGGCCCCTGCAGGCAGCCCATACCACAGGGGACTACCCTGCACCCCTGGTCATGTCCCGCAGGCAGCCGATCCATCATGGGCATGCCCCTCAGCCAAGCCACATGTCACGTTGCAATATGATCACCAACTCATGTCTCCCAGCACTCCCAGCAGTGAGGGGCACCTCATGTCAACATGACCCACAATCATGGCCCTCATGTTCAACAAAATCCCACGGCACGCCACCCCTGCCCAAATAACCAACCAAGCATAACATACACCCCACATTGAAATGCCCATTACATGAAACAACCCAAATGGCATGTATGTACATCAGCACATGTCCGTCACACACACACACACACAATGGGTGCCAGTGAATGTGAACACCCACATCGTGACATGCATGAAACCAATGAGAGAATACCACACATTGAAGTACGGGAACAAATGTATTGAACAAAAAATGTGGTGAAAGAAAATCAATGGACATAAGGAAAATAATGCAGAATGTCACATAATGATAAAAAAAAGGAAATCAGAATCCAAAATATATGAAATCAAAAATGTCTCCAAAGTCTCCTTCCAACAAAGCAAATCCAAACAGAAATGAAAAAGTAAAATCCATTGCTCCATGGAAAAATTAAAAAAGAAAAAGCCGACAAATGCACACTCCAACTATTTACAAGGATGAAATCCTGGGTCCATGAGCCCAACTGTCCAAAGGAAACCTACAAAAAAGCCTACAGAATAAACAACTATATACAAAAATGTGGGGCATAGTCCATGCGCCCCAAAGGAAAGAAAAAAAAAAGAAAGGAAACTTAACACTAATGAACTATATACAATGGCGGCGGGCAAGTCCAACGGCTCACTGGTTGATGTCATGGGCCAGGGTATCATCGAACTCCTGTTTAATGGCTTGGAGGCGGGCATGTTCACTGGCCCAGAGGTCTCGCAGGGATAATGCGGTGTCCAGCTCAAACTCCCTGCGAATACCCTCAAGGCACTCAGCCCGCCTCAGCGCCCTGCGCATGGAGTTCTCTGCCCTGACCATTGTGAGCCGTTCCTCCTCCGCCCGCCGCCGCTCCGCACCCATCTGCTGGCCCAACCGCTGCCACACGGAAGACACTCCCATTCCAGGGTTCTCCTGCCCTCCGGCCGATGCCTGCCCTTCTGATGTAGATGGCCCCGAGCCATGATACCTCCCACGTCGAGCCTGCCGCTGCCTCCGACGCAACTGCCTCTGCCAGCATGATGGCATCCAGGCTGATGCACGTGCCCTGCCCGATGATGCCGGCACATCCTCCATCTGCTGGGGTCCAGTTGCTGGTGTGTCCACCCCTGCTGGACCTCCGACTCCCGACTGTGGCAGGGATGGGAGCCCCACCGAGCTGGCTGCGTTGTTCGGGGCAGGTCCACAGGGGGCCCTGGTGGCATCTGGGCCGGAAGACGGCATGGAGAACGACTGGCGCATAGCCTCCACAGAGGAGGAGAGGGTCGGCAGAGTGGCCGACACATGTACGAACCCCCCCGACCATGGTCGCTCCAACTGGGCCACGTTGGCACGCTGCTCTTCGTGATGATGTGCGTGCTCCCCCCGGAAAGCACACACGTCATCACGAATGACACCCGTGCGCAACGCGACACCAATCAGGACCTTCTCCATAGGGCCAGGGGTCCCCTCGTCCGAGTGTCAGATGACATGGACATCCCACCTACCTGCGGACAGGCCTGGGATGGGGCATCCCTGCTGGTGCATGGTGGTGCAGTCACAGTGTCAGGGACAGTGACATGCACAGGCCCCTCCACGGCGACCTGTGCTGCCTCCTGCCCCTGGACTGCACCAGTGGTACCACCCGCACCAGGCCCCATGTGCAGCTCAGTAGCGGCTTCCTGCTCTAAGGAAACCACCAACCTGGATGGCTCCACACCGTCTTCCGCCGTTGCAAGCCCCTGTGGGGGCTCACCCACCCCTTCCGCTGCAGCCATGGGGGCATCCCCGCCGCTTTGCTCCACAGCGCCGTCTCCGCCCTCTTCTTCACATGCCGCTGTGTAGAGGGAGACATAGAACACAAGCATCAGGGTACTGTACAATGGTCCCCTAGACATGAAGCAATAGCAGATGAGTGGCACTGTCAAACATCACTTCCATCATGTCCCTCCACAACACATGGGTCAGTGCAGGCAAAACACATGCAGTAACAGGCATGGCGCATGCTATGGACATTGGCATACATGTCCAAGGGACTCTTGAAACATACAATGTTGTTTTGGAACTCACATGCATCATTGGTCATGCCTATCACATGCACACACTTCACTGTAGTTTCATCCATCTGGCCTCATACACCCCAGACACAGTGGCTACAAGGATGACTAGGCTGCATCAGTGAATCTGAACATTGTCACAGACATGTGTCATGCATCCATGGCATTCACAAGTCAGAGACACGCAGGTCAGACACACAGACATGGACACCATACATGTACATGGCATCAGCACCCATCCCTCACCCCCACCCATGTCCAGGAACAGAGACTGGCATGCTCTCATGTGTCCATTCCGCATAGAGCTCCCCATGTTGCATTTAAACACATGCACCAACCATGTGGTTCACACATTACTGGTCTCACATGCATGACCATGATGTCCCTGCACACACACACACATGTACATGGCCTATGTCACACATACAGGCAAGTATCAGACAACCAGCACACTGCAACATGCCCTGTCTCACACAGCAATGCTTGACCACTTACCGCTCAACTCCAGATGGGTCTGCCTCTCAAGGATCTGGGCGTGGAGCGCTGGGCGTACGCGTTCCAGGACCCTCAGCTGGATGGTACTCATGCGGCCCCTGCCCCCCTCCACGAGGCGCCGGGCCTTTATGAGGGTCCTGGACCTCAAGTCCTCCCAGCGCTTCTTGACTTGCTTGATGTTGCGGGTTGCCACCCCTCCGCGTTGATGGCAACCACAAAGTTGTCCCAGATCCTGTCCCGTCCTTCCTTGTTGGCGCGTGATGATCCGAAGAGGGCATCATAATGCCCCAGGACAAGCTCCACCAGGACACCAACTTCCTTCTGACTGAAGCTGGTGGCCCTCTGCCCCTCTGGCTGGGGGTCGCCAGTGGTCTCAGATGGTGTTTGCCCCGACATGGCGACCCCCGAGGCAGGCGTGGGTGGGCAACTGGGTCCTGGGCTGTGGAGCGATGATGGTATACCAGTCGGGAGTCTTCTGTTCCAGCAGGGGTGGACACAGCAACTGGACCCCTGCAGATGGCAGATGTGCAGGCACAAAATGGCAGGGCACGATGGCAGTAGGCAGGCAGCAGCAGATGGCTCGTGGGAGGCTGGTCGGGGCTCTGGGGGGGGCAGTAATTCGGCCTTTTGGGCAGGAGCGTGGTCTTCCGTGTGTTTTCGCGTGGCCAGCTTGATACGGAGTGATTTGGCATGTGAAATTCTTGCACGTCAGCGTGTAATTCGAGGAAAGTCCCTTAGCGCGTAAGCACGCATACGCGATTTCATTGGACCAAAGGCCCTCAGCGCGTAAGTGCGTCTGTGACGTATCGCACACGGGCCTGTACGTGCTTTTTGTGGGGTGCGGTGCGTGCGTTTTCCAGACGTTGGGGTTCACACGCTATTACTTCACAGCGGGTGGGTGTTGGTTACGCGTTCTTCTACACGCAAGGCAGACGGTGAGTGGTACCCCGCTCGCCCAGGCCCAATCGCGTGAAACTTCACGCACACCCCTGAAATACACGTACCCAGGCCAATCGTGTGTGAAACTTCCAGCGAACTCCAGATTTACACGCACCCCGCTCGACCAAGGTCTATCGCATGTGAAACTTCACGCGCACCCCTGAAATACACGTACCCAGGCCAATCACGTGTGAAACTTCCCGCGAACCCCAGATTTACACGTACTCCGCTCGACCAAGGCCTATCGCGTGTGAAACTTCACTCGAACCCCTAATACACGTACCCCGCTCCCCCAGGGCAAATAGCGTGTAGAACTTCCCGCGCACCCCCAAAATATACGCACATGCTATTTTTCACACAGCGGGTGTCCGTGTTTGTCACGTACCCCTTTGCACGTCATTTGTCCTAGAGGCCCACAGTATAGGACATTCTACATAGCTTTATATACCTGCTTTTTGTGGGTGCACATTTTGGCGCACATTTTTTTCATGCGCAGGGACGCGGCCGCCTGCCTTCGTGTGGCGGACGTGTTTAGGCCTGTGCGCGTCTTTGCCCGTGCGCTGTTTTGCCCTATTCGATTCCATGAATACGTGTTGTAGGCGAGCGTGTGGCCGTTCCGTGCACATGCCTCCTGTACTTCCCCCTGTGACGCCCACATTTTCACGAGTTGTTCACCATTCCGCGTCACACCCGTGTTCTGCCTACTTTTGTTATGTGCGCCGCGCTATGTGCGCTTTCGCTGTGGCCTTAGCGCACGCCGTTAGATGACCTGTGCGCCGGCGTGCGCCGCACACTTTTTCAGCGCACATCCCAGATTTTACTCGTGCACGGACTTCCATGAATCGATGTGCGCTGGTTTCCCTGCGATATTCACACTTGCACTGCAATTTTCGGACTTTCACTGCGAATCGCACATTTTCGGAGGCTTGCGCCGAAATTTTCAGCGCACATTAATTCCATGAATCGGCCTGCTAGTGTGGTACACCCGAGTCTACAAATCATGCGTGCCTCCAGCTGACTGAGAAAACTTGATGTCGTCCATTTGATGTGTTGTTTGCCAATGTACGGCGAGTGGCAACTTTGGGTCCCGTCCTTTAAGGTTGTTCAAATGCTCCCGTATCCGTGCTCGCAGTTCCTGTATGGTGCTTCCAACATATACCCATTTGCACACACATAGAATAGCATGTACAATATACTTGGACCTGCAATTGATTTGATCTTGAATCTTAAAGGACAAACCTTGATGGCAATTGAAGCCTCCAACTGGTGACATTGCATATTGACAGAAATAACAGAATCCACATTTGTGAAAGCCTTCTGGAGGGCCCTTGAGCCACTCCAAATGTGTGCTCATCACTTTTTTAGGTTAAAAAAATGAGGGGCTCAATTTGTGCTGCAAAGTCTTGTTTCTAGTGAATACCAATTTGGGTATCTCAGTGATGTATGTAACCAAATCTGAGTCTATCTTGAGCACGTGCCAGTGGTTATTTAATAATTTGTATAATAGTCCACTGTCTTGTACATATTTAGTGATAATCACCTCATACGTTGTCTTCACTTTTTTACAAATTGAGGTATCCAGGAGAATTTCTCTTGTACAAGCCTTCGTCTTGCACAGCCCTTTGTTGATACATTGGGATGTGTACCCTCGTTCTTTGAACCTCCTTTTAATAAGTTCACATTCCAGCTGATATGCAGTAGGGGTGCTGCAATTCCTTTTTGCTCTGAAGAATTCCCCTACCGGGATATGAGAATGCATTACTTACCGTAAAAGCATTTCTGATGATTGTATCTGCTTAGATTCACATGCTGTGCATAGGTCCGACATCCAGTGGTCACTGCGGAGTATTGCATTTTGTTTTTCGTAGTCGAAAAGGGGACGTCGACAAGGCGTGTCTGAAACACTATCCCTATAGTGACGTGCGTTGTACCCACAATCCCTCACGCGTCGAGGTCCCTCTGTTTGTATTTTTCTGCCCTGAGGGAGCCTTCTAGACGTGAGCGAGTACAGAAAAGAGAGAGATATATAAAGGAAGTCTATGTTCCTTCCATCCGAGTGGGGAGGAAGGGCGGGCGCATGTGAATCTAAGCAGATACAATCATCAGAAATGCTTTTACGGTAAGTAATGCATTCTCTTCTGATGTTTGTTAATCTGCTTAGAATCACATGCTGTGCATAGACTAGCGAGCAGTACCCGGAGTTGGCGGTGGGTTATGAGAAGGAACAGTAGAGAAAAGGTGTCGTAATACTGCCTGTCCCACCTGGGAGTCAGATCTAGAGTGTGTATCTAGACAGTAGTGTTTTGTAAAGGTGTGCACAGAACTCCAGGTAGCCGCTTTGCAGATGGACTCAAGGGGAACATTTGCAATGAATGCTATGGATGCCCCCGTGCCTCGAGTAGAGTGTGCTCTTGGCCTAAAGGGCAGTTCTCTCTTAGCAAGAGTATAGCAGAGAGTGATGCATTGAACAATCCATCTAGAAATAGTGGATTTTGAAACTGCATCTCCTTCTCTTCCTGCTGCCACCGAGACGAAGAACTGATTAGTCTTCCTCAGTGGTCTGGTTCTTTCCATGTAGAACATGACCGCTCTGCGTACATCTAGTGTGTGCAGAGTCCTTTCTCCCAAATTGGAAGGATTTTGAAAGAACGTTGGTAGTTCTATAGATTGGTTTACGTGGAATTTAGAAATAAATTTCGGAGCAAACCTAGGGCGAGTGCGTAGAACCACTTTATCTTTGTGAACTGTAACGAAGGGGTCTAGAATAGAAAGAGCCTGAAGTTCACTTACTCTCCTGATGGAGGTGATAGCTATTAAAAAAGCAGTCTTAAGCGTGAGGTGTTTAAGAGATGCTTTGTGCATGGGTTCGAATGGAGAGCCCATGAGTCTGGTAAGTACCACATTAAGGTCCCATCCGGGAGCTGGGTCTGCTATCGGGGGGTGTATTCTCTTTACTCCCTCCATGAAGGCCTTTATAACAGGGATCCTCCACCACGACACTTTGAGTTGGGAAGTGGTGTATGCAGAAAGTGCAGCTAGGTGGACTTTAATGGAGTTAAACACTAGACCTGAATCCAATAGGTGGGTCAGGTATAGGACCACATGTGTGGGAGAGCAGTCAATAGGGTTGATGCTTTTACTCCTGCACCAGATGACAAATCTTTTCCACTTGCTAGAATAGCAGTGGCGAGTGTTCGGCTTCCGGGCTTCCCTGAGGATGTCCATGCATCTTTGCGGGAGTTGTAGATGTCCGAACTCTATGATCTCAGGAGCCAAGCTGCTAAGTTCATGTTCTGGGGGCATGGATGCAGAGTCCTGCCTTTGTCCTGAGACAGCATGTTGTACGGGCAGGGGAGTTTTACTGGGGGGGATAGAGACATCTCCATCAAGTGAGCGAACCATGGTTGTCGTGCCCACATTGGGGCCACTAGTATCATGGTCACTTGTTCCTGGTGCATCTTGTGTACCACTTTGTTGAGAAGGGGAGTCGGGGGAAAAGCGTAAACAAATTTCCCTGACCATTGCATCGACAGACCGTTCCCCTTGGATTGGTTCTGGGGGTACCTGGAGGCGTAACTTAGGCATTGTGAGTTTTCCAGGGTTGCGAACAGGTCTATTTCTGGGAATCCCCATTGTGTGAAGACGTCGAAGACGATGTCTTCGTGCAGGCGCCATTCGTACTCTTTGGGCAGGGGGAAATCTCTGCTGAGACTGTCTGCTAGCAGATTGAGTTCCCCGGGTACATGTAGTGATAGTAGGAACATGTCCTGTCTGAGAGCCCACTTCCATATATTCTGGGCCAGCTTGGACAGGCCTGGAGAGTGGGTGCCCCCTTGCTTGTTGATGTAGTACATGGCTGTGGTGCTGTCTGTAAGGACCATTACTGTTTTGCCTTGTAGGTGTTCCTGGAAGGCTCTTAGCGCCTTGAACACAGCTAGTAGCTCCAGTAGATTTATGTGTTTGGATGCTACATTCGGAGTCCACACTCCGTGAGCAGTCTGATGGGATAGGTGCGCCCCCCATCCTGTGAGGGATGCGTCTGTGGTTAGAGTGGCTTCCGCCGCGGGTGTGGCAAAGGGTTTCCCTTTTCCCATGTTTTCCTTTGTCCACCACCGTAGCGAGAGAACTAAGGCCTGCGAGACCACAACTAGATCCTCCCATAGTCCGCTGGCCTGACACCACTGGCTGTTGAGCCACTCTTGCATTGGGCGCATGCGCAGGCGCGCGTGAGGTACCAAATAAATACACGACGCCATCATTCCTAGCAAGCGCATTGCTTTGCGTACCGTTACCTCTCGACCGGTTACATATTGAGGGATCTGAAACAGCATGTTTTGGACCCTCTCTCTGGAGGGGAAGACGAGGCCGTCCTTTGTTTGAATTAGAGCCCCTAGGAATTGCTTGATTTGACTGGGGTCTAAACTGGACTTCTTTTCGTTGATGGAGAAGCCCAACTGAAACAAAAGGTCTACTGTCTTTTGGGTATTGGAGAAGCATGTTTCGTAAGAATCCCCTGTTATGAGCCAGTCGTCGAGGTAAGGGTAAACTGGGATGGACAACCTGCGCAGGTGGGCCGCTGCCACTGCCAGCACCTTCGTGAATACCCTTGGTGCTGATGCTATGCCGAAGGGTAGCACTTTGAACTGGTAGTGTTTGCCCTCTATCATGAACCTGAGGTATTTTCTGTGCGCTGGCAACATTGAAATATGAAAGTATGCATCTTTCATGTCCAATGTTGTCATGTAATCTCCCTGAGAAAGCAGTGGGATTACTTCCTGTAAGGTTACCATACGAAACTTTTGGGGTTTGATAAACTTGTTCGCTGGGCGCAGATCTAATACAGGGCGCATGGTTAGATCATTTTTGGGTACAAAGAAGTACACTGAATAAATACCTTCTGTTACCTGAGATAGAGGCACGACCTCTATGGCTCCTTTTTCCAGCAGTTGTAGTACTTCTTGGAGAAGGATGGCAAGATGTTCCGGTGTCATGCGACGTCCCCTCGGGGGTCTGTAGGATGGGGAACTGTTGAATTCGATACAGTAACCGTGGGCTACGGTGGAAAGTACCCAACGGTCTGAAGTTATCTCCTCCCATGCAGGAAGAAAGGATGTTATCCGGCCCCCGACCGGTGTTGCATGGGAGGGGACGCGAATCTTCGCGTCACTTGGAGTTGTTGGGGGCTTGGGAGCCTCTGGGGGTGGATCCCCGACCCCTCCCTTTGCCCCGGCGTTGGCCTCTTTGGCTGTACTGCCCACTATTGGTTTGGTAATTGGTGGCAGGGTATTGCTGATGTTGATTTTGTTGTTGGTGTTGGCCACGAAAAAAGCGTTTGTTGCCATAGCCGCGCCTGGTAGTGGGCTTAGAGATTAGGTCAAGAGACTTGATAGTGTCTAACTCTTTTTTAGCCATCTCTAGGGCTTCATCTACCGCTTTTCCGAAGAGGTTAGCGTCCTCGACAGGTTTATTTATCAAAGACGCCTGTGTCTCTGGTTAAAAGCCTGAGTTGCGCAGCCACACATGGCGCTTTAGGAGTATTCCTTGTACCAAGGAACGTCCTGCTGTTTCTGCCGCGTCCAGAGAGTTTTTAACAATGCTCTGGTTCACTTGGGTTCCTTCGCCAATAGTTGACAGTAGGCGCGTACGTAAAGGCTCCGGTGCTTCCTCTGCGTCTTTTCGCAGTTTGGCCCACTGCGCGTCTGCGTAGCTTGCAAGCAAGGAATTGTTGTTGGCAATTCTTGCTGAGAAGGCAGCCGAGGAAGTAACTCTTTTTGCAAGGGCATATAGCCTCTTGCCCTCCTTGTCAGGGGGTGCCTCACTGGTGGAAAGTGGTACCCCTGCCCTCTTTCTAGTATTAGATACCACTAGGGAATCCGGAATGGAATGTCCCCTAATGTAGAGGGGGTCTGAGGGTGAAGGAGTGAAAAGTTTTTCAATCCGTGGATTGACCCCTCTGATCATTGCGGGAGTGGACAGCGAAGGTATGATCCTTCTCTTCACTGAAGCGAGGAGTGGAATGGTCTGGCTGACCGGGGGTTTTTCTTTAATCACTCTTTCTACAAAGTCCAATTCTGGAGAGAGTTCCCCGGTGTCAAGTTCGAAATGCGCTGCTGCTCTGCGCAACAGTGCATTGAACGTGGGCTGATCGTCAATTGGAGACGTGTTCCTAACTGGAGAATTGTCCGGAGGAGTTAGGTTTAGGACATCAGTGTCGGAATACACTGATGGTGATTGCCAGGGGTGTGAAGGTCCCTCTTCTGGGTTAACCCCGAAGCCTTCTTCTTCTTCTATAATGTCTGTTCTGTCTTCCAGACATTCCTCCTGGTTCTGTTCTTCATTGTCCATGAAATCATCTTCTTCCTCGAAGTATTGTTCCTCCCCAGTGAGGTCATATACATCTTGGAAGTCTGAGGCTGTGTCCAGCCTCGGATTTTTGGCCCTGGGGTCCTCCTGAGGCCCTTCTCTGGTCCTCTTGTGAGTTTGAGAGGCCTGGGTGCTCATGAACCTTTCCATCCTCTTCATACAGAGGTGGAGTCTTTCCATTGTTTCATGGGGTACCCCAGAGCGGTCTGGCGGGGGTTATCTAACTCGAAATGGCTCGACCTCTCCCAAAGCGTCGAGGAAAGTGTCCCGTCGCCCTCCGAAAAACCTTCAGGTGTGTCGGGAGACTCCCTGACTGAAGGGGGTAGTCCCTGCTTCCCTTCGGGCTTTTTCGGCGTATCCTTTAACTTATGCGTAACGCTCGACGTAATCTTCGGCGTACGCTTTTGGGCGTCGGCTACAGCGATCCTTGCTAAGCTATCGGCGACTCGCTTGTCGGCGACTCGTTTGTCGGCGGAAGCTTGAGTTTTCGACGCTATGGGTATCGAACGCTCTACGGCGGTCTGCGCTTTCTGTTGATGCGCACCGGCCGATGGTTTGGTGGCAGCGCCCTTGTTTGCCGAAAGCCCAGTCGCAGGTCGCGGCTGCGGTTGCGAGAGGGGCTTCAAACCCGAACGGTCCGAGGAGGCCGCCGGTGGAACCTGCGTCTCCTTGGGCGCCGAAGGTCTTTTCGACTTCGTCGAAGAAGAGCCGTGGGTTGTGTGTTTATGTGGATCTTTGTGTGCGTCTGTGTCGCCGGGGTGTTCATCCCCATAAGCAGGGCGTGAGCCGAGCCCGTCGGGGCCGGGGACAGACGACGAAGCGCGTAAGCGCTCCTTAGAGGGGGTTTCGACTTCCGTAGCGGAGGTCGTGTTATCGCGTTCCTCGTCACTGTCGGTGGTAGCAGCGGCGGGTGAACCTTCGGCCTTCGACATCGCGTAGGCCGCCCACCTTTTAACCCTTCAGTCTTTTAGAGTTTTAGGCTTAAGAAGCCGACAAGCCGCGCACCCTTCCTCCCTGTGATCGAGGGGCAAAGCAGCGGTTACACCGTGAGTGCTTGTCCTTCCAAGTGAATTTGCCTTTACAAAGTGGGCAAAACCTAAACAGTGTCCTCTCCATAGCCGAGGCAATAAATCGCGATAAACACCCCAAGGGAAAGGAAGGGGAAAGGGAAAGGCATTCTCAGAAAAGACCCAGAGATGTCCCACGACCCCACTCTCCCTACTGTATATGGCCTGCGAGGCCAGGCCACGTGTTCGGCAGCGCCGAAGGATTTCTTCCGCTCGACCCTCCGTCGAAGATTCTTTTCGGCGGAGAACAGCCTACAACCGCGTCGAGGGGGGGATTATTAATATTAGAGAAAAAACGACCAAAGGTCGAGGAGTTGCAATGTCTCTCGAGGAGCTCCGCGTGAAGGCGACCAGAAGCTGGGCGGAAAAAAACAATCTGAGGGACCTCGACGCGTGAGGGATTGTGGGTACAACGCACGTCACTATAGGGATAGTGTTTCAGACACGCCTTGTCGACGTCCCCTTTTCGACTACGAAAAACAAAATGCAATACTCCGCAGTGACCACTGGATGTCAGACCTATGCACAGCATGTGATTCTAAGCAGATTAACAAACATCAGAATAGAGATTACAGATTTTCTATGGCAACTGGTGGCTTGTAATGTCGTATTCACCGATGTTGCTTTCCGAAAAGTACTTGTATGCACAATATTGTTAAGTATTTCAATCTTAAGATCCAAACATTCTAAAGAGGTGCTGTTGACATTGCCGGAAAACTCTATACCAAATTGATTATTATTCAGATAATGTGTGAAGTCTGCAAAACGTGCCGATGTCCTATTCCAAATTATAATCACATCATCTATATACCTTTTCCATGTAACGATCTCTGACTGGAATTCATGGTCACCATAGATGTATGAATTTTCAAAGTAGCCCATAAACAAATTGGCCAGTGATGGTGCATATCCTGCCCCCATGGCAACTCCCTGTGTTTGTAGGAGGTATTGCCCATTAAACAGAAACTGGTTATGATTAAGAGTGAAGTCTAAGAAGGCTTTGATCATATTGACATGTTGTTGGTAGGTGGCTGAATGGTGACAAAAGGTAAAGTCAATTGCATCAAGTGCCAAGTCATGTCTTATGGATGTATAAAGTGCTTTGACATCCAAACTTTTTGCCAGTTTATAACTTGGTTGCCAGGAGAGGGATTGGAGAATTGTCAAGGTATGCTTCGTATCCTTCAAATAGGCAGGTAACAGGGGGACCAAATCCTTAATGGCATTGTCAATATATTGTGCCAGCCCCTCGGTGGCCCAACCAATCCCACTCATAATTGGCCATACTTGGGGTAGTTTACAGAAGTCCTTATGTATCTTAAGCAAGAAATAGATTGTTGGAATCGTAGGATGAGGTCTAGCTAAAAAGCTCCTTTCTTCTCTGGATAATAAACCCTGGGAATACCAGTGAGATATTAGGGTGTTCAATTCAAGGACTGTTTGCATGGGGGGGGGGGGTTACCCTTGAGTTTCTGATAGCATCCAGGGGTGCTGAGGAGTAAAATGCCCATTTATAAGTAGTCAGAGGTGTTCAGTATAACTATATTACCCATGTCTGCTTCTTTTATCACAATACTCCCATCACTAGATAACTGTGTGAGTGTCAATTGTTCAGACTTACTTAGATTAGATTTGGAGCTGGAAAACCCCCTGTTGGTATGATCCATATATCCATGAATGTCGTTGGTGATTGCCTGGTAGAAAGTGCCTAACATTTTCATTAGGTGCTAGTGGTACAAATTTAGATCTGTTCTCAAGTTCAACCAGTTCCATGTTACGTTGGTGAATGCCTAACTCTTGCTGAATATATATAATAGAAGGTGCTGGTTCAGTAGTTAAAGACAATGCTAATTGCGTGTTTTCAATATCTGCTAAGGTAAATTCACTGGCGGCTTAATGTCTCTACTGGAAGAAAGGTCCTAGTTTGGTTGTGAAAGAATTCAAGCTTCACTTTTCTCACAAATGTATAAAGATCTATTTGAAATTCAATATGATCAGACTTGACACTTGGTGCAAATGAAAGACCTTTATTAAGGAGAGAAAGTTCAGTCTGAGAGAGTTCCCTATTAGACAGATTATACACAAGTCTTCAGTATTGGCTTGGAGATTCCTGGTTCTGGATCTGGTTAGTCTTGCGTCTATACCTTTGTCGTTGACTCTGTCTTGCCCCTCTTCCCCTTCCTCCTCAGAGGATGATGTAGTTGGTGTAGTATTGCGGCCTAAAGTGACCTGGAAACTAACCTGTTTGTTGCAAGAGGGTTTTGGAAGTTCCTTTTTTATAGAGTTTGATCTCTGCCAAAAAATAAAACCTCCTACGGTGTCAGACCTGAGCCAGTACTGGGTTCCCCTTCGTTGTTATTTGTGGTTTCCCCCTCTGATTCAGCTTCAGATGAGACTGGTGTAGTTGTTGGTGTTATCACATCTCCTTTAATATTATCGTGATCAAATCTTGTCTGAAAGGTACAGACTATCGTTATTGTAGTCTCTTCCATCTCTGAAAATCTTTCGGAATTAACATAATTTTATTTCAATTTGGTAATCCCTCAAAATTGCATACATAGTGGCAAAATTATTTACTTTAGTAGCCACAGGATTCGTGATATTCTGAATCTCCTGTTTGATATCTTCTATTAGAGTGGTCACCCGCTTGTGTTCACGGTTGGCATGTACAATTAATAGTTTGAGCATTTTCTCTGAGCTCAACATAAGGTTTTCCTCCCATTCTTGAGCAAGGTCCCATCTTGAGCATAATTAAAATCCAGAGAGATCAAAATTCTTAGTCCCCTTGGAACAATATTATGTTCAAGTTAATTCTCTAATGAGGCTTTTTCCCAAAATGTGTTAATCTCCCTTTTGGAGACTAGTTCTAATTTGAAAAACTTGCTTGCCAATGTGTCTGGTTTGATATTTCTATTTACAAAAGCATTGCTCGTACTACCCGTCAATGTCTCCAAGCAAGCCCCAACCCGGATATTAAACTGACTGGAGATTGTGTGGGATTTGCCAGGTACTGGGCGCTATCGAATAGAAAAATATGGATTAAGTTAAGTGAAAGACGCGTGACTGCCGCACCTCCGTACAGTTGCAGGAGAATCCCGACCTGCACAAGTTTACAGACTAAAGATGTTTAGTAGGGAGTGTGCGCTGTCACTACTTCCAAATGTAAATGAACAAGCCAACACTAGAAACTAGATGCCCTTGTTGGGTGACTTGTTTAATTGTAAACATACGGGTCTTATTAGTCACCCATATCAAAACCATTTACACAAATGAGGGTCTTATTTGTTGCCCTGAATAGCAGCCCATTCAGAAGCTAATAGCAGACCCTTCAGAAGCCAATAGCAGCCCATTCAGAAGCCAATAGCAGCCCATTCAGAAGCCAAGATGTGTTTCGACCCACTTGGGTCCTTTTCAAGGCTGGGCCAATTTAACACAAGAAATACATTGTTTCTGAATCACAGATATTGTAATGCCCCTAATGTTTCAGAGATAAGAATTCCTATTTGTCATTGTGGATAGAAAACATTGTGGGGAGGGGAAGGGAAAAAAGAAATTGACGGAAGGAATACATAAACGAACCACATGTTGAAAAAGCATGATAGTAATTTTTGAGCAGGTTAAGAGCATGTTAGACAAAATCGATTGATTGTCAAAGCAATAGTCAAAAATATGCAGTCATTCCCAATGTCAGCATCCAATAAGCAGTGATTCACAATGTGTTGCCATAGCATATTTCAAATTTCAATTCAATGCATGTGTCAGAAAGCAGCGTACATAGGTCAAGGGGGAAAAAAGAAAACCAAAACAAAGAAAACATCGTCAGTACATTGTATTGTTATTTTGACTTCTTTGAAAACCGGGTGAGCCCTGTGATACAATGCGATATCACCAGAGTGTGCTTAGAACACTACAGGCACCCGTCGTCTCCAATAACCAGTGGTTGTCACCCCCAAAGCAGTATCCTAAAAAAGTGCATACTACCTTGTCCTTCCACCAGTAGACGTGCAGTGCCTACTCTATGTAAGGAGGTTTCCTTTATAACCCCACCTCACATGCATGCCAGGAATAATGTACTATACTGCTAACCAAGATAGTATATGACTTAAGCGGATATTCACCATGCTCCAACTGGGTGTTTCCGCCTAGATCAGATGTGAGCGTTTTCAATCCTCTCTGGAGCCTTAGTGCTCCGCCAGAATCCATCGGAAATAATTAATGCCCTAGAACGTGATATTTGGAACATTCGAGTGCAGATCTCAATTTATGAAGACTAATGCAAATTGATATTTACCCTATGCCTTTAATTTACTGCAGAGATCACTCGAATATCACAGCAATTGTTGTGCCACCCTTTTCTGGTAATCTGCATCCTTAAGGTTCACAATGGATAGCCCCCTGTGGAGTTTGTAAAACGTGTCATTAGAATCCCAATGTTTGTATTGTTACCTTCCGTCAGAAGGTAAAGTGTTAGTTGGCAACAACAATAGTGCCCAGAACTTACTTGATCCGCTGGCCTCAATCCCAAGAAATCCCAAGAGTACATGCGTGGGGCCGACTAGAGCGCGCGGAGCAATCTCAAGGGACGAGCCGGAATACACGTGTGCATGGAACGGACCAGAGTGTACGGAGCAGACTGGGATGCATGGACTGGATAGGAGTGCATGGAACGGACAGCGTGACGTATATAGTATGGTCTGGAATGCAGAGAACGTTTGAAAGACCATACAACCTATCATATCACATCACCACGCTTACTCTCTCCTTTACATCATCATTGAACTAGAACGCAGAGATACTATGACACCATTCGGTATAACTGTTCTCATACCAACATCCGCCGCCCACTCAACATCACTCTAAGTAAACACTGCTGGTTACTCACCCCTACGCCAGGCGTTCTCCCCAGGCCCAACACAGCCACATCCGGTCTGGATAAATCCTGCCAGAACGAACACATACTCCTGATCGCTCAACCACCACACGTATGGCTAAGAAGCAGCTATCAAAACGATACCGCACAAGCTGCACACATACTCTGTGCTCACACGCACCTTTAGACTCTCTCTACTGACCTGAACTTCGGTTCCCAAGGGCGTTCAACCTACCAGCGCCTTTAGACCATACCAATGGTATATAAGGCGCTATATAAATGCAAAATAACAATGCCAACAGTTACTCTAGGAGTACTACATTGACTACTTTTCAGGTCATATATGGACTACTTTTTTCTCACCAGCCTTTAACTGCAGAGGTATTTTCACTTCGACTTTTCATGGACTATATTTTAGTTGTACTAAATTTTCGCTCGATACCTTAAAACAGGTGTCTGAGCCCAAAGGAATCTCATGCAACAGGCAACTCTGTACATTGGAAGCACCTGTAAGCTGCCCATGCAATCGAGTCCTGCACATGAATAGTCCCTACAAAGTGGAAGTTACTATTTTAGCAAGCCTACAAGCTGGCAGCACTGCACATTAGCAAACAGGCGGCTCTGCACATTAGCAGGGTCACTACATTATGTGGATAATCCGATGGGGATTTCCCCCAGGAACCTGGCCAGGGAAAGGCAGACGCTCCGATTGCAACCCTGTGGGTGGTGTACTGCACGAGGATCATCTGTAGCCCCTCTCATCTGATGGCCTTTTGCCACTTTAAAGAAATAGACAAACCTACTTTTCTTACATAAACTACGTGACCCAGACTCCCTCAGGGACTGACGAAAGAAGAAGGTTGAGGAGGCATGCAGAAGTAAAGGCCAGGCAAGAAGGCCTAACAGCCTTTGTCAGGGTCAAGCAATCATTCATCATTAAGGTACTGCACCTGAAGTCAATTGCCCCACCCGAGAGGCATAAAAGGCTGCAGCAGAAAGGAGCTGGAAGGTTGGCAGTAGTAGCAGAAGGAAAAGAGCACAAGGCTGGCAGTTCACAAGGAAGTAAGGGATGCCGGGACGAGAGAACAGATTTCAAATGCAGGTTCTGAGTTGGTCCTGTGTTCACAAACCCTGTCTGGATGTGGCTGCACGGAGTGAGACTTAAAGAAGTTAATGGTTTCCTATGGTGCGCCTAAAAAGTTGTGACTGCAGAGCTGAGGTTGTGCAGCTATCGGTGGCCCGTGTGTGGAAGCAAGCCGAGGGAAGTAGTTGAGAAGGAGACTCTCCCTGGTCAATGCTGAATCAAGGACACCCGTACTGCATCAGTATTTATTTGGAACTTATATAGAGCGTTAATCCAAAGCGCTGTACTTAACAATATAAAAATGGTACAACAATATACAATGAAAAAAATGACATGTGAAGCCTAGGATCAACCCTGGTGGAGATTTCAACGGTTTACGAATCAAGGAGTAAAACAGTGATAGAACGTAGAACGACGAAGAGCATTCCAGTGCATGGGAGCAAGGTGAGCGAATGTGCGAAAGCTTGACTGGGCACGGGGGGTCTGTTAATACAAGACTAAATTGAGAACTAGAGCGAAGAGAACAGGAGGGAGTATAGAGTGAGACAAGCGAGGAGAGGTAATGCGGGGTAATACCAATATAGAGTGATTTAAAGACAAGGGATAAAAAGTTGAGTTTGAATTGAGCATAGAAGGGGAGCAAACAAAGAGTGAGAAGAGCAGAGGAAATAGAATCATGTGAAGTTAAGCAGAAAAGTACATGTATAGAAGCATTGAAAACAGATAGCAAGTCTAGAGGTTGGGAGGCCAAAAAGTGTAGTGAACAGTAGAGGAGAGAAAATTAATCAAGATATCAGTAGCTTGGTTGCATCAAAAGTCAAGAACGGGCGAACTTCGCGAATATTGAATAGATGATAGCGACATGCACGAGATGAGATTGAAACGTGATGTTTAAATGATAGAGCGGAGTCAAAGTAGAGCCCTAGTACTGCAGAGCGGTGTAGGTCCCAAGAGGTCCTGAAGTAGTAGCATCAGAAATAAAGTCAGGAAGTGGAACCCACTCGTAACCAGGAGCTGGCGAGTGAAGCTCTGTACTCCAATTGGTTGTATACTAATTGACCTTTTCACAATTGACCTCGGGAGTATTGACCCAATTTAGAAGGTCGATTAGGACATATATGCAGGGGGACCGCCCCCCGTGCAACCTCCCCCACCCAATCCAAAAACCCCTGCAACCCTCCCACCCAATCACCTTATATTATTTATAATCCATAACCAACCCAATTCATCTATAAAATAACTAAAATAATATAAAGGTCAATTGTGCAAAAGGTCAATTAGGACCACTATAATTAGGTCAATTGTGCAAAATGTCAATTGTAAAAGGTCAATTTGGGTAATACCCTCTAATGCACTAAAAACTCCTTGCCGGTACTGTAACCAGCTCCATTTGGACTTACGTAGAAGCAAAACTGAGTAAAAGTTGTTTGTTGCCGTGTGATGTCTTGACAAAGAACAGGCATCACATGCACGTTTAAAACAAGTTAAAGTTCTTGCGTATAAGGAAAAACCTTTCATTTTCCATTGATGTAGTAAATCGCTTTACCAGTTTGATCGCGTGTCTCCAATTAAGAGGGAGAACGTCGCTTGCAATTACTCAAAGGTAGCAGCTGACTTTCCCGAATTGTTGCAAGAATATTTACATCAAAGAAAGGTTGCGTATGAATTATGGGGATTCCCGATTCACGTTAAAACAGCATTTTGAATGAATGAAAGGGAACACAAGACTTTACGGTTGAAATTCTCCACCAAAGAGTGGTTGTGTGTGCATAATTCCGTTTCTAATTTGAAACCGGAATCTTGTAACATCCAGAACAAAGAACTTTTTAATTGTAGAAGTTGCTGAAGTAACGAGAAGAGCAAGCATTGCCCAAGCTAGTAGGCAAGTCTAAAGTAAAATCAGCCTTGATAAGAACTAAGTTATTACCAATCCAGTGTTCTCTGATGCAAGGGTGACCAGGTTATCCAAGGCTGGGAGAGTGGCAATACAGCTTTGGAGTAAAGTGCTGGTATCAAGGTAGTGTGCATAAAGCTGGGGGAAGGGCACTGGGTGCTTCTTAAAAGAACTGATCAACAATCTGTAGAGCTGAGACTGTTTAAGCCGAGAGAAAAAAGCCAAGGCAGATTCTAGTGGTAGCTGTAAGACAGACAGAAAAGGCAAAGAGGCTGCCCCTTTCTTGTGGCATAGCAAGGAAGAGTGCTTTGCCTACCTCTGGAGGTCGAAGTGTTGTGTCTTTAAGGTGTCTAACAAATCCTCAAAACACCAAGCTGCGGTAGAACCAACAGAAATGTGGTTATCTATAATATTCTTAGAAAACATTATATTGAAGGTGGTTGAAGCTGTAGTACACTGAAGCAAAGGACCCTGCTTTCCCAGTGCCATTAGCAGAAGGGAGTTGCCAAGAGGAAAGCAACAGCCTTAGAAGTAGCATCCTGACAAGTTATACAAAAGACGCTGCAGAAGTTACAAAAGGATGGACAGTTGTTGAAGCAGAAGTGGTACTTTGTTTCAAACTTTATCAAGTCTATCCTGGAAGGAGGTTATCCAGGAATAACGTTGGTGCCGTTTTCTTTTTGGAAATTGGAAAGGGAACTTGTCAACCAACGCAGAAAGAACTGTTACCAGTGGATTTTTGTTTGGGTGAACATATTTTTTGGGGAACTTTCAAGAACAGATTCAAGACTTCCTTTGTGAAAGATTGACTTTGGACATTCCTGGGAAAGGGATCTACACAGGACAAGTGGAATTTATCCAAGTCGCTGGTTATTTGGTAATCATTTGTTTATGATTTTGTTTTGTTGTTTAGTGCAAGGGCCAGTTGTGTATGCTAGTAGATTTTCTCTTAGAACCCAGACTAGGTAGGGAATTCCCTGGTAGAGTAGGCTTAGTTAAGTTCTTTTTGCATTTTCTTTTGTTTATGTCAAATACTGAGAAAGCTACGAGCAGTTGTCCACCTCACATTACTGACCCCTCACAATGTCCAAGCTCCAAAGACCCACCTGCTGATGGCACCACCATCTTGTACTGCAGCCAGGTTATACCTGTGCTTCATAGGCAAAGGAGTGGCGCTTCTCCAGGACTCCCTGGAGAGAAAAGATTGCCCCAATCTAGAATTCCAAGAAACAATCCCAAAAAGAATTCAAGCAAGGCTCACTGTAATCAAAAGAAATCTAAAGCCAAGTGTTTGCCAGCCATTGTATAGCAGAATAGATATGATTCCCGGATGATTAAACTCTCTGCCAAAGGCTCCAAACATGAGGCATTGAAGGGTTATCAATACAGGATTGGTTTCCTTTTGAAATTAATGTAAAAGTCAAAAGGTTGAATTTAAGATTAAAGATAGTTTCATTAGTAATTTCCCTGCAACAGTTTTTTTCAGTGTTCCATTACACCCATATGGAATTTCAAAGGGTTATCAGACACTATAATTTTCTATCTCATAGAAAAAAAACATGTCCTACTATTGGAGATCTAAAAAATCTTGGAAAACAAAATGCAATTACATTTAAACTAGGTAAATACGATTTATTTTGAATACTGATTGCTAAACTGTCTTGAACACTTGTGGCAATGATTGAATATTCAGTTAAGAATTAAGGCACATTTTGATTTTCCCAGATAATGACAATTTCAACATTGTTCGTCTCCGGACAAGATTCACAATCAGATATGTATTCCTTAACGAGGCGTGCTGGTGGAAACTGCAACCAGAAGTATCCAAAGTAACTGAGTCGCTTGCCAACACCCTCCTCTTCCAGAAGATCTTCAATCAGAAATGGGAGGCTCGTCGTGGCGGAAAGGACAATTTACTGTAGCAGGATAGTCCATTGGAATGTACGGTTCACTGAAGAGAAAGGAAACAGTACAAATTAGAGGTACCTTTGAGAATGCGTCGGTGTGATGTGAAGTATATTCTGCTGGGAGAGAACAGGTCAGCCGTTAGTTATAAAGTAGTCAATATATTTGGGGCACACGTCCACATGCTGACTGACAAGTCACAATTTAGGTTAGGAGGTTTTTTCCCACCACTACTGGTGGGGGGTTCTGGAAAGCCTACCTTAGTAGATCCGCAAGGTATAACACAAATGGCCAACCAAACTTTCTGCTTGGTAGAGTGACTAAGCAGTAAGTCTTCTACTAAGGAGATCAAGAACTTGCTGTAAAGTACAGTTAACATACACTAGTTTGTCAAGCAACAGGCTGCCCACAGATGTTAACATAAAAATACATGCCTTTATTTAGATTACTAAAAGTAAGTAAAAAACACTATACACATATATACAATCACAGTTAAGGACTCCAACATGGACAGCTGCCACACTTTAGCAGTATTGCTTTGAACTGTATTCATTGAAACGTGTGGGGAAACTGTGTTATAGTAGTTATCACAAACCTTACAAAATTAGAAGCACACTAACTAAACTTGATGAGAACAATCCAAAACTAGAAACAAGTATTCAAAGTAAGATCTCCCATAGGAAACATGCTCAACTGTTTGTCACACTACATAATATAACAGTAGGTTACACACACACACACACACACACTCTACTGTGCAGTTTCTGCCAAGAGTTGCAAAGAAAATGACCACATATGCTCATTTCCTATCCGTACTTGAGAGGAAGGCTGCCCAAAAAGTTATAAAAAAAGAAATAAAAAAAAAAAAAGAAGGACAGGTGTTGAGTTTAACAATTTCAGCTACTTGAGTGGTAAAGCGTAAAAAACACAGAGGAGCGCATCTTAAAAAGGTGTTAAAAAAAGTTAGTCCCTACTGCCACCAACCTATCCTGGCTACACTGAACATGGGAAGAAGTAAAAAACAAATAAAAAAAAACGGGGAAGTTGGGGTGGTGTTTGAACAAGGTTCCCCTGTACTAACGTACATAAGGAAGTCTGTTGTGCAATAATATGGAAGCAAATGGTGGACGGCCCCTCCCCCTTCTTGAACTGGCAGACTTAAGTGCAATAAAAAATAAATGAATGAAGTGAAGAGAGCAAGATTTTAATCCCAAAAAGGTTAGGATCACAAACTGTCAGCAGATATACTGGGGAGGTTCCATTGTAGGAGATATGATTTTGCTTCATGCAGTTTTCCCACCCACCACTCTCCCCCTCACCCTCACCTCCCACACACCCACAGAGGAGGGGAGCATCTAATTACCCGTGGATGGATTTCCTGTTTGGTCATTATACTTTCTGGACCGAACAGCAACACAGTAATGTTGGAATGTTGATGAACCACCCGAGCAGTTTAGAATTCTATGTCAAGACCGGAGGCTCCCATTATGCTTCTCTTTCTTTTACTTAAATATTTAAAGAAAGGCTCAGCAGCAAGATATTTTTGTGCACCAAGTGTAATATGAGTAAACATAGAAAAGGGGGTGCACTAAATATATAATATAACAAGTAAAACATAACATAACAGTAGTATCTTCGGAGTTCTGAAGAAACAAACTCCATTTCCCAGAGTTCCCTAGTGTCACCAAAGAAACATCAACATGTGACTTAGTCCTCCAATGGGTGTCCTGATCCCTTCATAAACAGTCCTAAACATGATGCGACTTCCTCTTTCTTTGCTGCTCACAGCAAGAGATAAGTACCTTCATGTTTACCTCTGATTATAAACGTGATTTCATTTTTACATAATTGACATTGCTATATATGCTTAATTATTGTTCATGAGCGTACCTTGCCTTTAAATTGATTTCATTTTGCTCATTGCCTTCGTTGTTGACTCCGACGCCAGCTGCCTTCGGCTGGCGTCGGAGACCGCGTAATTCGAAGCCTCGCTTCGCGCTCGCTGACACAATCCGTCAGCTGTTTTCTTTCGGCGGGCTGGCGTCGGCTTCCCCGAACAATCGGTGCTCTCCTCGAGCACGGGGAAGCCGGCGCGGCTTCGCTACAGCTGTTTTTTTCTTCCGCTTCAGGCGGACTTCTCTGCGGGCTCGCGTCGGCTTCCCCGACCCATCGGTACTCTCCAAATCGAGTACGGGGAGGCCGGCGCGGCATTACTACTGCCCGCAGTGCCGCCCACTAACCACCAGGGGAGCTCCTGCTCTTCCTGGTCCCTTCCTCTATCCGGCGCTCGAGTGCGCATGACCCTCATTTATAACGGTCTCTGCAAACTCGAGCGCCGGAACTTCTCCTCAGGCGGCAGCTATTATACTTCTTTACATCGGACCGACAGGATTTCGCACGCGAGTGCGGGAAAAATATCGGCATACATAATTTGCATAAATTTAAAAAAAAAAAAAAAAAAAAAAAGAAGAAGAGAGAAAATCTCCCGTTCAGCATTCTATGAAGATTATAATAATAAGCTGAACTGATTTACTGGGCAGTGAGAGAAGGCGTTCAAGGGCCAAGAAGACAAGACAAAAAAAAAAAAAAAAAAGTGAGTAAAATTTATTATTATTATTATGGCAGCGCAGTACTCACCCCAATCAGATCAGGCCTGGTCTGAGACGGAGGAAGATCACTGCTATATAGATGAGGTGGCAATGGCTAACAGCTTACAAAAAGTACTGGGATCCTCTGTGGAAACCAGTATTAAGAAAGCAGTAACAGACATGCTCATTCCCATTCAACAACGCCTAGAAACTATGGAAGAGCATTTAAGAGGGACCTCCCCCCCTGGGAGAAAGAACGCAAAAGAGAAAGCACCTTACGGAAGGGGGATGTATACCGGCTCGCAAGAGCAGAAGCTCTATGACCCCCCCGAGCCAGCCAACAGATGCCACAGCTGCCGTTTCGGACGCCTTCTCCAGGCTGAAACAAGCCTTTATGAATAGGAAGATAACCTCTTCCCATGAACCCTCTTACCTAGAGGAAGAAATGAGGGAAAATGTACCCTCCAGCCCGGAGAGATACGGACAGGGCACTGAAGATGACCAAAACAAGAGCGTCTACGACGCTGATCCTTCTCAATCCTCATCTGAAGAGGAAATTCAAATAGAGGGTTCAAAGCCCTCTGGTTCTGGGACTGCGGCAGACCCCATCCCCAAGAACACTACCGTAAACAAGCCTCCTGCAGAGGGGATGTTTACTCCGGAAGACCTTATACATCCCAGATCCACAGACTGGGAACCATCTTCAAAGACATCAAGATACATTCATTTCAGGCTACGTAAGCCACTGGATAAAGAAGTTAGAGCTAGACTTCGAGCGGAATGTCCACGTCCGTATATTGCGGACAAAGTGGCTCTAACACCAGAACTAGATTCGAAAATGATTACCTTTCTAGGTAAAAACGTAAAAGACCCAAGGAAAGGCATAGACCGTGCCTGGAAGTCCTGCCAGGACAAAGTACTAGACGTAGCAGGGCCACTAGCCAAGATTTCAGATCTAGCGGAAGAAGCAATAAACTCCTCTAACCCCATTGACCCGATAATACTTTCTGGTTGGGTTCAACGAGCAATTTGCCTTCTAGGCAACGCCAGTTGTGCTATTTCGACAGAACGCCGAAAAGGCATCCTATATAAAATAGACGCCAAACTGAGCGAGCTGGCAGACACAGAGTCCGGTCCAACAGCACAAGGTCTGCTTTTTGGAGATCCTTTTATGAAGGAAATGGCGAAATTCGTGGGAACATTTACAGCATTGGACAAAGCACAAGCCTCCATAAAAAGAGTCTTCGCGTCCAAGGTTTTCACCAGGGCCGGACGAGGCAGAGGTCGCTCCTCCGGCCGTTATTTCTTCGACAAAAGATCTCAACACTCCAGAGGCCAGCATAACTCCTGGCAAGAGCGCTCCGACACTTTCTTTCCCTCAAGAGGTCGTGGAAGAGGGCGCCCCTGGAGAAGATCGGCCAGATACCCAGCCCAACAGCAATCTACAGGTCAGTGTACTTATAGCAGCGCCAGCGCCCATGACTCCTATAGGGGGGAGGTTAATGATGTTTATAAATGCTTGGGATACCTTATCAGGAGACGCCTGGGTCAGGGACACAGTTCGGGGCCTACGCCTAGAATTTTTCGAGCAGCCCATTCAGACATGTCGCCCTACTCCAATAGTAATGTCTCAGACAGATCAAATCGCTTTAGACAGCGAAATACACAATCTTTGTCTGAAGAGAGCAATTCGCCCCTGTCAAAGCCAGGGAGGGTTTTTCAGTCCCATATTCCTAGTCCGCAGGAAAGAAAAAGTACGACCAGTCATAAACCTCAAAGCTCTCAACGAATACATCATTTACCGCCATTTCAAAATGGAAGGTATACACATGCTCAGAGATCTTCTGAGACCGAACGATTGGCTCATGCGTCTAGACCTGAAAGACGCCTACTTGACGATACCAATTCATCAGGCACATACGAATTACCTGAGATTTTCCTGGAAGAATCGAGATTGGGAATTCACAAGCCTACCTTTCGGGCTCTCTTCAGCGCCTTGGGTTTTCACCAAGCTTCTAAGGTCTGTAGTAGCTCATCTAAGAGAGCAAGGTGTTCGTCTTATTATTTATCTAGACGACATCATTTTTATGGCACAATCGCAAGAGCTAGTTCAGAAAGACACCAAACTAGCTATAGACTTGCTACACAGTCTCGGCTTCCTTATAAATTGGGAAAAGTCAATTCTTCTTCCATCCAAGACCATGGAATTTCTGGGCTTCGTCGTGGACACCCAGAATTGTCAACTCCGACTCCCAGCAGCCAAGATCCATTCTACCAAAAGGGAGATTCGCAGGATTCTGCAGAAGGACCTGTTCTCTCTTCGAGAACTAGCAAGAGTGATAGGGCTGCTATCCTCCTCCATTCAAGCGATATTTCCCGGCCCTCTTCACTATCGCGAATTGCAAAGACTGAAAGGCCAACACTTAAGACACAGTCTTTCATACTCTCAACTCCTAACATTATCTCCCCAAGCGAGGACAGAACTCAATTGGTGGCTCACCCACATGGAGGCCTGGAACGGCAGAGCCATTTTCGGATCTGCTCCAGATATCATCATCGAGTCAGACGCCAGCCGCTCCGGATGGGGAGCGAGATGCGGCTCTATAGCCAAAGGAGGGACCTGGTCCTATCAGGAGCTAGGCCTGCATATCAACTGCCTAGAACTTCTGGCAGGTTCCTTTGCAGTACGCTCCTTTGCCAGAGACAGAGTGAGTTGCTGTATCTTGCTAAAAATGGACAACATTTCCGCGGTAAGGTACATCAACCATCTAGGTGGCACCAAATCAAGACCTCTAGCAGAATTAGCCAAGGACTTCTGGCACTTCTGTCTGGCGCATCGAATCTCAGTCACAGCAGAATATCTTCCCGGCCTATCAAATGTGGTAGCGGACTGGTACTCCCGCCACTCCACAGACTACAGCGACTGGAAGCTCGACAGAGGAGTCTTCCTCCGCCTCCAGGAGATTTGGGGCCCAATGTTCATAGATCTTTTCGCCTCCAGACTCAATACTCAGCTACCACGGTTTTACAGCTGGAGACCGGATCCAGCAGCAACAGCAACAGACGCTTTTCTCCAACAATGGTCCCAAGGGGTACTCTATGCCTTTCCCCCATTCACCATGATAGCGAGGACCCTGGCGAAGGCCCGTCTGGAACATTCAGACTTAGTCCTCATAGCACCGGTCTGGACATCTCAGACCTGGTATCCAGTCCTTCTGGAACTTTCCTCGGATTTTCCAATCCTACTACCCCAATTTCCAGATCTTCTTCTAGATCCTTCAGGGCAGAGACACCCCCTTCTTCTCAACGGTTCTCTGACCCTGGCAGCATGGAGGATTTCAGGGCAAGATGGAGAACTCCAGGCATGTCACACAGGGCGATCAGTCTCATTGAGGAAAGCTGGGCTCCTGCCACCCTTAAGAGATATTCCAACTCTTGGGGCGCCTGGAGCACCTGGTGCCAGGAAAAAGGCTTACATCCAATTTCAGCACCTGTAGAGGAAATCTTGAATTTCTTAGCATCTCTAGTAGAAAGAGGGCTCGCCTACAGGACAGTGAACGCATATCGTTCAGCGATTTCAGCTGGTCACGACCTCATTGAAGGAATACCAGCTGGTGAACACCACCTCGTCTGCAGATTATTAAAAGGAGTAAGACTTACAGTCCCGCCCCTTTCCCGCTATGACAAACTCTGGGACGTTAACAAAGTATTGAATCTTTTCCTTTCATGGCATCATAATGAGGAACTATCACGTACAGCCCTCTCGGGCAAGCTTACTACTTTACTCTGCTTAGTCTCCTGCAGGAGAGTCTCTGATGTCAGAGCCCTTGACCTAGCAGGCAGAACCTTTTCTCCTGACGGTATTGTATTTCACATACACAGAAGAACGAAATGTAACTCTAGGGTAATTTCTTACCCCGCCTTCAGGGACCAACCCAAACTTTGTCTGGTGAAATGCCTGAAGGTTTATGAAGAAAAGACAGCCCCCCTTAGGGCCCTCCCCAACGGGCAACTACTGATAGCTCTGCGTAAACCACACATACCAGTTTCCGCCCCCACTTTAGCGCGCTGGGTGCGCTGGACTCTAAATCAAGCCGGGATAGATACCCAGCACTTCGGAGCTCACTCTGTGAGGGGAGCTATGGCCTCTAAAGCCTTTCAGGCTGGAGTTCGACTAGAAGACATTATGAGAATGGCAGACTGGGCAAGCGAATCAGTATTTAAACAATTCTACTTGAAACCAGTAGATCAACCGGCATCTATTGTGGTGAGTAAGCTTTAAACAAGCATAATGGGAGCCTCCGGTCTTGACATAGAATAAAGATTTTCCATAATAACTTACTAGAAAGTCTTGATTCTATTAAAGACACGGAGGCGAGCATTATCCCACCCAATGAGAAAATAATACTGTACTTCTCTCCTAATTGTGACAATGTATTATTATAAGTTACTAAACCTCACAAAGAAATGATTGCATTTATGAGAAATAAATAACCAATGACATTTTCTCCCACCCCGATAAGGGAACTAGGGTTGTTATATACATGAAGTAATTTGCTTTCTATCTCCTTTTTCGACAGCGCCTGCCGACAAATCCACTTGATCAGCTGTTCAACAGATCTAACAACTTCAAGTGCTACCTTTCCATGGACAACCAAGTTCGCAGCTTCGAAAGAGGAAGTCGCATCATGTTTAGGACTGTTTATGAAGGGATCAGGACACCCATTGGAGGACTAAGTCACATGTTGATGTTTCTTTGGTGACACTAGGGAACTCTGGGAAATGGAGTTTGTTTCTTCAGAACTCCGAAGATACTACTGTTATGTTATGTTTTACTTGTTATATTATATATTTAGTGCACCCCCTTTTCTATGTTTACTCATATTACACTTGGTGCACAAAAATATCTTGCTGCTGAGCCTTTCTTTAAATATTTAAATAAAAGAAAGAGAAGCATAATGCTCGCCTCCGTGTCTTTAATAGAATCAAGACTTTCTAGTAAGTTATTATGGAAAATCTTTATTCTCTGCTTTCACCATCAGCCATGTATGGGGCATGCGGCCAGTTTGGATTTTAAAAAAGGTAGTGGAGTCTAATCCTCCTAAATGACCACATGATGGCGAAATAAAGTTACCACAGCTTCCCAACTAAATTTTCTAACCTTGAGCAGTCTGATGAAACACATGGTGGCTTTCCTCGCCTCATAATACACTGAGACAAGCCTGCATTGTATTTTCTTATTTTTTTATTGTGCCTTTTATTTTTCTATATGCGATTGTGTTGATGTGTTTTGTCTGGGTGCCCTGAGGCCTTGTGGGCGAGTGGTGCCTTGAATAAGAATTAAAATCAATAAAGATAGGTCTCTTGCAGTCGGGTTCCACAAGAACATGGGCTTGTCAAATGGTATTCTTTAATCCTTAAAAGCCCTTGCCAATAACATTATAGTGTGTTTTGGTGAAGTAATAGCAGACCCCCCTCTCCCCCATTTCCATCATGGTCCCACAGTCAGCCATGAAATTGCGTTCAAGAGCATACGCTGGGGTGGGAAAATGTTTAATTCCATGTGGAGCTGAATACAGCAATATCTACATATGCAAAACAAACATTATCTAGCACACTCGGATGATGATTCACCGACCACTGGAATGTGGCATGTGTACATTCTGCAATCCATAGGCGTCCTGGAATCTGCTGAGAACCACAGGCGAGGTCAAAAGGTACAGTGGCATTTTGCAGCTCTTACTTTATTAACCAATCACCAATTTGTGTCAAGGGATGGGCATCAGTCTTGGTGACAGCATTATTTATTTTAGTTTTTGGATAGGGCGCTACATGCCTGAAGGCTTCAGAGCGCAGCAAGAAAGAGCAAGCGTGAGCATCAGCAAGACAGAACGGAAGATAGAGGTTGTTTATCAGCTGAATTAAAGAGTAAAGTTTTGATACTTCTCTTGAAAGTAGTCAAATACTGAGATGCTTTGATGATGGAAGATAAAGCATTCCATTTACGTGGAGCATGAAAGTCAAAGCTGGATTCACCAAATCTTTAGTTTAAAATTCGGTTGATGTAGCGGAGGATTGTCAGAGGAGAGCAGCATTCTGCGGACTGGTTTCAGTGACATCTTTTTGATAAGTAAAGAGGAGCGCACTTATTCTGACACTTAAAAGTGAGAGACAATATCTTGTCTTATTCTTTGCTTCACTGGAAGTCAGTGCAGTTCCTTTCGCAAAGCTGTGACATGATCACGCTTTGATAGTCCAAAGACAGCTCTCAAAGCTCCACTTTGAGTGGAATGCAAACGTTGGAGGTTTCCTTGTGAGGTAGACCAGTAGACTATTGCAGTAGTCTAACCGTGAGTTCACAAGTGAACAAAAGTGCTTGAGATAGATATGGTCTGATCTGATGAAGCAACTTAATTACATGACCACAGGAGGAACGCAGCTGGGAAACTTGTTCTTTCATTGACCATTCAGCATCAAGAAATACCCCGAGTGTTTTCACTGAGTTACTGACAGCAATAGATGTAGCTGCAATTTCAAACTGAGCATATGGGAATTAAGTGTTTTCAACCGAGGACCAGAAGCCATAATAAGAAGCTGTTTGAGTCATTTTGAGCAAGTGCATTTTGCTGAATCCAGATCTGTATTTTGTTATAAGATATAGTTTACTGTGCCAGAATCCTTAGAGTAATCCCTAGACAGCTCAAAAAGGATCTGGGGGTCGTCCGCGTAATTTGCAAATTGGACACCCAGATCATCAAGAAGGTCAATGAAGGTCTTATATAGATATTAAGCAAAAAGAGGGCATAAACATGACCCCTGTGGTATGCTGCAGTTTAAGAGGATGGAATTGGCCTGAGCTGCAGGAACGGCCACTCTAGAGGTCCTGGGACAAAGAAAGGAGGCTAGCCAGTTGGCGGCAATGTCAGAGCAGTTAGCTACCGTTAGCAATCTGTTGTATGAAAAGTTTATCAATGATGTCAAATGCTACCGATCGGTCCAATAATAATATCAGAGATGGATGACTTTTTTTAATGATTTCCACGATGTTAGATTTGAGATCCAGCAAAGCAGTTTCCGTTCCATGTTGGGATCTGAAGCTGGATTGGTGGATATTTAGTAGGTTGTTCTCCTCTATGAACTAATGGAACTGTAAATACGCTATTCGGTCCAGAATTTTCAATAGATAGGGTACATTAGTTATTGGCCTATAATTTTTTGGAACTTCAGGGTCCAAAGTATCCTTTTAAAACAGGGGGGTGACCCAGACATCCTTCAAGACGGTAGGTACTGTACCCGATTCGAAAGATGGATAATTTTTGTAATCCAAGGGATTAAAACATCTAAGAGCCTTTCTATATATCGGGAGGACAAGATTTCCCCCACCAAGCAAGATGTATATTTTGTATTTATAACTATCTCCAAAACCTCCTAATCAGTGCAGCTATGAAAGGTGAATTTAGGAATGGTTTCAGATGAGTAATAATGTGCACCATTTGTGATAGTTGAATCTTGATTTCGAACCTTGATTAACTGCAAAGTTGGTTAGTAATCGATAGACGATGACCCGCAATTTTATATGCAAACTCCCACCTGTTGTCGATCCATTCAGGATGGAGACAAGAGACTTTATAATTCTTTTAGAATTTTGAAAAAAGTTCTTTAGAGTTTGTTCGTGTTATCGATGCAAACATAGGTTTTCTTTTTTGCTTCAATGATCGTGTGTATATAATTGTAGACCGTTTTTATAGTTCAAGGGAAGTGGAGCAGGGATTCTTCCACCATTTTCGTTCTAAGGCACTCTTTTCCCTTCTTGCTTCAACAATCTCGTCTTTAAACCACGTTTTCTTCATGGTTTCAGTTTGTAAAAGCTTAATTATTTCAGGAGCAAGGGTATTAATAATATCCTTCATAGCAGCCGATAGGTGGGAGGACAGATCGGAGAATTTTTCCTTGCTTCAATATGGCCAAGTGTACGTAATGACAGCAGAGAAAGCAGAGGCTTAGTGTCACGAAAAGTGACCTTTTACACTGGGATTTGTGTCCATTCTAGGGGAGGGGCAGGCAGTTGGTAATATGATCGTTGTATTAACAAACCAGTGGTCCGACCAGGGACATGGTATGGTGTTAGTTGCAATGCTGTGGACTTTATGCGATAAAATTCAGTCCAAGGTATGACCACACTGATGAGTAGGATCTTTTACCAGTTGGGTAAAACCAGCTACTTCCAAAGAGGAGAGAAGTGAAACAGCAGAAGAATCAGTTGGATCATCCGCCCATTGGTTGAAGTCACCCATCATGAATACTGGAGAATTCGCTTTGGTAATGCTACTTAAAAGTTCAAGAAGTTCAAGATGTTTTTCCTGAAAATGCCAAGTGGCATATAAAGAATAAGTATGGTAAGTGAAGTATTGGGATTAATTTTCATTTTACACTCAGGAGTTCACAGCTGTCCAAGTGATAGTTATTAGAAGAGTAACAGTCAAGATAATACAAGTGCGGCCCCCCACTCCGTTGGTCAATATGATCAGCTCGATAGAGTTTGTATCCCCCAGGTATGGAATTGTCAATAGGCATCAGCGCAGCCTTGTGTGGCCATGTTTCACATAGGGCAAGAATATCTGGTTTATGCATGCTAAAATGATCTTCAAATCGTAAGGGCATGCTTGACCAGAGACAGGTGTTTAGTAATGATATTTAAGTGATTCTTTAAATGGGTGGTATCATTTTTATGCTTAAAATGTGGCGTGTGGGACTTATCACAGGTAAACTACAGCTGGTTAATTATGGGTGGCAGGGGTGCCGCTAGGTCTGGAAAAGATCCAGGGCTACGCTAATGTCCAGGCTGTCGGGAGTTGGGGCTCGCTAGCCTTTTGTTTGTAGCTCCTGAGCTTCTATGCGGGCTACAACCAAAAGATCCGGGGCTATAGCCCACTCGCAACGCCCCTGATGGGTGGCCCTTCACTAACAGGGGGAGAAGTTCGAAACATACTGGGACTGTGATCCATATTAAACGGCCCATCGGACTGATCCTTATGTGCAGGCTCAATGATGGCTTTAATCCTGTGAGCAGTCCAACAGTTGCATCACAAAACTGTTTTCTGCACCTTTAAGATGGGAGAGCGTTCCGAGCTGTAGAGACATGTTCAGGAGCATTTCATATAGAAAACAAGCAGTGCAGACTTACCTTCATGCAAGATAGGAACTTGCGGTACTGTAGATGCAAGGTTCAGAGAAGGACGCCTTCGCTGAAAGTGCCGATTGACCTTACCTTGCACGAACCGCCACAAACTGGCCCGGTCATACCAGGGGCGGTCGTGCCGGATGGCAAAATACAAACTACGAGGCAAACTGGGAAATGTAGTTCAGACAAACCGTATGTGCGTGCAGAGTCTAAGGCTCGGATTCAAATTTCACTGGCTGCACCAGAAGAGTTTAAAAAAGAATATAACAGCAAGCAATGAGCAACAAGGCAGTTAGAACAATTATTTTAAAAAGGTTAAAAGAGGGTACACTAATAAAGTAAAAACACAGGCTACACGGATAGAAATTCCACAGGGCAAGCTTAATGCTAAACACAATCTTTAATCCCTAGTTCCTGCTTCTGGTTCCAAAACCATTGTACTGGTTTAGACTATTTGAGGGTTCTATTAAATCTACCATCGTTCATCTTTCATTGTGTAGCCCCTGTATTTGAGGGTATCATTCCAGCAAGCTTGAAAACTGCAAAAGCAAAGATTTGCATTTCTTTTGCTGCAGCATCTGTTGTGCACAGAGACTTACCCCTTACACTGGGCCATCCGAAGAGATACTCATGAGCAGATATGGCAGAGGTTCAATTTCCTCTTCCCCATTTGTCAGAAACCAGACTTGGGATGGAAGCCTTCAACCCATCTACGTAACATAGAAGACATTGTTTCTTATGAAAGAGCATTCTCATTAAGAATGTTACATTTTTGGATGAAAGTGGATGAGGTGGGAACCCCCAATTGTGTATGCATACAGGGGAGATTGGTTTGTCCAACCCCACTGGATTGTCTGCTCAGCATGGAAAAGAGAATGCCACTAGCAAAATCCACCCTGTTCATCAGACAGTGTTGCCTTCATTCAGGTGTTGGCTATTTATTGAACCCTACCTCCTCAATTTGGTGGAACTTAGAACTCTGCTTTAATGGTTGCCCTTTTCGTGGTCTCCATGGCGTTCTGCTGGCATCTGGCTCCTGGGGGAATATATGGCGGTGCATCTATGCTCTTGTTTGACTTTCTTAAATTCAAATACAAGCTGAGAGCCTCTGAAGTTGGTTGGTATTAAATTCTTTGCAAAGTGGTTGGAAATGCTTTAGCACCCTTGAATGCCTTGATGCATGATATTCCTCTGTTACTCCACCTGTCCAAAGACTCCTCCCTTTCGGCCTGATTCATTTATAAATTGTTGACACAAACGCACGGGACCACTGCTTCAGAGCATGGTAGGGCCATGTGGTCACTGGAAATGAGGTCTGAAATTTCAGAGAGAGATTGGAGTTGAATTTGCGTGCGCTGGACCCTCTAGGTACAAGGTTGACTTGAACCTGCGTTTCACTCAGAGTATCTATTGGACACCTACAAGGATGAAACAATGTAAGCTGATGCAGGTAGATCTATGCTGGAATTGTAAGAAGGAGGTTGGCAACTACCTGCACATGTTTTGGTCTTGTGCAAAGGTGATAAGCTTCTGGGAGGAGGTCTTGCAAATAATGGAGCTGGTATTGGATCAGTCACTTCCTCGCTCCCCCCATATGTGTGTAGGGGTTATTTCCACTGGGTCTCCAACGTTTGCCTTGATCAATCGTATTTGGCTTACAGAGCCCTTTTGATAGCTAAAAAAACAGGTTTTGAAGCATTGGAAAAGTGATACTCATCCAACGATTGATAGCTGGCTACAAGATTTGTCAATTCTATCAAGCAGAGAGAAAACCAGTTATCAACGAATTAAAGGAATGGACTAGTATCTTGCGTTTGGAATGTCTTTAATGATTAATATGTTTGATATCCATTAGGTGCCCTAGCATCCCCGCCCCCTTCGGCTTTCCCAACCCACTTATTTCCTTGACCTTTTTTTCACCTCCTTCTCCCTCAAACCCCTTGTTTCTATCTACCCCTTCTTACCCTCTTAAATTGTCTGTAAATATGGTGCTTCTGGTCTATTTTGTTTCCGAATCGATTACCTTTTCTTGCAAGATTTCTGTTTGGATTTTTTCTGGTTATTTTTAATGAACAGACCATTTGTTCTTATTGCTGTCATTTGTTAAAATTATAATAAAATAGGTTTAAACATTTTTTTTTTTAAAAAAGAAAACGACCACTTGGAGGTCATTTAGGATTGCCTAGTCTAGGAAATCGATGACCTTGCCAAGAGTGAAAACAACCTTGCAAGGTGCAGTCAGTTTGGCTGCATGGCTCTAGGCTTTGTAGTCTCCAAGACCAGTACGGCTTGGCCAGGAGTGAAGTCAATCTGAAAAGCTTTCTGTTCATACCAGTGTTTGACTAGAGCCTGACCGGTCTCCAGATTGTGGTTTGCCCAAGCCATCATGAGTTCCATCCTTTTCCCCAAGGCCCGGCACATGCAACATGAATTATAGAATGGGAGAGGTAAGGGAGGATTGCCATCCTTTTTCCAGCACCAAAGGGCCTCTGACGGGATGGCCAAAAAGAAGCCCAAAACGGTAAAGCCTACACCCTCTTCTGGATTTTCCATATAGGAAAACGAAAGACAGATTGAGATCCCACTTCCTTCTTAGGCATCCAGCGTGCTCTTTTAGGTTCTGTTGAATCTTAACAAAAAATACTTGTTTGCAGATGGTAAGCAGTTGAAAATGTAGACACCACACCCCTTCGACATGGCCTTCATGACTTCATGGATATTAAATTGGTACTCCTACCAGACAATTCCTTTCGGAAATCCAACTTGGGGTAAAAAAATACCCACTAGTTATTTCCTGACTCTATATGAGGATCAAAAGGGGTTAATGCCAAACTCTACTTTCCCAAAAGGAGCTGAAACAGAAGGGGTCTGGATTTTTGTACAGCTTTTGCAAGACATTTCGCAACAAGCACAACTTCTGTGGCAGCATTCCACTTTTAACATCCATCTGGATTAATAAAGAGACATTTCCTTTGTTTTCTGTACACCAAAGTGTCCTGCTAGAGGCACCTCATGGGTCAATTGCAGTTGGAAGGCCCAGCTGTTTGTGAGCCCAACATTCTCCTGTGGTCTTGAGCAACAGACTGTGTAGATTCACTATATGGTATATATACTAGATTTCCAGTAAATCTTGGGAATCCCAGAGGCTTCCATCCCAAATTGTGAAAAAGCCTTCCATCGAGGCCTTCTAGGCAGGGACAGTTCATCAGACATTCACTGATGTCTGCCAAAGGAGAGCCTCTTTCCACAAGTACACTCTGCAGATCAGGATGTTCT
This sequence comes from Ambystoma mexicanum, assembly GCF_040938575.1. NCBI lineage: Eukaryota > Metazoa > Chordata > Amphibia > Caudata > Ambystomatidae > Ambystoma > Ambystoma mexicanum. The sequence continues at coordinate 227,378,668 of NC_090937.1, read as the reverse complement.
CCAAGGTTGGGAGCTTGGCATAAACCTCTTCCTTTCCATAAAGAGTAAGAGTCTGAATAGGTTCAGGTACCTCAGGTAAACAGTATAACTTATCATATTGACATATTGTACTCCAGTCCATAGACACCCTTGCATTAAAAACATAAATCCTGACATTTGTGCGGCCACACTCCTTCAAGGGTCGCCCCCAGGCTCACCTCACTGGTCCTTTTTCACAGCCTTTGTCTTACCTGGCAGAAGTCTAGTTTAGCAGGAAGGTGGGAGGGCATATGGTTGAAAGGGAGAGGGGAGGACTATGGATTAGGAGAAAAGTAGTCCCGACAGTGAGTAACTTTTACTTAGACATTCCATTTTCTTCCTCCATCAAATGAGTGCATCAAACATGCACTCATTGAAGGAGGAAGGTGGACCAGACACTCGCTAAATAAAAAGATTTTCCAGCACTGCTTGCCCAAACCTGGTGTCAGCCCAAGAACTGGAGTCCAAGCAGTAGTAAGGGCAGAAGGCAGGCAAGGCTGATGTAGCAGCCCTGGCAACAACCTCCCAAGTAGCGCGTCCATGGAAGGACACAGATGCCGCCTTATCGTAGACTGCATGCATATGTAGCTCCTTAGGAATAGACAACTACTGACATTTGTAACCTTATGCAATAAATACACTACTCACTGCAATGAGGAATTTGGAAACCAAATTAACATGAGACAGGCCACCTTAAAGGGTGAAGATGCTTTCTGAGGACCTGAACTCACATGCCCTTCTCCAAATTAAATTTAAGCGCACAACAGACATCCAGATTATGTAAAGCCCTTTCCAAGGATGAATTGGGGAAAAAGTTAAATCTCTGATTTTATATGAAAGTCAGGTATAAGACAGTGGGGTATGTATGCACAATCTTGACTTTGTGGAAAGTAGTGAAAGATTCCGTCACAAAAAGGGCCTGTAGCTTGCGGGCTGAAGTAATGGCTATCAAAAAGTGGTTTTCCAGGCCACAAGCCCAATATCTACTGTTTGGGTGGGGATGACAGATGGGTGCAGAAAGGCATAGCCTCGAAATGCTGCTTCACAACTGCATTAGAATGTGAGGATTCTCCTTTGACATTCTTGTTAGCTACCACTGCCAAGTAGATGATAAAATTTCAGAAGAAGCCAGATCAGACGAACCACAAGGGTAGAACCCCAAAAGGACAAGGTATTGATCTGCTTCACAACGTTTCAATAGCAAAAAAGCAACCATATGCTTGGTTATTGCACTGTAGCAGCACGTCGGGCCCCCGTGATGTCCAGATTTTCAATGAACAACCCCAAATCAAGGGTCACATCCTCAGGAACCAGGCTGGTAACTGAAGAGCTTGAGGAGAGGGGTGCAATACCCTCCCCCTTCCAGAACACAAGGTCAGACTAAGAGAAGCCTGATCAAAAGAGAATGAACCAGCTTTGTCAAGTCTGAGAACCAGCCCAGCCACCACGAGACCATCAGGGTCATCATACACAAACAAATCTCCATGAACGTCCTGAGCAGCCTATGAATCAGGGGAAAGGGAGGAAATGGATAGATGGTGGGACCCTGCCAGGAAATGCAGAGACCATCCGCCATCGAGACCCTGCGCCTTCCCAGTTGAGAGGCAAACTGAGCACTTTCCTAATTGTGGAGGGGACGTGAACGTCCATCAGAGAGGACGACAACTCGTAAGCAAGTCTTGAACCACTTCTGGGTGGAGTTCCCATTTGTGTACGGTAACCTTCAGTCTGGTAATGGTATCCACCTCCTTATTGTCCTCTCCTGGTAAATGAAAGACCTGCACCTGAGCATCCTTTGCGTTGGCCCACTCCCACAGCTCTACCACCAACATTCCGTGGAAAGAATTGCCTTTGGATACAAAAGGAATAATTCAGTGACCGAAAGAAATGAATGGTCTGCACGTTGAGCAATTATGTACGTCAGAGTATGTATGGGGTCACAAATTATGCTTGCTGATTTACAGCACAACTCAATGTGCTTGCTCAGTCTAGGGGGGCACAAAATCATCCACACCGAGATTAGCTGCAAAACTACAAGAGTACATGCTTGCAAACTAACACGCTGCTGGGTGGAACACTGTAGTCAAGCATACTGCATGTTACAGCTGCCTTGTAGGAAGCCAGGGTCCAAGATGTACTTAAAGGGCGATTGTATAATAGGTTTCCCTGAAGAGGTTTTCAGTGAAGTAGCAGGTCCTATATTTAAAATTACTTATGCATACCTGAAATCCCTATGAAGTTATGGGCACACTTCATAGGTGAAGAAATATACAGTTATAAATCAATATGTAAGTGCAACTAAGTGCAAAAAAGAGGGTATGCCGCCACATTAAAGAGGTATATTTATTCATCAAATTATTCACAGGACGAAAATCAAACTATACATATAAAAACAGCCAAAATAATACATATCAATGCAGAACATTTTCTTTCAAAACTTTGCAACGAAAATAAAATATATCACTAGCATGCAGAGGACAGAGGCGCAATCAACTGATGGCAGTAGTCCGCCCAGTCAGAGGACCAGGTAGGCCAACTAGTGTACAGTTAAGTCACATATAATATGCAGAGTTTTGGATTTTTATCCATTTAGAGACCAAACTATGGATCTCTGAAGCAAAAATGTCAATAAAAGTAATAACAATTACAAAGCATGTCCTAAAAGCAGAATGATTCCTCAGGTGTTCTTGCTGGACCAAGGAGCTATATAAAATTCAAAAGTAAACAAGGCTCCAATGGCTCACACACTAGTTTTGGCGACCAAATACATTAAAACGCCTTCTTCAGGGCCACACCGGACTCCTACAGTGGACAAAACATAACTATCCTAAAAAGTTGGGTGGCGCATGGACACAGTCTTATGTCAAGAATACCCATCATTAACGAGGTAGGAGAGACAGCAATACCATTACTGCCATCTTAAATGTGTCTCCATTGGCATCATTCTAAAACCCCAAAGATATGATAAGGACAGTACTGGAAGCAATTATTTAAGCTTCATGTAATACATTAAAACCAAATTAGATACCCAGGCCTCAGCAGACACCATTGTACACCATCCATGCACAAACCTAAACAAGACTTCCAAAAATACCAGAAAAGGAATATTATAGGTATAGTGGAAAATCAAGAAGTGAAGGAGCACAAGGGGGCTTAATAAAATACCCTATGCCTTGTTGAACTCTATTAAATAAGTTCCATGCTCTAAGCTATTGAGTTCTATAAAACGCACAAATGCATGCTGATCCTCAATAAATATGGATGCCAATTGTCAGCGGAAAAGAGTGGCGAAAGCAACTGATCGCTAAAATAACAATGTACATACCCGCAAGTGACACTACTTACTGCCATACCGTGTCAGGAACGGAATTAAAGGGGTAGGTTATTAAACAAAAAAAAAAAAAAAAAAAGAAGGATTGCCCATGCATGTTTAACATTTTCACAAAATGTTCCTATGTATAATTGTCTGCAAATGATGCTCAAAGTCCTGACTAGGAGGCATCCATTATCTCAAAAGAATCAGCCTCCCGTGTTTCCGTTAAATCTGCTCTCGCGGCAGTAATCAAGCAAAAGCCCCCTACTGGGAGCTTTTGCTTGTTGCTGCCAGAGAGCAGAGAATGCGGTTAGGCTACAATGGAAGCGAGGGCCCCCCATTGCACAGACCTGCATGCTGGAGAGGACTACCGCTATAAGGCGTGTGTGTAAGTCAGGCAATGTGTGGAGACACACAGTATTGCTGTTGGTGATACTCTCTGCGAAAATGCCTACAGCTTGTGGAGAAATGAGCATTCTGCTGTGAGAAATGCAGTGCGGCTGACACGGAGTGAACAGATGGGACAGCTGTTGTTGGCACACTCAGTCGCACAGAAGCCCAGAGACCTCTGTGATAGAGGAGCGTGCGCTGGATGCCCGTAGTTTGAAGTCCTCCGTGTGCAACACTTGTCCTTTAGTTCACACTTACCCCAAGGGAATGGATTTGGCTGTGCCATGGACAGGAACCACTTAACGAGGTCAAACAGCATCCCGATGCCCCTGGGCTCATAGTTTGTGTTGGTGTCACAGTTCCCCACCGGTACATACACAAACCTGAAGTTGTAGCAGCGGCAACAGGCGATCCATCCCTGTACACTGGCTGCATGTCAGACATAGTCCTCCCAGCTCAGAGCAGCAGCCATGGCTAGAGTCCGCTGGACGGCCTTGTGAGCGGAGTACAGTGCTCAGCAGGCAATTTTCTCTGGAGCTTTGTAACGAAAGGGATAGCCTGTACTCGGACAGGACAGAGTGGCTAAACAAATATCTTGTGCAGGGGGGTGGTCCTGTCAAACATTTAGACTACACTTGATTTTTGTAGTTGTAATTCTGACACTTCTCCAGATTAGTGTTAATGCATCTACTACAGTATGCAATATTGGAGGAAAGTTCAAATCCATAAACTGGAAAAACAGTATTAATTAGGCCACATGTAAACACATTGGTAATTCGGTGTAGGAACGTCCTTTGTCATCCTGCCCGGATCCCAAAATTTCTCCTAACGATGACTTGAACCATTATTACCACCTTTACGTTGACGTCGCCTTTTAGCAGACCCTATTTTTAGGTTTCTTTAAGCTATGAGCCTGGTGTTGTGCAAATATTGTATGTTACTGTGCAAATATTGTATGTTACTGTGATAATAGACGGTTCAACTGGCAAATATGATGCAATATTGCTACACTGATAAAAGGGAGTAGAGTCAGCGGCTACCCAGGCCAAAGGCGTAACAGGGGGTCACAATACTCCTTGCAGGAGAGCTAGGAGAATACTAGCTTGAACAAGAGATTACCGTAAGGTACAAAAAACAGGAAGATTTATTTTGACAAGAAGACATATTTACAGAATTCTTTATGTGCCGTGGCACAGAATATATGCATACTGAAGTACATTTATAGTCTGCATATCGGTGGGTTAGTAAAAAATAAATAGTGACAAACTATTCCATGTATTGTTTACATTCACACTACATTAACATTGTCGACACATTAATTGGTGTTTCTGGTTCGGTAGGTTACAAAGGGCAGTGGCTGGATGAAATGGAGCAGCGCTGCAAAGTTGTACCGAACGGTCTTCAGGACATCAAGTCGTAGTCGGACTTAGTTAAGTAAGATGGGCGTCATCCTATAGTTTAAGAATGGAGAACGCATTTAGATACGGTGATGCAAGAATTGCCAGATAATGAAAGTAGAGCTGCAAGGAGTCGACCTACCATGTGCAAGTAAGTTGACGCCATGGCGGTGGTCTTGTTTACCCAGCTGTTGATTTTTACGGCTGGGGGGGGCAGTCTGCGGAAGTCAGATGCCCAAATCTAAATGGAAGGGGGTCAATAATGATAATTCGGTAAATGGCGGTTGAAAGAAACGGTTGAGGTACAGGTAAGCTCTTGTCGTACGTGGGTTGGTGATTAGTTTTCAAGTAAGGTCCATCCAAATGAATGAACTTTGTGAGTTTTGAATGCATAAATAAGGCAGATTAACGTGCTTATGCGGTTGTTTGTTAACAAGAGTCGGCCAAAGAGACGTGACTGGGTCACCAAGTGTTAAAAAATGTTAAAGCATCAAATTGCAAGGAACTTAGCCGTGACTGTGCGATTGGTGCAGGAGTTCGGGAGGACTGTGGTTATAAATGCCCTGTGAAATTATTAATGGCGGCCGAAAGAAGGTGACTAGGTCACAATGTATTAGAGTGGATTTCATTAAAACGGGGATCAAGGAGTGCGAGAGCCCAGACACTTGGTGGATTAGAGCTGATAAAAATGGCAGTGAATCAAGAAAGTGAGCGGACTGAGTCTTACCTGTGCCGAACTGAGAAAGAGCTGTGTCACTGCAGGCTGTTTGTGCGCATGAGTGCCCTGGAGGACAGTTATTTAACCAGAACGAGGCTAAAGCAGGGCGCCGCGATCGCGCATGTGCAAAAGGGCAGTGTCTGAGTGCTGGTGTGCATGCTTAGCTCTGGGGCGTCAGTCCTCAGGCAAACCAACGTCAATAGTGCATGAACTAGTATTATGTCACAATAAATACTGGTTGTAGAAAACAAAAGCATAATCATGTATGATAACATTTTGTATGTGAGCTGGTCGTAAAGCCAGGGCTGTACATTGTTTGAAACAAACATGAGCTAGTATTTTGTCATAATAGTTAACAAAAACAATCTCATCTGGAGACCTTTTTGATCGTAGTAACAAGGATAAACAATTCTGGTATTTCAAAAAAGGAGACCCAAAGATATCTTTGTTGTAAAGCATCCAAACCATGAAAAATACAAGCGAGGTACACGAGAGTCATCAATCTAATCATATAATGAAAATATGATTGGTGCGGCTGCAATGTCTTTGTTGTAAAGCATCTAAGCATGAAATGCACACGCGGGATAGAGAGAGTCATCAATGTAACAATACACATGATTGGTGCGGTTGCATAGTTAGATGGTCCGTGTATAAGGACCGATTGCATTGTTAGAAACTATCGGTGCAGACTTTGTGGTTACAGGAAAAAGTATCAGTTTTTACATTCGGCTTAGCCTATCACATTGATGTGGGAACCCTGATCTATTTGTTGAAGAAGAGGTTCCATTCAATGGAAGTGTTCAGGCCTTGCCTGACAGAGTCAAGGCGGTAAATCCATTTTTGCTTTAGTTTGCGGAGGGCAAGGTCTCTATTACCACCACGGAAGGGGTTGCCCACTGTTTGCAGTATTGTCCAGAAGTTATCGTTGTGGGTATGTTTCATGGCTTTGAAATGTGCCACTAGGGGTTTGTCTTCTACTTGATTGCGTACACATGACCGATGTTCACAGATGTGTTGTCTGATTTCTCTCAGATTTGCCTACGTAAATGAGGTCGCAAGGGCATTTGATGATGTAAACGGACCATTTGGTTTTGCAATTGGTGAAGGAATTTAGGGTCCACAGGTTCTTTCAAATCGATGGTCTTGAGGTTCGTCGTCAGTGTGCAGACGGAGCAATTGCCACACTTGAAATGACCTTTTACTGGCGGCAGGTTCCATAGAGTGGCTTGTGTGCTGCTCGAGACATCAGCTTCCGTGTACGTGTGTACGAGGCGATCTTTCAGGTTACAGCTGCGTTTGAACGCAAATCTAGGTTTCTCTGGTGCGAAAGTGTCCGTGTAGAGCTTGTCCCAGTGTTTAAGGACCACTTTTTTGATTGAATTACTCAATGGAGTGAAAGTCGTGATGCAGGTCATTTTAGTGTTGGACTGTTCTCTTTTAGTTGCGGTGAGGCAGGAGTCTCGATTGGTGCGTTTCACTCGTTTCCTGGCTTGACGGACGATGTGGCTGGGGTACCCTTGTTCTTTAAGGCGGGTTGCGAGTTCTTTACTTTTAGATTCATACTCGACCAGTGTAGAACAATTCCGCCTAATGCGTAGAAATTGGCCATATGGAAGATTCATCCTGAGGCCTGACGGATGGAAACTGGAGTATTCAAGTAAAGTGTTTTTGGATGTCGGTTTGCGATATAGGGTGGTACTCAGTGAGTTATTTTGATTTTTGCAGATTTCAAGGTCTAAAAAAAGGTATTCTGTCTTTGTTGAGGTCTATCGTGAATTTAATGCAGTTGTTCTGGGAGTTCAACCATTGTAGGAACAGGTGAAGGTTCTCTTCGGTCCCTTTCCAGACCATGAATACGTCGTCAATATATCGTAACCAGCAACCGATCGGGTTTTTGAAAGTGTTATGTTCATTGTAGATTGAATTCTTTTCGAAGGTGTCCATGAACAGGTTAGCTACATCCGGGGCAAAGGTGGCCCCCATACTGGTCCCGTGACACTGCTGGTAAAAAGTCTGTTTGAAGATGAAATAGTTCTCCATGAGGGCTATTCGAGTGCATTCAAGAAGGAATGCTGTAGGTGGTTCCGCTGATGTTCTGTTGTCTAGGTAGGTTTTAAGTACTTGTAGACACTCCAGTTGTGGGATGCTTGTATATAATGACTCTACATCCAGTGTTACTAGTAGGTCTTCTTGTTCAGCTTGTATGGTGACCAGTTTTTTTATCATGGCCGTGGTATCCTGTATATAGGACGGCATTTTGCAGATGAAGGGCCTTAGGAAGTGGTCTATGTAGATGGATAGTGGCTCGAGGACTGATCCAATGCCTGCCACGATTGGTCTTCCAGGTGGATTAAGTGGATTTTTGTGGATCTTAGGGAGCAGGTAGAAAGCAGGGATGATTGGGTGTTGGTTTACCAGGAATGCTTTCTCGTCGTCGTCTATCCACCCTTCATCATGTGCATGACCCATCAAACTCGTGATTTCTGACAGGATCCTGAACGTAGGGTTAGAGGGTATCTGTCTGTAGAACTTGGTATTGGACAATTGTCTGGTGACTTCCATGTCATACAGGGTGTTGCTCCAGAGTACGATACCACCGCCCTTGTCCGCTGGTTTAATGAGAAAAGACTTGTTGTTTTGTAGAGATTTGAGTGCCAGTCTTTGTGGTGCCGAGAGGTTGTTCTTAAAATGGGTTCGTTTATCGAAGATGTTACGTATTTCAAGGAGAATGCGATTTTCAAAAGATAAAATCTCTGGACATATCATCGAGGAGAGTGGAGTGAAAGTTGACGGAGGTTTCAAGCCAGTGGATTTCGGTGTTTCTTGTTCTGGGCTATCTCTGAAAAATAGCATAGACTGATTGTGCGGAAGAATTTGCGTATTTCGACCTCTCTGTTGAAACAGTCAGCGCTGGTGCTCGGGATGAAACTGAGCCCTTTACTTAGGACTTCAATTTCATTAATGGACAAAGTGTGATCGCTAAGATTAAAAATAGGGATCACCATGTTTGTTGCGCTCGTGGGGTCCAATTCCGTGTGCGCATGGGGTGTTGACCTTGGTAGCGGGGTCTGCCGCGTTGTCCCCTCCCTTGAAAACTTGAAGCCTGTGGTGGATTGCCTTGTCCACCGGTTGTGGAATCTGAGTCGCTGCTGATGGAGCTGTTCGAAAATGTCACAAATTTCTTCCTCTGTTGTCTCCGGGGGTTTTGTCTATTGCTGGATGCCTGTTGATTCAGTTGATTGTAGAAGCCCGGGACTAGATAAGGGTATGTTCTTTCTTCCTTATAGTTCTTAATATCGTTTTGCAGTTTCCACAACTTTTTGTCGATTGTGAATTTTTGAAATTTCTTTATTTCCTCTTCGATTTTGTCCAGATGTGTTTTGATTTCTTCGTTTTGTGTCTTAGTTTCCTCATCGGCTGTCTCGATTACTAGAATGACCCAATCGCGGGAACATTTGTTGCCAACTCCGCTAAATTTGGTCATGAAACGAGGATTGTCTAGGAAGACACGAGGTATGTTTTTAACTTGTAGGCCTTCCGGAATTACGCCTGCTTTCAAGTATTCTAACATAAGTTGGCCATGTGATTCTGTGCGGGTGAGTTTCTTCTTTTTCTGTAATAGGATGTCTAGATCATTTAGTGCCGGGTCTTTCACCGGCGCCACCGGTGTTGTGGTTACACCAAGGAGCAATGGGGTGTCTAAGAGTTTCTAATATAAATCATCGGAGAAGCTAACAAAGTTTACATTCTCCATTTAGTGTTTCTCAAATAAATGATGCCCAACAACCAAAGGGTTGTCCGAAGGGAAGGAAGAAAAAATGGGCGGAACCCTCTTTTGTGTTGGGGGCCTGACTCTAGAGGGTTGAGAGGTACAGAGATAAAGGGGAGTAGAGTCAGCGGCTACCCAGGCCAAAGGCGTGACAGGGGTCACAATACTCCTTGCAGGAGAGCTAGGAGAATACTAGCTTGAACAAGAGATCACCGTAAGATACAAAAAACAGGAAGATTTATTTTGAGAAGAAGACATATTTACAGAATTCTTTATGTGCCGTGGCACAGAATATATGCATACTGAAGTACATTTATAGTCTGCATATCGGTGGGTTAGTAAAAAATAAATAGTGACAAACTATTCCATGTATTGTTTACATTCAGAATACATTAACATTGTCGACACATTAATTGGTGTTTCTGGTTCGGTAGGTTACAAAGGGCAGTGGCTGGATGAAATGGAGCAGCGCTGCAAAGTTGTACCGAACTGTCTTCAGGACATGTGGTCGGACTTAGTTAAGTAAGATGGGCGTCATCCTATAGTTTAAGAATGGAGAACGCATTTAGATACGGTGATGCAAGAATTGCCAGATAATGAAAGTAGAGCTGCAAGGAGTCGACCTACCATGTGCAAGTAAGTCGAAGCCATGGCGGTGGTCTTGTTTACCCAGCTGTTGATTTTTACGGCTGGGGGGCAGTCTACGGAAGTCAGATGCCCAAATCTAATTGGAAGGGGGTCAAAAATGACAATTCGGTAAATGGCGGTTGAAAGAAAAGGTTGAGGTACAGGTAAGCTCTTGTCGTACGTGGGTTGGTGATTAGTTTTCGAGTAAGGTCCATCCAAATGAATGACCTTTGTGAGTTTTGAATGCATAAATAAGGCAGGTAAACGCGCTTATGAGGTTGTTTCTATGGTGCTCGTTTGTCCCACTCCTTTTTACTATGCACTGTATCGATCACCAGACAGTGGGCGTACGTTTTAGTATACAAGTAGGTTGCATTTTAGTTGACCATTACTGTTTTCATACTTGCACTGTGTAGTTTTACAATGTGTTAAGTCCCAAGTACCTATTTTAACTACTAGATACATTTATCATTAAAATTTCGATTTTAGTATACAGTGTGGCGAGTTTTCTCTGCTTAGCTGGGTTTACTAACTGCACTTCCAGCCTTTTCCTTTCTCCGTGCAGTTAAGCCGGACAGCTCTGAAACAGCTACCTTGCGTAGGAAAAGTTTGGTTTACCTTGCAGGTTGGATTTAAGGTCTATCCTTTTGGTTAGATGGTTACACAGCTCTCACTAGAACATTGTGAAAAGATATATTATCATGTTTCCCAGTATCTTGCTTTAAACACAGGATTCGATTCTGGAGTTTACACCCCATTTCACTCCTGGGGGTCACCAGCCAGTACTTTAAAGTTATTTTACCTAAAGGGAAAGTTTGTCCACTGGGGTGTGGCACAGGCACCCACCTAGTAAACCTAAAAAATGAAAACATTACTAGCCGTCTTTTATTTCACATTGTTTTTTGTGTGCATGTTTTAAAGTTACTAACGAGGCTTGAGTTGTGAATTATAAGCTGGTAATTTAATTCTCAGAAAACGAAAACACTCTTCCATATACTTTGGGAAGGAGGGGAGACTTGCATTTTAGCTGCGACAAGCAGTAAATAAGGGGAAGAAAAAAAAACACCAGAGATTGTTGAACGTCTCTTGGTCAATTCAATAATTATTTATTGCGATTTCTCCATTTATTTACTTTAATTACATTTTAGACACAGGGACTCAATTCATCAGCACCACAAACATATAAAACAAACATTTTTGGCCACAGCTGTGATAATTATTCTACAGTCTGTAGACATTTCTCGCCGTAATATAATTCACTGAAGAACCAGTCATTTTCATGCAACCATTCTGCGCACTTCTCTTGAATAAGTCTGAGTCGGGATCCTAGATTTCATTTGATTGCAAAACAGTTGATTGATCATATAAAGCTATATGTGAAAAATCCCACTCACCCAACGCGTGAGTGCCAAAATATAGTATCCTTCATGCATATAATGAGTGATTGACGGTGGATGGAACACTGGGCATTTGCGTGCGAGTGTTCAGAGAGAGTTAGTTGTGCCTTTGGTGGTTGCCTAGGATGGTTGGTCCGGTGAGTCGCTCCCTTAACTCGGTGATCCCAAACGTGTATCTTGGGAGAGTGGTAGAGCTAATATCAGGTCATTTGCATATAGATAGCCAAGAGTTGGGCAAACACAGGGAGATCCTCACGGGGGCAGTGTTAAGGGGGTCAAGGAAAGGTGACAGGAATGGGTAGTGCAGGGATCAACCATGGGATTTATAATCATTACATACAATATTAGTGTATTGAACTTGCCAGTAAAGCAATGCAAGGTGGACCACTTTTTGGAGGCGTGAGAAACCGGATCCCACGCTCCAAGAAACCCACAAGACAAATCGTGACCCAGAATGTGGGGATACCCTCGGGTCTTTCAGGCTAATGCGAAAGGTAAGAATGCAGGGATCCTCGTAGCATTTAAAAATATTCCTGATTCAAAAAAAGGACAAGCAAAGACGGTACCTTTTTGTTAAGCTCCGCGTTAAGGCTGACAGTTACTGCAGCAATGGTGTATGCACCACATTCTGGACAGGATGGATTTCTCAGGGCCACCCTGGCAGAACTTCAAAGGGTGGTGGAGGAGTGGGTTATACTAACAGGCGAACTAAATATGGCCTGGGTACCGGAGGCAGATCGAAGTGGAGTGGGATATAAAGGCCAGGGTGCACCGTCCCTAGGGCTCAAAGATAAGTTTAAGCGTCTGGGGTTAGTGGACATCTGGCACACTTGTAGGGGGGGCAGAAGCAGTTTAGGTTCTTTTCACATGTTCACAGAACACAGTCACGCATAGATTACATCTGATTCGGCCCGCCAGTTGGGCTGATACCCAGCGGTGTCCCTAGGGGTCATTGCGCTATCGGAGCATCATTGTTTTTCCATTTCCAGGCATTCACAAGTAGCGTCGCCAGTACCACGACCATACATGCTTTAAAGTGTGCCCTTCCCTGCAGTGCCATTTCCTTGTGCCATAAGGCCCAAAAGACACTCCTCCATCCCCATTGATGGATCCACCCCCACCACTTCCTGTATATACAGGGGGGACAAAAAAAGTTCAGGAAGATTGGTGATTTGTGTTGACATACCTAAGGGAAGACTATCGACTTCAAACGTGCCTGCAAAACATGAGGATTTTGGACATGGAGACCTGAGGATTCAACGAAATTATGAAACTAAATGTACTATTCGTATGTTGAGAAGGAAGCAGCTGAGTGGGAGTAGGGGGGGATTTGTAACGTTTGTTATACATCATTACAAAATGCCAATAAACACATTTAATAAAAGAAGCAAATGAGAAATCTCAGACATTAACATTCACATTTAAATTAGGTTCAAGCTTGTTTTTTCAAAAAATGTCAATGCAATTTACAAATGTGCTTGCACCTTGATGGATTGACCCAGTGCAATGCGGAACACAGGTTGTTGAAGACCACAATTTTCCCAGAAAATGTTTTTAAATAGTCTTAAAAGCAGCACAGAACATTTGCTTCCATGTAACTCAGCGGAGCAAACTTTGGCTTAAATAACTTCAAGACATTGGTCAAGCATATGGGCAGCACAATTATGATAGAACTTGAGAAACCTGCGTAGCCTTATACCAACAGATTGCAGTTCTCGACTAAGGGCCTTATTACACGGAAGGCGGTAATGGTTAACGGCCACCGTTAATGGTAACGGTGACCGTTAACCATTACCGCCTTACTACGAGGTCCCTTAGCGGGTTGGTGCTTTAACGCCTGCTTTTTGCAGGCGTTAAAAACCAACCCGCTAAGGGACCTCGGAGCTAATTACGGCACCGCAAAATTGCGGTGCCGTAATTAGCGCCTTCCCCATTCCCATAGAGCCCTATGGGGCAGAAATGGGAATGGGGAAGGGCAATGGCGGAAGGGGGATTTACTGCCCCACCAACCTTGGAATGGGGCGGTAAATCCCCTTTCCGCCAAGGCGGTGCCGGTAATTTACCGGCATGGTCCAGGGTGCTAATAGCACCCTGGATCCCCGCCTTCCGTGTAATGAGGCCCTAAGTATAGGAGTGAACGACCTCCTATTCATACATCATCCAAGCACCAGGAGAATGTACCGAATGCCATAATCTTTGTCTCAGAAAAATGCAAAGAGTTAATTCAAACACTTAAGCTTTGTTGGAAGGCTCCTATCATAAAACAAACAAAGCTGCATCATCTGCATAGAGCAGAGCGCTATATGAACTGCCATCCACAGGCGATAGATTTACCTTAGTATATGAACCGATGGGTCAAAGACACTTAAATAAAAAGGCTGAATAGCATCTTGGCTAAAGAGCACCCTTTTCTGATCACTTGTTGGCAGAAAATTGGGACATACAGCCACCATTCTTAGTGCAGCACATTGCCGACTTCGTCGCTGCATAGGTCAGTCGGATAATCAGTAATAGACCACATGAACCCAATTTTAATCAGTTTGTCCCATAAGAGATTTCCATTAATAGAATCAAAAGCCTTTTCCATGCCCAAGAAGGCTACATACATAATTTATTGTGCATTTGTAAGGTGCATATGCATCAAGTAAATTGTGTTTCAAAGCGCCCGCAGGGCAACAAGGAGGAAAAATGGGATTAAAAAAAAATATATAAAAATGAAAGATAGAGGCAGACCTACTAGGCCTTGTGAGCATTCAGAATGTGCAAGTGCAGAAAGAGAGAAAGAGGGGAGGAGGAGTGAGGGGGTGGAAGGGTAAGTGCTAGGTGTATCAAGAGGGAAGTGCTATGGAGTGAGCAGCTGTAGGTGCCTAGGTGGAGTAGCCAGATGTCAAGAAATGCCAGCCAGTGGCGACCTAGGCCAGTGGGTGGAGGCTTTAGGTGATTGGGTGTGGGAGGCCATGACCCAGGAGGACACAAAGGCCCTGGTCACCAATCTCAGCAACTGTGGCGTTTAGTAGACGAGGTGAAAAGGAAAGTCTTGAGGAGCTTCCCGAAATTGAAGAGATCCGTCTCAAGACAAAGGGGGAGCCTGCTGAGGAAAGATCGGCCACCAGCTCAGTTTAGCGAAGCGCTTGACAGAGTTGGTGCCAGAGAAACGTAAAGATCTGGAGAGTATTTCGTGACAGCAAGTTGTAGCCTAGTGGATGATGCAGAGGGATTTAAATGTGATCCTTGCAGCAACAGGGTGCTCACTTTAGTATATTTAAGAATCTTTAAGAATGAGGGTACGCATAAGTAAGTGTTGAAGCCTCCACGAAACCCAGCTCGATTTAAGGAAAGATTAGACTCTGCACACATCTTCAAGCCTGTAGAGGTGATGCAGTTCTAGGTCTTAACAGCGACCCAAAAATACTGTTTCAAATAAGTGCTGCAGAAAAACAAGTTATTTTTTTACCGACTACAGACAACTTGTTTCTGGTTCCTTGCTCGCTTGAATTGAGCGCTACATAATGTTACTCGTAGGTCATGGAGTGCCATCTAGTGTTTCTTTAAAGGAGTAACAAGACAGAAAACAGTACGTTCTGTTCCTGCCAAATAAATAGTTTGACAAACCGAAGATTAATCATACATGTTTGCTGTATTACAAGACATATTTATGGTGTGGAGGGGGGGCGAGGAACCCCAAACTCTTCCTTCCCCCTTTTCTCCACCTAAGCCCCCCCTCCACTCAATCCCTTGACTTCATAATGTCTCTGCCAAATAGTTTCCAAACAGAAGATTAAACATTATCTGCATTTCAAATACATACTTATAGGGGGCACCCACCAAACCCTCCTTCCCACTCACCTTTCCTTCTTGCCCGTCACACATGATTTCCAGGTACATCTAAAGTGAAGTGGGTCGAGAGAATGCCGATTTGTTATAGAGCATTTCATAATCTGATAATTACTTTTAATAGCAAACTGAGTTGCTGGGATTTCGGAGCAATTCTCTCAGTTTCAGTTCTAAAAACGCGCTCCAGCAGCTGACCACCACTCTAGAAATCAAATTAGATCATACTGTCTAGCCCAGCAACTTTGCAGGATTGCACAACCCAGCCATCAATATTTCATCATACGAAAATCTGGCCACGTCCTGCTGGTACTCATGGAGACAAATAAGGATTTATGGGTTGGTGTCGTTTAAAATACTCAGGAAATAAGTCCACATCATAGCGGATTATTCCACTATTCCTACTTTAGGAACTTTCCAAACATGCCACTAGTTTCCAAAACGTTAGCCAAAACATCCTTTAAAGAATGGCCATCTTGTTGTTGAGTGAAATGGTGTTCGCCAACTCTTACTACCTCGAACTGATGAGCGTTTTATTTATTTCTTTTGTTTCTGTAGTGCAAAACAAGGGATAGCAATATTTCATAGTTCCAGAACTATACGTTTGATAAATATATTATCATGCATCCATCACTGCTGGCAGTTAGAATGCCCTTATGCATCTCATATTCTAGGATTTTGGGGCAACATAACAAGAACACCACCCTTCTATTCTTGGTAAGGAGTGAATCAGGTCCTTGTGTGTATACCTTAAGCGGTTAACTGGAAGAAAAATAAATCAATCCACTTCAGAAAGAGCGAAACAGATTTAGATACTTGCCAATGTTTCAGCAATAGTCAATGAACATGTTACCAGATCTATAGGTTTGCCTTGCAATGATTTCATCCATACATCTCCAATTGAGCTCTACTAATACCTTCTGCCACGGGAACCATGCCATTCAACGTCATCTAGGAGGCATTTTGTTAAGCTGGCTGGCAGGTAGATTTGTCTCTAATAAGGCATTATCTTGCTAACTCCCAATTTAATATTCATATCACCTACACACGTTAGGATTGACAATTCTCCCCATCAATTCACCCAGTCCACTATTTGTGCACCGAATATTCTGCCCTTGATTTAGATGGAATATAAGTATTGATAATTTTTTTTGCCCAACTCTTGCATCATCAACTGCAACCTGCAGCTCTTCTGACATGTTGGACTGCGACTCCCATGATCACTCTACAATGAATGTGCTTAATAGAGCTGCTTGGATTTGTAGTCCAGATTTGTCTATGGTTGCAGACAAAGGGGGGGGGGGCTTGTTAAGTTTGGGAGGTGGTGTGATCGGCTCATATGCGCAATCTGTCCAGACAGATTCACTGTAGAGACATGCTACAGGATTTAGTCAATGCTCATTACACACACTCCCTTTACTATTGGCATACCTGCCCTGCTCCTATTTCACCGATCATAGAGAAGGGGTTCCAGGAAGTCGGCTACAGTGTTGGTGCCGACAAAGCTGGAGGTAATACACATGTTAAACCCCATTCACACTTCGAGTCCTAAACCAGGGAATGCAAGCTAAATAAAAGCCCTCTCTCAATGAAACGCCAGTTGGTGAACATTCTCTCCTTGTTAGTCTTCGGTTTCCCCTTAATTCCCCTTCTTGCATGCTTTGCTCTTCCAAAAACTTTGGGAATTTCTGTTACAAAGTAGAAGGCCCAAATACGAGTGGAACCAACCTCTGGTATTAGCAACCCAACACTCCCAGTACCTGTTCTCAGATCCTGTTAGTCTGCACCTCTGCTTCCAGCACCTCACCCTCACCTTTATTGTAGAGATCAAATCCCTCTCCTTCAATGATTGTATTTAAAATTGCTTGTGAAACCTAGCCCTTTCTCGCTCTATTTAGGACTCTCAAACTTAGTGGGATTTCACCTGTTTTTTTAAAAAGCACTGTCACTGTATTTAAAATTGCTTTGTGAAACCTAGGCCTTTCTCATTTCAGGATTCCTCCCTCTCCCTCTATTCCAGGTTTCTTCTAACTTGAGCATGAGGTTAGCTCCGTAAGTCTGAGTGCTGGCATCCTGGCACACTGCTCAACGCCCTGCCCCTCACTCCCGCCTTGCCGTCTCTAGCGTCCCCACCAGTACCTCCACCTCTCTCCTTCCCACCTACTCCATGGTACTCTCCATCTCTCCTATCTTCTCTAACTGCTTCTCTATTGACTATCCTGCCCTCCTCCCAAAATCTGGTAGGAAGAAGTTTAAAAAGGACATCCTGGTCTCCAACCCAGGCCTCCCTATCGCCGACACCTACACCTACACCAGTGCCTCCTCTAAGGAAACTCTCATCGACATCCTCTGTCGTTCCTTGGCCAGAACAATGGACCCTTCATATGGTCTCTGTGCTCTCCCCTTTCTCCTCTTCTCCCATTAATGGTGGCACCTGTTGGGACGCCCTTCTGGCCCCCTTCCATTCCTCTAAGGTCATCATTAATGTTTACTTGAATGGGACTGTCTTGGTCCAAGGCCCTCGGGCCAACCTTCACCTCTTTGATCAAAGCTTTCCACGCCGCATTAATTTCCTTTCTTCTCCTGCTGTCCCCTCCTCCCTTTCTGTGGCTACCTCGCCTCCCTGTTCTGCCTCCAGCTTGGCTACCTTGCCTTCAGCTTCTCTCTTTGCCCCCTCTCTGGCTCCTTCTACACCTCCGAAGGACATACCTCTGAGCTGTACCCCTCCTCGGAAGTCCTTCAAGGATGGCAACTTTCTCCATATTGCCACTCTAAATTCTCGCTCTGCTGTCAAACACTCCTCTGATATCTGCCACCTCCTGGAAGAACTTGACCTCGATGTCCTCGGTCTCACCGAGACACGGTTTACGGCCAGCTCTGTCACTAGCTTTGACACGCTCCTACCTAACGGCTACAAGATCCTCTCCGCGCCTAGGCCCAACCGCTCTGGTGGGGGTGTAGCCCTGATCTTCCCCAAGTGGATTCCTGCCTCTGTCACTCCCACGCAGGCCTATTCCTCCTTTGAATGCCTCGTCTGCAGGCTCTCCATCTCCCCTAGCTATTCCCTTATTGTGGCTACTATCTATCGGCCACCTGGTCAGATCTCCTCCTTCCTCTCTGAGTGGGCAGACCTCTCCTCCTCACTCCTGGCCTCAAACACTCAACTCCTCCTTCTTGGAGACTTCAACATCCACCTTGATGCCTCCTGTCCTCCCTCTGGACTCTTTGCGACCTTTGCAACTCTCTCTCACTCACTATTCTCCCCTCTGGCCCAACTCATTCTGCAGGACACACTCGATGTCCTGATCTCCTCAGACCTTCCCCTCTCTGTCCCTCTCTCCACTCCTCTCTCCTGGAGTGATCACTTTCCCCTCTCCTCCCACCTCACCCTCCCAACCCCCCCAGGCCAAGCCACCTCCAGCACTGCCACCCACCTTCTCGGGCATCCGACCCATGAAGCGCGTGTCAGTTGAGGCTTTCGCCACCACCTTCTCACCTCCTCCTCCCCCTATGGCTGACTCTCACCCTGACACAGCCCTATCCATGCTCTACTCTGCTATATCTGATACTCTTGATAGCCTTGCCCCTGTCATGAGAATCCGCCTGAAGTCCAAAGCCAAGTGCAACTCATGGTACGACTCGGACCTCGTCACCCTAAAACACAAGTGCAGGGTGGCCGAGAGAAAATGGCGTGCTTCGTGTACATCCTCTGACAAACTGGCCTGCCGTCTGCTCCAAAGACAATACCGGCTCTCTGTCCTAACCAAGAAGAGAGCCCATATCCAAGCACGCGTCTCTGCAGCATCAAACAACTCGGCCGAACTCTTTAAAATCTGCAAGGAACTGGCCAATCCTGCCGCAGTCTCTACCTCCCCTATCCCCTCCCAGTCCCTCTGTACGGCACTGGCTTCTCACTTCATCTCTAAAATTCAGGACATCCTCTCCTCCCTCTCCTCCTATCCCCCACCTCTCCCTGCTCCTCCTCTGGCCTCTCTGCAGCCACCTCACCTCCCTCCTTCTCTGCCTTTCCCCTGTTCTCCGCAGAAGGTTTCTAGACAAGTCTGATCTATGAAAATCTCATCGAAACAGGTTCACCCCCTGTTCCTCCAAAACTATCGAGGACCACATCGACTCCCTGGCTCCTGCCCTGGATGATTTCTGCAACCACTCCTTTGCCACTGGAGTCTTCCCATCCCCCTTGAAGCACTCCCTTGTGCGCCCTCTTGAAACCCTCTGCCGACGCCTCCTGCCCGGCTAACTATCGCCCAATCTCTATCACCCCTTTCCTGGGCAAGCTCCTGGAAAAACTGGCCATCTGCCAGCTCAATCTCCACACTGAATCTGTTGGTTGTCTTCATGACCATCAGTCTGGCTTCAGAGCTACCAGAAGCACGGAAACTGCTCTCCTGAACATCCGTGAAGACCTGCTCTCCAACCTTGATTCGAACACCCTGTGTGTTCTCATATTACTTGATCTCTCCTCTGCCTTTGACACATTCAAACATGCCATCCTGCTCAACCGTCTCCATGATAACCTGGGTATCACTGGTCAGGCTCTGGCGTTGCTGACTTCTTTCCTCTCCGACCGACCCTTCCAGGTCCAGCTTGGGTCTTTCCTCTCCGATATCTTTGTCTCTACCTGTGGTGTCCCCCAGGGATCTAACCTCTTTCCCTGGCTGTTCAACCAATACCTGGCACTCCTTGCCCACCGCATTGCCGCTCTCTGCCCCAACTTTCAGTGCTATGCAGACGATACTCAGCTCATTTTCAGGCTACCCTTGGCCTCCGCCTCTACTTCCCTCATCTCCAATTGTCTGCCATTCAGGAGTGGTGTGCCGCCAATTACCTCTGCCTTAATGCCAGTAAGACTGAGATTCTACTCATCGGCACACCCACTCCCTCCTTCCCTGCAGCTCTCTGGCCGGCCTCTCTTGGCCCACTTCCTGCTCCCACCTTCATGGCTAAAAACCTCAGGGTCATCTTCGACTCCACACTCTCCTTCTCTCCCCATATTTCTGATGTCTAAGAAGTCACACTACCAGCTGCACCTCCTCAGAGGTATTCTTCCTTTCCTCTCCTTCCCCCAGAAGCTCACTGTCTCCAGAGCCCCGGTTCTCTCTAAGCTGGACTATTGTAACAGCCCCTATCTAAATCTGCCTGCCTCTACTCTCCGCCCTTTGCAACTTATCCAGAACAGGACTGCGAGACTTGTCCTTGGCCTCAAGCCCAGGGATCGTATCTCTCCAGGACTGAAATCTCTGCACTGGCTCCCAGTGGCTGCGAGGATTAAGTTCAAAACCCTCTGCATTGTCCACAAGGCCTTCTGGGGCCTGGGGCTGAAATACCTTCAACTCTCTCTTACTAAATATCTTCCTTCTCGACCTCTCCGCTCTTCCGGCTCCAACTCCCTCAGGGTCAGTCGCTTCTCCAAGCAACGAGTTGGCAGTAGATTTCTCTCTTCGGCAGGGGCCTCCCTCTGGAACAGCCTTCCTGCCTCCCTGAAACTTGAGGAGAACCATCTCTGGTTCCGGAAGCACCTCAAAACCTTCCTCTTTGCTTCTGCCTTCACTCCCCCTCTCCCCTGTTGATTTTCCTGACAGATACTGCACTGGATACCTGGCCTCCCTTCTGATCTTGGGCCCAGGCCCGCCAGTTGCCCACCTGCACTGCCTCCCTGACAACCCCTGCACCTGGGGACTGTTTTCTGTATCCTTATAGTCCCCCTACCAGCACTTACGTTCTGCACTTACTGTACACTTGCCACCTGCTGGCCGTTTTTATTTATCTTTTTTTATTGTACTATCCCTTGTATTGCACTCCCCCCCCCCCTCTCCCTTCCCCCCTGCACTTTCCCCTTCCCATGCACTTGCGCGATCTGAATGACACCTGGCCTAGTAGGATCGTTGTCTGTCGTCCCTTTGTTGCCCCTCCCTTGCCTCGTCGCGCCTTGAAACACTTGTGTATAGGCGTGTTATAAATGCCATATCATATCATATTTCACTTTCCTCCTCCCTTATGGCAGCAAAGTATTCTGCTTTCAGTGTAACACACTTACCTAGAAAGGTCCACCTCCCCCAATAACCAATGTGGTGGTAAACCGAAAGGGCAAAGAGCAGACAGGTAGTGGTAAGGAACAAGTTACTTACCTGTAACTGTTGTTCTCCAGCATGGGTCTGGCATGGATTCACATGCTCATGAATATTCCCTGTCGTCAGGCTGGGAATCCTCGGTAAAGAAAAAATCAGTATCAGTTTCGTTTCTGATCTGTCTTTCGTAGTAGTAACCAATCATTGATCTCTGCGTCATACTGACCACAGCCAATGACTGCCCTCTACCTAAGCCCAGCCTCTGGCAGCCATCTTCAGATTTGGTAGCACGTGACGTGGCAGTATGACCAAGTGAAGAGCCGCAGAGGGGTAGGCGGGAGGGTTCGCATGTGAATCCATGCCAGACCCATGCTGGAGAACAACAGTTACAAGTAAGTAACTTGTTCCTTCTCCAGCATGGGGTCTGGCATGGATTCACATGCTCATGAATATAAGAATAAATAGCAGTACACACATGCACAACCACGGGGGGTGGCAAAAGACTCAACATTAAGCAATACAAAAAACTCAACATTAAGCATCTCTTACCTCCTCACCAGGCGCACCTTAAGCGAATAGGTTGCGCAGCACTGCTTGGCCGACCCTGGACTCCTCCCTGGAATCCCGATCGACGCAGTAGAATCTCGTGAAGGTGTGCGTCGACCTCCACGTAGCAGCCCTGCAGATGTCCAGCAGGGGCACACCAGATAAGAACTCCGTAGTAGCAGCGATCGCTCTGGTCGAATGGGCTCTCGGACGGCTTGGCAGCGGTCGGTTAGCCAACCGGTGACAGTGCATGATGCAGCCGGAGAGCCATCTGGAAATAGAAGACTTCGAGAGAGCCTTCCCTTGATTGACAGGTCCAAAGTTCATGAACAGCTGTGATGTCCTCCGGAAACTCTTTGTGCGGTGCACGTAGAACTTCAGCGCTCTAGCCACATCCAGCGAGTGCAAAGTCCTCTCGGCCGGCGACGAAGGAGACGGGAAGAAGACAGGTAACACCAAGGGCTCGTTAAGATGGAAGTCCGACGGCACCTTGGGCATAAAGGAGGGGTGCGTCCTAAGCACCACCCTCGAGGCATGGAAAGTCAAGTACGGTGCTTTGCAGGATAGGGCCTGGATCTCTCCCGCTCGTCGTGCGGAGGTAATGGCCACCAGGAACGCAGTCTTCCACGACACAAACTTCATCGGTGCGGAGTGCATTGGCTTGAATGGGGGGCCCCATGAGCCTGGTCAGCACCACGTTAAGTTCCCGGGCCGGGGCCTTCACCGGCGGGAACGACCGGAACAGTCCTTTCATGAACTCTTTTACCAGTCGATGGGACCACAGGGACGTCCGCCCTGTGGTTCTGGTATATCTGGAGATCGCCGCCAGATGAATCTTAATGGAAGCATGGGCCAGCCCAGCCTTCGCCAGCGATAGCAGGTACGGCAGCACTTGAGGGGCCGTAATCCGTAGGGGGTTGATCTTCTGTGCTCGGCACCAGATAGAGAACCTCTTCCACTTATGACCGTAGCATTTGAGAGTCAAGGACGCCCTGGCCTTTGCAAGAACCTCTCTGCAATCGGCCGGTATATCGTAGCCTCCAAACTCTAGCGCTGCAGGAGCCAAGCCTGCAGGTTCAGCGACACTGGGTCGTGATGGAAGATGGCGCCTCCTTCTCTGGAGAGAAGGTCCGCGTCCGCTTGATGGGAGGGGACGTTGACAAGTCCAGAAGGTCCGGGAACCAGATCTGCCTCGGCCACGCCGGTGCGACGAGGATCATCCTGCACCGGGACCTCTTGAGCTGGCTGATGAGCCGAAGCAGCAACGGCAACGGAGGGAACGCATACAGGTATAGGCCGTCCCAGGGGAACGAGAACGCATCGCCCATGCTTCTCGGCTGGGGAAACCTGCTGGCGAACCTCTTGCACTTCGAGTTCGTCGCTGTTGCGAACAGGTCGATTTGGGGTTTGCCCCATCGTCTGAAGAGTTGATCCACCTGATCCTGGCGCAGTTCCCACTCGTGACACGTGCGCAGCTCCCTGCTGAGCGAGTCGGCGATGGTGTTGCTTTCTCCTGCCAGGTGGAAGGGAACCAGGAACATCCCCTGGGCGACCGCCCAGTGCCACAGATCCTGTGCCTCCTTGGATAGGGCTGGGGATCTGGTGCCTCCCTGCTTCCGTATGTAAAACATCGTCGTGGTGTTGTCCGTGAAGATCCGCACCACCTTGCCCTTGAGCGACGGGAGGAACGATATGAGAGCCCAGAACACGGTTCGGAGTTCCAGGACGTTGATGTGCAGGAGCCTCTCCTCCGGGAGCCAGAGGCCTTTTGCGTGGAGATCTCCGGTGTGGGCGCCCCAACCTTCCAGGGAGGCGTCCGTCGTCACCGTCTCCTGGTACGCCGGCGTCTGAAAGTCCTTGCCCGCCATGAGGTGCGCTCAAACGCCCCACCACTGAATCGCCCGCCGGAACACCTCGTTGAGGGGGACCCAGTCTTCGAAGGTGCCCGTCGCCTGCATCCAACGGGCGTCGAGAAATTCTTGAAGAGGGCGCATCCGTAGTCTGCAGAGGCATACAAGGTAGATGCAAGAGGACATCATCCCCAGGAGGGACTTGATGGACCTCACCCTGGCCACTTCCGTGGCAAGCAGGCGCTGGACTTTGCCTAGAATGGTGTTCGTCCGTTCTTCCGACGGGGCCGCCAGGCGCCTCACTGTATCGAGCTTCGCTCCCAGAAACAGGGCCACCTGCGACGGCACCAGGTGGGACTTTGGGTAGTTTATGGCGAATGCCAGGTCTGTGTGTAGCTGGACGGTCCTCGCAGTGTGTTCGACGGCGAGTTCCCTCGTCCTTGAGCGGATAAGCCAGTCGTCCAGGTAGGGGTAGACGTGAATCCCCTGCAGGCGCAGCCGCGCCGCCACTGGTGCTAGGCACTTGGTAAAGACCCTGGGGGCCGACTTCAATCCGAACGGCAGTGCTCTGAATTGGTAGTGGCGTCCCTGGACGATGAACCTGAGGAACTTTCGGTGACTTTTGAGGATGGGAACGTGGAAGTATGCATCCTCCAGGTCCAACGACGATAGAAAGTCGCCTTCCTCCAGCTGTCCCAGTACGTGCTGGAGGGTGACCATCCTGAACTCCTGTGATCTGATGTATTTGTTCAGACGACGAAGGTCCAGGATGGGGCGCCAGCCGCCCGTCTTCTTCCTGACGAGGAAGTACCTTGAGTATACCCCGGAGCCTCTTGGGGACAAGCTTGATGGCGCCTTTCCTGAGCATCGCCCGTACTTCCAACAGCAGTTGCGGGACGTGATTTTCCTTCGTGGCCACAGGTGGAACGTGAGGGCACTTCTTCAGGAATTCGATAGAGTGTCCTCTTGCCAGGGTATCCAGCACCCAACGGTCGGTGGAGATGGACTTCCACACGCCGACGAAGTTCGTCAGCCGGCCTCCCACCGGGGTGCTTCGGTGGGGGCCCGGGACCACGGCTGGCTCAGTCCTGCTTGGAGGTGGTGGCCTTGCCGCCCTGGCCACCTTGCCGACGGCGGCGAGACGCTCCCTGCTTGCCGCGACCCTGTAGGCCTCCTGAGACGAGGAGCGTGCCGCCTGGCGGTAGGACGAGCCACCGCTGGATCCCTTGGAGGCACCCTGTCTGCCTCCGGAGCTCCGAAAGGGCCGTCGTTGCTGAAGGGCTCCTAGGGCGCGGGCCGTCTCCGTTTTTATGGCTTGGAGGGATTCGTCCACCGCCTTCCCGAACAAGTTGCTGCCGTCGAACGGCATGTCCAACACCCTGGTCTGGACGTCCTGACGGAAGTCGGTCGCCCGGAGCCAACCCCGTCGTCGTAGGCAAACACCGTTGCCCAGCTGGCGGAACCCGGTATCGGCAATATCGGTTGCCACGGTTATGGCGTGGTCCGACGCCACCTCGCCCTCTTGCAGTATTTCCAGGGCCTCGGACCTCTTGTCGTCCGGCAGGAAGTCCAATATGGGGGCCAGCTTAAACCAGAGCTCCCTGTCGTAACGGGCCACGATCGCCAGGGCGTTGGCCGCTTTGATCGTCGTCGCCGCCGACGAAATGACCCGCCGCCCCATGGTGGCCAACTTCTTTCCCTCGCTGTCCGGCGGGGAATTCGACGTCGAGGCTCCTGACCCCGCCGCTTTCTTCTTCGCCGCCGCCGAGACGACCGAGTCTGGCGTTGGCTGGGCCCTGAGGCACAGGGGAGCGGTTTTGGGGACCCGGTACTTCTTCTCGTACCGGTCCCGTTTGGCTGGTGCCATTGAGGGGTTCTTGAGAACCGACAGGCCCTCCTCCCAGATGTCATCGATTAGGGGCACTTCAATGACCGTCTTCCTCTTGGCCTCCCGGCGCTGATAGAGGAAACCTTCCTTTCTCTGCTCCTCCGGGCAGAGCTGGAACAATTCGGACGCCCTGGCGATCATGGCGTGGAATGAGCCAATCTCGTCGGGCGGCGAGGCCCGTGCGACGGGAGACCCGTTCCGTCGTCGTCGCCCTCAGAACCCGTCGTCGAGCCCAACCCACCCTCATCTCCCGACTTGTGGGAGGATGAGGAGGGAACTGTAGGCCTCACGGGGGCGAGCGGAGGAGAGGGTTGGGTCCTCCGTCGTTTGTTCTGAGGACTTCCCGACGGGCCAGGTTGCGGGTCCTCCGGCCTGGGCCGTGGGAATCTCGTCCTTATCTCAGAGCATAAGGACTGGATGGCAGACAAGATGGCCGCCGAGCCATCCTGAGGCCTAGGATCCGGCTGCGCCGGAAGGGAAGGCCGCTCTTCCTCACCATCGTCGTCTTCCTCGGTTATCTCCCGAGGATCTTCCTGACGGGATCGAACCTTCTCGAATTGGACT
Source organism: Ambystoma mexicanum (assembly GCF_040938575.1). NCBI lineage: Eukaryota > Metazoa > Chordata > Amphibia > Caudata > Ambystomatidae > Ambystoma > Ambystoma mexicanum. The sequence continues at coordinate 227,352,274 of NC_090937.1, read as the reverse complement.
TCAAGGTTCCTCACGGCCTCGGTCAGTTCCTCCTCCGAGGCTGACTCTGAGCTCGAGGAGGGCACCGTGCCCCCCCTCGCTTCTTCCATCATGGCGGCCACGACGATGGGCTGAAGAGGATTCCCTCCTTGGCGGCAGGGAAACTCTAGTCCCGGAGGCGGTCTCCGCTGGCGGTGTCTCTGCCGGCTTGGCCAGAGTCGCCGCGATAGCCTCGATAGAGGCCTTCGCCTGCTGGGTAGGGGCCTTCACCACCTTAGGTGCGTCCCGGGCCCTGTCCTTCGGGGGAGGGGCGACGCCCAGCTCCCCCTCTTCCGAGATCGGACGGGGCTTCTCCCGAAGCTTACCCGGGGTCTCTGACTTTCTCTTCCCCGAACCGGAGCGTTGGCTCGTGGTTGACGGTGCCGGGGAAGGTGCGCCCTGCCTGGTGACCGAAGAGCCCGACCTTTCGGCGCTCCCGGACCCAGCGGACTCGCGGCGCTTAGCCTGGTGTTGGGCCCCCGTCGCCGGGGTGCCCGCACAGGACTTAGAAGCCCGCTCGGACCCTTTCTTCTTCTTCTCACCCGTCGAGCCCTTCTCCAACCAGCTTGCGAGACGGGATCGACGGTCCCTCATGGTCCGCTCCGACAAGTTCTTGCAGAACTGGCAGTCCTTCTCTACATGAGTCTTGTCCCCATGAAGACAGTAGAGGAATCGCAAATGTTCGTCTTCCTTAAACACATTCTGTAGCCCGCATCCAGGGCAGCTGCGAAACAGCTTGGGTCCGGGCGACGAACTCGCATCCTGGGCCATCTCTTAGTAGGCCGCAAATCTTCTGGAATCCTCCAAGAAGTTGATTCGACGAAATCTTCACCCTTGAGGGTCGTAGGAAAATCCTGCAACGGGTAGCCGTTAACGGGAGTAGAAACGGTGGAGCTTGAGGCTCGATTAACCGAAAAAATGTGAAAATTCACCTGAAAAAGCGCGAAACACGCAGTAAAAGCTCGAGAGCTAAGCACGAGGACTCCCAACACTTGAACGTGCGGTAAAAATCTGAAGATGGCTGCCAGAGGCGGGGCTTAGGTAGAGGGCAGTCATTGGCTGTGGTCAGTATGACGCAGAGATCAGTGATTGGTTACTACTACGAAAGACAGATCAGAAACGAAACTGATACTGATTTTTATCTTTACCGAGGATTCCCAGCCTGACGACGGGGAATATTCATGAGCATGTGAATCCATGCCAGACCCCATGCTGGAGAACTGCTCTACTTCGTACTTCAGTCCTCTTGTTACTGTATCTTGTGCCCCCTCTCTTCTACGGCCTTAGTGTTGGCATAGTTAAAACAGCCATAAGGTGACAGGGATTCTCCAAGAAAGAAGAACCTAACGTGCTTAAAGAAGTAGAACCTTACTAAAGGAAAGTTGGTATGAAAACCACTTGCAGAAATTGAATATTACCACTAGTGATAAAGTACCATTCACTAGAGAAAGGCCAATTAGCAAAGTGCAGTAAAGTGGGACAGTTGATTTAGTGGAGACAATCCAACCAATGGATTGACTGATGTTATTTATTATGCCCCTAGACAACAAACGACTGCCAGAAAATGAATCGCATTGCCGCCCAAACTAGGATCTTTCCTGAACTCGTCTTACAAAGTTAAAACACATTACAAGCAGCTGCATTGTGAAGCATTTAAGAATGTTCAGATCTAGCCTACAACAGAGAAGTCTTTGTTGCCCGGGTTTTCGGTTTGCCCGTAAATGTAAATGTGTGTGGCTTTTACTACATTTTGTTTTGTTAACACTGCACAGTATATTCTTATGGTAGCATGACTTGCCTGCACCGACATGAACAGAGCAGCCTTTCACATAAGTACGCTCACACCAGAAGAAATAAAATACAGCCTTCAAGGGAAAAAGGCCCAAGACACTCTTGCAAGGATAACACATTTATTTCTACAAAAATAGGAATTCATCAGCAAAGAACTCTGCTGCCGTGGAACGTTCTGAAGTCCGTTGGCATGTGCAGTACATTATAAGCGCAAACAGCGTCACTAGTGACCTCAACATATATAGTACAATTCTACAACACGGATTGGCCGAGGCCTACAGATGTAGGGTCTGCTCCATAGGGGATGCCAGGCCATTGCTCCATCTTCATCCGTCCATCTTTTTTCACGTGGGTGCTGCTGGGCTCGTCATCAGCGGTGAGCTGACCTAACAATTAGATAGCTACTCTGGCACACAATGTTATTCTTATGATTGTAAAAATGCACGTGGCTGCATGGGCTCGGGGGAGAGCATAGGTCACACTAAAGTTTTATGGTCGGTGGTGCTGGTTTGGACAGGGCCATGGCATACGGGGTCATGGGATGGTAGCATGGCAAAGCAGTATTTCTCGTGTGGCGATCATAGGGCGGCAGGAGGGCCATGCTATCTGTTCTGTGGCATGGTACTGCCAGCAGGGGCTCGGCTCCCTTCTCATAACCTTGCAGGGCGCATTCTTCCCACGGTGCAAGGGCCTGTAAGTTTCTGAACAATGAAGGAGGTTGTGGATCTCTCCGACCTGGCCAGTAAGGGTGTGGTGTTCGTGCTCATGCAAGGGGCCTAATACTTAGGCACAAAATACTGTTTTCTGCGCTTCGGTTTGCTGCACTTGGGCCCAACTTCTAAGCTGGCTGCTGCTTGCCAAGATGGCGTTCACACCATCAATCGAACATATAGGTTATGATAGATGCACCAAGGTGATCACGCACCCACCTATGTGCTCCCCCTGGATTTGCTCTTATTAGCATCTAGTTCTTGTTTGGTATCGCCTAGGTGGGTGGGAAGGCCCTCTCCTTCCCAACAGTCGTTACCACGACAGAAAGGACAGCTCAGGCACATAAGGGATTTGGAGGAAATCCACTAGTAGAAGACAGCGCACAGGGACAATGCCAAATAAGATAAAAGAAGAGATCTGAAGGCTGTAAAAGAGCATGCTCATTGCAGCGCACTGAAGACTAAGGAACCATTCTCATTACTAATTTGTTTTAAAGTTTTTTATCGTTTTAGCTGAACTTTACAATATTTATATACACAAAAATCAAATATTAAAATAAGTGTTTACACTCAAATAAAATTATACTTCATCATACATATTTTCAAAAACGTATAAAAAACATATTTCTTACAAACTTAAGTAAGTCATACAGGTGAAAAAAGAAAAAAAATATTTATTGATCTGCTCTAAAAGTAGGGAAATATGTTTCACTGACTGAATTCTTAAAACTAGTTTTTGTTGCCACGGGCAGTATTAACTACCGGCAGTAAAATGTACCTAGTTGCACAACTTTTGGGTTAAAGTGGTGCATAAATCTCATAAAATAAATACGGTTAAACCAATGAGATAACCGTCTGGTACCTGTAATGCTGTAAAGAAGACTGTTGTGGTGGTCTCCTGTCCCCGTTACCAAGATTATGTTGGTGATGCCAGGGAGTTCGGGAATGGGAAGGTGGGCAGTTGGAGGGAGCAGGAGGGTGGAAGAAGGAACCTGAAGTCAGTTTATTTTAACAAAGCTGATTTCACTCACCCGATATTGGTGCATCCAGTTACAATTATGGGTATAAACGTGCCGTGCAGTGGGCCCCTGCCTGCAAAGACAGGCTGGCAGCACACCTTTGACTTGAAGCATCCGTTACTGTTGGCACATATCATGGGCGCTTGGGTGCGGGGGTGGCGGGAACCACATATTGGCATCACCACCACTGGGCAGGTCCCTGTGTGCGCGCGCATGGCACAAGCACTTGAAGTATTTTTCATGACGACATGCAGCGGGTGCCCTGCCAGTTCAGAGGGAACTGGTCAGGCAGAGCAAGGAAAAGGCAGGGCCTCTGCACGGCCAAGATCCCCAAGAGGAACGAGAAAGGGAGGGTTCCATGTGTTAAATCGCTGCAAAATGGCCAAAAAACACAATCGGGCAAAAAAGGATGGTTGTACCGCCGCAATCCATGTAATGGATGCGGGGGACACACCTGCTCCCCTTAAATGGTATAATGGGTACACCTTTACTGGGTCGAACCACTGCATTTTTTTTTTTTTTTTTTTACAGATGACTTTTTTGCCACGATGTTATTACTGCACACCAAAGGGAGGGGGCTACTAGCACAATAGCCAATGTCTTAGTGGGACTCGCATAGCCAGTTACTGGAAAATACCCTCAGTGAAGCAAGAGGGAACCGCTGCACCAGCCATTTCCTAATGAACACTTAACGTGGAGTGCAGCCGATCTCCACGTAGAGTGGTAACAAGTGACAACGGAAAGAATGGACTGCAAACGCACACAGCTAAGCGTAGGAATGCCTCACTACTAGTGTTGCGTTGCCAGTGTTGTTAGGCTACCAAATCTCTGTCAAGCCATAGCGAGCTTGGGTAGGATTCCACAAAAGATTCCTCAAAAATACAGGAGAACCAATGACAGCATGGAAGGGCCTACGTAAATATTGGCTTTTGTACGGGATACATGCTCAGATGAAAGCAATCATCAATTTGATCCACTGTCTGCAAGAATCTCCTGGACTGAATGTAGAGTGGGGGAGTGAAGGACTCCAAGAGGACTACATATGGTAGGGCTATGAAGAAAGCTGGACAACATTATGAGCACCTTATCAATATTGTACGTTTCTCAAACGTAAAAAAGCTTCAGTGGAGAGTGTAGACAGCTCTGTAGCCATTTCAAGAGCATTACTAACTGCTCGCGAGTTTTACAGGGATTGAGAAGGAGTACAACATAGAACTGGTGTTATGTACTTCAAACAAAACTGGTCAGGCGAGGAACCCCTGGCTTCAGTAAAGATTGATATTGCATGTTGTATAGAACTGAATATTCCACACGATCACCAATGAAATGCATGCCCCTCGAAGTTTAGGAAGTCAAGGACATAGACCCACAGCAGAAGCAGCTTGTATATTGGCAGCTAGGGGTATGCATAAAAGGGAGGATGGATCTGGCAAGTCTTCGGGATCTATGAGCATGAAGACATGACCCTTCTAGGGTGCTGGCTTTTACTATGGGGTGGTTAGACACATGGGAGTCTCCCTCTGTAAAAGCATGGTGCCGCAAGTGCAATAATAGGAGGGAACTTTTTTAAATGTGTTTATTGTATTAAAATTGATCAATAATTTTTTAGCAAAGGAAAGAACAGTAAATGTACAAGAAAATAAACAGTCTTCGCCATATACTTCAAAAGAAAAGAAACAGAGGAGACTCAAACATTTTAAAAAGAGAAAGTGATCATAAAGGGGTATCAGGTAATAATATCGCCATATGTCCCATATGTCAATATCGCCATATGTCCCCCGCATGCAATAATGTCGCCACAAAAAACGGCCATTTTTCGGCGATATTTTTGCATGGCGAGATTTTTGTGGCGACATTATTACATGGAACCCATAAAGGGTAGTCCTGCAATAAAAGTAATCCTGAAATAGAAATCAGGTTCCTGAGACAGAGCCTGTCTCCACACAAACATCTGCAAGGAATTGGACAAGTGCTATTCGGTTTTTTGTTCTGTGGCCCTGCATTAACAAATTCCACCACAATGAAGAGTCAGATTCCAAAAATCAGAAAAGGGTGGACTAAAATGTTTTGTACACCGATCTTTCAGGGATGGGCACGTCGTAACCAGACGAGTTAGAGATTCAATTTCAGAGGGAGTTTTACAGTATCGACAGTGGTTTTCCTGCGACATGCCCCTTATTGTCTGAATCTCGTTTGTTGAATGAAGATTCAATCGGGCCCTCATGAATTGGTCTCTAATCCTTTTGTCCAGAAATTGTGTCAGAGAGGCACAGACAGTATTCAGTTTACAGCCCTCAGTTGGTAAGCGTGCTACAGAAGGATGGTTGTTGGCAGTTTCAAAGTTTGAATCCAATCATTGTTACACCATCCACTGGTCACCTTACGCACACGAATACCCGTGCAGCCACTAAGCCCTCCATCTCAGGTCCTGATCTGCTTTTCCCTTCTAACCTCATGTCCTCACTCCCTCAAGTAGCACGGTAGCGGCTATACAACAAGAACACACGAGGGTATCCAACGTGCTATGGTCATACTCACCTATTGCAACGTTGGCAGCTGCCCTGGCGTCTTGGAGACAGTCGACGGAGACGCTTGCTTCATCACGCCCCAGGGAAGACCCGGCAGCGTTTTTGAAATCTTGGGTCATGTGACATAGAAACGTGCTACCTCGCCAGTCACGTGATGGGGTCATGTGACACTCCTAGGCTCCTTCAAAACCAGAGAGGGAATGCTCATTCAGTGCTTCACAGCTGACCCAATCAGGCACTGCTCGGCGTCTTCCTGTCTCTACATCTCGATTCTGGACTACGGACTGTTCCTGGATTTATGTAGCCAGTGAACCCATGCAAGTGGGTGGAATACGTAGCCCTATAACTATGACGGAACGGGAAAGGCAGAGAACCGACAATGTTTGCTTTTATTGTGGACTTAATGGACATTACGTTAAGAATAGTCCATGCCGCCCACAGCGAAAGAATCCGGGTTTTCCGACTGCTCGTCCCTTAATACGGGGGCCAGGACGAGTTCTCCACAGTCCCCCTCTTTTTCCCCTCCGGCATTTGGGCCTATTAGACCAGGCACAGTCCACGCCTTATTAAAGCCTACTCCTGACACAATGCACCCCGTTCAGATTATCATCGATTCCGTGGCCACTGGCTGCTTTATCGACATACAAACGGCTTATGCCTTGAATCTTTCACTAGTCACCAAGGAGTTTCCCCGAGCCTGTACAGGCTGTGGCTGGGACTTCCCTTGCTTCTGGACCTATTCGACAGCCGACTGCTCCCATGGAAGTAGTCATCCAGGAAACACATAAGGAAATACTTGCCTTTGACCTCATAATCACCCCTCAGTTGGTATCATTCTTGTCATCCCTTGGTTAAAAAAAAACATAACCCGCTAATCAATTGGGGTACTGGCCAGGTCTGTTTTGAATCTGAAGTATGCCAACATTTTTGTCTTATCGAGAGAGCGAGAGAGGAGGTAATCGATACACCTGCTGCAGCGTTGGGTGCAGTAGCACATCTGACCCTATCCGGGACTTAGGAACACCACTCTTCCACTTCGCACATGGTTGGTGCTGTCTTTTCCAACATACCTCCAGTTTATCACAAGTTTTTGTCAGTCTTCGACAAGGGCACCGCAGAGAGTTTGCCTCCACACAGACCCTACGATTGCCCCGTAGATCTGGTCCCTAACGCTCAGATCCCCAAGGGCCGAATCTATTCTTTATCACCAGTAGAGGATAAAGCCTTGAAAGAATACTTGCAGGAGGCATTATGTTTGGGCCACATTCGGCCCTCCTCATCGCCTGCTGCATGCCCCATCTTCTTCGTTCCAAAAAAAGAGGGGGATCTTCGCCCTTGTGTAGACTACAGACGTTTGAACGCCATCACTACCAAGGATAGATACCCCATTCCTCTCATCTCTCCACTCTTGGATAGATTAAACACGCGCCTCCATCTACACCAAACTAGATCTCCGGGGAGCATACAACTTGATACGTGTCCGCAAAGGGGATGAGTGGAAGACAGCGTTTTGCACCCGACAGGGTTTATTTGAATACCTGGTGATGCCTTTCGGTTTGTGCAATGCCCCTGCCACCTTCCAGCGATTTATGAATGAGGTTCTTGGGGACATTCTGGACAATTATGTGGTGGTCTATTTGGACAACATTCTGATCTTTTCCTCCTCTTTAGACGAACACATCCTTCACGTCCGAGAAGTCCTATCCCGTTTGCGCAAGAATGCGCTATTTGCCAAGCCTGAGAAGTGCCAGTTCCATACCAAAGAAGTAGAATTTCTGGGTTTCCACATTTCACCAGGTGGATTAACTATGAATCAGTCTAAAGTACGAGCCGTTTTGGAATGGCCGGTCCCGGTAAACTTGAAGTCTTTACAGTCTTTCCTGGGCTTTGCCAATTTTTATCAGCAATTTATCCCTGGTTTTTGTACTATAGTGGCACCATTAACTAAATTGACCAGTCCACGTGCTCCATTTATTTAGACCCCCGAACATCAGGCCGCTTTTGAGTCCTTGAAATCTGCGTGCACCTCAGCTCCGGTCCTACAACACCCAGATCCGGAGTTGCCATTCGTTGTCGAGGCAGACGCATCATCCTTTGCTTTGGGAGCGGTATTGTCACAACCCTGCCCAACCTCTGGTCATTTACACCCTGTAGCTTACCATTCACGCAAGTTTACATCTACTGAGTCCCATTATACAGTTACCGAAAAGGAGCTACTGGCAATTAAAGACGCATTTCAGGTATGGAGGCACCATTTGATGGGGGCTAAACACCAAGTCACTGTTTTCACTGAACATAGGAATTTGCAAGATCTCGCATCCCTCAAATGCGTCAACAGCTGTCAGGTGCGCTGGCACTTATTCTTCGCAGCCTATGACTTTGTTGTGAAACACCGTCCTGGTCTGTCTCATGGTAAAGCAGACGCTCTATCCTGCTCTCCTGGAGGGGTGTCGTTTCCGGTCTTCCTAGAAACGGTGCTTGACTACGGGCATGTAGTATGCTTATGCACTCCTTCGCCTCCTCTGTTGTCGGCCATACGCACATGGGTTTCCCAACATCCACAACAGTTAGCAGATTGGGATCTCGTTTATCACGATGGTCTGCCTTTTGTTCACAACAGTTTGTTCTTACCCACTAGTGACACTCGAAATCTAGCTATGGAATGGTCTCATGATGCTGCCATCCATGGCCACCCAGGAGAACAGCGTACTCTGGATCTACTTAAACGCTGGTGGCCTTCGATGCGGCGTGACGTTGAGAACTACGTCAACACATGCTCAGTGTGTGCCCAGTGTAAGTCCGGTAGGGGTCGCCCCTTGGGTCTTTTACAGCCCTTGCCGATTCCTCCCAGACCCTGGCATACCCTTACAATGGATTTTGTGACTGATCTCCCTCGTTCACAGGGAGATGATACAGTGTGGGTTGTAGTAGACGCCTATACTAAAATGGCTCCCTTTATTCCTTGTTCTGGTATATCCTCTGCACCTACATTGGCAACCCTGTTTTTCAAGTCAATTTTTTGTTTGTTTGGGCTCCCTACGGTCCTGGTTTCTGACAGAGGTTCACAATTCACGTCCCGTTTCTGGCGTGCGCTCATTAAATTATTGGGTATTGATGCACGATTTTCCTCTGCTTACCATCCGTAAACCGACGGCCAGACAGAAAGGGTAAATCAGGCCATGGAACAATACTTACGCTGTCTTTCACTACAACATCAGAAATCATGGGTATACCTGCTACACCTCGCTGAATTCGCCCATAACAACTCCTTGCACTCCTCTACTGGCTTTTCCCCGTTCTACTCCCTCTATGGCCAACAGCCCCGTACATTGCCCATTCCCGATTATGCATCCTCTTGTGCTCCTGCTGCCTCATCTTGTGTTTGTGACTTGGCCACGGTTCATGCCCAGACTCTTGCCCATCTACAGGAGGCTCAGTTGGCCATGAAAGCTTCAGCCGATAGGAAAAGGGTTGCTGCCCCGGTTTACCGTGTGGGGGACCGAGTTTGGTTGTCGTCGCCGCCATCTACACTTGCCTGGCTGTCGCAAATTGCTTCACAAGTTTGTTGGTCTTTTTCGGGTGTATGGTGTCCCGAGTCCGGTGGCTTACCGCCTATCTCTTCCTTTAGCCTGGAAGGTCCATCCAGTTTTTCATACTTCCCTCCTGAAACCATGCCCTGGTCCTACGCGTCTGGTCTCTCGCCTTGCCCCTGTGTCATTGGATGACCCTGATGTTTATGAGGTTGGGGGTATTCTGGGCTCTCGTCTCTTCAGGGGTCAGCTCCAGTACCTCGTGGATTGGTTGGGTTACGGTCCTGAGGAGCGCTCTTGGGTTCCTGCCCGCGCTGTACATGCCCCTCGTTTGGTGGCCCGGTTTCATCGAGATTTTCCCGCTTGCCTTTTGGGGGGGGGGGCTCTGTTACACCATCCACTGGTCACCTTACGCACACGAATACCCACGCAGCCACTAAGCCCTCCATCTCGGGTCCTGATCTGCCTTCCCCTTCTAACCTCATGTCCTCACTCCCTCAAGTAGCACAGCAGTGGCTATACAACAAGAACATACAAGGGTATCCAACGTGCTATGGTCATACTCACCTTTTGCAACGTTGGCAGCTGCCCTGGCGTCTTGGAGACAGTCGACGGAGACGCTTGCTTCATCACGCCCCCAGGAAGACCCGGCAGCGTTTTTGAAATCTTGGGTCATGTGACATAGAAACGTGCTACCTCATCAGTCACATGATGGGGTCATGTGACACTCCTAGGCTCCTTCAAAACCAGAGAGGCAACTCTCATTCAGTGCTTCACAGCTGACCCAATCAGGCACTGTTCGGCGTCTTCCTGTCTCTACATCTCGATTCTGGACTACGGACTGTTCTTCTTGGATTCCTCTGTCAAGCTCTTGGATACTGTTCTGCTCTACTGTTTCAGGACCTTTTGAACTGTGTTTTGGATTCCTTCGGATTACCCCTGGTTTCGACGAACTTGGCTGGCCTTTGACCTTGGAACTCTTAACGGACCGTTTTCGGATTATCCTCTCCATACAGGTTTTGTAGTGCCAAATTCTACAGCAATCTTCCAGTACTACGCCTACCCGCTGCTGCTTGCTACATTCTGCAGCCACACGGAACACCTCCATTTTTCATCTGTGCTCTTCTTGTCCCCAGACCCCACTTTGGTAAGCCCCTTGATATTTGTTACCTCGCTATTCAGTGTATTGTTTGCCATTGTACTGACCCATTACTTGCTTTACAGCGGTCGAGGGGTCACCGGTGTTCCTGGTTCCTGGGGTTCTTCGGCACTCAAAAAACCTGTGGCCTTAAGGATCGCTCAGGAAGTTATTTGTATCTTTCTGAGTGGAACTTGTGGACAGAGGCCCCATAATCTTCACGACCATCAAGTCATAACAATCATAGGATTTCAATTTTGTTTTAACTCGCGTTGGGTTTGTCACCAGTTGATCCAGCGAGCTTCCAATTTCTGAAAGGCAAGTCGTCATTTTTGAGTGCCATCCCTGCAACGATGTGTTGTTTCCCCAACATCATTTCGCAGTGGATCATCTCCAAAGTTACTGGTCTCTGGGAGGAGCAGCATTTCCCATATAGGGGCAGTCTGTTCCATTGGAATTTACACTTCAGAGAAGTGAGGCCCAACTCTCTACGGAGGATAGCCATCGGGGTGGATTGTGGTACACCCAGGACCTTCTTCCAAAAGACCCCCTCAAGTCGGGTCCACTGTGTCTCTGGAATATGGAACATGGCCTCAGCACCATATGTCACGGCTGATGTGACATTTGCTTTATAGAAACGTAGTATTGGCAGAATGGGACACCGGGCAAACTTCGGTTTAGTGTGCAAGCCTGGCTGGTTAGTGTCTTCATTTATTCCGTTAAGTAGGATGACATAGGAGCTTCTGGCCTAGAGTTACTTAGCCAGACGCCCAAGTACTTAAACGAGTCTACGTGTTCAATTTTCTCGCCGCATATGTGCACGCGGGGCGGTTCCTAGCCCTCGCCGACGTTCCAAAGGTTATGGTTTTTTTTTTTTTTTTTTTTTTATTATTCAAACCGTTGTTTTATTAGTTCGATCAACAAACTTTTACAACATTTTTTTAAAATATATTAGAATATATTTTCTTCTTATTGAACATTTAAAACACTTTTTTCTATTTAATAGTTTTCCATTTGCTATAGCCCATTGATTGGGTCTATTAAAGTTCATTTTTAATATTCTATTTCCAACATGTATAAGCAATTCATTAGTTATGCATCGTTAAAAATCCTTATATTTCCATATTATTGTTAGATCTTCATACAACAAACATTCATATCAAATTGTACTACGACAAAAATTCATGCATAGACTTAGAGAGCAGGTATAAGATGTAAGGTTACATAAAAGCTGCATTGATTTCAAAGTTTCCCAAAATAAACAGATGATATGCAATTACAGTGCTAATAGCATCAACACTGCGCTTGCCCATTTTTCATTTGGAATAACTTCTCCAGTTCATTGTCTATAGACTTTAGAAGTCGACATAGGGCTAAAATAAAACTTGTTCGAGTCCCCCACATACAGTCAAGCCATAGCCATTCCCTTGATGCATCAGTTGATACACAGTAAGGTGTAATTGTTAATATGCGTGCTGACTCAAAGTATGGACAGAATATAACCATGTGCTTCAAGGTTTCCAGGGTCGCACCATCCTTACACAATCTACACCCTAACCCCGCTAGTTGTTTCCAGTGCGGGTTCCAGGCATATATTCGCTCCAAAGTATGAAATTGATTCAATTTAAAGCGAAAATAGATATCCCTGGCTTTGCTACAGGGGAATTGAATTATGTAAGGTTTATGCGGCCGTCTAGATGAACAAAAACGAGCTGCCTCCTTGTAGCCCTTAAGTGCCGCCATGCCAGTTACCGTTCTACACCAGTCATTCTCAATAATCCGATGTTTGACATAATCTGGTCTATATTGCAAATCAGCTGGTGTAAATTCAATTTCGTTAAGAAGAGCAAGCATTTTCGCATAGTAAATCGTGAGGGAAGATCTTTCATTTGCGATCATTATTTTACCCAAATCCTCAGACAATTTACAGGAGGATATAACATCCTAGCGAAGTTAGCCAACATACGCCAATTTCTACGTGCAGAGAGGGCAGTGATACCAAGTTCCTGCCTTATCACAATATTGGGTATAGATTTGGCCAACCTCAGCGCCCCCTTCCACATACAACCTTGAAGTTGGTTGAGATAGCTGTTAATGTTTACTATACACATGTCTAAGGCAAAAAGAATGATGGACTCTACTTTTAAGATATAAAATTGGAGTAAAGGAAGCAAAGAAAATTTGCAGAACTTTAGATAAACGATCCGCATTTGCGTAGCAGCCAGGTTACATCCCTGCTTAACGCCAGTGTTGATCTTTATTGGATGTGTAGTTGCACCTTCGTTGCTCACTCTAACCAAGTAGAAGGTGTTAGTGTGGAGTTTTGATAAAAGTTGTATAATGTATAATGGTATGTTCATGGCAGCCATTTTTTTCCACAACAATTCACGGATAACACAATCAAAGGCGGAGGTGAGATCTATGGAAGCTATGTATAACGGTCCTGAGTCCTTGATTTTGTGCTTAGCTAGAAGATGCGCCATAATTGTGGCATTTAGGGGCGTGCCCATCCTTGCACGGAATCCAATCTGATATTTTGACAAAATTTTTCGCTCCTCAATACATGTTTGCAATTCCCCCAACAGCAAGATGGCAAACACTTTCGCAGCGGTATCAATCAGTGCTATAGGACGAAAATTGCAAGGTTGGGATCTTGCACCTTTTTTATAAATTGGCACAATAATGGAATTTAGCCATGACGGAGGAGTAAAGGAAGTTGTCAACATGCCGTCAAACAGTTCTTTCAAGATGCAAGCCCACATAGCTGGGTGCCGTTTGAGAACACACGCGGGGATCCCATCTGGGCCTGCTGCCTTCGAGTATTTAAGGGAAGATATCGTGTTCACTATACTCGATATATTCCAAGGTGCAAAGGAAGCAGGGACCAAACGGGTCCATTTAAATTTAATTTTGTCAAATGTATGCGGGAGGGCAAACTTTTGTTCAAAGTAATCCCGCCAGGCCTGTGCCGATATCGAATAGGACTTGTCAGCGGGGAGTACAGTGGACCCTGCCCTGAGCAGACCCTAGGTAGAACGTCTATCTCTATGACAAAATGTGTTAAACATTTTTAAGTTATCCTGGGTGTGTATAAAGTGTCTGTGATCTCTACATTTATTGCGATAAGTATTCAACACACTTTTTTTCTCAATCAAATATTGCCCCCATGTAGTTGAGGTTTTGAGGAGTAACCGCAAAGCTACCCTCTTAACTCTTTTTGCTTCAAGAATGAACTTAGAATTCTGCTGAGTCGCACACCGAAGAGGATGCGGTGCGCTAGCCCTCAGAGATTGCAATATCTCAGATATTACGTTGGATATAATGCAAGCTTGTTGGTTCGAAGTATTCTGATCAATAAAGGAACTGTGGTGTAATTGCAAGTGTAGAGCGATCATGTAATTTACCTTATTACAGAGTTTGTTGTCCCATCGAAGTGACAGTCCTGGACGATCACATATCAAGTGATCTTGTTGCGGATCGATGGAGAGGTGGGTGACACATAAGTCCAAGTTTAGCTGTATCATATGATGGTCACTACAACTAGGATCATATATTGAGATAGTGTCAGAGCGCGCCTGAAGGCCTTGTGATGTGGCAAAATAATCAATACAGGTAGCTCTATCTCCTCTTCGCCAAGTATGACAGCAATCACTGCAGGAGAAAGGGAGAATATCGAGTTCCCAAGATTTCAGATATTCCAGCCACAATCTACCTCTGTGGCGCGCTTGAAGGAATGATCCAGAATTTGCATGGGCTAAATTGACTATGATACAATAGGCATTAAAATCCCCTCCTAGAACAATCTCACATGTAGGATGTCGAGTCAAAACCTCATCAAAAAGTGTGTCCAATTCTTGAAAAGCATCCGATTGATTGAGTATTACTGGGTTGTGATATAAAGATACTACTAGAAGAAGTGTTACCGGCGGGCCCCAGAGCAAAAGTAAAGCAGCCAGCATTACATTTGCATGAAAGACATCCAATACCAATATGTTTAAATGTATATTCAAACAAATCGCCAGCCCACCATGAGGCCGACCGTTTGTACTACGCTTCGCCCTAGTTTGAAGAACAATAAATCCGGGCAACAAGAGTTCATGCACACACATGGTTTCTTGACATAACATGATGTCACATTCAGTTCCTAGACACGGTTTACAGAACCAAGATTTAAGATTGTTAAACCCGCATGAATTCCAGGATAGAATAGCTAAAACTACAGGCTACTTAATGAGGAGTATTATTCATGGCTGAGTTTTGGGTGTTTTGGAGAGCAGATAACCATGACCAGTCCTTACTGGAGTTGGATAAGCTTACCAATTGGGCAATCACTTCTGTATTTACACCAGTCACTGGAGCCCCAACGGCCATATTTGGCAGTTGTAGAGGCGGGGGCGCCAGAGGCGTTTCATTGAATGAAATGGCATCATCAATTGAATCGAACGGATAAAGCATTAATCCAATGAAACGTAACTTCGGTGAACTGCACAAGGAGATTAGTAATGATGGCTGATTGCACCTTGCATACCATGCGATGATTTTGAAATGGTGGCAGTGTAATCCATTCAATGTCATTAGTGTGCAGTGTGCGAAGCCCGGGTATACGATTGAAAGCTTGCATTAAAGCTGAGCGATTAAGTCGCTTTGTGCCATTGCTGAATGATATAATTTCCCAACCTATGATGGTTGCGGAATGCTTGGTTGGTTCCCCTAGTACCTTGGATCCCTCCGTATGCCCCTCTAGGGCAGCCCCGTGGAGGTTTTGCTTAACCCATGCACCCTTTGTGTCAGGCAGGGGGGAGATTTTCCTAGCATCCCCACGAGTAAGGTCAGAATGGGAAGGCTTCAAGAATTCATCCCTGCATTCAAGCAACTCAGCGGCAGTCACCGGAGCCCTCACCATCTCAACGGCATCATCGAGAGCCCCTTCTACCTTTCCTATTTGCGATGTTTTATTCCCGATCGGTTTAAAGAAGTTAGGTAGTTGTGTCTGAGATGAAGAGTGCTCAATCTCTTCAATTCTAGACTGCGGCATATGGAGAAGAGATTTTTTGGAATTTTTATTAGAAATTTTTTCTCCTAGGTCCGTCCCATTCCCAGGGATTTTCATCGTAGCAGACTTAGTCTTTGAGTTGACTGCAATGTTATTCACAGATTTTGTTTTTTTTACATCACTTGGTTTTGGGTTAAAACGCACTTCCTCTTGGGATGTTTTAAGGTCCTTTTTTCATTTTATCCTCATTTATTTCAAGGCCGTTGTTGTGAATAGAGGCTTGAAGGGAGTCGAGTTACCTCTGTAGACCAATCGGGGTCTGGTCAATAAGTACCACGTCATCAGCATATAACAGTCTTGGCAACTGGAATCCACCCATCGTAGGGTGTGGAAATGATCTTGTTAACAGAAAGGCATCAGGCATGTCCTCTAGAACAAAAAGTTCAGAGTGCGAGAGCCATAGGGCATCCTTAGGTTTTTAACTTCTCTGGACAATATCCCGGCCGGACTTAATCTCACTCTTAAAGTAGTTGTAGAATGCATAGCCTTGATTGGGTGCAGGATTGACTCGGGGCAGTTCCTTTAGACCAGAGCAGGCCCCTGTCCACTTATATGATATATGGCATTTATAATACGCCTATACAAAGGTGTTTCGAATCGCGATGAGACAAGGGGAGGGGGGGGGGGGGGAGAACAGAGGGAAGACAGACAACGATCTTACTAGGCCAGGTGTCATTCAGATCGCGCAAGGGAGGGGGAAGAAGATATGCAGGTACAAGCAGTATCCCAAGTACAGGGGATGGTACAAGGTTTTGATGAGGCACTCTAAAACGTCTTTAGTGACCGCACAGGGAAGCTTAATTATCAGATAAAATTACAATTTGGAGTCAGATCAGTGGTTCATAAAGTGCAAAAAGTAGCATGAAGTACAAACAAAGCGGAACTTGAAATAGTTTGCTTAGACAGCTTAATTGAGCTGATTGAATCCAGTGGCTTGTTGTACCGGATGCTGATTAGCCAGAAGCCAGATGGGAGAACAAAAAGGTATAGATAGACTTAAGGGACATGAACAGACCAATAAAGTAGGAAGATCTTCCCCTCTCAGCATCAGCACCATGCTATCCACCGTGGGCAGAGTGGATGTCATCGACATACCACTAAATAGACATGCACCCCGATTTCAGAGAGAAACTCAATCATAACTCCTCTGGCAGCATACAGGTATAAATGTATGTTCTTTTGACTGGCAGGTGTGGTATTTCATAGGGTGATGGAGAATCTCTTTCTAAAAGAAGCATCTAGGATCAATCTAAGGACTGCCCCCCGTGCCCTCTGACCAAGTTACTTTGGGTATACAAGCACTGTCCTTAAGGGTGTCCAAAGCAAGGGGAAGACTGAGCCAAGGGTTGCTACTATATCCTTCTCCATTTCATTCTGTGTTCCCAGTCAGTTTGCCACAGGTTGCCACAAAAATGCCTTGCATATAGCACACAAACATTCAAATCTAACTTCCACACTCCATTAAAACAGCTTTTTTCGAGTACCCCCATCTTCCCAGTTCCTGTACGGTTTCTCCACGCTCCGCTACTCACCTATATTGCATCAACACCTGCTCCTCCTCACCTCTCCCTACACTTTCTCCAATCAAGCTACAACCTCCTCCTTCCATATCCCAATTATAAAACTCACAACTCAAAACTCCCCCTAATTCATCTCTCTTCCACCTCCTTTTAACAAACAAAGCTGACAAGCTAACCATACCTCTTCTAACACCTATCCACCTCGCCTCTCTTCTTCAGAGATGCAACTTCTACCTCATCAACTGAACATTGCACTCTGGAATGCTCAGTCTGTATGTAACAAAACTATCACAGACTACTTTCAATCCAGCTCTCCTCCCCTAGACCTTTTTGCCATCCCTGAAACCCGGATTTCTCCATACTGACTCTGGCAGCCCTACAAGACTCCAAACTATCCTTCATTCACTCTCCTCAACTGACTGGTAGAGGTGGGCAACTACTCTCTTCATGCCTCAATGCCTCACAAGTCTCCAATGCCACATCCTAGCCTACCTGTTTTGAATTTGCCATCTCTACTCTGCCTTACTCGGTTCACATATCCATCCATCCATCCATCCATCCATCCATCCCCTGGACCATTCTTTGATGATCTTGGGCAACTCCTTGATTCTCTTTCCACTCATTCTCTTAGCTGACTTTAACCTTCCCTCTCCAACGGGTTCTCAGAAATATGAATTTCAATCTTTTCTTAGTGACTACACTATCTATAACATATCTACCCACACACGTGGTAACTCTCTGGATCTCTTATTCATTTCCACCTCTCTCAGCAACTAATACTACGGTCACACCATCCATATCTGATCACACAGTTGTTTAAACCCTCTGACCTTTTCTCACCACTTGCTTCACCTTTTACCAAAAAGTAAATGTAAATCCTCTGCTATTCCCACTTTCTCCCCAACCTACAGTTCTCACATCACCTTCACACCCTATGCCTCGTCCACCTAGACTGCCTTCTCCCGTTTCCAATCCCTACTATAGGACTCATTCTCTCACTTCCCAGTTTACTTACACCCCCCCCCAAAGTCTCAGCATCCTCTGCCATGGGTCACCACATTCATACGCTCTCTCCGGACAGACATGTGTTGGCTAGTGCGCAAATTGAGGCGTACCCATGGCATGAGGACCAGCAACTATACCTCGCTGCCCTGGCTCGATAGATTGGAAAAGGGAATTCTACCTAACCCTCAAGGACTCACTCCAACCATCCTTGCTGGTTACAGGGCACCCCAATCTCACTCCTCTGAGTCTATGACTATCAACTCCACTCTCAGAGCTAATGACCTAGCTGAATACCTCACTGTAAAAAGTTCCAATATTAGAGATTCTCTCCTGATCTACCTCAAACTCCCTTCTTCTACATTTTACACTCTGTGTCCTCGACCATATTCCTCTGCCTCCATGTCTCGCTTTAGTCACATTAATACTGACAAAGTTATCCCTCTATTGATGAGGGCTAACCCCTCTTGGCCACCATCATACCCTCTTGCTCATCAACTAGTCAATCCTATTGCCCCTTTAGTGGCCTCTCACCTAGATGAGCTCTGACTCGGCTTGCGTTCCCGTTTTCAACATCCCTCTCCTAAAAAAGCAAGGATCTGACCCGAACCTACCAGCTAACCTTATTTCTCCCTGTGTCTCTCCTTCCGCACTACTCTAAAGTGCTTGAAAGGGTTGTGTTCAATCAATTTCTTAAGACATCCACAAACTTTGAGACGCCCTAAAAGCAGGTTTCCGCTCCAGTCACTCCACAGACACTGCTTTTCTGAATGCGTCGGACTTCATTGCCTCTGCTAAGCACTCAATTTATCCTCTATCCTAGTTCTACTTGACCGGTTTGCCAACTTTGACACTGTCGATCACTCATCTCCTTAATACTCTTTCTTCTTGGGATTCGTGATCGAGCCCTTGCCTGAATTGAATCCTACCTTGCACCTCACCAATTCTATGTCTCCTGGACTGAACACCACCTGTTAACTGACTCCTGTCTTGAGTCCGCTCCTCTTTACACTCTCCACCTCTGCCCTTGGGGCACTAATCTCCTCCTTTGGGTTCTCGTACCAACTCTTTGCGGACAACACCCAAATCTTCGCCTTTCCTCAAGTCTCCTCTGATCTCGCTATCAACATTTCAAACCGTCGGCCATAAATATTGGATGGCTTTGCACTCTTGATGTTAAACTACCAAAACAGGGGTGTTCTTATCTTCCAAAATCTCTCGCTCAGCTCTTTATCGGTCTATCCAGTTCCCACCTGACAGTCCTTCAGCTAGAAACCTCGGCATCATCTATGACTCGTCTCACACCTTCTCTAATGCTTACCAGATGTTTTGTGAGACGCATGGAAGACTCATGGAATGCCTCAAACCTCTCAAATGCAGCCCTCTGAGGGGTGCACTGCTGTGTTCCCGGTAAAAGGGTTTGGGTTTTTGTAGGGAGGAGGGTACTGCACAGGAGTGATGGAACATCCGCAGATACTCAGTCTACCCTGCAACGAGAATGCGTGGGGCATTAGTTCTGTAGTTAGCGTACATGTTTATCCCCTCCCCTGGTGTTCCCGGATGGCACTTAGTGGGGCCTGGACCAGTTGAGGGTTATGTATCGTTTAGCTGGTTGCAGCACTCATGTCCAACCATTCCTGGGGGCAACTTGAGACCCGTACACAATGGGAGCCCTTCGGGGTGGCCACACTTGGGGACCTAATCCAGGAACTAATCCAGGAACAGACGGTTTTGGCCTTCCCGGACCTTTGCAACTCCACGGGCCTCCCGGCCGTGCAATTCCTACTGCACAGAGCGGTCATACAGGCCCTGACTAGCAGATGGCCTGTCGCTGTCGACCTGAATGATGAAAACGAGTGTATCGAAAATACTTCATGCCTCCGAGGGGGGCCACGAAACCTCACGTATTTACGAGGCCCTACTATGGGGCTCCACCAAAGATGACCTCAAATGCCGGGACAAAATGGGAAACCGAATTGAACTTGGTTTTTGAAGACAAAGCCTGGGGCGATATAACCCACTACCACAAAAAAGTCTCCCGAAACGCCCGCTTACAGCTCATCCAACTGTATGTTACGAACAGAGCGTACCTCACCCCGGAAGCCATATCCAGATTTACCGGTGAGACCACCCAATCATGCCCCAAATGCAGTGAGCCCAAGGTTGGCATGACCCACATGTTCTGGGGATGCCCAGTGATCAGAGAATTCTGGACTCAAGTGAGGGAAAGGGTGGCTGGTGCAGACATTGACATTGAAGTGGACGAACCCTCGGCATGCATCCTGGGCAGGTATGGGCACAGCAGGGAGAACAAACCCCTCAACAGGCTCAGAGACCTTATTTATATAACTGCCAAGAGGCGTATAGCCATGGGGTGGAAGAGCCCCAGAAGCCCGCCTATGCCCCTATGGTGGGGAGATCTTACAAAGTGGATCACAGCGGAAACTGCAGCATGGGAGATGGCGATCCAAGTGCAGAGACTTTATTCTAGCGAAGAGCTACACCGTTGGGTGGCCTTAACAGTACCCCTGCTATATCCAGAATCACAGGAGGGTGAGATAACCGGGGAAGGCGACCCAGGCCCGGGCATGGACTCATGATGAACATAGAACTTACCGTGGTCTTGGAGGGGGAAGGGAGGGAGGGGTGGGGGGGGGGGAAGTTACCTTCTGATATGCTCAACCATTACCATTGATGCCCGTTTTCTTCTTGTTATCGTTTGTTATGAAACTAATAAAATATATTTCAAAAAAATAAAAATAAAATGGATCGTTCAGCTGGAATGCACTTCATAGGAACCCAGTTACTAAACTGGTTAACCCAGACCTGCTGTGTCTTGAAGTGCAGTTTTAACGCCCCTGTGCTAGCAATGTGCCATTTACTGTCTTTTTGGATGTCCTTCTTGCATTCTTGTTTTTTTGCAGTTTTGCAGGCTTTCCTTGCCCTCTTTTTCTTGCCGTTTTCTGGTTGTTTGGGGTCTTTCCTCTTTTGTGCTCGTTTTCCTTAATTTTTGTGGCATTTATGAATCTGTGCTCCTGTATTGCACTTTATTTTGATGCATCTTATTGCGTGTTCCTTTTTGGAAATGCTTTTATTAAAGCTGCATGTGTTTATTTACAGGTCTTACATGGATCAGCATGAAGAGTAACTGTTTCACTCAAGGTAGGTGTGCGTGGAGATGAAACTGTTTCTGTAGGCGAAGAGCAAGGGCTAACTATTTGAGGTTCTCTCCAATTCTCTGTTCTTTCAAGTTCTTTGGAAAACGTACGGGCGCAAACCTCCGCCCTGCACAGTATCGGGTAAGTATAGCGAATGGCTCTGTGAGCGGGCGCTGCTGTTCTCAGGAAGGGAATAGGTACCCTACATGGACGTGGGCGCACGAGCGCTTCAGCTCTCTGTGGAGCGCAAAGGATCCAGATACTGGCAGTCTAGTGCTTGTGTCTTTCAGGATGCACGGTTCAGAGCATTTAGGCAAGCGTTGTTCTCCTGTCAATTTCCCCTAACACAAAGCATGGGCGGGGGACCAGGGTGTGGTTTAAATAGTCCTGGGTGCGTGCCATGACAGCCTTCACTGGTGTTTTAAACAAAAGGATGTCTCAGGTGGCGGCCATCTTGGGGGTCTGGTGTAGCTGCTTAGCAGCAGCTATCTTGGAAGCTTGCTGGAAAAGGATGTGTGTGAATGCCTTTTCTGCACCAAAGTGGTCCAGCCTCCAACTACCTGTTGGGCTGCAAGGTTCCCTAAGCCTGCAATCATGACAGAACTCGCTCCTAAAGGCCCCCTGAAAGTCTGGTTTTTTCTGGGTTATCGTGAGACATGAACATGGTTAGCTGGTTCCCAAGACTGTCCAACACCCCATGCCCTTTCCTGTATATTAGGTAGTATAATGTGCTTCGTACGCATTGGGAGTCTAAAATGTTTCACCCCTCGTAGTCCGGCTCTGAGCTCTTAATGGTGGTGGGTTGGATTTAGAGCCTTGTGTTCCTGGCTCAACTTGTTTTAAGTAATGATACATGGAAGACCGGATGGATGCAAGATGGTAAGCCCCATTTAACCGCCACTGGCCTGATTAGGATAACAAGGACAGAACTTTTTTGGGCATTTTAGCTATGTTTTCTATTGCTAACCATACTCCATCTGCTTGGTATTTGGGAGCAGGGTCTCCCTCCTGGTCTGAAAAGCTTTTGTATGCATTTTTTTTGATTGTCGTAAGTGACCAGAAGCGTGCTTGCGTGTGTGGTGGATGGTTGTGTAGTGTTGCGACTGCAGGCATTTACAAATCCTTCAGTGGATCGTATACCAATGTTAAGAGGGTGTCTGCCATGTAGTAAATAAAAAAGGGGAAAGCATGTGGCACCATACATGGTGTTATTGTATGCATACTCTGATAACCAAAAGGAGGTCCACTGAATCCGAATGTGTGTGGAAACTTACAATGGAGGAACTGCTCCAAATCTGGTTAGTTCTCTCCATTTGTCCTTCGATTTGTGGATGGTAAATTGTTGATAGCAGGACATTAATTTGGGGTAGGGTGCAGCATTTCTACAGAAGCGTGAAATCAATTGATTCCCTCCGTCGGAGATCACTACAGACAGAAACCCAGGAAATCCGACCACTTGATGTAGGATGATTTGAGCCAAGAAAGTGGCATTTGGAATCCCTTTGAGAGCAACATAGGGAGTCATTTTTGACAGTTGGATCAACTATGACCAAGATGGTGTTAAAACATGGACATGCCGGTAAGTCGGTTATAAAGTCTAATGACACTGTATGCCATGGAGCCGGGGGTACTGGAAATGGCTGGAAAAGCCTCTGCGTTTCTTCTTTCGCGTTTTATGCTGGGCGCATACATCGCAGGTGTTGACATACAGAGTCACATCCTCACAAAGCATGGTAGTACTGTTGGACTTTAAGGGTCTTGGTGATTCCAGGATGACCTCCTATGGGAGTCGTGGTAGCTTTTCAGTATTTGTAGACTCATCTGAGCTTCAGGAAGATACATTCATTTAAGCCTCTTTGCCATCTTGCTTTGGATGCTGCATAACCCATGCTTGCAGCTGCACCTATGAAAACGTCGGAATTGAATAGTGCAACTGAGCGAGTTCTGCGGGTGTGAAATCCAAGGCTCCTATGATTGTATGCGTTGATACAACTGGCACCAGTTCTGGAACTCTGTAGGCCTCTTCTTCCTCCTTTCCACAACCTAATCTGGATACAGTGTCTGTTTTAGCATTGCACACTCTCGGCTGTTAAGTGAACACTAAAAACAAATCAAATTTGCCAAAGATAAGACCCCAACGTAGTTGCCGAGTGGACTGAAGCCGTCTTGAGGTACTGTAGGTTTATGTGGACTGTGAGAACGGTAAAAGGTGTCGGGTGCCCAGCAAGCAATGTTGCCTTTAAATGCGGCCTTTATGGCCAGAAGTTCTTTTTTCGGTTGTAGCATAATTCCTTTCCGAAGGTGTGAACTTTTCCAATGCAAATTAGAGTAAATGAAGCTGCTTTGGTTTCAGGTTCCGCTGGGACAGAACAGCTCCCATGGCAACGTTGGTGTTGGCAACATTGGTGTCGGTTTTGATCACACAGGGAACTTCAGGCTTCGGGTGTTGTAGGATTGGAGCCATGGAACCGTTTCAGAATCAAAATGCCTGCTCAGGTCAGTATTCCAGCAAAAGATTTTGTTTTTATGGAGCAGTGTCGTGATGGGATGTGCGATGTTGGAGAAGTCGGGAATGAAGCGCTGTTAGAAATTTGCAAACCCCAGGAAACTTTGGACAGTTTTAACAGAGGTGGGTGAAGGCCACTGGAGGATTGACTCAACCCTGCGATTGCCCAGCCAAATACCTTGTGGTGACAGTATGAAGCCCAAGACCTCTACTTCGGTGACATGGAAGGCGCACTTCTCAACCTTTGCGCAGAGTTGGTGTTCTCAGTTTTTTCAAGTACCGCCCAGACAGGTTTCACATGTTCCGAAGGGGACGTGGAATAGATAAAGCTGTCGTCTACATATACTATGGCACAGACATCAAGGAGTTCTCGTAGGACGTCACTCATGAAATATTGAAACGCTGCTGAAGCGTTGCATAGCCCAAAGGGCATTAGCAAATATTCATGTAGGCCATATTTGGTGCGGAAAGCGGTTTCCATTCATCGCCTTCCTTGACCCCACACTAAATAGTAGCCCCCCTGGGATCTAGCTTTGTGTAGATTGTCTCGTTTACTTGATCTAGGCGGACTGGGATCAGCGGCAGTGGATATCCTCTTCACAGTGATCCAATTCAGAACTCTGTAGTCAATGCAGGTTCGTAAATCCCGTCCCTTCTTAGGCATGAAGAGGGGTGAGGCTGCTGGAGATTTCAAATTGTTTTATGAAGCGGTTTGCCAGATACTGGTCCAAATATGTAGAGATGTTTGTTCTCCTGTCCTGTTAATGCGTAGATGTGACTGCAAAGGAATGGTGATCCTGGAACTAGGTCTATCTGGCAGTTGAAGGGTCTGTGCGGAGGTACAGTATTAGTCTGTTTCTTTCTAAAAAATGTCCTGGTAATCTGCATATTCAGGAGGCAGAACTCCGATGCCCAGAACAGGATGTTTTAGTGCGACTACAGGTAGCGACACCTCAGACCGGGACAGGGGGCGAGTAGGGAGGGGTGGGGTGGGGTGGTTGGTGGTATCTAGCATAACAGATTGTTGCGCAGTCAGTGGAAAATGTCAAGGTTCTCGCACTCCAATCTATGCCAGGCCATCACTTTTGGATCTAGTTCCTGAGGGTTGACCAGTGCGGAAGGATTACCTGGATGAGGGGTTTTCAGGGAGTAGGACACCGGATGGTGAGACGTGGTATCCCCTTCCCTGCAACACCTTTACCCCCAACCCCACCCCTTTCACAACACACACACTTTCTCATGGACGGCCCGCTATGAGGGGAAAATGGACTAACGCCCGAGACGTATACCCAACATGTCCCAATGCAATGGTCAGGCAGGGTCAGGCAATTACTGACCATCATGCACACTGACTTCCATTACACTACCACACATGGATAAAAGGCGGAATACAAGAGCACACTGAGCGAGGCAAAGCACACTAGGAAACAATTCCAAGATGGCAGTTTAACACAGGGAGGAAGACAGCGAAACTGAAAGGGATCACAAGGAGGGAAGTACCCATGGCCCTTTTGACAAAGAACCGTTACTTTCACAAAGCCTTGAGAATTGAAAGCGCAAGACCAGGAAACCAGGTTGAGGAATCCTGCTAGGTGTGTCGGAGGTACCCAGGGCCCTTCTGCATCCATAACCGCCAGCGGCCATGTTACTGTCCTTGACTCAAACAACAAAGCAGCATCAGTGAAATCAACACAGCCGGTGAGTGGGAAGACTGATACAAACAAGAGCAGTCTATGTTGAAGCCAAGGTTGCAAGCAGGAACATTATATGGCAAGCGCTGGAACGAACAAAAACGCGTGTGATAACCAGCGCTAGTAAAGTTTAACTGCAGGCCAGTTATTGAACTTTGAAATCAAAATATATGATTCCTTAACAGAGTAGTCGGTTTTAAGATGGAATTCAGAATTGACCTGTGGGCAGAGGTTCAGAAGGCCAGCCTAGTTTATTGGAACAGGGTAATGTTCTGGACAAGCCAGACCAATCAAGGTAGCATTGGCGTTGGTCAAGACAAGGTCTCAGGATGGGTGAGGGTGATTGAAAGTCCACAGTGAGCACACAGTAAACGAACACAACACTACAAATTACTCTTAGTTGGGTGTATAACAAAAATACATATACATTTATTAAAGGTCTTTTAAAATCAAAACGCAAAAGCAAATAGCAGTACATCCTAAACCTACACAACACTACTATACCTCATATATACAGTTACCCATTGGCCTAAAGAAACGGCCACAGTAAGGGTCCACAACCTGTAAGAAAAGGGAGCAAACACTGCAAATATACTTTAGGCAGTTCTTCACTTATCAAACCCTAACTAAGAAGCATTCCAGTCCCTAAGAAGCGTGGAGCCTAGTGCGCAAGAGTACTTTCGTTGTAGACACACGCTATTGTGTGGTAGAGTAAAAACAGGGTCTCTTGCAGGGAATGTAGCGACTCAGGAAGGTGGGTGAGGCAGTGAAGAATAAGTTCCCACTATTCGAAGAGGGTCTCCCCAAGAGGGGAGAACAGGATCCAAGAGTTGGGAATAGGACGCTAGCACAGGCTACCTCGATAAAGGCGAGTGGCCCTCAGGGGACAGTTCTGCGTAAAAATGGATGGATACGCCAGGGGCCACGGGTAAGGTTTGCAAGTAGTCACTGACCCAAGGCGCACTACGGACCAAACTTCGGCAGTCGAGTTCACGTCGGTTGCGGGTTCAAATGCTGCAATTGTGGGGTTCTGTGGCTTTCAGCAGCTGAGTTCCAGGGATGATTTTGTGGTGGGACGGTGATGATTTCTCCCCTCGTGGTGAAGGGATCAGCTCTATTTCACTGCAGCTCGTCTCAGGGCACAGGGGGGCACTGCAGCAGCACACCCTTGACGTTCTTCACCAGGGCTGGGCGACACAGTGACCGCGGGCACTCTGGTTCAGGCATACTCTCCGAATGCAAGACCTAGGGCACCTAGGTGTACGAAACTCGTGAGAGTGCCTTATTCCCAGTGCTTACGATCTCCAAAGTCTCACTCGAGACAGCAGCGGTTGCAAAGCAACGGTCCCGTGCAAGCTAGTCAGTTCACTGGTTATCCCAGAAACACTTCTGAGAAGGCTTGCTTTCAGGTTAAAGTGGAGGTGCCGTGAATAGTTGGTCCCACTATTCAAATGGGTCGAAGTGCCTTTGCAGACCTAAGTTCGATCAGAGGGAGAGGGGTCCTGCGGGACAACAGCGGACTCAGGGTGCCAAACCTTCCAGCGGGTCACCAGTGGTTCTTTGACTCAATAGCCAGAGCCACCATCCTATGAAGGCTGGGTTACGGCAATGCCCTTATGTTGGGAGCAAATAAGGGCCATATTGCCAAATGCCAAAATATCCAAAATAATGCGTTAAGGATTAGAAAAAGGAAGTCCAAAAAGGAACACAAGTGAGGATAGAAGGAATCTACACTGGTTAGCCGTTGAGGAAAGAATTGCTTAAGGATATGATGCAGATACACAGATGCATCCACGGGACTGCCCAGTTTTACCTGAAAAACAAATTGGTCCTGAACGTAGGACAGACAGACACTCGGGTCGGAATCAAAAAGGTCAAATCGAAATTGCCAGATTCAAAAAGGCTAACAGACTTGGGAAAGCCTTCCAGATTAAAGCATCCACGATGTGGAACAACCTGCCCATCTCTAAGACTAGAACAAAAATACTCAAGCTTCCGGAGAAAACTGAAGACCCACCTGTTCAAATGAAAACCGGTCCTAAGAAACTGATACATCTAATGACTTTTTGAGCGCCTTGTCCTATTATTTTATATGTTTTGTCCCTACGTGTAAATGTCAGCACCCCGATGCTTGCGAGCTGCTGGCGCTATATAAACAAATAAAATAAAGAGGTCGACCTGGTATGGGTGTTTTGGCCCCCCTCTTATCCAGAATCATTCGCACCAAAACAAAAAGGACCCAATAAGAGACCTGCTTACATACAGCCATGCCATACATGGACCAATCACGGACCACGGTGGTCCCAGTCATTCTCAGCACACCAGACTCTCTGGCACCCAGGATGTGTATTGGAACTAGACAGTCCTGCCCACATCCTGGAGGCACACACACAAGGCATGCAGAAGCCTGCGAAAGCTTGGCGTTTCGCGGGAGACTGCATGACCAAATAAGGACTGTCCAGAGTCTGCTCTACCTGGGGAAGGCAAAGAAACAAGATGGCCAAAGGACAGAACGAAGGACCTAGTTGAATGGCCATTTTGGGGCCAAGCCACTGTACAGGGCCTCATGCGGTAAACGTGCTATGGATCGAAAGAAAGGGTTCAATAACAGCCACCACCAGCTCTGTCCCTACTGAAAAATCGTTAAGAGGGGGTTTAGGGCCTTAACGAAAGGAAGACCCCATCGCACTGTACTGTAAGGTACTTTGTGCACTATTAAAAATGTTGCAAAGAACTAAATCAAAGCGAAAGGCTAAGGGAAACAAAGTCTCCCAGTACTGACTGGCATGTCAGTTTCCCCATAACAAAGTGAGCAAAAACCCAGTGGAGTGCAGCAGAAGGCTGTGCTCCACTGGCAAAGTCAGGCTAGGATGGTCAGACAACAGCAAAAGGTTGGGGCGGCGGGGTTCAAAACTGGAGGGCAAATTTCACAGAAATGGAAATCTTTAACAGTCCGGCACTGCATGCATGCTCAATCGAAGGGATCTGTAAGGTGTCCAGCCGAGTTGACAAAAGTGAAAGAGTGCCAAAGGATTGTCAATCGAAGTGGTCCTGCAACGGCTCAAGCTAAATCCTGTGCACAATTGAATGTCTTCGATGGTGATACAGTAACGCTTGCTAATGACAAAGTAGATAAAGTTGGTCAGAGCCCAGCAGAGGGAGACTGATTGAATCTTTTGTGTTCGAACGGATCAGAGCCCAGCAGAGGGGGATCCGGGGTGAACCGAGAATTCCCAGAGAAATTGGATATGTGAAAATCCTGAGAACTTTGTGTTGAAGTGGCTCTGAGCCCGCAGGGGAATCTGAGGTGAATAGTGAAAATCCTAAGAAAATGGTGTATATGCGAAATACAGGAACTTTGTTAGTTGCATCAGGCCCTCTGAAAGAAGAAAAATAAGGGGGGGGGTCCTGGGAGACTCTCTGCCAGACATGAGTTCTGGTTACAAGAGCCTTCCCCAGAGTCTTTAGCTCACTATCTTTCACAGAGAAGAAATATCCCAAACATATCAGTCTTTGTCCTGCCCTGGGGCAGTCCAGCACCGAAATGCTACGCAATTCTCCTCTGAACAAGAATACCAACAGCAACACCAGACACGTGTTTCGGTCTGGTTGAACCTCATCAGTAGGGCGTAGCTGTGCCTCTCAATAGTGAGCAAGGGGTCCACGTCTGGATTCCCCTAGTAACTTAGGGTGAGACCCAAAGTTACTTTAAATATGTAAATAACAAGGGGGGGGGGGTCCTGGGAGACTCTCTGCTCATGCAGAGGGGATGTGACCTAGCAGTTCGGGCTGGACTGCCCCTTTTGGGGTGGGACCAAGTCTGATTTGCATATGGTCTTTCCCCTTCTGTAATGGCTTGGCAGGCGAAGAACGATGGTCTGGAGGGTTGCCCAGAGCAATGCCAGTGGTTAAGATTCATTCTAAACCTTCCAGCCATCACCTCTTTGTTTTTCCTCTGAAAGAAGAGCCTTTGAAGGGCAGAGACTTTGGCACAGAAGGCAATGATGTGGAAGTAACTGCACACTTGTGCAGAGAAGCCAGAGACTGTGCTAAGCTAGAGTGTGCTGCCTTGTCTCGTGACGTAAATGTGGGGAAGGGAAGCAAACGGCTTGAATATCCTGACATTAACACTTTTCTTTTGCATAACATTATTTCCCACACTATTTGTATTCAGAGGTAAGGATTGGCAATAGGTTTATTTGTATAGGCCCTTTTATTTTGACAAGACACCACTAGGACTGCGTTATTATTTGTTGGTTGTAGCTTGCTCCCATCTTTAGATTTAGGATTAGATGGGCGTTTCATTTGTGTGTCTTGTTGTTGATACCTTGCCATCCTTACAGTATGCACTGAGACGAGCATCCGTGGGAAATCGTAGGGTCCACGTAATTGCCCACAGCTCCAAAATCCACATAAGCCTTGTCTAGAACATACATCTTTTGTTATTGTTAGGGATCGATGATCACCATGGGGATAGCGAGATGAGACCAGAGTAACCTTTTCTTTGCTTGATAAGTGGGCCTCTACATCTGTCGGGCTGCACAGTTTCCCGACGTGTCTGCTGGATTGGTGGTTACTGCACAGATGGTCTTTCTCGGTGGGTTGGCTGTGGAATCCCACATGGAATTACCAGACTTGCCACAGTACAAACATAATTGCTGTTGCATGCATTGTTCCATCTCTTCTTGGGTCAGTGGTTCTCTTACTCTGCCTAGCTGCATGGGATCATGTGGTTCTTCCATGTGATTCTTTTTTTGGACGGTCGTGAAGAGGGCGTGCCTCAGAATGAGACCGGTCGGATCTCTTCTGTAAGCGTGGCTAAGTTGAATGACCAAGTCATTATACTCAGAACAACGGTCAGGTAGAATCACCACCTGAGCTAAAACATCTACGTTCCTCACAAAGGCCCCAATGAAAGGGTGTGGCCCATTTGTCTTTGGCACAATTGTTCTCTGCCACTAATCTGTTGAATGCTGAAATGTAGGCCGGTAGATCTTGCGAATGTTGCTGAAGGGACAATAACAACGCTTGTCCCTGAGCCTTTCGGGTGACTTGCTTTTTGAGCTCTCTGGAATCCTTGGAAATTGCATAGCATGGGATCATCTCGATCTACCACTAACGGAATTGACCAATTGGCTGCATGGCCACCTAAGTAGGATGGTACAAATGCTACCTTTGTTTGGTCATCTGGAAGGCCAGGCCTACAGAGTAAATGGAGTCTGCACTTGTTCATGAACACAGCATACTTGTGAGAGTCCCTGGTGAAACTCGGATGGTGCCAGCCAGAGGGATGGATATGGGAGTAATTACTTGAATAGGCACTGGTGGCAGCGTTGGTGGGGCTTTGGGTCCGGGCAAAGGGGCTTTGCCTGCTTGTGTCTGAGCAGTTTTGCCAACTTGTCAATCCTGTCTATTAACCACCAACTCCTGTAGGAGCGAGAACTGGCTGTGTGTACTTCTGCTCTAAGCTCCCCCAGGATGTTGGCTAACTGGTCCACTTGTGAAGTCTACATGATGCCCAGGCAATATTGTTTTCATGGGCTTTGTGTTCTGTAACGCTTACCTGATGTCTTGCGGAGATGTCTGGAAGCCTTGTGGAATGCCCCAAACCTCTTCTCAACAATCACGTGCGGTGCTCCGAGGGGGGCACTGCCATGTTCCCGGTAAAACGGGTTGGCTTTTTATTTGAATGCTTGTTAGCCGCTTATACAGAAATAAATTCTGTTTCAAAGAGCCCAAAGGGCAGCAGGGAGGTAACATGGGATAGCAGTAAAAATTAAATAAATACAGAATACGGAGGGGACGGCCAAACCTACTAGGCCTTGTGATTATTCAGAACGTGCAAGTGCAGTAGGAAGAGGGCAGTGACGTAGGAGCTGTGGTGTCCGTGCTCGGGGTGAGCCGCAGATGAATTGCAAGGTATAGTAAGTGCTATGCATTCAGGAGAGGTGGAGAGTGCAAATCACTAGTGCAGAAGGGGGCTGGCGGGGAGGGATGTACTGAGGTACGTGCTTAGGGAAGACAGATGCTGGGGAGATTGGGAGTGAATGCCACAGGCCCAGAGAATGCATAAGGGTCCAAGACACCAAATACAGCAACTGTGTGATGGCAGAGGAAGGGAGAAGAGAAGGAAAAAAAAGAAAAGGAGAGTCTAAAGGTGTTTTCAGAACTCCAGAAGGTCCTGCTCAAAATGCAGTCAGAGGGGGAGGCTGTTTCAAAGGAGGGAACTAGCAGAGTAAAGCGAGCAGCCCCCTGCTCTCCGTTTGGCGAAATGCTTTACACACACAGAGTTGGTGCCAGAGGAGAGTAGAGGTCTAGAAGTAGAGCATTTGGTAAGTGAGTTGAAGGTAGAGTGGTCCCCAGACATCCTTATGAATGATGTAGCAAACGGGAGCCAGTGGAGGCTTTTAGGGCAGGAGAGATGCGGTCCCCGGGCTCAAGGCCAAGGATAAGTCTTGCTGCTCTCTTCTGGGAAGGGGTCGCAGAGTGGAAGAAGGTAGATTGAGGAGGCTGTCGCAATAGTCAAGCCTAGGGAGAACCAGGGCTCGGGAAACATTGAGCTTCTGGGGGAAAGGTGAGAAAAGGGAGAATTCCTTTCAGAAGGAAGAGTTCAAAGTGGGACTTCTTAGCAATGTCATGAGTGTGAGGGAGGAAGGAGAGAGAGGAGTCAAAGATGACTCCAAGGTTTCTGGCTTCCGAAAAAGGAGCAGGGGGGAGGGGGGGAGGCGCCCAAGGAGGGAGGCTGAAGGGAAGGAGGAGGGAGCAGGGGTCCCAATTGCAAGGATCTCAGTTTTGCTGACATTTAGGCAGAGATCATTGAAGAGCACCAAGCCTGTATGGCAGACAGGCAGTCAGGGATGAAGGACAGTGTGAGTGAGTCAGCAGAAGTTGAAAAAGAGTCGAGTTGTCTGCATAACACTGGAAGTTGAGGGAGGAGCAGATGAGGCATGCAATCTGTGCAAGGTAGAGGTTAAAGAGCCAGGGGGAGAGGAAAGAACCATGGGGGACATGGGTGGAAGAGGTAGGAGAGGAGAAGGTGACTTTTGGTAGGCTGACTGTAATGCACCGGAGTGATGTGCCTTCCGCGGATACCCGTAGTCTACCCTGTAATGAGAAAGGGTTCAGCATTAGTTCTGTAGTTGGGTTATAGGCTTACCACTCCCTAGTGTTTGCTGAAGCCACTTAGTGGGGGGGGGGGGGAAATGGACTCGCAGTTTAGGGTTACGGATCGTTGCAGCTGGAATGCACTTCATAGGAACCCAGTTACTTCTCTGGTTCGCCCTGACCTGCTGTGTCTTGAAGTGTAGTTTAATGTCTCTGTGCCATCAATGAGCCGTTAACTGTCTTTTTGGATGCCTTTCTTCTTGCGTTTTTGTTTTCTTTCCGTTTTGCGGTCTTTCCTCTTGTGCTTGTTTTCCTTGCTGTTTGCGGTATTTATGAATCTGCATTCATGTACTGTGCATTGTTTTTGGAGGCAGCTTACTGCGTGTTTCTTTTTGGAAGTACTTTTATTAATGCTGCGTGTCTACTTGCAGGTGTTGAATATGGATCAGCATGAATGTCAACTGTTTCACCCAAGGTAGGTGTGCGATGAGATGCAGCGACTGAAGAGTCAGTTTCTGGAGGTGAGGGACAGAACGGCAACTATTCAAGGTTGTCACTGATTCTCTGTTCGTTCCGTCTCTTCGGAAGGTGTACAAGTACGGACCTCCGCCCTGCACTGAATCGGGCAAGCATAGCGAATGGCTTGGTGTCCGCGCGTGAGTGCTGCTTTTCTCAGGAAGAATAAGAGGGAAGGCGAGCTCCTTGACCGGGGCAGGGGGGATCCGGTAGCCGAGCAAGTGTCAGCACAGGAACACAAGTACTGGTCCAAACAACCAGCAACAAGGAATATGAGGGAGGGCATGGAATTTTGTGGGATAACAGTGGGAAAATGTTGAAGTATTTGTAGAGTATTGTTCATCAGTATGTTGTAGAATTGTTAAGTGATGCAAGTAGGGACTGGAGCGGAGGTAGAAGTCCTGTTTTCTGCGTTAGGCTACATTCAGGTTTAGAAGGCCTGGATGGTGAAAATGTGTAACTAAGAAGAGGTACTCCTGCGAGAAGGGCGTTGTAGTCCAGATCATGGATGATGGTATTTCCGTAGTGGTTGGTTAGCTGGAGCTATCCTAGATTGCAGAAGGTGTAGTCGCTGGTTAAGTCTCCTGGAGAGAGGCATTTCATACGTTAGGCGACGCAACAGGTGCAGTTAATCACAAGAGAATAGAAGTATACTCCGCCCTGGAGAGGCGGGAAGACAACTGTGGGGTTTTCTTTTGGGATTTTTGTGGGGTTTGTGTGGGATTGGAAGCAACGGGTTACTGCTCTGTGTATGTGCATTGTCTGTTCATTTGCATTGTGACTTTAGTTTGGGGACGTCACTCTCAGGTTGGTGCATAGAACAGAGTGTTGTGACGGTGAGGATCTAGTGTTGTGAACTTGGGAATGGTAGAGGAGGTGAACGAGCGGCGGTGTGCGGAAGGCACATGCGCATGATTGTGGTGGTGTGCCG
The DNA here is from genome assembly GCF_040938575.1 of Ambystoma mexicanum. Lineage (NCBI taxonomy): Eukaryota > Metazoa > Chordata > Amphibia > Caudata > Ambystomatidae > Ambystoma > Ambystoma mexicanum. The sequence continues at coordinate 227,318,059 of NC_090937.1, read as the reverse complement.
GAAAAGGCCGTGATTTGGTGAAGATGGGATGTACGCGGCGTACACTGGCTAAGGTGCAAAGCTAAGAAGGCTCGTAGAAATTGAAAGGTGTTAAATGACCTAACTTTTGTTCCCTGAAAAGCGGACTATCGAAATCTTCAACTTGAGGTCAGGTAGAAGTGGTACATGATGTATTTAGGGAATAGCGGGGGTGGGGGGGGAATGACTCCCCTTCAACTGTTATGTAAGACAATGCCATCTTACAAAGATAAATTAGTCAAATACAGCGTAGGCCACAATGGTGGGGTTTTGTATTGAACCAACCGAGAACTTTTCCGTGCGCCTGGTTAGTATTTAGAGTTCAAAATGGTGTCGCAGTTTGTGTGGGGCAGAAAGGGCCTTCTGACCCCCACCACTTGAGAAAACAGTGTAAGAGAAATGCTCCACACTAGGAACTGCGCCACAGTATAGTTATGGTGCACCATAACTATTAAAAAGATTTTTTGAACCATCAACTATACTGTGGCGCAGTTCCAAAGTGTGGAGCATTTCTCTTAAACAAATACAGTGTAGAATGGTCCAAAGGTACCGAGGGCAAAATAATAAGACCATGGCAGCCCTGCGGCAGCTTCTCCAGAGATGTGCAGCAATTGCTACCGACGCACATACAGAGCACCTACAAGGGAAAGAAACTGAACAAATGCCTGGCTATATTTGAATTGTGGCGTATGTTCCAAGAGGGGGGAAGGGGAGGCGTGCATGGATGCTGAACCAGCACAAGGTGAATGAAGAGTGATCTCACCCTGCCGCACCTCACCCTGAACACCTCCCACCCCCCACACCCCAGCGTAATATCTAATGACACAGATGATGAGCAGGGGATGTACCCCATGAGAGAACTGAGGGCAGCAGAAGGATATACAAATCCCACATACAAGCCACCACCGTATACTAAAGAGGACAAACAGAAGGGGGCAGAACAGTTTGCTAGCAGCGCAGGAGAGAAGAGACAGCATTGGCACATTCAAGAGGACAGTTGTCTAGAGCTCATGAAGGGACCAAACGAGTGCCTGCTCTAGAACCTGTAGGCAAATGCAGACAGAGGATGAGGGCCAATTCAGATCAGACAGTATCGAAGAACACCAGAGGAGAGGGCAGCATTTTCACTAATGCCACTATTAGAGAGGGGAGGGACAAGGCCTCAATATATGTGCCCTGGAAACACATAGACAAGGTGAATGTAAAGTGTAGATTACCCTCATTAAGTGCGGGAACTGGGAAATGGAGAAACTGACAGCGGGACACAGGTTGGCAGTGGGCGACGTTAAGAGACTGTTGGTTTCAATATTGGGTGATGCAGCTGACGACATATGGAAGAGGGCAGGGTTCCCAGGGGTGACAACACAAAACACAGCACATGACGGGCACCATTTGCAAATTGCAGAGCCGCAGTATGGCAAGCATTAAGGACACAATACCCAGACACGTCAGACATAGCGGCAATCATGTCACGCAATGTGCGCGAGGATGAGGACCCCACCTCACAAGCACCACAACAGCAGTATGAACAACCACCACGATACGCACCGCCCATGGGGGATGGGGGTAAATACATGGGGCGGGTTCTAGCAGGGGATCAGAGGAAGGGGAGGATTCCAAAGGAGCGTGGCTATGGACCACAGATGCACCACAATCAGGGAGGTTCTCTGGGATATGGACAGCAAGGATCACAGAATGCAGGAGATTTTGAGAGGATTCCAGGGACAGGGAAGGGAACCACCACATTGTTAGACCTGCGGGCAGCTAGGACATATTTCAAGAACTTGTCGATTTGGGTGATTTCAACAGAATTTGGGGGAGGAGGGGAGAAATCAGGGACAACAGCATTACACAGTACGACAGGGAGACTACTGTGCTCAGAACCAGCAGCAGCAAGGGCAGGTGCAGGGCTCATTTCAGCAGACACCACAAGCACCAAACACAGGCACCGTCACTACCACAGGTACAGAAACAGACACCACAAATGACAGCACCCTTACCCCAGAACTTACAAGCATCAGAACCCAGAGGGACTGCATAGCAGTTACCACAAATACTGAACACTGACACAATGGAGCCAATGGACACCATAGCAACGGTCCCAGTTAGACGACTGGGAGGGGTCACCATGGTGGGAAACAACCCTTTCACAGGGAACGGATTATCCATGTATACACAATAGGACAACCCACTGACGAACCTGATGTGTCCCATCCGGTCAATCACACCCAATCTTGCGGAGGAACCTCGCATACGGGTGGCAATAGGTGACAAAACATGTTCCCTTCTTGTCGACACTGGGGCACTAGGTCATGCATCTGGGAAGGACATTTGATAATGAGCAGACTGAACATGACCCTTTCATTCACAGACAAAAGCATCATTACACCAGGCATACGCATGTTGAATGTAAGGTAGATTGTTGAGGGATATTGTGGGCGCACAGTACAGAGGGGGGTGCCTGAAGATAACATGTTGCAAGACAGTAAACCCAGCTACATTGTTGGTAGATGTCCACCAACCGGAGGACTGGGCTCAGGACTGCGCAAAGAACAGAGAGCAATTCAGTGAGACAAGCAAGGTTGAGGAAGATGCACTCGAGGGGGAGGCGTGCTGAACTGCTGTAGTGAGAGGGAAGACGGGACAAGTGAGGTGGCTGTGAGTGCACGATTGCCATCTCATTATTCAGCACAAGCAGCGGACCTAGTGGCGCTCATAGTGGCACTAGACCACAGCGTAGACAACTGAAGGAGAGACAACGCCCAGGAGGAGTGAGGAACATGGTGATAAGAGAAGGATACAACCATCTGCTAGAGAAACAAATAATGGAATTGCAGGGAGCTCCACCACAGGAGGAGAGAGAACTCTAGGTAAAGAAAGGACATCCCATGTCCTCTACAGACGCCCTTTGGCGACAGAATAACACAGGAAAGTAGTCATGCCACTAGCACTTTTGAACGTAGCACTGGCGAAAATGCATTATCCAACTCACACAGGGAAATAGGTCATTGCCGCACAAATTGAATAATGGTCCTGTTCAAACTTGAATGAAAATGTAGCAAATTTCATTAGTGCCAGCTTAATGTGCCAGTAGTTAACTGCTGGGCACACCCTGAGAGTTGTGAGGAGCCATACAAAGACCGAAAGGACCATTTCTACACCTTCACATACGTGGATATGATCCAAGTGTGTCGAGGATACTGCTACATGATAGTGGTTGTCTGCCCTTTTTCCAGGTGGATTTGGAATTGAGCAACAAGCCACGGTCAAACCACCATTTAACGCCCCACGTGGTGGTGACAGGGCGGCGCATGCATCTACACCTGGCTCCTTCCACTAGGACATACAAAGTGTGTGAGAGTAGTGCAGAGATACTTGGTCAAGAAAGCATGATTATATCAATTCTCAGGTCTCAAGCGCTTCTTTGTTTCGCTCACCAGATACGAAGGACCCAGGGCAGGCCTGAAGACAACAAACAAATAAAATTGCAAAGACTAAGGACTAGAGACTGCACCAAATACTTCAGTGCAAATGGGAGAATGGGTTCTCCTAAGAAACTCTTGTTAGGTGCTTAAGCCGTCAAGCCCTACAAAGCGGTGGCGACCCCTGGCAACGAGGGAGCAACAATCGACGGGGCCAAAGCAACAGATTTCGATGAACTGCAAGAGCACACAAGCATTCCCGAGTTAGGGAAAACTGGCCATCCTACGGACCGACGCTCCCAAGCATCCAGAGTAGAGACGGACACTCGTGTCCATAGAGAGCTGAAACACATTTTATATGACCCAACTCCCCCACACAAGCAGGTTGTGAAGCACTAATTGATATTTTGGGCACCCGACAGCTGTAACACTGTTTTGTTCCCTCTCTTTTTCTCGCACATGCAGTTTGTTGCGTATGTTGTTAGAATTGTGTAGGGAATGTCCTTGATGTTACCTCCCATTAATCACCCCAAAGCATTTTTCAACCAGTTTGTCCACTCTATCAGAAGACCCAGGCACGTTACAGCACGATCCCCTGAAGTATACTTCCTTGCTGTCAATGAATACCTAGCCCAACTTTCCCCAACTTGAATACAGTGCATACCCAGTCCTACCCACATTGAGAGACCCCTACATTTTTGCAGTTAGTGATTATTTTGTTCGTGGAACTTGAGGGTATTGACAAGTACTAACCTATTAACGTCTTTCTTGCGATTTTCAGGCGGGCAACTTTATTGTCTCATCAGCTGCAAGAATCTAGCAGCGTTAAGTGGTTGGGTGTCTCCATGAACATCATTCTGGCTTCAGAGCTGCCAGAAGCACAGAAACTGCTCTCCTGAACATCTGCGAAGACCTGCTCGCCAACCTTGACTCCAATACACCCTGTGTCCTCATCTTACTTGATCTCGCATCTGCCTTGGACACGGTCAACCATGCCATCCTGCTCAACCGTCTGCGATAACCCGGGCATCACCGATCATGCTCTGGCTTGGCTGATCCCTTTCCTCTCCGATCGACCCTCCCAGGCCCAACTTGGGTTCTTCCTCTTCTCTATCTCTTCCTGTGGTGTTACCCAGGGGTCTAAACTCTCTCCCTGGCTGTTCGACCAATACTTGGCACTTCTTGCCCACCGCACTGCCGCTCTGTCCCAACTTTCAGTGCTATTTGGATGAGACTCAGCTCATTTTCAGGCTCCCTTCCGCCACCTCTCCTCCTTCTCTCATCCCCGTCTGTCCGCTATGCAGGAATGGTGTGCCGCCAACGATCTATGCCTTAATGCCAGTAAGACTGAGATACTCAACGGCACACCTGCTCCCTCCTTTCCTGTCGCTCTCTGGCCGGCCTGTCCTGGCCCTCTTCCTTCTCCCACCTGCGAGCCTAAAAACCATGGCGTAATCTTCGACTCCACTCTCTCCTACGCTCCTCCTCTCCTCACATCTCTGACGTCGCCTGAGCTATGGTGCTCTATAGGCTGGACTACTGCAACAGCCTCTTTCTAATCTGCCTGCATCTACTCTCCACCCTCTGCAACTCATCCAGAACAGGACCGCAAGACGTGTCCTTGGCCTCAAGACCAGGGATCGTCTCTCTCCAGGACTGAAATCTCTGCACTGGCTCCCAGTGGCGGCGAGGAATAAGTTCAAAACCCTCGGAATTTTCCACAAGGCCTTCTGGGGCCTGAATACCTCTAACTCCTTCTTCCTAAGTATCTTCCTTCTCAAGCTCTTCGCTCATCCACCTCAAACTCCCTCAGGGTCAGTCGGTTCTCCAAGCAACAAGTTGGCGGTAGATCTCTTTCTTTGGTTGTGGTCTCCCTCTGGAACTGCCTCCTTGAAGCAAACAATCTATGGTTCCAGAAGCACCTAAATACCTTCCACTTTGCTTCTGCTTTTTCTCCTCCTCTCCTGAACTCCTGACTGAAACTGCACTGGTCACCTGGCTACCCTCTGATCATCTTGGGCCCAGGTACCACCCCCCCCACCCAGCTGCACACCTGCACTGCCTCCCGGGCAACCCCTGCACTTGCGGGCTGTTTCTGTATGCATAACGTGCCCCCAGCTCTTGCCACTAGCTGACCACACTTTTACTTATTGTAAATATTTATTTTGTTTAATTCTTTACTGTTGATCCTATGTATTGCACTGTCCCCTCCACCTCCGCACTTTCCCCTTTTCCCCCTCCCCTGCACTATCACCTGGCCTAGTAAGATGGTTGTCTTGGTCTTCCCTCTGTTCCCCCTCCCTTGTCTCATCACGCCTTGAAACACTTGTGTCTAGGCGCATTATAAATACCATATCATAGCTAAGTGGTTATGGGTGGGTTAATAAAGAGACTCATCATCGTGGCGGATATATTAATCCTCAGTGGAATAATGGGGGTGGCCCTGTGGAAATGATTTGTTATGATGAGCACTACCGCTGTACCCCTACTAACATTTCCCTGACCCAAGCAGGAAGGCCTACGGTGTCAGAGGGAAAGGGAGACACTGCTGCCAAGGTAAGGAGAGGCAAGCGCAGTGTTGATGCACATATGAAGGAAGTAAACATGTACCTCACAGAAACAGTAACCAACAACATGTGGTATAAGCACATGTACAAGGTTGGTAGGGACACCACCGGGGAGAGCCGATATGTCTGCTCTTTAAACCCCTATGCCTTGAGTGCCCCGAGAACATTCATTGCAACTGAAATACCTGCAGCAAAAGCACAATGCTTGATGTATCTCGCAATGTTCCAAACGCGAGGAAGATCCCAAGGGAAAACAGCAACATTGAGATGGATGTCAAAAGGGATGTTCCCCTATGAAGACAATTAAGTCAAGACATTAGCCATGATGAACAATTACTGGCAGCTCAGTGAGGGGTTGCAATACATAACAGACGGGCCAGAGACAGGAAAAACAAAGACTATCACACTGAAGGAACTGCCATGCTCATGGACAAGAGTAAAGGAGATAGGAGGAGAACCTGGTTGCTGGGAAAGACCACAGATATTATCTATGGATGTGTATACACTAATGGTGGCTGGGAAGATGAAGTGGTAAGAAGCAAAGCACTGACCCTAGCCAATGCACCAGAGCAAGGTGCAAGAAGAAAATGACAAGAGCCTAAAGGAGTGGGACAACAGTGGGAAGTTAGTGACTTGGGTGGAGGATGAAACTTGACCTATGCCAATAATTCCCCTGAAGACACCAGCCTTGTGTTAATAGCACAACAGTGATGAAAATGTAGGATGCAAGGCAGTTGAGATCATTCCGGCAACGGGAACAGGAAAGGCAGTGCTCATGGACCACTTTTGGGCATGTGGATCTAAAGCATATGAGAAACACCCACCAAATTGTGGAGGAGTAGGTTCATTGGTGCACATCAACATGTCTTTGTTGGTGGTACCCAAGAAAGACGTGAAGCTTGACAACTTCCCCAAAAAGGGAAAACAGAATGAAGAAGAGATCACTGAATATAGCACATACAGCCCAAACAAAGGATGAAGAGAAACAGACAGCAATGAGACGAGTGAAACGAGGGGAGCGGGGGAAGGAACTACTTCTCAAGCAAATCAGAAGCAGCTTTGGATGAAGTACCAGCACACCATAGACTGTTTAGCAGGACACAGACATTCTCTACATGGTATTTGTACCGCGCACCGTCACCAACGGAATTAGTCCCCAGGCGCTCTGGCGATCTGTAAATGATAAGGTGGGGTGGGTTAGTAAGGTGAAGAGGGAGTAGGATAGCGAGAGGAGTGGTGTTCTGTTGGCAGCTTCAACTTGGTATACACCAGATGCTGAGCTTTGGTGCTGGTATCGGGTCTGTGATAGGCCGCGTGTGCTGTTGGTCCGGTTTATGTTTTGTTGCAGTGAAGTGCGTGCGGCTTGTTGTGCGAGAGTTGGTTGTGTGAGTTTGAGTGAGATAAGTATGCAGAGTTTGAGCTTATATTGGTTAGTGGTTTACCTGACCTTTGGCATGCTAGCATTGCAGTTCTGTCACAGTGTGGCACCAGCTGGTCCCCACAGCTCTATCCAGATGCGGCGCGGGCCAATGTCCAGAATTCTTTCTGGGTGTGGGCAAGCCAACAATTCACAGTCCTGTCAAGATGCGGCGTAAGTTAGCGTTCTGAAATCTGTCCAGGTGTGGGCATGCTATCATTCGCAACCCCATCCGGATGCTGCGCTGGCTGGTGTTTGCAATTCCAAGTGTGGCACACGCCAACACTCAAGTTTCATCCAGTCGCAGGCTTGCTATCCTTCAATTGAACCCATCCATTATGTGACGCAGGCTAATGTCCACAATTCCAGGTGTGGCCTGGGCTAGTCTTCAGCTTTCACCTAGGTGCGGGCATGCCACCGCTCATGGTCCTATCTAGATGAGATGTAGGCTGCCATTCTCCGTTCTGTCCAAATGTAGACATGCTAATATTCACCACTCCATCTAGGGCAGGCATGCTAGCATTCAAAGTTTCCTCTAGATGAGACGCAGGCCAATGTCCACAACTCCTTCCAGGTGTGTCCATGCTAATATTCTCATTTCTATCTAGATGTGTCTGCCGGTCTGGATATGGTGCGTCCAGTACGTGCGAGTGGGCGAGTCACTTGAGGATTTTTGCCTGTGTCCGTATGTGTTCCATCTCTGGAGCCTTCCTTTGTGGCTATTTCCATGATATCTTATGCTCCGTCGGGTGTTTAGTTCTTTGGTTTGAGTGTTTGTCCAGATTGAGAGTGGCCGGGATTGGGGTTATTTCCATCGTTGTTTTAATGTCTGGACATTCTGCTCCGTCTCCGTTGTGGTTACCCTGCGAAGAGCCATGATTTGAGGAGTTTCCTGAATGCTAGGTGGTTTGTTGTGTTCCGTATATTCTTAGGTAGGTCATTGCAGGTTTTGGGTGCCTGGTGGGAGAAAGAGGATACACCGAGTTTTTTTCTGTTGTAGGGTTTTGGCTCCAGGCGTATGTCGGTGCTTGGTCTTAGTGTTCTTGTCGGTTGATGTAGGCGTAGTTTGTCGCTTAGGAATTCTGCGCCTTGTTTGTGTATTGCTCTGTGCGTGATGCACATGGACTTGAACTTTATTCATTGTTTTAGTGGTAGCCAGTGTAGTATTTTTAGCGCGGGTGTGATGTGTTCTCTTCGGGGTAGCTTGAGGAGGAGTCTGGCTGCTGCATTTTGTATGTGTTGCAGTTTTTTTTAGAAGTCGTTCGGGCAAGCGCAGGTATAGGCTGTTGGCATACTCTATTCTGGACATGATCAGAGCGATGATGGCAAGTGTTTTGTTGGCGAACGACAGGAACGGTAGGATCCTTTTTGCTGCTCGCAGGAGGAAGAAACATTTCTTGATTACTGAGTTTACTTGTGGCTCTAGAGTGAGATTGTCATCCATCAGGACCCCTAGATTTTTTACAGTTGGTGATGGTTCTGGTGTGGTGCCGAGCTCCATTGGCCGGGGAATGCGGTTTATGTCTCCTCCCTTTTTTGAAACGATCATTATCTCTGTTTTGCCTGGGTTGATTGAGATTCATCCAGTTGAATATGTCACGAACGCAGTTCTCTAGTGTGGCGTTTTCTTCTCTGGTATCTTGTATGTTGAAGATTTTTTGAGTATCGTTGGCGTAGTTGTAGCATGTGAGGCCGTGTTTTTTGATGAGTTTGATTAGTGGGTACATGTAGATGTTGAATAGCAGCGGGGAAAAGGATGAACTTTGGGGTACTCCGCACGTGGATTCTCTTGGTTTGGATTTAAAAGGTTTCATCCATACTGTTTCTGTTCTGTTTGTTAGGAAGGATTTGATCCATAGTAGGGCAGTGTCTGTTATCCCTAGTCCTTCTAATCTCTTTATAAGGATGGTGTGGTTGACAGTGTCGAAAGCTGCAGACAGATCAAGGAGAATCAGGGCGGTACTGTTGTCCGAGTCTGCATTTGTTTTTAGGTCGTCCCATATTGAGAGGAGAGCTGATTCTGTTCCTCTCATGGGTCTGAAACCAACTTGTGCCTGGTTTAGTAGGCAATGCTCTTCTATGAATTCTTGGGTTGTTTGGTAGACGTACGTTTTTAACAGTTTGGCTAAGTAAGGTATGTTGGAGATGGGTCTATAATTAGATAGGTCCCCTACGTTTCCTGTTGTGTCTGAGTAGCGGCTTGATGTAGGCTGATTTGAAGGCCTGTGGTACTTTACCTGTTGAGATTGAGAGGTTGAGGAGGTTCCTGTGGTATTCCATGGGGGTTCGTTGTTTGAGAATTGTTTTGTATATGTCTGGGGGGCAGGGGTCTTCAGGAGAGCCTGATTTGTTGCTTTGGTTTACCAGTTTGACGAAAGCCTCAACTGATTTTCCTGGGACGTTTCGTAGCTTGTTTGCGTGTTCCTCGTCGGTGTCGGTGCGGTTTGCACTGTGATCGCTTGGTCTGTTTTGAATGGTGTGTTGGATGGAGGTTATTTTATTTTTGAAGTGGTCTCCAAGGTCCTCGCAGAGTTTCATCGATGGTATTGGCGTGTTGTTGCAGCCCGGTGGGTTTTTTATTTCGTTTATGATTTTGAATAGTTCTTTCTGGGCGTTTTGTACTCTGAAGATTCGGTTGTCGTAAAGTTTCCTCTTCGCTTTTTGCATTTCCTTTTTATATGAGCGGATCTGTTGTAGGAATTTCAATTTGTTTGCGGAGGTGTTGTTGGTCCTCCATTCAGATTCTAGTTTTTGGTTTTTTCTTTTCATGGCGTTGAGTAGTGGGGTGAACCACTTGGCTGTGGTTTTCTTGTGTGATGGGGTGAAGGGCTTTTCTTTGGCGATGACGTCTAGGGTTGTTGCAATCCAGGTATGAAGTAGGGCCACTTTTTTGTCTAGATCTGCTTCTTCCATGGTTGATGCTTGTAGTTTGCTGAGTTCTAGGAGTTCGGTTAGGTTGCAGTTTTTTATGGTTCTCCAATTTTTCATCATGATGGGTCGTTTTTCTTGTTGCTTTTTGTTGGAGCAGTCGTTGTGATTATGAATGGGATGACGAGGTGGTCGCTCCAGAGTATTTGAATTGGGGGTGCCGTGGTGAGAGATCCTTGTTGGCGAAGATTGCGTCAAGTGTGTGCCCTGCTGAGTGGGTTGCTCCTTTGACTAGTTGTTGTAGGTTCATGGCTGCTAGTTGGGCAGTTGGGGATTTTTGTGTGGTTGTGGTTTCTTCGTCGAACCAGATGTTGAAATCTCCGAGGATGATCAGATGATTGTACTTGATGGCTAAGGTGGTGATTGCTTCCGTGAAAGTGTCTATGAAAGTCGCGTTGTGGTTTGGTGGTCTGTATATCAGTATGAATTTCAGGTTAGTTTTAGGGTTTACTGAGAGTCGTAGTATTAGGGATTTGCATTTCTCGATGTTTAGAGGATCTTCCATTTTGATGGCCAGTTGTTCCTTGTGGCTGATCGCTAGTCCCCCCCCCCCCCTTTTGGATTTTCTGTTTGTTTGGATGCATTTGAAGTCTTCAGGCAAGCAGTTGTTGAGGGTTATCTTGTAGTGGTCGTCTAGCCATGTTTCGGTTATAAATAGGATGCCTCTTCTGAAAGGAGGTCGTATATTTCAGTTGAGTGTTTGGACATTGACCTTGCATTTATTAGGTTGCAGTGGATTTTCTGGGTGAGATTTTGTTTGGAGGTTATTTGTTGTTCAAGTTTGTGGTTGTCTGTTTGTGGTGTTTCCGCGTTGGTGTCGATAGGATGAAGAACGGCGACGCAGCTTCTTCATTGAAGCGGTCCAGTAGGTTGGTAACAGGGCTGATTATTCTTGGTGTTTCTGCTGTGGTGCTGTTCGGGTGAAGACCAGCGGTGGTTTCTTCATGGAGTCCGATTCTTGGGTGGGAGGTAGCATTGCTGGTTGTCAGTGTTTCACAGTATTGTGCGGGATATAGTAGAAAACGACGTTGTCCCTCTGTTCTTGTGATGTAAGGTGTGATGGGGTAAGAGCCCTCCCATTCTCTTGTTGAGTGCTCCCATCATTTTTCCACAGAAGTTCTTTGCATGTTTCGTGGTTTCCGGGTTGGGTTGTTGGTGTACCGTGGTTGTTGCGAGGTAAGGTGTGAGGTATAAGGATTTTTCTCTTGTAGATTTTGTTGCGGTTATGGATGTGTTGGGCGTGTTTCCTTCCAGTGGGGTTGCTTCTTGTGGGTTCTGGCTGTGTTGTGTGTTCCCGTCTCTTGTTGCACGGTTCTTTCTCAGCGTCCTTTTCTGGGTCGGGCCATTTTCCAGTTTAAATGCAGGCGTAGTAAGGTAGTTGGTCCTCTATGCTATGTTGTGTAGTTACAGTGCCCTCGGTTTTTCCTTCTCTGGATGCGCTGGGGTGTTCTCTGGCTCAGTGTTGCTTTCCTGTCGGTAGGTATGGTGCGTTTCCTAAGGGTGCGCTGTCAGGGGGGGGAGGGGGTTAGGGTGTTAACTGTCTGCTGGAATGGGACTTAACTGAGTTAAGTTGTGGTGGGTTTCCGGGATTGATAGAGTACTAAGCTATGCGCAGTTAAATTATTTGAGAGACTTTTATAGTTGGAGGGGGTCCTATTAGTGCAATTTAGACGTCACACAGTGCAGTTTGGAGGTAGAACCCCTGCTAGGTTTGGAAACCTGTTTAGTGTGAGAGAGGCCCATCAGTGCAATCTAGACACCATAGAATGCAGTCGGGGGCAGAGCCCCAGCTAAACTTGAGAGGCCTGTATAGTGGGAGAGAGGCCCATCAAAGCAGTCTGGACATCACAAAATGCAGTTTGGGGACAGAACCCCAGCTAAATTTGAGCAACCTGTATAGTGGGAGAGAGGCCTATCAATGCAAGTTAGAACATCATACAATGCAATTTGGGGACAGAACCCCAGCTAGATTTGAGAGACCTGTATAGTGGGAGAGAGGCCCATCAGTGCAATCTAGAACATCATACAATGCAGTTTGGGGACAGAACCCCAGCTAGATTCGAGAGACCTGTATAGTGGGAGAGAGGCCTATCAGTGCAATCTAGAACATCATACAATGCAATTTGGGGACAGAACCCCAACTAGATTTGAGACCTGTATAGTGGGAGAGAGGCCTATCAATGCAAGTTAGAACATCATACAATGCAATTTGGGGACAGAACCCCAGCTACATTTGAGAGACCTGTATAGTGGGAGAGAGGCCTATCAAAGCAGTCTAGAACATCGATGCAATTTGGGGACAGAACCTCAGCTACATCTGAGAGACCTGTGTAGAGGGAGAGAGGCCTATCAATGGAATCTAAACGTCATACCATGCAATCATCTACTTTACTTATGGTTCGGTAAGTGGCTTGGAGTCTGGGGCAGAGTAGTTGCCCTGCTCCTGACAGAGATGATAATAGGTTATTAGGAGCACTTCTAGCTTCAACTGTGTACAGAGATCATATTAGGCTATTCGGTACTACTAGTTAGAGTAGTGGATTCTAATACCTTTATGCAGGGAGGGTATTAGGCATGATTCTAAAGTTACTTTGCACATTAGGGTTATTAGGGAGATTGGTCAGTTCAGATAAACATGCACGGAATTAGATTATTCAGTTATTGGGCACACTTCTAAATTCATAGAGAGGTTACTGGGCACACTTCTAAATTCACTGAGAGGTTATTGGGTACATTTCTAAATCAGGCTTTCCACAGGGAGGCTATTGGGCACACTTCTAAAATTCACAGGGAGGCAATTGGGCACACTTCTAAGATTCGCAGAGAGGTTATTGGGCACACTTCTAAAATCAACTTTTCACAGAGGGGCTATTGGGCACACTTCTAAAATCAACTTTTCACATGTATCGGATAGAAATGCAAATATACTACAGATATAATGAATGTATACTGGTGATGCTTTGTTATGCGAGTGGTAGGGTAGTATGGCGTGAAGTAATTGCTTCAGTCCCCGCCCTAGCCACACTTACTTATTGTTGGCTTCTTGCTTCTCCTGCGGATACCTGCAGATACGACCTAGAGCCGTCTCTGTAGGAGCCGTCCTTTGCCTCAGGTCCTTGCCCTGGGAGGATTGGTAATGGAGGGGAATCTTTTTGAATGGGCCAATCAGGGGCGGTGGGCGTGAAGGGGAAGCAGCAACCAGGAAGAGGGTACGGCAATGCAAGGGCGGACTACGGGGGCTGGGGGCTTGATGTTTACAAAATTTACAGTGTGGTGGGCCTAGGTGGGTTCAAATATGCTGTCCACTCACCTCCTCTGCTACGGCACAAAGAAGATACAAGAACACAGCAGAAGAAGTGATCTGAATGCAGATACTTAAGGATGTGAGCATAGGAGGGACGATGGATGATATTGTAAAAGAAAGAGAGACTAAGGGAGAAGATAGTGATGTGTGACCTGTTTCCAGCAGGAAAAAAGGTGGCCAATCCACGTGATCCAAGGTAGTACGAAGGGAAGTGAGTTTGATGCAACCCGGAAGGAGCATGTGCTTACATGTATTGGTCCTAGATCATGTGAACTATTATGGACACCTCAGAGGAGTGACAAAGATATGGGGACCAAAAGACTAACGGTTCTTTCGTGGTGTGGTCGACAAGTCGACCAGAGGGGGTGGGAGGACTGAAGAGGGGAGGCCAAAATCTACTCCTGCCCCCCCTTCCCCAGACACATGAACAGGAAGAAGAGCAGAAAGGATAAGGAACACACTAGTCATTCTGCAACAATCCCACGTGCATCCATGGGTGACAGGTATACTGAGAGATACCCACTCCACCAGCCTTTCAGCCCAAAAGTAACACAAAACTTGCCTAGAGTGAATGAAGAGCTTTTGGATGCTGTCAGAGACGCCTCAATTGACAGTCTTGACTAATGCGCCAAGAAGCAGTGTACAGTGCCATTAGGGCCCTCAAGACATAGCCACGTTAGACATTAAGACACGTGCCATCCGCACACTGACCCACTCACACACGCGATTACATGAAGAACACTGATGCGCAGTTCTGTAGTTAGAGGACAGAAACACATACATACCGTCATTCCTCTTATTATTTTGCCACTAGGTTCAATGTATACCGCCAGCCATGCAGGAAACCGTAAGGTGCAAGAGTTCCAGTTTCTAAGCTTGCAGATGCTTACGTGCGAATAACTTTACGGGAACTTATAAGTATTTAGACTACCTGACAGAGCTATAACTAGTTAATTCATGCATTATGGACACTGTGGAAACTATGCTTCAGCATTGGGAAAATTACAGCCAAATACACTCAGTTAAGTCCAGTAGCACTGGGATCTGCGCGAACAAAGGGAATGCACTATATAAATCCAGGCTCTCAGCCAAGGTCTTGTGCTGAGATAACATTCCCCATGTTGAACGACGGTGAACTCGGGCACAGACAGCATCATTGACTTTTCAAAAAAAATGCCTAGGGCACGGTGGCATCACACGTGGTTCAGTAGAACTGACAGAAAGCCAAGACCTGTCTCTGGGAATGAAGGACAAGTACGCAAAGCCCAGACATGACAATTATAACAGAATGCCTAAATGTGCATTGGAAGTGAGAGCACTCAGACGGAGTGGTGGTTCACACATAATTATGATGCAGAAAGAAAACAGTCATTCGTTTCGCCCTGCAATGGTACATTTCGAGAACCCAATTCGTTTCAGGCCTGGAGACCTTAACTCTAGCACCCCCCCTCCCCCACCTCCAGCATTATCTGAAATGTTGTCAGGCCTAGTACAATAGTCGCTTGTTTTGTTCCTCCCCTCCCTTTCTGCACCCCTCTCCCTCACCTTTTGTTTTTCTCCAGCTCTACCAGAAATGTCGTCAGGCCTAGTACAGTAGTCACCTGTCTGTTTCCATTTCCTTCCCGCTCTCCCTTCCTTATCTATGTCTTAGCTCTTGTACCATCTGAAATGTGGTCAGGCCGAGTACGATAGTTAATTTCACATCCTTACTGTTCATGGCCTGCAAGAATGTCATTGTATTTTCCATTGTTCCCTCCCTTGCCTTGAAGCGCTTGTGTGTATAGACGCTATATAAATAAATGATCATATCAATCTCTGTTGAAGACCCCAGGGGTGGGGAGCTCTGAACTTTAAGCCAATGGGAAGACATTCACACTGCAACATTGTAGAAAATAGATAATTGGGGGAACAGCCAGGCCATCCTCTGACAGTAGTATCAATGAGAATAATCTCTATAAAGGGAGCTTTATGTGGCCTATCACAATCGCAGGGTGAGATAGGTTTCTGGGAACTGGCCCAAGCTGTGAGGTCAGCAGGGCACTGTTACAAAATTGGCCTGCAAGCCAGTCTCTCTGAGAGCATGCTTTAATGTCTTTCGCCTGCGCACATCCCTGTGATTTCTTGGCCAAAATAAACCACAGTCTGAAACTTGCTATTTGTTTGGGCCTCTGCATTCTTTTTTTAGTAAAGGGGGAGGTGTTGGGCCTCCCATGAGTTCTGGATCCATGGACTCCAGTAGCCCTACCCTCCAACCCAACAGTGTGCCAAGTGTTACGGACAGACCACAGGATGGTATAAGGGTAGATGAGGTGGAGGGCGGGATGTTCGGCTAGGACGCGATACTGCCGATTTTTGGATTGCAAACACAATAAATGGGACCAGACTTGTCCATTCCTATCGAGCTAATCGGTCATCTCATTTCTTTACTTTGATAGGACAAAATGTGTTTGCAGTGGAGCGCCTTAAGGCTTTGGATGTGAGCAGTTAAGAACTCAGGGCTTTGCCATCCAATACTTTATGGATAAGACACAGATTTCAAGTCAATTATTTTTTCCTCTGTGAAGTAGTGCAAGGTTTCCAGCGCCCAGTTTGATGTTGACATGAGCTTTTAGATTTAGAATAAACAGATTTATTGTGGGTCAGGTGTTTTGAGAGGCCCAGATCTAGACTGTTGCAGTAGTTGATGGCTAGGACTGTGGTCCAAGCGACCTCCACTTTGCGGTGTATATTCAAGAAAGGAAGGATCTGTTTGAGCACACACAGGTGTTAGGGACATGCTTTTGTGAGTTTGCCGACCTGCCTATTAAAAAGAATTTGCAATCAAAGAAGGCCAAGGTCCTTTGCTTCAGGGACTGGTATAGGACACATGAAGGGAGGCCAAGTAAGGTGATAAAAGGAGACGGTTTAATAAAGTACCATTGTAACTGCTACTGAAGTATCACGTGTGAGGCACACACCATTGATCCGTTCAAAAGGGGCACATGGCTTCCTGTGCGCTAGTTGACAACCTAACTACGTTACTCCTTTGTGTATGTCAAGCCAACATGCAGGAGGAGGTCTTACCCCAACATCCCCCATAACTAGCAATGAGGTCTGAAGAAGCTTGCATGCACCCAGGTCACGCTGGTGGGAGCATCCGAAACGCAGAGCTGTTTTCCTCAAGTTGGATCGTGTCCGAACACAGTCAGCCATGGTGCACGGGCACCTCGCTACTTGAGTCCCCAGTTTAGGCTCAAAGCACCATCCAACAGATGTTAAGCACAGTCCTGACAGACTGCTGGTTTGTCGGCGGGGACAGTTTCCACTGCCACAGCTGCTGTCAATGGGAAAGAGGTGTTGGCACGTCCGCTGCGATAATGGGGGGGGCAGGGGGGGTGGCGTGGCATGTTGCTGCAATATAGTAAGATATCCGCTGCTGCCTGAAGGGGAGAGTGCATTGCAGGTGGCGCTGCTGCACTGAAATGATCTCCCCCCGTGGGGAGCAGCGCGGACCGCTGCTGCCTGAAGGAGGGGTTTTCACCACCACCGCAGAGAGTACAAAGGGGCGGTGGAATTTTCACCACCACGCAGATGAAGCAGTGGGCTGCCCCAGTGAAGAGGCTGATGCACCAAAGGACTGGCGTGTCCGCGACCACCACAGTTTTAAGCAGATTGCTCCAGCAGAGAGTGAATGGAAGCGACTGCTGCCGCCACAGATAAATACACCTGCCGCCTGGAAGAAAGGGAACTGCGGCCCGGACAAGTGGCCCGCTCCCACCCTCCTAATGAGGACTCCTGCCTGGGGGAGATGAGTGGAGCGGCCTCTGCCACAGTGATAAAAGCGGCGTGCTGCCACCCCAAAGTACATGACAGAGCTCCCTGCCTGGACCAGCTAAAATCCACATGGCAGATGTGATTTGTGTTTGGCATCCTGTGACCAACTGCCTGATCATAACGTGTATCAGTTGCAAGTAATGTGAAGTATCGGGGCTCTTGGGTTACACACCACGCAGGAGCCAGCATGTTAAGTTGCATAGGTAAATGTATTCCAAGTATGTTACTTGGTGCAGAGACACTGGCACATCCATCTAGCCCGCTTCCAGATCTTAACCGACACACTAGGAACCCCCAGAGCCAGTCCCACATCAACACTCCACGCTGACATAGGTACATTCCACGCACCTTGCTGTCCATGACATCATGACCCATAACTCACATTACAACACCCTTCCTTCCGTACTACCTAAAACAAAGGAAACAACAAAAAGCTCCTCACAAACTCCAACGTGTGGCCAGCACACAGTCCAATAAGAAACCCACAGCACCACTGATCCAGATGGATACACGGGCCAATACTCAAACCACACATGGAAAAGATGCACTAACACCCCAAAAACCACATGGAGATGAACACATGTCGAACAGGGATTGTGCTCGCCCACACAACCTACAGGCAAGGCACACACGCTACGCAGGAACTCTAACACCAGCTCCCCCACTACACTGCACTACTCTGCACCCCACTCCGGCCTCACCAATTACAAAATCTGAGAAGAACACCCACCGACACGGAAAAAAGGGCGTCACCCTTCCCATCTCAACAAACCCAGGACAGACAAGCAACCATTGAGAACAAACACAGCCACCTGTCCCGAACTGCCCTCAAGACCTCTGGCCTGCCCCACCCAAGCGTACCATTAAACGTAATTAGCAACACTTAACTAACCAACATGTCCACCGGTGCACAAATACCTTCCCCCCTGCGCTGCCCCCAGAGCCTGTCCCGCCACGCCCGAGCACAACCTGCGCAACTGTGAACACAAACTACGCATCAGCCCAACTTTAATTCTCACCAACAAAACAAAGAGAAATACCCAAACAAAAAAGACTCCCCACCAGAGAACACGCCAAGAAAACCTGCTATAACAAAAAAACTTGCTACCAACCTCGCTACCACAAAAGAACCCACTACGTACCACCAACACCACAACTGTAACCAACAGTCACACTAACTCAAGTTGACGGTAACCAACAGTCACACCAAACTACATCTTTACTGTAACCAACAGCCATACCAAACAGCATCTTGATTGTAACCAACAACCACCCAAACTACACCTCCACCGCAACTATGCCTTGACTGTAACCATCAGTCCACTTCTTCACCGTAACCAACAGTCACACCAATTACGGAACCCACCAGGCATTCCATAGCTACGCTCACTGTAAACCAACAGAAGAGAAACAACTACTTTTTTAAAACTTTATTGATGGTCATGACAGTCATAAACAGCACACTCCAATACAATATATTACAAGATGCATTTCCAATAGCTTTACATGACTTCGCACACGTATGGTATAGGCCTAGGAGAGGCTTCATCGTCTGATATCATATCATATATAGGTACATCCTGAACGGGGCCCAAACGTCCTTGGTAGTGTCATCACATATTGTTCCTCGCATTCATTAACGAATGTCAGTTCCCAGAGGAAATGTTCTATTTGTGGTGCCGAGGGACTTTTCCAACTTTGTAATATACATTTTTTGGATACTATACAAGAAACATTAAAAAGTCTTCTGGTGGTTTTTGCCACTTTTCCAATGTCTCCAAACAAATATTTCTGCGGGGTAAGAGGAGCTGGTATTTGATCTCCTCAATATCCACCACCGCCCCCCAGAATCTAGCCACCACAGGACAGACCCAGTATATATGAAACTATCCCGCCTGTGGCTCCCCACATTTTTTACATACCCCTGTGCAGTTCGCAGTGAATTTGGCCGGTGTATAATGTAATCTGTTTAGAACCTTAAATTGTATAAGGCGGAGGCCTGCATTTAGCGATACGGCTTTGGTAAGCCGACAATATTTGAACCATTTCTCCTCCATAATTGTCGCCTCCATGTCCCCCATCCATTTGCCCTTAATGTTATTCAAGGATGGAGAGTGTGCCTGTATTAGTGCATATAGTGTGGAGACTCTGGGTCCGCCATGGCTTGCAAACATGCATGGGGGGGGAGGGGTAGTGGTTCATCGGGGAACAGCACCCATTTAGCGCTGAACGCAGCTTTCATGCAGTGATATTGGAGTGCCTTGAGCGGCCCCTCCGACAGTCTTCTAAGGTTACATATTTCCCGTTGGGGAACATGCCTCGCATCTTTATCTCCTTGTTCGGGTCCCATGTTTTCTGAAGCGCTTCATCGAATGTGGGGGAGATATCAGGGAAATTCCATAGTGGGGCTTCCGGGTCATAGGGTGTCTCCATCTGCAATTTCCTGTAGCTCGCAGCCCAGGCATGGACCGTCACTTACTGGGACAAATCGGCATGGGTCTTTGTGGTGTGAACTGAATAGAATAGAACGGAGATCAACTGGGGATGCGGCATACCGTTCTATCCAGATGTGGGGTGCAGTGTCTAATGGGTCGTACCAGTGCTCGACGAATTGAGCCTGCACAACTAGATAGTATAACTCAAAATCCGGTGCTGCAATGCCCCCAGTGTTATATGGTTCAACTATCTTCTCCCATTTCATCCTGTCTTTCCATTCCAAGCAAACATCGTAACCATGGAACAGAGTTTCCCAAAGAAGGCTCTGTCTGGCCATATGGGTATATTGCCGAAGAGATAGAGGAGCTTGGGGAGAACCACCATTTTCAAGATGACTATGCGGCTGTATAGGGAGATGTGGAGTTGGTTCATATCGGAAATTTCGTAGTAAGTGACTGCAAGAATTGCTCCTAGTTATCTGCATATAGCGTCTGCCTATCCCTGGATACCAGTATGCCCAAGTTTCGGATGTGTTGGATCGACCATTTAAGTCCACCGCGTTTGTTGGACATTTCGTGGCTGGAGTCAACGGGAATATTTCGGATTTAGTATTATTAATTCTAATACCCGAGTACTCAGCAAATTCGTGTATATCTGACATAATAGGTGCCAAGTTTGCTTCAAGGTCCCGGACATATAAGAGTGCGTCATCTGCGTACAGTGATATGGATTGCGTTGGGCCTGTCATTCTTATGCCTCCGTTACCATGTTTTTGTCTTATGAATACTGCCATTGGATCAAGCGAATAGTATGGGTGAAAATGGGCAGCCCTGTCTGGTACCCCTGCTCAGCAAGAACATTATAGACCTCGTTTGGTTCGTGAGAACCCTAGCACCAGGTGCTGTGTATAGTAGTTGTACACATTTAATAAAGCAAGGGCCCATTCCAAATGCTTTTAGTACCGCAAACAGATACTCACACGACACAGAATCAAAAGCCTTTTCCGCATCTAGGGAAATCACAGCAGCACTTGCCCCGGGATCTATTTGTGCCATGACCCCAAACAGTCTGCGCAAGTTCAAGCCGGTGGGTCGGAACAAAGACACATTGGTCTGGGTGCACCAGGCTTGGCATGCTAGGTAGCAGCCTAGTAACCAACACCTTTGCAAAGATCTTCGGCATCAAGAGTTGATTAACGATAGGCGTCTGTAAGAGGACATGTCCTGGGGTGGACGCCTGGGTTTTAGCAATACAGTTATTATAGCTTCCCTCATGGATTCCGGCAATTAATTCCATCGCTTCCTCCCACAACTTTAGCAATACTTATAGAGTTCAGCTCCCAGACCATCCAAGCCCGGGGCCTTTCCCAACGACAGGGCCATAATTGCCTCTATTATTTCCTCACAGGTGACTGGTTGCTCAAGAGCCAGTTTGAGTTCTGGGGGCAGCTTTGGAAGTTTTAACCCATTAAGATAGTCATGAATTTGTATAATGGTTTTATTATCCGATTGGAATATAGTTCTGCATAGAATTTTGTGAATTCTTGATTTATTCACTCTTGTATTGTATATTTGTAGAGCGCACCGGGCCGTTAGGCAACTGGGCGCTTTTGAAGTCTTGGGTTACAGTTACATAAATATCTTACATTTACAGTCGAGGTAACGGTTACATCTAGGGTTATATTTACATTAGCAGCTCAAAGCAGCAATAGCAGTAGTATGCAGAGTGTTAACATTGGTATGTACATGTGCATCGCAGGTAAGGTTACGGTTGCATATATATGGTTTACATTTGCAGTTATCGGCAACATATGGGATTAGCAGAGGTATAGAGAGAGGAGAATTAACATAGGTGTGTTAAGCTCAACACAGGTGTCTTGGTGGGTAGAAACTGACTGGACAGGGGTTATGCGTCAGCAGTCGGTGTGTAGCCAGAGTTAACACTGTTTTGAAGGAGTGGAGGGAGGGTGTAGCTCTTAAGGAATCCGGGATAGAGTTCCATAGCTGAGCTGCCAGTACTGGGACGCTTGAGCCACAGTTCTTTTCAGATTGAAGTGGGGATTCTGATACTGTTGGCTTGAGCCTCTGATGGGACGTTCAGATGTATGCTTATTGAATTTCTCTATGGAGGTATGCAGGTGCTTTGTTTTTGAGACAGTTGTGTGTAATGTTCAGAGTTTAAGTTTGATTCTGTCGTTGATGGCCAACCATTACTTTCTCCAGTCCCAGCCGGTTTACTAGTGTGCCCTGGACCAATTCTTCCTGGGTCCAGGGGAAGCTAGCACCTCCTTGGATGGGGTGTTGCACTTGGAGGGCAGTGTCTTGACTTCTTGTCGCCCCCTCCGCAGCAGCTACAGCATCTTCTTCGCCAGTGAAGGTTACACACCACGCAGGAGGCAGCAGGTACGTTACATATGTAAGTTTATTGCAAGTATGTTACTTGGTGCAAAGACACAAGCACATCCCATCCAGCCATCTTCCAGATCTTAACTGACAAACTTGGAACCCCCAGAGCCAGGCCCACATCAACACTCCACGCTGACATAGGTGCATTCCATGCACCTTGCTGTCCATGACGTCACGACCCATAACTCACATTACAACGTAATGCAAGGCTTGGCCACGCACATGCTCATAAACTGTACCGAAGTGTCCAATCATTGTTTGAACATTTAGCCTTGAGAGGGGAAGCCCCCCCCTGGGCTTGTGCAGTCTCACGTGTGAGACACACATCATGTGATCCCTTCACGACAAAGACCCTGTGAAACCAGCCCTACTGTGACAAGTCCATGCAGACCGTGAAGAAACCCAACCCACAACTACATACAAAGCAGAGAAGGTGCAGCAATGAGGCTCAAACCTTGCTATCCAATAAATGAAGGACAAAATCTGTCAGCAAGAAGAAGAAGAAAGAGCCGTGCGGCAGTTGACAACCCTGTGTTTATGTCAATTCAGCCTGCCGCCCCCCAAAACCCTGCTAAAACATTTTGGGAAAAAGCGCGGTAGGTTTGTTAAATTCCAGTATTATTTAATTCAAAAGTATAGGATTAAAGGGATGTCCCAGAACTTTTTAGTTGGGTACACCACATTACTTGTTGGAAAATCACTGTTTTGCACCGCTCCCAACTCCCACTTACAAGGCGTGTTCCTCACAAAGTTTAATAGATGCCCAGATGATCCTTTCCAATCCGTAGGCGCTTACTCAGTCCTGTTTTTTTCTTTGCTTTCTGGGTCCCACATTGCAAAGAGAAACCCATGCTTGGATAAGCACATATTGTAAAGTATCATGGGGAGCAGGTACAAGTGGATCTAGGTCACCTGGCCTAAGCCCCGCCCACCTGGTGCCTTCCTGCTTGCCACTGTTTCCCTACTTAGGGAGCCCTCCAGCTTCTTTTCCTTTGCAGATGGGGAGCAGGTGCAAGTGGATCTAGGTCACCTGGCCTAAGCCCCGCCCACCTGGTGCCTTCCTTCACCATCACGGTCTTGTGGCCAATGCTGGATTTGACTTTTATGGACTTCATTCATTCACGGTGCGTCACTCTTTCTCAACTCTCATGCTGGACTTCCTTTGCATCTTGTACTCATGGTGGCCCTGAATCATGCTGTTCCCATCTTCAACTTGTATCCTGGCTTGCAACATTATGTGTTACTACTGACTTCTGCAATTGTATTCGCTCTCCACTCTTGCTTCTCCACTTTTTTTGACTGCTTACTCTCTTTTCTCTCCTCCTTTCCCTTCTCCCTTTTCCTATCTCCTCCCCTTACTTTCTTCTATGCACTTACTCTATTAGAATTGTCCCTGGACCTAATATGATAGCAACCTCGTCTGTTTCATACACCGTCCCATTACTGTTTGTTTCCTCCCCAACACCCCTCCAGCACTATCTGAACTGTCGTCAGGCCTAGTATGATAGTCGCTTGTTTTGTTCCTCCCCTCCCTTTCTGCACCCCTCTCCCTCACCTTTTGTTTTTCTACGGCTCTACCAGAAATGTCATCAGGCCTAGTACGATAGTCGCCCGTCTGTTTCCATTACCTTCCCACTCTCCCCCTCCCTTGCTTATCTAGGTCTTAGCTCTTGCACTATCTGAAATGTCGTCAGGCCGAGTGCGATAGTTAATTTCACATCCTTACTGTTCATGGCCTGTAAGAATGTGGTTGTATTTGCCCCTTGTTCCCTCCTGTTGCGTAGTGAATACGCCAATGTACGCATGCGCGAGCGGGATCGAGGCTCGCGCATGCGCGGTTTGGAATAAAGACGGTCCTCCGGCAGTTGGCGCCGGGGACCCGAGCAAGCCACACGTCTCCGGCGTGGCTCATTGTATGACTGTGAGCGCACGTGTGAATGCCGGCGGGGCCCATGGCCTGCCCCCGCTAATACAACATTGGCGACGAGGACGGCTCCGGAGCAGTTCTCCGCTCTGACGGCGTCGGAGGGAAAGAACGTTGCTCCGTGTCGGCACGGATCCACACGCACAGCCGGCGGCCATTTTACTTCACACGCAGATTGCAGTGGTTGCGGCCTGTGAGGGTGCTCGTGCGCTAGCTGCATTCCATCAAGCTTTTGGACCATTTTTGGAACTCCCAGAGCCCTAGCTGCCGCAGGGCCTTGGCAACAAGAAAAGAAAAAAGAAGGGAAGGAGAGCAGGAAGAGGACATTGTGTCACAAGTGGTCCCAACCTGACCAGATGACCTCGACACCCACAAGGAACAACAACCTCCTTTGAGTACCATAAAACACCATGGGTGAGGAGGAAGAGCAAGAGGATGCTGTTGCCCCAGTCCCACGCAGGATGCACAGTACTCTGGCTCCTATGCCCGAATTTGATACCACGGGGCCTCCATCCAAATTAAGACCGAAATGGCTCCTATGGGTCAAAAAATTTGAAGTGTTTTTCAGAGCCTCGGGGGAAACAGAGGATGAGGCGAAGATAGCCATCATGGTGTACTCGGCAAGGACGGAAGTTCACAGAATATATGACTCTCTCAACATCCCAGTAGTCACATATGACACAGTGAAACAAGCACTCCGAGACCACTTTCTTCCCATGGCAAACTTAGACTTTGACAGGTTTGTCATGTGCGCCGAAAAACAACTGGAAGAAGAATCGCTGGACCAGTTTTGTGCGCTGCTAAGGCACCTAGCAAGCTCCTGCAGGTGGGTGAACGAAGAATAAATGGTTCGTAACCAGCTGCTGCAAGGGTGCAGTCCTGGGAAACTGAGGAGACAAGTCCTGAGAGAACCTGGGCTGACTCTACAGAAAATTTGAGACACGGGAAGAGCCTACGTACTGGCTGAGGCCAGGGGGGCAAAGATGGATGCAGCCACACACTCTAGAAACGAAGAGGAGGCATTTGCGATCGGACGTTCTGGTCCAGGGAGAGCGAGATGGACACCAAGGGGAGGAGACGGCCCCACAGCACCAAGCAACGCTCCGTCGTGCCCCTACTGCGGGTATGACCTACTGCATGTGGGTGAGTGCCCAGCCAAATCGAGAGTCTGTGGCCAGTGTGGCACACCGGGACACTATGCTAGGGTGTGCAGGGCAACGGCACCAGTAGCAGCCTCGAGAGGACCAGAGAGAATTGGCGGAAGCAACGCTCGGAGAGTGAGGGGTGTATCGGCTGTCGAACAGGGCATGCAAGACCTCAACATCGCGGAAGAGGAAGAAGAAGAGACTTTCTTCATTTCAAGCATTGCCAAGGGCCCTGGAGGAAGTCGACACCAACATGTACAGTACTCATAGGAGAAGTCCCCACTCCAGTTCTCATAGACACTGGGGCGTCAGTCTGTGTGCTAGCAACCGAACACTACAATGCACTCCCAGGGCTGCCAGGATTGACAGAATCCACTGCACGGATATATGCATTTGGAGGATACGCACCCCTTCCCATCCAAGGAGTGTTCGTGGCTCCAGTATCTCATGGACAGAACAAAATAAAGACGAGATTCTTCGTCACCAGCGTAAGCCCACATTCCCTTTTAAGTTGTGCTGCGTTGGAAGCACTGAACATTGTGCACTTCACTTTGGCGGTGTATCATGCTGATCTGGAACGTCTGTTGCAACGCTTTGAGATGATTTTCAACGGCATAGGGAAACTAAAGGCCGATCCCATACGGTTGCACATTGATGGGTCGGTGAGACCGACAGCGCTCAAACATCGCCGCATCCCGTTCCATCTGCGGGCACAGGTGGAAAGAGAGCTACAGTCACTGGTCGACTTAGACATTATTGAAAGAGTGGAAGGACCTACCCCTTGGGTCTCCCCAATTGTGGTGGCCCCAAAGCCCAAACAGCCGGGCGCAGTACGCATCTGTGTGGACATGAGGCTGCCCAATGTAGCAATCAAGAGAGAACGTCACCTCACGCCCACCCTAGATGACATTGTTGGTGAAGTTCAGGGTGCAAAAGTCTTCTCAAAACTGGACTCGAGATCTGGCTACCACCAGTTGGAGCTCCACCCCGAGTCGAGATATATTACCACCTTTACGACTCACGAGGGGCTTTACCTCTACAAAAGGCTCAGCTTCAGGGTCTCGTCCGCAGCAGAGGTCTTCCAAAATGCCATCAGGGGGGCCCCGTCAGGACTCAAGGGGGTAATAAATATGTCAGACGATATCCTGGTCTTTGCACGATCGGAGGCTGAACATCTAAAGCGCCTAGAAAACACCCTCGAGAGACTTTGCAGCCTCGGTCTGAGCCTGCACAAAGAAAAGTGCGTGTTCTTGAAGGACAGGCTGGAATTTTTTGGATTCATATTCCACTCTGGGGACATCTCCCCGGATCCCGAGAAGGTGAAAGATATTCAAGAAGCAGCCCGCCAGCGTCCCCAGCAGAAATTAGAAGCTTCCTGGGGATGGTCAACTATTGTGGACGATTTATTCGTGACCTAGCCTCCTAGCCTCCTAGTCAGAACCCCTGAGGGCACTTACCAGAAACAACGTAGCGTGGACCTGGACGGGAAAAGAACAGAGGGCGTTCACGGCCATCAAGAATGCCCTATCGGGACAAGAGACCATGGCCTATTTCAACCCGGACTGCGAGTCAGAGATTGTGGTCGATGCCAGCCCGGTAGGGCTAGGAGCAGTCCTCATGCAGGCAGACCATCAGGGGACCAGGCGACCCATCGCCTACGCAAGCAAATCTCTCACCGACACAGAGATGAGATATTCACAGATTGAGCGTGAGGCCTTGGCCATATTGTGGGGGTGCAAACACTTCCGGATCTACATTCTAGGGAAGCCAGTTGTCGTCGTGACAGATCACAAGCCTCTCATTTCAATTTTGTCAGGAACCTCGTCCAAACCACCACCTCGCATAGAAAGATGGATGCTTTCGCTCATGGAATATGGGGTCAGGCTGCTCTACCGCCCAGGGACACACAACCCTGCGGACTACTTATCCCGCCATCCGGGTACTGGACGACCCAGGGACTCACAGGA
Source organism: Ambystoma mexicanum (assembly GCF_040938575.1). Lineage (NCBI taxonomy): Eukaryota > Metazoa > Chordata > Amphibia > Caudata > Ambystomatidae > Ambystoma > Ambystoma mexicanum. Next base: position 227,290,713 of record NC_090937.1, on the reverse strand, counting down.
GGTGGCAGACTGTATGGAGGCTATACACCTGGTGGTGGAATCGGCATTGCCTGTTGCCCTAGTGCGCCAGGAGATCGCAGACGAATCCAACACAGAAGCATTCCTGAGGATAAAAGAAGCGGTGGACAGTGGGGAGTGGCGTGAGGTCCTCCTGAACAACTCCTGTGGGAATGTGGGGGCGCAAAAAGACCTGCAAGCGCTCTGGAAGGCGTGCCATGAGCTGTCGGTAGCAGAAGACGGTCTCCTGCTGAGAGGCCACCAGATTGTGATTCCGAGAACACTGGTAGACAAAGTCCTGCAGCTCGCCCACAAAGGCCACCAGGGGATGGCTAAGATGAAAGCACGTCTTAGATTGCATCTTAGATTGAAGGTCTGGTTTCTGGATTTGGAAAGCATGGTCGAAGAATTTGTGAAAGCTTGCATCCCCTGCCAGGCAGAGAGTCCTGCGGAGAGGGGGCCACCCATTCAGGCCATGGAGAGGAGTGACCGCCCATGGGGGTCAGTACCTGACGACTTCGGGTCCACAGGCCGAGGAATACACTTTTTGGTAGTGACAGACCAGTGGTCGTGCTATCCGGAGGTAGAGTTAGTTGAATCCACGACCACACCACACCATCCTAGCCATGGAGAAGATGTTCGCCACACATGGTTTTCCCCTGGAGATATGCTCGGACAACAGAGCACCGTTCAAAGGACAGCAATTTGCTCGCTAGGGGGATAAAACATCGAAAAGTCACTCCCCTCTGGCCAAGAGCGAATGGGGAAGTAGAACGCTTCATGCGAACCCTCAACAAAGTGTTCCGCATATCGCTGAATGGGGGTGGGGGGAAAAGACCTCCGGTGCAACCTGTTTGACTTCCTCCGAGAATACCGCACGACCCCGCACCAATCCACTGGGGTCGCACCTGCGGAGGCCCTTTTCAAACGGGTACCAAGAGGATTGTTACCTGAAGTTGAAGGTCGACGTCCGGGAGAGATCAATAACAACCACATGCGAACGGAGAGGGCCGCTTAGAACGAGAGAGAGACAATACGGCGAGGATTACCAGAGAAAGAGATTGCAGTGGGAGACACCGTGCTGGTGCGGAATAGGAGATCGGAAGGAAAGTTGTCGCTGCCATATGAAACACAACCGCTGGGAGTGACACACGTCAAAGGGTCTATGGTCACCACCGCCAATGCACGAGGGACAGTCACCAGGAATGTCTCGTTCTTCAAGCGCATAGGAGCTGCGAACTCAGAGGAAGCCGTCATGCAAGGCCCAGATCATGACACAGAATTGCCACAGAGAAGCGATGGACCACCTGAGACTCCTGGGACACCAGAGGTGCCCAATGCTGAGGCACGCAGGTACCCGAGCCGGGTGGGGCGCAACCCGCCGCAGAGGTTCCAAGACTTTATTATGGACCCTGCCTCGTAACCGGTGGCACACTGTCAGTTGCAATTTGAATAGAGCACTGTTGATTCTAATGTTTATTGTTCAAGGGAAAAGGGAGGGATGTTCCGTAGTGAATACGCTAATGTACGCATGCGCGAGCAGGATCGAGGCTCGCGCATGCGCGGTTTGGAATAAAGACGGTCCTCTGGCAGTTGGCGCCGGGGACCCGAGCAAGTCACACGTCTCCAGCGTGGCTCATTGTAGGAGTGTGTGAGCGCACGCGTGAATGCCGGTGGGGGCCCCTGGCCCGCCCCCGCTAAGACAACACCTCCCTTGCCTTGAAGCACTTTGAAACACATTGTTTATAGGCGCTATATAAATAAACAATCCTATCATATCATGATGCCAACTATGTAGCACTGTAGCCTCGGTGCCGCTGCAGCGCCGTTTCCTGTGGACATTCACGAAAAGACCATGCTTTAAGGCCTTTGGATTCTGCGACTTGGGAATTCCAAGCAAAAACATGCATGAACGGCCTTCTCAAGCAATGGCCATGGGACACTTGAGAGCTCAGCATTGCCATATAACATTGGCAGGACTCACAGTTTCACCCATTCACCTCCACCACATTGCCTATATCAAAAACTCTCACACTCACCGCTCTGCACCGCCAGGCCTTCAGAAGGGCAACAGCAAGACGACGAGCAGGAGTACCAAGTCAAACAGGAGAAACACCCACATGTCGAACCAAAAGGAGTTTTGGGAGAGTCCGCCTAACCAGTTCCGAGCCTCCTCCCTGCGTGACTCTCGCATCTTCCTATCAGCCTCCATGACCTCCAGCAGAGGCAACCGATGTCTCAGTTTCGCTTCTGTGCACCCACCAAGATCGCTTCCGCAATCAGCAACAGTCACAAGCCGAGCAACGTAGACGAGTGGTAGAAAGAGAAAAGGGATTGAGAGGTGTGCATACGAATAAGGAAAGCAGGAGTGGTCATATTAGATTGACTTATTTACCGTAGCAGCCAAGGAGCAAATATCGAGATATATCAAGGGTGCAATAGATATAGTCGTCCTTTCTTATATCTTATGAAATTTAAAAAAAAATGTATAGTATGAATTATTTCTAATGACATAGCTATTATTCCGCCTGCTCAACAAAATTAAATTAAATACAGTGTCAGGAATGCTGATAAATAAATAAATACATAAATACATTAAAAAAAAGGACAGCTTTCGTTTAAGAGTCAATCTTCTACAAATCAAACGACCAAATTGGAGCATTTTAGTATGGATCACACTTTAAACTGGCACTCGCTGCTAAACGAAGGGATTGAATACATACCACTCTGTTCTTCTATCTATGGCCAGTACGTCTTCTAACCACAGGTTTCCCTTCACTCATTCCAAGCATGAAGGCCACACAGGCGGATGGCAATTTAAGTACGCCAGGCAAGATCTTCTTGGACCAAGGACATGTTTCCTGAGCTGAACATGGCCGCCTTCCAGTTGTCAACACATCCGCATGCGCACTCGTGTGGTTTAGGGGTTGGACCCGATTCATGGTCTCCATGGATACCGGCATGTTTGTACATAGATGAGATCAGATGTAAAAGCCGCAGACCCTCCCCGACTGCACATGAAGTTGTAGCCCGGGCCCATCAAGTACCCGAACTGTATTAATGTTGGTTGCTGAGAGTGGTTGAGAAGAGAACAGGGACCCTCTGCCTCACCCGGCATGGCAGTAAAGGAACAGGGACAGAATCGGCTTTGGTCAGTACCTCGTTGGTGACAAAACATTAAATCTCTGTCGATATATTTGAAAGTATTATGCATACAAAGTAAGTAGAGACAAGCATTGCCAGAGCCAACAGTTTTGGATTTTGTCTAGCCATGGGCTTAGCTTTTGTCCGGCACTGACATAATGGTACGTACTTACTACTTGGTCATTAGGCAGCAGTTTAAAAATCGCCAAAGTAGCGGAGACCAGCAAGTGCCTATCTCATACCCATATACAAGACAAAATTGTTGATGTTGTCAATATTTGTTTTTAATAGAACTTCATGCATGCCAACATTCTGAAGCACATAGGAGCGAGATTTCGTAACAGAAAGCAGGAGGAATTAATTTTCCCAGTGTATTGCATTGGGGTTAAAGTTGTTTTAGGCGAGAGATAGTGAAAAATAGCTTCCCCTTAATCGGGATGGTTGGCAAGTATTATATGTATCAAGTGGCAGAATGCATACTTGGTTAAGACATACACCAGTAGAGTTTTTACAGCCATAAATAAAGCAATTAAACCATTAGCTCTAAGACGACTGCTCAGAATTAACACGTATAGGCCTTTACAACACAAGGTTTAGTGTTACTGCTATGTAAAGCTATCGCAAAGAGATTCCAGGATAATGTGCTTTGGGTGCGCAGGGGCAAGGCAAGTAGTGGTTGGAAATTGTTGGGGGTTGCAAAGCCCCAAATGATACGCGGGACACCAGTGGGAGGAAATCACAACTCTCTTTATTCATAGTACAACTGGAAGTGCCTCCCCGGCAAACTTCCTTCCCCCTCCACGTCAGATCCGCCTGTGACGTTCACATTACGAGTGAGATGCCTTAAAGGGCACTCACCCGTGACAACACCCCCCGGACAAATGTCCTTTCAAGTGACGTTCAATGGAGGCCTCTTAACATAACATAACTTGGCCTTGTGGCAAATACAGTCAACACTCCTCCACTAACCTGGGAGGTCTCCTCACATTCCTCTGGGGTCTGCCTTGCGGCTCTGGGTCGGAGCCACCGCCAGTATCTTCATCGGGGTACACCTGGCATTGGACTTGCGGTCCGAGGGGGACCCACACTTCATCTTGGATATCTCTTTCCTCCGGGTCGCATTCTTCTTGAGGTAGTCTCTCCTCTGTCAATTGCACGACGTGCTTGAACCTTGAGCTGTTGCGGGTTACTTCCTGTTCTCCATTCGTCGCAGTTATCATTGTTCCTTTGATCGCCACTACTTGGAGTAGTTCAGGTATGAACTGCGAATCAGTTTTTTTGTTACGGCCCTTTGTACCCACACTTCATCACCAATTTGGAATTCCTTGGAACGTGCTCCTCTTCTCCTATCGGTCTGTTCACGAGCTTTCTCCTTCACCGCTTCATCTCTTCTGATGATTTCATGGTCTACTCTGGGCTTCCTTGCTGGGTTGTTGATGACCCTGGTTCTCACTTGATATTTCATCATGAGCTCTGCTGGGGTTCTGTTGGTGGCTTCATGAGGCGTGTTGCGATAGTCACGCAACATTCTATATAGCGCTTGATGGGGGTCGGTTCCTTCCAGGCGTGCTCTTTGCATGGTCTTCTTTTTTTTTTTTTAACATATTTTTATTGATGGTCTTGACAGTTACATTGGCACACAGTGAACATGGCTTACAATTGCATATACAGTTATACCTTCGTTAAATAATTAACAGTTGTCATTCAAGTGGGTGTATCAGTGTCTGAAAGCATATCACCAAGGTATGCCCTGAATGGGCCCCAAATGTCCTTTGGCCTACTCATGCTCGGTTGGGTCATTACATACTGCTCCTCACATTCGTTTATGTAGGTTAATTCACGCAGGAAAGTGTCCATGATGGGGGCAGTCGGGCTCTTCCATGCTTTCAATATACATCTCTTAGCAATAACACATGACACATTGAACAGCCTTCTGAGTTTTTCAGAGCATTTGCCAATATCACCAAACAGATATTTTTGTGGGGTCAAATGTGGGGGGATCTGTGTGATTTCCGTCAGCATACCTGCAACCCCCTCCCAGAACCGTGCAACGGCCGGGCACTCCCAGTACATATGATAGGGCCCCTCTGCCGGGGTCCCGCATTTGGGGCTCTTGCCTGGGTCATTAGGCACAAATGTAGCTATCCTGGCAGGGGTGTAGTGCAGTCTATTCAGGATTTTGAACTGTATTTGACGCAGCCCCGCATTAAGGGACACCCTTTTCGTGAGCGCGCAGTATCTTTCCCATTTGTCTTCTGATATTGACATTTTCATGTCTGCTTCCCATTTCTCCTCCACCTGGCTTACCATATCGGAGTGTGCCTGTATTATCTTGTAAAGTCTGGAGATTCCCAGCCCACCCTGTGTTGTGACCAGCTGTACGCATGAGTGGGTAGGGGGTTCCTCGGGAAATGAAGGCCAGCGTGTTTGGTATGCGGACCTCATTCGGTAATATTGCAGTGTCTTGAGCTGCCCACCTCCCATACCCCTCGTAAACACCTCGAGGGTCACAAAGTTCCCCTCTATGTACATGTCTCCTACTTTCATCTCTGTGTCGGGGTCCCAATTTTCTTGTATGCCAGTATCAAATGTGGGGAGGGAGGTCGGGGTACTTCCAGAGGGGGATATCGGGGTTGTATGGGATCTCTATTTTCAGCTTTCTATATATAGCTCTCCAGGCTTTTACCGTGCAGCTCACAGGGTCGAATTCGCAAGAGTCCTTATGTTTAGTGTTGAAAATCACCGACCTGATGTTGGTGGGCACAGTGGTGTATTCTTCTATTTGCGTATGCGGGGAGTTGTCAAATTCACCGTACCAGTACTTTGCGAATTGTGCCTGTGCCACCGTATAATTGAGCTCAAAGTCTGGTGCAGCTATCCCCTCCTTTTAGTATGGTTCTGTCATTCTCTCCCAGCTGATTCTTGCCGTCTTCCCGTTCCAAAGAAAAGACACCACCATGGATCGTATCCTAGAGAAGAACTCCCTCCCCGGCCATATGGGGATATTTACAAATAGGTATAGCAGCTTGGGAAGTACTATCATTTTAAGCATGGCGATTCGGCCGTGTAATGAGATGGGGAGTCGCCTCCAAATCTGTAGTTTAGTATTAAGCGTTTGTAGAGCCTGGTCGTGATTCTCAGTGTATAAGGTTTGTTTAGTGCTAGAGACTAGAACCCCAAGGTATCTGATGTGGTGTGCGGACCATTTGAGGCCACACATTTGAGCTGGGCATTTTGTGGAGGGGGTGAGCGGGACCACTTCTGATTTGGCGCTATTTACCGTATGCCCCGAGTATTCTGCAAATTCGTTGATATCTGTCATAATGGCAACAATGTTTATATCGGGTTCGCGGACATATAGTAGCGTGTCATCCGTGTACAATGATATTATTTGGGTGGCTCCTTTCAGAGTTTTGCCCCTGTTGCCGTGCCTCAGCCGTATCGCCGCCGCCATGGGTTCAATTGTCAGGGCAAAAAGGATAGGGGAGAAGGGGCATTCCTGCCTGGTGCCCCTGCCCAGCTTAAACAATTTAGACATAGTTCTATTTGTGTGTACTTTCGCGCATGGAGTTGTATAAAGCAGTTTGACATATTGAATGAAATATGGGCCCACCCCGAATGCCTCCAATACCAGAAAAAGATACTCCCAGGAGACCGAGTCAAACGCTTTCTCGGCGTCCAGGGATATCGCCACTGCTTGTTTGTTCGGGTTGATCTGTGACATTATGCCGAATAGCCTGCGCAAGTTTAAGGCAGTAGACCTTTGGGGAATAAACCCGCTTTGATCCGTATGTACTAATATTGGCGTTACAGGTAGCATACAGTTCGCCAGCACTTTCGCAAAAATCTTTGCATCCACATTTATCAGGGACAAGGGTCTATAGGAGGACATATCTTGTGCCGGGCGTCGGGGTTTAGGCAGCACCGTGATTATGGCCTCACCCATAGACTGTGGCAGGGTTTGTTCACCCAGAGCCTCCCCCCACACCTCCAACAATACGGGAACCAGTTCTTCCCGGAATTCCTTATAAAATTCCACTCCCAGGCCGTCTGAACCCGGCACCTTGCCTGACGCGAGCCCCTTAATCGCCTCGGTGAGCTCCTCTGCCATGACAGGTTGCTCCAACATTAGCCTATTTTCTTCTGTGAGTTTAGGGAGGTCCACTGTATCAAGATAAGTTTTGATCTCGTCAGGGGATTTCCTATCTTTATTCGCGTACAGTGTTTGGTAAAACTCTGTGAATTCATCGTTTATTCCCTGTTCGCTCGTTATTGTCACGTTGTGTGCCGTGTGGATTGATGCAATCAGGGACACATGTTTTTCCTGCCTAACCATGTTGGCAAGCATTTTCCCTGCTTTATTTCCCTCCCCGTATCTGCGAGCCCTGGAAGGGGCTGCCATGTAATGTACTTCCCGCACCGCCAATCTGTCAAATTCCCTGAGAGATTTATGTATTTCAGCCAGGGTGTCTCCACCGTTTGTCCGGCCGTTTACCTCCTCTAGTACGTTCAGTTCCCTCTCCACCCTCTCCAGGTCATGGCGTACTTCCCTTAAAAGCCCCAAGGTCTTAGATATCAGGGCCCCCCTCGCCCACACCTTGAACGTTTCCCATATTGATGAGATGCGTTCAACAGACCCAATGTTATCTGCAAAGAAATTGGCAATTTCCGTGTGTAAGCTTTCCGCCACGTTTGGGTCTTTTAGTATACCACTGGGCATCCTCCATCTCCTAGCCGGCCTTGGGGCGTCTCTAAGAGTAATTTCCAATACCACCGGGGAATGATCAGACATCGTGCGGGGGAGTATTTCACAACTCTGTAGGGCGTGTGTTGTACTAGCGGGGAGGAACCAGTAGTCTATTCGCGACTCGCTATCATGTACAGAGGAATAGAACGTGTAACGCCTGGTAGTTGGGTGAAGCACCCTCCAGGCATCCAACATGGACAGCTGCTGGATGATTCGCCTGAATGCCATCGCCGTCCTGGACGGCGACCTGAGTGCCGTGGCAGACCTGTCCAGAGTCTGGTCAAGCACCACATTGAAGTCTCCTCCCCATAGTATGTTTGCTGCTTCATGTTTAAGAAGGATCTCAAGCATATGTAGATAGAAGTCTGGGTCTTCTATGTTGGGGCCATAGGTGTTTACCAGGGTCATGTGTTCCCCCGCAATTTCCCCCCAAACCAGCACATATCTGCCCATTGGGTCCACAAGATGACCTTTGTCAATGAATCCTAAAGATTTGTGTATAAGGATGCTTACCCCTCTGGACTGCGAGGAGTAATTTGTGTAGTAACGCTGCCTACCCCACCTCGCCAGTATCTTCTCATTCACCAATCCCTGCGCATGCGTTTCCTGCAGCATCAAAATGTGGGGCCCGTGTCTGGTGTCATAATTACCAACCTTCCTGGCCTTCATTGGATTATTTAGGCCTCGAACATTCCATGTCATTAGCTTAACCTTCAACACATCACCCATTTCCTACGTGTATACATTGCATTGCATTTTGACAACCATAGCTGCGTGTATAGCCAGAATTGAGGTGGAACCAGCATCTGTGAGACCTTTTTCCAAAAAACCAACAACCTTCAACTGTACAAACTTTCCTCCCAGACTTAAACTCGTCCGGGTAGTGATCCCAACAAGGAAACTTCACCATTCGCCCTTTCCCACCCCCCTCCCACATCATCTGCCCCAACTTGATGATGGACCCAAATAACTTATTGGAACGTTCCTGAGGGTGCTTCGTCGCAAGCCTATGACCAGCCGTCTGGCCGCCCATGCGGGAGACTCTACGGCCCGTTGACATCGGATCTTGGTACAGGCTAGTTGCACCGACTGTAAAGAAAAGGAGCATGTCCCCGCTGTAGGGGAGGTACGATTCAGCCTTCTACCGGAACGCCTCTGCCTTCACCCGGGCCGGGTCTTGCATTTGGGTCTCTTATGCGATCTCTGGCGGGCAGTGGTATAGAGGCCTCGACGTATGCCATTGCCTCTGCTGGGTTCTCAAAAAAATGGGCCCTGCCCCCGTGTTGGATTCTCATTTTTGCAGGGAATATTAGGGCATATGGTGTGTTACGGAGTCGTAACTGCTTCTTGACCATCTCGTAGGATCTACGTTGTGCTTGTATGTTCGCAGAAAAATCCGGGTATATATGTATCCTGCTATCTTCATAGTGCAGTGGCCCTTTTTCTCTTGCCAGCCGGAGGATCGTATCTCTATCCCTATAATTCAGGAGTCGTGCAATGATGGTTCGGAGCGCCCGGCTTGGGAGTTGGTGCAAGGGTGCGGTGGGCTCTTTCAACGAGGAAGTGGTTTGACAGGGAGTCTTCCCCCAATACAGATTTCAGTAGTTCTTCCACCCTCCTCTCCATGGAGCCTTTGCCAGACGACTCCACCACCCCAACAATACGGATATTATTCCTGTGGGATCTGGATTCGAGATCCTCGCACTTGTTCTGAGTCTTACGGAGCTCCGTCTGAAGCTGGCCCATATCGCGTCCATGTTGTGCAAGCACATTTTCATTTACCCCTATCCTGTTTTCTGCTTCCGAGATACGCGCGCTTTCCTTTTCCACTCGCGCTTTCAAAGAGCCAATCGTTGCCACAATATCATCTAGTTTCACGTTGACAGCCAGGAACCCGTTTTGCACGATTGTTGCCAGGCGATCCAGGGGATCTGTGTCTCGGTTTTCAAGTGTTTGTGTTGCCCCTTCAGATGTCACCTGTGGCTGGGAGTTGGTATAAGAATCCATTGGACCAGTCTTTCTTCCCCCTGCCCCTTTCTTCTCTGTGCGTCCCATTAGGCGGCGTTGTCGTTTTTGGGATGGACTGTGTTCTCCCACGTATGTATGCTTATTGGTGTCTAATGTCGGATTGCAGCCGTTGCGCTGTATGTTGGCAGCACAGTCCACGTCCCGCAACCAGGCCCGGGGTGCACCGCAGTGTAGGCGCGGGGGTAGTTACTGTTCACTCCAGGCACACACTCTCGCCCCAAAGGGTGTTTCGTTGTACCACTGCGGTCCTCGCGCGACCCCAGGTGCAGTCTGGGGGTATGCCGACAGTGTAAGCCACCTACAATCCCCCTCGATGCCAAGAGGTCGCAGCGTCCGGTCAGGTGCCTCGTCTTCTCTCCCTCTTTCCAGGGGGTCCAGGAGCGCTGTTATTCCACAGCCACCAGCCCGTCCTCGCGCGACCCCAGGTGCAGTCTGGGGGTATGCCGACAGTGTAAGCCACCTACAATCCCCCTCGATGCCAAGAGGTCGCAGCGTCCGGTCAGGTGCCTCGTCTTCTCTCCCTCTTTCCAGGGGGTCCAGGAGCGCTGTTATTCCACAGCCACCAGCCCGTCCGCCGTATCCCTCAACCGGATTCTAGCACAGAGTCACCCACTCCCACACGCTCGTCCCGCACAGGAGGGGTCAGCGGGTATGAGGGAAGGTGTTTCGGCGGCTTTTCCAGGCCTTGTCGTCCGAGGCGTAGCACAACGAGCACAGGGGCCCTCCACACCTACGCGGGCTCATTCTTCCACTTTACGGCACATCATGTATCCCACTGAGGCCCCGGCGGCAAGCAATATTTGTACCTGAGAGACACGGGGGGGCCGGGACGCCGCCCAGAAGCGATCCTGGTGCCAGGCCGCTCTTCCTCTCGCAGCACCCCCCACTCCTTCGCCGGCCCCTCCGTATCTGGGCTTCACTCACAGTTCTGCAGCGTTCGCCCCCACACGCCCATCACAGGTGCATCGCGTATAGCAGCACTGGCCCCCGGCGCCCCCCCGAGTGGCTCACTTACTTCACCAGCCACATCCCAGCTGGACTCAGCCGCGGGGGGGGACCAGGATCCAAAGGAGCGCACGTTGCCGCGGGGGGGACCAGGATCCAAAGGAGCGCACGTTGCCGTCGCGGCGTGTCCTCGAAGGATTTTCTTCCGGCCCGGTGCCCGGTGTGGGAAGGTCTGGACGCCTGTCTTCGCACAGGCGGGGAGTAGAATAAACGGAGCGTCGCGGATGTGTTGGCAGGCTGCCCCTTCCCCACCTGGCCGGCCCGCCGCTGCACGCCATGGAGTCAAGTGGAAATCGCCTGGAGCCCGCAGGCGGCCGCGCCGCAGCTCTTCAGACGCTGCAGCTGTAGCTTCGGATCTTTCCGCCGTCCCAGGGTCCGCGCACTCCGCCTTCACAGGATGCCTTCCGCGAACCTTCCCACGGAGAGTTCTGCAATTTTACGCCGGTCAACCCAACTCTGGAAGGATTTATATTTTAAAGGATTTCAGTCGAGCCGGAGCTCTTCACCTAGGCGGCCATCTTAGCTGATCGCAACAGCGCCCCCCCCTTTGCATGGTCTTCTTGATAGACGCCATGAACCTTTCCGCCATTCCGTTTGCTTGCGGCCATCTTGGTGTTACTCTTTGGTGACGGAATCCCATGTGCTTTGCGAACACCCCGAATTCATGACCACTGAATGGTGCACCGTTGTCTGATTTAAGTGTCTCTGGTATTCCCCACTCACTGAAGACTTCATCGAATGTTGCTGCGACATGGGCAAATGCTGTTGACTTGACGCGTTTTACAATGGGGAAGCGTGAATGTTCATCGATGAATAGCAGTAAGTAGTCTCCTTCCTCTCGTGGCCCATAAAAGTCGACCGCCACTCTTTCCCACGGATGTTCAGGAATTGAGGTTATTCTGAGTGGTACCGGCGGTTCAGGTTTTGCTGTGCACTGGCATGCTGTGCAGTTCTTTACCCATCGGTCGACCATATCATCCATGAAGGGGAACCACACATTGCATCTTAGCAGGCGTTTTGTGTTCTCTGCTCCTCGATGTCCTTCATGCGCCGTCTTCATGACTTCTGCGCGCAGTGCGGTAGGAATGACTATCTTACATCCTCGTAGTAAGATGGACTTGTTCTGGACTGCTAGCTCCGTGTGTATTCTCGCCAAACGCTCCATCTCATCCCGACATGCTCCTGGGTGACTCTGGACTGCTCTGCGAAAATCTTTCCATTTGTTATTTTCCGTCAAGCTGATCGCTAGCGCCATCGACGGATCGGCAGCGGACGCGGCAGCAACGGTTTCAATGGATATGGTGGGCGGTAGTGCGTTGGCAGTGAAGTAACTTATGTATTCCGCATCGCCCTGTCTTGGAGTGTGGTTGCCTGCTGGGTGTCTGGAGAGATAATCTGCCGGGTTGTGCTCACCCCCCGGTTGATGGATGATGTTGAAGTCATATTCTTGTAGGCGGATGCCCCATCTTTCAATCCTGGGGGGCATTTTCGTGCGAGGAATTCCAAACAGCGATAACAAGGCTTGATGATCCGTAATTAGTGTAAACTTTTTGCCAATGAAGAAATTATGGAAATGTTTGCACGCCCAGACGGCTGCCAGACTTTCTTTTTCCGCCTGAGAATATGCCGATTCCGGCAGAGCTAGAGCTACGCTGGCGTATGCCACAATGTGCCTCGGGTGAGTGTCTTGGCCACTGGTCTGCGCCAGAATTGCACCTAGGCCTACCGGACTTGCATCTACCACTATCTCGGGTATGCCATTCCTGGTCAAAGTATGCCAGCTTTCTTGCCTCCGTCAGAGTGTGTTTGATGGTATCGAATGCCGCCTGACACTCCTCAGACCATATGAATGGAGCATCCTTTTGGGGCAAACGCCTGAGGGGTTCAGTGATGGAAGCAAAATGCTGGATGTACCGAGCACAGTATCCCGCCATCCCTAGAAATGACCTGACATCGGCGATCTGGGAAGGCTTGTCAAGGTGGAAAATGGTGGATATTTTGTCCGGGTCCGGCGTCATGCCATCCGCTGAGAATATATGGCCAAAGAACTTGAGCTTCGTTTTGCTGAAACAACACTTGTCAATATTGAGGGTCAGTCCCGCATCCTGTACTGCTCGGCATGCTGCACGGAGTGCTTCGTTGTGTTCACTGCGAGACTTCCCAAAAACCAAAATGTCGTCGCTGTAATTAAGAGTTCCTTTGATGGGACGTATGACTTGTCGAATTGTTTCATGAAAAATTTCGGCCGCCGAAGAGATACCGAAATTTAGCCTCTTGTAGCAGAATAATCCGTCATGCGATGCAAATGTGGTAATTGGCCGTGACTCGGGGTGAAGTACCAACTGATGGTACCCTTGATTTAAGTCCAATTTGGAGAAAAGGACAGCTTTGTTTAGTTGGACTATCATGTCCTCAATCTTGGGTCCAGGGTGTCGCTCCCGTTGTATGGCGGTGTTGGCCACTCGCATGTCTACACATAATCTCAGGCGGCCCCCTTCTTTTGGGACAACTACAAGAGGGGATACCCACAGCGTCGGTCCTGTGGCAGGCTCAATAATGTCATCTCGGAATAACTGGTTTAGTTCTTTAGACACTGCCTCCTGTAGGTGAAATCCTACCCTACGTGGGTGTTGTGGAACCGGTTGAACTGCCGCGTCTATGTGTAGCTTTATTGGTGGGCCCTTCAGCTTTCCTAGACCCTGACACAGTTGCGGAAATTCTTGGACAATGTTATCCTTGGTGATGGCTGAGGTGTCACGAGACGTCACAGCGCGAACCTGATCTTGCCGTGTGACTTGACCATTCGACGATCTGACGACATCTCCCTCACAAACTAGAATGTTGATTAGTCCTAGACAAAATGCCGTTTTGTAACTCAGCAGGCATCGACCCTTAGTGGGGCTTCTGATGACATGGATCACGGTATTGGTGCTTTTGTCAGAAAACATTAGTCTTCTTTTGAACGATCCGATACTCTGCAGCGGAGTGTCCGCCCCCCATTGGTAGAATTTGGACATTGACGAGTTAAGTGTTGGTTTATGGCCGAGTGTTAGGAATTCCTTTTCCCCCATGACATTTACTGTCGCTCCAGAGTCAATCAGAAAACAGAATTGTTTGTCGCAAATATCTATGGCTATTCTAGGTGCTTCCTGGGCTTCCTGTTCATCCATTATGAGATTGACAAACTCATCATGTGCATGTGGGTCATATGCGTTGTCATAGACATGGTCTCTCGGAAATTCAGCGAACGACTCGCGGTGTGCCACTGGCGGTCCATCATATTCATCAATTATTTGCGCAATTTGTCCCTGTGGCATGTGTTCCTGACTGTCATCTTCCGGGTATACTTCCTCTACCACGCGCACGTATCTCCTTGGACTCTGTTGGTAGAACCGTGACTGTTGAGGTGGGCTCGTGAAAAACTTTTGAGCTGGCCTGACTTGCAAGCTGGCTGTTCCACGTGGGGTGGGAAATGGCTTTCCTTCCTTGAATACAGATTGGATGTGGCCTTCCCTACCGCAGTTGCCACACATTTGAGAGAGAACTGGGCAGGATCCTGTGTGCGGAAATGCCATTTCACACCTGTAGCATTGTCTCTGCATGCGTGGGGTCAACGTGTTACTTGGAGTGATGTTTTTATTTCCAGCGTGAATCGCAGCTATCGTGTCGTTTTTGTCGTGTTTCCCAGTGGCGTTGCTGGCTATGTGCGTAGCTTGCACTTCCACCCTTTCGAGTATACGTGCCATTTCACTCACTTCTTCGATCGTGACGGGTTTCTTTAGAAGTTGTTTCTGTAGTGTCGCCGATACACAGCCCTCAATTACCCTGAGTCGAAGGGCTTCATCAAGCGAAAACGTGTCAAACTGGCAATGTGCACCTTTGACGCGGAGTCTCGTGAGGAATTCATCCACCGTTTCATCGCTGTGCTGTGAGCACTGGTTGAAAACATATCTTTCATAGTCTCTGTTGGGGACGATTACGAGGCGTTTGTTCAGGGCCGCTATGAGGGCATCAAAGTCAGCCATTTCCGCTGGTGGAATGGTTTTGATTAATGTTTTTATCTCTCCCCCTGCTGTGTTTATGAACATGCTGCCTAAGCTAGCAGAGTTTTCTTCCCCCGCGGCATCAATGAAGTTATTAAAGTCTTCTAACCACTCCACCCACCTTGCTCCTTTGTCCGCTTGTGGCGTCATGGAAAACGGGGGTGGCATGAGCCATGCTGTGGCGGTGGATCTTGTGATTGTTGGCTCTGGTGGCGGTTGTGAGCTGGATGTTGCCTGGGCAGCCGTTGTACTCATGGTGGTGTGCAGGACGTGACCACAGCGGCGAGTGGGGTGCTGAGGGTCGTCTTCCGAGCAGGTTTGCTCCTGTCCAAATTAGTACTGAGACGAGGAAGAAGGTCGCAGCAGAATGAGGATTAGTAATGTGAGAGGGAAAACATTTTTTTTTTCCACAATAGCTGGCTGGCACTGGATCTGGTGTGGGTGCCTCGTGGTGGCACTCCCACTGATGGATGGCAGTGAGCGCCGTGTCTTTCCAGCCTCAGGACACGTGGTTGCAGCGGGAACTGCAGGGATGAAAAGCACCGCGGGATCGCGTGTGCGAAGGAGGAGGAGAGGATGAGGGCGGCGCTTCTCCGGTTGCGCACCCTCTGCAGCAGCGGGGATCCGCTCGTCAGTGGGATCACCGAAGGAGGACCGCTGGCGTAATGCATACTTGCCAACCCTACCGATTTAGGCGGTAGGATACCGCTTTTTAAGCAGTCCTACTGCCTACCGATTTATTGGCAACAAATACTGATTTTTTTAGGGAAAAAAAATATATATATTTTTTTAAAACATTTTTTTTTTGGCCATGTCAGCTCGGGGGAGTCTTTCAAGGGCTCCCCCGAGCTGGCGTAGCAGGAGAAGGCGCGGCATACAGGCCTTTGATGTAAAAGGCGCCCAAGGCGTCGGGCTAAATGCACCCCTCCGCCATGGGTGCCTTTGACAAAAGGTGACATTAACCCCCCACCAGGCCAGCACGGGGGAGTCTTTCAAAGGCTCCCGCGAGCTGGTGTGGTGGCAGAAGGCGTGGCAGGCGCCTCATTGTCATTGAATGCACCCACGGCAGCAGGCTCATTCAATGACAATGGGTTGCTGACGCGCCCTATTCCTATCATTACCTCCTCGCCTGACTATTTTTGAAACTTTAAGATTCCTACAGATTTTTGGTCCCAGAATGTTGGCATGTATGGTAATGGAGAGTCCTCGTCGCCAAATGTTGGGGGTTTCAAAACCCCAAATGATACGCGGGACACCAGGGGGAGGAAAGCACAACTCTCTTTATTCATAGTACAACTGGAAGTGCCTCCCCGGCAAACTTCCTTCCCCTTCCACGTCACATCCGCCTGTGATGTTCACATTACGAGTGAGATGCCTTAAAGGGCACTCACCCATGACAGAAATGGCAATGGGCAGTCAGTGGGTGGGTAAATAATCAAACAACATCCACAAGTTGTGTCCCCCTCCTCACATCTCATCACACTCCCATATTTACTCCTTTGCAACAGTTTCGGATTATAGAAGGCGCTAGTCACAACTAAGCAAAAGAAACACTGTTAAACATACCACTTGCCAAAAAAAGATACAGGATTAACCATAGTTCATGGCACTAGAGTTGGCCTTTGTTGTAACTGCCATTCTGTGCAGAAAGAAATTCACAGATTACTTCCTTAAATCTTCTTTACTCCTAGTGTAACTTTTCCTCGTTCCAGTACTAATCTTTTGTGGCACCTGTCTCTGTGACAAGAACCCATATCCCAATTTCCTTTTAGTCCTGCCCCAGCGTCATAATGCACTCAATAACCCACAATCTATGAGTTGAAAAATGTTCCTGGCTTTTGGACAGGGACCTCGCAGCAACTTCTTCTTTGCAGATCCGCCAGAGAGCCTGCGAACCAATTCCGTTGGTGACGGTGCACAGTACAAATACCTTTTAACATTAACATCTTCTACAGAAACTCACTATTGCTGAGCTCTTTGGGAGCAGCGGGCAGTAGTTCCTCCTCCGGGGCCGAGATCTGTGCGGCGAGATTGTCAGTTGGAGAAGGAAACCTTCTGGGCTCTGTGGTGCAAGCGGGTTCAGTTGAGGGGAGGAGAGTGCCAGGGTTTAGAGAAACATGTAAAGCCATGGGTGACTCAGAAGCCAGACTTCCTTTGCCAGGGGCTTGCCCGGTCTACAAGTAGGCGGTTAGGATGATTAGAGGACTGGCAGGTGGAATGAAGCTTCCGGGTGTTCAGTGTGGGGCAAGGAAGATGGCAATCACCTTTCCACTAATGTATGAATAGATATAGGCAGGCACGATCAGCTGGTTACAGCTCCAAGGGTAGTGGCACGCAGGTATGCTGTTTATATTCGGCCTGCACACTTTGGTGATGCCATGAAATGAGGCTTATGGAAACCTTTTTTATTAATGTGTCTTTAGTTGGTTAGAGTGATATCAGGTCTTCGGTTAAATAAACACCGGCCCTCTGTTTATGGTTACTGACACCATTTTACTTGGGTTTCTCCTCGACCTCTCGTGCACAACACTCTTGACTGTAATGGGTATGTCCTTCACCATTGAGGCTCCTTTTCATGCACATGATATTGTCACCCTCCAGCCAGGGTCTCTTTTCAGGTTTCTTCAAGAAGATTCCAGTCTGAAGGACCTCCAGCCTATTTTGATCCTTTAGGAAGGATGTTGCCTCTTGGTTTCAACTTCAAGATACCATTAGTCTTTGTGGCTTGGTCTCTGCTATGTATCTGATGTGCTGTGGGCTTTAAGTATGAGCTGCACCGTTCGTGCCATCTTGAAATGGCTTGTGCCTTAGTTTGAATCTCTGCCGTGTTCCGTCGGCATGGCTTGTGTTTCTACCTGACCATGAGCAGTTTGAGCTGGGTCCTCGCTATCGATGCAAAGATCAGAATCCTGCCATTTATGTTTACAGTTTGTATTTCTTCCGCATTTGATATTCACTGAATGCACATGGTTCATCGTTTCTCTGTGGCGTAAGTTAGCTGACAGCTTGTGTTTTGCTTTTGCTCATGTTAAAAGTTACTTGAATATCTGGGTTTTAATTCTCTTTCCTGGGTATAATTTACTGAACAGTTCTAATTCACTAATGCGCCATGGTCTGACTTCAACCCTTTCAGAACATGCTGGAATTTCTAGTCTTCTGACCTCTGAGGAGATATTGGCAACCACCAAAAAAATATTGGAATACCCTGTCTCTGCAGGTTGAAGATCAGAGAATCCCGCTCCACCCAGCTGATGGGAGGCACATTGCGTAGCAGCTGGACCAACACAGTCCCATGTGGCTCGGACACCTCATAAAGAATGATGGAGGTTTGTCCAGCTCACCAGAGCACACTGTTCGGGAGAGTGCAGGCATGGCAGGCATATTGGTTTTGGAATGCGCACTCTGTGAAGCGGCTCTGATGGTATGAATTGTTTCAAGTATTAATTCTGATAACTACTGTGGCAATGTAACAGCACCAGAATGAGTTAAAACTCAAATGAGTAAAAGAAAGCATGTGATGGACACATAAGCGGAGGCCTCTGAGAAAAACTCCACAAAGTAAACGGTAAAAGAAGAAACATTCTGGGTTCCATGAGCAGGGAATATCAAGAAAAGAAGTGGAGGAAATTGTGAAATAAGTACTGGGGCACAGAAAAAAAGAGAAACGTTAGAAAGGCGACCCCATCTTCCTCATTACGTTTTTTGATCTTCACCATCATCTATCATCTTCTCCCCCTTACCTTTTATTCTACATCATCCAATTCAAAGAAAGAAATTGATCGTAGTGCAAAATACCTGGACCGGGAACAGGTTCAAAAAGTTCTAGGACAAGTCCATGGAGTTAATTGAGCAGGATGTCCTAGGGAAATCTAAGGATTCGACAATTCAGCAATACAAACATTCCCATAAACTGTCCTGCTTTTAATATCGCAATGCAAGAAGCTAGATGGGAATTATCTAGCTAATCAGTTGCTCACAAACTGTACCCCGCAGGATTACTGTAGGCAATTACTGAACATGTAAAAAGTAGCTTCATCAAAAATAGGAATTGTTAGAAGTAATGAGTTCATTCAAAATTAAAGACCAAGGTCATTGAGGTGATTCAAACACAATTCATCAACTCTGTGATGATTTATTCTTGAGCAAAGGCCAGCATTCACTTGAATACATATAGGGCTCAATTGCCAATGCATTTCGGAGTCTGCCTACTCCTTCTTCAGGGCGAGACCCTATTTGTAATTATAATTTACAACACAATATTTACCAACTCAGATCATTCAACAAAGTCAACAATGTACAGTAAAAAGTAATATGGATTATGTATAGTTACATACCAAAAAGATTCTGTGTGTCACAAGATCACCCAAAGGAAGAAATGACAGAAACAAAACATGTAATGAAGTGTTTAACCAGTACTGTTTTATTGGTATAATTAATTGTAAGCGTATTTTCACTGTACCTCAATTTTGCATTCTTGAAGTGTGACTACGTGTTGGTCAGTCTGAGTTTAAATTAGCACTGTAAATAAATAAATAGTTGGCTTTTTGGTGCTGTCTTAGCATACTAAAGTATTATATAAGAATTACCAAGTGTGTCTCACGGTGTAACTGGGAGAGAAGCGTTCAACGCTTACCTGTGTGCTTCTTGTAAACGAGTAACCGCTGTATCGATCGCGCTTTAATGCGCATGCTGATCTAATAACTCACAGAGCAGTCCATAGAATGGTGCTTTAGATTGTGGGATTGAAGAGAGAAAACTAATATAAGTAATGTGGTTACAAGTAAGCCACTTATCTCTACTCTGTGTTTCTCTCGGTCCTTTTACCGGAAGACGCTGCTCCGTGTGAACGCTAGTAGTGACTATATCCGAGAACAAGCAGAAATGGGGAAGAAATTCCTGGTACGTGGTTATAAAAGCAGCGACGTAGAAGCGGCTACATCAAGGATCAGCCAAACAAATTGTGAGACTTTTTTAACACAAACAACAGAGAAAAAGGGAACAGTTCCCGTAGTATATGTCTCAAATTTCTCCCTGCAAAGACACATAATTAAGAACATTATAAAGAAAAACTGTGAGATCCTAACTTGCAATATAATAGTTCAACATTTATTTAAAGAACTTCCTATCTTCACATACCAGAGAAGTCGGAATTTAAGAGACAAACTGGTCTCAAGCAAACTTCCACCCAAGGAACCTATCACACAACGAACTGGGACCTTCCCGTGTCTACACTGTGCCAACTGTGGATTTGTAACAAAGAGTAACGCAATTAACCATCCATGCATGTGGGAGAACATAAAACTGCGCAGCAATGGAACTCGTGATAGCAGCAATATCATTTATGCTATAAAATGTCCATGTGGACTTTATTATGTGGGCAAATGAAAGCGTACCACAAAGACGAGATGGAATGAGCATAGATCGTGTATTAGAAATTCTAATATGAATTCTGCAGTAGCACGCATTGGGGGGAGAAGACACACAATCTGTCCCAAATCAGATTTCAGATTCTGGAAGTGATACCCAAGAACAATCCAGATGAAGATATGAATCTGAAATTAGACAGGAGAGAGACTTTTTGGATAGACTGGCTTGGGAATCTAATGCACAATGGATTAAATGAACAGATTCATTTTCATTGTTACATCTAAGCATCTTCACATTGGTTGTATATATCTCATTATAACACTGTTGATGTATTGTCCCACATGTTCAGTCAACGCACCATCTTTCCTCGATTATTGTAATTTAACAATGGGTGACACAACGGAAGAGATTAACTTTCATTGTTCCATCTAAGTAATGGGTGACATAACTGACATAGCTTTTACCGGCATTGTTGTTGAATGATTCCACATGTTGATTTAACATACAACCTTTCTTTGATCTCAGTTACTCAGTTATGTCTAGTATAATGCAAGCAGCCTTCACGGACAAGTATGGTCACCTTATTAGCCTAGGAGTACTCCTAAGAAACTAAGGGGCATTTTAGGGATTTGTATCTCCCTCATATCTTTTTAGTTACTTGGATCAGACGCTCCTTGCAAACTGAGGCTAGTTTTTCACGATCTCGCCACATCAATTTATGGTGCTTTGAAATGTATTCCTCCACCTTACCGGCCTCTATTTACTTAACTCATCACCTGATATAACTCTTTAGCCGCTATATCCCTTGTTATATATACATGCAAGATCTATCACAACAGTAGGTTAACCATCAGGCACACCGACACGTCCCGATCTACTCACAAGAGTAGATTGGGGCTTGAGATGCCGTTGGTCGCAGCACAGCCTTGTGTGCGTGTCTCAACGTCGTCTACATTGGTTGCCATAGCTACATGTGCATAGAATCTGACACGCCGCACTAGGCATGGTCACTATTTTAAGCTCGATTTGTAGACAAATTAGCATGGGTACCCTTCTCCCTATACAGCGACCCTTCCTGCGAACCACTTATAACATAGACGTAACATTCCTCTTATGACAGCGTTTTGTCCAGCCATTTCCTTTATATGATTTTGAAAGTCGGACACTGATCGCTGAGCGTGCCTGGCAATGGCGTCCGGTCGTCATAGCAATGAAGCTTTAACTACAGTAGCGCGCGTTCACTAGTAGCGTTCACACGGGGCAGAGTCTGCGGGTAAGAGGACCGAGAGAAACACAGAATAGAGTTAAGTGGCTAACTTGCAACCACATTACTCATATTAGTTTTCTCTCTTCAATCCCACACACTGATGCACCATTCTATGGACTGCTCTGAGAGTTATTAGATCAGCATGCACATTAAAGCGCGATCGATACATCGGTTACTCATTTACAAGAAGCACACAGGTAAGCGTTGAACGCTTCTCTCCCTGTTACACCGTGAGACACACTTGATAATTCTTATATAATATGTTAGGATGCTAAAACAGCATCAACAAGCCAACTATTATTTCTTTACAGTGCTATTTTAAACTCTGACTGGCCAACACGTAGTCACACATAGTCACACTTCAAGAATGCAAAATTGAGGTAAAGTGAAAATACGTGTACAATTATACCAATAAGCTAGTACTGGCTAAACACTTCATTACATGTTTTTGTTTCTGTCTTTTTTTTCCTTTGGGTAATCTTGTGTCACACTGACTCTTTTTGGCATGTAACCATAAATCACGTTTTACTGTACATTATTGACTTTGTTGAATGATCTGAATTGGTAAATATTGTGTTGTAAATTATAATTACAAATAGGGTCTCGCCCTGAAGAAGGAGTAGTCAGACTTCGAAATGTATTTGCAATTGAGCCTTGTATGTATTCAAGTGAATGCTGGCCTCTGACTCAAGAATAAATCATCACAGAGTTGATGAATTGTGTTTGAATCACAACAATGACCTTGGTCTTTAATTTGGAATGAACATCTAACAATTCCTATTTTTGATAAAGCTACTTTTTACACGTTCAGAAATTGCCTACAGTAACCCCGCGGGGTACAGTTTGTGAGCGACTGATTAGCTAGCTCAGGGGTCTGCAACCTGTGGCTCTCTAGGTGTTTTGGACTACAGCTCCCATGATCCCTCGTCATTGTCTATGCTGATTAGGGCTGATGGGAGTTATAGTCCCAAACATCTGGAGAGCCAAAGGGATGATTCCCATCTAGCTTCTTGCATTGCTGTATTTTGAGTCCAGGTGTCTCTGGACCTTTCTCAGCCGGCTCCTTCCAAAGAATTATTTCAGAACCACATCCGTGGGATTGAACTCATAACTATTTGATACAAGTGAATCAAGATACGTGGTGCCCACCTATCTGCATTGCTGCTTTTAATATCGAACATCTGGGACAAGATCCTTAAAGAATGGGACGACTCCAAGCACATCTTGAGGCATCAGTTCATGTCCATGTTATAGCCTCTCAAGAGGCAAGATGCTATGCTACCAGCAAAGGCACCTTCATGGGAGGGCAAAAGGGGCATGTGCCTCGGGCCCCCACCTTGAGAGGGACCCCCAACTCGCTGCTTGCTGCAAAGAAGTCAGTACACTTATTTTACAAAATGTAAATAACATTTCTTGATATTCTGTAGTGTGTTGCTAAGACTCAGATTGCTGCCTGGCTGCTGTTAACAAATAAGGTCTGATTGTAATGCAAGCTGTGTTCAATCTACTACATACAGTGGGTGTGTTTACTATAGTACAATTTGTGGAGCGCTTTTACATTTAATTGGTTAATATGCTGCTAAAATGCAATAATAAAAGTTCAAAAGCACACTTACAAGCTTGAGTGCCACGAGGGTTTAGAAGATTGCTCACTGTGTTAAGCACCCCTGTTGCAGAGATCTTGTTCAGATGCCATATCACAGTTCTAGATTTCATCAAGGCAGATTTCGAAGTTTCTTTTTCTTTTTTTAAAGTTATTACATTGGGGTTTATAAACTATGGTGATAGTAACAACTACTGTGCTACATTACAACATACCTGCATCAGATAGCTCTAGTTATAAAAACGAAAATAGCATCAGATGGTGCAGGTCTAGCGCTCAGCCCTCCCAAACAGGGATTGTAAAAATTGAACAGCCACCCCCAATAAAGAACACAATGGATGCCATTTTAATACTTTTATACCTTCGCTTACCACTCTAGTCCATTTTTAATTGCTTTCCAAGAACAGAAGGGGCACAATGCAGTTAACATCACCACTGAGATTTCCTCCTCTGTCTTGAAAGCATGATTGATTTTATATGCCTGCTTGATATATTCATGCAGGCGCAAAACGAATGGATTCCTATGGAATCCACCTCCATAGTGTACCTGGTAGAGGAGGGAGATTCCTCAGGAATCCAAAGTGAATGTCATCTGCAAAGTGTTATTTGCAGGCAGGCTTTAGATTTTTAAAAACAGCTGAGTAAAAGTGAAGCGTAAAAGCGATTTCACCTAGTTTTACTTTTCCATTTCTACACTTCACTTTGTAATTGTATAACATTGCATACAGGGGAAAGAACAGCATGCAATAAATTTTTTTTCTCGTAAAATGACCCCCATTGTGTTAGGTGGGAGAAGTGATTACAAAGCCAAATTCAAGACAGTGGAGCCAACTGTCAAGGTTTTGCCACAGACCATATTGTGATCCTGGACATATCATCATAACCCATTGTATAGTACTGTGCTGTCTTGGGGAAATGTGTTTGCCTTGTCACATTCCTTTGGCATTTTTAGCCTATTGACTGATCTTTCTTTTTGTGCAGGCAATTTGGGTTTTGAGGGTTTTACACAGGTAAAAGCGGACTACATATCACAGGACGTTTGCTCCTTAGCCTCCATTCTAATGGATGTGTCCTCACATAGATTCCTCATCGTCGGCATACCATTATCATGCTTGCAGCTTCAGAAACCTTTTTGACAGCTCTGTTTTTCCGCATGCACAGCATGCTTCGTAACATTTCTACTCAACTCAGCGATTCATTTATATTGCGTAGTTCAATCCTTCGAGTCAATCCTTCGAGTATGTCTACTCTGAAGACTGGTTTCGGACTCTGACTCGAGGATGTCAATCACACATCCACACAGAATATTGTGCCTTGGTGAAGGGCACACAGTCGGTGACTGTGGTTCTTGTCAAACCATGACTAGCAAGTGTAAAAAAAACAAGGGTATTTCTCCATTAAATCCCTTGTAATCCTCTTTTGGGGTGACTGAAGAAGGGTCATTGCTGTTGGATCCGGAACCAGAAAGAGAGGGAAGGAGTTTCAAGGTGAGACATGGGATCCCCCTTTCCGTAACACCTCCCTACCCGACATTCCCTCAGTTACCATACATCATTTCAGAACCAATACGGATTCCGCTCTCCCCAATTCCAGCAAGTACCAACACGGAAGAGAGGCATAGGAGAACCGGGAAAAGGAAATCACATTTCACCCAGTGCCCTACAACAACAGGACGACCCTCCTTTTCCCGACAATATTTTACTGGATTTTTCTAAACTCCTTAGTGAAAACTACAATTCCCGTAATTCCTCCCATCTGTTCTTTTCTAAAGCCACTGAGACAAGGAAGAGAGAGATTGGGATGAGGAAGATTACGAACAGGGATCCACAAACAATAGACTCTCCCCTTTCTACAGCAGACTGTCCCTCTAATGAGGCCAGGCTAAATCAGGCCTCCTTCTTTAATTCCTTGCACCTGACTTCACTTGTCTCTCACAGACGTACAAGAGATGGAGCAGGAATGCATATTGCGAGTGAGTTGGGGATGATGGAGGTGCCGGGAAGCAGGAAAAAGACCTAGCGAGCTGCAGAGACCCTGAGAGACCTGGAGGAGGAGAACACCACCCAAACCCTGGCCCTGTTACTTGAGAGGAGACTGCAGTGTGGAGGTGGGAACTGTACCTCCAGAAGGCAAGACCAGGGGCAGCTGGGGTTGCTTGACAACCCCCACACAGCAAAACCCCTCCCCTGAGCCAAGCAGACGAACCCAGGTCTCTGAGGCGCAGGTGGAGAGACCCTGACCTCCGATTAACATCCCCTTTTAGCTCCTGAAGCTCCCACTTCGAATGAAAGAGACTTGGGCACAGAAGGCCCTGATGTTGGTGAAAGGAACTGTGACCTTGTGCCGAAGAAGCCCAAGTGTGTGCTGTGCTCGAATGAACCACCTTGTCCCATGCTAAAAACGTGGGGAAGGGAGGCCAACAGCCTAAACATCCTGACCTATCATTTTGTGAACACTTCTTTCTTTTTGTGAACACTATCCAACACTATTTGTAGCATGCCGGTAAGGATTGCAATAGATTCTTTTAGTATAGGCCCTTTTTATATGACTAGAATCCACTAGGACTGTATTATTTGATGGTCGTAGCTTGCTCCCATCTTAGATTTAGGTTTAGATAGGTTTTTTTCACACGCCTGATAAAGTTCAAGAAACAACCTTGAACTGGGATCACTTGTATTGTATTGTATTTGGTTATTTATATAGCGCCCCTTCCCCATTTGTATGGCCTCAATGTGCTTAGTAGTTGGAAGACTTGTGTCTGTCTTACATAGATACCATGCCTTCCTTACACAAGGCCTTGAAGTAGAGGAAGTCAAAAACTCACCTTAGGTTAGTGGGTGTTCAAATACTCGTCCTCTACTCTGTCGAAGAGGAAATCTTCAGAAAACAGGAATTTGGGGGAGACATCTCTTCAGAGATCTAAAAAACACTCCAAGCATTCAAAACGGTCAAGGCCAAGAAGTGATTTGCTTCACTCTTCATCTTCGTCTTCTCGAAGGAAGTCCCAGAAGAAACTGCATTGGTCTTCATCATCAGATTCTTCGGCCAACCGGAAAAAGCTACGTTTCCCTGATAAATCTGCCTCAGCAGCAGATTGGGAAGAGGTTTGACACAAAATGATGGATGTGTTTTGGAAGGTGGCCCCGCCCGGTCCCCTGAAAGAGCTATAAAAGGGTCCCGACCTCCCCCCCACCTTCCAAAGCTGGCAGGGAGTTGTCTATGGCCCTGACTCACACACCCAAGAGCCTGTGTCAAAAGCCTGAGGGGCCTACTTCGGTGGCGCTGACTGTGTCGAATGGTTGAGGAGTATCAAACCCTAAGGTTTCCACTTCTTCATTTTCGAAGGACTCAATGTCCAAGTCTTCGATGTCAAAGCCATCAACATTATATTGCGACCTGTTGGCGAGTTTTAAACCCTTGTCGAAAAAAATGCTTTTTTAAGTCTATTGGGTTGATTTTTTGAGGAGGAGGAAGAAGAAGATGACGTTTACCAGTAATAAGTGAAATAATCGTTTAAAAAAAGATAAAAAAATATCGATTTAGATAGACCGCTTTGTGACCGCACAGAGCGGTCATTCTAAATTGAACTGTCAGCCCCTGCAACACACACAAGTGCATGCAGGGGCTGCAGGCACAGCGAGACCCAGAGGAGGAGCCACGGGAGTGTCAGGTGAGTGTCTGTGTGTGTGTGAGAAAACAAATGTATGTTGTGTTAGGCGATCCTCTGCACACCAGGCCACTACACATCAGAACACTGCTCACATTCCCCCAGCATCCCCTCCCAAGCTTCGAGGCTCATGTGATTCGGTGAACCCACAGAACCGAAAACTCCGTACCAGCTTTAGTGTACGGGCTCGATTACAACCCTTTCTGCATTGGCAATTGCCTTGGAGAACATATAGCAGAAGGGGCGGCGTTTCGTCTTCACGTCGGTCATGTGATTCACTGTGGCGTTCCTCACGTGATCTTGGTGGACGTCACATGACCCAGAGAAGTCACATGACCCAGGGACGCTCAGTATAAAGGTCTGAGAGACAGAACGCTCATTGCTTCTCAGCTGGCTTCAGACCCTGTTTGGCGTTACTACTTGCTCCTTGTTATCTTGATCACGGAACTCTACCTCGGACTCCCTCGGACACTCCTTTTGTACCTTTGCTTGGAACTGTTGACCTGTTGCCGGATTTTGGACTTCACCTTGACTTGTCTTTGGATCATCCCTGGTTACCTTGCTGAACTTCTACGCCCTTTCCCTTCTTGGGATTCAAGTCAAGCCCTCTCTCCTACAGGTGGCTAACCCGTCATCCACGCTAACCTGCGGTTCTACCATTCCAGGGACCGCCGCATCATCTGAGTCTCGAACCTCTCTACTAGGTTACCTGGGTCACCCTTACACCAGATAGGTAAGACACTTTAGATCCTTTTGTTTATCTGACTGTATTGTGATTGCCTGGTACTTAACCCCGTTCCTTCTTGACAGCAGCATCGGTGTTCCAGAGGCTCCGTGGATCTGGGAAGACATCTCCCACCTGTGGCCTCAAAGGTCGCACAGCGGGTTTCTATTTAGTTCCCCTGTGCGTCACTTGGGGACAGAGGACTCATCGGTCTACACGACACTCAAGTCAGAACAGACTGAGAAGCCGTTTAGTCGTGTTTGACGATGCAGGGATCCACGGAAGAACCCATAGCTGCTTTAGTCCAGGCAATTACAGTATTAAGGGCAGATATGGCAGCCGCGAACACAGTGATCCACCAAAGGTTGGATTCCATACAGAGTGTTCAGCATTCCCTTCCTGCAGACCCTGAGTTTGGAGATGCCAGCTCCTTCACTACACCCCCTCCCTTGGCTACTTCTACAGTCCCAACTCCAATGATCCTCCCAACTCCTTCCCCCCTGGCTGCTCCGGAACGCTATCAAGGTGACCCCAAGAAATTCAGAACCTTTGTTAATCAGTGCAAGTTACACTTCTTATGCAGACCTTTGGCTTTTCCTACTTCCACTACTAAAGCCGCCTTCGCCCTCTCCCATTTAGCCGGAACGGCTGCCGCTTGGGCGAATCCCCTGCTAGAGAACAATAGCCCAGTCCTTTATGACTTCGATTTGTTGGTTCTAGAAATGTCTCGAGTATTCGATACCCGACACAAGGCACAGTCTAGGGATTTGGAGTTTTTAGAACTGACTCAGGGTAGAAGGACTTTGATAGAATACATCACCCGTTTCAATCAACTAGTTGCAGAAACATCATGGCCAGAAAACAAGCGGGCGGTGGTCTTTTATAGGGGGTTGAGTAACACCATGAAAGATGCTTTATCAGTGATCCCTTCTATGCCTACTCAGTATCAGGAATTGGTTGATCTTGTCTTGCAGGTAGATGCACGACGATCAGAGCGTAGAGCTGAATTGGGGGTCTCTTCCCATCCTACTGTTGCTAGTACTCCTGCTTCCAGTACAGAAGAACCTATGCAAGTGGGAGGTTTACGTAGTCCTATCACAACATCAGAGAGGGAACGTAGAAGGGTGGACAATGCATGCTTTTATTGTGGCACCACTGAACATTTTGTGAAAGAGTGTCCTCGACGTCCCAAGAAGAGCCAGGTTTTTCGGATGGCTCGACCTTAGATCCGGAGAACAGGTCGAGTGTCCCGTCATCCTCTCCGGGTACCTCTCTTGCCTTTGCTCGTGTCCAACCCATCTCTGTAAAGGCTACTCTATGTCCCTCTACAGGCCTTCTTCATGCAGTCAATATCATCATTGATTCAGGTGCCACTGGTAATTACATAGATATTGATTTGGCCCATTCCCTCAACCTACCTTTAGTGGTAAAAACACGACCGGAACATGTCCAAGCCGTAGACGGCTCTGCATTAGTTTCTGGTCCTGTTAGACACCAAACTGCACCCCTCTTGTTGAACATACAAGAAACACACACAGAAACCTTAAGTTTTGATTTAATTACCACACCCCAATTCGGTATCATACTAGGAATTCCATGGTTACGTGATCATAATCCACTGATCAATTGGCAGTCAGGCACTGTACTCTTCGAGTCCGAAGTCTGTCAGAATTATTGTCTCCCGGTCCATCAGGCCTCTGACACACCTTCTCGGGCCTTGGGAGCTTTAGCTCAACTCACTGTTGATGAGCCAGAGATTGTTCATTCACATACTGTTGGGGGGTTGGTGTCTGGGATTCCGCCTGAGTACAAGGCATTCGAATCAGTTTTCGATCGGGGCTCTTCCGAGGTACTTCCTCCACATAGACCATATGACTGCCCAATCGAAATACTTCCTGATTCCACTATCCCTTCGGGCAGGATCTATTCTTTGTCCCCTTCGGAGGAACAAGCATTGAAGGAGTATGTACAGAACGCGTTACGTTTAGGACACATCCGTCCCTCCACTTCACCAGCAGCAAGTCCCATTTTCTTTGTACCCAAGAAGGAGGGGGATTTACGCCCTTGTGTGGATTATCGACGTCTTAACGCTATCACAAAAAAGGATAGATATCCAATCCCGTTAATCACCCCACTTCTAGACCATTTAACACATGCTTCCATTTTCACCAAGCTTGACCTACGTGGCGCATACAATTTAGTACGCGTTCGCGAGGGAGACGAGTGGAAAACGGCTTTCTGTACTCGTTACGGCTTGTACGAATATTTAGTCATGCCTTTTGGCCTATGTAATGCCCCGGCCACATTCCAACGATTCATGAATGACATATTCAGGGATATTCTGGATGTTTACATGGTTGTGTACTTGGACGACATCTTAATCTTTTCTCGTGATCTTGATGACCATGTAAAGCATGTTCGAGAAGTACTATCCCGTTTGAGAGAACATTCCTTATTTGCCAAACCTGAGAAATGTCAGTTCCATAAAACTTCTGTTGAGTTTCTGGGTTTCCACATCGCCCCTGGGGCGTTATCCATGAACGAATCTAAGGTCAAAGCAGTATTAGATTGGCCAGTACCTCAAACACTCAAGTCCTTGCAGGCCTTTTTGGGATTCGCCAACTTTTATAGACGTTTCATTTCTTCTTTTTCCACAATTGTTGCGCCGCTCACGGCTCTGACTAGTCCTCAGGTACCCTATCATTGGCACAGGGAACATCAGGAGGCTTTTGAGGCTTTGAAAACCGCCTTCACTACCGCACCGGTACTCCAACACCCCAATCCTGATCTTCCGTTCATAGTTGAGGCGGATGCCTCTTCCTTTGCTCTCGGTGCGGTACTGTCTCAAACGTGTCCTACTACAGGCAAATTACATCCAGTGGCATACCATTCCCGTAGGTTTTCCAGTACTGAGTCTCATTACACCGTTACGGAGAAAGAACTCTTGGCTGTCATGGATGCCTTCCGTGTTTGGCATCATCATCTTCTGGGGGCTAAACACTCCATCACAGTATACTCCGATCATCGGAATTTACAGGATCTGGCTTCTCTGAAGTGCATTAATAGCAGACAGGTCCGATGGCACCTTTTCTTTTCCGCTTTTGATTTTCGCATTGTGCATCGTCCTGGCACTTCACATGGGAAAGCAGATGCCTTGTCACGTTCCCCGGGGGGGGTCCAGTTGCCTGCCTTCCCTGACACCGTTCTCGGAAAGTGTCATGTGATTTGTCTCTGTACACCCTCATTGTCGCTTTTAGACTCGGTCCGATCCTGGACTAGCAAACATTCTGATCAGTTGCGAGAATGGGATCCGGTGTATTCTGATGGATTACCTTTCGTACATGAACGCCTGTTCCTTCCCACACCTGACACGCGTAATCTGGCCCTTGAGTGGTCTCATGATGCTCCCTTTAATGCCCATCCCGGACAAGGACGCACTTTAGATCTTCTCAAGCGTTGGTGTTGGTGGCCTTCTATGAAGCGCGATGTGGAGTGTTATGTCAATTCGTGCGCAGTATGTGCTCAGGCTAAACATCGAAGAGGTCGACCGGTTGGGTTGTTACTTCCGCTTCCGGTACCTCCTAGGCCCTGGCATACGTTGACTATGGATTTCGTTACTGATCTCCCCAAGTCGAAAGGCTTTGATTCCGTCTGGGTAGTGGTGGACACGTTCACAAAAATGGCTCGTTTTGTTCCTTGTAAAGGCATTCCTTCGGCCCCTGTCTTGGCGGATTTGTTTTTTGAACATGTGTTCATGCTATTCGGCCTCCCTTCGGTCATTATATCCGATCGAGGTTCACAGTTCACCTCTCGGTTCTGGAGATCGTTGACGAGATTATTGGGCATTGATACCAGGTATTCGTCGGCCTATCATCCTGAGACCGATGGGCAAACCGAAAGGACGAATCAATCCATGGAACAGTACCTTCGCTGTCTTATATTGCAACATCAGACCTCTTGGTTGGCCGTGTTACGGCTTGCGGAGTTCGCGTACAATAATGCGGCTCATTCAGCTACTGGTTATTCTCCTTTTTACGCCCTCTACGGCCAACATCCCAAGGTCTTGCCGGTCCCTGATGCTTCCAGTTCTTCGAACTCTGCGGCCACGACATGTCTTAGGGATCTGTCGGTTGTACATGCTAGTACCGTGGTTCATCTCACCGAAGCAAAGGCTTCTATGAAGGCCCGTGTGGATAGCAAACGTACTGCTGCTCCCCCTCTGGTGGTGGGTTCTAGGGTCTGGTTGTCGTCACGCCATCTTCGCCTAGCGGGTTGCCGGAAGTTATTACCTCGCTTTGTCGGCCCGTATGTGATCTCTCAGGTTGTGAATCCGGTGGCTTTTCGTCTAGTGCTACCCAGTTCTTGGCGTATCCATCCTGTGTTTCATGTCTCCCTCCTCAAACCTTGTCCTGACTCTGTCCGTCTTCGTACCCCTGTTGCGCCGGTGTCCTTGACCTCTCCTGATGTTTTTGAGGTGTCGGCCATTTTGGGTTCCAGATGGTTTAGGGGTAGGCTCCAGTATCTGGTGGATTGGAAGGGTTATGGCCCGGAGGAGCGTTCGTGGGTGTCCGCCCCTGATCTGAACGCCCCTCGGTTAGTAGCCCGTTTCCATAAGGATCATCCGTCCTGCCCACGGGGTCGTGGGCCGTTGGGGGGGGCTATGTTAGGCGATCCTCTGCACACCAGGCCACTACACATCAGAACACTGCTCACATTCCCCCAGCATCCCCTCCCAAGCTTCGAGGCTCATGTGATTCGGTGAACCCACAGAACCGAAAACTCCGTACCAGCTTTAGTGTACGGGCTCGATTACAACCCTTTCTGCATTGGCAATTGCCTTGGAGAACATATAGCAGAAGGGGCGGCGTTTCGTCTTCACGTCGGTCATGTGATTCACTGTGGCGTTCCTCACGTGATCTTGGTGGACGCACATGACCCAGAGAAGTCACATGACCCAGGGACGCACAGTATAAAGGTCTGAGAGACAGAACGCTCATTGCTTCTCAGCTGGCTTCAGACAATGTTTGGCGTTACTACTTGCTCCTTGTTATCTTGATCACGGAACTCTACCTCGGACTCCCTCGGACACTCCTTTTGTACCTTTGCTTGGAACTGTTGACCTGTTGCCGGATTTTGGACTTCACCTCGACTTGTCTTTGGATCATCCCTGGTTACCTTGCTGAACTTCTACGCCCTTTCCCTTCTTGGGATTCAAGTCAAGCCCTCTCTCCTACAGGTGGCTAACCCGTCATCCACGCTAACCTGCGGTTCTACCATTCCAGGGACCGCCGCATCATCTGAGTCTCGAACCTCTCTACTAGGTTACCTGGGTCACCCTTACACCAGATAGGTAAGACACTTTAGATTCTTTTGTTTATCTGACTGTATTGTGATTGCCTGGTACTTAACCCCGTTCCTTCTTGACAGCAGCATCGGTGTTCCAGAGGCTCCGTGGATCTGGGAAGACATCTCCCACCTGTGGCCTCAAAGGTCGCACAGCGGGTTTCTATTTAGTTCCCCTGTGCGTCACTTGGGGACAGAGGACTCATCGGTCTACACGACACTCAAGTCTGAACAGTATGAGAACGGGAAGGGTGGGGGTGACATGCAACTGTGTGTGTGTATGTGGTGGGGTGGAGGAGCGGGGTAGTGAAGGGGAAGGGGGCTCAGGGGGAAAATCCCTGAATGAAAAAAAAAACTTAGCTATGTGCCTTTTTGGCTTTTTGAGGGCAGAAAAAAAAAGACATAGAACCGTTTTACCATTTGGCTTTCAATGTTTCAGGTCACCCAATGTCCCGGAGGAACTCATTTCAGAGGAATCTCAAAAAGAGGACTTGGCTACTTGCCTTAAGGATGCCAGTGGGCAAGACACTTCGCCAGAAGTGAATTTTGACACTCCAGACTCTGCTGGTCATCCCAGTGGTGTGTACAAGTCGGGGATGGGAAAAGTTACTAATACTTGGGCTGGGGTCGTCCTGCAAAGGATATCGAAAAGGATGATCTCACTGATATCCTGGACAAAGGACCCCCCCAAGGAACCTGTTTTGTCTTTTCACTCTGTACTGAAAAATAACATATTTGACAATTGGCAGAAGCCGGATACCACTCCTGCTGTCAATAAGGAGCTGGTAAGGAAGTACAAGCCATAGGCCATTGACCCTGATTTCCTTTCAAGGCACCCTACCATTGAAAGCTTGGTAGTACAAACAGCTATTTCGACATCCAAGGCAGCTGCTTACCCAAAAATCCCTCCTGACAGGGAAGATAAAAATATGAAATACTGGGGAAAAGGGTATTTTCCGCTGCGAGCATGGCACTTAAGGCCATGAACACGTTTTGTGGCTTAGCCAAATACACCCATACTTTGTGAGATGTTAGTTCTCAAGCGGCTGAGGATGTTCCAGAGGGAGAAATGAGAGATTGCTTCCTAAACATCATTCAAGATGGTAAGGATGCTGCCTGCCAATCACCTCAATCAGTATTGGATGCGTCTGACTGTGTTGGTTGCTCTGTGGCTGCAAGCACAGTTACAAGCAGATTTGCATGGCTGCGTATATCGTGCTTTGCATGACTGCGTATATCGTGCTTTGCACCTGATGTCCAATCCAGTCTTTTGGACATGTCCTTCGATGGATCACACCGCTTTGGGGCAAAGGCTGATGAAAGCCTAGAGAAGCTGCAAGCTTCTAAGGCAGCTGCAAAATCCTTAGGTGCAGTCATTCACCAGCCCGAGCAACATAAAGGGTCTTCCCAGAGCTGGAGAGGGTGTTCTTTTCATTTCTTCCCCTCATTTGGACAGAGGAGTAGGGGACAGACTGTACAAAGAGGCCAAAGACGGTTTCCATGTGGTGCAAGAGGCTGTGTAGGAAGATCAGCCCAGACAGTCACCTCTGCATCACGCTCTGCCACAGCTATAGTGCCAAATCCACTTTGACTACTTCACTCACAAGTCTCTGGTGGGAGGTAGGCTAACCCAGCGTCTCAGAGAATGGAAAACATGACTTCAGATGCTTGGGTGCTGCAGACAGTAGCTCAAGGGTACTGTCTGCCATTTTTAAAAAAGGATGCCTGATTGTCCCCCGAGCAACCAATCTCTTTGAGAACCTGGCCCACTCCTTCTGCAGGAGATTCTTTCCCTGGTGGAAAAAGGTGCTGTGGAATGGGTACCTGTGGTGGAGCAATACCAGGGTTGGTACTCCACCTACGTTCTGGTTCCCAAGAAAGACAGAGGACTGCAACACATCTTGGACCTGAGATGCTTGAGCAAGTTCCTCAGAAAGGACAGAATCAAGATGGTCACTCGTTCGCAGATCCTGCAGGCCCTTCAGCTCCAGGGTTGGTCGATCTTCAGGAAGCTTACTTTCATATGCCTATACAACACAAGCACAGAAAGTACCAGAGGTTTGCCATTGAAAGTTCTTCCTATCAGTTTTGAGCCCTGCCTTTCGGGCTGACCTCCGCCCTGAGGGTCTTCACCAAGTTAATGGTGGTGGTGGCAGCGAATCTAAGGAGGGGATGGATCCACATCTTTCC
The DNA here is from genome assembly GCF_040938575.1 of Ambystoma mexicanum. Taxonomy (NCBI): domain Eukaryota; kingdom Metazoa; phylum Chordata; class Amphibia; order Caudata; family Ambystomatidae; genus Ambystoma; species Ambystoma mexicanum. The sequence continues at coordinate 227,255,588 of NC_090937.1, read as the reverse complement.
CTACCTAGACGATTGGCTGATAAAAGCTTGTTTTCCCGAACAGTCTCTGGAACATCTCAGCAGCACCCGCCACTCTCTCCACAAACTGGGCTTCTCCCTCAACTTCAAGAAGTCCCAGCTGACAGCTTCCCAAAGGCTTCAGTTCAATGGAGCAGCCCTGGATTCCTCCTCTGAGAAGGCTTTGCCTGTCATGATCCGACCCTGGAGGATTTGGGATAGTTGTAAGACTCCCAGGACTTGCCACCCCGTGTTCTCTGAAAGCGTGGTGCGCGGTCTAGCAGTTTCCAACATGGCCACCGCCATCTTATTTCACACAGCTGAAGACGTGGAACTTTGCATTGCAACCCTTCTGTTCGGGTGAGTTACCGCTCAAGTGTGTGGTCTCCTTGGTACACTCCTGTCCTCTTTGTGCTAACATTTGCTCTCTCTCTTTGCCCCTGCCTTTTTGCGATTGCTCGCGCTCCTCGCGACCCGCGTACTATTCCTTGCTTGCTGACAGACCTCGTTCCGGTCACTTTCTCCTTTCCTTGCCCGTGCTGCCAGCTGTCCCCAGACCTGTTTTGTTTTGAGACTGATTTTGTTCCCGTCTCCCAGTGCCTTACCTTTATACGTTTACCTGCTTACCTTGGCTCCGTACCATTCTCACTGCATTGGTGCTTTCTGGGAAACACAGTCCACAAAAGAACATACCAACCAACTTGGATTACGGGACATCGCTGAACCCCTGCCCACCTATGACTCCCCAGGGATTTTGCCTCTGCTTTTTCCTGAATTGGGGGTGGGCTCCCTGTAGTCCCTGCTGCCGTGCAAGTAGCCCACAGGGGCAAAGTGGCCTCTGGGGGAGCCTGTCCCTACCTCTACCAGAAAGGAAGGAAAGGGAAGAAAGAAACTGGTCTTCATAGAAGGAGAAAGAAGAAAGATTCTACAGAAGAATCCTCTGGTGAGGAGGCGGCAAACAATACCAGTGTGGAAACTCCTGACAGTCCACCTGTATCTGAGATTGCCTCCCAAGTTGAGGGCTCAACATATCTTGCAGATGGTGATAAGATTACAAAATGCCCAATATCTTCCAGCTTTCAATTTTCTGAGGTTGCTGGGCCTCATGGCATCCTGCATTTTCCTGGTGCCGGAGACCCGCCTAAGGATCAGATGCCTCCAGTGGGCCCTCAGATCCCATTGGTCACAATTCTCATGTAGGATGATGGACCTCCTTTAGGTCCCCGAGCAAGGTCGCGCAGGATCTCCTGAATTGGGCCTGTAAAGAGAATGTGATGATAGGGCAACCTTTTGGCAACCCTGGCCGGAGATGACAATAGTCACAGATTCTTCCCTCACAGGTTGGGGTGCTCACATGAGCAATCTCACGATAAGCAGACTTTGGTGCCCATTAGAAACCGAACTACACATAAACCTCCTAGAGCTGAAGGCAATCGGACTGGCGCTGATGGCCTTTTTCCCTTCAATGGAGGGGAAGAATGCCTCAGGAAGTCCTTCTAGAGATCTTCGCCCCTTTGGGAAACCGGTTAAGTAGATCTGTTTGCATTGAGTATCAACAAAGAGCTGCCTAAACAATTGCACGGGTTGTAGTAAGTGCCAGACTAGACTACTGCAATGTTCTATTCGCTGGCACATCAGCTCACAACCTGCAGAAATTACAGACAATCCAAAATAATGCCCTTAGAGCTGCATTAAACATCCCTAAAACTGAACACATCTCTGCCGCCCGCAGGGCTGCTCACTGGCTCCCAATCCAAGAGAGGATCATGTTTAAGACCTTACCAGTCACCCACAAATGCATCTCTAAATCTGCCCCACCTTATCTGACCCAAAAAATCTCCAAGAGCCTCTCTTCCAAACCTACCAGAACATCTAGAAACGCTTGTGTACAGCATCATCTATTCATGCGGGAGAATTGACATGTAGGAAGGATCTCAATATTTTTGGGACCCAGAATTGGGTGTAACTCTAAGAGTGGCGTCAATTCTGTTTCCAGCATTTTCTACCCTTAAATGATGTACTTGTGTTGAGGCCCAATGTCCTGATTGTATTAAGCACATTACTGCTGCTCATCATTGATCTGATGAGAATTTTAAGAGAGCAGAGCATTTTTCACTTTAGTAAGGGGGAAAAGCATTCTTGGCAGTGCGAGTTATGGACAACCCTCCCAATCCCAATCCCAAAGAAAGGGGTGGCTTTGGCTGCCAAGTCTCGTTTTCTAATTTACAGAAGGTATGGTGGTTATGACTCCCTCCAGTACTCCACAGTGAGGAGAGGAAGAAGCCTCTCACAGCATCACAAGAAGTGGTTTATACATTTAAATCTTTGCAGCCATGCCTTTCGCCAGGTGAAATCACCTCATATGGTAAGGACTGTGACATGGAAGAGTAGAACTAGGAGTGATGGTATCTAACTTAATCAGGGCATTCCCTACCCTCACAGGTTTTATCCTGGTTTCATGTTCAGTTCCAGTACATTGGAGCAGACCATTTAATTAAGTTGCCAATGTCCTCGCAGTTTGTAAACCACACACAGGTTTCGATCCCGCTACACAATGGTGCACATTTCCAATGAGTTGGTATTCCAGGGGAGTCTAACATGTAAGTACAAACAAGGACTGGCAAAGCCTGTAGGTTTGGATTTCTAAATCTAGAGGGTATATTTTTTAGGTAAAGCACCCAGAGGACAAAAGAAGACACAGCCTTTACATTTGAAAAGCCAGACCTGTTGGTTTTGCCAATGCGTATTACTATTCATAATAATAATTTTCCATTGAAGATTTTCAATGCTTATACTTCTTAATGTCTTTCAGATTGCCAAGCTTCTGGATTTCTCTGGAGTCTTATTTGTTTTTTCATTTTAATCATCAGTACCCATCTTTTCATGCATGCTTTAGAAAACAAAGTACAAAACACTGACGCAAAATAACCTAAATAATGCACAACTAAATCCACCTCTTCGGCAGTTTGTACATCCTCATTGGAACAATTATCCTATGGGAGCGTGCATGTTTTTTCTGGAATACTGAATAGGCCTTACAGTCTAAGAAAGAGTTTTCTTTTGGTGCATCAGGTGTTATCGTCCCACTCGGGAGTTATGGGCCTGAGGATCACCCCAGAGAGCATAATAGCGCGCAGATGCCTGAAGGTTCGTAGCGCTATATAAATGCAACAAAAAAATAATAATAATAATATGGGTAAGGAACAATAACGCCTATTTCAGCCCTGCTCGCCAGGCCTGAAATTGCCATTATAATATGGCAAAATACACAAAGACAGGTTAATAATAGGTTTGGAACAAAAGAAACCAGTTGGAGAAGGTGGTCCAAGTGGAATGTCCTAGTGTAATGTTGGCTTAAGGAGACTCTAAACAATGAAGCGGAAAGTTGGGAGAGAAGAATCAGGCTTTCTAAAAGTGGTTAAGGCCCTCTGCTGATACATTGTTTACATTGCTCCCCATCCATCCAGTGTTATAATTAAGCTTTGCAGGCCCAGCCTGACGGCTGTACCAAGTTTTGTGGCCCTAAAGACAGGGGTAAAAGCCCAAGTGCAGCAATGGCGTTTGATGGGGTTTAAAGGTGTTACGCTCACCTGGCTGCCACAGAGGCGTCGGTCTGAACTGGACAGCTGCGGTCTCCACCAATGTGACGCGTAGGGCTGAGATGACAGACTGGACTGGCCCACCTAGCTTCGTTTGCTTGGCCCGTAGGAATATTCTTCTGTAAATAGAGAAAGGGAATTAACCACCCATGGGGTTGAGCGTAAATCCCCCCACCCCCGCTGTTCTTCCCACAGATCACCTTTGATGTCCCCTCTTATAGTCTCACCTGATGGTTTGAAAAGATGAGCTCTCTCCATCCTGCATTGAGCGCAGGGGCGCATTGATAACCAGTTGCTTCACTGGCTCGACGGAATTGATGAGTTCCAGAACAATATTGACTCCGAAAAGTATGTAGTTCGTAAGAGTTCACATGTCTGACTTTCACTCTTGTCCGATTCCCCAGCGAAGAGTTCCTCGTGGTAGCTGACGAAGTTCAGGTAAGGATTTGGCGTATCCTACACAGTTCAATAAAATAAGGCTAGAATGTAACCTGTGGCTTGCTCCCTTATTCAGGTGTGGAGAGAAAATATGAAGTTCGGGGAATAATGCCTCCGGCGGTAAAATTAGGTAAGTCTATTGTCGTGAGAAGAGTTCCCCTTGTTTGTCCCTTCGTCTCACCTTGTTGTCCTTTTGTTCCCCTTAGGGGCCGGGGTACGGCGAGGATGCAATGGAGACTGCGCCGACCCATGAAGAGGAATAGTACCCCCGGCGGTAATCAGGTAAGTCTATGGGGGTAGTTACTATTGCCTCTGTTTATTCCCTTGGCTCAACTTTGCTGTTCTTGTGTTCCCCTTAGGTGCCAGAGTGCGGCGGGAACGTGCAGAAGGATGCGGTGGATTGTGAGGATGCTGCGGAGGCCGGTGAGTTCAGCGCGGCGCTGCAGCAGGCGAGGCGGCGCGCGTAAAATGCTTCTTTCTTCCAGCTCGAAGGCGCGGTGGATCCGGAATTCAGGTAAGGATCGAAGGTTTTGCTCTTATTCTAACCTCTTCTCCTTCTGTTCCTCCCTTTTTCTAGGAGCTGCAGACTCGAGGTGGGCGTGGCAGAAGACTGGATGCAGGCTTGCAGACACGGTGAGCGTTACGCTGCTGGATGCAGAATAACACGAAGCGTGTGCTGCTCTTCGGGCATGGTTTAAATAGCCTCCAAAGTAGTCCCAGGTAAGTATTCCTCCCCAGCCCCACCCGAGCAAAAAAATAGTCCCTAGGTAAAATAGTCCCTTACAAGCCTCATTTGGCTTGGAGCTCTGCAGCATGGTCTGCATCAGGTAAGTTCTACTCTATGAGCCTGGCGCCTATGGCGCCAGGACTGACTCTCCATTTGAGCCTGGCTCCATAGGCGCCAGGCCCGCACCCAAACAGCCCCTAGCAGGGGTTTTTGGGCTTGCTCAGAATAACTTGATTCCTGCTTCCGGGCCTCTGGACCTGGTCTGGTTCCCCGGGGGTAGGCATCCTGACAAAAGGTTAATAACGCCTGGTTCAGATCAAGGTTGGGCTCTGTAAAGCTATTACTAGTGAAGATTGATGGGAAAGTCTTCCAAATTCATCTGGAGAATTGGGTACAGAATATGGATTTAATCTCAGATTTACAAGATTTACAAGCTGGTTTTAAACGAGAGACAGATGCAATTGACTAGGCATTTTTTCCTTTTTTAGATTCTGAACAAATAACTATTTTTAAAGAAGGAACCGTTATATTGAGCTTTTATAGAATTTACAACTTCATTTGATTCAGTTAATCGGAATATACTCTGGGAAATTTTAATTAATTTGAATATATCATCAGATAGTCTTTGCCCAATCCAAAGACTTTATGAAGTTAATAAAGCAGTCGTTCGATTTGGGCAGACGTGGGAAAAAACAAGTGCCTTCCTGGTGAATGGCTCACCAGAGAGGTGTTTTAGCCCCTTCACTTTTTCTTATTTGTATTAATGTTTTGGTATCAAGTATTTTGAATGCAGAGGCGGATGCACTCTAGATTGCCAAATGAAAAGTTGGAATTCTGTTATAAGTAGATGTCGGTGTGTTAATTTAAAAAAACATAAAAAGACGTGTTTAACAGTGAACCACGATGAGACTGTGGTGATGACATGTAATCCTTCCAAGTCTAAGATAAATATTATAATTGACGGGAAAGTGCTCAAGGAAGTTGACAAATCTGGGGATAAGACTACAGAATGATGTAAAATGGGCCACACAGTGTAAGAAGATTGAGCCGCTATTAAAGAGCTGGGCTGTAATGATAAATAATTTGAATTAAAGTTTAGGTCGCCAAGCCCTATTGACAGTTTTAGAGGTAAACACAAGCAGTTTCATCCCCACTATACGGAGCACAGAAGGGATAGACTCTGTAACGAAAGTTGAAAGTAAGTTTGTGAAATAGGTCTGTAGCTTACTAATGTATCCTTGTTTTTGGAAGTGAGGCTAACATCTTTGGACTTTACTGCGCAACGTAAAAGTCTCATTCTTTGGCTCCGTCTTGTAATTAAGGCATGGTATCAACACTAAGACAGACACAAGTGACCACAATTCAAGGGTGTTTATTGAACTTCAGTAAGGGTTTGAAAAATGCCTATCTAATCCTAAATCCACAGATGAGCAAGCTATGACCATCAAATAATAATAACGCAGTCCTAGTGGTGTCTTGTCAAAATAAAAGGGCCTATACTAATAAACCTATTGCCATTCTTACCTCTAAGTAGAAATAGTGTGGGAAACAATGTTACATAAAAGAACAAAGTGTTCAAGAAATTATATGTCAGGATGTTCAGCCCGTTGGCCTCCCTTCCCCAAGTTTTCAGCGCAGGATAAGGCGGTACACTCGAGCTTTGCACAGTCTCTGGCTTCTCTAGCAAAAGGGTGCAGTTCAAACATTAGCATCAGGGCCTTCTGTGCCCAAGTCTCTTTGCCTTTCAACGTCTATTCGTTCAGAGGGTCTGATGCGACAAACAAACAATAGGTTCCTTTTTCTCTTAGATTTTCACACATATTCAATTTCTCAGGTGTTTTACAAAGGTAGCGGGCGCCCCTCTCTCGCAAGAACAGACATGATAACCTGTTCAGTGGTTATTAACCACTTGAGAGTTCGCAGCCACTGCTTTTACTCACTGTGCCTTTCACAGATGGGAAATATCCATTTGCATATCAGTCTTTGTCCTGCCCAGGGGCAGTCCAGCACCGAAATACAATGGCAACTCCAATCTGAACGAGAGTACCACCAGCAACCCCATACACGTGTTTCACCCTTGTTGGGGATCATCAGTGAGGTGAAGCTGATGCCTCTCTAAGCACAGTGAGAGGGAGACCACGTCTGGTTGCCCCCAGGAGACCTAGGGTTACCAATCCCAGGTTCCTTAAAAAATAGTTTTACAAAGGTAGCGGGCGCCCCTCTCTCGCAAGAACAGACATGATAACCTGTTCAGTGGTTATTAACCACTTGAGAGTTCGCAGCCACTGCTTTTACTCACTGTGCCTTTCACAGATGGGAAATATCCATTTGCATATCAGTCTTTGTCCTGCCCTGCCCAGGGGCAGTCCAGCACCGAAATACAATGGCAACTCCAATCTGAACGAGAGTACCACCAGGTGCTGGACTGCCCCTGGGCAGGACAAAGACTGATATGCAAATGGATATTTCCCATCTGTGAAAGGCACAGTGAGTAAAAGCAGTGGCTGCGAACTCTCAAGTGGTTAATAACCACCGAACAGGTTATCATGTCTGTTCTTGCGAGAGAGGGGCGCCCGCTACCTTTGTTAAACTATTTGTTAAGGAACCTGGGATTGGTAACCCTAGGTCTCCTGGGGGCAACCAGACGTGGTCTCCCTCTCACTGTGCTTAGAGAGGCATCAGCTTCACCTCACTGATGATCCCCAACAAGGGTGAAACACGTGTATGGGGTTGCTGGTGGTACTCTCGTTCAGATTGGAATTGCCATTGTATTTCGGTGCTGGACTGCCCCTGGGCAGGACAAAGACTGATATGCAAATGGATATTTCCCATCTGTGAAAGGCACAGTGAGTAAAAGCAGTGGCTGCGAACTCTCAAGTGGTTAATAACCACCGAACAGGTTATCATGTCTGTTCTTGCGAGAGAGGGGCGCCCGCTACCTTTGTTAAACTATTTGTTAAGGAACCTGGGATTGGTAACCCTAGGTCTCCTGGGGGCAACCAGACGTGGTCTCCCTCTCACTGTGCTTAGAGAGGCATCAGCTTCACCTCACTGATGATCCCCAACAAGGGTGAAACACGTGTATGGGGTTGCTGGTGGTACTCTCGTTCAGATTGGAATTGCCATTGTATTTCGGTGCTGGACCGCCCCTGGGCAGGACAAAGACTGATATGCAAATGGATATTTCCCATCTGTGAAAGGCACAGTGAGTAAAAACAGTGGCTGCGAACTCTCAAGTGGTTAATAACCACCGAACAGGTTATCATGTCTGTTCTTGCGAGAGAGGGGCGCCCGCTACCTTTGTTAAACTATTTGTTAAGGAACCTGGGATTGGTAACCCTAGGTCTCCTGGGGGCAACCAGACGTGGTCTCCCTCTCACTGTGCTTAGAGAGGCATCAGCTTCACCTCACTGATGATCCCCAACAAGGGTGAAACACGTGTATGGGGTTGCTGGTGGTACTCTCGTTCAGATTGGAATTGCCATTGTATTTCGGTGCTGGACTGCCCCTGGGCAGGACAAAGACTGATATGCAAATGGATATTTCCCATCTGTGAAAGGCACAGTGAGTAAAAGCAGTGGCTGCGAACTCTCAAGTGGTTAATAACCACCGAACAGGTTATCATGTCTGCTCTTGCGAGAGAGGGGCGCCCGCTACCTTTGTTAAACTATTTGTTACGGAACCTGGGATTGGTAACCCTAGGTCTCCTGGGGGCAACCAGACGTGGTCTCCCTCTCACTGTGCTTAGAGAGGCATCAGCTTCACCTCACTGATGATCCCCAACAAGGGTGAAACACGTGTATGGGGTTGCTGGTGGTACTCTCGTTCAGATTGGAATTGCCATTGTATTTCGGTGCTGGACTGCCCCTGGGCAGGACAAAGACTGATATGCAAATGGATATTTCCCATCTGTGAAAGGCACAGTGAGTAAAAGCAGTGGCTGCGAACTCTCAAGTGGTTAATAACCACCGAACAGGTTATCATGTCTGTTCTTGCGAGAGAGGGGCGCCCGCTACCTTTGTTAAACTATTTGTTAAGGAACCTGGGATTGGTAACCATAGGTCTCCTGGGGGCAACCAGACGTGGTCTCCCTCTCACTGTGCTTAGAGAGGCATCAGCTTCACCTCACTGATGATCCCCAACAAGGGTGAAACACGTGTATGGGGTTGCTGGTGGTACTCTCGTTCAGATTGGAATTGCCATTGTATTTCGGTGCTGGACTGCCCCTGGGCAGGACAAAGACTGATATGCAAATGGATATTTCCCATCTGTGAAAGGCACAGTGAGTAAAAGCAGTGGCTGCGAACTCTCAAGTGGTTAATAACCACCGAACAGGTTATCATGTCTGTTCTTGCGAGAGAGGGGCGCCCGCTACCTTTGTTAAACTATTTGTTAAGGAACCTGGGATTGGTAACCCTAGGTCTCCTGGGGGCAACCAGACGTGGTCTCCCTCTCACTGTGCTTAGAGAGGCATCAGCTTCACCTCACTGATGATCCCCAACAAGGGTGAAACACGTGTATGGGGTTGCTGGTGGTACTCTCGTTCAGATTGGAATTGCCATTGTATTTCGGTGCTGGACTGCCCCTGGGCAGGACAAAGACTGATATGCAAATGGATATTTCCCATCTGTGAAAGGCACAGTGAGTAAAAGCAGTGGCTGCGAACTCTCAAGTGGTTAATAACCACCGAACAGGTTATCATGTCTGTTCTTGCGAGAGAGGGGCGCCCGCTACCTTTGTTAAACTATTTGTTAAGGAACCTGGGATTGGTAACCCTAGGTCTCCTGGGGGCAACCAGACGTGGTCTCCCTCTCACTGTGCTTAGAGAGGCATCAGCTTCACCTCACTGATGATCCCCAACAAGGGTGAAACACGTGTATGGGGTTGCTGGTGGTACTCTCGTTCAGATTGGAATTGCCATTGTATTTCGGTGCTGGACTGCCCCTGGGCAGGACAAAGACTGATATGCAAATGGATATTTCCCATCTGTGAAAGGCACAGTGAGTAAAAGCAGTGGCTGCGAACTCTCAAGTGGTTAATAACCACCGAACAGGTTATCATGTCTGTTCTTGCGAGAGAGGGGCGCCCGCTACCTTTGTTAAACAATTTCTCAGGTGGGTCACAATCTACCTTGGAATACCCCCAGCTGGGCTCAAATCCCCTTTAATATAATGTTTGTCGGATTTCCACTTGTCCAATTTCTCGGGTGATTCACGATTATCCCTCAGCCGGGCTCAGATCTATTTTAACACAATGTTCAATCAGTCTCTCTCCGCCAGACTCGGACCAATTTTAATTCACTTTAACACAAACTTGCTTTATCCTAAAAGCTTTCAATTGATCTCCCTCATTCGGGCTCGGACCAACTTTCTCTATTTTGTCATCAACTTGCTTGGCAGTATGAACATCAAAGACTTTCGATTGTGCACAGGATTTTGCTTGACCCATCACAGGATCACTTCAATGTACAGTTCTTTGCCAATCTTTCACCTTTCTCAACTCTAAATTGGATACCTTACAGAGACCTTCGAATGAGCATGCACACTGTGCCGGACCACTCTGTCATGGGTATCGTATCTTGGTTTCAAAGTTCAATCACTCATCTGTTGTTTGATTTTTACATGCGTTGGTTATCACATGTGTTTCATACATTGTTAGCTTGAGCGCTCGCCATACAATGTTGCCGATTGCAACCTTGGCTTCAATACAGACTGGTCTGGTATCAGTCTCCCCAACTCACCGGCTGTGTTGAGTTCACTGGCGCTGCTTTGTTGTAGGAGCCAAGGACAGTGCCACAGCGGCAAGCGATTCTCCCTGCCTTGATTATTGATGTAGGAGGGCCCTGTGTACCTCCGACACACAATTCAGGATTCTGAAGCCTGCTTTCCTGGCCTTAAGCTTTCTATTCTTGAGGGTTCATGAAAGTAACAGTTCTTCATCAAAAAGGTTAGGAGCACTTCCCTCCTTGCGATCCCCTTCTGTTTTGCCATCTTTCTCCTCCTGGGTTAACTGCCATCTTGGAACTGCTTCTTCCTCGTGTGCTTTGCCTTACTCAGAGTGTGCTCTCGTGCTCCGCCTTTTATTGGTGTGGGGAAGTGTAATGGAAGTCTGGTGTGTGTGATGGTCAGTAATTGCCTGACCCTGTCTGACTTTTGTAATGGGACATGTCCGGTATATGGCTCCGGTGTAAATCCGTTTTCTCTCATAGCAAGCTGTCCGGGTGAAAGTGTTTGTGTTGTGAAAGAGGGTAGGGGGCCTAAGTTCCTAAATATCCTACCTGGTAGGATGGGGTAAAGGTGTCTCGCCATTCTGTGTCCCACTTCCACTCCCCAAAGACCCTCGCCCAGGTGATCCTCCTGCACTGGTCCACCCCCAGGAACTGGATCCAAAAGCGATGGCCTTGTTCTGGCCACCTGGATGACAGATCCCGGGCACTAGCGGGTGACACACCTTCAGGTTTCTCACATACCATTGCCCTATGTGAGGTAGATATTGTTGGTCTTTGTCCAGGTCCTTCAATTTGAAGACCTGGGAAAGAACAAGATATATCCAAGGTCTCTCGCATATTCCCCAGATTTCTTTTCCTCTGGACTGTTAGAGGCAAGGTGTTTCTATTTGTCCCTTGAAGATATCCTAAAAACCAGTCTTGCGATGCGGGGGGGTGACCCTGGATTTTTGGGCTCTTTGTGTCTCGTGGAAGGTCCTTGGTAAATGGTAGGCTCATCATGTTCTGTCTCCGTCCAATCCCATATTGGAGAGAATTGGGAATAACAGTTGGAGTGCCAGTAGTCTTGAGGAATAAATTCCCTATGGGGAGTTGGAGATTCTTTCGAGTGGAAAATGTAGGGAAGTCCCTTCCCAAAGTAACTTCTTCGGGGAGTCCAGGAATGATGGCCGATGATATCCAATATGACTCCCCCATGATGTTAATGCACACAGGTATCTTGGGGCATATTTCGTTGTTCCTGTGTACACATGTAACTCTAACTAGGGTGGCATCCTCAAGGTCGGGTGTTGTAACTAAATCGGCCCTTATGGCGGTTTGTTTGCTACCCAAGTCAATTAATGCCTTTACTTGTTTCCCTTTATCAAGGCATTTTCATATGTGAAGTCAGTGGAAGACTGATATAAACATATGCTGAAGGTCTCCAGATCTCCTTTGGGTTCCTCTCACTCTTCCCCTTTTAGATAGACTATTTTCATGGGTTCTTCTTTTACATTTTTCGGACAGTTTCTGTCCAAGTGGCCACTTTCTCTACACGAAAAGCAAATAGAAGGAGGTGGTTTGATTCCCTTAGGTTCTGTAGGTGGTTTTGTCTTATTGGGGTAAATTCGGGATTTGGCGGTACCTTTCTTACCATAATATTTTGGTGGTAAATTGGCAGTAAACTGGCCTTACATTTAGAGATAGTTGTCATGATGCCTACCTCCAAGGTGCCAGACAAGACCCAGCTACCCCAGAGGCAGACATCATGTCTTCAAGGGAAGTCACAACAGCCTCAAGTAGGGGCTCTTTGGACTCAGTCCTGGCGCCTTTGGCGCCAGGCTCATATTTGGCCACAGTCCTGGCGCCATAGGCGCCAGGCTCATAAAAGGGGACTTTGTGTTAAAGGTGCTTAGTGTTAACTTACCTGATGCAGACCATGCTGCAACATCCAGGCCTTCTGAGGCCTGAATGGGACTACTTTATCTTTGGAACTACTTAACCACATGGGTGTGGTCAGGGGAGGAATACATATCTGAGAGGAAGGATACATACCTGGAACTACTTTGAAGGCTATTTAAGCCACGCCCAAGCAGCAACTCACGCTTCGCGTTGTTCTGCATCTAGCAGCTGGACGCTCACCGTGTTTGCTCCTGAATTCTGTCTTCTGCCACTCCTGCCAGAATCCTGGAACACCTGCAAAGAGAGAAGAAAAGAGAAAAGGGTAAAGAAGAGTCCTTACCTGCTAAATCCGCATTCCGGAGACATCTCGCCGACGGTCCTGAAAAGGAAGACATCCATTTAAAAGCACATCGCATCGATCGCTGCAGCGCCGCATCTCACTCACCTGTACAAGGTACCACCACGTTCTACGGCGACATCTGGACTGGCAGCCACATCACCGCGCCTAGGGAGAAAAAGACAAGAATAAAGGTGAGAGGGGAAAGAAAACAAGGAAACCTTAATTTCAAAGCTTACCTGTTGGGTTATTCCAACTTCATTTCGGGTCGGTGCCGCATCCTGGCATTTCCGGCCCCCGGCCCCTAAGGGGAAAAAAAGACATCAGCGTTAGTGGGCGCATGAAAAGACGTTACCCAATGCCCATTAAAGACTTACCTGATTTCTTCTGGATTGATCTTTGTTTCGGGTCGATGCCGCATCCAGGCATTTCTGGACCCCGGCCCCTATGGGGAAAAAAGACATCAGCGTTAGTGAGCGCATTGATACAAGGACACTGAGAGAACTCTCATCAAGCTCACCAGAGTCTCATTCTTCGGTTCCACAGCTCTTCTTGGAATAGTTTCCGCACCTGAAAAATAGACAACGAACAATTATTATTGCGGAATCATACTCATTAACAGAATCCTTACGGTACTATACCGGGAAAACAAAACTTGAACCCTCTACAATCAAAATCCCAGTGAAGTAACTGGATACAACGCGCCCCTGCATGAGAAGCAGGATGGAGAGCTCAACCTTTCAAACCCAAGGGTGAGACGTCACGTGGGGGTCGCAGGAGGGTTTCGTAGAGGGGTGAGAAGGGAGCGGGAGGCTTATACTTTCTCCCGCAGATTGTTAATACTCCCTTTTCACATACAGAAAGATATTTGTGCGAGCCAGACAAGCCAGATTCGAAGGTCCGGTCCAGTCCATCTTCCGGGTCCTGCGCTTCACCATAGAAGAAGCAACAACACTCCAAACCAGACCTGTGCCTCCGTGGGAGTCAGTTGAACGTAACAGAACACGAAGCCTACCTACAATTTCCCACCCGGGCGCTATGGAAACTTCAGAGACAGACCAGCTGGCTCAGCTTTTGGGGGAATTAAGGGCAGAAGTACACTCCGCCCGCCAGGAAACTAATGCTCTCAAAAGAGAATTAATCTTATCCAAGGAAATAACTGATGACCTGGCCAAACGATTGTTGCTGGGTCAAGCAGGACAAACTCCTTTACCTAGTTCTGGGTGTAATGCCTCGTCAATGATTTCGAATAACCCGGTACAAATCAATCTACCTGGAAACATGCCTTTGGCCCCGCCTGAACGTTTTGCAGGGGACCCCAAGAAATATGCCGTTTTTATGAACCAATGTCGCCTACACTTTCTATGCAGACCTGGGGCCTTCCCTAATGATCAAACCCAGGTAGCCTTTGTATTATCTTATCTCAGTGGCTGTGCTGCCGATTGGTCTGTTCCATTGGTAAGTCAGGATGACCCAATTCTCCAGGATTTTCAAAGCTTCCAGGCGAGCATGGAAAGATTATTCGCTCGACACTCTCAGGGACAGGCCCTTGACAACGAACTACTATCCTTACGACAAGGTAACCAAGATCTCTTATCTTATATTGCCACCTTTAATAGGCTGGTTGTAGAAACGGGGTGGCCCGAAAATAAAAGGATCACACTATTTCATCGAGGCCTGCGCGGAGAACTTAAGGATGTTCTAGCTCAAATAGTAAATCCACCTCAAGCCTGCGCAGAATACATAGACTTAGTGGTCCAACTTGACCACAGACTGCAAACTAGAAAAGCAGATCGGTCTAAGTTCGAAACTCGAGTGCTGATCAAAACTCACGCTAACCCTAAGAGTACCGACGTTTCAGAACCTATGCAGATCGGCGGTGTTAAAGGACCATTGACGCAGAAGGAACGAGAGAGAAGACGGCAAAAGCAACTATGTCTCTATTGCGGGGCTTCTGGTCACTTTCTACGAGACTGCCCAGTAAAGCCACCTATCTAAGAAGGTGGTTGGAGCCACGGACAACAATTTAATAGAACCTGATTCGGGAAACGGTCAAGCCCGACAAGCGTAGAGGTCCGCTTGCCGAGCTTGAAAACAGACTCTTTGACCTCGCATTTTGTCATGCCAATGGTGCTCGTGGACCCGAAACAGCCTCAGCGGTTGCATGCTAAAAAAGCATACATCGACAGTGGAGCTTTTGGAAACTACGTAGATCGTGAATTGGCCTCCAGGATGAATCTTCCTCTCCGTCCGAAAGTTAACAAGGATGTCATTACTACAGTAGATGGAACCGAAATAGCCTCAGGGCCGGTAACACATTCCACTACAGAAATGACACTTGTGGGACAGGATGGACATCGGGAAGCAATTGTGTTCGATGTAATCAAGGCCCCACAATTTCAAGTAATTCTAGACATCCCTTGGTTAGAAACACAAAATCCTCGAATTGACTGGCGAGCAAAGAGAAAAACCTTTCCTGATTGTGAACTGACTTGTTATCCAAGAAATCCAGATATGGGTCTGGCCACAGTAACTTCCACCACGATACAACTACCGGTTGAATACCAAGAGTTCCAAGACGTTTTTCAAAAAGAACAGGCGAACACGTTACCTCCCCACCGGTCGTACGATTGTCAAATCGACCTGGTACCCAATGCTCAACCGCCCTGTAGTAGGATTTATGCTCTTACTGAACCTGAGAACGTTCATTTGCGTCAGTATTTAGATCAGTATCTTGCCAACGGTTTTATTCGCCCGTCAAAGTCTCCTGTTTCCTCAGCTCTGTTCTTCGTGCCGAAAAAAGAAGGCGACCTTAGAACATGTATTGACTACCGCCCCCTAAATCAAATAACTATTAAGAATCGTTATCCTCTGCCTCTGATCCCTGAACCTCTTGACCAGGTAAAAGATGCTTGTATATACACCAAGTTAGATCTCCGAGGAGCTTATCACCTGGTACGTATAAAAGAAGGTGACGAATGGAAGACTGCATTCAGCACCAAATATGGGCTCTTTGAATATCAGGTGATGCCCTTCGGATAATGCAACGCACCTGCCGCCTTTAAATACTTTATGAATGATGTTCTTTGGGAACTTATCGATGTTTGTGTCATCTTATATATCGATGACATCCTGGTATACTCCTCCTCGGAATCCGAACACAGAAAACATGTCAGGGCAGTTCTTGAGAAATTGCGCCAGCACAACCTGTTTGCGAAACTCGAAAAATGCGTTTTTCATACCACAGAGGTCGGGTTTCTCGGATTCATCCTGACACCTAAAAGAGTCCGAATGGACTCGCGAAAGGTGGACGCCATCCTCAAATGGCCATCTCCTAACTCTGTTAAGGGGGTTCAGAGTATGCTTGGCTTTGCCAATTTCTATCGAAGATTCATCCCGGAATTTTCTCGAGTGGTTCAACCCATAACAGCCCTCTTACGGAAGAATAAACGTTTCGAATGGACTCCTGAGGCAGAACAGGCCTTTCAAGACCTAAAGACCAAATTCACCTCTGTCCCTGTATTGAAGCATCCGCGCCCAGATCTCCCTTACATTGTTGAAACCGACGCTTCCAGTTTGGCCATGGGTGCTGTGTTGTCTCAAAGGGATCCAGAAACTAACCAGATGCACCCTGTAGCCTTTTGGTCCAGGAAATTCACGGCTCCTGAAATCAATTACGCAATCACCGACAAAGAATTACTAGCTATTAAGTCTGCCTTCAAGGCTTGGCGTCATTACCTCCTCGGCGCAAGACACACCATTACGGTGATTACAGATCACAGGAATTTGCAATATCTAAAAACGGCCAAAGCCCAATCATCTCGCCAACTCCGATGGGCTTTATTCTTTGCAGAATTTGATTTCATAATCACCTACCGCCCTGGTTGCAAGAATGGCAAAGCGGACGCTTTATCCGGATTGGAATGGATGAAACAAATTCAAACTTAGAACCAGCACCAATTATACCCAAACAAAGAATTTTAGGCTTGACCTCTTTACAAACTATAGAGGACGTTCAAACTCGAGTTAAACAACTTTTAAATTCCACAGCCTTGCAAGAATGGACTCAAAAGGGGTCACACTTTTCCGTTAATAACGATTTACCGTACTTCCAGGGGCGGTGTTGTAAATAGCGTCACGAGAACGCTGCGTACCTGTTCGTCCGGTTGGGTTCCTTGGTGATGAGTCCAGGCTGTCAGATGATCGGAGGGGACGTGAACGATGGCGCGGGGATCCAGCCCAACACCAGCCCGAATGGAACCGGATTGGAAGTGAACCGGCTCCCAACGCCACGGGTTGGCTCACCCCTGATTTGCGTGGCGTCAGGACAGTGCAAGCACTGGCAGGGGGAGCCTCTGAGTAGAAGGTTCAAGGTCCACAGGAGGCAGTGTGATCTCGGCGGAAGCTGATGAAGATCAGGAGACCAGAAGCTGAACAGTACCTCCAGGAGCGAAGACTAGGCAGCAAGAGGAGCAGGCCGGACAACGAGATGAGCACGGGAACCAGAAGGAGCAGTGGGAACCGGAATCAGGGAGGAAGCAGGAGGAAGGGAGCGAGGCAGAACAGGTAGGAGGGCAGGGTGCCCCAGGCAGAACAAGGGCAGGTGAAGGTAACAGGATAACTGGAAGGCAACACAAGGCAGCGAAGACACGATCCGAACAAACCGTGTTGAGATGCGGTTCGAAAAAGGATCAGGGCTCCTTAAATAGGCCCACCAGCACCTGGGAGGCTTGCAACGCAAGCCGTGCCGTCTCCCAGGCATTGAATACCCCACAACGAGGCTTGAGCCGCATATTTCCCTGAATCGAGCATCCTGCGCACCGCACATGCGCGGAGAGCGGATGCCCGCGCATGCGCAAAGCAGTGCGCACAGGAGACCCCGAAGTGCCCGAGACCCAGGACAACCCCGGACCCCGAAGCCGAAAGCGGGGATACAATCTCCAAGACTGGGAGCGCCGTAGCGGGTAAGGAGACCCCTGGACAGGCGGCGTGACACTATGCCCACTCCCAGAAAGACCCGGGGCCCCAGGTTTCCAGGGAAAACAAAGAAAGAAATCATGGATAAGCCGGGGAGCGTGCACATTACAGTGCGGCTCCCAGGTGCGATCACAAGCAGGATAACCCTTCCAATCGATTAAGAACTGGAGTACACCCCGACGAATCCGTGAATCACAGATTTCCTGAACCTCAAACTCAGGAACCCCCTGTACCAGAACAGAGGAGGGTCGTGGACCAGAGCGCTTAAAGACATCCTTCACATAGGGCTTCAAAAGGGAGACATGAAATACAGGGTGTATTCTCCAAGTGAGGGGCAGCACTAATCGAAAAGCCACTGAAGACAAACGTTTGGCAATCCTGAAGGGCCCATAGAACCGGGGTGCCAACTTGGTGGGTAAATTACGAACAGGTAGGTTCTTGGAGGACAACCAGACCAGATCGCCCACCTGGAAATCGGGCTCCATGGTTCGGCCCCTATCAGCCTGCTCCTTCATGCGTTCCTGTGTCTCCGTAAGGGTTCTCCGGGCCAGGTCATGCTGTTTCTGAATATCGAAGACCAATTGATCCGCAGACGGAACAGAGCTGGGCACCACAGGTGAGAAGGGAACCAGCTTGGGATGTTGTCCGGCTGAACAAAAAAAAGGACTGATGCCGGTGGGAGCATGGGCCGCATTATTGTAGGAAACTTCCGCCAGATCCAGGTACCTTAGCCAGTTTGACTGAGTGGCATTGGTATAGCAACGTAAGTATTGCTCCAGGGTTTGATTTGTCCTTTCGGTCTGACCATTGGTGTGCGGGTGATAGCCTGAACTCAAGGCTCTGTGGATACCTAGATGATTACACAACTGATGCCAGAAAGAAGAAAGAAATTGTGAACCACGATCAGAGATGATCTTCTCTGGGAGTCCATGTAACCGATAAATGTTGTGTAGAAATGCCAAAGCCATCTGGGAGGAAGTTGGGATCTTCATGAAAGGAATGAAGTGTGCGTATTTAGTGAAACAATCCACGACCACCATGACACAAGTGTGACCCTCAGAGGGTGGAAGCTCAACAATGAAGTCAGTGGCGATAGTATGCCAAGGGTAGGGTGGTGTTTCAGTAGGCTTAAGTAGCCCCAAAGGCTTTCTTCTGGGCGTCTTCATCTGAGCACAGATTGGACAACTTTCCACATACGATCTTACTTCTTTGGCCCATCCAGGCCACCAGAATTGTCTGGAGATCAACTCCTGGGTAGCCTTGATACCTCGATGACCAGCTACTTGAGAATCGTGAAAACCATGTAGAATGTCCAAGCGAAGGGCAGTCGTTGGTATGTATAACCGGTTCAGGAAGAACAAAAAACCGTCACGTTCGCAGATCTGGGGTCTCTTCAGCAGATTGACACGTTCCGGATCCCTCAAGGTCTCTTGAATGATCTTCTGGAGATGCGGAGCTAAGGTCAGTAGAAAGTGTTTGGGAGATATCATAGGCGTGTTCAAACCGACTCCCACTTCTTCCTTTTCCAAGGATCGAGATAAGGCATCAGCCTTCTGGTTCTGGGAGCTAGGAATGTATGTGATATTGAAGTCATAGTGAGAGAAGAAGAAGGCCCATCGGGCTTGGTGAGCAGTGCGACACTGCAATGATCGTAGGAACTGCAAGTTGCGATGGTCAGTACGAACTTCTACAGGGAAACGACCACCAAGTAAGTGATGCCTCCACTCTTCGAACGCCTGACTGCGTAGTTCAGCTCACTGGAGGTGAGTTTCCGTGAGTAATAAGCCACAGGGTGTTCGTCGCCGGACGTAGGATGCTTTTGCAGGAGGACCGCTCCAACAGCGAAGTCGGAGGCATCTGCTTCGATGACATATGGCATCTCATCGTTAGGATGACGCAAAACGGGAGCTGTACTAAACGCTGTCTTTAAGCACTCAAAAGCTGTTGATGCCTCTTGATCCCAAAGGAAAGGTATCTTAACACTGGTCAGACGTGTCAATGGGGCCGTGACCTGTGAAAACTGTGGGATAAAACGCCGATAAAAGTTGGCAAACCCCAAAAACCGCTGAAGGGACTTCAAATCATGTGGTTGTTTCCAGTTCTGAATAGCTGTCACTTTGCCCGAATCCATGTGTATACCTGCATTGCTGATTACGTATCCCAGGAACGCCATGCTATTCCGATGAAACGAACACTTTTCGGCTTTGGCGTACAGGTGATTACGTGACAATCGCAGAAGTACTTCACGGACATGCGAGACATGTTCCTTTAGATTGTCCGAGAAGATCAGGATGTCGTCCAGGTAAACCCAGACCGAGATTCCAACCAGGTCGCCAAAGACGTTGTCCATAAACCGTTGGAAGACGGCTGGGGCATTACACAACCCGAAGGGCATTACCCTGTATTCGTAGTGCCCAAAGGGTGTCTTAAATGCTGTCTTCCACTCGTCGCCCTCTTTGATTCTAACCAGGTGGTAGGCACCCCGGAGATCCAACTTAGTGAAGATATTGGCAGAACGTAAGGATTCTATGATTTTCCGAATCAAAGGTAATGGGTACCTGTCCTTGAGTGTTATGTCATTCAATTGGCGGTAATCGATACAGGGCCGCAGGGTCCCCTCCTTCTTCTTGACAAAGAACAGCGGGAAACCGGTGGAGGATTTGGAAGGTACGATGTAACCCTTCTTAGAACAATCATCCAGATAATCCCGGAGTACCTGTTTTTCAGACTGAGTTACAGAGTATAACTTCCCATGAGGAATCACAGCACCAGGAATCAGGTCTATGGAACAGTCAAATGTCCTGTGAGGAGGAAGAGGTATTTCTCCTGGCTCAGAAAACACCGTACGAAAGTTGGCATAAACATTCGGAATCGAGGACAGGGAACATAAAGCAGATGAGTCCCCTCCCGGGACTAGAGGGATCGAGGTTGTAGACTTCAAGGATGTGTTGTGGCAGCAACATTCACAGAGGCAAAAGGCAGAAACAAACTTCAAAGTGCGGAACTCCCAATTGATTGCAGGATTGTGTCGCAAAAGCCAAGGCAGTCCCAAAACCACTGGATACGAAGGTGACTTGATGACGTTGAGGGCTATCCTTTCTTCATGCCCCTTGATCTGTAATAGCATGCCGACTGTATGCAACCGGATGGGACCGGAAGCCAAAGGTGTACCATCGATGACCTCTACCGGTATAGCAGTTCTTCTGGTAAGTAAAGGCATACCAATGTTGATGGCGAATGCCTCATCAATATAGTTTCCGGAGGCCCCGCAATCTAAAAGACCATGGACATTAACCGTTTTATCAAGCCACTTTAAAGTGATCTCAAGAATCATCAAGACGGCAGGCTGCATTGGGGGCAGTTGTAACCCAGGGCTGGAAAGGTCTGAAAGCAAGAAAGGACCTGTCGTAGCCTTTCCCTTAGACGACAGGTCTTCTAGTTTCCCCCTTTCTTGATAGGACGCAGAGGGCAGGTTCCCAGAAAATGACCAGCACCTCCGCAGTACAAACACAGTCGCTGACTTCTCCTGCGCTTCTTCTCCTCTTCCGATAAAGGGCCCCTTACAGCTCCCAGTTGCATTGGTTCCTGGGTAGAATGCGCATGCGCAAAGCAGTGCGCACAGGAGACCCCGAAGTGCCCGAGACCCAGGACAACCCCGGACCCCGAAGCCGAAAGCGGGGATACAATCTCCAAGACGGGGAGCGCCGTAGCGGGTAAGGAGACCCCTGGAAAGGCGGCGTGACAGGCGGTTATTTCTGCCCAATAAAGAACTGCAAGAATTGGTCATTGCTCACTATCATGATACATTAATGGAAGGACATCCTGGTATCGCAAAAACTACTATAACCCGAGCCTTCAAGGAAGCTACAACTCATTTGCAACAAGCCAAGAAAAAATACAAAGAAAATGCTGATCTACATCGGAGTAAAGCACCTTCGTACCAGATTGGAGACCAGGTGTGGCTGGCAACCAAGCATTTGCCTCTCAAAGGAACGCAGACTTTTAATCCCAGATACATTGGACCCTATCCCATCAAAGCTATAATTAACCCGGTGGCCTTTAAACTCGATCTACCAGCCAACATGCAAATTCATCCCGTTTTTCATGCATCACTGTTAAAACCGGTGCAGCCTGGAACCAGACTAAGCAAACCACCTGAACCAATTCAAATCGATGGGGAATTAGAATTTGAAGTTAAGGACATATTGGATTCCAAAATGTTAAAATCAAAACTCTTCTATCTAGTTGATTGGAAGGGGTACGGACCTCAGGAAAGATCTTGGGAACCAAGTGACCATGTACACGCATCGCGATTAGTGCAAAGATTCCACCGAAAATTCCCAAGCAAGCCGAAACCACCGGAAAGGACGACCTTGGGAGGGGGTACTGTCATGATGCCTACCTCCAAGGTGCCAGACAAGACCCAGCTACCCCAGAGGCAGACATCATGTCTTCAAGGGAAGTCACAACAGCCTCAAGTAGGGGCTCTTTGGACTCAGTCCTGGCGCCTTTGGCGCCAGGCTATCGGGCCACAGTCCTGGCGCCATAGGCGCCAGGCTCATAAAAGGGGACTTTGTGTTAAAGGTGCTTAGTGTTAACTTACCTGATGCAGACCATGCTGCAACATCCAGGCCTTCTGAGGCCTGAATGGGACTACTTTATCTTTGGAACTACTTAACCACATGGGTGTGGTCAGGGGAGGAATACATACCTGAGAGGAAGGATACATACCTGGAACTACCACGCCCAAGCAGCAACTCACGCTTCGCGTTGTTCTGCATCTAGCAGCTGGACGCTCACCGTGTTTGCTCCTGCATTCTGTCTTCTGCCACTCCTGCCAGCATCCTGGAACACCTGCAAAGAGAGAAGAGAAGAGAAAAGGGTAAAGAAGAGTCCTTACCTGCTAAATCCGCATTCCGGAGATATCTCGCCGACGGTCCTGAAAAGGAAGACATCCATTTAAAAGCACATTGCATCGATCGCGGAGCGCCGCATCTCACTCACCTGTACAAGGTACCACCACATTCTACAGCGACATCTGGACTCGCAGCCACATCACCGCGCCTAGGGAGAAAAAGACAAGAATAAAGGTGAGAGGGGAAAGAAAACAAGCAAACCTTAATTTCCATTACAAAGCTTACCTGTTGGGTTATTCCAACTTCATTTCGGGTCGGTGCCGCATCCTGGCATTTCCGGACCGCCCTAAGGGGAAAAAAAGACATCAGCATTAGTGGGCGCATGAAAAGACGTTACCCAACGCCCATTAAAGACTTACCTGATTTCTTCTGGATTGATCTTTGTTTCAGGTCGGTGCCACATCCAGGCATTTCCGGACCCCGGCCCCTATGGGGAAAAAGGACATCAGCGTTAGTGGGCGCATGAAAAGACATTACCCAAACGCCCATTAAAGACTTACCTGATTTCTTCTGGATTGAGCTTCGTTTCGGGTCGGTGCCGCATCCAGGCATTTCCGGACCCAGGCCCCTATGGGGAAAAAATACATCAGCGTTAGTGAGCGCATAAGGACACTGAGAGAACTCTCATCAAGCTCACCAGAGTCTCATTCTTCGGTTCCACAGCTCTTCTCGGAATAGTTTCCGCACCTGAAAAAGAGACAACAAACAATTATTATTACGGAATCATACTCATTAACAGAATCCTTACGGTACTATACCGGGAAAACAAAACTTGAACCCTCTACAATCAAAATCCCAGTGAAGTAACTGGATGCAACGCGCCCCTGCATGAGAAGCAGGATGGAGAGCTCAACCTTTCAAACCCAAGGGTGAGACTTCACGTGGGGGTCGCAGGAGGGTTTCGTAGAGGGATGAGAAGGGAGCGGGAGGGTTATACTTTCTCCCGCAGATTGTTAATACTCCCTTTTCACATACAGAAAGATATTCCTGCGAGCCAGACAAGCCAGATTCGAAGGTCCGGTCCAGTCCATCTTCCGGGTCCTGCGCTTCACCATAGAAGAAGCAACAACACTCCAAACCAGACCTGCGCCTCCGTGGGAGTCAGGTGAGCGTAACAATAGTTTGGTATTACTCTATTTTTGTGATTATTTATTATTAGCTTGTGTTGGTGGTAATTTTAGTGGTATTTTACTTTGTGGTATTTTCAGAATTACCTTAATTTTGTGGTATAGTGGTGAGCATGTTTTTTTATACTACAACCCCATCATAAAAACAAACCTTTTCTTTCTATTAGAATGTCTTTTAGTAGCATATAGGGAGCCTTCAGACTTATGATACTTCAGAGAACCCAATGAGTTTATTTAGAATGCCACCTATGGTTTGTGGCTGATATTACTGGCTTATGTACATCCAGTAATCTATGTGTCTCATCTGACATTGTCTTCTTTTTCAGCATGCAAAGAAGGGATCACTCACAACACTTGCACACACTTCCCTACCTTACAGATATCTATTCACTTTTCCTTGCTTGCTATTTCAGCTACAGTTGTAAATTGGTAAGTGCTTTACACTCTGGCATAAACATCAAACCCCTGTGATTCCCCTGTATAGAAATTACCCACAGACGCATGAATGACACCAATATCCCAGCCTTTGTTTTTTTATACTCTGTATTATGATAACAGTTATAAACAGCAATACATCTTACCACATGATATCACAGCATCACCTACAAAATATAAAATAGAACAGAACAAACAAGCATATTGCAAGAAAAACAAATTTGATAAGTACTTTATACGTAGAGAGAAATAAACATACAGTATTTTTCTTTTTTCTAAACTCCCTGCACTGCCAATAAATTGTATCAACTCACATTCATCATTCTATTTTTCCTCGCTTGGCACTAACTCACCAAGACCAGTGAAATCTGAAATTCCCGTACGACCTCGCCGCTTTGCAGACCCAGTGCCAAACTCCTTTGCATGTTTAGGGAGCTGCCAGCTGTTAGGGTTCGTAGCTAGCGGCCACACCCACATGGAGTTCATCAGATGTAGCACCGTCTGTCTCTCTGTCCCAGCACAAACTGAATCCTTCCTCTTGTTCATTCCTTAAGAAAACTCTAAGTCAGCCCTCTGTTGACGTGGATCATCCACCTACAACCCCTACCAATCAGAACAGCAAGAATGTGCCCTCGTTTTTCAAGACAATGAAGATTTCAGCTGCAAAGCAACTGTTTGTTTTCCTTTCCTGTTGGTGCATATTTCTGCCCTCCACAAGAGAAGAAAAACGATCACATAAACTGAGTGTGCATCTCTTCATAGGAAAACTGAATTTTAAACTGTGCACTTAAAAACATAGAATGCATTTCATTGTGCACGCAAATTGAAATTAGTATATTAGTAATGCAGTTAGTACAAGGTTAATCAGTTGTGTATTTCTAATGCAGTTTGCACACATGAAAACATCCAATTTATAAAACTGTGCACCTCTTTATTTTAAAATGGCAGCACACTGTGCTAAAACATATATATTTTTTTTTTACTAAATGTTCTGAGAAATTTGCCTCCTGGCTGTTGCTGAAATAATGCCTGCAGTTTGAAAAACTGGGCCTTGCTGCATTTCCATGCTGCATATTGCATGCAGGCAATAAAATCCCCATATATATCCTTACATATACCCTCCTTTTTCCGACAATTCTGGCTAACAAACCCACAATTGGAGGAAACCCGAATTATTCTTTTTAAATTTTTTTCAAAATGTATGCGCTTTGGGATATCTCTCATTTCCCATTGTTGCTAGTAGTATAATCAACATCCTCATCTTTATAGACAAAATAACCAGCCATCCACCCATCACTAACACTGCCAAACACACCATAGTGCGTTCCAACAGGTTCCCCAGTTAAACATATCTACCTCCATTACACCCAGACTACTAACCGTGATGTTATTCTTCCTCAGATTCATCTTAATGGTGTGCTTTTCTTTATGGCTGAATAAAAATTCTACATCTGGATCAATCGGGAATGAGTCCCTTTTGAATAAACTCAATGTTTTCCACTTGGCTTTCCCAAATATCATATGCAACATGGAATAGGGTTAAACCCCCAGCCGAGACAATTGTATCTTTCGGAACCTGTAGGTAAAATATGTTGTATTTCAACTGCTTGACAACAAATGTCCCATGATTCAAATGGGTAATTGTATAATTCTTCAAAGAGGTGCTGACCAACCACCTATTTTTAACCAGCTTAGCTTGTGATAATTCCTCACTACCCAAATTGCTAATAACCACTTTACGTCCCCCTGATACACCTGGGTCAGGTTTCAAACCACAGATAGCATCTGCAGCATCAGGAACAAATGGTTTACCTGGACACATGTAATTTTGTTCTTTAAACCTTATACATGTGTCCAGCTTTGGGATCAAGTAAACCTCAGGCCCCCATGACTGAAATGCTACCACCTTTGGAGTTTTAATTTTTGTGTATTTCCCATATTGCCAAAATCCATAGCAAGAATCCAATTTCCATTCTTTCCAAATTCACATATAGCGGCATTGCACTGCCCATTTCAAATGCAATTTTAACCTGCATTACTTCTATTTCTCTTTGAGTGATTCTCTCCATCATCTGATGAACAATTTCCCGTGAAACAAAATATAACAGTATATGTCCTTGAATTAATTGGGAAATTGCAGTTTGAACCTCTCTCACATAATCTGTTAACAACCTATCGAGATGATTTACTATATTCATAATATCACTTAACACCCGGTCATGTTTAATTATCACATTTATGCTGTGTTGCAGAATTTCAGCCTGCTCATTTAGCAGAATAACAGTCTCATTGACAAATTTTACTTGCTCATCCAATCCACCTCTAATTCCATCCAAAGCCTTTTGGATCATATCCAGATCAAAAGTCAATTGTTGTGCTTTGGCACTCAATGTCCCTACTGAAATTGCATTAGCTGTAGTACATATTACAGCTCCAATAATAGACATCACTAGAGAGACCACAAGCAATACTGCCCCTCTCTTTTCCCTCCTTTTCTTTATATCCACTGAATTCACAAAGGTCTTTTCTAATTCCCTCACCATGCCTCGTATTGCCTGCTTAGTGTCCTCTTTTCTCAATTCTAGCCAATCTCTGGTCTGATCAGCCGCAAATACAGTTTTGTTAATAAATCTCTCAATCAAATTGTCAGGGTTTGTGGGTACATACACATTCTGATAAATTAAACGCCTGTTACCCATAATAAACCCAGGCACATTACCACTCTTTTTCCAAATGTGGTACTTTCATTTGCATGTATCTCCACACTAAACAATATATTCTCATGGCGTGAGACATATCCCACCCTATCATTAGGTTACATGCATTATGAAATAGTCAATTGCATCTTTCTTTTTCATGTATTCAGTACACTTAACCTGTCTCTACCTGCTCAAGTCTCCTGACTTCATGTTTCTGATGACAAGGCTTAATTTGGTTAACATGAACAAATTGTTCTGTCACCATTTGACCCTCTGTCTTTAATATTTTATAGACTACCGGGGACACTTTATCCACCATTTCAAAGGGACCTTGCCATGCCGCAAGAAATTTTGAGTTTTTATGTTTACCTTTCCCAAAATGAAACTTATGTACCCGATCACCTATTTCATACTCTTTCACAGATGTCTTTTTATCGTAATATGACTTTGCACTATCAGCAGCTCTTTCCAAATTTCGCTGCACACATGCAAATGCATGTTGTAAATGCTTTCTCAGTTCTTCCACATATTCGTGAACTGTAGATGCACTCGCAAGTGTCGGCTCATGTGTCCTGTATAATAAATGTTGTGGCAGTACCATTTTCCTTTCTGTCAACACCTCATGAGGACTGATACCTGTCGCTTTAGCAGGAGTCGATCTAATGGCCATCAATACTAAAGGTAATCGTAAATCCCAACTAGAACCTGCCTCCGCTACAAACTTCTTTAGTATCTCCACGGCAGATCTGATCTATTGCAACGTTCAACATTCCCAGAAGAGGCGGGCCTATATGCGGTATGAAATTTCCTTTTTACCCCAAATATCTGCCACACCTTGCTCATTAAGGTGCTCGTGAAATGACTTCCTCTGTCTGACTCTATTCTTTGTGGTAACCCAAATCTTGAATATATGTGGTTTACCAGCAATGTAGGTGCTGTTTGCTCACTACAATCTGGTGCAG
Source organism: Ambystoma mexicanum (assembly GCF_040938575.1). Taxonomy (NCBI): domain Eukaryota; kingdom Metazoa; phylum Chordata; class Amphibia; order Caudata; family Ambystomatidae; genus Ambystoma; species Ambystoma mexicanum. The sequence continues at coordinate 227,227,768 of NC_090937.1, read as the reverse complement.
GAATACATTTTACCCATTTCGACATCAAACATACCACTGACAAAAGATAACGGTTTCCCCTACTTGATCTCTTTACATACCTTACATAGTCGATTTGTAAATCCGACCATGGAAGAGGTAAACCTCTTTTCATTGATGGAGCTCTATGCATTGGTGAAGCAGGTTTAAATTGTGCACATACCAGACACCCCCTGGTATATAATTCCACATCTTGGGACATGTGTGGCCAGTAAGCATAATCTTTCAGTATCTCTAAAGTTTTTTGTGAACCTCTGTGTCCTGCAGTTATTGCATCATGTGCATGGTGTAACATTAGCTCTCTGAATAAAAGAGGTACCCCCCACTGTATCTGCCCTGTTATGGATTCCCTGATCATCAGACCATCCTGTAGTTTAATCCGTTTTTTGTTCTTTAATAACACTCTCAACTCTTCTCTTCTTTTCCTAACAATCATTTTCAGTTAAAGGATTTTGTTCGGGGTCCATCAAATAATTATAATAGATCCCTAACACAGGGTCATCTTTTTGTGTCTTAATCAGATCTTGATCTGGTGTATCATAACTCCATTGCACTACGGGTTGTTCAACTTCTTTTGGAGCTTTAGAGAGTGTAACTGCATCTATTTGTATTTCAGCAATCAAGTGTTCAATGGGCAACAATTCTCCCATAACAGCCCCAATTTTGGCCAATTGATCTGCTTTATCATTTCCCTCCTTATCCTCTCCTGGTGTTTTGAAATGTCCACAAATTTTCCTCCATTATACTGTTAAATCATTCTCTAACACTATTTTGTCTATAGCTTGTATCATTTTCCCATGTGTGAGGGGCTTTTTGTTATAAGTGAGCATACCTCTTGCTTTCCAGCCAGGCAGATATTCTACAAAGCTATTTTGTGCATAATCAGAATCAGTCACCAGAACAATTTCACTGAATTTATCAACTGCAGTAGTAATTGCTTTATAAATGGCTGCCAACTCTGCTACCTGGCTACTCCTAGCACCAATTCTCATTCCTATACTAGGAATGTCCTCACATCTCAACCAGACATTTCCTATCCCTGACACCACTGTTTATTGCTGTAATTTTCAATTTGAAAAACACATCCATCAACATACACAATTGGCAATTCCTTGCATGTATTTTCATCAAAAGCTTTGTGTGGTGATTGTTCAAACTCCTGCAAACTGGTCTCCATCTCTACTTCATCTGATACACATTCAGCTGCACAATCATGTAGATCTGCCAACCCTTGAGCAATTGGGCTCTTTTTATTTGGGCCATATCTCACTTCTACAGGAAAGCCCTGCAGTGCCAATGTCCATGAAGTAATTCTGGACTGTGCTAAATTGCCAGATCTAATCATTTTACTGTGTAAAAACTTCAATGGTTGATGATTTGTCTCAATGATTACCTTCTCCCCTTTGTCAATGCGATGAAAATGTTGCAATGACCATACAGTGGTCAGAAGAGCCTGTTCACATTCACTGAATTTAATTTCAACCTGAGAAAATGCTTTACTCGCATAAGCAATAGTTTTATGGTTCAAGTCATGTTTTTGAGATAACTCTGCTGACATATACTGCTCAGTGAATCCTATTTCTATAAAGAAATCGTTGTTTTTTATGGGCTAGGCCAAGCATGGTGCCTTTATGAGACATTCTTTCAATTTAGAAACGGCCTCATATTGCTCCGTTTCCCATTTCCAGGGCGTATTCAGCTTTAATAATTGAGTCAATGGTTGAGTGATTTCAGCATAATTTTCAATAAATTTCCTGTTATATCCCGTCATTCCTAATAAACTTTTTAAACCTTTTTATGTTTCTAGGATCCTTCAACTTCTGTATGGCCTCCGCCTTTTTCTTTTGTGAATTTAACCCGTGTTCAGTTACTTCATGACCTAAGAAATTCACCTTTTTCTTGCACCATTGTGCTTTCTGTAAAGATACTTTGGAACCCGCCTTTTGCAATTGGTCAAGTACATGTCATCAAAATGACTTTTTAAGTTTTCATTTTTTATAAGGACATCATCTACATAAACTATGGTCCCTCTTTCCGCTGCATCTGGCATATCTTTTCTAAAAAATATGCCAAATACGCTCCCACTATTGACATACCCAAATGGTGTTCTGGATCAAGCATATTGCGTTTTATCAAATGAAAATGCAAATAAATTCTGAATGTCTTCTGCCAATGGCACACAAGTACCCAGATGTAAGATCTAATGTGGTAAATACCTTTGACCCATGCAAGGCCTTGATCAATGAATGGCAGCGGCCATCTAGACACTGGCACTCTTTTATTTACTTCCCTCAGGTCTGCACACAGATGCCATTGGCCATGTGGCTTTAATACAACCAAAATGGGAGTGTTGAAGGTACTATGAATAGGTCTGATAATTCCCCTAGACTCCAAGTTTTTAATTATCTCTGCCAATGACTCTAAGCATGCCAGTGGCAATCGATATTGGCGCAAAAATAATGGATTTCTACCACACCCCTCTGGTAATGTGGCAACATGTAAATCAGTTAGACCACAATCATATGCGTCTTCGGCAAAACGTCCTTAAATTCCATAAATATTTTTCTCAATTCATTCTTATCTTCTTCGCTATCACAGGCATCTGCTAACAGAATCTGCTCCTCTACCATTTTTGAAAATTCCGGGAAATCCTCCAATGGAGGAACATCTGTGGTTTCTTCCAACTGTGTGTCTGTATCCCGCTGCAAAGCTGCCACCTTTTAAATATTTTGGCATATCAGCCTCCATTTCAATGTACTGATTTCCTGTTTCTTTTTCATTTAAGTCAAATATTATACAATTCTCCTGGTGACAGCATACTGTCTCATTGGAATCATAAGGGTACACAGATTGAATTTTGAACACCCCTTTGGGTTGAGAATCCAGATATTCTGGCAGCACACCCTGTGCATCTACATACCTCACAGGTATATTTCCAATCACCATATTATTGAAATTTGCAGTATAATGTGATTTTTCTATGGCCGTTCCTAGCAAGGAATTCTCTTCTAAATGAATATCTTCACATCATCTACTATCCACCATGATTTTGACGGACCCCTCCCCAACATCTATCAATGGGGTATATTCATAATCGAGCCCTTGCTGTTTCATGGATTCATTCAAGCACACAAATGCATCAGAATCCTTCATTTGCTGTCCATTCTTGCACTATAGTGTTATAGCAACCTGCTTGGTGAATGCAGGAACAATAATATCCTTCTTCACCTGTAGTTCAATTGCATATGGCACCAATTGTGCACAATTATAAGCCTTTCTTTTGTCTACAAATTTGGGTGCAGGTCCGCCTGGCAGGGACCATACCTTTTGGTTAAGGAAATCTAACACCATGCACATCCTGTGCATGATATCATTGCCCAGTTAAAAATCATTTTGTGTTCCACTCACTATCCACACATTGTGGTGTATGTTTTTTTTGTCCAACATTAATCTTTAGCATGCACCTTCCTGCAATTCGATTTTCAAAATCTGGATTATCCAAACCAGAGATGTATTGGTTTTTAATTCTAAATTTCGGGATCTCCTCCCTTTCCATTATTCTCTGCAGTAGTATTCTCTGCAGTAGTTTCTCATTAATAAAACTCCTTTCCTGTTCAAGCGCCAAAATGGCTTTTATCATTTTAGAATGGCCATTTATACCAATATGGATCCATGGCTGCTCATCTTCCATGTGTATTTCATGTGTTTTTCTGTGTCTGCTTTAGGGATGGTGTTCTGTTTGCACTTCTTCTCTTTTAAATAGAAGCGCAATGTGTGTTCATCTATTTCAGTTTGCCATTTCTTCCTAGGATCCAAATAAATCTGCACAGATTGTTTTTCTTTTTCACTTTGCATTTTGTCCTGAGACATCAAAATAACGGTGACACTAGGCACACAACTATTCTGGAGCTCCACCTCCACTGCATCATTCGTTTTGGAAACATTATGGCACTCCTTTACGCTGCTGTTTTGTGGCTTTATTTTCTTAGACCTTAATGGTTTTTTAGTTAAAGACCACAGAACCCCATTTACCCCATCAATGAGAAGAGACAATCTTTTCAGGCAATCCGTTCCCATCAAGAATGGAATTTCACAAATAGATGTGATCAATACTTCCTGTTTCATTCTGTTTTTTTCCTATCTTTATGTCAACTTCAGTGACACCTTCGATAGGCATCTTCTCACCGTTAAAGTTATGTACTGGACCTTCACTCTGTCTCACTTTGATCTGATTCTGTGGCGATCTCCCTTCATTGATACTTTTTACCAATTCTTTGGACATAGTTGTGGCCTGTGCACCTGTGTCAATCATTGCAAATGTATTGCACTTCTCTTCCGCAGTAATGGGAGCATAATATCGGTCTTCAACTTTCTCTAATACACACAAAAAGTGTGAATACTGATTTCACTTTTCTCAGACCCTTCTCACTCTTGGCTGGCTAAACACATCGGTAAATGAAAGGACATTTTTCCCTCTTTTCTGCCGATTCTCATTTGAGAAGCTTTACTCATCTCCCCATGTTCAGAGGTCATTTGGAGTGTGGCCAATGTTCTCCCTTCCATCCGCGGATCAGCAGATTTCACACTGCAATTCTCCAACTGAATATGCGCATAAACATCACCTGATAAGTTATCATTTTCTAATTCTGGGGATTTGTGGATGTTTGGTATGATACCAGTCTTTTTAATTTCTTCAAAAATATGTGGCTCAAAGAACTCTTCAGGTGACTGATCTGTACCCTCCTTTTTAGTAGTTATTCTTCCTGCATGTATTTTATTAGCATCTTGATTGTCTGAGGAGGGTGTTCTAACATTCACATCTACTCCCTCATCAATTATTTTATCCGTGCATACATTGTCTTTCTTAAATCTGTCTCTTTGTCCTTTGGAATTTCATGTTCTTCTCGTTTTCCTTTTTCATTTGTACAAATTTCCAACGTTGGATTCAATGCCAGGTTACCCCAAACCTCTTTTTTAGATGTGTTTGCAATTTCTGCCTCATGTTTATTTGCAGGTATTTTCGTTTTTATATCATCAAACAGCTCAGGGTCATTATGCAAAGCCAGATCAGGGGAATCTGTCTTTTTATCATTGCAGGTGTCATGAATATTTAGTCGCTTATTATCAGAAGCCACAGGATCACTTCTATGACCTTCTGCCCCTTCATTTGATGACTGTCTTTGAGCTGCACAGAGTTTTCCTATCTGTTCAGCCAACATTTTTACTTAGGCCTCGAGACACTGAAATCTTTCCATTTCTCCAGAATCTTCTCTTTGCGGCCTACGCCAATATTGGTTGTTCTCCCCCTGGTTAAATCTATTCTGGTATCTCTCAGGAGAGTGATTCCTATTTGAATTGTTTCTGAACTCTTGATTCGTGTGGGGCTGGGAGCGGGGTGTACCTATTCTTTGGTTGTAATCCCCTGGTGGCGGTGATTGATTGTATTGCCGTGGAGCATAGTTCATATTCTGTCTCGTGTTGTGTCTCTCTTTTTGAGTACTGTCCCCTATGCTGATTCCCAGTTTCAGTAAATCGATCCACATACTGGGGTCTGCCCTGGTTACCATATATCATGGTGTTGGGGTCAAATCTGCTCTGTGTCCCCAATGTCTGGTAGGGACTTTTACTTCTTTGATCTTGATTTTGTCTCTGATTATTGTTCATGCCTGACATATCGGGTCGATATCCTGCCCGGGGTCTGTCTCCTAAGTACCTAGGGCTAATGTAACTCTCCCTATTGCTAGGATCATGTGACTGAAACATTGGTGCAGAGGGCGGCAACCTCTGTGGAGTACCCCTCATTTCGGGTTTCACATTATTTTTGCCTGGACTTTAAGCGGACTCAAGTGACATTTTAGTTGACCTGATCTCCATTACTGACTCTTTAGATTTTGATCTTGTTTCTTTCATTGTATCACTCTCTCTACCCTGACAGTGGAGCACTTCATATAGTTTTGTACTTTGGTGCACAATCCATTGAAGGGACTTCTCACGATCAAATTAACGGACTAACTGTGATATAATGTTTCTCTGCAAACCATAAAAATAGGCAGTTTTAAACTCATTGGAATTGGGATAAAAAAAGATACATCAAAATGAGAAAAAGCTCTTTTTAAGTCTTGAAGAAATTGGCGAGGGGACGTATTTGGCCCAACTGTAATTGTGTATGCACCTTTCTTTGCCTCCTGTAATAACTGGATTGGAGAAAAATGACGCCTAATCTCTTTTTCAAATTCTGCCCATGACATGTTCTGCTGTTCATTTAATCCCCTGATGATGCTCGCTGTGGGAGCATCCAGAGTTAAGTGAAAGTATTGTCTGTATTGTTCCTTAGGTATGTGTAGGGCTTTAAACATATTGTGCACCGCTTCCAAGTGGTCCTCTATACAGCACTCCCCTCCTTTTTTGAACAGTTTGATCAGGGCCTTGATTGACTTCATTATCTTGATAGGACTACTTGGCGCTATATTTAAGATTGCACTACTTTGTGGTTCAACCCTTGTCTCAGGTGTATGGGATTGGTTCAACCCCCAATGGGTATGTCAAACCCCCCAAAGGCGCTGCAACCAAGCTCAGACACCGGCACAGCCACTGGGGCGCTATCTCCCCGTGTAGAAATGGAATTCACCTCAATCCCAATGCCCTGTCACTTGTCCTGGGACCTGAAAGCGCATATTTGCTGTTCCAAATCCTTGCCATTTTTAAAGAGTCGATCTGCCTCCTTACGCAAATAATTATTTTCATCACCCATCTTATTAATCACATTTTGCAAATCGCTCTTTGCATTTGACATTCATTAAACTCTTTGTCTCGCTTGTCTCTTTCTTGAAACATTTTCGCTATCTCTTGTTCAACAGTCTGAAACTCACCTTCTTTCTCTAAATTCTCTTTTTGTAAAACTTGTATTTCTAAAATAGCCTCGTCTTTATCTTGTCTAATGTGACCTACCAATCCTTTCAAGTGTTTTAATTCTTGCTCACTGTCCTCAAATAGTTTATTCCTTTAGACAATTGAGTGTCGAATTCTTTACACTTTGATTGCATGTCCTTTTGAAATACCTCAAGTTCTGCTCTTAACTTTTTCTCCTGTTCACTAGCTCCATCTAATTTGAATTTTAGTCTGCTAATTAGCTTACCATCATTTTCTTGCATCCGCAGAGACCTATTTAAAATGAACCATGTTTTGGCACATAACCGTATCAGGCAATCTTTCTCTGCAGGTTTGTCAGCAGCATTTAAATATCTCAGAAGACAACATTGAATTATGCCACCCTCTTCAAAAATGTTGTCCAAGGGTTCTTTCTGAACTTCCCCATAGATATGGTTTATTTGATGACCATGTTCCATGTGCATATAATTTTGTCTCCAGATATTTCATCAACTCTGGGAATATGGCATCAATTTGAGACATTCTGAGATTCACTTTCAGTGTCACAATGCTCTCACAAAATGAGTTCCCTTTAATGCATGTATGGTAGTGTGGAACGCACTTGCGACGCCCAGTAGATGCTCTACAATCGATTCCTGGCCAATGCACCATTCTTGTAGGAGGTTTTGTCTTATTGGGGTAAATTCGGGATTTGGTGATACTTTTCTTACTGTAATATTTTGGTGGTAAATTGGCAGTAAACTGCCCTTACATTTACATATAGTTTGTTATTACTCTATTTTGGTGATTATTTATTATTAGCTTGTGTTGGTGGTAATTTTAGTGGTATCTTACTTTGTGGTATTTTCTGAATTACCTTATTTTGGTGGTATAGTGGTGAGAATGTTTTTTTATACTACAACCCCATCATAAAAACAAACCTTTCCTTTCTATTAGAATGTCTTTTTAGAGTGCCCCAGACTTATGACACTTCAGAGAACCCAATGAGTTTATTTCGAACGCCACCTATGGTTTGTGGCTGATATTAATGGCTTATGTACATCCAGTAATCTATGTGTCTTATCTGACACTGCCTTCTTTTTCAGCATGCAAAGAAGGGATCACTCACAACACTTACACTTTCCTACCTTACAGATATCTATTCACTTTTCCTTGCTTGCTATTTCAGCTACAGTTGTAAATTGGTAAATGCTTTACACTCTGGTATAAACATCAAACCCCTGTGATTCCCCTGTATAGAAATTATCCACAGACGCATGAATGACCCCAAAATCTCAGCCTTTGTTTTCTTTTTTTTATACTCTGTACTATGACAACAATTATAAACAGCAATACATCTTAGCACATGATATCACAGCATCACCTACAAAATATAAAAGAGAACAGAACAAACAAGCATATTGCAAGAAAAAACAAATTTGATTATAAGCACTTTATATGTAGAGAGAAATAAACATACAGTATTTTTCTTTTTTCTAAACTCCTTGCACTGCCAATAAATTGTATCAACTTACATTCATCATTCTATTTTTCTTCACTTGGCACTAACTCACCAAGGCCAGTGAAATCTGAAATTCCCATACGACCTCGCCGCTCTGCAGACCCAGTGCCAAACTCCTTCACATGTGTGGGGAGCTGGCAGCTGGTAAGGTTTGTAGCTAGTGCTCACACCCACATGGAGTTCATCAGATGTAGCGCGGTCTGTCTCTCTGTCCCAGCACGACCTGAATCCTTCCTCCTGTTCATTCCTTAAGAAAACTCTAAGTCAGCCCTCTGTTGACGTGGATCATCCACCTACAACCCCTACCAATCAGAACAACAAGAATGTGCCCTCGTTTTTCAAGACAATGAAGATTTCAGCTAGCAAAGCTACTGTTTCTGTTTTCATTTCCTGTTGGAGCATATTTCTGCTCTCCACAAGAGAAAAAAAACGCACACATAAACTGACTGTGCCTCTCTTCATAGAAACACTGAATTTCAAACTGTGCACGTAAAAAACATAGAATGCATTTCATTGTGCACAAAAATTGAAATTAGTATATTAGTAATGCAGTTAGTACAAGGTTAATCAGTTGTGTATTTCTAATGCAGTTTGCACACCTTGAAAACATCCAATTTATAAAACTGTGCACCTCTTTATTTTAAAATGGCAGCACACTGTGCTAAAACATTTTTTTTTTTACTAATTGTTCTGAGAAATCTGCCTGCTGGCTGTAATAATGCCTGCAGTTTGAAAAACTGGGCCTGGCTGCATTTCCATGCATGCTGCATATTGCATGCTGGCAATAGAATCCTCATATATAGCCTTATACTTCTTCTATTTTACTTTCCTCTCTACCTCTAACTTCAGATCTTTTAACTTCCATTCTTTCTCTCGGTATCCACTCCTTTGATTTATAGGATCCTCCTCCCCTATCTTCCGCTTGGGTGTGGGGCCGGTGGGTAAGTTTGTGATCTTTCCGCTCCTCACTTCGGTGTACCGAGTGGAAGTGTTTGGTCGCATCAGAGTGGTTTTGGGCAGTTTCAATGGCCATGACTAGGGTAGGTTGATTTAGTTGAAATACTGCTTTTTGTAAATGGGGGGGCAAAGAGTTGGTGAATTGCTCTAACATAATCATTTCTACCAATTCTTCCATTGTTTTATTGCTAATCCAGAGAGCGATCATTTTTTAAATTTATTCTCCAAATTCAAGATGGGTTTCCCCGCGGTTTAGCCTAATGGCCCTTAATTTTTGCCGACAGAAGTTACAGGTTTGGCCTACCCTTTTTAAAAGCCCCTCTTTTATGGATATAAAGGTAGCTCCCTGAGCAAGGTTAAGTAACTGGTAGGTGGTCTGTAGCTCACCTTTCAGCAGAGGTCCTAGATAAAAAAATAATAGATTTTCTTCCCATCCTAACTGTTCAGCTAGTAGTTCAAAATTCAGAAAGAAATTCCCTAGATCTTCGCCCTCTTGGTATGGTTTTAGTATCCCTTGAGGGAGCAGGGGTCTTCCTTGTAATTCGCCCAATGTTGTTAAGTTCTCTTGAAGCCTAGCCTCAACCTGGATCTGATGGGTGGCCAGCTGGGCCATGACAGCTGCCAGGTTATCATTTCTTCCAGAGGGGTAAGAGTTCCTTCTGTAGTTTTTCTGAGTCAGAAAAGAAACAGGTCTCAACTCCCTCCTGATAGAGTTTCAAATTCATCAGACTCCTCTGGGTCTGTCCCCACTGAGGGGGGATATTTAGATAGATCTAGATGGACCAGGGACCGAAGTTTAATTTGGTACTGAAAAAAAAGGTTTGGGACAAGGAGGATTCAAAGCACTAGGTCTAATAAAGGTGTATGCTGGTCGTGTTTTTAAGTTTATTCGATCCCACTGTTGGATGTTATAGTGGGACAATGGAAGGGTATCTAATAACAACTGGGTTTTAAAAAACAAATGTTGTTGACCACTTGGGACGTGCAGCTGAGAGAGCACACCTCTTTTAGAGTGGATTCCACTCCCCGAAGACCCCTCACCCAGGTGATCCTCCCGCACTGGTTCACCCCCAGGAACTGGATCCAAAAGCGATGGCAGTGTCCTGGCCACCTGGATGACAGATCCCCGGGGACTATCGTGTGAGACACCTTCAGGTATCTCACAGTCTACAGAGATTTGAAAAACTAAGCAACTATAAAGAGATGTTATGGGACGTGATTACCCAGTTCACGAGGTAAATCGTGAACTGGGTTTTCACATATACACTTTCTGCTAAATAGGATAGTATGTGTCCATCTGCTGGATGAAAATATTGTAATTACAGGTGGAATATTCAGGGATATTAAAAATAAGGTTGATACCATTTATGTGGAAACTTTAATGTTAGAATCAGTAAAACATCTATATTTCCTTGATTACATAATATATAAAATTGATTTAGCCCCAGGACTCTAACTAAAGGAAATGTTCCCTATTGTTAACAGAATACTGTACATGGGATTCCGGTTGAATGCACTACCGCTGTTGTAGTTTTTTTTATAGATACCACTCTATTCTAAATATTGCCCTTTTAGCTCCAACGTGATAGAATATGTAACCCGTTATTTGTAGAACTGTCCAAAGTAGTTAGTTTTATGTAGAAAATAGTTGTTTCTAGTGTTTTTTAAATATTATGTTAGTTCCTTACAGAGAAGGTCAAAACAAATTCAAATTTGACTTGTTTTGGCATAATCAATTAGTCAAAGATTTCTGATATTAACCTACATGCACGATTTTAATGGTTTGAATAATTGCTTTTTATTGATGAAATGTTGTTGTTATTACGATGATATGTATGTGTTTTTATGATCTTTTATGGGCAAGTTCCCGAAATAAAGTATCAAATTAAAAAAGCGCTATTAGAATCTGCATTGCTCTCTATGGGTTAAAGTATATATAAGTATATAGAAGTTATCTGTATATAAATCTGCCTGTTTGGTTGCAGATGCGCTCTTTGCTGCCAGAGTCTTGGAATGTAGAATTCCGAACAATCTGCAGGCTACACAAACTAATCTGCAGGCCTTAATAGCTTCTGTAGTGTGCAAATGTTTCAATGAAAACACAAAGTGAACATTCCAAGGATTATAATGTACCTTACACGTCTGCTTTGTTTGGTCAGACTGTCCTATGGACAGTCCAGTGTTCATTTTGACCATGAAACCTCATTGTGAGAAACCTGAGGGTATTTTCACTCCTACTACCCTGGAATCCTCTGCGCAGGTGGCCAGGGAAAGGCCATCGCATTTGGATCCTGACCCTGGAGGTGGACAAACGAGGAATGATTACTGGGTGGAGGATTCTTGGGGATTTGAGAGTGGGGTACCTGCAGGCGAGCCATGGTACCCCCCTTTCGCTTTAGAAAGTCAACCCAACCTCCCCGAATCCTTTATGTGCTATTTTTCATTTCCCGACCTTTGTCCTTTAACAGTACTGTGACGACGAAGAGGCGACTAGGAGTAATGACCACTAACAACTCACATGTCCACTTTAACACTGGGACGAGGAAGAGGCTTGCTAAATGCTATGGGGATCTGGCATGTCCTCTTACTCAAAGTCAGGCAGAATTGGACAATGGTGCACATCTGCAGCCTATTGAAGGACAAATAAGGTATAAAATGTGAAACCTAGAAGTGAACGGAAAAAGAGACCTGGGAAACTGTCGAGGCAGAGAGCAGCAGGAAACCCCAGAAGACTGGAGGCAGCTGTGGTGGGACCCAAGGTGGAACCGGGACGCCGGCCGACATCCCCAATCCGTGGAGAGCCTCTAATGCGAAGTGGGAGCAAACCGAGCTTTGGAGAAGCCAGAGCGAAGAGGACGCTGTGTCCGTCCTTGTAGAAGCAGAGGAACCGCCTGTGCCAGCCGAGCTCCAGTCCACAGGTGAGCGGGACTTGCGGAAGCAGAAGCAGCAACTGGAGCAGAGGCGAAAAGCAGCGAGAGTCACTGGAGGAGGAATTCGACAACCAGTGAGTGCTGGGAAAGCCACTCAGAGACCGGGGTGCTCTAGATGAGCTGCAAAAGCATAGAGCAGCTTAGAAGGAATGAACACTTCAGTTACAGATTAATCTGTGATACTAAGTGAATGCAAGGGAAGTTGCATGAGGTACAGTAAGTGCTCATATTGAATAATGAACTGAAAGCAAGTAGCAAATGAAGTTGAATGAAGGACTCTAACTAAAGAGTTAAAGTCAAGTCTCAGAAACCATTTGCTCGTTAAATAGCGAACTGATTGAACCCTAAAACTGTGCTTAACGGACAGTAACCTACATACTTGAAAGAAGCTAACCACGAAGGGGGGAAAATGGTCACCAAAAGTTAAGTGTGAATAAGAGCCTGAAATACAATTAGACATTGAATGTGTACAAACACACAAATGCCAATGACTGCCTTAGAGATATGTGGTACTCTATGGAAAACCTAAAAGGCTAACACAAGGAAGCCAACTTAAGGAAACCCAAACACAGAGGCAAGATACTGAGGAGCCTATGTGTGACCAGGAGAACTAAGAGTTTCTGGTTGAGTGACCTGTGATGGGTCAACCGTGTGGTCTGACAACTGCCCCCAGACCAGAGAACCCCAACATGTTAGAAAAGGTCAAGATAAATATGCCAAGTGTCAAGAAGTGTCAGGATTAGCATCCTCACCAGGTTCGTCACTCAATTCAGTCAGCTCTCCCTCGTCCTCACCTGTCTCACTGGAGCTGGTCTGTGGGTTCTTGTCTCTTCTTCTTCGTCTAGTGCTCTGCTTTTTATTTAAGAGATATGGGGCCTCATTACGAGGTTGGAGGTAAGTAACTGTTCTTTCCGGCATGGTGCAAATACCGTGTCTGTGTAGGTAAAATCCCGCTCATAGAGGGCTATTACGACTTTGCAGGTATGAGCTTTGCGCCATGCCGGTAAGGACATTACCGGCATGCCGCTAAAGACCCGAAAATGGCCCTTGGCGGCATCATGGAAAGCGCAGATAGCACTACCAGCATCAATAGATACAGCATTAGCGGGCACCACTATTAGTGGGCACCGCTATTAGAGGTGCCTGCTAATAGGCGGAACCAGAAGTAACGTCATCGCGCCGGAACGGGAAAGTACACATGGGCCATCTTTAAAATCGCAATCCATTGCAATCCCATGGCTACAGGCACTGAAATACAAAACTGAGATCCCAGCCTGTCAGAAAATGACACAGTCCACCCTCAAAGCCACACCTCCTCTTCGCAAACAACGTTTCTGTGATAAGGAGCTAATCATGCTGGATGACACCCTGGCCCAGCATGTAGATGTGGTGTTCAGCACAGACCTGCGCCGTGCAACACAAATGAGGAAGAAACAGATCTGGGTGGAGGTGGCCCAGAAGGTGTCCGCAGTGGGGACAACCATACGCAACACAAAAGAATGCCGGAAAAGGTGGGACGACCTGCGGCTGCGTGTCCGAAACATACTGACTGCCAACCGTCAGCAGGCCCAGGCAACAGGAAGCGAACCATCCACGCCCATCAAGCTAGCACGGTGGGATGTAACGTGCTGCTCCCTGTTACACATGGAAGCCATAGAAGGGGTCATCATGATGATGTCGGCTGACGAAGGTGAGTGAGCGTTGGCACTACACAAAAGTGAACACACACAACCAACACAAATCCTATGGCTGAGTTCAAATGGCAAGTTGATGACCGCAAGTACATTGCCCATCACAACCCACCTAATGACTGCCCTACAGAAATGCCACACCCCTGTCACAGACACATACAACCAACCCCACTGACACAAACCACCAGCGTCCAATTCCAAACACAAGTAACACCAATATGCAGCACTACAGAGAAACAGGCCCCACCAGTGTCACATCCCACTGCATGGTGCATACAGCTCCACCACCAAGTGTACACTAGAGCCCTGGAGACACATCACATGGAACGCACACCCACTGCACACAATCCACTACACATCCGTAATCCAACAAGCAAAATGCATGCACAACATGGATGCGCTAGAAGGACGCAGACACTGCACCACACACCCAACACCTGTAAGCACCATGTCTGCCCCTCCAACATGCAGACAGCAATGCACAGGACCCAGAATGTACATAGATCAATATATGTCGGATGTCCCTACACCCATGACTCATGCCCTGTCTCTGCATCCCACACAGGCACAGTATCAGACAGCGATGACAGGCCCACCACAGAAACAAAGCCAACAGCACCAGGCAGAAGCAGACGGGAAGATGATGGCACCAGGCCGTCCACGTCAAGGGCCGGGAGGATGAAAATAGCCACCCCCATGCCTCAGCAGTCTGGTAAACAGGTGTCACAGGCCATAAGACCTGAGGAGCATCCACACCCCACCGGCCTGGGAAATTGGGTGCCATCACTGCACACCTACCACAAGGCACACTGGCTCCCAATCCCACAGACCAAACGGCCCCTGCACCACTGCAGCCAACACATGTGGACGAGGAGGGTACAGCAACGTCCAGCGATGGTGATGCACCTCAGTCACCGGCCACTAGTGACCCAGGGGAGGCGGCCCAATCTGCAAGAGATGCTGCAGAGGATGATGTCCAACAGGATGAGGCTGAAAAAGCAGGGCAATACATGTCGGAGGACACTGAGGGGACACCATCCATGGGGCACACACCACAGCACTCCCTGGGACATGGGTCGTGTGGTGATAGCTCTGGGGAGGAGACGGCTGGAGCCGTATTCAGCCCTCAATTCAGTACATATCCAGCTCCCATGTGACCACCAGCCATCAAGGACATGCGTGACCTAGAGGCCCGCATCACCCGCATGGAGGAGCGTCAGCAGTCCATGGATGACATGTTGCAACAATTCATAGCAGTAGGGAAAGCCACATGCCAGGCCCACTGTGACAGCACACAGGCACTCACCCGTGCTGTGAACCGTGTTGCTAGGCGGGTGTGCCATGGCATGGAATCAGTCACCCAGGCACTCGCACATTTGGCTGCCAAATGGCACAATGCCCTCCAGCACCTGCCGAGTCACGACCCCCGCCATCTACGAGCAGTACCCCTGTAAGCTCAGCTCAGACCAGCCCAGTGCGTAGGTCGCTACGCACCATGCGCCGGTCAGGAGAGCCACAGCCTCCATGCAAAAGGGGCCGACTGTAGCCAGACAGACATGCGGGATGGAGGCTGTTAGAACTCATGATGTGTACCTGGACGCGGGTGTGTGGGGGAGTTGTGTGATGGGGGATGTTTGGGGGGTGAGGGGGTTGGAGGGATGAATGGTGGAGGGTGGTGGGAGGGGACGGGGGTGGGTGGGTAGACTCTGTTGCATCGTGGGTGGGCTGTTCATCTATGTAAATAGTTTTCTTGATCATTACATTCCATTTTGATACGAATAACATGACTGGACATTGCTTATTAAGTGTGTCAGGATTCAATGCCAAACAGTGTACACTCCCCAGAGTCCCCCAAACCCAGTGCACAGTGAGCGTGATTTGATGCACCCTCTTCATCACAGTGCATGATACATAAATGTCCATCACTGATTGGCGCACTGCCCGTCCCTCATGGGTATTGGCACATGGCGGATGTACTACTCTTATCCTTCATCATCCCCATCTTCACCCGGTGGTTATTGTTGAATGTCAGGTGGCAGGGGTAAGTTCCACCGGATGCACATGTTGATCAGTATAGCACAGACCATGGTGATCTTGTCCACCTTCTCAGGCCCGTAAAGGAGTCCTCCACCATACCTGCTGAGGCAGCGGAACCTGTCTTCAACAGGCCAAAGGTCTGCTCGATCAGAACACGGGTGCGGATATGGACCCCACTGCACTCCTCTTCATGCCTGGTCTGCGGGATCCAAACAGGGGTGAGGAGCCAGGGATTCAAGGCATAGCCACAATCACCTGCCTGGGGGCACAATGAGGTATGCGCGACTCAATTTGTGGCATTAGACCTGTAGTAATCACTGCCATGACTGCAGCTATTTGGTGTTCACATGCCCAGGTCCCTGGATGTATGCATACAGGTACATTTGTCGCAATGTGTGCTGGACAATGGAGAATGGTCCGCAAGTGTGGATTGCGTAGTCCACATGTTTCAGGGTGTTCCCTTGCATGTTCTTGCAGATGTCCTGTATTGTGCTTTGCTGCCTTTATGTGCCTTAGGCATACTCACTGCATGTTGCTGGATTTTATCGCAGAGGGTATGCTCAGTTGATGTGCAGTGGACGCGTTGAGGGATGTGGCCTGCTTCTACATATGGCGTATCTTCATTGGTATGACCCATTGGTCTAATGTATGGCATTGTTGGGTCTGGTTCAGGTCGGAAAACGTAGGGCCAAAGTGTTATGCTGTATGTGCTGTCTCCACTCACCCACCAATCACACCCCCCCAACTGCACTGCCATGGGCCTGTCAGGTGATTTACCGAGCAGACAGGCACGTCTTCCAGCATGTCGCTCCATGTGGCGGGGTAGCAAGGAATTCCACAGCAGCATGGCATCATGCGTGGATCCGGGATATCGGGCACAACATTGTGTGGTGATCTTGCTGGAGTCACATTCCATCTGCACATCGATGGAGTGGGATTGCTTGCGAATGCAGTACGCCACCTCCATGGCATGCGGGACCATCAACTCCATGTGGGAGCAGTCGAGGGCACCAATACAATTTTGCATGGCTGCCGATGCATGGGAGCCAAATTTTGTGTCGATGATCTCCTGGGGAGTCCATGTTAGGGATATGTAGTCCCTTGTGTGCTTCTCGGGGGCATCCAGCATGCGAGGGAATGAGGGTTGTGATATGCAATGCATGTGCCCCACTGTGTGCTGGTAGGTGCCTGTGGCAAGGAAGTGGGGCACCGACACTACCTTCAGTAGAGGGGGGATGGCGGTGCGTATTTCAATGAGGCTGACAAGGTCGTCGTGTATCATGTCCACGATGGTGGTGATGGTGTGGATCTGCTCAGGGGTTAGGTTGAATGGACTGGCTCTGATGCGAGGGATTGGGGGCTGCCTGCGTGGTACAACTGCCTGCACTGGTGGGGCATGCTGTGCCTGTCTCACTCTCCTTCTCCTCCTGCGTCTCCTCTGTGCTGCTTGTTGTTGTTGTTGTTGTTGTTGCTGGTGTAGTAATGCAAGCATGTCCTCCAGCCCCAGTATTGCTACTAGTATTGGAATCATTTTGGTGTGGGAAGGGGTGTGGGAAGGGGTGTGGTGTGCTCCTTTTGTGCTGGCCCAGTCTACATTGCCTCCACCTGTGCTGATTGTGTGCACGTGTGGCAGTTGAGAACACTACACATGGCAGTTTACGGGTGGTTTGCGATGCCGCTATTGCCAGTATTGCCGGCATGCCAGTATCCACTTTTAGCCCCTTCTTCATGCCGGTATTTGCATGTCCGCCTGACTTGTGATCTCCCCCTGTTTAGGGCATGCCAGTATTGCCGCCATGAAGGGTCGTGTGCCCGCGCCGCTATTAGAGGCACCGTTAATTATGGTGCCGCTAATAGCGGGTTGGCAATTCAGAATAGCCCGGAGCGGTAAGCGATGCCGGTAATCCTTTACCGGCATCGTTTTTCCCTTACCTCCAACCTCGTAATGAGACCCATGGTCTCACTCGGAGGGAAGCCACTATGCCTGCTATGGTAGAAAGTGTGGGCTAGTGGCCCCTTCCCCGAGGATGCGTGGATGCGTGGATCCTGTGGTTTGGTGAAGAGAGAGTACAGAAGAAGCAGATTCTTCCCGAGGAAAGTTGAGAACCAACTTCCAAGTAGTTAGTAGTTGTACTGTAGTTAGTCCACTCAGCACGGATCCAATATGAATCAACACTGTGACCCCAGGTATTGGGAAAGTCCAATGGAGGAAAGCAGGACTCCAGAAAGAGCCGGAAGAAAGCCACAGAAATAGCACCAGGGGAGTGGAGCAGCACTGTGGAGAGGAGCGCTGAAGGGAGACAGACCAGGTAAGCAATGCGGGGAATCAATCCGGGCAGAGCGCGGTGGCAACACGCTAAGAAGAGACGGGAAACAGAGAAAGGCAACAGGAGGGGCGCCATGCAAGAACAATGACCGGAGGGAGAGGCCAGAGGGAAAGAAAAGGCAGAAAGAGCAGCAGGGCTCAGCGAGTACCAGAAAGTAGAAAAACGAAGCGTCTCACCCAAATCCGAAAATCCAAGGTGTTGCAACGCGCCGACCGCCGGGTGGTGACTGGCTAAAGGCAGCCCGTTGGCGGCCATGTTGGAAAAGACTATAGCGTTGCTCTGAGCAGCCAAGGAATGTGATGTCAACATTCAATGGCGCTGTAATCTCCATTGATTCCACAAGTGGCACTCACGCAAATGCGTGACAAGAAGGAAAACTACAATTTTTGCCTTTAAACCTCAGGGAAGGGAATCCTTACCTGTGAATAATTGTTGGAAATTACCTTGAGACGGAGCCTCAAGACCATTTCTTTTGTGATCACCGTTACATTGAACTTGGGGAACTTGGGGAAGGGAACCCCAAGACCTTCTGTGATGAGACTGTATTGAACTTGGGGAAGGGAACCCAGAGAAAGGTGTGGAACTGTATTACCTTAAGTCCAAGAGAAGGTAGCTTGAACATTGGTGTGAACTTGTTTGCACTTGGGGAAGGGGAGCTGAAGAAAAAGCCCACAGCTGGACAGCTGGAAATAGATAAGAACTTTAGTTTTGGAACACTGTTCAGTTTATAGTTGACCTCGCTACACATTGTTTTGCTTTAGGTGTGAGAGCAAGCATAGGTTTTGGACACAGACAGACTTTTAAGTTGATCTTACTGACACAGACTATCCTTAGTTTCTTTCACCATCCTGACATTTAAGTTAATACAAGTATTTTTGTTAATATTGAATCTGTTGTCTGTGTGTACTTCATGATGCCTTCACATTACTTAAACTACAGACAAATTGATGCATTATGAGGTGTACTTATTAATTTGATTGCTAAATTTTTTACTTTAACTCTAACATTCTCTCAACAAATGTCTAACCTTTTGTAGAAACTTAGAGGAAACATGACATAGGGCCTCATTACACGGTAGGCGGTAGGGTTTACCGGTACCGGTATTTTACCGGTACCGGTAAACCCTTACCGCCTTACTACGAGGTCCCTTTGCGGGTTGGTACATTAACGCCTGCTTTTAGCAGGCGTTAAAAAACGAACCCGCAAAGGGACTGGGGTGCTAATTACGGTACTGCAATTTGCGGTACCGTAATTAGCGCCTTCCCCATTCCCATTATGCCCTATGGGGCAAAAATGGGAATGGGGAAGGGCAATGGAGGAAGGAGGAATTACTGCCTTCCCAACCTTGGAATAGGGCGGTAATTCCCTTTTCCTCCAAGGCGGTACCGGTAAATTACCGGCATGAACCATGGCGCTAATAGTGCCATGGTTTACCGCCTACCGTGTAATGAGGCACATAATATAGATTTCAGAATAGTATATGTGGCTTGTGTATTCAACAGAAATAAATGCCATTGCATGACTCCAACCCCTAGAATTTTCAAAATTTGCTTTTGTCATTTTACAGAAAACCTAAATGATGCAGGTATGGCAACGGGTGGCATGTGCCATTTTAAATTAAGAACTAAGGAGAGGGCAATGGCAGATTATGTGACAGCACCTTTCCTTCATGCAAGACCCTATGTCTTTAGCCTGCCCTCAGGTAATAACTCTCAGGGCCTAAGGCACGTCAGGGGAAGCTGGGCGCTGTTTTGCAAGGTGGATTATTGGGAATTGTCAGTGAGTGTGAGCAGGAACCACCACACACACACACACACACACGAAGAAAAGCTACAGACTAGTGTTTCAGCCTACACTGTTTCCCCAAGATCACAAGGCTGCACTGCAATTATGCATTCACTTTCTAATGCTGATGGTTTCCATTCCTTTCCTTACTTTCATCACAAAATCTCTGGATGTACTGAATGCCAACGTTTAAAAGGCTCCACTGTAATTAATCCCTCCAGCACCTGCTTTAGTTAAGGTGTAATGGCCCAATGAATGATGCTCTCTGCATCACAGAGTGGCTTGTTGTTATAGATTAGAATCTTCATTATTATATTCTTTATACCCACTATAATGCAGCTCAGAATCTGTAAAAACAACTTCGTACCAGGAGGAAAATAAAAGTAGCTCTTAAAAGCAAGAGTCTAAAGGATTGTGTCCTCCCATGGATTCCTCATCTTTGATATACTGATATCCTGCTTGCAGTCTTCGGAAACCTTTCTGACAGCAGAGGGTGCTGAGCAGCATTGAGTCGATGTCCCTCGGCAGCTTCCATTCGTACGCTCGGACGTGGCGTTGACGATGGTATAAATAGCATGCACTGCGCCCGCTGCCTCAGTTCTGTTTTTCTGCATGCACAGCACGCTTCAGAATGATTCGACTCGCCTCAGCGATTCTTCTATGTATTTGAAATTCTTCTCACTATGTCTACTCCAAAGACCGGTTTTAAGAGGAGTGCATACTGGGACTCGAAGATGTTGATCACAGATACACACAGGATATGCCTCTGGAGCCTCGGTAAGGAGCACAAAGTTATTGAGTGCAGCTCCTGTCAGTTGTTAACTAGCAAGGCCTTGAAAGAGAGGAAGACAAAACGCACCCTAAATCGGTCCTTCTCAAAATCTCCATCCTGTACTCCTTTGAAGAGGAAATCTTCAGAAGGTAGGAGTTCAAGGGGCAAATCACCTGAAAGGCCCAAGAAACTGCTCCAAGCACTCTAAGTGGTCGAGGTCTAGAAGTGATTTGCGTCATTCTTCATCTTCTCAAAGGAAATCAAAGAACAGATGCCATCATTCTTTGGCTTCTGGCTCCTTGCACGACAAGAGACAGGTACGTTTCCCAGATAAGTCTGCCTCTGCATCCTATTGGGAAAAGTTCAGTCAGAAAATGATGGATGTTCTTTTGAAGGCGGACCCGACTGGTCTTTCCAAAGAGCTGAAAAAAGGCTATTGATCCCACCTTGCCTTCAAAAGCTGTCAGGGAATTGAAGGACTCGAATTACATGCCCAAAAGCTCAGGTCAGAAGGCCGCTGAGATGCCTACTCGAGTAGCGTCGACAGTGTCGGTCGCAGAGGGAGCATCAAAGCTTTAATATCCTCACTTCCGAAGGACTCAACGCAAAAGTCATCGACATTGTCATCGACTTCGGATCCATCTTCGAGCTTTAAGGCACAATCGAAGAAAGACACTTTTTTCATTTTTTGGGATCTATTTTTGATTAAGAAGAGAACGATGAGGATGTTGTACCCTTCTGGTATGATCTGTCATCCAGGTGGCCAGGGCACTGCCATCTGTACTGGATCCAGTTCCTGTGGGTGGACCAGTGAGGGAGGATCACCTGGATGGGGGGGTCCTTGGAGAGTGGGACACTGATGGGTGAGACGCAGTAGCCCCCTTCTTTCCACACCTTTTCCCCATCCTACGACATAGGATATTCCAAAACACTGCCCCCCTTTCCCACACGAACACTTTCACACAACACGAAAGACAATGGAATAACATCAGAGCCGTTTACCTGACATGCCCCAATACAAGGGTCAGGCAAAGTCAGGCAACTGAACAGAATCACACACACCTGATGGCCCTTTCCCTTCCCCGCAGGGATAAAAGGTGGAGCACAAGAGCATAGGACGAGCAAGGCAGATTACACATTGTGAAAGCAAACTCAGAGCAGCAGTTCAAGAGGGGGAGAAAGACAGCACAGACTGAGAGGGTGACAAGGAGAGGAGCGACCTTGCCCTTTCCAACCAATGGCCAGCATGTGTTGCAGCAGATGTCTATGGTACATGAGACCCTCCTCTGCTGATAACCAAGCCGGGCAGAGACGCAGGTATCTATGGTACCAACTGTGACTCGAAGGAGAAGAAAACCAAGCAGTTCATCACAGCCGGTGAGTTGAAGGAAGAGCCAATAAGAAACCGAACTGTGTTGAACGATAAATAGCCAATGGCTAATTTGAACTTTTGAGAAGCTTAAAGATACAATTAACGAGAGAGGGGGAAACCCAGCAACAGAGTAGTCCAGCGCCACGTGGGTGCTCAGTCAGCATACTCTGGGCGATCACCCGATGGTAGAAACTAACGTAACCAGAGCCTTTTGGAAGAGGCGAGATGCGGTAAACGTGGTCATACAGGGGTCTTGTAAAATGCTATGTACAGTTGAAAGTCTTTGACCAACATATGATTGAGAAGCTAAGGGAAATGAGTCCTGTTTGCTGAGGTCCCCATGAACAGTATGTTGTAAAAGTTGGTGAGAGTTAACCCAGCAGAGGGGGGCCGACAAAAAGGTGCAAAGCCCGAAGAACTTTTTAAAAGACATTAAGATTTGTGAAAGTAAAAAAAGCAACAGTGAGCCCGGAAGAGGGAGGCGAACGTCTAAAAGGGGTCCGAGCCCTAAAGAGGGAGATCTGGGGTGGAAAGTTGTCACCATTGAAAAAGCAACTGTTTAATCAATTTGTTGAATACGATTTTGTGAATGGTCAGTGCCCGGAAGAGGGGGACACAGAGGTGAAGCTGTCACCCAAAGTATACGTAGAACTGAACGTTGTGTTTGTTTGTTGGATAGACCAGACCTTGAAGGCAAGAGACTTTTGTGAAAAGAGACTTGGCCATCGAAGAACTTGATAGCTGATACAGACCTGTCGGCTTGTGCTGGGAAAGCTCGAGCGTGTGCTGTGCTCAGGAGATCCACTTTGTCCCGTGCTCAAAACGTGGGTAAGGAAGACCCCTGGTTAAAAGCCACCCTGACTTATGATCTGAGGACACTTCTTTCTTTATTGAGACCCTATCCCACACTCTTTTCTGTAATTAGTTGTAAGGACCTGGTAATAGTTTTTTGTTAGGACACAAATTTGGCAGAAAAGGTCACATTACACAGCGCTTGTAATCAGTAAGTGGTAAGTGAGCACATAGGCTGCAGGTGTCTGAGAGGTGTGGGAGCACTGCCAAGTACAGTCCCACTTTTGTAGGTACAAATGAAGTCGCGCTGCGCCGAAAGTGTGCAATATGAACGTGTGTTACAAGTAATTGAGAAGAAATGTAGTCATAAGTCCAACAAATTTATTCATGAAGTAGCCTGACACGTGTTTCGAATCTTGACCGACTCTTCATCTGAGGCTAAACATATTTAACAAACAAAATAATAGACAGAATGTGTACCATTAAATAATAAATAATTAAAGTTGGAAAAACATCCATTGTACAGATTGAAAGCAAGAACAAATGGAATAGAATGCAGGGGCAAAACCAAAGGGTTTCGGTAGATGACTATATCATGTGTCATGAGATCAGAAATAAAAGAAACCCATGCATGAATAACAAAAGAAAAAAGTACAATACCACATTCAGATGATGTTGAATTGAATGGAAGTTCCATTGTGCCAAAAACTAAGAAATAAACAGGGAAGAAAAAGCAAACAAATGTACAATAGTTAACATGCATCCACGGAAATGACTGTAGCAGCGCATTCAAAGAAGCAAGATTCACCATAAGAAAATTACTTATATGAGCTTTTTAAAAAAAAAAAAAAAATCAAGAATGCCAAACAGGAAATTACCTTGAAATTAAGGCTGGGACCTAATATTGAAAGGTGGATGGACAATGCCTGGACAACTCTCTAAAAAATGCAAGGAAAAACCAATATGAAGGAGTATGACAAATAAAGAGTAGATTGAGCAAAATAAAGAAATAAATGAATGAAGTGTACCTCAGCGCTTCGCAATTGCGGAAATTCTGTGAAGGACACAAGAAAAAAATAAATTATAATATTTTTTCTATTTGTCAGAAAATTGAAAAGAGTTATTTAGAATGTGCCAACTAGGTTGAAAATAACAGCATTATGGGAAAACATAACCCAAATTCCATGCAATCAAGCCGATGTAATTAATTGACAGTTAAGGGTAAATTACATGGATTACTTGATTACAGTGTGCAGTTGCACTAATTAGAAAAGTCAGAGGGGCCGAGGGGCCATATAAAAACGTCCTACCGGCACAGAATTTAAACGAAAGTGATCTGCAGTGAGCGGCCCGACCCACGAAAGTAGAAAGAGGACTAAATAGAAGTCAGCCTAAGAGCAGAGGGAGGGCTGACTGAAACAACCATGGGCGCATTGATAGAAAACTAAGCCGCCATGTTGGATGTACGCAATACTAATGAAAACAATGATGAAGAGGGCTGCAATCGAAGACCCAACCAATTTCATAATTTTAAAACAAAATTATGCAGTGAATAATTAATGAAGGAGTCAAGAGAGAATAGTGACATATGAAGATTAAAGGCATTGACACGAAATTTTATATATGTGAAATAAATCATGTCGGACTGAACCGCGGGAATAGGGTGCCAAATTGAGGGACCAAATTGAGGAACCAATAAGTTCATGACTACAATGGCCGATCCAATAAGAGGGTATTGAAGGACGGGTTAGGTGCAGACGCTATCTGTGAGTGCGCTACTACTCGGTCATAAAAAATATATATAAAACGGATGTATTTAGTAATGCAATAATAGATTCACCCCCCCATGGTTGAATAAAACAATGTAACAATCATATTGGATATATGCAGCTGATTGTAGGGATGCTTGTAACATTATTCCTATTGGGCACAACAGGAATTGAAAGAATTCAAAAATCCGCAACTAGTCCACAGTAAAGTGGAGATTATGACACCTAAGTACAAATGTAAAAATGAGCAAATATTGTTCAAAGGAAGGTAGCAAATTCATGATTAGAATTTAACCCAATAAACACAGTACGATATTTACAAATTAGTCTCGCTTCAAGTTGGCGTAGCTTAAGTGTTAGATTTCCCCCCCTGGGTGGAAGTGACACTTTGCATAGTACCACAAATCGAATATCATCCTTACAGTCTAATTGATGCAATTTTTGCCAATGATTGGCTAGTGGACATTTAGATTCTTGACTGCCAATTGTGCGACTGAGGCTTTTCCCGTGCTTCATAGTTTTTTGTTAGTATAGGACCTTTTATTTGACACAACACTATTGCCTTATTTTTCATTTGATTCTCGACCCTTGCTCCCATCTTAGATTTAGCTTTCGGTTAGGCGTATTTCCACCCTGCATTCATTGTTCAATAAACACCCTTGAACTGTGATTTGTCTTTACTGTTGCCACCATGAGTTACTGACAAAGGACAGTGATGAACAAGGTCAGTGAGTATTTGGGTTGCAGACCTCCAGCAAAGGACATAGTACATGATTACCTCATGGATATCCTTGAAAAAAGGCCCTCCCATAGAACCTGTGCTGCCTATCCATTCAGCACTTTAAAAAAACATCTTGGAAAACTAGCAAAACCCTGACCCCATTCCTGCTGTCAATAAGGAGTTTGTAAAGAAATATAGAACATCAGCTATTGATCCTGAATTTCTCTCCAGTCACCCGAATCCTGAGAGCTTAGTGGTAGAGGTGGCTACCTCCAATTCTAAGACAGCTGCATATCCATCCATTCCACCTGATTGGGATGACCAGAAATATGATATGTTAGCCAAAAGGGTGTTCTCAGCTGGGTGTATGGCCATTAAGACCATTCATTCATCTTGCGCCTTAGCAACGTATATATATTCACGCTATGCAATGTAATTTCCCAAGCAGCTGATAATATTCCTAAGGGGGAAATGAGGGATGGTTTCAACTACAGCATTAGTGATGTTAAGGGAGAAGCATGTCAATCACTACAATCAGGGTTGGATGCATCAGGCTGCGTTGGTCGCTCTATGGGCTCACGTGCAGTCATCAGGAGAGTTGCATGGCTGCACAAATCTGATTTTGCTCCTGATGTCCAGTAAAGACTTCTAGATGTGCTATGGGTCTAACCTTTGTGGGACAAAGGCTGACGACAGCTTAGAGAATCTTTGGGAGCAGCCGTCCGTCAGCCACAACAGCAGCAGCATCTGGCTTCCCAGACGTGGAGGGGGTATTACTTTCACTTCTACTCTTCTTTTGGACAAAGAAGTAGAGGTCAGCCAGCCCAAAAAGGGCAAAGGAGATTTCCGTGTGACTATAGGGGCCATAGAGGAAGGACAGCTCAGGCACTCACCTCCTCATTGCCTTCTGCCACAGCCCCAAAATCACTCTGAGTGCTTTATGCACATTACTCCGGTGGGAGTCAGGTTGACCCTGCATCTGGAAGAATGCCACTACATTAATTTGTATTCATGGGCACTTCAGACAGTGCCTCAGGGTTACTGCTCCGATTTTTAAAAAGGCCCTGTAGGGGAGGCGTTGCATCACAAGTATGACACGGACACAAAAGATAACATTTGTAAAACCTTTATTAAAGTTTTTGGGTTTGGAAAAACTCCTATTTTGCGCTATAACTAGGATGGAGGTAGTCTCGACCATCATACAATAAAAAGAACAGTCCTAGTCAGTCTATGTCAAATCAAAAATGCCCTATGCTAACAAAACCTATTACTGCCTGCCCTATCAAAAAAGTATGTAAAGGAGATATGTATGTAAAGGAAAATCAGTGTTCAAATATAAAGAATAAATGTGGCCAAACCAGCTCTCCTCCCCACGTTAGACAGCATGGAGTAAGGCGGTCCCCGTAGGCAGGATGACACTCTCTGGTTCTGGTTTTCAACACATAAACAGTTCAAAACGTGGATCGAGGCCCGCCTGGCCTTCCATGTTAAAGTTTCTCTTTCGAGTCTTCAAAGCAACTTTCAACAAAACGTTCACGTTGGTCCCCCTCTGTCGGGCTCAGACCATTCAAAACAAAAATTTCAATAATACTTGTAGGGGGCTCCCTTCACCAAACTTATTACACTTCGGGTCTCCCTCAGTCGGGCTCAGACTGATTTTGGATGCCGAAGACTTTCGAATGTGCGTAGCTTTTTCTAAAGACCTGTCATGGTGCATGCTCCCAAACATCTGGAGCTGGCGGGCCTACCCCAGTCACTGACACCCATAAGAGCTTATAAAGCCCCAAAGGGATGTTCTAGGAATTACGTTGGCGCCAGGCTCATAATATTTCATTTGGTGGTAAACTGCATGGGACTATTTACAGCCCAGCCTAATGGGCTGAGCCATCCAGCCTACCCCGGGCGTGGCTGAGGGACTACTTTACCTGAGATTGCAAGATGAGGCTGGAGGGACTATTTTACCTGGAACTACTCACAAAGCTATTTAAACCACACCCTACAGACAAAACACGCTTTGCGTTATTCTGCACTCCTGCAGCGTAACGCTCACCGTCTCTGCTTAGCTCCAATACCCGAACTTCAGCAGCCACGCCTGTCCTGGAATCACGATCCATCGGAACCTGAGAAGAAGAGAAAGAAAGGAACAGGAATTAGTACAGCAGTTGAGGCATTACCTGAAACATTCCATCCGAATGGCTGCTCCTTCAGCTGCTCTCTGGCTCGTCGCACCTGCAGAAAAGAAAGCATCTGCAATAATAGCCGATACTCACCCGGAGACTGCTTTCTTCTGGGATTTCTTTGAAGCGGTTCATACAATCACCGCCCCGGAGCTGCGCTGCACCTGCATGCAGAAAAGGAAAGAAAACA
This sequence comes from Ambystoma mexicanum, assembly GCF_040938575.1. Classification (NCBI taxonomy): domain Eukaryota; kingdom Metazoa; phylum Chordata; class Amphibia; order Caudata; family Ambystomatidae; genus Ambystoma; species Ambystoma mexicanum. The sequence continues at coordinate 227,199,841 of NC_090937.1, read as the reverse complement.
GCAGGTTATTCGCGCATGGAAAAGAAACCATTATTAAAGGCATTCAGCGCCACGCACTCGCGCTATACTCACCCGCAGGAAATCTGCTCAGCGTTGTAGGAAGAGGCAAATCTTTATCAGAAAACCGCTCAAGGCCGCGCCTGAAAGAAAAGAGAAACAAAAGTCAAAACTTGGACAATAAAGACATTAAGCAACTATACCAGGCATCTATTGGCATGGAGACCTACCGGCTGAGTCAAGCTATTCAAGACTCTGCTACAGCCCCGCAGGATCAGTGAAGGAACTCGATGCAGGGAAAGACTGAACATATTGTGCCCCTGCTAGAGATCACAGGAAGGAGGGTTCAAAATTAAAAAACCCAAGGTGAGGCTGAAGCAGAGAGGGGGCATTAGGAGGTTACGGGAGGTGGCTAATATCTTATTTCGGCATTTTAGGGAAACGCTTCCTGGGAAGTGACAGTGAGGGAGAAGTCGCATGCAAGCCTCATCACTCAGCCCCGTGTAACGCCAGTGCAGACATCATTCGTGCAGCTTTGTGCGACGTCCAGGTGGAGACCAGGTGAGCGTAAGAAAGCGAAGCCTTACAAAAACCTCCACCTGGACATCATGGAAACCTCAGAGACTGACCAGCTAGCCCAGTTTTTGAGGGAACTCAGGGCCAAAGTGCATTCCGCTAGGCAAGAAACCAATGCCTTAAGAAGAGAACTGATTGTAGCCAAGGATCGTACAGATGACCTTGCCAGACAACTGCTTTAATCGCAAGCGGGGCAAACACCGCTACCGGGATTGGAATCAAAGGTCCTGGCTTTGCCAAGCAATCCAGTACAGGTGGTCCTTCCAGGAGCCGTACCTTTGGCACCCCCAGAACGCTTTTCAGAAGACCCAAAAAGGTACGTGGGTTTTATGAATCGGTGCCGTTTACATTTCCTGTGCAGGCCGGGGGCCTTTCCAAATGACCAATTGAAGGTGGCCTTTGTGCTTTCATATCTCAGTGGCAGTGCTGCAGACTGGTCGGTACCACTAGTCAATCGGGATGATCCTGTTTTGCGATACTTCCATAGGTTCCAACTGGACATGGAAAAGTTGTTTGCCCGGCACTCCCAAGCTCAGGCATTAGATAATGAACTCCTGTCTCTGCATCAAGGGAACCAAGATCTGTTAACATACATTGCAACCTTCAATAGGCTGGTGGTGGAAACCGGTTGGCCGGAAGACAAAAGCACTGTTTCACCGTGGTTTGAGAGGCGAGATAAAAGACGTTTTAGCTCAAGTGGTCAATCCAACCTGAGACTGTGCTGAATACATAGATTTGGTGGTCCAGCTTGATCATAGACTGCAGAACCGTAAGGCAGATCGAGCTAGAATGGACACTCGGGTATTTGTGCGTCCAAAAGAAAATGCTTCCAAAACTGCGGACGTGTCCGAACCCATGCAGATTGAAGGGGTGCGAGGGCCGCTATCCAAGGCTGAAAGAGACAAGAGAAGGCAGCAACAGTTGTGCTTGTAATGCGGAACAGCTGGCCACTTCCTCTGAGAGTGCCCAGTGAAAGCACCCAAGAAAGCAGTAGGGGTTGCCAGCAAGGTTGAGGCAGAGCCAGTTATGAAAAACTTCCCCGTCCGACAAGCGTAGAGGTCCGTTTGTCGAGCGAAAAGAAGGACTCCCAGACCTCGCACCTAGCTTTGCCAATGATTCTCATAAGTCACAAACAGCTGTCTCGAATGCATGCAGTCAGAGCATATATCGACAGAGTAGCTATTGGGAACTATGTTGATCAAGAATTGGCTACAAGGATGAATCTTCCTCTTAGCGAGAAGGCAACAACTGACTTAGTCACCACTGTCGACGGAACTGAGATTTCCTCGGGACCAGTAACACATTCAACGACAGAGATGATGCTTTTGTGCCAAGATGGGCATCGGGAAGCCAATGTGTTCGATTTAATCAAGGCTCCAAAATTCCAAATAATTCTAGGAATGCCATGGCGAGAATCACACAATCTTTGCATCGACTGGCGTGCTAAGAGGCTGACCTTCTCAGTCGAGTGTGCTCATACTTTCTATCAAGCAGAAGAACCTTTGGTCAATGATCATGAGTCTAACGAATTCGCTACTCCCGGTATACCAAGACTATCAGGATGTCTTCCATAAGGATCAAGCCAACACTCTTCCCCCCCATAGACCATACGACTGACAGATCGACCTTATACCAGGCGCACAGATTCCATGTGGCCGAATCTATGCGCTCACTGAGCCTGAAAATCTGCATTTAAAAAAGTATCTAGACCAATACCTGGCAAATGGTTTTATCCGGCCGTCCAAGTCCCCAGCGGCCACACCCTTATTCTTCATGCCTAAAAAGGAAGGAGACCTTAGGACTTGTATCGACTAACGTGCATTGAACCAAGTCACTGTTAAAAATCGTTACCCCTTGCCTTTGATTCCTGAATTTTTGGATCAAGTTAAAGATGCACAAATTTACACCAAGTTAGACCTCCGAGGAGTGTACCACCTTGTACGAATTAAGAAAGGGGACGAATGGAAGACCGCCTTCCGTACCAAATACAGGCTATTTGAATACCAAGTAGTGCCCTTCGGCCTGTGTAACGCCCCAGCAGCGTTTCAATATTTCAAGAATGACGTCCTGCTAGAGTTGATCGATGTCTGTGTCGTAGTATACATCGACGATATTCTGGTATACTCCTCTTCTGAACAAGAACATGTGAAACATGTCTGTGCTGTTCTGGACAAACTTCGGCAACACAAATTATATGCTAAATTAGAAAAATGCTTCAAATGGATTGTGTCCTCCCACGTATTCCCCATCTTAGATATATGCTTACCTTTACGTTTCGCCTCGGAAAATGTTTCCTCTCTCCAGCAGATGGTGCTCCACTCGAGGCGGCGACGTCGATGTCCCTCGGCGGCCTCCGTCGAGTGTCGACGTCATCCGTAGTATAATTGCCTCGAGCGTGCCCGTTGGCCTCTGTTCCGTTTTTCCGTTAGCTTCGCTTCGGATCGAAATAAAACGGCGCTTCAGTCACAGTGAATTATGTCGTCTTCCTCGAACCCGTCTACTCCGAAAACGGGGTTTAAGAAATGTCTAAGTGCAGAAGAAAAATGTCGCTGACCGACCCTCATCGTAACTGTCTCTGGTGCCTTGGGTCTGAACATCGGATCGACGACTGCGGTTCGTGCCAATCTATGACCCATAAGGCCTTGAAAGAAAGACGAGGTAAACTGGTGGTGGGGGAAGAATCCTTGAAGTTTTCTTCGAGAGTGAAGAAAGTCTCGGCTGAGTCTTCGGCAAAATGCCATACAAAATCCAGATCGAAGAGTAGATCAAGGAAGTGCTCTTCTTCTTCGTCCAAAAAGGCGAAGAAGAGACAACACCGATCTCCCTCTTCTTCTTCTTCCTGGACTTCGGAGGAAGTTATTACTTGTCCAACTAAACATGACTCCCCTAAAAAGTGGGAAGCATTTAGAGAGTCGATGATAAAAAATGTTGAGAACGCGGCCCTGACCCCCTCAAAAATGTCTGTTGAAGGTCATGCCTCTACTCACAAAAGAGGTGACAGAGGAAGGTCTAAAACTAGAAAATCCGACAAGAAATTGTCGAGGGTGTCTGTCAACCTTTATGGCTATGGCGTCACTGACTTGACTCCACTCTTCCTCCCCCTCCTCCTCACCTGAGAGATGGTGGACACTGTCTTCAGGACTGATGGACCTTCGGGTTCTTAGTCCTTTTCCTTTCTTGTTTGGCGTCTGAGTCTCCCACGAGAGGAAGCCACAGTGGAGGCCAAACAAAGCACTCCACTGGGACTCCGTTCCCGGGAGGGACAAATTAGGGGAAAAAGCCGTAAGCGGCGGAAAGAACCCCTGCTGATGGCACCGGAGTCCTCGTGGAAGCTGGGCTCCGATTGGAGATGGAAGGGCTGGAGGCTAGGAGCCACAATGTGAGTAGTATGGGTAAGGGAAACGTAGAGTACTTGACCAAGGGAAAGGAAATAGGAGCGGGGAGCCGTGGAGAGGCACGGTGGAGAAGGAGGCACGGGGGGCGGGAGCAAAAACAGGGAAAAAGGGCAGCAAAAAGAGAAAGAACGTAAACTAGCGTTCGCAACGGGCGGCAGCGAGGGGAACAGCTGACTGCGAGGTTGCAACGCACTACGCTGACTGGGAGGCGGGGCTAAATAGGGCCGCGGAACCAAACAGAAAGACTAGACCGCGCAAACGCGTGTTGCAGCATACGTGTAGCGCTTCCCTGTATTTAGTTGAAACTTCGGCCACACACGCCAGGAAAGGATACGGCGTGTGACAGTATGCCCCCTCTTAAACTAGAGGCCCCCGGGTTTCCCTGGATGTGCTTTATAAAACCTCCTAAGGAGAATAGGTGCGTGGATATGGGAAAGGGGCTCCCAGGAATCTTCTGCACTGGAGTAACCTTTCCAATGAACCAGATATTCTACGCGGCCACTGCGGTATCTGGAATCACTAATATAGGAGATTTCGTATTCATCCTGGGTGGTCGCGGGAGCAGGGATAGGCCTGGAGCATGCACATCGTGACTGATCTGCACTCCTCAGCAACGAAGCATGAAAAACAGGGTGAATCCGTTTCAAGGTGGGGGGTAGGCTGAGACGAAATGCCACTGGGTTGACTCTAGCGGTGATAGGGAAAGGGCCGATAAAACGAGGAGACAACTTAGAAGGATGCAACCAGCGTGGGAGAAATTTGGTGGAAAGCCACACTTTGGAGCTCACCTTCCAATCCGGAACATCCTGGCGGTGCCTGTCAGCCTGTAGTTTGTTTGTGCGACGGCTCTCTGACAAATTTAGCTTGGCTGTCTGTTGAGCTGCCTTTAGCCGAAACAACACCTCCTCCACGAGGGGCAAGGAGGAGTGAACCGGAGAGCGGGGGAGAATAGATCGAGGATGGTAACCATAAGAGCAAAAAAAAGGTGACATCTTGATGGCGGAATGTGTAGCATTATTATATGCAAACTCTGCCGTGGGTAATAGCGAGACCCAATTGTCTTGCTCAGCATTGACATAAGCCCGTAGATATTGCTCAAGAGTTGAGTTTAATCTCTCTGTTTGGCCGTTAGTTTGGGGGTGGTACCCCGATGATAGGGCCCTCTCAATGCCGAGATTCTGACAGAGACTTCCAGAACCGAGACACAAACTGGCTCCCACGATCCGACAATATCTTATCCGGGAGACCATGAAGCCGAAAAATGTCTTTAATGAAAACTCGAGCCATTGCCTCAGCCGTGGGCAGCCCAGGAAGTGGAGAAAAATGCGCCATCTTAGTAAATGAGTCGACCATTACCAGGATACAAGAGCAACCTTGAGACACCGGTAAGTCCACTATAAAGTCTGTGGTAATGTGACTCCAGGGATGAGTGGGAACATCGTCTTGTTGTAAGAGACCAACAGGCCTTTGGGTAGTATGCTTGCTTTGCTTACAAACAGCACAGGTCTGTACATACTGTTTGACATCCTTAGAAAGGTGGGGCCAGTAAAAGGTCCTTTGAACTAGATCCAAAGTGCCTGTTATTCCTCTGTGACCTGCTGTCTCATGATCATGACACCACGACAGGACTTTGTTCTGTAGTTCCTGAGAAGGCACCCAGAGTTGATGTCCCTTAAACAGTAAGCCATCCTTCTTAATAAGACCAACAGGTACTGGATGACAAATCGTAGCGTCTTTGACTTGCTGAAGAAACGAGGAAAGTAAACCAATGATATTGTTTCTTGGAAACATTCTTTTGAGTGTGGTTGTAGGTAGTCGGGTACCATCGGTCTTCCTGGAAAGGGCATCCGCCAAAGTATTTTGGCTTCCTGGTATGTAGGTAATCTGGAAATCGTATTGGGAGAAGAAATGCGCCCAACGAGCTTGCCTGGAGTTAATACAATCCATAGATTGTAAGACCCGTAGATTTTTATGATCAGTCCTTATGATAAAAGGATGGCTGCTTCCCTGAAGTAGGTGTCTCCATTCTTCACATGCCTTCTTCATAGCCAGGAGCTCCCTTTCTATGACAGAGTAATTGCGCTGGCTTTCTGTGAGTGTCTTAGATAGGTAGGCCACCGGATGTTCCAGGCCTTCATGTTCTTGAAGGAGGACCGCCCCAACGGCTGCAGATGAAGCATCAGTCTCAAGTATAAACTGTTTGGTTTGGTCGGGCTGCCGTAGGATGGGGGCACGACAGAACTGATCTTTGAGACGACGGAAGCTATCTTCTGCCCGGGGGTTCCAAGCAAATGGCAGAGCGGATTTCTTTAGTAGACTGGTTATGGGCAGAACTATATCCGAAAACCCGGCAATAAAGCGCCGGTAGAAATTTGCTAAACCCAAAAATTGTTGCACTTCTTTTACAGACTTAGGGGCCGGCCACTGAAGAATAGCCTCCACCTTACTTCTGTCCATCTGTACCCCTTCGGGGGTAAGAATAAATCCCAGATAGGGGACTGAAGAGACACCAAAGAGACACTTCTCCCTCTTGGCAAAAAGGTGATGTTCCTTGAGCCGGGTTAATACCTCTGTGAGATGTTTAATGTGATCCGACATGTTGTTAGAGAACACCAATATGTTGTCAAGGTATATGACGACGGAGATGAACAGAAGGTCAGAGAAAATGCGATCCATAAACCTTTGGAATACTGCTGGTGCATTAACGAGCCCGAAGGGCATCACACGGTACTCGAAGAGGCCAAAAGGGGTTCTAAAAGCCGTCTTCTATTCATCTCCCTTCCTGATTCGGAGCAAATGGAAGGCATTTCGCAAATCTAATTTGGAAAACACTGAGACCCCTTGTACTGCTGCCAGTATATCGGGTATCAAAGGCATTGGGTAGCGGTCCTTCCTGTTTACTTTATTTAGACCTCTATAGTGTATGCAAGGTCGGAGATCCGAGGAATCTCTCTTAGGGATGAAAAACAGTGGGGCTCCTGCCGGTGACTTAGATGATTGGATAAGACCGTTGCAAAGATTGTCATTGTGATACTTTCGCAAAACTTCTTTCTCCCTATGGGACAATGCAAACATTCTGCCAAAGGGTACCAATGCATTGGGAGTCAGTTCTATGGCGCAATCTTCGGGCCTATGGGGGGGCGATTCCGAAGGAGAAGAGTCGGCAAAGACTGTATCAAAACTCTCTAGAATCTGAGTGACCGAGTGAACTCCCACAGTGCTGTTATGTTCCCTAGAGGATGTTTCCACGGTCTGATAGTTAATTTGGCAATAAGGAGAACTGAAATCCAGGCGATTGGAAGCCCAATCAATGTGGGGGTTATGTTGACGGAGCCAAGTAATTCCCAATATGAGAGGAAAATGAGCAGCTCTAATGATGTCAAACGTTATGTTTTCCGTGTGTTGATGGATGGAGAGTAACAAAGGTTCCGTAGATTGAGTTATTAATCCGGAGCTCAAAGGTTTGCCGTCCACGCCTTCCACTTTCTGTTTTTCCTGGCGGTCAATGCGCCTGGCACCAATCCGATTAACCCACAGGGTGTCAGCAATGTTTCCAGCGGCTCCACAATCGAGTAGAGCCAGTACCTCAATTTGGTTCTCCCCAATAGTGACTCGAACTGGAATCACCATAAGGCGAGAGTCTTCGGTAGGATTGGATGAGCCAATCGACATGGAAACATAGGGACTATAAAAGACCCCTCGACATCCCGTCCCTTCTAGGATCGAGGGCCTTCGTTTTCCGACTGCTTATTGGACAATTCAGGACAGTTCTTTACTAAGTGCTGATCAGATCCACAGTAGGCACACAACCCATGCTCTCTCCTTCTTTTCCTCTCCTCGGGAGTAAGAGAACGACGTGTAGCACCTATTTGCATCGGCTCTTCTATTTGTTTGGGTGAAGCAGGTGGAGGAGAGGGACTGCTTGGGAAGAAGGATCGGCTCCGCCTCTTCTCCTGTCTCCTTTCTGACATTCTGAACTCGAGTTGAAGGGCGGCTGTCTTAAATCAGCTAGCGAGTCTGGGCGAGGGGAGCGAGCCAATTCATCCTTTAGATCTTCTCTAAAACCGCGTCGAAATAATATGATCTGTGACTGCTCTGACCAACCTGTCTCTAAGGCCAGTTTTTTGAATGTCGAAATATAAGTGAGCACATCCGATTGTCCTTGCCGGATATCAAGCAGGTCCTCCCCTGCTGCCAGGGCAAGTTCAGGCCTCGCAAAGGTACTCTTGAGTAAATTCAGGAAGGCCTCGTAGTCCTGAAGCACAGGGTCAGCGCGGGTCACTAAGGGAGTAGCCCACGATAATGCGTTCCCCGACATGTTGGAAATCATAAAGCCCACCTTAGCATGGTCCGAGGTGTAAGTGCGGGCTCTGAAAGTAAAGTATATTTTGCAGGCGTCCAAAAACTCTCTGTTTCTTCGGCGAGCCCTCGAATTTGCCTGAAGAAAGTGCCATGGGGGGTAAGTCAGTGGATGGTGGTTCCCGGGCTGTTACCATCTGCTTCAGCAGGGCATTCTCTGCCTGCATATTCTGCATCTCTAGAGAGAGGCGCTGGACTACGGCCACCAGTTCCTGCACTTGTTCAGGGGTTGCCATAGTAGGTACCGGGCGTTGCAATCTGTCAGCCTTTATGGCTATGGCATCACTGACTTGACTCCACTCTTCCTCCCCCTCCTCTTCACCTGAGAGATGGTGGACACTGTCTTCAGGACTGATGGACCTTCGGTTCTGTAGTCCTTTTCCTTTCTTGTTTGGCGTCTGAGTCTCCCACAACAGGAAGCCACAGTGGAGGCCAAACAAAGCACTCCACTGGGACTCCGTTCCCGGGAGGGATAAATTAGGGGAAAAAGCCGTAAGCGGCGGAAAAAACCCCCGCTGATGGCACCGGAGTCCTCGTGGAAGCTGGGCTCCGATTGGAGATGGAAGGGCTGGAGGATAGGAGCCACAATGTGAGTAGTACGGGTAAGGGAAAAGTAGAGTACTTGACCAAGGGAAAGGAAATAGGTGCGGGGAACCATGGAGAGGCACGGCGGAGAAGGAGGCACGGGAGGTGGGAGCAAAAACAGGGACAAAGGGCAGCAAGAAGAGAAAGAACGTAAACTAGCGTTCGCAACGGGCGTCAGCGAGGGGAACAGCTGACTGCGAGGTTGCAACGCACTACGCTGACTGGGAGGCGGGGCTAAATAGGGCCACGGAACCAAACAGAAAGACTAGACCGCGCAAACGCGTGTTGCAGCATACGTGTAGCGCTTCCCTGTGTTTAGTTGAAACTTCGGCCACACACGCCAGGAAAGGATACGGCGTGTCCCAGTGTCTTCTAGGGACTCTTCCCAGACACCTAAAAAGACAGACCTTAAGAAAAAGACTCTAGACGTTGATACGTCTTTAAAGACCTCGACAAAAACATCTTCGAAGCCTCTGTCGAAGGCTGTCGAGTATAAAGGGTCGACGACCCAGCAGAAAAAAGTCACGTCGAGTGCTTTTTCGACCACCTCGAAGACTCTTCAACGGCGTTGAGTGTTTCGAAGGCTCCTTCGACAACGTCGACTGCCTCGAAGATTCCTTCGACAGCATTCGTAGTGCCTTCGAAAACATCGAAGAATACCTCGATAACATCGAAGGTAACGGCCACGACTTCGACGCCATTGACGCTTCTGTCGACGTCGACACCAATTACAGGGTTGAAACCTATTCCTGAGAAAGTATTTCACCCAGAAAGCAGACATGATTTTTTCCAAACTATGTCAGCTGTATATGGAGAAATGTCCTCAGAAAATGAGGAGGATGAAGAAGACGATGAACCTGAAGTTTCATCAGCAGGAGTAGAATATGGTACAAGAGAAGTTCCTGAGGAATTAATCAATCCTCAATCAAAAATGCAGGTCTTGTATGAATGTTCACAGTCTGGCAGTGGACTAGATACGTCCCCTGAATACGAATTTGAAAGACCAGATCCAGCAGAACATGCTGATTTGGGTTACAGAAAACCTATGAATAAAGTAACAGAGTTTATGGGATGGGGTAGGAATTCGCCTGTATTCCAGGAAGATGATATGACAGATATTTTGTCAGGAGGTCCTTAACCAGATCCCATATTTCCCTTTCATATTGCCCTGCAAAGGAGAGTAAATGCTGCTCGGGAAAGACACTGGAATCTATTCCAGCAGTGAAAAAAAAATATGTGGCAAAATACAGACCTTGTAACTCTGATCCAGAGTATTTGAGTAAGCATCCTTCTCCTGAGAGTCTGGTATTGTCATGATCTCTGCTTCCAAAAGGTCAGGGTTTTCCCAACTCCCTTGGAAGCAGATCCATAACCCAGGTTCCGAGTGCCAACCTGTCCCAATTGGGACCTTTTGGACCCAGTCCTGGCGCCAGTGGCACCAGGCTCATAAATATGCCCAGTCCCAGCGCTGGAAGCGCCGGGCTCATAATGCTTGGGTGGACTTACCTGCAGCAGACCATGCTGCTTACTTGCCTGCCAGTTGAGCCTCTGATCCTCTTCTGTTTGGAACTACTTTTCCTGTTGGGTGGGGCAGGAGCCACTCCCTAGATTCAGAACACTGGAACTCTTCTGGAAAGCAGGAACTCTTTTCTTACCTAGGCGTGGCTGTGGAAGGAGACACCTAAGCACTACAGGAGGCTATTTAAACCACACCCGATGGATGAATCTTGCTTTGCGTTATTCTGCATCCTCTGCAGCAGAACGCTCATCGTGTCTTCTGCATCTGATCCTGGGCCTAAGGAAAAAGGCTTACCATCCTGAATCCAGTCTTCAGCAACACCTATAAAGACAAGAAAGAACAGGTTAGCATTACGGTCTTCAGTGACAGCTCTTCACTTACCTGGTCCATCGGCTGTCACCAACGCCTCACGCTGCATTCCGGCATCTGAAAGACAAAGGCTTACCTACTCTTTGTGCGCTCCGGAGGTCTTCACACTGCATTCCGGCATCTGAAAGACAAAAGCTTACCAACTCTTCGCACGCTCCGGAGGCCTTCGGCGCTGCATCCCGCATCTGAAAGACAAAACAAGGTGCGTTTAAAGACTTTGGGGAACTTTAATACTCACGTGCCATTACTCTCCTTTCCACATCTAACCCAGTGGGTATTCCGGCACCCTGCAGCCGCTCCGAACTTGTACCTGCAAAATAAAAAGACAGTTAGAGCGCATCGCGAAGCAGGCAACAAGCGCTTACTTACGTGCTTCCAGGCGCTTCTATTCATCACACGGGCTCCATCTTCAACTCACTTCAGCCCGTCATCCGCCATCGCCGGAACCCTGCAAAACAAGAGACATCATTACTAAAGACTTTAAAGACATTAGAATTACTCGAAACTTACCGTTCGTGCAGTAAACGACGGACAGCAGTCCTCTGAAGTCAAGAGGCCTGCTCCCCTTATCCAGTGAAGAAACTGGTTACAGCACCCTGCCCCGAGGCAGATGGAGAGCACAGCGTTCACTTACCTAAGGTGAGAGCGTTAACCTTTGGGGTTCAACAGGAGAAGAGAAAGGGAAGAAGAGAGAGACATTCAATAACCAAGTTCCTTAATCCCATATTTTCTATCTGCAGACATCTTACCCTTCGAGTCAGACATACAGTGCACAGAGGTCCAGCCCAAAGAGCCAGCCGTGTGTTACACATCACCTTTGAAGATACGGTATACGCCCAGTCAAGACCGGCGCCTCTACGGGAATCAGGTGAGCGTTACAGGTATTGCAGGCAGTCACATCAACAAAAAATGCTGCATACCTTACAATTCCCCCTGATAGGGATGACAAGAAGATAGATACATGGTCGAAAAAAGGTCTTTACATCGGCGAGCGTGGCTCTAACGTCCACCAATGTATCTTGTACGCTGGCTAGATTCAATTATACTCTGTGGGACTGAATGTCAGCGGCAGCTCAACACATCCCGGAAGGAGAGGAACGTGATGGTTTTCTGTCCATAATTAAGGATGGTAAGGAGGCTTCGGGAGAATGCCTTCAAGCAGGTTTGGACACGGCTGACAGTATCAGCAGGTCCATGGCATCTAGCGCAGTGCTACGCAGATTTGCGTGGCTAAGGAAGTCAGGTTTCGCACCAGATGTTCAATCTAGACTTCTTAACATGCCATTTGAGGCTCGAGGTTGCTTGGCAGCAAGGCGGATGAAAGTTTGGAGAAGCTGCAGACCTCCAAGGCAGCAGCAAAGTCACTCAGTGCCGCTATAAGACAACCTCAGCAACGCCCCTACACAGGCTCATCTTCCTGGAGGTGTCGTCCTTTTCGTTTCTACTCCTCATTTGGCAGAGGAAGGGGACAGGCCAGTCAAAGAGGGGAAAGGACATTTCCTCGGGGCAGGGAAGAGGTGCTAGATCTGCTGCCGGCAATGGCATCTGTCCCTGCAGCCGCTGCTCGAGCTGCCGCAAAACCACTCTTAGGTTTTGACTCACAAGACCCCAGTGGGAGGCAGGATCTCACAGCATCTGAAAGTATGGCGAGGCATTACTTCAGATGCTTGGCCACTGGAAACAGTATCCCAAGGTTACTGCCTTCCCTTTCTAAAGAAACCTCAGAATCACCCACCGGAATACAACCCTACCAAAAACCCAGATCCGTTCCTGTTGCAGGAAGTTTTGACCTTGCTACAGAAAGGTGCAATAGAACATGTACCTGTAGCGGAAAGGGACAAGGGTTGGTGTTCTCCATATTTCCTCATTCCAAAGAAGGACGGAGGACTGAGACCCATCTTGGACTTGAGAAACTTGAACAAGTTCCTCAGGAAGGACAAGTTCAAGATGGTCACTCTTTCTCAGATCCTTCAGGCTCTCCAACTTCAAGACTGGTTGGTATCATTGGACCTTCAGGATGCTTACTTTCATGTGCCAATCCATCTCAAGCACAGACAGTACCCGAGGTTCGCGATTGGCAACTCTCACTATCAGTTTTGAGTTCTGCCATTCGGGTTGACCTCCGCCCCAAGAGTTTTCACCAAGTTGATGGCGGTAGTGGCAGCGAGTCCCAGAAGAGGCGGGATTCACATCTACCCCTATTTGGACGATTGGATGATCAGGGCACGTTCTCTAGAACAAGCCCAGGATCATCTATCCAAGACTTGCCACTTCCTTCACAAACTAGGGTTTTATCTGAATTTAAAAAAGTCAAACATGATACCATCACAGAAGCTCCAGTTTATAGGAGCAGTCTTGGATACTTGTTCGGGCAAAGCCTCGCCTCCCGAAGAGAGAGCTCACCACATTCTGCAGATGGTGACAAAATTCCAGAATGCCCAGTATCTACCGGCCTTCGATTTTCTCAGGTTGCTCGGCCTCATGGCATCCTGCATTTTTCTGGTGCCAGATGCCAGTTTGAGGATGAGATCCCTTCAATGGGCCCTCAGGACTCAATGGTCCCAATTTTCAGGGAAAATGACAGATCTTTTACAAGTTCCAACCAGGGTAGCACAGAATCTACAATGGTGGGCTTGCAAGAAACATATCCTCAGGGGAGAATCTTTTTGGCAACCATGGCCGGAGATAACAGCAGTAACGGACGCCTCACCCATGGCTGCTCCTTCAGCTGCTCTCCGGCTCGTCGCACCTGCAGAAAAGAAAGCCTCTGCAAGAATAGCCGATACTCACCTGGAGACTGCTTTCTTCTGGGAATTCTTTGAAGCGGTTCATCCAATAGCCGCTCTGGAGCCGCGCTGCACCTGCATGCAGAAAAGGAAAGAAAACAGCAGGTTAGTCGCGCACGGGAAAGAAACCATTATTAAAGACATTCAGCGCCACGCACTTGTGCTATACTCACCCACAGGAAATTTGCTCAGTGTTGTAGGAAGAGGCAAATCTTCATCAGCAAACCGCACAAGGCCACGCCTGAAAGAAAAGAGAAACAAAAGTCAAAACTTGGACAATAAAGATATTAAGCAACTATACCAGGCATCTATTGGCATAGAGACTTACCGGCTGAGTCAAGCTATTCAAGACTCCGCTACAGCCCCACAGGATCAGTGAGGGAACTCGATCCAGGGAGAGACTGAACATATTGCGCCCCTGCTAGAGATCGCAGGACGGAGGGTTCACCATTAAAAACCCAATGTGAGGCTGAAGCAGAGAGGGGGCATTAGGAGGTTACGGGAGGTGGGAACCAAACCCGTTCCTCACGGCTGGCTAATATCTTATTTCGGCATTGTAGGCAAACGCTTCCTGGGAAGTCACAGTGAGGGTGAAGTCGTGTGCAAGCCTCATCACTCAGCCCTGTGTAACGCCAGTGCAGACATCATTCGTGCAGCTTCGTGCGACGCGCCCGTGGAGACCAGGTAAGCATGACAAGACCTCCGCAGGACCACTTCGACTCAAAGTTCAACCTTCAGATTTTTGTTCTCCCCTTCTCTCTGGGTTAATTTTGATCACTTTGTTTTTACAGTTCATTCACATTATTGCTACAAACAATTCACAGTTCACAGAGACTTTTGAGTGGGCTACTTCCCTTCGCCGGATCACTCTGTTACTCAGTATCACTGGTTTCACAGCTGTCCTTACTTCAAAGTTCATTCACAGGTCTGCCTTTGTTCGAGTCTCATCTACACGTGTGCAGCCTTCACTTGCGATATAAAACTGCACTTCAGTTTTCAATAACACACACCGGTCTCTCAGGTTGCTTGCCAACTCACTGGCTCTGTGCGTTTCTTTGTTGTCTTTACAGTTGTCCAATTCACAAGTCAAGGTTAGTGCCACAGGTTTGGCCTCACCTCCCCAACTCTGCCGTTCACCCAGGAGGGTCGCTGGCATCCTTGAAACACAATGCAGCCTTCTGTTTTGGGATTTGGCCTTCTACATGTGTCTTTCGTGGCCTTTTGGAGGCAAAGACCTCCTGTAGGGAACTCCTGTGGTTCTTGACTTGCTGCTCTCATCCCTTGGTCCGTCGCCCTGCTCCAGTAGGCTTGCCTTTGCCCCAGAATTTCTGCTCTTACTCGTATTCCAGCTTGCTCAGATTGTGTCTCCATGTTCCGCCATTTATCTGCGTGAGGTGAGCTAATGGACATCAGGTGTATGCACTTAAATTCAAGTACCAGACTTTGTCTGACCTGATAAGCGGGACATGTCCAGTGCGATGTATACGAATTAGTCGTGTTACTCTGTCGCCCTCTTCTTCATCCCTGTGTTTGTGCAGAAAGGGGGGGGGAGTTGGGATATTGGAGAATCCTAAAAAATAGGATGGGTTAGATGTACAAAAAAGGGGGGAATACAGTGTCTCACCATCGGCTGCCTCATCCCCACTCCCCGAAGAGCCTACACCCAGGTGATCCTCCCGTACTGGTTCACCTCCAGTGTCTGGATCCAAAGGCGATGGCGTGCCTGGCCACCTGAGGGAGAGATCCCTGGGGACTAGTAGGTGAGACACCCTTTGGGTTCTCACAAGGAAAGGAAATCGACGTTCCCTTGTTCTTTATCTTTTCGGTGTTCCACAGTGAAGCAGTAGGGTTGCGGGTCTAAGAACCATCGCATGGTTAGAGGGTTAGAGTCCTTACGTTGACTTATCCATACCAAAGGTGAGTGGTCGGTGACAAGTGTGAACTTTCTCCCTAGAAGGTAGTACCTCAGATGGATAATTACCCATTTGATGGCAAAGGCCTCTAATTCCAACACAGAGTAGTTCTTCTCACGTGGGAAGAGTTTACGACTAGTGAACAGGATGGGTTGTTCGAATCCATCGTATATCTGCAATAATACTGCTCCTAACCCTGTGAGGGAGGCATTGGTCTGTAACACAAATTCTTTTGAGAAGTCTACTACTTTAAGTATTGGATTTGACATAAAGTTTGTTTTAGGTTGTTGTAACATGCATCATCCTCATCAATCCAATTAATCCTCTGGGGTTCTGCATTTCTCAGCTTGTCTGTCAATCTGGCTGTTCTATCTGAAATATGTGGGATAAACCTATGGTAATAACCAACCAATTCTAAGAATGCCCTAAGGTCTTGGATGTGGGGGCATCTAGGACTGCTTTCACTTTTTCAAGCTGTGGCTGGACACTGCCATTCCCTACAAAGAAGCCTAGGTATTTCACGGCCGACTGAGACAGTTTACATTTTGATGGATTGGCAGCTAAGCCGACTTCTCAAAGGGATCTCATGGTAGTAAAAAGATGAAAAAGATGGTCTTCCCAAGTTTTACTATAAATGACTGTGTCGTCAATATAGGCCCCACAGAAATTGGGATAAGTCTGTAATATCATGTCCATAAGTTGTTGGAAATTGGCTGGGGCCCCATGCAGTTCAAAAGGGAGGACTTTGAACTGGAATAGTCCTGTTGGCACTGAGAGCGCTGTCTTTTGCCTATCAGGTCCATGTACAGATACCTGCCAATATCCCTTGGTTAAATCTAAGGTTGACCGGAATAAGCATTTCTCAGTTTATCCATTAGTTCATCGATGCGTGGCATAGGATAGGCATCAAAGTCGGCAATGGCATTGACCTGCCTGAAGTTTATACAATACCTCCTAAAATGATCGGGCTTAGTCACCAATACAATAGGGGAGGACCACGGACACGAAGAGGGATCGATGGTGTTTACCTCCAGTTTTTTTCTAGCTTCCTCAATTACTATCTGCTTTTGTGCTTCTGGGAGTCTATATGGCTTCAAATGGACCACTTTTTCCTTTGGAGTTCTAATATAATGATAAGTACCGTGTACTCTCCCTGGTTTCTCACAGAATATATCTGGGAATGTAATAATACGATTGTTCAAATCTTCCTGTTTCTGTTTAGATAGTTCTTGGGGAATAAGTTCAGAGTTGTCTATCTGCTCAGGTACTTAACAAGAAAATATAGAGGAGGTAGTAGTGGAAGTATTTTCCTTGCACTGTTTTAGAATATTTATGTGGTAGAGTTGGGTCTTTTGTTTTCTATCAGGTTGGGCTATTTTATAGGTACAGGTTCCTGTTTGCTCCAGCACCTCATAGGGCCTATGCCACTTTGAGAGAAGTTTATTTTCAGAGGTTAGTAAGAGGACTAATACTTTGTTCCACTGAAAATGATCTTAAATGTACCTTCTTGTCATAGGTAGATTTTTGCCGGGCTTGGGCTTTCTCCAGGTGAGTGTGGACTAGTGTCTGGATGAGTTTCATGTGCTCTCGCAATCGGGTAGCCGTCTGTGAGAGGGGAATTGGTGCCTCTTCTCTTTCTTCCCAGGTCTCACGGAGCATGTTTAATACATCTCTTATTTCTCTACCGTAGAGTAACTCGAAAGGATAGAAACCGGTGGATGCCTGAGGGGGCTTTATTACTGCAACTAGGGCCCACAGGATCATACGATTTCAGTCCTTCCCACCCTTGTCTACCAATTTTCTCAAAATCATTTGTAGTGTTTTGTGTGAAATCTCTCCACCAATTGGGGGTGGTAAACAAAGGTTTTTATGGTGGTATTGTGTAGTAATTACTTGACTCCACCCATAAGCTTACTCATAAAATTGGATCCCTGATCCATTAGAATTTCCTTGGGGAAACAAACCCTAGAAAAGAATGGCAACAGATGTTTTAAACTTTGCTGGGTTGTGTTGTTCCACATGTGGAAGGCTTCTGGGTACTGGGTAGCATAATGAACGATTATGAGAACATACTTATTACCCACTCTAGAATCTAGTTTCCAATGGTCTGATGATATCGATCCCGATTTGAGAGAAAGGTACTTCTATTATCGGTAATGGGTTTCGAGGGGCAGGCACGGGAATATGAGTTGTTTTTTTTGCATATCTCACATGTCTGAATGAAGTTCTTTATGCTAGCATGGATACCCGGGCAATAGAATATCCCACTGATTTGAGCTTGGGTTTTAAATTGTCCCAAGTGTTCCCCTGTCAAACGAGAGTGTGCAATATCTAGCATGATTTTACAATGGGTCTTGGGTAATACTAACTGGATTTTACATAGGCCTTCCCTAGAGGTCTCCCTTCTATATAGTGACCCCTGTTTTAGGAACAAAAATAGAGGCTCCCTTTTCTTGTCCTTCTCCCTCAGGAATCACTTGTAAGAAAGCTTCTTCAAGTACTTGATCATTTCGCCGGGCGAAAGGCTATATCGGGAAGGATTGTAGGTTCCGCTTCCCCATTTGCTTCAATGATAGGTGTCTCATCGGCTTCTCCAAAGCCTAAGTTACCTCTCTCAGTTTCATCTGATTCATTTTCTTCCTCAAAACTGGGAAATAGAACCTTCTCCAGAATTCCCTGTGCAATTTTGTCCCCATGGTGTATTTCAAACAGGGTCTCACCATGGTTCTGTAGGAGAAACGTTATGTCTCTCGGAAAGTCAGGATCTATAATGCCTGCTAGGACGTCTAGACCAAACTTTCAGGCAGGGACAGATTTTGGGGCCAATCTTATATAACAACCCGCAGGGGGCATTAGAACTAAGTCTGTGGGAATCATCCCTTTTTACCGGGAGGGATAGTGGCCTCCCTGCTGCTACAAATATCAAAGCCTATGGATTCTTTTGTGGAGGGGTCTGAGGCTCTGTGACTAAGTTTCAGGAATTTTATAGCCCCCACAATTTGTTTCAATTCTGTCGTATCCCACTTCTGACATCATATGTAAGAGAGGCATGGTATCACAAGTATGACACTGACACAAAAAGTACAATTTGTAAAACCTTTAAAGTTTCTGGGTTTTGAAAAACTCCTACTTTGCCCTATAACTAGGATGGGAGTAGTCTCGACCATCAAACAATAAAAAAACAGCCCTTGTCAATCTATGTCAAATCAAAAATAGCCTATGCTAAGAAAACCTAATGCCTGCCCTATCTCTTGTACAAAAATGTATAAAGGAGATATGTATGTAAAGGAAAATCAGTGTTCAAATATGAAGAATAAATGTGGCCGAATCAGCTCTCCTCCCCACGTTAGACAGCATGGAGTAAGGCGGTCCCTGTAGGCAGGATGACACTCTTTGGCTCGGGCTTTCAACGCAAAAACAGTTCAAAACGTGGACCGAGGCCCTCCTGGCCTTCCAGGTTAAAGTTTATCTTTCCAGTCTTCCAAACAACATTCAACACAAAGTTCACGCTGGTCCCCCTCTGTCGGGCTCAGACATTTCACAACAAATGTTTAACAATACTTTCTAGGGAGCTCCCTTCCCCAAACTTATTACACATCGGGTCTCCCTCAGCCGGGCTCAGTACGTTTTCGGATGTTGAAGACTTTCAAATGTGCATGGCTTTCTCTACAGACTTCCGCAGAACCACTTCAACTCAAAGTTCAATGTTCAGCTTTTTACTCTCCCCTTTTCTCTGGGTTAATTTTGATCACTTTGTTTTTACAGTTCATTCACTTTATCACTACAAACAATTCACCTTTCATGGAGACTTTCCAGTGGGCTACTTCCCTTCGCCGGACCACTCCGTTACTCAGTATCGCTGGTTTCACAGCTGTCCTTACTTCAAAGTTCATTCACAGGTCTGCCTTTGTTCGAGTCTCATCTACATGCAGGCAGCCTTCACTTTCGATAAAATGATGCACTTCAATCTTTCCTTAACACACACCGTTGTTTCAGGTCGCTTGGCAACTCCCCGGCTGTGTGCGTTTCTTTGTTGTCTTTACAGTTTTCCAATTCACGACTCAAGGTTAGTACCACAGGCTTGGCCTCGCCTCCCCAACTCTACTGTTCACCCAGGAGGGTCGCTGGCATCCTTGAAACACAATGCAGCCTTCTGTTTTGGGATTTGGCCTTCTCTACGTGTCTTTTGCGGCCTATTGGAGGCAACAACCTCCTGTAGGGAACTACTGGGGTTCTCGACCCGCTGCTCTCGTCCCTTGGTCCGTTGCTCTGCTCCAGTAGGTTCGCCTTTGGCCCAGAAGTTCTGCTCTTACTCGTGTTCCACCTTCCTCAGAGTGTGTCTCTATGTTCCGCCGTTTATCTGTGTCAGGAGAGCTAATGGGTATCAGGTGTATGCACTTAAAGTCACGTGCCTGACTTTGCCTGACCCGATTAGCGGGGCATGTCCAGTGCAATGTATAAGAATCAGTCTTGTTACTCTCAGTCACCCTCTTCCTTGGCCCAGTGTTTGTGCAGAAAGGGTGGGTGGAAGTTGGGACATCGAGATTCCTAAATAATAGGATTTGTTAGGTGTACAAAAAGTTGGGAATACAACGTCTCACCATTCGCTGCCTCACCCCCACTCCCTGAAGACAGCTCCCACAGGTGATCCTCCAACACTGGTCCACCCCCAGGCTCTGTATCCAAAGGCGATGGCTGTGCTCTGGCCACCTGAGGGAGAAATCCCTGGGGACTAGTAGGTGAGACACCCTTTGGTTTCTCACAGCACCCAGATTGTCCCCCAAGCGAGAAATCTCTTTGGGAACCAGACCTGCTCCTCTGCAGGAGATTCCCTCCCTGCTGGATACAGGTACCGTGGAAAGGGTACTTGTGGTGGAACAATCCCAAGGTTGGTACTCCACCTATTTTCTGTTTCCCAAGAAGGACAGAGGACTTCGGCCTATCTTGGACCAGAGCTGCTTCAACAAGTTCTTCAGGAAGGACAGATTAAGATGGTCACTCTTTGATAGATGCTTCAGGCGCTTCAGCTCCAGGACTGGATTGTGTGACTCGATCTTCAGGATGCTTACTTGCATGTCCCTATACATCCCAAGCACAGAAAGTACCTGAGGTTCTTCGCCATTGCCAGTTCTCATTTTCAGTTTCAAGTAGTGCCTTTTGGGCTGACCTCCAACCTGAGGGTCTCCACCAAGTTGATGGCAGTGTTGGCAGCAAATCTAAGGAGGGGAGAGGTTTACATCTTTCCTCCCTAGATGATTGGCTGATCAGAGCTTGTTCTCCCAAACAGGCTCTGGAACATCTCAAGAGCACCTGCCACTCTCTCCACAAACTGGGATTCTCCCTCAATTTCAGGAAGTCCTAGGTGACCCCTTCCCAAAAGCTGCAATTCATTGGGGGAAGGCTTCGGCCCCCAAGTTGAGGGCTCAATATATCTTGCAGATGGTGATGACATTTCAGAATGGCCAACATCTACCGGCTTTCGATTTTCTGTGTTTGCTCGGTTGCATGGCATCCTGCATTATTCTGGTGTCTGGTGCCTTTTGCCTAAGGATGAGGTCCCTCCAGTGAGCCTTCAGATCACAATGGCCACAATTCTCAAGCAGGATGTCAGACCTACTTCTGGTCCTGAGCAAGGTCGCACAGGATCTCCTGTGGTGGGCTTGCAAGGATAATGTGATAGGGGAACCTTTTTGGCAACCCTTGATGGCGATAACAGTAGTCACGGATTCTTCCCTCACAAGATAAGTCTGATCGCCCTGAGCTCCAAAAGGTTTATGTGTAGTCTTGATTCTGATGGGGACCCAAGTCAGCTGAGCGTGGGATTCCTGTAGCTCGCTGCCCGGGGGCGGAGGGCCCAAGCAATTGCATTACATGTGTTCCATACTGCCTTAAAAAACAAAAAATGAAAGAAGTCACAAGGCGCCTTTTTCATTTTTGCTTTTTTAAAGGCAGCACAGAGCACAAGCCTTTCTTCCCCATGCCGGCAACACTCTCTGTAGGCGGTTCATAGACAACCAAGAGCCGAGCTGCCAGGGAAGCAGTGCACTTTTTGCAGTAATTGCCCTAGCCAGGCCCCTGACTGAAGACCAGAAGCAGAAGCAGCAGCAGCGCCGAAGGAAGTTTCGGCAGCCAAGGTACGTTTTACAAGCCCTTCAATAATAAGAAGGTTTGTGGGGTGCACTGGTCAAAGAGGGTTGGAAGTAAAGGGTACACCACTCCCTTACTTTGCTCCAGGACGAAGGGTACTTTTGAATTTTTTTTTATCCTCCCCTGTTGGATTCCATCATGGACAATGTTGCTCACACTCCAGTGCCTCGCTACACTGCTTTGTCTTGCAAGTGCTGGGACGTATACAATTAAACATGTATTGTAGCATGCTGCAGACACAGTGCCTGTCAGGTAATGGGGAGGGATTTTAGGTGGTGGCTACAGTCCTGGGCATGTCCCTGAGATGTGCCGATGGTGGTTGATCGGAAGGGGTCGCTACTTAAAGCTGAATGGTGTGGTGGTAAATGACAAACAAATGGTTGTCATTTGAATGCATTTTCTTTCATTGTGTTTTCGTCAGTCTTGATAGTACTGTTCTAGTGTGGGGTGGAATGGAGTGAAATGAGGAAGGACCCCGGTATGGGGTTTGAATTGGGGAGGATAGTATGTGGGGAGAAAGGGGTGGTGGTAAGAGGGAAGGGGGGACATACATTCACTACATTTTTTGTATGCCTTGACCAGTGGTGTAACGGGGGCATCAGTAGCCCTACAGTCCGAGTGCGTGCACTCAGACTTAAGAAATAAATTATCCCTGTTGCGGCGTGAGATGGAGGCACACTGCCTCGATCTCAGGCTGCCCAAGGAATAATTTATTTCTGATGCGGCGCGAGGTGGAGGTGCTACCCATCCAGGGTCGGATTGGCCCCTCTGCCTTTTGGCCCGTGGCTGGGCTGAAATCGTCCTTGGGGGGTAGGGGCCGGTTTCTGGCCACTCGTGGGCCGGTTTGGAAAAGAAAAAAAATGTATTATTTATTTGAAAGAAAAGAAAACACCTGCAACGTGCAATATGGATCTATACACAGAGTTATTAATGATACATATGGTGATCCATTCTTGTATGAAATGTATATCACATTAGTGAAATCATAACCATATTTTTCATACTGTACTTAGGAACAATGCTATTTGATGCCACTTCCTGTTTTGTTAAGGGGTGAAAGGTGGTTTTTCATCGCTTCCCAGGATGTCACTTTGGGTTGGGGTCAAATGACATTGCTTCCGGTGATGTCATCAGAGGTCAAGGGTAGTGAGGCGAGGGGTGGGCCACTTTTTTGAGGCGAGGGACGGGCCCATTTCCTGTCTCAGTCTGACCCTGCCCCCGGCTCCACTACCCATGTCAGGAACCAGGAAACTCCCTGATTGAGAGCTTCCTGTCCCTGTGGTGAGTGGGGAACTCTGAGGCTCGACTTGAGGGTGTTACATGTGTGATGAATGTTTGATCTATGTATGCTTGCTTACTTGCCACAGTGTATATTATGTATATAGTGTGTGTGAGTGAGTATGATGCATGGATGGCTGGGTGCACATGTGAAGGAGCGAGTATATGGGTGTGCGTGTGACTGAGCGAGTGAAAAGTGTGTGTAAATGAGGGATGGAATGTTGTGTGAATGTGTGGACGCTTGTGTTTGAACTGGGCAGAGAAGCCTATTTTTGCCGTTGGGGGGCAGTCAGGGTAGAGAAAGGGGCAGAGGGGACAGGTTGGTGGGGCACTACTATTGCATTTTTAATGGGCATCCATGATCAAGCAATCATGATATGTATTAATACATGGCTAGACTGGCATTTTGGTGCAGCCAACCTAGCCATTCGTACAGTGGCATGGCATTTTGACATGTTTTACTGGGGATCTACGATAAAGTAAGCATGATAAGTATAATCACATGGGTAGAGAGGCATTTTGGGGCAGCCAGCCTAGCTATTTGTTACTGTGGCATGATATTTTGCACTGAACATCTATGATAAAG
Source organism: Ambystoma mexicanum (assembly GCF_040938575.1). NCBI lineage: Eukaryota > Metazoa > Chordata > Amphibia > Caudata > Ambystomatidae > Ambystoma > Ambystoma mexicanum. The sequence goes on along the minus strand of NC_090937.1, from coordinate 227,176,331 downwards.
CAAGCATTATAAGTGTACTTTTGTGTCTAGACTGGCCTACATTGGAGCCAGTTTGGACATGTTTTCATATTGTGGCATGACATTGTTAATGGCAAGTTAATAGGCGCATATTCCTACGTGGGGTTCCTGGCATATATTTTCACAGCCAGCTGGGACATCTTTTCTTATAGTATCATTACTGGCATTATGTGCAAAGCAAACATGAGTATGTTCTTATATGGGAATACTGGCATATACTGGGGCAGCCAGCATGGAAATGTATGGGCACAGCCAGCGTGACATTTATTTGTAAGGTCTTATATTGTGGGGAAAGGCATGAAAATGTGTTGGGAAATGCTGCTGTTGCTTCTGTGCACTGTTGGTGACTTGCATCTATTAGATATGTTCATGTTTCACCCTATAACATTGATTGCAAACTGTTTGGCTTTCAACCCAATTTTGTACAGAAAGTGTGCTGTATCATGCACAATTTTAACCCATTAAAATAAAAATATTCCTCGGGGGAGATCCCTCCTCCCCTTTAACCTCCTTTAGTTGATCCGGGCTCCCTCGCTATGATCCGTGGCTCTCACATATTTGTGGCACATATTTATGCCTTCTGTCATGATGCCTACCCCCGGAGCACCAGGCCAGGCCCAGCACCCCCGGGAGCAGGCATCATGCCCCCGGGTAAAAGCCCAGCGGCCCCTTATAGGGGCTCTTTGGACTCTGTCCTGGCGCCTTTGGCGCCAGGCTCATGTTGGACATCAGTCCTGGCGCCATAGGCGCCAGGCTCATAAAGGAAGGTGTTTTGTGCACTTACCTGATGCAGACCATACTGCAAGATTCAGGCCTCCCTGAGACCTGAAAGGGACTATTTTTTCATTGGGACTATTTTGCCACTTGGGCGTGGCCAGGGAAGGATACTTACCTGGAACTACTTTGGGGGCTATTTAAGCCACGCCCAGACAGTAGCTCACGCTTCGCGTTGTTCTGCATCCAAGCAGCTGAACACTCACCGTGTCTGCTCCTGCATCTGGTCTCCAGCCATGCCCGCCTCGATCCTGGAAAAACCTGTAAGGAAAGAAGAGAAGAGAAAGGTGAAAACCAAGAATTTTATCAAACTTCTTACCTGCATCCGGAACCTTCACGCCAGCGTTCCTAAGAAAAAACTTTCATTTAAAAGCACTGTGTTGCTCGCTGCAGCGCCGCGCTTCACTCACCTGTCCTCGGGAGTTCTTCTGGCTCCACCGCGACTGTCTGCACCGGTCGCCACATCTCTGCGCCTAGGGGAGAGAAGAAGAGACAAAAGGTGAGCAGAAGGAACATATGAGGAAAGCCTAATTTTCCGCCATAACACTTACCGGTCTTCCGTTGGTGGATCATTCCTCATTTCGGGTCGGCGCCGCTTCGTTGGCAGGTACCGCACCCCGGCCCCTATGGGGAAAGGACAAAAGACATTACTGGAGGAATATAAAGACATTAAGAGGGATCGCCCCCATCGCTAACTCACCTGAGTTTACCATCGGCAAGTCAATCCCTCAACGCATCGCCTTCATTCTGCACCTGAAATAAAGGACAGATCACAGGTTAGGAAGGCAACAGAAAAGGAGGCTCAACACTTGAACTTTTGTAATCTTCATACTTACGGCGTTCCGCTCGGAAAAGTCAAGTGGATTTTGCCAGCGCCATTCTGAAAACCAGTGAAGTAACTGGACAAACACGCGCCCCTGCACCAGAAGCAGGATGGAGAGTTCATCCTTTCAAACCATAAGGTGAGCTTCAACCGGGGATTTCGGAGGAAGTTAGAGAAGAATGAAGGGGGGAGCAAGCACACTATTCTGCAGACTGTTTATCCCCTTTCTCATCTGCAGAAGGATATTCCTACGGGCCAGACAAGCAAGATTTGAGGGTCCTGTTCAGTCGGTGTTCCGAGTTCTGTGCATTATGCTCGAAGAGGCCACAGCAACCCAGACTAGACCAGCGCCTCCGTGGGAGTCAGGTGAGCGTTACACCTTCCAGTTCGAAAATATTTGAGTGTTGATTACAAAATATACTTACAGGTTTCACCTCGCACAGTGCACACTTGTCCCTGCTGCGGCATGGTCTTCTTTGGAATTGCACACGTGTGGTGGTCCATGTCGCCTCGGACTGTGACGCATCCTGTGCTTTGTTGAGGTTCTTGTGGGGGCACCCCCCAGCATGACTCACAGGGGGGCTCCGAATGTTGTGTTACTCCACTGAGCTCAGGAATTCATTCTTCTCTGTCATTCCACCTGTCTTCAGGAGGTTGAGGAAGTTCGGGAAGTCAATGATACTGATTGCTCAATATTGGGCCCGGAGGACTTGGCACCTGGAACTTCTAGACATGTCCATCTGCCCTCCATTCCATCTTCCTCAGAGAGTGGACCTACTCTCACAAGAGCGAGGCCATCTTCTTCACCCAGAATTCAGAACTCTAAACCTTCACGCCTGGTTTCGGAGATGGTAAGATACAAAGATTGGGACCGCTTGGTTGACGTGATGGAGGGGTTGCTTTCAGCCAGAAGATCAGCAACAAAAATACTGCTGCCGTTGGATCAAGTTTTACAGCTCGTGTAGAGCTGAAGATCTTGATCCTTTCACTTGCGACACTCAGGCAGTGCTTTCTTTTTTGCTGCACGTGGCCCATCAAAGGCTACAGGAGGCTACAGCTAAGGGTAACCTTGTGGCACGTACGCCAGAACAAGGCCTTATTTTAAAATACCAATTGTCATTGGATCTGAACTCCATTTGACCCTCTCAATTCCTGTCCACTCAGGTCATTAACATTCAAGACACTCTTTCTGGTACCCATCACTTCTGCTCGCAGAGTGAGTTAACAACAAGCATTATCATGTAAACCTCCTTTCATTATATTTTCAAAGGAAAAGGTAGCCCTGAGGGTTCGCCCCTTCTTCCTTCCCAAGGTGGTGTCCGAATTCCATCTGACTAAAAAATGTACCTTGCCAGCATTTTATCCACCTCCTTACCCAAAAGGTGCAAGAAATGTTAGACCAATTACTAACAGCAATTTCCTGCTGAAGGATTTAGACAAAGTGGCGACTAACCAACTTCAAGCTAATTTTGAAACAGCCTCTATCTTCCACAGCAAACAATCGGGTTTCAGAGCGGACCATAGTACAGAGACCATACTCCTTGACCTGCAGACTAACATGCTTGAAATAGGAGAGGTGAGGCTGCTCCACTTGTGGATAGCCATTTTAAAGCCACTCTAGCTGCTAAATAGTGCGTATGTGCACGTTGCTTTTAAAAGGCCAGTAATTTTACTTTTATATTGTACATGCTGCAACTTGGATGATTGAGATTGTATGTGACCATTTGTATTTAGCATGTAGACCATTAGTTTGGCTGGAGGTTTAGTCTTCTTTCTTGTTTCATTGAAGGCGGTCCTTGCCTTATTCTCGTCCCGATACCAGCATTAATGTGCCGTGTTGAACGCCTTTCCGTGCTGAGGACGAGCTGGTGGGGCGTCAACATTATAGCAAGCTCCAGCTAATGTTACTTGCCCCCAAGAGCACTATACTTCTGCATGGGTGGAACAATATCCTCCCAAAAACTACACCTGTTGTAGCTTAAATAATCCCATCCTAGGAAGTTACTACTTCTCCTCTCTCTATACTTTTATTGAACACGCGCTTGCTACCGGCGCACACAGATGAAATACATAATCTCTTGACTGACCGGCGCCCGGCGCTGCTATGTCTGACTGAAACTTGGCTTGTGCCCAGCTCAGCGCCTTGCCTTGTTCAGGCCATTCCACCTCACTATCGTCTCATACATGTAGATCGCCCTCCCCCTCAGCATGGCAGTGGAATAACAGCTTTTTTATCGACCTGAACTCAATACTATCCAGCTAAGCTGCCTGCATGCTTTGAACATGGAAGTACTTCTTTTTAAATGCACTATTTCTCCGGCATATCTGTGTGATTTTCTCCTCATGTACCGCTCTCCTGGCCCCCTTGGGAATTTTGGCGAACTCCTATTAGACTTTTTAGCTGATTTGCAATTGCGCTATACCCACCTAGTGATATTAGGAGACCTCAATCTTCCTAGGTCCCCAGCTCCTAATTCCTTCTTTGACAGTTTACTTGATCTACACCAACTAGTAGAGCTCCATGCACAGACTGGGTAATACACTAGATTTGATTTTTGCCAGTGAATCCCGGTTAACTCTTCAATCAATAGAACCAGTGTTATGGTTAGACCACTTTCTAATAACCTGCCTGCTCAAGGGCACAGGACCTTTTGCTGGCTTCGCTCCTGGCGCAATGCCGATTTCCAAGTCTTAATCTCATTAGTTACTGCTAAATGCACTACCCCACCTACTTCTCTCTCGCTACTATCTCATATTTTATGTGAGGCTACCGATAAGATAGCTCCACTGAGATTTGTACAACCACAAAGATTGCCCTCAGACCCTTGGTTCTCGGACCAACTTAAAGCAGCCAGATTGAAAGTAAGATGGGCTGAACTTAAGTGATGTAAACTCTATGATCCCCTTAAAGGGAATCCAACAAGATATGCTTTGCTGTTTATCATGCAGACATTAAAGCAACAAAAAAATTGGAGCCGCCTTATGTAAATCTAAAGCTCTGTTTTCTATTGTCAAATCACTCTCTTCATCAGACACACTTACAGCGAAGGTTAGACCCACGCAAGAATTATGTGACGATCTATCCCAATTTTCATAACCAAGATTGGAGATATCCGTTGAAACATTGCAAACGCTGCGACTACCTCTCTGAGTAACACAGACTGTCCCTCCCATTTCATACGCACTGCTGGGCCTATGGAATGGTCCTCTTTCACCCATGTTTTCAGAAGATACTGTCTTAACAGCGATTGAAAAGATTAAATCTTGTTCTCCATTGGATGCTATTCCTGTAGACATCATGAAAAAAATAGCTCTAGAGCTTTTGACAATATTTACAGCAGCAGTGAACAATTCATGTCAATCTAGGCTAGTCCCGCCTGAACTAAAAGCTGCAAGCATCGTCCCTCTTTTAAAGAAGCCATCACTTGACCCCACTGTTTTGGCTAATTGTTGTCCTATTTCCCTTCTTTCTTTCCTTACTAAACTTCTTGAGTCTCTGGTATCATCCCTTCTTTCCTCATTTCTTGAATCCTCTCATCTCCTTGACCCTGTCAGGCCTGGCAGAGGCACGGAGAGTGTACTGATATCTGTCCAGGACGATATGACCAGGCTGGTAGACTCTGGTGGTGTCGGTGCCCTGATATTGTTAAATTTGTTAGCGGCATTCGACACAGTCGTCAACCCCATATTGTTGTCCCGGCTGGACCAGATAGGTATATCTGGCCAGGTACTAGCCTGGTTCACCTGGTTCCCGGTGGATCGTACCCAGACTCTCTCCATGCCGCCTTTTCTATCTGCTCCATGCCATCATAGCTGCAGAGTCCAGCAGGGTTCGTCTTTGTCTCTGATTCTATTTAACATCTCTATTTGGGCACTTGTGTGTCTCATCTGCTCCTACGACGTCATCGTCGCACAAGGATTGGAGGCAGAGCTTTTTCTATAGTCGCTGCCAGACTATGGAACAAACTATCAGCTCCAATAAAGAAAGTTTCCAATCACCTGGCTTTTAGGAAAGCGATTAAGACACTTCTCTTTTAGACAGCTTTGCTCCCCCTTTCAGTGGCTCCCCACTGTGGATGTCTACCTCACGCTCCAGCGCCAAGATACCTCTGGGTGATTGTGCGCCTAAGAAATATCAAATCAAATCAATCAGTGGACGAATGGAACACCGGCCTCCTGGTCCTTCTTGACTTGTCTGCGGCTTTCGATGTACTTGATCATAACTAGTTGATCGACACCCTCTCAGGCATAGGGAACTGTTCCCCACTAGTCTGTAGTTGGGTCAGATCTTTCCTGGTGGGTAGACTATCATCTGCTGGAAAAGTGCCTCCTCTAAACCTGCCCCCATCTGCTGCGGAGTCCCCCAAGGTGCCTGTATTTCACCCTCACTTTTTAATCTATACATCAGACCACACTGCCACTTGTTAGCGACCTACGGGGTCTCTTTTACGAATTACGCTGATGACACCCAGTTGATTCTGGAAATCACTGGGGACTATGAAAAAGGACACCAAGACTTTGGACGCCATCTATGGACTCATTGAACAGTGGATGACAGAGAATTGGCTCTGTTTGAATGGAGCAAAAACTGAACTCCTACTGTTTGGCAGCCTGTGGGCTAGAGCTAAGTTGTGAAAAGAATACTCGCACTTGAGTATCAAGGAGTGCCCTATAGCAGTAGCAGAAAAAGTTAAGACTCTGGGGGTCTTCCTAAACTCGACACTGGGTTCTGTTACATCTCTAAAAAATGCAACTACTATCTAAGACTTCTCAGAAATATTAAGCCCTTCATTTCAGAAGACAACTGTGCCTCAATCGGTTGAGCCATCATTCTATCTCGCCTCGACTACTTTAAATCACTGCTAATAGGGCCAGTAAAAAATGTCTGCATTAGCTCCAAATTGTCCAAAATGATGCAGTTTGTATCATTAAGGGCATCTGTAAGTGGGATCACATTTCGTCTGGGAGCATATCACTACACTGGCTTCCGTTTTCGGACTGTATTCACTTTAAAGCTGCAAAGTTAGTGCACACGTGTTTATACGGAAAGGCACCAGCTTATCAGAAGAGCCGCATCACTCAATAACTACCCACTCGCATGCTCCGTTTCACCAATTTGGAAACAATTAACAAAGATAGATTCAAAAGAGTGGGTTGTCTAGGGAAGGCCTTCCCCAACCAAGCTGCACTGATATATAGAACTCTCTCTCCCTAGCACTCTCAGGTTGGACAGTAATCTGCTGGCTCATAATCCGGGATCACGCAGCCTCTTGACCTATTCTGATAACAAAATGTTCTGTTCTTTTTGTTATGTCTATTGTGTTTATGTGGCGCCCAGATGCCTGTAGGTTTACGGCAGGGTACAAATAAATAAATAAAAATACTCCTTCCAAGGAGGAAGAGAGGTTGCATAGACTTGACACCTACAGTGCTCTACGTTTTTATATTTCCAGGTTGGCAAATGTCAGGCAAGATGTTCAACTCTTTGTGGGTTATACTGGACCCAGAATAGGTCAGGCCGTAACCAAACTAACTTTGTCACGCTGGCTCATTCTGTGTATTTTAGAATGTTATTCTATAGCTGGGAAGGATGTCCCTGAAAACATCTGGGCACATTCCATCAGAGGAGTTGCAATGACTTTGACTCTGCAAAGAGGTGTAGCATTGCAGGACATTTGTATGCTGCAACTTGGTCTTCGATACAAACCTTTTCAAAACATTACTTTCTGTACACCTTGTCAGGTCAGGGTGCTAGGTTTGGGAAAGCTATTTTGCAAAATATCAACCAGCAAGAAAAATCCACTGGTCCCAGTTCCTTTTATAAAAAATAAAACTGCTATGAGAGTCTATCAAAGATGAGGAATCCGTGGGAGGACGCAATCCATGAGAAGAACAAATGACTTATTCTTTCTACTGGATTTTCCTCCCATGGATTCCACATCGCCCTCCCAACCTACCCCTCCTACTGTCGGTGAATTTTTAATATTCTTATCTCTTTAAACACTCATGCGGTTTAGTAATCCTCAAGTCGGTTGTGCAGAAAGAGGGAAAAACTAGAACTGAGGCAACGGACGCAGTGTGTGCTATTTATTCCATTGTCGATGTCACATCCGAGCGTGGAATGGAGCCACTGACGGGCATCGACTCGATGCGGCACAGTGCCCTCTGCTGTTTAAAAGGTTTCCGAAGACTGCAGTCAGGATATCGGTATGTCAAAGTTAGAGGAATCAGTGGGAGGAACATCCAGTTGAAAGAACATTAGCAGGGTAAGTAATTTGCTCTTCTACAGTTGTCTCCCGATGTTGCACGGTTGTGGTAGTTTCTACAAAATGGAAACACTATTAAAGCGTTTTCACCATGATGCACTCTTAATGCATCATGGAGCAACCGATAGACATACTGCTTCAAGGGTTGTGCAAGAGAGCTAAAGCTTTATCAAGCCAGACCTAAAGATTATTACAGGTATTTTTGTATTTACTGAGCAAGAGGACAAGTGTTATGATCAGGAACGTGGCACAAAAGGACAGTAACAAAAATTAATAGCGGGGTGGTTTACAAAGGTGAAGTTGCTTAGCTTAGTAATCAGGGTAGGTGCAAGGAAAATGCCTGTTGGAACATACAACACAGACTAATAATAAAAATAATGTATCACACCCTTGCATATCTGCCCTTGGTGGTGCTGTCCACAGACTAACTGAGTCATGTCAACCATCACCAGATATTACCCTGAATCACAATTCAAACTCTCCTTGCTGTGAAGGCATCATGAAGCAAGACACAGGGCCTCAATACGAGTGTGGCGGTCCGGAATTAAGGGTGCCGGTAGCAACGTCTTCCCCAAGACTTAGGGCCTCATTCCGAGGTTGGCGGTAAGGGGTTAACAGCGCCGGTAATAGTGCTGTTGCCGTTAACCCCTTACCGCTACATTACAAGGTCCTTTAGCGGTGCCCGTTGTTAGCTCCCTCCCCATTCCCATTGAGCCCTATGGGGGCTCAAATCGGAATGGGGATGGGTAAGTTGAATGAGGAATACCTGGTCCTCCAAGGTTGGAATGGCCCAGTAATTCCTCATTCAAGGAACCCGGACCCGAGTTTGGAGGCAGCCATGCCGCAAATAGCGACATGGCTCCTCCAAACTCGTAATGAGGCCCTTAGTTTCATTATCACCAAAATATACTTTATCTTCTTGGGATTCTTTGTCACACTTGTGTCCTCTTTTGTGACTGTTTTTTCATGTGAATATTTTCACTATGTTGACACAAACTTCAGAGTTCCAGTTAATTCTGCTTTCAATGTCATTTTCAGTTATTTTTAGTTTTATCACAATTTGGTATTAAATATGCCTTTCTTTGGTTCAATTTAAAGTTCCATTCACTTTAGAATTTAGCATACAGTGGTTTTCCTTGAATTTAAAGTTTCACTCATTTTAGATTTCAACATATAGTGGTTTTACTCAAATTTAAAGGTCTGCTTATTTGTAAGGTTTTCATTCAGTTCAGTATTCAACAGACATGGGTTGTATTCATAAAACACTTTCAATTCAACCTGCTGTTTAATATTCCGTTAGTTTGCTTCAAATTAAAGGCCAAGCATTCGGAGACATTCGAAAAGGTGTTTCCTCAAACACGAGACCACTCCGATACAAAGTATTCCTCGAATAGAAAAGTTCAAACGCTTGCACACCGGGTTTCTCAATTGCTAGAAACTCACTGGTCGCGTTCACAGCCTTCCCAGCAGTGCAGATCACTTGGCCTTCTGTTTTTCATGTCAGGGGCCCAACTCCTGCCCCTCAGGCACTCCTGTGTCGACCTTCTAACACAATGGAACAAGCATCTTTAACACAAGGAAAAGGGACAGCCTCTCCATACGGCTCACTTCGCAACCTTTGATCTGCTCCACGGAGCCACAGCTTCTGCGCCACGCTTCCATAAACTGCCTCCCTCTGCAGTCCTCAGCGCGGTTCTCAAGTAAGGTCCCCTGCTGCTTGCACTGGCCTCGCTGCTGCTTGTCATGTCACTCCTTGTGTCCCTGTCATTCCCTTTGCTGCTAGGCTGGTCTGCTTTTATACACATGCAGCCACTTGACAGGCTGCATGTGTGAATGTCCAATTAGCCCTGTCTGACCACAATCAAAGGGACATGTCTGACCTTTGCAGTTCTTAGCAGGCATCTTCCTCGTCCCAGTATCAGAGTGGTAAACAAGTGTAGTGCTCATTGCTCTTAGTTGCCTCTTCTTCGTCTCAGTGCTGTCAAGTGTCAGAGGTGGAGAAATGAGGGTATCTGGCTTATAACAGCCCATGAAGGTTGTGGAAGTGTTGGGTTGGTCGTCAATAGGGAAACGTGGATACCATTTCTCACCCAAGGGCACTCCACTCCCAGTCCCCAAGGACCCTCCACCCAGGTGAGCCTCTCCACCACCAGTGTCAGGATCCAAGACTGATAGACTTTCCCTGGCCACCTGCGCAGAGGATCCAAGGGGTTTAGGAGTGAGAATACCCCCAGGTTTCTCACATTGCACAAACCTGTTTTTCCAGAAAATGGACTACCATTTCCGTAATTCACCTTCAGGTTATCTGGAAAACCTGGCAACCCAGTCCATTAACCGTCTCTGACATTGCTATGAATCTTAACAGGTTCTTTGAAGTTTAGAAGAAGGAAAGCATATTTCAAAGGTTGCACTACTCAGAAAGATGTGGCAATTACTGTGCTTTTATTACTGTAAACAGAAACTTTTGGACTTCACCAGCACTCACTCCACTCTCAAGGTTCAAGCAGAGGTTGGAACTAACATCACCTCTGGCTGGTTGTTTGCATCCCAATCACATGACTCCACCCAGGGTTTTCTCTATGCTATACTGCTCATAAGTATCCATGCCCAGAAGTTCTTTTCGCCTGCATTGATTGTTGAACCTCTTGTAACCGGAATCCATTTCAAACTGCTCTACGCCTTGCCAATGACAGTTTTCCCATTCCTGTGCTGCCCTGATCCATTTTCTCAGCCCTGCTTTGTAGGCTACCCTTCCCCCTCTGTCCTTTTCTTTGTGCTGTGTCCATGCGGTCTCGGATGTCTGCTCCCTTTGCGATAATCCAGCAACCTCCACTTCCTGTTCTTTTTACTGCATTATTGCATTCTCCATCATGCTCCCTGTTCTGCTCCTACTCCTGTTACCTACATTCAGTCCCTTGCTACGGATTGCTAGTTACATAGTGCCCAGTCACTTGATACAGTTGCCAGGTTCTAGTGCCTTGCTACAGGTTTCCTTGTGCAGGCTCCTGATTTTCTCTTCAGAATTCTTGTTGCCCTGAACCTTACTTCTCTGTGTTAGTTGCACTGAATCTCTCTTGGGCTCTTAGTGCCTGGTTAGCATTCTATTGTCCCTCCACCTATGCCTCTGTGTATTCCTTTGTTCAGAGACTGGGTCATATTCATTAGGAGGCACTCCATGCCCCTCCCTCCCTTTGTCTTGTCTTCCCTGGAGTCCACAATATATCATATGCCACAAAGTTCATTGCTGTTTCCACAGAAGGCATCCACTGTAAGTCCCAGCTGGAACCACACAGGCCTGTCTCATGGCCTTCTTTGTGCCTAAGGATCCAGGGACAGCAAACCCTTTCTCTGCCCTTTTTTCCATGGGCGTGACACTCCTCCACTTTTGGCAGGTATGGCTTCAGGGTGAGCATCTGTAAGAGTAACCTGCACTAATGCATTGAGAGTCCCTTTGCTTCGGTGGGAAGTCTTAAGTATAACCTGGGTGCACCTCTAGTTGGATTCCATATTGATTGTCTAATGCGTGGCTCCCATCCCTTCTTGTTCACCATCTTGGGACTTCCTTTTGTCCTGGTCTCCTTGTTCCGGTTTGGCTCACCTGTTCTTCCTTCTTGTTCTCTTTCCTGCAGTACGTGTTTTGTTTGTCCCTTTACATCGGCACTGCAGTTTCCAATTCTAGCAAGGCACCTTCACCGAGTCCTCTTACATAATGTATATCATAGAGATCATGATCTTCTTTTCATTGAGTGCAGTTATTTGCATTGTAACAATGCAGTAGTGCCATCCAGGGAGGTGGGGGCCCATTTCCAGGATATGAGGAGTGATTTTAGGACAGGGTTGAAAGCCAGGAGATGAGTAATGTGTATTCTTTTCCTTGTGTATGTTATATTGCATGCCCACTCTTATTTATCTACCACTTGTAGAGTTTATTTTTAGGTGATTAGGTTATCCGTTTGTCTTGACCTCTGTAATTGTGTAGCTGTTTTTGAAGCCTGTGTGCATATTTCTAGTCACCCTTTGAGATAGTAAGAGTTGCTCGTTATGACTTTAGATTGAAACAAGGAGCATTCAAGTAAACCTCACTTAACTGTACACGTTAAGCACTGACTCAACATATTTCTTCACAGGCACAAAGAGAGGGTGACAAACAAGTACCTCAAAGATTACAAGGGCAAACGGAACGTGTCCGGTTCCCTCGACAGCAGCCGTTGGCAATTCCTGGGAAAGGCTGCAGAAGATTCCAGAGATGGCCACCCAACTCAGTCGGATGGTATATGTCCCGGGCGCTTAATGGGCCCTTCACCTGTTCTTCATAAGATGCAGAAATCCACGGCTACTGCTGAGAAGATAAAGGCCGGGAAAAGATTTACTAAACGCCAAGTATCCTCTTCAGTAGTCCTTCCATTACAGCAAATTCGGAGGAATTACGTTGATGAGATAGAGTATGGGCTGACTCGGCACCCTCTTATTCTCTACCCCCACTTGGAGGACGGTATCCCACCCGAGGTAAAACAGTCATGTGCTCAATTCGTTTCTGACCACCTCATTCATTCTCATTTTCATGTGTTTTAGGATGGATGCAATTGTGAGAAAGTTGGTGCGTCTGTATCTCTTCTGTGAATCTTAATGTATATGGAAATACGTGCATCCCTATGAATGCCACTAGGGCAACGTCACCTTGAGTCATTCATTTCCCTGCATGGGCGCGTGAAATCCAGTCCCTGCAGCGAAACAACAAGTGCCTCTTCACCCCTCCCTCTCTATGCCCGTTTCATGGCGGGGATGGAGCCAGACGGCCGGCCCTGCTTCCGGCCTGAGAAAAAGCCAAAAGAAGGACCTCTCACCTGCTGCTGAGCCCATGCACAGAGAGAGAGAGAGAGAGAGACGCAAATATATTTATGTGTGATCGTGTAGGAGAATATTGTGTCGTGCATGTGATGACGACTAACTAACGAGTGATCAGATTCTCTTCACTCATCAGTCATCACAGAGCCAGGAGTTGGAGGAGCCCTTTATAGAACACTCACTTTGCTTTGCACATTATTCCAGTAATGTAAACAAAATATTACTGGAAGAAGGGGCAAAGGAAATAGGACAATGGGCCTCATTCCAACTATGCTGGTATCCTGGCGGTAGAACCGCCAGGATACTAGCATCTGGTACTTACCTTTACTGGCACTCGGTGCAGCGGGATTACTAGAGCCGGCGGTACGGTGTAAATGCCCACACATGGAGTTTCCTAGGACTCCATGACGTTATTTTCTGTCATTACTGCCACCAGCAATGCCGATGGTGGTAAAAAGGGCCTTTTTTGCCGGTAGGTTGCCTTGGTTACCTCAAGCATTTTGCTGGAGGTAACCCAGGTGCTCCGCCGGCAATCCCATAGTCGGGCCGTCCAGTAAAGTGCCGGTATCCAGAGATACCAGCATTTTTTTTACCGGACGTCCAACTCGGAATGAGGCCTATTGTCTTTGCTTATTATTGCAATAGTACGAATATTACTGCAATAATGGGAAAACGCACATTTGCTATCTATTCTGGTAATATTAACAATATTACTAGAAAAATCGTCCAGGGCAATGTGGCATTGTCTTTACTCATTATTGCAGTGATAGTAATATTACTGTAATAATGGGCAAAGACAACGTGAATGTGGAAGAACGGGGGCTCTTTATATTGGTGGGTGAAATAGTACTCCATGCTGCCAGTATGGACGTATTTTCGGACTATGAATACCATAGTCAGAAAATATGCTCAAACTCGCTTTGGCATGGCATTTGATGACTTGGCATCAAGGGTTAAGCAAAGAGCAAAAATAGTTATTGTTATTACATGGCTAGACTGGCCTACACTGGTGTAGCCAGTCTGTATATATTTTCCTACTGTGCATTGCATTTTTGTATTGGGTATCGGGGATAAAACCTGTATTATAGATGTTCCCACGTGGCCTGCTGTACCAGTCTCCACATGTTATTTTGTTTTTACTATGGCTCAGGCCATAGTAAGAAAATATATCCTGACTGGTTTTGGCATGGCATGTTAAAAACATGTGTTATTATGTGGCTAGACTGGCCTACAGTAGTGCAACCAGTCTATATGTACTTTCTTACTGTGGCATGGCATTTGTAATGGCAAAATCAACAGAAGTATGTACTTTCGTGGGCAGACTGGCATATATTTTAAGGGCCAGCATGGACACATTTTCTTATGCTATCATTATTGGCAGTATGTGCAAAGCAAACTATACTATATTCTTATGTGTGAATACTGAGATATATTAGTGCAGCCAGCATGGGCATGTATAGACACAGCAATCATGAAATTGCATTGGGAAATGCTACTGTGCATTGTTGGGAACTTACATCTATTGGAATTTTTTTCATGAGTTACCCTGCAAACCCTATTGCAAGCTGTGTGGGTTTTTGCCCAATTTCTCCTAGAATGGGCTGTAAAATGCACCATTTATACCCATTATTGTAAACATTTGTCTCGAGGGAGGGGTGGGGAACCCACCTTGATTGGTTTAGGCTGCCTTGCTGTACTTGGTTGCTTCTGCATATTTGTGTGAAACATTTAGACCCCACCAATTAAAAAATTCACCAGCCACCACTGCCCTCAAGAAATTCTTAGTAGCTGCAAGAAATGATTATATTATTTCCCAAAAAAAGCATGTAGAAGTGAAATAAATCTGAACCCTAAATGGAGACTCACTAATGAGATGTGGCAGTAAGTCCATCATGGAATAAGCGTGTAAGAAGTGAGGGAGATTGTCTCAATCCTGTGCTTGCATAAACGTACCCAACCTTGCAGAGATCCTCCCATTCCTGTAACTAACGACCCTATTAAAAACACACAATATGTCCTCTCGCAAAAAACACGTGTTTCCTAAAAAAATGTTATAACATAAAATAAAATAAAACACCAAACTGTTTCAACAAAAAATCATGACCTCAACAAAATCAAATATATGTATTAACTGAACCAGATAATATGGGAAAGACTTAACATTAACATCCTTCCCCACCATGCCCACAAAGCATCACATATTAATAATCAATGTACAGAACAATAACACAGCCACAAAGGTTAAATGCAGATTTGTAGTTAACGATGTAAGATTAGTACCTGGCAAAGGGGTTTGGGGGGGGGGGGGTTGGCAACCTTCATGGTAATGAGGAGGCTTAGAACTGGGGAATTACCAGATGGTAATCCCCCAGCTCCAAGCCGTCTCAAGGCTGCTGGAGGCTGCCATCGTCTGCCACTGGGAATGAGGTAAGTGCTCTGCCCCCCGCTCCCCACCCCCTCCACAGATTCCCCCCTCCAGCATCCCTCCACTGTTTTTTTTTGTTGCTCCTCTTCGGGAGCGGACACGCTGGAAACACTTCTGTCTCCAGCGCATCCGCTTCCGATCTGCGACACGCCGCCATTAACTCCTTTCCATGGCAGCCATTTCTTTTGTAAAAATGTTCCTATTTTTTGAATGGCGCCATTGAAAGGGAGAAGGGACTACATGTAGTTCCTTTTCCCTTTCCATGGTGGTTTTTATGTTTTACTTTGTTTTACCTATTTTCCATTACCGCCATGGAAATGGAGAACGGGCTACATTCTCCCATCATTGGCAGGCATTTTTTTTTTCATCGTTGCGAAATGCGCAACAAAGAAAAATGCTTTAAGTACCCCGTTCTTATAGGCCAGGGTACTAATAGCAATAATCCCCTCACTGAGTTAGTAACTATGGGCCCCGAGGCATTACCTGACTCGATAATGCACCCCCCCCGCCCACTGTTCGTGGATTATTGCTTGAGTATTTCTTGATCTACATTTAAGCCCTTTTCATTGCTACACAAATCCATGATACAACTGGCATACTCCTTGCACAGCTTGAGTCCTTTTGGAAGTTCATTTGTGTGGCATCTTCACATGTTGTGATGTTTATTCAATTTCGGAACCTCTGGTGCACCTCGCCAATGTAATGTTATCATGTAGAACTGTATATGAAAATGTCAGAGAAACATTTACTTGTCAGCCAAACATGCGGGGAACACAAAAGTTAAGATCATTTTTATATGTTGAATTCATGCTTAGGGTGTTATACACTTTGTGTCATGCATACGCATAGATTTTCAAAGGATTCATTCACTCATGTATGATGCTGACATAGCACAGAATTGCTGCCGAAAGGAAACACAAAATAATATTACTCCAGTTGATTGTTTGTATTTTGAACCAGCTCAAGATTAAGTGAAGAGGTTGTAACAATAACAGCAGGCTAGACTTACTTCAAAGCACACCACATAGCTAAAGAAGAAAAATGATTATACTTAGCCTCTGAGACAGCACACTTGATTAAAAAATGTGACCATGCAAGATGGCGCAGGCGCAAGAGAAGTCCTGAATTGAGAAATAAGAGTATTATTTATCTAAGAAAGCTATGCAATTATATGGACATCTTGTTAAA
This sequence comes from Ambystoma mexicanum, assembly GCF_040938575.1. Classification (NCBI taxonomy): domain Eukaryota; kingdom Metazoa; phylum Chordata; class Amphibia; order Caudata; family Ambystomatidae; genus Ambystoma; species Ambystoma mexicanum. Next base: position 227,159,992 of record NC_090937.1, on the reverse strand, counting down.
GAAATATTATCAAAATAACGTTAGTCATTAAGATATCAATTGGGATTGTTTTCTTTAGAGCTGAAAAACTGAGCAGAGGAAGTTGGCTAAACAACTTTTGTACTTGCCACTCAAGAGAGCTGCAGCACAAATAATAAATTAGCAGTAGGAGGGAGTGCCTGCTTTAGATATTGTTTTAATATGTAGTAAATGGAAAGTGACCAAGAATATCAAGCCAATATAGAAGCCCCCAGAGATTGGGACATACACGCAGACCTATACAGGCGCAGTCAGTGAGTGGACATTGCCAGGGCTACAGTGGTCGCAGGGCAGATAAAACAAGGGTGCAGGATGTGCAGGTTCCATATGAACACAGACCTCATTAATCGTGAAGCATGTCGGATCACCGACACATTGCACAGTATCTGTGAATATGTTTTTTAAACATTTGGTTTCGTAAATCACATGCAATAATTGAATGCACGCAAAGGCAACTGTAATTTGGTGTACTTTTAAGATACACAAGGCTTGCAATAAGAGCATTGCCTTTGCTGCCTTTGCTGTGACATGGCATTTTTATTTCGTTTTAAGTGCTCAAGCAGCTGTGGCTTTGTCGTACTTTGTCTTAGTCTTTCCAATAAAAAGTGGTTGACTACAGAGAGAGAGAGAGACCCATTTTTGTTGTTGAAAGAAATGGTTTTCATTTGAATTAGATGATTGCACTTGTTTTTACATGAAACTGATTCAAAGAGAATGTGAAATGGGTCTTATATAGAAAGCTAGTGGTGTGTTATATTTTTGTTCCATAGCAAACACTTACTTAAGGGACACCTATATTTTCAGAAAACTGTTTTGAAGTAGAGACATGAATGTGTTTTTATTGAAATGATTCTCTACATGTTTACATGTGAAATTATCGAGAAGGAAGTAGAGTGGCTTTTTTTGCATGCAGAACACATAAATGTAGAGCTTTATCTTTTCTGAATAATCACGACTTTGGCGGTAACCCTTAAATCCGGTGGTTGCGCTATTACCGCCGGATTTAAGGGTCCGCCAAATTAGAACTTCGGCGGATTTTGCCCGAGCTCTTGGCTCGGCGGTAAGAGCGCAAATTTTCCCCATTGAGCCCAATGGGGAATGGGGCATTCCCGAATGGGCTCAGTGGGGAATGGGGAATTACATTACCGCCGAACTCGTGATCCGGCGCTATTAGCGCCAGGGAGTTCGGCGGTAGGGCTAATACCGCCAGCGTTAATACTGCCGGCGTTACCGCCAAAGTCGTGATCAGGCCTAGATATTTAACTCAACGGGTGCCTCATGAATACATTCTGAACAGGTGTGTTGTTCCACGAGTTTATATGCTCAAGGGAAATTAATGCATGAATGTCTAAAATGACATGGTATGTTTAGTTCTTCTTGATAATAGGTGAGAATCCGTGGGCCTATAAAGAGCGCATTGCTAAGCAAACCTTGAAACAGACGGGTTCAGCCACAAGAGGCAATAGAACTACTTAACAATTTTGTTCAGAATAAGGCAATAACCCTATCAATTTAAGGTCACAAACATGAACCCACGTAGATGGTCAGCCCACGTCTAGATCGAGGTTTACATAAGCTTACTGGGCTGTGTTTAGAGAACAAATGACATGGCGCCCAACGTGGTACATCTCTGATCCAGTTTAAATGTGTAGAGCCTAGAGAACATCATTTAGAAACATTTGTATACAGAAAAAAATCTTTGGGGTTTTTCGGATAAATAGCACCCTATTTTAAGCACTGGAGACAGACTATTAATAGAATAGAGTATTCTTGATAACATTTGGTATATATTAGAAATAAAATTAACTTGCAATCAGAACATGCTTCACTGACCATTTCAGTCAATCATTTTCTGGATTTTAATAGATGGCTTCTCCTTGGAGAGGATGAACTGCCTAACACTAACTCCACACTTATTATCAAACAGTTAGGATGTGGCCAGGAGGCAGAACACATATAATAATTACCTTAAAATACCAACCTATAAAAGGAATGGCAGATGTGAGGCACTACTGCTTACTGGAGACTTAAACAAATTGTTTATGACGCCCAAGAGTTTCCAGAGTTAATCCAGGAGCATCCACAAGCCAGGAAGTGATTCTCAAAGGACCTGAAATTCCCATGTACACTGACAAAACAGGACCTAGCTTTAAGCAGCTAATAAGCTGAAAGGACTATGAAGCAAATATCAACTCGAGAGCTAAAGGAACTGATAGTCTGACAACAGCAGGTGCTAGGTCTACAAAAAACTGGAAAGGCAAGAGCAAGGGAAGCACCAACACGCATCAATACCCTACAAAACTCATAGCTATTCTGAGACTGTCAGCTATCACTCGAAAGTGAAGTTCCTGAACCAAGTGTTCATAGAGCAGAAGGGTAAGCTGACAGAAGAAAATCCAAGTCTCTTGATTCTGCATGGCAAAAACACAAGAAAGCCCAGGTGCAACACACGATAGTGGGGTTAAACAGCTCAGAAATTCTCACATGGACAGAATACTCTCCTTGCCTACAAAACACAAGTGGGGTAAATGGGCAAGAATGATTCTCTGCTCACAAAAATGTGAGGGGGTACCTTAACTGTATAATTTCAAAAGGGAACTGAGGTAAATAAAAGCATACAGCACTAAGCACTTTGCAATTACAATTTTATTTATTTTGACATTTGGATAGCGCACCGAACCCGGGGGCAACTAAGCGCTACATTTAATTCTATAGACAACAGTGATAGAAAGGGGCACCCCAACAAAATAAACTAGAGCTACTTCTCAAATATTTAAACACTGAACAAAATAAAAAAGGATGAAATCAGCACATGTGTACATACGACAAATAATTCCGGATATAATATACACCTACAGTAAGCAGATGTAATTGCTCTAATTAAGAAGTACCTGTATTAAAAATTGTTTAAACGAGTAATAATTACTCTATTCCCAAATACGTTAGCATATTGCACATCCTTTCTACTTGCTCGGAAAGGGAAGGTAGGGCAATAAATGCAGACTATTATTGTTTTACAATACAATTGCTTCCAACCAAATTAGGTTGCTATATCAGCATGACGGATGCTCTGCACATATAAAATAACACGCGGAAAACATTCTACATTACAAGCCGATTTATTATGATATTTAGGGCTAAAGATTTTAAGGTTCAAGCTACAAACCAGGCATAAAACGCCAGTAGCAACTCCATTCTCAACATGCACATAGCACACCTTTTTATCACTAGTGAATAGAAGTAAAGGCAAATGTGTGAGGCCTGCTGTATATATCCCATAACAAACATACACACATTCTCATCACAGTACTAATATCTCATCTCAGCCGTGACACTCGGAGATATCGGTGCAAAGTGCAAAATATTCTTGCTCCCCAATTTGGGACCAGATTTAAGTTCATCAGTTGGTAAAGGCTATTGGTTATAAAGTTATTCATTGTATTGCTGGAAATATATTGAATGCCTGAATGAGAGTGCTGGTTTTATATACACAAGTAGAAGAAATATGAACATGAACACCTCTCATTCCCTCTCTCTCTATATATATGTATATAGACAAATATTCAATTAGATTTTAAGCAGCTCAAACTATAAATTAGCCGTAGCAAAAATCAAGTACTGCTCAAAGCATACAGTAAAATAACTGGTGAAAGAGTATCATAATAAAAACAAATGATGTTAACAAAAAAACAAAACCAAGTGTATCAGACACAACACAGGTCTATAAGCACACACCTAATAAAATCAGCCAGACTCTAATCATGCTAGATGACTTGCAGGCATAGAACTGCATGATTCAACCCAATTATTATTGAGAGAATCTACTTGTATTGCTTAAGTCGTGAAAGGGGAAGCATTCACACTTTAACAACTAAAGTTCTAGTATATAAAATCAAAAACAAATAACAAATACACATGAGTCTGATTCCTGTGCCCCTCCAGATGTTATGGACTTTGACTCCTATGATCCTTCACCAGTGTCTATGCTGGCTAGGGCTGATGATAGTTGTGGTCCAAAACATCCAGAGAGCCAAAGGTTACTGAAATCAGAAAGAAAACTGAGAAGCAGAGAAACGTGTACACATAGCTGAGATTTACTGAAACAGACAGTTATGTACGTTTCAATACAAGCTTTAAGACACCTTTACAGAGATGGTACAAATATGACAATGTATATATTAATGACATTGTGCCAGCCACCGAAACCTGGAAAGGATTGGTAGATCTGTCAGGATTGATACACATACTGGGATTCTAAAGTGAAAAATGAGACACCTTACTCTACTGAAAACCTCACTAGACATGCAGAAAAAAGAATGTGTATTTTACCTTCCTGTATGGTGGTACCTAAATGCTAGCCGGGGCAGTATACATTTCATGGGCCTATCAACACATTTAAGTAGTTGCACAAGAGATGGGTAACCAGTTTGCCACTTAAATACAAATTGCAACCATCTAAACATAACTTGGGATTTTTTAAAGGGATCCCTCAAATGTTCAAGGAACATACCCACTCACAAAATGGGGTTTAAGAAAACATCTTAGCTCTTACAATATGCAATAAACATTTTATAGTTTATGATCAGAGCAGGAAGAGGTAAGAACACTGTGCACAAGGATAGCTATATCTTTTAGAGGCTACATACCTAGAGGTCACCCTCAAGTTATATTGAGCTCAGACAAGTCTGAAGAGTCTGTAATGTTGCACCGATAGTCATTGCCAAGTGTAAATGGTAAACTATGTTTGACATTAAACATCAGTGAGGAGGCTAGTTGTGGTACTGGTAAGTAAATGAGCAATCTCTCCAGACCATCTGAATGCATGCAATGGTAATGGGAAGAGGTACACAGGTGTTGCAAACAGGCTTCGATTGATTTGAAAGTAATCAGTGTTCCTAAGGAACAATTCAGTTACTGAAACTAAATTATAAAGCTGAAGATACAGAATTGTCCATCAGATTACAGTTGCTTGAAGCATGTGTGCATGTCTAACCCACAATTATGTGTCCAGATTTTATGGGATTTCCAAGAATCACTCTTGTTTGCATAAAGATAATATATTGTTCTTTTCTACAAAAGCAACATGAAATAGAGGCTGGTGAATCCTTGGACCTGGCAAGAGCTTAATGCCCCTGCAAAAGTCAAACCAGCAAAGAACCTTGCAAAAGTTGAATCCTGCTAAAAGAAAAGAACATCTAGGCAAACACGCTAAAAGAAGAAAGCTGCATGCCACTTCAGTATAGAATTGCTATCAGTACAAAACACTATGCCATACAAGTGCATCCAGCACTTAGAAACAGTCTTAAAATGAATGACAAGAGCATACCTTATGCACTTGGCAATTAAGACATTTTGGTTCCAGGTGGCACAAGAATCACTCCAACTGTCAGAGGTGGTTCAAGTCTTTTTATTTGTATTTTTGTGGGCCCTAGCACCACCACACTTTCTCTTGCCCTGTTTAATACCTCCTCCCTGACCCAGGCATCCTTGACTCAGGTTAGTATATACAGAAGATTGACTCTCTACTGTGTAATTCTGTCTTATACTAGGGATGAGGATCTAAAGGCAGATTGCCTTATCTAGCTAAACTTCCTCAGGGGCTTCATTTCATTTATTGAATTGAATTTAAAAAGCACCTTTTGCCAAAAGCGCTACTATGAAATATTGGAAACGCAGTCCACTGTACATCATAACGCAAAAAACAACTAAAAACAGAAATAGGGGGAGTGATACAGAAAGTAGAAAGAAGTGAGAGAAGATGAACTTTCAGGTTAGATTGAAAAATACAAAGAGATGTAGAAGAGTGGATAGAGAGAGGGAGATAATTCCAGTGTTTAGTGCCTAAAAGGGCAAAAGTTTGGAACGGGGAAGACGCACAGGGAGTCTGGGGACAGTAAGAAGAAGCAGGTTCTGTGATTGGAGAGTCAGAGAGGGAGAATGGAACGAGACGAGCGAAGAATGATAAGGAGGAGCCAAGTTGTGAGTACATTTAAAAACAATAGAAAGAAAATGCTAGAGAAGATGTGATTCAAAGGGAAGCAGTGAAATAGACAGTAAATAAGATATGATAGAGGAGCGACAAGGTAAAGAGAAGGTGAACCGAAGAATTATAAACAGATTGGAGAGAAAGAAGATGTGAGGAAGGAAGGCCAAGAAGAAGAGAAGAGTAGTAGCCGATATGAGAAAAGACCAGGCAGAACAGAAGAAGTTTAGTAGCATGAAATGAGAGATAGGGGGGAGCACAATGGATTTTTAAAAGGGCATAGCGGCAGGAGCGAGCAATAGAAGAGATGTACAGTTTAAAAGAAAGCAAGGGATCGGAGATAGCCCCCAAATTGCGTGAAGAAGAGGAAAAGGGCAGAGAGAAAGGAGGAAAAAAGAGAGACTGAGGAGGAAGAGTAGACAGAATAGTTGAAGCTGGAAAAAACAGGACCTCAGTCTTAGAAGGATTGAGGTGTTGAAAATGAGAAGACATCCATTTATGGACAGCAGAAAGGCAATTTGATACATTGGAGTGCAGAATAGAGTCAAAGGAAGAAAAAGAGAGAATGATTTGTGTATCATCTGCATACAGATGAAAGTAAAGATTAAATGAAGAAATAAGAGCAGAGAGTGGGGCAGTGTAGAGAGAGAAAGCAGAGAACCAAGTACAGAACCTGAAGAGACACCCTAGAGAAGAGGAAGTGAGGACAAGGTATGTCCAGCCAAGTTACTGAATAGGACCGCTGAGAAAGATATGAGCGGAACCATTCAAGGACAGACCCAGTAATACCCATCAAAGAAAGGGAGGAAATAAGAAGAGTGTGATCAACAGTATCAAATGCTGCATATAGATCATGAAGAATATGTATAGAGGAGAGCTTAGATTGACGAGCAGAGAGAAGAGATTTAGAGACATGCAAAAGAGTAGGCTCAGTAGAATGAGAAGAACAGAATCCAGATTGAAGAGGTGGTAGAAGAGAATTAAGATTTAGCAAACTAGCAACCTGGGCATATGGAGCCCGCTCAATAATTTTAGAGATAAAGGGAAGAAGTAAAATTGGGCCAGAATTAGCAGGAGTGGAAGAGTTGTTCTTTTTTTAATCTGGAGAATAAGAGCATGCTTAAAGGTAACAGGGAAACATGAGTTAAAAAGAGAAGAATTAATGAGTGAAGTAAGATAAGGAAGAAGATGGGGACAGACATGTGGAATAAGACAAGATGGAAGAGAGTCAGAAGGAGGCGCCGTTGGAAGACTGCGTCTAACTGTCCCTACTCAGTGCAGTTGTAAGTATTCTATAGGAATAGGGGAGTGGTGCCTTACAGACATCCTATTGGATTCAGTCCTTCTTCTATCATGGTCACTCTCGCCTCTCCCCACCCTGTCCTCACTCCTATTCTACTCCCTTGACTCTGCCAATCCCTCCTCTCTCCCCTCTTCTGTCCCTCCGATGTCTCTCGCTCCTTCTGGGTCTTGCTTCCACCATTTAATGGTACCACCCTTTCTCTGATGTTACTACTCCCTCCTATTTAGTACCTCTCACATTACTACTCTCTTTTCCACCCTACTACTCCCTTGTCCACTCTACTACGTACTCCTCCACTCTTCTAGGCCCTTCTCTACTCTACTACTACCTCCTCCACTTTACTTCTCCCTCTTCCACTCTGCTACTTTTCAGTCACCTTCCTTTCACTCAGTAACATGAACTTTTCTCTGTGCGCATCTGCCATCTAGGCCCATTTTGCCACTGCTTGCTCCATGCAACTAGCACCTGGTGAGTGTTTTTGGCTATTTGCTGAGCGCCTTTGTGCATGTTTAAAATACAGACTCAATTTTCCAGTCTGTTTGTCCCCCTGCTAAACCTACCTCTCTCCACTCCCACTGCTCGCCCTCCCCTGGCCGGATTGGTTCATGGCCTCACCATGTGACCAGGAAGAAGGAACACAGTGGGAGTTTTACCCATATGCATCTGCCTCCTGGGCCCATTTTACCACTGCTAGCTCCTGGTGAGTGTTTTTGGCTATTTGCTGAGCTCATTGGTGCATGTTCAAGGCAGACTCCATTTTCCAGTCTGTTTGTTCCCGGTATCCAGCACTCCCCAAGCACACCTCCCTCCATTTAGCCTGCCCGCCCTCCCCTGGTAGGATTGGTTTGTGGCCAAACCACGCAACCAGGAAAAAGGAGAACATCAGGAGCTTTCCCTGTGTGCATCTGCCTCCTGCGCCCATTTCGCCACTGCTTTTTCCGTCCAACTAGGTCCTGGAGAGTGTTTTTGGCTATTTGCTGAGCATATTGGTGCATGTTTAAAATGCAGACTCCATTTTCCAGTCTGTTTGTCCATGGTATCCAGCCCTCCCCAAACCCACCTTCCTCCACTCCCACTGCCCACCCTCCCCTCACCGGATTGGTTCGTGATCTCACCACGTGACCAACAACACCTCTCTTCGGGCGACCTCCCTGGCCAGTCATGCCTAGGCAGCCTTGTGAAGAAACTGAGGCAAAGGGCAGCTCCCTAGGGCAGCTACCACCACCACCTATTTTCCCATGGATGCCTGACGACTAGCTCTGGCGCTACAACCAGGTTAGGTGGTAAGGGTGGGGAACACAGCCATTACTGGACTCCAGAAAACGCTGCCACTTCTATACTATTCTACTACCACCTGAGCCTAACATAATGTTGCACCCCGCTGTATGCCTGAATTCCTTGGAGAATAGAGCCATCATTACATCAGTCCTAATTACCTTCAAGACTGATTACTGCAACAACTTGCTGGATGGTACCTATGCGTCTTACATCAACAAGCTTCACATCATCCAGAACAGGGCAGTCAGGGTCGTTCATGGCCTTAGAAAACATGTTAGTGCAGCCAGGCGTAATTTACACTGCCTTCCAGTAAAATATAGAATTCATCAAAAAGCTTGTACCTGGACTTATAAATGCCTTCATGGATCGGCGCCTAGTTACCTCTCGGAGCCTCTGAGGGCTTCCCGGTCCAGGAGGACTCTATGGTCAAATTAACTCCCCCTTCTTGCCGTACCTCAGTATAACCTGAAACAATATGGTGGAATCCCTTTTGATTTTCTGTCCCGCATATCTGGAACAAGCTTTCTCACTCTCTCTGAGATCAATTCCCTGCTTGACTCGCTTCAGGAAAGTAGTTAAGACCCTCTTTTTCAATAGATGAGTAGATTAGGTCTTTTCCCTAGTTTCGTTCTTGTCTTTCCTTCTGGTGTTTGTTTGTCTTGTCTTTTTTTGTGTGTGCTCTGAGGTCTCTGGGTGTGTTGGTGCATTATAAATAATAAAATAAAGTAATTAGCATTGCGTTGTACCTTGCTGGATTCCCTAGTTGGCCTCTGGGCCAAACTCTGCTGCGCTTGAACTTCCTTTTAAGGTGAATCATGGCAAGTCTCGTAAGCAGAGCCACTGCTAAATCTGGGTGAATACTGCAACAGAGTCTCTGTATAATATTGTTGATTCCCACTAGAACCTCACTATTGCACACAGGTGGATTTAAAGTCTAGCCTCTGTTGATTCTAAGTGATGTTTCACCACACAGCAATTGTTACATCCGTGTGAATCTCACAACATAGCCACTGTTTAATTTGGGTGAGTCCCACATTATAGTCATTGTTCCTGCTTTGAATCTAGCTGCATTGTAGGTATTGCTCCTATTTTCTAATCCTGCTGCATTGTAGGCACTGCACATGTTTTGAATATAGATGCATTGTAAGTACTGCACATGCTTTGCAGCACACTGCACATGTTTTGACAAGATGACTTTCCAGAAACCTGCTCCTTGCCCCTCTACCCCTCTTCCCTCCCCACTCCATCACACCCCACCTTTTCACCTCTCCTAACTCCCCAGGCTCTCCCAACACGCACACCCCTCACCTCCCTCAGCTCCAACCTACCCAATACTCTACCTCCCCCACCGTACACCCTCTGCCACTCCTCCCTCACTGAAATTTCCTTTCCCTAAGCATAGCTCAGACCACCATGGCAACCACCCTGCCTTTGACAGTCCCTCCTATTCTACACACCCCTGTTTCTCCCAGACACCTCTGTAAACACAGACACCACACCCACCATAGGAAATCGCCTCCTAATTCATCACCTCTGCTCCCACATAGACCCGACCCGCTCCACCTCCTATACCATTTTGTCCTCCCCTCCTACTACCAACCCAGTATACTCTCTTTCCCTCCCCTACAAACTCCCCCAGACCTGCCCCACCTTAACCCACCCCACCCCTCCGAACCTCAACTCTCCCCCACTCCCACCTTCCCCAGTTTCCCCTCACCTGCATCCCCTGCTCTTTCTCCTCTGCCACTCCCTCCAAAATCTACCCAAACACTCCCCTCTGCCACCTCTCAGACAGGCCTCCTACTCCTCCACCGCTCCCTTACCCCTAAGAACTCATCCTCCATGAGCACTCTTCCCCATCAGCCCTAGACCCCCCGCATCCTTTTCTCCTACCATCAACCCCATCTCCTCCTCCACCTCACGCACCCCTTCCCACACCAACCTCCCCTCTCAGACTCCACCTAGAAGTTTGCATCCCCTGTACCCACTCCTCCACTCCCAATCCTCCCCCTCACCAAGACCATCCCACCCTCGCGCATCCTACCTGCTCTCTTGCATCCTCATGAACACCAGATCTGTCGCCAAAAACAAATGCATAATTTTCGACTTTATCACTGATGAAAACCCAGACATCCTCTTTATCACTGAAACCTGGTTCTCCGACGACTTGGAACCCGTCGCACATGAGGCGTTCCTCTCGAGCTACTCCCTGATCATGCATAATGGATCCAACAGAGCTGGAGGATTAGCCCTTCTCTACAAACAACACTGCATAGTTTTACACACTAAGACACCCTGAAACACTGACTGTGGATCATTGCTAGTGAAATTCCAACTCTCTCTCTCCATCACCCACAGCTTCCTACTCCTTGACAGACCCCCCGACTACAGTAGAAACATTGCAGACTCCCTCAGTGACTCCCTTGCAGCCATCCACTAACGCACCCGATGTTGGGGGATTTCAACATCTGGTTTAAGATTCCCTCTATCCCTATGAACCGTCCACTCATTGAAAACATGGAAGCCCTCAACATGACGCAACTGATATCAAACTCCACTCACAAAGCAGGACACATCCATGATGCTGTATTCATATCTACTGACTTCATCTCCACTCTGCCTCCCCATCCACTAATCTGGACTGATCACTCCGCCACATTCTTCTCTCTTCTCTCTCCCGGCCTCCGCCCCTTTACCCACCCTTGTCACCAGCCCCATCCTGTCCTCCCCTGTACCTCTTTGGAACAAGGTCATTATATATCCCGACCTAGCCGATTCCCTTCTATGCTCTCTCCAAATCCTCTCCCTCCAAGAAGCACCTCCCTCTATCGACCTCTTTGACCAATGGCTCTCCAGTTCTCTCAATCCCCTCATCCCAATGAGATCTGTTTCCCAGGGAACAGGCCCTAATCCCAAGTGGATAACTCCCTCCCCCAAATCCCTCAAAACCCTTAAGCACCGACTGGAGCGCACATGGCGGGCTAACTCGACACCCCAGAACAGAGCCACTTATACCAGACAAATCAGGGCCTATATGATGGAAATAAGGAAAAGCGGAAGATCCTTCTTTGGAAATGAATAGCCAACTCCTGTAACCCTAACATCGAACTCCACAGGATCATCACAGAATTCAAGACTCCAATCTGTTTCACTCCCCCTTCCCTCTGCTCCCAGGCACTCTGCGATGACCTGTCAGACCACTTTTACAATATCACTATCGAAAAACCCAGCTTTAGCAGCATTCATGCCCTGTTCCTCCAGCACCCCTGATCCTCTCTTCCTTCACTGCCATTTGCCACCCTGAATTTCTGAAACTACTATCGCAAAGCCGCCCCTTCGGATCCCCTGGAGACCCCTGCCTGCATTCTCTCCTAAAGAACATTCTATCCTCTACCTGTGCAGATGTCAGGAAACAAGGTATCAACGTGCTTCGGACTCGTAGTTTGCGCTTCCCGCATTTCAAAAGATCTTTACCTGCTAAGACAATGTAGGGTAACTCTCCCTCAATCCGCTCTGTTCCTATGGCACATCGGGTGTTTCTAACGGCCCGGACCCGTTTCACAGAGCGTGTGCGGTTGCCCTGGAAACTGGGTCGGCTTCCTCCCCGTAATGGCCATGTGCAACGTATCTCACGATCATGTGACTTTAGGCTCTTTAGCTGGTACGGGAAGCGGCTTGACGCTTCTAATTGAGCTGCATTATCCTGTCGCCTGCTGTTGTTTCGTCTCTTTGGTTTTTGGATCCACGTTTTGCCTTACGGAGTGCCTTTGCCTGTTCCCTTTGTGCCTGTTTACTGTTCGCCTAATACCTTGATCTTGGCTGTGTTACTCAACCTGCTTGGACTTTCCTTATCTGACTTTTTGAACTTGCCCGCCTGTTACTGAACCCAGATAGTTCCTCGAATTGCGTTCGGATTTCCCTTGACTTTGGTGAACATTCCACGCATTATTCATTTCCATTTACTACGTTCTGACTAGCTCTGCTCACCTTTCGATGGAACAAGTGCCTCAGGAGTACACATCGTCATGGAGCATTGAGTGGTACGTGTGCTGAACAATCTTCTCGTACCGTTGCAGAGGTCAGTGCAATTTTCTCTTTCCACCATCTATTGAGGATAACGTTGCGCTCCGCTTTCAAATCCGGTATGGGGAATACTCACTCTTCTTGCTAAGGATACGAGAGACATCCATCACTCCTCTGGTCAGGGAATAAGACTTCCTTCAATCAAACCTTAAAAGTAAAAAACAATTGCACAACTGGTGTCTGTGTTGGCCCCATGGGCTTGTCTGTCTGGACGGCAGGAGTGTCTGTCAGTGGCCTGGTGGACTGATGGGCTGGTGGACTGATTCCTCTTCTGGATGGCACACTCCCACTCTCTGAACTGCCTTGGCCTGGCTGCTTGCTGCCAGTGATTGTCGCTGGTGTTGTGGATGGTCCAGCCTCCTGGGACATTTCCTGGGTGTTTTATGTTCCTGTTGGGTCAAATTGGCATTGTTGCTGATATGCTTTGGAAAACAACATTCACTGTCACTTGTGCTAGTGTCATCACTGTGTGTTGGGCCTTCTGGGGGGGGGGGGGTAACTGGCATCATCTGTCAGCCATTGTGTATATGGCATACATTGTGTATGGACGGCCAGGGGTGGGTTGGCCTGCTAGATTTGGAGGTGCATCAAAGGGATTAGTTGTGCCATGGGCTGTCCTGATCAGTGGTGCATCTGGACTGTTGGTAGCAGGTATCTGGTGGTGCAGTCAGTTGGGTTAGCTCAAGTGCATTTGGTTGTGTGTGGGTCAGGTGGGCATGTTGTCAGATGTGTACTCCTCAATGTGCCTGTACATGGGCCGTGGAAGCCGAGGGGCTTGTGGCTGTGATGCAGCTATCAACTGTTGTGCATCCATGGACAGGGACAAGTTGCATGGTTGCTATGTTTACTGTGCATGGGTGTAATGTTAGGGGGGGGGGTTCTGGTGGCCACTGGTTGCTGTCAGTTTGGCGGTGGAGCCTCACATGGATGGTGATTGCTTTCTGGGAGTCATGTCGCTTGCTTGCATGGCAGTGTAGGTGTTCGAGCATGCCTGCAGGGTGGTGCAGTCATCGTTGCATGTGTCACTGTGGTACTCACCAGATTCAGCTTGGCTGCTGGCTCCTAGCACTGCCGTGCCCACGCCCTCGATCCCGACCATGTGCAGTATCCCACTGGCCATCTCCTGCCACTGTGTCAGTAGCAGGGGTTCTACTGTGCCACCTCCAGTGGCAGCGGTCTCCTGGCGAGGATTGGAGATGAGGGTCCTGACTCTGGCCTTGAGGTCATTCCACCTCTTCTACAGGTCCTCTACATCACGTTGGGCGTGCCCTATGGCCTCCACCTTGTCCCTGATTTCAGCCCATGTGTTGTTCTTGCGCTGTTGGTTGGTCTTCCTGTGCAATGCCCCATATAGCTCATCAGAGTTGGCAACCACATGCTCTGCCAACACTGTGAGCTCCTGCTCACTGCATTTGGCCTTCCACTGCCTCATATGGGGCACTCTACCTTTGCCCTTTCCTGTGGGCATGTTTGGCCTTAGCTGGGTGTCTGGATGACACTCTTATCTCGAGATATTGGATGGATTGTGTTTTTCAAAATGGGCGCTGTGGAGCTTCCTTTTATAGCAGTGATGAATCTCCACTCGTGGAATTACCACAGATGGAATTTCCGCGGGCCGCCATTTCTTGCCGTATTTTCATGGTACCACAGAGTTTTAAGCGGCAACTGCGCTAGGTGGAATTACTGTTACCGCCATTGGTGTGTGTACGCACGCCCACCAGGTTAGTATTCGGTGGTGAATATGCAGTGATGCATGGCAGTAACGCTAAATCTGCCACTGTGGAATTACCGCTGAATTACCGCCTAACTCATAATGAGGCCCATAGTACTTGTTAGCTTAGCCAATTGCTCTTTTATTAATCCATTCATTCTCTCAATCCTGTTCACCTGCGGCTGGTAAACTGTGTAAAGTTTGTGTTTGATCCCCAAGAGAAATGGTATCTCCTCAAAGAGATTGTTATCGAAGTGCTAGCCATTGCCTGCCCCTGTTTCCTCCCATATGCTGCATCTTGGGAATACTTCCCTCACTGAGAACGTTACTGCGGATTGTGCATCATTCTTTGCATAGGACCCCACCTCAAGCCAATGCGAAAATGGGCAGACTACTACGATTAGATATCTGTAGGAGGGACATCTTTCTTGCATGTCAACATAATTGATATGCAAGTGCCGGAAGGGCCCTTCCGGTCGTGTTATTGTTCCCCACAAAGTTTTTTTTAAGTATGACCAGACAGAAACTGTTTACAAACCATACAATTTCCCATGAACTCATTCACTCGCTCATGCATGCTTGGAACATACCATCTCTCACTCTGCAGCTTTGCTTTCTTTGGACGCATGGGTGGGGAAATTGAGCTGTTCTGAAGCTACATTTAACAATTTTCTGGGCATCACAGGCTTTCCTGTGCTATTCTGCCACCAAATCAGGTCCGTTGGTGACAGTGAACATCCTCTTTTTACCCATAGTTCTTTTTCGTCTTTCGGTACCTCTCTTTGTAATTTTATTACGTGTACTATGGGGATCGTGTTAAAGTTTTCCCTCATTTCTGCCTCCCAAATCTTCTTCCTTTCTGCTGCAATGAGTGGCACTTTTTCCTCTTCTCCGGGGTATCCCTGAACTCCCCTCCCTCTGTTAAATATGCTGCTGCTTTTGCCGCTCTGTCGGCCATTTTGTTCCCCGTTGATATCCTGTATTGTTTTTCCATGTGGGTGGTGTATTTTATCATCGCCACCGCCACTGGCACTTTTAGAGCTCAATTAATTCTTTTAGTAGTTCTGCATGTTGTAAGCAGGATCCATCACTTCTTTTGAATCCCGGCCTTTCCCACCATGCCAGTCCTGAATGAATAGTTGACGTCGAAAAATATGTTTGCTGCATGCCCTTACATCACTTTTAGTGTTCTTAGCATCGCCACCAATTCTGCTGCCTGTGCTGAAATATGTGAAGGTAGTTGATGCTGAGATGCTATTATATATTCCCTGTTTATGCAGCACACTACTGCTGCACCAGTATGCCTCCTTCCTGTCTGTCTCCCATCAATATAGACCATGTTTGCTCCTGCTATGTCTTCCTCCTTTACCTGTACGTTCCCTTCCATCCTGCCCATGTGTGCTGCATAATCATGTATGTAATCCCCATCCTCTGTTGGTTCTGCTAGGTAGATTGCTGGGTTTACACTCTGGCACTTTACCACCTCTATGGCTGTGTTGGTTAATATGATCTCATATCCTCGATGCTCTTTGGGTAGTAAGTGTACTTTTTGACTTTCCAAGAATGGCGAATAATGAGTGTCAGGAAGATATTGCAGATGCTCCTGAACGGCCTCCATACTAAATACTCTGACTCCCCATAAAGGCAGTATTGATCTAAAGCACCAGCACTTTAAAACAACCACCATTTGGTGGGATGACACGACTCAGGTACTCAGCATGTGAGGGTATGCTTTGACCGCAGTTGTTAGCCCTGAAGACTGAGACCATGCCGAATTGCATTGGCTTCTGCACTGCATACTGCATTTTGAAAAGATGGACTAAATACCCACTGAGTTTTATCCATTGTGTCTTGTAAAGGAATATGTTGTTAAATCAAGTAATGGACAGCAGTACCTCAAATGCAATGACCGTTGAAATCCCTATGTACTGTGAGCAACAGGTCGGACCAGGGTTTTACCCTGATCCTTTTTTTGGAATAATGAGTGTTCCACGTACAATACTACTAGACACCCCATGGTAATCGTTGATGCCTTCTCAATTGCAAACGCTGCAGCCACAAGCGTAGTAAGCTAGTGGTTTGCCTCCATGCGGCTTTTTTTGTGTGAGGACAGCCGTCATCACTGAGCCATCTGAATGTGAGAACAAATAGAATTTTTAGCTGTAATTTTGGGTAGCTAACACTGGTGCGTGTGCCAGTGCATCTTTAAGTTCTGTGAAACTTTCATTCATCTCAGATGTCCATTTTATCTCTCTCTTCTCTTTCTGTGATTCCTTAAGGCCCTGCAATAGGGGTTTAGTGAATGTGGCATAATCAAATACCCATGCTCTGCAGTAATTGCATAGACATAGAAACTTCTGCCTCTCTTTCACTGTTCATGGGCGAGTGGTGGAATGAATGGCCTGCGTCCTTTTGGGTGTTATTCTGTGCCCTTCAATGGATATTATTTGCCCCAAGTACACAACCTCTTCTAGGCAATACTGTAATTTTGCCTTATCCACCTCATACCCTTTCTCTGTAAGCAGTGACAAAACGTGTATGGAGTATGTTCTACACTCATCTTCTGTCTCACTGCAAATTTGCAGATTAGCAACATATTAAATCATAGTGCTCATTGTTTGCACGTTGCACAGATCCATTTGTATTCTCCTTTTGAAAATACTGGGTGTCTCGCAGTACCTCTGGGGCAAACGAGTGTGTTCCAATCTAGTTCCATGATACTTGAAGGCAGTCAGATATTTTGAGCCTGGGTGTAAAGGTATAGAGAAAATGGCATTTTTAAAGTGAATGACCGTGGAGTACTTTGCCTTTGCTGAGATATTGCACAATATTGTGGCGGGGATTGGAACCACAGGAAATTCTGCTTCCACCACTTCATTTAGGGAGCGCAAATTCTAGATGAGACGCCATGACCCGCCCTTTGATTTCCTTTTGGAATAGATAGCTGTGTTACAAGTTGATGTGGATGTGCTTGCTGCCATATTGCGTGCAAAGTGGAGTATATCCCTTCTTCTGCCTCTCTCGTCAATAGGTATTGTTTTGCCTGGGGCAGCAGGGCCCCTTGATTCAGTTTTATTTTTCCTGCCCCCATCCCTTTCAATACCCCCACATTGTGAGGTCCCTTGGTGCACAACTCATCCAGTACCCTTTTGAGATCTCCCTCTGTGTGTTTATTTTCCTTCTTCACTAATTGTGTCACAATGGGTACCATTTGTTCCAATATCTGAACTGGTCAAGGTATCTGTATCTGGAACACCATCTCTCCATCCTCCTCCCCATTGGTGGACAACTGTTTATCCAATACTCCTGCAATTGTCAAGGTAGGGTCAATGCACAGCACTGTCCGCCACTCCATATTTCAACATCTGTTCCACATAGTACCACCATGTCTTTGCGTATTGCAGCTTCTTCCAGCTGTAACACCATTGTTTTCCCCTTTAAGTCATCCTTCTGGCACTGTGTTCTGAAATAAGAATTCCGAACACCTTCCCCTGTATTCCCGGGACCCATCCTAGCAGAACTTCGACTCCGTTCAGGAACATGCTGTGGTATAGTGGCTGTGCTCACAAAGGTGCTTTGCGCGTGTGCTGCCAAGAGAAGAGCTGCTACCCGGGCATTATAAATTCCATGCATGGAGCACACCATATCTTAATCTGTGAATGATATGGTTGCATTCACTTTGCTGAGCAGGTCTCTCCCAAGATATTGATGGGTGTGTCTTTGGAGTATAGTAAGGGGGCTACAAGGTGTTCTGTACCTATGGTTAATGGTACTGTTAAAAATATGCCATTCAATATGTTTAAACAGTGGTCATGACAAGGAAAGAAACCTTAGAGTGTACTCACCGAAAGAGCTGAGGATTCGCACCCACTTGTGACCGGGATTCGGGAAAGACGAAGCTGTTGTGTATTCCACTGAACCCTCCCTCCTCTCCCGTGGCGATGCCCCGGAGGTGGAGAGAGAATCCAGGGAAACCCTCGGTGGGGAAGAAAGCCTTGTGTGTCAGTCGATCGTCTGCATCTGGTGTCCTGTGGCAGTGGGGATTCCAGGTGAGGTTACCTCGTACTGTAGACTACAAGGAAAGTAATGGTGGCTTGTAGAGTAGCATCATGTAAGAAGGAGAAGGTAAGGGTAAACACCTTGTTGCGGACCGGAAGAAAAGAGTACGGGACACCAGAGTCTCTACCTCTGGGAAACCTCGGAAGACTGCACTGTGATAGAGAAATAGGTTTAATTAGGGCCGAGCAGGAGAGAGAGAAAGAGAGAGATTAAACAAGGAGTACCTGTGGTAGGAATGGTGTGACCTTTGAACTGTAGTTTAAATAGAAGTCCCGACGTTTGGCGGAAGTGTAAGATTGACTGCGATAGAGGGAGAAACAACGTCAGGATAGTGCTACAGTGGACGTGAGATAAGAAAAAGTCAGCCCCGGCTTCATACTTCGTATGAGACGAAGAATGATCGTGATTG